>NC_091661.1:3802500-5052500 GCF_042453785.1 Malus domestica | reverse complement strand
AGGGAATACAATGGGTTTGCACGGCAAGGGGTGTGAATTTTGGAGTGACACCCTATTGTGGCTGAGTTCTTTATCCTTTGCACAATAATTCTTCACATTCTTAGCCTCATTAGTCTTCAATTTCGTCCATCCACTTTGCTCCATGCATTTGCTATCCATCCAAACCCGAAACTGCTCCAAAGGCCTCAAAAATGCATCTTCTTGCATACTTTGTCCTTAGAATCTGAAAACACACAAAAATGACTTTAAACACTAAAATAACTAAGAAAACACAACGTAAATGCGTAAGAACAAGCTAACTAAGTCGCATAAATATGCTCCTATCAATAAATCAATGTGTGAAGAATCAAGAAATTGAAGTAAGGAAACATAAGTAATGATAGTTAATTAAAGTAGTGTCTAAATGGACTTATCACCGATAATTATTCCCGAAAATAAATAGTTCAGGAATAGGGCGTTACAGTGCATGCATTTTATGCCATATTTTATATATATATATATATATATATATGTATATAATTGAAAATGCTATGACATGGTTGAGTATTAGATTGCATCATGGTATATCCATATGTATATTGCACATAATTATTGTGAACGCTTTGAAGTGCAAAGGTGAACGCAGGAGACCCAGGTAAGTTCAGGTGAGTTTATGGTATTAGTTGAAATGATGAAGTTATGGCATGACTACATGTATGTTTTAGGCAACTCCGACCTTGTCGTACAAGTTGCAATGATAGGCACCTCTGACGCTGTCGTATAGGTTGTCCATGAGTCGTACATGTTATAATAGATGTAGTTAAAGCTCATTATCCTGCACCCCAGTGTTAGTGCTCCTCCCGTGGCCAGGGCCTAGCCTTCACGTGATTGTTCACCTTCTGCACCTCACGCTCACCTTGGATCCAAGGTAGGTGCCAGCCTGTCGTACAGACGACATTAGGTGGTTCCGACTCGTAGGTGACTTGCTATACTTTGCACAGCCTTCACGTGATCGTAGCACTTGAGCGTATTTATTTACATCGAGCCTGTCGTATAGACCACTTTAGGTGGTTCCGACTCATGTGCAGGAATTGGTTGATGAGCTATATAGATGACTCCGACTTACGTGCTAGCATTGATTGATGAGATATAGGTAAGTCGTACAGGTCACTATATGTGACTCTGACTTATGTGCTAGCATTGATTGATGAGATATGGGTGAGTCGTACAGGTCACTATAGGTGACTCCGACTTATGTGCTAGCATTGATTGATGAGATATGGGTGAGTCGTATAGGTCACTATAGGTGACTCTGACTTACGTGTTGGCATTGATTGATGACATATGGGTGAGTCGTAGAGGTCACTATAAGTGACTTCGCCTTACGTGCTGGCATTGATTGATGAGATATGGGTGAGTCGTACAGGTCATTATAGATGACTTTGACTTATGTGCTAGCATTGATTGATGAGATATGGGTGAGTCGTATGGGTCACATTAGGTGACTCCGACTTGCTTGCTAGTATGGATTATTAAGCACCTGATTATTTATATTGCTGATGAGATGTTTTATCGTGGTATACTTCTTGATTTACTGATAGTATACAATTGATTTCATCCTTATACTTAGTATGATTTTCTGTAAACTAAACAAGATTTACTACGAGGTGTTTTAACGTTTAGAAGATCTTTAGTAAAACTTTGTTTTCAGGACAGTCACATTTTCTGTTTTCCATCCCTCCAGGTTTTAGTAGCTGAGCTTCCGTATCGACGAGGATGATTGGCTTATTCCAAAATAAGTGACTACCTTCGATAGTATAGTCCATATCTTATTCTACTATACTTTACCTATGTTCTAACATCACATGTGAAGTGGGTTCATTCCTACTCACCAGCGCACTCTGGTATTTAGGCACTCTTAGGTTCAAATTTATTCATATTTTTCCACACCATCACACTTTATGGCTTCGTCACCTTCCAAGTGTCAGCCAGCACAGCTCGATTCGGAGTCCTTGTTGACATTTCGGGTCGGGGTGTGTCATCTCCCCTTGAGATTTTGAATGAATTGAATCAAAACGTTTCATGGAATCTCTACAAATCAATTAAACTCCCATAAAGTCCTTGGATTTACAAACCCATTAAAACCTTTCAAATTCTCAATTGTATACGCCCCCTAAAACAATTTATGTAAAACCAAATCTTAATTAATTAATTGAAGAAAAGTTTTGGAAAAGGTTGATTTTGGATTTTAAAATAATAAAAAAAAAATTAGTTAAAAATACTAAAGAGATCGGCAAAGGTAAAACGAACTAAAATAAAACGCTTTTGAAAATCAAATTGTAAAAGCACTAGGATTCCATCACCTTAACAATCCTAAGTAGTTCTTCCAATTACTTATGAATTACCCATGCATATTTTGAAGGTTAAGTTTTCCTAACATATGTCCTACTTAGAACCTCAAACATAGAACGTATATCTAACATGCAACCCGTCTGGACGTTTGGATCAAATATGAAAATGAAAGACTCATTAAGTTTTGTGGAAACCATTTGAAAAATCATGTAACTCTTAAGACGTTGTGTTCATCCTAAGTGAACTTACAATTATTAAGCACAAGAAGCCAACACCAATTTCAGGAACCTTCCGACCAAATTGCTTCAAATTGCTTTTCTATATATCCTAATGGTCACGAATCACTAAGACAAATAAATAGTATAAATATGGTGATTAATAATTCCAAACATGCATTCATAATATCATAAGTAAATTGAAAAGAAACTACATATTTTTGCTACGACTCATGGCCTCGCCCTAGCAAAACAGACTCTCTAAGCCAAATTCTCCAAAGTAGAGTGTAGCAAACCCTAATGGCCAAATAGCCTTATTTATACTTTTACAAGATAAAATCCTACCTAGAAAAGGTTTTAGAATAAAGCTAGGAAATATAAGAAAATAATAAACTAGCAAATAAAAGGTTTCCTATTTAAAGTCAATTTCAAACTTTAAAAAAAAAAAAAGACCTTTGACCAACCAAATCAACTCCGATTTGGTCCCAAAAGGTCTCTTTTTAAAGCTTAAGTTGTCTCCAACAAATCCTTAGAATGAATCTTCATCAAAATATGTCATCTTGACTTCCAAAATACCCAAAACATCCAAAAACGTCATTCTTTCTAAAATGTCATCTTGACCTCCAAAATAATCAAAATTCGTCGATTTAATCATTTTTTGCTCAAGAGGAAGCCAAATGACCATATACGAAAACAAAATGACTTACATGAAATGCGTTTGTCACCGTTTATTTGGAGGGGGGGGAATGACCTAATATGAAAAGATAATGACTTACATGAATTTGTCGCCTTTATGGTTTCCCGTTCCAAATAAATTTGTGGTGTGTCTAACTTTTTTAATACATATAATTGTTTTAGTTGATTGGGACATCACGTGGCAATAAACCAGTTCTAATGTAAGTAGACCTGGCATTCATGTCGTGTTTTCCGTGTTCGTGTCGTTTTCGTGTCATACCCGATATCTTAACGGGTCGTGTCGTGTAACACCCATTAAAATAAACGGGTAAAATGACCCGACCCGAAATCGACCCGATAATATTAACAGGTAATATGACCCGACCCGTTACCTGTTAAGGAAAATATATTTTAAACCAATAAATAATCAAATGAAAAACATAATACTAAATAAGTATATACATTCCATATTATCACATCCAAAACATAAAAACGCAATTTTTTTTTAAGTATATTTTCGCTTACCTAAAGTCTTTAATAGTTTTTTAATTAATGTAGAAGTGTAAAAAAATATAGAAAAAATATATAAACACTCGTAATGACTAGCTTTTTTCAACGATCCAACCGTCAAACTTATTTGTACACATTCCAAGATTGCATACGTAAAAAATTGTAAAAAAACAAACATTCAAATATTACGTAACGGAACAAAAGTTATCGACGGTTATAAACGAAAAATCACAATTTAACTGTTATTTTAGCTCCGATTTTGATGATTTTTTTACAGATACACTCCTCGACCCTATAAGAATGTAATGAATAAATTTGATCTTTAATTTAAAGTATTTACACTAGTAGATACCACAAAAACTTATTTTATACTTAATAGAAGTATAATATTAACTTTAAGTGTTTGTTTAATCTATTGTTTTGACGCAATATGCATTCTACGAAACTTTTTTCAACGATCCAACCATCAAACTTATTTGTACACATTCCGAGATCGCATACATAAAAAATCGTAAAAAACAAACATTCAGAGATTACGTAATGGAACGAAAGCTTTCGACGGTTATAAACGAAAAATCACAATTTAACAGTTATTTTAGCTCCGATTTTGATGATTTTTTATAGATACACTCCTCGACCCTATAAGAATGTAATGAATAAATTTGATCTTTAATTTTAAGTATTTACACTAGTAGATACCACAAAATCGTTTTTTATACTTAATAGAAGTATAATATTAACTCTAAGTGTTTGTTTAATCTACTGTTTTGACGCAATATGCATTCTACGAAACTTTTTTCAACGATCCAACTGTCAAACTTATTTGTACACATTCCGAGATCGCATACGTAAAAAATTGTAAAAAACAAACATTCAGAGATTACGTAACGGAACAAAAGTTTTCGACGGTTATAAACAAAAAATCATAATTTAACGGTTATTTTAGCTCCGATTTTGATGATTTTTTACAGATACACTCCTCGACCCTATAAGAATGTAATGAATAAATTTAATCTTTAATTTAAAGTATTTACACTAGTAGATACCACAAAAACTTATTTTATACTTAATAGAAGTATAATATTAACTCTAAGTGTTTGTTTAATCTACTGTTTTGACGCAATATGCATTCTACGAAACTTTTTTCAACGATCCAACCGTCAAACTTATTTTTACACATTCTGAGATCGCATACATAAAAAATCATAAAAAACAAACATTTAGAGATTACGTAACGGAACAAAAGTTTTCGACGGTTATAAACGAAAAATCACAATTTCACTGTTATTTTAGCTCCGATTTTGATGATTTTTTACAGATACACTCCTCGACCCTATAAGAATGTAATGAATAAATTTGATCTTTAATTTAAAGTATTTACACTAATGGATACCACAAAATCTTTTTTTATACTTAATAGAAGTATAATATTAACTTTAAGTGTTTATTTAATCTACTATTTTGACGCATTCTACGAAACTTTTTTTAATGATCTAACCGTCAAACTTAATTGTACACATTCCAAGATTTCATACGTAAAAAATCGTAAAAAACAAACATTCAGAGATTACGTAACGGAACAAAAGTTATCAACGATTATAAACAAAAAATCACAATTTAATGGTTATTTTAGCTCCGATTTTGATGATTTTTTACAGATACACTCCTCGACCCTATATGAATGTAATGAATAAATTTGATCTTTAATTTAAAGTATTTACACTAGTGGATACCACAAAAACTTATTTTATACTTAATAGAAGTATAATATTAACTCTTAAGTGTTTGTTTAATCTACCGTTTTGACACAAAATGCATTCTACGAAACTTTTTTCAACAATCCAACCGTCAAAATTATTTGTACACATTCCGAGATTGCATACGTAAAAAATCATAAAAAATAAAGATTCAGATATTACGTAACGGAACAAAAGTTTTCGACGGTTATAAATGAAAAATCACAATTTAATGGTTATTTTAGCTCCGATTTTGATGATTTTTTACAGATACACTCCTCGACCCTATAAGAATGTAATGAATAAATTTGATCTTTAATTTAAAGTATTTACACTAGTGGATACCACAAGAACTTATTTTATAATTGATAGAAGTATAATATTAACTCTAAGTGTTTGTTTAATCTACTGTTTTGACGCAATATGCATTTTACGAAACTTTTTTCAACGATCCAACTGTCAAACTTATTTGTACACATTCCGAGATCGCATACGTAAAAAATTGTAAAAAACAAACATTCAGAGATTACGTAACGGAACAAAAGTTTTCGACGGTTATAAACGAAAAATCACAATTTAACGGTTATTTTAGCTCCGATTTTGATGATTTTTTACAGATACACTCCTCGACCCTATAAGAATGTAATGAATAAATTTAATCTTTAATTTAAAGTATTTACACTAGTGGATACCACAAAATCTTTTTTTATACTTAATAGAAGTATAATATTAACTTTAAGTGTTTGTTTAATCTACTATTTTGACGCAATATGCATTCTACGAAACATTTTTTAACGATCCAACCGTCAAACTTATTTGTACGCATTCCAAGATTGCATACGTAAAAAATCGTAAAAAACAAACATTCAGAGATTACGTAACGGAACAAAAGTTATCAACGGTTATAAACGAAAAATCACAATTTAACGGTTATTTTAGCTCCGATTTTGATGATTCTGTACAGATACACTCCTCGACCCTATAACAATGTAATAAATCAATTTGATCTTTAATTTAAAGTATTTACACTAGTGGATACCACAAAATCTTATTTTATACTTAATAGAAGTATAATATTAACTCTAAGTGTTTGTTTAATCTACCGTTTTGATGCAATATGCATTATACGAAACTTTTTTCAACGATCCAACCGTCAAACTTATTTGTACACATTCCGAGATTGCAAACGTAAAAAATTGTAAAAAACAAACATTTAGAGATTACGTAACGGAACAAAAGTTTTCGACGGTTATAAACGAAAAATCACAATTTAACGGTTATTTTAGCTCCGATTTTGATGATTTTGTACATATACGCTCCTCGACCCTATAAGAATGTAATGAATAAATTTGATCTTTAACTTAAAGTATTTACATTTTTTATATATGAGTGATTGTATATATATTTTTTTACATTTTTTACACTTCTACAATAATTATTATTAATTTTATTAATTTTGCCCTCAAATAAAAAACATTATTCATGAGGGTTTGAAGGATTTTAAAAATCTAAACGATAATATAAGTGTAACAATTATCTATTCGTGAAGGAATAATGATAAATCACGAGTGTTTATATATTCTTTCACATTTTTCATACTTGTATGTATGTCTTCTTAGTTCTTGCATATACAAATACTATACTAGTATATTTAATTTTGGACAAGAATATGTTATGTAAAATTTATCCTAGTAATGATAATAAGGAACTCTCATAATAAAAATAAATAATGACTAAAACTTTTTTTTATTTTTTTATAATTTATATAGAACAATAATACAAAACTATATATTTAATATATAATATATTGTATATATTAATATGACTATTGTATTTTATAATAAATCTTTTAGTAATTAAACTTTAAAATTATTAAAATAATTTTTTTCTTAACGGGTCGAAACGGGTTACCCACGTGTTACCCGCGTGTATACCTGTTAAGAACCCGTTATTAACGGGTCACCCGATAGAGACCCGATAAGTTATCGTGTTGACCTGAAACCTGTTACTTTCGTGTCGTTTTCGTGTCGTGTCACCGTGTCGTGTCAAAAACTGTCAGGTCTAAATGTAAGTTTGAAAACTTCAAAAAGAGATTTGTTTTCCAACCAGTTCGATTGAAACAAGTCTTGGGTGTGGGTAGTGGTAGACTCACTTTATCAATAGTATATATCCAAGTAGTATAAATCAATTAAGAAAGAACAATTTTCACGAATAGGATTATTGGATGCTAACCAAAAGAAAAAGGTTTATTGGATCATTGCATGAGATAATCTGACACCCATGCATGCATGATGCACTTATTTCCTCACCACCATACAAAAGAGAAAAGCAATAAGCAGCTATATATCTAGAGAGATCGAAAAGCAAGAGACAAGCTATACAGGAAAAAGGCGTCATGAAATTCAACCCCTTTGGGCTCCTCATAGTCCGCAGGTTAGTAGACTTGTAGAGAAGACTTGCTTAAAAGTGAGGAATTTCAAGATTTCGATTTGGGAAAAAGGTATGAAAAGTTCTCTCGTTCTTGCTGGGTCTTTATTCAGCATATCAGTCTCTCGCATTAAATAAAAAGCTCATTGGAATTGCAACTAATCTTGTTACTTTTTCGTATGGCTCGTTGGAACAAGGAAATTCTAGCAAATTCCTACTACTATTTTTTATTTTTTTTCCACAATTGCTACTACTATACATACGTACGTAAGTACAGTTTCTACAATCGAAAGCCATCTGGATTATTCAAGCAATACATGCGTATGTAAATCGATCATTGGGATTACAATTAGCGTTATGGTAATTTTTCATATAACCTAAGTTAACATCATGTGGTAGTGTGATGGTTATACTGCATCGTTACTCAAAATCTAGATGATACTTTGCGGACATTTCATATGTTAAATCAATCTAGTTTAGTTTAAAGGCAAATAATCTAGTTTAAAGCCGTCTTATTCAATGAAGAAAACCCAAAAATATCTTTGAACCTTTGACAAAAAAAAAGAAGAAATATCTTCAAACCATCCAATCCAGAAAGCAATACCAAATCTACTCCTAGATTTTTCAAAAAAAATGTAAAACCAGTAAAAACTTTGATGAAAAACCGATTGCATGAAAGAAGGAAGAGAGGAGGAGAGGGAGAAGTTGTAGTGAAATAAGATGTTGAAGGAGTAGAGGAGGGATGGTAGATTTGTGTGTGAGGGATGTTTGTACGTTTGTGTGAGAGAGAAGACGGAATGTTTGTGAGGGACGATTGTGAGGGATGTGGGCATGCAAGGTTTGCACCGTGCCCAAAGAAGAAGATGGGAGAGATATGGCAGAGAGAGAAAAGTCGCATAAAGTAGATGGGAGAGAAAAGGGAGAGACAACAGTAAGGTGGCAGCATAGGAATATTAGGATAGGTGATAGCGATTTTACCACTTGTAAAACAAAGGGTTAAACCATAGAAAATTCTTGTAAGAGAACAAGTGTTTGTAGTATAGAATGGCTCAAGCAAGGTCGATCTCCTCAGGGACTGATATAAACAATTTACGAGTTTTTGTGTATTTAACTTATTTAACTCTAAGAACTAAACTAATTTGACGAAACTAAATACTACTGGATGTGACTTAAACAAATATCTAAAATGGGAATTGGTTTATAGGAATAATGATTCAACTAAACAAAACAAGTGAATATGAAAATTCAAGATAAAATAAATGATTGAAGAAAAATAGATTGACAATATGCTAGAGTTCAACCTTTACCAACAACACTCCTACGTAGCTCTTCCAATTGCTTAAATAATTGAAAACACACATGCTTTGAAGGTTGGATTTTCCTTGTGTATGTTTTACTTGTGACATTCAAGCTAAAACGCATACCACTACATGCAACTTATTCATGACATTTGGATTAAATATAAACATGAGTGATTCATTAATCTTGGTGAAAATCCTTTTGTTAAACCATGTAATCCCTAAGAGCATGATATTTACCTTAGGAGAGTACAATCCTCAATCACAAGAAGCACAACCAATTTTTACGTGACATTCGTTCAAAATTGCATCCGATAACTTTTCTAAGCATCCTAATGGTGATCAAGCATCAAGGTACATAGATAGTTTAATTTAGTGATTGAAAATATCAAAGCAAGCATGTAACAACACTTAAGCAATTGAAAAATAAATCTACGTATTCATGTTGCGGCTCATGGCCTCACTCTAGCAAAATAAATTAGTTACACATACTTGTATTAATACATAAGAAATTATCCATAAAAAAATAACAAAGAAAGAAGACACCCGTTTTTGCAAGACGAGCTCTCCGTTCCTTTTGCTCTCTGCTCCTCACTTCCTCTCCTCTGCCTTTCTGCTTCTTCCTCCGCACCGCACTCTTCCGCACTGCCCTCTTTTTCCCCCTTTTATTTTCTGCCGTGCTCCTCTCTCCTCTCTGTCATCTTCTGTCCGTGTCCCCCATTTCTTATTCTTTTCCTTTTCTTTTCTGCTGTGCTCTCTCCTTTCCCGCTGTCAATCTGCCCACTCTCTCCTGTCTTTCTACTATCCCTCTGCTTTTGATGCCGTGCTCTGCTGTCCTCCCTCCTCTGCCTTTTTCTTTTATTCTTTTCTTTCTTTTTCCTTCCACTTCTCCCTGTCTGCCAATCCCGTGTGTCTTCTCTTTTCTTCCTTTCAATCCTTTTTTTTATTTCTTTTCTTTTCTCTGTCCTTCTTATTTGCAGTAGGAGGACTAACCACTTCGTGATCAATATCTTGTCGCTGCTCCTACCTTTTTGCTTGAAATTGATCTTAAAACAAATTTAACTGCATATTATTACAAAGTAAGGTAAAATGCCACAATTTTAACACAAAAACATCACAAAGACTTTAGAAATGGATGGTATAAATGCATGAAATATATGAGTGATCAAATACCCCCAAACTTGCATTTTTGCTAGTCCTCTAGCAAAACAAAACACAAAACAAAACCACTCAACTAAGACTAGATTCAACAACTTAGTAGCCAACTTCTCAATTTCGATTTCAGAGATAAATGCTAATCATGAAACAAACAACCAAGAACTAAGCAAGAGCTCAAAACATCATCCAATAGTTAACCAAATTTCCTTCAAACGAAATGTTGAAAAGCCATGTGTGAGCTAGCCATGTCAATGCAATTCCAAGCTCCTTTAAATCATCATATGCAAACGTGTGATCTATTCACAAGACATACGCTCATTCACTCATAAGTTTTGGTTAATGTGTTTCACTCAAGTGATCTCATTGTACATGCCGCCATATGCTTGCTTGTCCACCTAACTTGCTATCAATATTTAAGTAATACCTTGGATCAATAGGACTTTATTACGGTTGTAATGGGGTACACTTTGGTAGTTTTCCAACACCTCAATATCACACCACCTCAAATTGAAAGCAAAAAAATAAAACCTCGAGCACCTGTTACTCCCCAAATTTAACTTCAAAAGGAAATTTATACTCTGCAGACACATTTTCAACAAATCAACACTCTCCAATTTTCATATATTTCGTTTTTTTTTTTTTTTTTTTTTTCAATTGAAAGAAACAAATCTGCAAAGCTATGCATAAATCTGCAAAAGCTACATCACCCATCAAATTCATATTTCATTGTAATACACATGCTCCATCCATCTTTCTACATAAATGAAACTCCCAAGAGCACAACCCATGTAATATTTTCTCAAAACAATAAGGAATCGATTTTTGTGTATGGGCTCAACTCCAATATTGGAGCAAGGTAAAGAGATGTGGCTAACAAACAAATGGCTTAGTTAAAGGCTCAACGGGCTACTACGGATAAACATAGCATATAAGGTAGGCATGAAAGGCTCAAACGATCCAAAGATGGCCTATATCACTTCCAAGTTATTACATGAATTGATTAATGAATCGATTAGTATAAAGCAAGTTCTAGAGATACATGTACAGTGAGATCATATGCACAAGAAGGAATGAGATTGATGCATAATGGTTCAATCATGTATAGGCTCAAAAACTCACAAGGTTTACATAATCTCACATGATTCACATATGAAACGCTAAATCATGCTCAAGTTTCAAATTGACAAGACTAGGCACATTTATTTTTCAAGTTGATTTCTGGAAATCACAGTTAACACAAAGACAACGAAAAGAACTTAGACTTCTTGGAAGTAAGAAGGAAATTAAGATGAAATCTCATCATTGAATTGAGAAGCACCTACAAACAACAACAAAAAAAAAAACAAAAACTTTTTTTTTTTAAACAAGAAGTAAACTAACGAAATGTATTTCCACCCCCAAACTCGAATTTCATGCAAAACAATGGTTACCCCCCCCCCCACATTTAAATCAAACATTGTCCTCAATGTTCAAGCATAAACTCACACAAACAAACAACGAATAAACATGACAAGTATGGCAAAGTAAAAATTAGACAGAGTAGAGTTTAAGAACGCAAATCTGGTTTTGGAGATAAATGATCTTGTTATCTTTCCATAGCTTTGATCTCGAACTGGTTTGGAATTCTGAGCCAGGAATATGAAAGTTCCTTGGTTTCAAATCAGACTCCTTCTGCTGGGTTGATTTGATTGTGCAGTCTGCATTCTTCTCTGCTTGTATCTTCTGCACGGCGGGCATGCACGAGGTAGAGGTGTTGGTCTGTTTCTTTCTTCAATCTTTCCAAGTGCCCACCTCTTGCTTTCTTTCTCCTTGTCCGTAGCTAAGGATGAATTGGCAAATTGTCTCCACATGCTTCGAGGTATCATTTTCACTTCCCTTATCTGTTCCCTAGGCAGATGTGGTTGACGAAGAGGAAGCATAAAATGATGAAGATGAGTACTCGAGAGCAAGGCTAGGTAAGCAATCAGGAAGGGGTTCCAGGCAGTCGGTTCCAGATCGGAAGATTGATACCAAGTGCTGGCTGATTGCTCTCTTTCTCCTTGTCCTAAAACAACGACAAGGAGAAGGACAGGGAGAAAGCATGATATGAGATACTCTTGCTTTCAACCTTCATGATATGAAATACTTTTGCTTTGGATGGGTTGTTTGCAGAGGTACCCCAAGGAATAAGGAACACTGAGTGACTCGAGAGGGTTTGTTGGAAAGGCATTCTCGGAGATGATGGAAGGTTATGTATGTCTGCCTTGCCATGGAGGGTGAAGGTCGACATTTATAGGAAATAATAACCGGTACTGTTCTTTCACTCTTGTCGGCAACCGTTGGATGATTGAACAGTAAACTTCACGTGCTTTCTACTTTACCATAAATCATCGACAGATTGCCCGTGATTTTCGTAAGCTGAGTGTGCATGTGACAGATGCTGACACGTATGGATAAAGCAGATGCCTCTTCGATATCTGGAATTGGTGCTTCGACAAACTGCCCGTGATTTTCGCAAAGCTGAGCGTGCATGTGAGAGATGCTAACACATCTGGAAAAGCAGATGCCTCTCCGATTTCTGAGCTTGCCTCTTCGAAATCTGAGCTCCGTCGAGTGCAGAGATTGCATGTGATGAGTGCGGACAAATCTGGAACAAAGGATGGCCCGTGGTTTCTGAGCAAGCCCAACTTTTGAGAAAGCTAGCGCCTCTTCGATTTTTGAATTGGCCTCTTTGAATTCTGAGCTCGCCTCTTCGATATCTGAAATCCCGTCGAGTGTTGATTTTTATAGAGGCACGCAGTTCATTTCAAAGCACACTTGAATTTGCGCTTGTATAAACTCCCTTCTTGCACTTCTAATATCTTGACTTGTCTGATCTCTTCTTTCTTCAACACCTTTGAAAATGTCTGGCCCTTCCGACCGTCGTTTTGACTTGAACCTTGGTGAAGAGGCATTCCCGCCTTCTCTAGACAACATATGGCGCCCATCCTTCATATCCCCTACTGGCCCCCTTACCGTTGGGGATTCGGTGATGAAGAATGATATGACAGCTGCGGTGGTGGCCCGGAACCTTGTCACTCCTAAAGATAACAGACTGCTTTCAAAATGGTCTGATGAATTGGCTGTTAAGGAGTCTCTGGCTCTTAGTGTGCAGTGTGTGGGTTCTGTGTCCAACATGGCCCAACGCCTATTTGCTCGAACCCGTCAAGTTGAATCGTTGGCGGCTGAAGTGATGAGTCTCAAACAGGAGATTAGAGGGCTCAAGCATGAGAATAAACAGTTGCACAAGCTCGCACACAACTATGCCACAAACATGAAGAGGAAAATTGACCAGATGCAGGAATCTGATGGTCAGATTTTACTTGATCATCGGAGGTTTGTGGGTTTGTTCCAACAGCATTTGCCTTCGTCTTCTGGGGCTGTACCGCGTAGTGAAGCTCCAAATGATCAACCTCCGATACCTTTTCCTTCTGTGGCCCCGCCGACTGCTGAGGCTCCGCTGACTACTGAGACTTCTCCTAAGCAGCCTTTGTGAAGGCTCCCTCTGTTTTTATCTGCTTAATGTTCCTTCCTTTTTTATGAATGTAAAAATACCTTGCATAACTGTCAATGTTTCAAAAATAAACCCACACAAAAAACAATTAAACAAGCAACAAATAAAAATATCAATCATGGCAAAATAAAACTACAGAAAAGGGAAGGTTTTTAGAAACGCAAATGATAATGAAAGGAATTTTGAACAATAAACATAAAAATGGAAGGAAAGAAATACAAAATGAAATCAATACACATAAAGAAAAGGAAAGAATACACCAATTTGTGTAGGCGAGGAGAGCAACAATAAAGATGCATTTTTGTTCCATAATAGAATTCCAAATCATCCCCAAACTTGTTTCAACACGTCCCATTATGCATAACAAATGTGTGAGTAACCTGTGGGATTAAGAAACTTTGCAAGAAGTGGTGGTAGAGATTGGCAAAATCATTACCTGCATAAGGAAGCAAAAGTAGGACTTAAACACATAAACCAAAAAACAACATAAAAATAGAACAAAAACATTTAAAATTATTCAAACTAAAGATGAAAGATAGAAAACTTGGGTTGCCTCCCAAGAAGCGCTTTAGTTACTGTCTAGAGCTAGACATTCTGTTGGCAGTTTGATTCAAATAACAGGTTCCTTCAAAGTGATGGAATCCTTGGCAAGATCATATGGAGACTCCTTGTATAACTTCAAGCGATGTCCATTAACTTTGAAGACAAAACCAGTTTGCATGTTTTGGATATCCACAGCCCTATGAAGATGGACCTGTACAACACGATATGGACCATTCCAACGTGATTTTAGCTTTCCTGGGAATAGTTTCAATCTCGAATTAAAAAGCAAAACCTTCTGACCCGGTTGAAACTCTTTACGAAGGATGTGAGCATCATGAAATTTCTTGGTCTTATCCTTGTAAATTTTTGCATTCTCACAAGCATCATTCCTTATTTCTTCCAGTTCATTCAATTGAAACTTCCGCTTCTCTCCCGCTGCTTGGTAGTCAAAATTGAGGTGCTTAATAGCCCAATATGCCTTGTGCTCAAGTTCCATAGGTAGATGGCAAGCTTTCCCATACACCAAACAAAAAGGAGACATCCCAATTGGTGTCTTATAAGCTGTCCTATATGCCCACAAAGCATCAGTAAGCTTTAAACTCCAATCCTTTCGAGATGAACTGACAGTTTTCTCAAGAATCCTCTTGAGCTCACGACTAGATACTTCAACTTGTCCAGATGTCTGTGGATGGTATGGGGTGGCTATGCGATGGTGAATATGATATTTGGCACAAAGGGAAGCCATGGTGCGGTTTAAGAAATGCGTACCTTCGTCATTGATGATAGCACGAAGTACTCCAAATCGGGGAAAAATAGTATTCTGCAAGAAACCTAACACCACATAACTTTTGCATGTTGGAGAAGCTATTGCCTCCACCCACTTAGAGACATAATCAACCGCCACCAAGATGTAAAGATTGCCATGTGAAGAAGGGAAAGGTCCCATGAAGTCTATACCCTAAACATCAAATAGTTCAATCACCAAAATACTTTGTTGGGGCATCTCATTTCTCCGAGAAAGATTTCCAACTCTTTGACACTTATCACAAGCCTGGCAGCATAGGTATGCATCTTTGAATAAAGATGGCAAAAAGAAACCACTCTGTAAAATCTTGGCCGCTGTCCTTCTTGGTCCAAAATGACCACCACATGCATAGTGGTGAGCAAACTTCAAGATGCTTTCTTGTTCTTCTAAGGGGACACACCGACAAATGATTTGATCTTGGCAATGCTTGAAAAGGTATGGCTCATCCCAAAAGTAGTGTTTTATAGTGGAGAGGAACTTCTTCCTTTGTTGGTAACTGAACTCTGATGGTATTTCTCCAGATGCCAAATAATTTGCGATGTCAGCATACCATGGTACTTGATGAGTAACTGCTAGAAGTTGCTCGTCTGGAAAGCTCTCTTGCAGAGGCAATGAATCTGCCTCATCAGTGCTTGCATTTACTAATCTTGAGAGATGATCCGCCACAACATTCTCACGTCCCTTTTTATCTAGGATCTCCAAATCAAACTCTTGCAAGAGAAGGACCCATCGAATCAATCGTGGTTTGGCCTCTTTTTTAGACAATAAGTACTTGAGAGCTGAATGATCAGAATACACAATGACTTTAACACCAATTAAGTACGATCGAAACTTTTCAAGAGCAAATACCACTGCAAGTAATTCTTTTTCCGTAATGGCATAATTCAGCTGAGCATTATTCAAAGTGCGGCTGGCATAATATATAACATGGGGGAGCTTGTCACGTCGCTGACCAAGGACAGCACCCACAGCGTAATCGGAAGCATCGCACATGAGCTCAAATGGAAGGGTCCAATCTGGAGCTGTTATAATTAGGGCTGATGTGAGAAGATCCTTTAATTTGTTGAAAGCATCATGACAATCTACATTAAAATCAAAACAAGCATCTTTAGCAAGTAAATTATAAAGAGGACGACTAATTTTGGAAAAATCCTTTATGAATCTTCAATAAAAACCAGCATGTCCCAAGAAAGATCTCACATTTTTCACAGAAGTTGGTGGTGGTAATTTGGCGATCACCTCAATCTTTGCGTTGTCGACCTCTATTCCTTTGCTTGAAATTAGATGTCCTAGCACAATGCCATGTTTAACCATAAAATGGCATTTCTCCCAATTTAACACAAGATTAGTCTCCCTGCATCTTTCCAAAACCAAAGACAAGTTATCCAAACATATATCAAAAGAATTACCAAAAACAGAAAAGTCATCCATAAAAACCTCAACAATATTTTCAACCATTCCAGAAAAAATACTCATCAAGCATCGTTGGAAAGTGGCAGGGGCATTGCACAATCCAAATGGTATTCGTCTGTATGCAAATGTACCAAAAGGGCATGTAAACGTTGTCTTCTCTTGATCCTTAGGGGCAATTGGAATTTGGTTGTACCCTGAATAACCATCTAAGAAACAATAGAAAGAATGACCCAGCTAGTCTCTCAAGCATCTGATCAATGAATGGCAGCGGAAAATGATCCTTTCTAGTGCTGTCATTGGGCTTTCTATAATCAACACACATTCGCCATCTGGTGGTCATCCTTGTAGGCACAAGCTCGTTGTTATCATTCTTCACCACAGTAATACCAGTTTTCTTTGGAACCACCTGAGTCGGGCTCACCCATTTGCTATCCGAGATTGGATAAATGATACCTGCATCGAGTAACTTCATCACCTCAACTCTTACAACTTCCTTCATGATCGGATTTAGACGTCTTTGAGCTTCAATAGTTGGTTTAGTCCCAGCCTCCATAAAAATCCTATGCATGCACAAAGCTGGACTAATGCTCTTTATGTCAGCAAGTGTCCACCCCAGAGCATCTTGATACTTGCGAAGAACTCTTAGTAATTTGTCTTCCTCCGTGTCATTAAGATCAGCAGCAATAATAACAGGCAAGGTCTCATTCACCCCGAGATGAGCATACTTGAGGTGGCTCGGCAGTAGTTTGAGCTCTAACTTCGGAGCTTGCTCACTTGAAGGAAAAAGAGGCTGTTTAGGTACTCCAAGGCTTTCATAAACATGTCACCACTTTGGATTATGAATTGGTGCACTATCCAATGCAGCGATGACGTCCACCACATTTTCTTCCATAGATAAAGTAGCATCATGGTTGGTGAGGCAAGTTAATAGCTCATCATTAGATGATCGTGAGGCAAAGTTTGCATGCACAATCCCATCCACAACATCAACGCGAAAACACTCTTCAGGTTCGAAAGGACGCTTGATAGCTTCAAAGAGTTTGAATACAACTGATTCTCTTTGCACTCTTAAGGTTAAAGTACCTGCTTCCACATCAATAAGTGTCCGGGCGGTGGCCATGAACGGTCGGCCTAAAATGAGAGGCACTTCCTTGTCTTCCTCCATGTTAAGTACAATGAAATCAGCTGGGAGATAGAATTTATCCACTTTAATAATCACATCTTCCAGAATACCCAAAGGATATGTCACGGACCTATCTGCCAATTGAAGACTCACAGATGTGGTCTTGAGTTCTCCTTCACCTAATTTTTGAAAAACAGAATAAGGCATAAGGTTAACACTTGCTCCTAAATCAATCAATACTTTATGAAAATCAAGACTACCAATAGTACAAGAGATAGTGAAACTCCCCGGATCTTTCTTCTTGGGTGGTAGCTTATGTAAGAGGACATCACTGCATTGCTCAGATAAAATCACCTTATCGTATTCCAAGAACTTTTTCTTTTTAGAACATAGCTCCTTCAGAAATTTGGCATATGATGGGATTTGTTGAATAGCATCTAATAGAGGCAAATTAATTTGAACCTTAGCCAACGTCTTCATGAATTCAATGCATTGTTGATCCTTGGAACGTTGTTGCTGCCTTTGTGGAAATGGCAAAGGTGGCTTGTATGGTGGCTTGTCAGAAGGTGCAAATAAACTACCAAGGCCCTTTTCCTTGTTTGAATCAAAGTTGGGTCAAGATTGCACTTTGTCACTTGCACTAGGATCTGGAATACCTGCTACAGAAATAGCCTCTGACCGAGACTTTGCAGCTAACGGTGCACTTTCAGTAAGCTCTTCTTCTTCCACTTCGGCTTCATGGTGCACCACTTCTCTGTTGTCATAGCTCTTGCCACTTCTCAATGTCTGTATTACTTTGCAATGCTCCATCCCTCTTGGATTTTGCTCAGATTGGCTCGGGAACTTTCCTTTCTCTCTTTCATTGAACATGGTAGCAAGCTGTCCAACTTGAGTCTCCAAATTCCCCACTGATGCCGTGAGATTCTGAATGCTAGTTTGTGTGGATTGGACAAAATTGTTGGTGGTATTAGAGAGAGCAGACATATGTTGAGCTAGCTGTGACATTTGGTCTTCAAGAGATGGTTTCTTAGTCTCACTAGTTGAATGGTAAGACTGTTGGTATTGACGTGGCTATTGGTTGCCACCCCAACTGAGATTGGGATAGTTCTTCCACCCAGGATTATATGTATTGGAATAAAGGTCACTTCTGGGTTTAATGAAATTATTCACCATATTCACATGCTCTTGCACAAGCTCAGGGTAGCTATCCTTGTTGGGGCATTGAGTGATGTTATGAGTTGTCTCACTACAAATGATGCATGCTTCTTGGGCATTGGGCATGGAAGAGGCCTGCATTAAGGCAGCAAACTTGGCATTAAAATTCTTTTCCATTTTAGCAATTTGAGCAGAAACATTAGGAGAACTCTGAGAAATCTCAAAAACTCCCCTCTTTTGTGTTTGTTCTTCTGTCCATTGTTGGGCTTCAGAAGCCATCATATCAAATAACTCAAATGCTTCCCTTGCTGATTTTGACATTAGTGACCCTCCATCAGATGCATTCACTTGACTCTTGGTGGTGGCATTGAGACCATCATAAAATATGTTCATTTGAAGGTTAGAATCAAACCCAGCATGAGGACATTTTGTGTACATCTCATTATACCGTTCCCAAGCTTCATGGAAAGACTCGTTTGGCTTTTGAGCGAAAGCCAATATCTCTTTCTTGAGTGCAAGAGTCTTGGAAGGAGGAAAAAATTTATTGAGAAATTTTTCTTGCAATTCTGTCCATGTTGTAATGCTATTGGCAGGCAGAGAATGCAACCACGCCTTGGCTTTGTCCTTCAAAGAGAACGGGAACAAGCGTAACTTGATAGCTTCAGAAGAGAAACCTCTGATTATGGTGTTGTCACATGCCTCAATAAAATCAGCCAAATGCATGTTGGGATCACTGTTTGGCAACCCATGAAAGGATGGCAATATGTTGAGGATGTGAGGTTTGATTTCAAAGGTTGTCCCATCTTCCACATCTGGATATATAATGCACCTTGGCACTGCATTGATTCTCGCTGCCAATGAATTCTTTAAAGGTTGACCTGCTGCAGGTAAGGCTAGGGCCATGTGTGCAACTGGTGCCAAAGGTTGGAAAATAGATGTGCTGCTCTCAGGATCACAGAACAAATCCTTCAGAAAAGTATCACCAAGGTTGGAATCTTGTGCTAAATATTTTTCTCTAGCTAACTTCCTTGCACTTCTCTCTGGTTTAGGGTCGTAAGGAATAAGCACTTGATTCTTGAACCTTGTTCCAATCACCATATACTACACCTGAACAAACAACAGAAATATTAAGCCACAATAAAAATAAAAGTAAAATAAAATAAAACTTAACAGAAACTAACTAAACAACAAAAAGGAAAAAAAAATAAATAAATAAAAATAAGTAAACCTAGATGAATCAAAAACACAATTTATGCAAATTGGCAACCACTAGTTAGTTAAACAAAGACAAAAATCTCACACCACACATCCACTGCACTTAATCAAAGATCGAAATTCAACTAAATTAATTGCTGTTTTTTTTTAATTTTAATTTAATGATTAATAAAAATACGACTTAAACAAAAGCATAAGAAAAATAAACACAAAAGCTCGGGAACTGTTGGCACAGTCCCCGGCAACGGCGCCAATTTCTTGATAGCGATTTTACCACTTGTAAAACAAAGGGTTAAACCATAGAAAATTCTTACAAGAGAACAAGTGTTTGTAGTATAGAATGGCTCAAGCAAGGTCGATCTCCTCAGGGACTGATATAAACAATTTACGAGTTTTTGTGTATTTAACTTATTTAACTCTAAGAACTAAACTAATTTGACGAAACTAAATACTACTAGATGTGACTTAAACAAATATCTAAAATGGGAATTGGTTTATAGGAATAATGATTCAACTAAACAAAACAAGTAAATGAGAAAATTCAAGATAAAATAAATGATTGAAAAAAAATAGATTGACAATATGCTAGAGTTCAACCTTTACCAACAACACTCCTACATAGCTCTTCCAATTGCTTAAATAATTGAAAACACACATGCTTTGAAGGTTGGATTTTCCTTGTGTATGTTTTACTTGTGAGATTCAAGCTAAAACGCATACCACTACATGCAACTTATCCATGACATTTGGATTAAATATAAACATGAGTGATTCATTAATCTTGGTGAAAATCCTTTTCTTAAACCATGTAACCCCTAAGAGCATGATATTTACCTTAGGAGAGTACAATCCTCAATCACAAGAAGCACAACCAATTTTTACGTGACATTCGTTCAAAATTGCATCCGATAACTTTTCTAAGCATCCTAATGGTGATCAAGCATCAAGGTACATAGATAGTTTAATTCAGTGATTGAAAATATCAAAGCAAGCATGTAACAACACTTAAGCAATTGAAAAATAAATCTACGTATTCATGTTGCGGCTCATGGCCTCACTCTAGCAAAATAAATTAGTTACACGTACTTGTATTAATACATAAGAAATTATCCATAAAAAAATAACAAAGAAAGAAGACACCCGTTTTTGCAAGACGAGCTCTCCGTTCCTTTTGCTCTCTGCTCCTCACTTCCTCTCCTCTGCCTTTCTGCTTCTTCCTCCGCACCGCACTCTTCCGCACTACCCTCTTTTTCCCCTTTTTATTTTCTGCCGTGCTCCTCTCTCCTCTCTGTCATCTTATGTCCGTGTCCCCCATTTCTTATTCTTTTCGTTTTCTTTTCTGCTGTGCTCTCTCCTTTCCCGTTGTCAATCTGCCCACTCTCTCCTGTCTTTAGTCATCTTCACACTTAAGCCCATACTTAATCATACTCACCACTTACTAGTTCACATTTAACCAATTAAAACAATGTTTTGAATGTAGTAACACTCCTTAGAGAATTCCCTCAATTCCTTACTAGATATGCACTCAATTTTCACTCAGATTTTCTAACTACACACCCTATACTAGTTATATGTGAGAAGATTGATGTAAACTTGAAAACGAACGCTCACATATATGTATAACAAAGAAAGCAATTTCTGGAGTTAGTAAGCATGTTTAGATATGATCTCATGAATGGAATGCTACTACTTAGATGCGAGAACTAGTGACACCATATGCTCATACCAAATTCAAACTCCACAAATTGAAACACATAACACTCAAGATAAAAGTTATGGGTTGTAACGGGGCTAAGGGTAATGGCTAACAAAGAAAGATAGGGATAACAAACGTTCTTAACGCAATAGCAAGCAAAGTAATGAAATCGCAACTTAGAATTCACTTTAGAATGCCGAAATCAACTTTTAAACACAAAGGGAAGAGTCATACAACACTTAGGACCAGATTCAATGTTTTGGACCCTTTCTTCAACAACCAACACTTTAGAGCTCTTCTCCACATCTTTTTCAACTCCTTTTCATACTTTTTTTTTTCATTCTTTTCTTCACGAATTTCTTCCTTTTTCTTTTCTACCCGTGCCTCTTTTAAGACTTTGGCACACACACACAAAAATCCCTTCCCCCACACTTGTTTTCTGCACTACATTGATCAAAAGGAATTCATCTTGAGTCATGCTTTACTATGCTTCAAGAACAAGGGTATGGATGGTCCTAATTTAGGCTAGGTGAGGATAGTGTGGGTTGACAAAGAATAATGGCTACACAAGGCTCAACGGGGTTAAACTTAAACATATAATGAATTAGGGCACACGGCAATGGCTTTGGTGGTCACTACACAACTTCATCTTGAATATGTGTTATGCAATCAATAGCATGCTTTGAATGAAATGGGCATGAGTTCTAGCATTTGGAACTAAATGATGAAACGCCTTCTAAGTAGTAACCAAGCAAAGAATAATGAGATCATGCAACGACTTTAGAAAACAACAATGCACAGATTATTAATTCTCCAAATAAACGTTTCGGCTCTAGTCTCACAAAGTTGTAGCGTTAATTTGAGTTCCTTCCTTCAAGCATGTAACAAAAACTGATTTTTCCTTTATGATTGCATGTGAATTCATAAGTTATAACCACAACCAAGCATAAACCAAAGAGTAAATCAACTTTTATCCATGTTTATAACTCTCTTTAACAGTCATGCAATTAAAAACCAAATCCTCATCATTGTGTTGGAAGGTAACCTAAGAAACTAACAAACACACGAAAACAATTCAAAAGCAACTCTTTTTGGGTTTTTCAAAACAATTTTTCAAATTTTTATGGGATTTTCAGTTTTTTATGTCAAACACACTAAAATGCATCAAAACAGCTTAAAAACCACTTAAAAACAGCAAGGAACAACATTGGAAGTTATGGGTGATAAAATCCCACGAATTTGTATCAAAAGCACTTATTTACCCCCCCCCCACACTTAAATCAAACATTGTCCTTAATGTTTCAAGCATAAATTCACCCAAAAAAAACATAAACAACCAAACAGCAACTAAACACTCAACATGGCAGAAACGAAATAACAACAAAGAGAAGGGTTTGAGGAACGCAAATCTAGAATTGGAGTGATTCCTAGGTCTTCCTTTGTTGAATGCATGGGTTGCCTCCCAAGTAGCGCTTGCTTTAACATCTTGCAGCCGGACGATACTCCTTTTGAAGCTTTATTGGACCCCACGGCATGAAGGGGTGCTTCCTCTACAACCTGTCCTACGAACCACTTCATGCTTTAGATCTTTGAATGGAAGGGGATAATGATCCTTCCTGATTTTGGTGTTTTGCTTCCCTAAATCAACATGAACTCTCCCACCACGTTGAATGCACCTAGGTACCTGCACTAAACAAGGTAACATCCTTTTATTCGAAATGGGAATTGAATTTGGAAAAGATGGCTCACCCATGTGCTGCAATGAAGTGGCAGCACATTGAACAGATGCACAAAGGATACTCTCGGCCATATTTTGTGATTTGAAGGTTGGGGCGTGCTCTTTGTGCTTTACTCCAAGTGCCTCCTCGATTGTGGTGCGAGAAACATCCTTCTTGATTAGTGTTGAACATTCCTGCCCTATATTTTTCAATTACATCAATGGCACAACAAGAACGAACATCATTAGTCTTCTCAACAGATTTAGAAATCTTAAAGTTAATCATATCACCACCAAATGCCATAGTTACTGCTCCCTTGGCCACGTCAATCTTGGTTTGAGCCGTTTTCATGAAAGGTCGTCCAGGTAAGAGCAGTGATGGTGAAGAGTGGGTTGAATCCTCCATATCAAGCACATAGAAATCTGCAGGAAAAATCAAGTGGTCTACCTGCACCAAAACATCTTCCAATACTCTTTTTGGATATAAATTAGATCAATCGGCTAATTGAATAATCACACCATCATTTTTTAGTTCTCCTAAATTCATAGATGCATACATAAAATATGGCATGACATTAATTGATGCACCTAAATCTAGCATAGCATGCTCAAACCTTGTATTACCAATTACACAAGGAATTGTGAAACTACTCGGATCTTTACATTTAGGTGGCAACTTTCTTTGCAACATTGCAGAGACATTCTCGTTGACATGTACCACTTCTTTCTCCCGAATAAGTCTCCTTGTTGTACAAAGCTTCTTCAAAAACTTGGCATACTTTGGGATTTGCTTAATAGCATCAAGGAGTGGGATATTGACATGCACCTTTCTAAACGTCTCCAGAACATCTTTTTCCTCCTCTTCATTCTTGGCTTGCAAAAATCTGCTAGGAAAGGGTACATTTGGAGGAATAACGTTAGAATTAATTGGAATTGGAACTTTCTTACCTATGGTGGACGGATTGGATAAATTAGGGGGTGTAGGAGGCTGTGGCAAGGGTGCTTCCTTCCTTGTCGTGGCCTTGGCTTGATCCTCCTCTTCGAATTGCAACTTCTTGTCCTCTCTTTGGGTTGATTTAGATGGTTGTGGATCAGTTCCAACTTCCTTTCCACTCCTTAGCATGATTGCCTTGGCAGATTCAAAGCCTCCCCTCGGGTTGACAACGGTTGAACTAGGCAACTTGCCTTGCTCTCGAAATTGTCCCATGAACTCCGCAATTTGCCCTACTTGTTTCTCCAACTCATCCACCTTTTTGTCTTTAGTTTGCATACCTTGCGCCATAGAAGTTAGTAATTGAAAAATCTAATCATTATCAATAGACGAACCTGATTTGTTTTGGGCAGGTTGTGCTTGAGGTTGTGTGGGTGCAAACGGTTTTTGGTAGAAACCTAGGGGTTTTTGCCTAAATGCACTTTGTTGTTGGCCTTGTTGGGGTTTTCTCCATTTGAAATTTGGATGATCTCTCCATCCCGTATTGTATGTGTTAGAGAAGAGATCACTTCTGGGTTGATTTTGACCTTGAAAACCAATGGCATTTGCACTTTCCCAACCTCTATTCTCAATTAGTTGAGGGCATTGCTCCTAGGGGTGTCCTTGCATAGAGCACACGCCACAAACCTTTGGTCCTTGCATCTTGTTTCCTTCAACAACCTGTGACACAATAAGATTAGCCAATTGAGATTGTATTTCGGAAATTGCATTTACCTCATGCACTTGGTGTTGTTGTGGGGTGCTTTTTTGTCCAACACCTTCGTATTGTTGAGCATTCAACACTCGATTCGCAATCAAAGTCTTTGCAGTCGTGGGGGTCTTGTCCACCAAGGCTCCTCCCGCTGAGGCATCTACCATTTGACTTTCAATTGGTAGAAGCCCCTCGTAGAAGTATTGTAGAAGAAGCTCCTCCTTCATTTGATGCTGTGGACATGAAGCAACAAGAGATTTAAAACGTTCATAATAAGTAGGAAAAGATTCACCTTCATCTTGCTGAATTCCACTTATCCTTTTTCATAGAAGAATAACTTGAGAAGTTGGGAAAAACTTCTCCAAGAAAGCCTGTTTCGTGCTTTCCCAAGATGTGACAGTTCCAGGAGCTAATTCATACAACCAATCTTTCACCTTTTCCATGAGAGAAAAGGGAAAAGCCTTCATCTTCAATATGCTCCCGTCGACGTTGATGGGAGTTATGCTTGAACACACCACCTCGAACTCTTTCAAGTGCTTGTTGGGATCCTCCATGGACAACCCATGGTACTTCGGAATATGGTGCAGCAAACTTGACTTCAACTTGAATTCCTCGGTTTTGCCTTGAGCAGCCACGGGATATTGGATGCATAGGGGTGCGTCATTGCCCAATCCCGAAGCGGAAAGCTGGTTGATTGTTCGGTTGTCCGCTGCCATGTCTTGCATTACTTCACCCATCCTTGCCGTGGGTTCTTCTTCCTCAAACTCAAATTCAGCCTCTGAATGTGAACTTGATTCACTAGGTTCTGGATTCTTCCTCTTTCGTCTCAACTCTCACTCGAAATCGTCGTCAAAGTCCAAGATATGTTCATGAACCGGGTGAGAACTCAGAGTCATAAACTAGTACCTAAGAACAAGGAAATAAAACAAGGTCAGAATCTGGAATTAATTAAAACAAAACAAAATAAAAGATCTAAGGGATTACCAACTTTGCTAATCCCCGGCAACGGCGCCAAAAATTTGATGCGAAATATATAAGCACACAAATTAAACCCTCATTTTATCAATTGTAGCAAAGTATGTAAGTAGGGATCATTCTGGGCCGGGGATTAGGAGAGATTGCTAAAACACTTAAAACTGACTAAAAAATGTAAAACAAAGTTTAAAACACTAAACTAGACTCAAAGAATGCAAAACTAAACTAAAAAACACTAAAACAACTCAAAAGACTCAAATTTGCCCAAAAACACTCAAATCTGCCTAAAAACACAAACTGGGCAGATTTGAACTCTAACACTCTTTTGGACGAATTTTGTGTTTTCCTAGACTCAAAACACTTAAAAACACAATCTAAAACATATTCTAACTAGTTAAACACACTAAAGTAAAGGGGGATTTGGTTTTGGACGAAAATCAAATAAAATAAAACAAGAAAGACTTAAACAGATTCTAGACGAAATTGGGTGAATTAGATGGATGATTGGCTAGCTAGGAGGTTCTTCTCCACACATGTCACACTTGCATACAAAACGATTTCCAATTGCTTTTCAATAAACCATGAATTCTCAACGCCCCAGATTAACCGTGTATTGCACTAATTAACCTTCAGATTTTCCTAAAGTTATTGAATTGGATGATTGCATACGACAACCCAAAGCATTTCCCACAAGTTCCCTACATGAATTGCATAATAGAAAAACAAGCAAAGCTCATTACGTTATATGAAAATCATAAGCATTGACGAGGCACTTGTTACTATGAATTGCATGAAACTTATGCCAAGAATTTACTTAACGCGATTGTGATTAGCAACCTTTACTACTCATGAATATAAGTTCATAATAATTAGATGAAATTCCCTTATATCCTAGCATCACATTTATGCATGAAAATTAAGTGTGCACTCTCAACCAACAAACACAAATCAGTTTTAATTCATATAGATAAGCAAATTGAATTCACAACTTATGAAACGCAACTGAAAGTAATCAAATCATATAGCAAGCATGAACATGGTTTCAAATCCCCCCCTAGCTAAGGGGATTTAGTTCCTCATACGATCAAAGCAAAGATAAACAAATTTAGACATTGAAAACCAAAGAAAGAAAACACCTAGACGCTCCAACTTGGACAGCAGGTACATTCACGATTTCTTCCTTCCTCCTTGCTGTGGCACAAGGCTTGGGGACAGGTTTTGGGGGTTATGTGTATGGAAGAATGGATGGGAGATGGTATGGTAGTGTTTGGTATGGATGGAAGGTGTGGCAAGGGGTGATTTTGGTCAGGAACTATGGAGAATTGGGGGTGATGGCTGCGGCAGAGAAGGGGAGAATGTTTCTGGCATGAATTGATGTATATGGGAGGTGGTAGTTCGGCCAAGGCTGAAATATAGGTATATATAGGCACATAAAACCCTAGGGAACTCAGGTTAGGATTTAGACTTAGCAAAAAATAAGGATTAGGGCCCAAGCAATCAAAATCCAAGGGGGAAAAGGTATAAGAGGTGCGGCAGATATGTAGGAAAAGGATTAGGCTTCTAGAATGCCTTGCAAGGCAAGGAAAAAGGGTTTCCTTGCTAAAATTGGTGCGGCAAAGTCCCTACATCTGAAAGAGATTGGTTTTCTTATGCAACAAGGATAAGCAATGAAGGGATAGGGTTTCTAGAAACCCACAAACCCAAGGAGATGCACGACAAGGATAGGGAAGTGTTCTAGAACCCTTCTTTGTGTCAAAAAATGCTTAGGAAACCTTTAATGTTGCTGGAACTTAAGGCCATCTAGGTTTAGGAAAGGTCGACCCAAAATAGGAAACTTTAGGCTTAACTTTCCTACTTCAAGTAGGAAACCTTGTTGGAGTAGGAATCCTCATTCTTCTAGGAATCCATCTTTAACTAGGAATCCTTCTTCAATTAGGACTCCTCACATCTTCATATCTTCATATCTTCAATTTCGTCCATTCCTTTTGATTCAAGCATGTGCCATTCATTCCAAGCTCAATTTTGTTCCAAAAGGCTTCAAAATGCACTACTTTGCATACTTTGCTCTTAAAACCTGAAAACACAAGAAATTGACTTAAAAGACTAACTTAACTAAGAAAACACAACATAAATGCACAAGAACTAGCTAACTAAGGTGCATAAATATGCTCCTATCAATGGACAGCGTAACGTAACCAAATTATTCTTCTCAAGTTCCTTATATGAACAGCATGATAGAGGTACCGATCAAAGATCATTAAGTTCTATGAAAATCATAAGCATTGACAAGACATTCGTAACTATGAATTGCATGATACTCTTGCCAAGAATTTACTTCACACTATTGTGGCTAGCAATCTCCATTACTTTTAATTATAAGTTCATAACGATTAGGTGAAATTCCCTTATAATTTAGCATCAAATCCCTGCATGCAAACTAAGTATGCATCCTTAATAAACACGCAAGAATAAGTTCTCAATAATGCAGATAAGTAAATCACATTCATGTTTTACGAAACAATAATTGAAGGTAATCAATTCATATAAAACATATGTCCATGGCTTTGAATTCACCTCCAACTAAAAAGGAATTAGTTCCTCATGTTCATAATAATTGAAAAGCAAAGTAAAATAAACATGGAAACAAAACGAGAGAAGAAAGAACTCGAAAAATCTCCAATGGTTGTAGGTGGCTTGCGGCACAACCCTTGGATGGTTGCACAGCACATGACTCCTCTTCTCCTTCCCTTCCTTGCTGCGGCACTTAATTAATTTTTGGGTAATTGGCATGAATTGTGGTGTAGAATTATATAGGAGTTGGTGGTATGAATTATGCGGCAGAAACATGTATATATAGGGCTAG
Organism: Malus domestica; assembly: GCF_042453785.1. Taxonomy (NCBI): domain Eukaryota; kingdom Viridiplantae; phylum Streptophyta; class Magnoliopsida; order Rosales; family Rosaceae; genus Malus; species Malus domestica. The sequence continues at coordinate 5,023,431 of NC_091661.1, read as the reverse complement.
GCTTTTGCGGTACCAACATCTTGGAGAACAAGGAAAGGCTCGGCCCAATCCAAGGGGAAAAGAATTAGGGTTTTTAGCAGATTTTAGGGCTTCTAGAAGAACAAGGGTGAGACACTCTTTTAAGGATTCCTTGGCAGATTCCTAAGCTTCTAGAAGAGGGAGAGGCACCACCTTTCTAGGGGTCTAGAAAGGGTGGTGTGACATAAGTCTAGGGCAGAGACAAACCTTATAGAAATCAGATATTTTGGTCCCCTTGTAGCTGGATTTAAGGTATGATAAGATTAGGATAAGATAAGATAAGATAAGGTTAGTTTGGATAAGATAAGGTTGGATAAGGTTTTGGATAATGTTCCTTCTTTTTAGTTGATTCCTTATCTTCTTTGTCTTGAATTTATTTTCTTCATCTCTTCAACACGTTCCTAGCCTCTTGAACTTCAAAAACGTCCATCCACCTTGCTCCATGCATGTGTTATCCATTCTTGGCCCAGAACTGTTCCAAAATGCTCCACATTGCACTTTCTTACCAACTTTGTCATTTGAACCTGAAAACACACGAAAATAGCTTAAAACACTGTAATAAGTAGAAACTAGTTATGAAAATGCAAGAAAACAAGCTAACTAAGTATCATAAATATGATCCTATCAAATTCCCCCACACTTAACTTTTGCTAGTCCTCGAGCAAAACAAAGAAAATGAAACATAACCTAGACCTTCCAACGTTTGCCTCAGGGATTTCCAATGAAACATAACATGCTAAAAATCACTACTCACATAGATTTTAGCCATCCTTACCCTCGAGCTCATACTTAATCACAGTCACCACTCACTAGCTTGCATTTAATCAATTCAAAGAATGGTTTGAATGTAGTAACATGCCTTAGAGAATTCCCTCAATTCCTCACTGGATATACTCTCTATTTTCACACAAATTTTCTGACTACACTCCCTATAATAGGTATATGTGAGATGATTGATGTAAACATGTAGACTAGCCACTCACATATGTTATAATCAAAGAAGGCACTTTCTGGAATTATTAATGCATGTATATATATGATCTCATGAACGTAATGCCACTACTTAGAAGCGAGAACCAGGGATTCCATATGCTCGTACCGATTTCAAACTCCACTTATTGAAACACATAACACCCAAGATAAAGTCAAAGGGTTGTAATGGGGCTAAGGGTATGGGCTAACAAAGAAATGTCAAGGATAAACAAAGGTTCTTAAAGCAATAGTAAGCAAACATAATGAAATCAATAATTGGAATTCAACTTCTGACTGCAGCAACTAACTTTAAACACAAGGGGAAGATTCACACAATACTTAGGGCTAGATTCCAACTTTTGGACCCTTTCTTCAATAACCAATACTTGTGAGCTTATTCTCACTTATTTTGAAATCTTTTTCTTTCTTTTCTCAACTTTTTCTTCTTCTTTTGTTTTCTTTTTCACGTTTTTTTTCTCTCTTTCTTTTTCACGTTTTTATTTTTTATTTTTTATTTTTTTTACTCCTTTCGTTGGAAATAACCTTCCCCAACACTTGTTTTCTGCATAATGTTTGATCAAAGGAATTCCCTCTAAGTCCTGCTCCACTATACTTTAAAAACAAGGGTATGGATAGTCCTATTCTAGGCTAGGTAAGGATAATGTGGCTAACAAAGAAAATAGGCTAAATAAGGCTCAACGGGGTTAAACCTACAAAACATATGCAAGGAATTAAGGCTTTTTGGCTCTGGTGGTAACTACTAAACAACTTCATCTTGTTATATGTTATGCACTCAATTTTAAGCTTTGAATGAAACAGGCATGAGTTCTAGTATTTGGAACTAAAATGATGAAAAACGCATTCTAAGTAGCAACCAAGCAAAGAAATAATGAGATCATTCAACAACTTTAGAAAACTAGAATTCTCAAATTAATAACTCTCCAAATAAAGTATAGGCTTAAGTGTCTCAGGGTTGTAGCGTTAATTTGAGTTCCTTCCTTCAAGCATGTTACAAAAACTTATTTTTTTTTCTTTTGTGATTACATGTGAATTCGTTAATGACAACTGTGTTTGTAACATACTTAGGGCCTCCGTATTTAGACCTCGTATAAATACTCGAGGGACTCAAGTGTAATTATGTAATAAATGAATTGCCAAATATGTAATAAGTGAGAAACCCTTATTCTATAAAACGACTCATCACTCTCCTCATTAGAGGGGGTCAAGATTCAGGGGAAGAGAGAAAATAGGCTAGCGAGCACACTGCCTCTAGCCTTCTTGTATATTCATCATTCAGAGTGAAACAATACCAACATTAGTGTGGATGTAGCCCGAACATGGGGTGAGCCATGATACATCTTGTGTTCTTTACATTCTTGCAGATTCACGATCGGATTTACGCTGTTCCAAGACTCTTCGGTTTTGTGCATCAACATTTGGCGTCGTATGTGGGAAACGACATGAAAAGCTATGTCGATTCTCTTTCATTTTTTCATCTTACCACCATGAGACTTCATCACTAACCACCGTGAATCTGCAAAACCCACACAAAGACACAGACATAGAGCTCTCTTTCTCTCGTTAAGCAAACGGATATAAGCAAATGGATGTGGCTTTCCTTTGATAATTTCTGAAATGTTTCCTATATCCTCCTGGAAATTTTCTTCGTCTACAATCTAAAAACTCAAAAACCCAATTCAAAATGCCTGGTTTTAGATCGAACCTACCAAAAAGTTTGCTGATTTTTCTCAGTTTTTGCCTCCTCATTGCTTTCACTTCAACAAGCTCTCACATTTCCCACACAGGTGGTGGGAAAGGGGATGATGATGCTGGTGGGTCGGTAGTATGGGAAACAAGGAGGTCGCTTGCAAGCGGAACTGGCCAGAACTCATCTCTGCTGTTGACTAAGGAGATGACGCGCAGGAGAGACCCTCTTGATAATTTTAAGAAGTACAATGGTGGGTGGAATATCAGCAATGAGCATTACTAGGCTTCTGTTGGTTTCACTGCGGTTCCCTTCTTTGTCGTTGATGCTGTCTGGTTTGTGATTTTTGGGCTGAGCTTGTCTCTTATCTGTCTCTGTTACTGCTGTTGTTCATGGGAGCCTTATGGTTATTCTAGAACATGCTATGCTCTCTCCCTCATCCTACTTATTTTGTTCACCCTTGCGGCAATGTATTATTTCATACATGGAGGACCACACCTCTACTAACAAGAAGCAGGTTTGAGACAACTCGGACGACTCAATTCACGACTCGACTGAGGTGAAGCGACTCAGGGAAGACCTACTGGGTTTCCTTGACGACTCGGACGCCTATCCCACGACTCAGCGTTCACATGGTTCCAGGTCTTCATGCATTGCCACGGTCTTTCGTCATTTCTTTTTCGTCGTCTTTCGAACATGGCGAAGGCGGTGAACATTCAGACACCCCTGTAGGTTGGTACTAACAAAGTTGAAAGTTCTTGTCAGTGTTGGCATCGGCTTACAAGCCTGAAAAAGCCAGGGTCCCGCATGCTCTTCCCCTGCCCAGTCCTCCCGTGTTTAGTGTACATTCACATGGATTATTACAGTTTTAACTCAAAATCTTCATTTGGGTCAAATTTCTCGAGCTTGTTCGACCCTTTTAAGCATGACGTAAATGGGTTCGGCGGGTCTTTCTGTGGCGGCGCTACAGCGAATCTGCCTCATTTTTTTGTTTTAGACAGTGAGAAAGGGAGCTTGTTAAGGCTTCGGCAAGAGTGGGGAAAAAAGGGCTGCCTCAGGCCAAGGCTTTGTTGTCTTTGAAGAATCATAGTGAGGCTGAAAGGAGGATGAGAGAGAGAATCAATGCACATCTCTCTACATTTCGCGATCTGGTGCCCTGCACAAAGAAGGCCAAATCAAACAATTGGCGGTGGGATCGGACTGTGTTGATGGTTTCTCAGAATGAGACAAAGTCAATGTCTCAGCCAAGGAAAAGGAAAAGATGCTTTTACAAATGGTATCGTCTTGCTTTTACAAACGAGAAGTGAATGAGCTGGCTACTTTCCAAAGTGGAAAGGAACAGTGTCACCAAATGGAAGCCAAATCTCTGGCAAGTTGGTACAGTCCAGCAATAAGATTCTGCGACAACTGTGGAAAAACCCACCAATTTCTGCAAAAAATAAGATGCTCTCCTTTAATATCCCATCATTATGTTTTATCAATATCATTGTTTATTTAATTACTTTATTATTTCATGATGACTAATTATAAAATAATAATTTTATTATTTTTATGTCATGATGACTTATGATTAAATAATATAATTATTATTTTTGATATGACATGATTACTACCACGTTATTGATTTATACAACATATGATTTATCAAACAACTGAATAAATCATTTATTCATGATTATATATATATATATACACACATTTAGGCAATACCTAATATATTGTTGATTTATGCAACATGTCATTTATCACACAACATAATAAATCATTTATTTACAAAAGACACATAATACAACATTTTGCCTTGACAAACTTGTCAATTTGATTTATTAATTATACGGTCGTACTTGTACTGTCATTTATTATAAGGAATTATTGAGCAACTAAATCCATTGATCAACATTGTTGCTAATTAAAGAAGTCTACCAACTTATAGACTGATGAGCCACATGCTCATGGTGATCCCTTGTCTGACTGGACACCCACTTGCTTATCACCAACCAGGTGATCAAAAGTACGTCCAGTACTCCAAAATTATTCGGCAGCCTGTTGCTATTATCACCAACCAGGTGATCAAAAGTACGTTTAGTACTCCAAATTGATTCGGCAGCCTGCCGCTATTATCACCAACCAGGTGATCAAAAGTACATCCAGTACTTCAAAATTATTCGGTAGCCTGCCACTATTATCACCAACTAGGTGATCAAAAGTACGTCCAGTACTCCAAAATTATACATGAGCATCACTCATGTCAATCATACATAAACATGTTGGAAATGTGCCCTAAAACCAATCATATGATGATACTTTACGGACATTTCGCATGTTAAACTAATCTAGTTTAACTATAAAGGGCAAAGATTATTGTTTGAGCCGTCTCATATAAATGTTATATGCTTAAACGATAAAGTCCAAGGAATATGTGATTGGGAGAATGCGATCTAAAGAAGTTAGATTCATGAGACCATTCTTTCGTAGACACATCCTAAACGTTCCTGATCATAGGATTGCCAATTGGGCATTGACAGTCCGTTAAGATCAGTACGTGCTGTATCTTCTCTCAGGGAGAGTGACTATTCTCGAGTCATTGATGTGTGTGACATCAAGACAAGTACGTAGGTGCTCAATAGAGAATGAGTTCACTGAACACGATCAACGAAGAGTTCTCATATTCATGTCACATGAGAACTCATGGTTGGGATAATGCAAAGTCGTCCTTTGACCTGAGGCATCGTCGTTGTCTTGTGGTTAAGTCCTTGATCTTTGATTATGTCAAACGTCATTCCATTGGAGTGTCCACGGCATCGTTGGGGTTAAGCCACTTAGCCATGGAGGCAAGTGAATGCGCAACAAGGGATCTCTAACCTTCAAACTGTTTGAGGGAGAATACTCTATGATATGATTTAGAATCTCTAGCCAGAGTATGAATGAGATTTAGGAATGCGTTCCAAATCACATTCAAGGTAATCATATAAGCACACGAATCACATTGGATAGTAGACATGAATAAATAAACTATCAAACCAAACAATGTGGTCAAGAGTATTGTATTAGAGAAAGACCGTATTGCATTTGTAATCCTAAACTGAATAGGTTCTCCACCTCTTCTGATTAGCTTGGGTAACCATGATATGCTGCTAGGTGTCACTCTTGGTTTGTGGAAGCCCTAAACGTGTATAATCACTAAAGGGAGAATTGAAAGTAAGTTTCAATTCACAATCGATTTGAAAGAGTTTGAATCGCCCACTGCCTCGCTAAAAGGAACCTAATGGATCGTACACCGTGTAAGATGGAGATTGAAGAAACAATGGAGATGAGTAAGAATAATTAAATGGTTTAATTATTTATGGCAAGGATTAATTGATATGTTAATTAATCAAACGAATAAGTTCGTTAAAGACCTTGGGATAGTTTTGGACGTTTAGGCCCAATGGGCTTCGAACGTCAAGCCCATTGACTTAAGTTGTATGACAACTTAATTCACAAAAGCCCAAAAGCCCAAACAACACCCTAAGGCCGGCCATATTGTTAAGGGTAGTGAACTTGGACTTATTTACAAGTTTGCCACTCAAATGAATAAAGCTATAAATATGACTTTATAGCCAAAATTCATTAAGGGTTTGTTTTGGAGAAAATTGGAGAGAACATGTCTCTCCATTTCTCTCTAAAGAGGCCGGCCCCTTGGAGGGTGCATCTAGCAATCCCACTACTCCAAGGTCACTCATTTCTTCTCCAATCTAACCTTGGTGAAGATACTTAGAGGTTCTCTATTTTGGGAACTTGGAGAATCCTATTCTTCCATCCAAATCCATAGATTTAATATGCAAGGAATGAAGGCCCTCTCTTTGGGTGATTAGCCTTTGCTTATGCAAAGAGGAATCTACAAAGGTATATTTCTCAACTCACTTTGATTTGAGTTGAGTCTTGGTTCACCAATCTACTAGGCTTTGAATTTCATGGTTAATGTTTTGTTTTTAAGTGCATGCAAGCATGATTCCGCCTTTAATTGTTAATTGCATGCTTATTGATGTTGCTTAAATGAACATGTTTTCACAAAATCATCCTTCAAAACATTCATGAGCATCACTCATGTCAATCATACATAAACATTCATGAACATCACTCATGTCAACATTCATGAGCATCACTCATGTCAACATCCATGAGCATTATTCATGTCAATGAACATAAACATTCATGAGCATCACTCATGTCAATCACCCACAAAAGCTTCACCTACAAAGCTTCAGTGCATGGTATACAAAGACCGCCTCCGAACAACCACCATTTCAGCCCATACATGGATTGAATTTGAAGTCTCCAACCAACAGACTCTATTTACTGAAGACTTGGGGGACTACACTATGTACCATATATTGGGCTTCCACAACTGAGCCTCATGAAAAATACTTGGGGGACTTAGCCCATTATTTATGTACTAAGGAGCGAATCCTTATTCTATAAAAAGGACTCCCTTACTTTCATTAGAGAGCACCCATTATTCACGTATTGAGGAGTGAACCCGTATTTTATAAAAGTGACTCCCTCACCTTCATTAGAGAAAGACTCTTAGCCCATCACTTATGTATTGAGGAGTGAACCCTTATTCTATAAAAAGGACTCCCTCACCTTCATTAGAGAGCATCGCCGCCAGCTGAGCAACCGGCTCGCCGCGAGCATCACTCCTAGCCCATCATTTATGTATTGAGGAGTGAGCCCTTATTCTATAAAATGGACTCCCTCACCATCATTAGAGAGCATCACCGCTAGCTGAGCAACCGCCTCGCCGCAAGCATCACTTATGTATTGAAGAGCGAGCCTTTATTCTACAAAAGGGACTCCTTCACCTTCAACGCCACAAGCCAAGCCAACCAAGGCAACATAAGCCACAAGCCAAGCAGCCTCACAACATGTGCTACTTCTAGTTGAGCATAATTTCACATTGAGCATCGCTTCATATCAAGTATTCAGACGACATCTAGTTACTTCGGCCCATACATGGACTGAATTTCAAGTCTCCAGCCAAAAGACTCTCTTGACTGAAGACTTGGGGGATTACTGTTTGTACCATACTTAGGGCCTCCGTATTTAGGCCTCGTATAAATACTCGGGGGACTCAAGTGTAATTATGTAATAAATGAAGGGACAAATACATAATAAGTGAGAAGCCCATATTCTATAAAAAGACTAATCACTCTCCTCATTAGAGGAGGTCAAGATTCAGGGGAAGAGAGAAAATAGGCTAGAGAGCACACTGCCTCTAGCCTTCTTGTATATTCATCATTCAGAGTGAAACAATATCAACATCAGTGTGGACGTAGCCTGAACATTGGGGTGAACCACGATACATCTTGTGTTCTTTACATTCTTGCAGATTGACGGTCGAATTTACGTTGTTCCAAGACCCTCCGATTTTGTGCATCAACAACTACAACCAAGTATTAACCAAAAAGCATATCAAACTTCCATCCATGTTTGTAACTTTCTTTAATAGTCATCCAATTAAAAACCAAATCCTCATCATTGTGTTGGAAGGTACCCTAAGACACAAACACACAAAAACAACTCTAAAACGACTCTTTTAGGTTTTTCAAAACTTTTTCTAATTTTTTTTTCAAATTTTCGTATTTTTCTTTTAAAACACTCTAAAACACACTAAAAACACTTTAAAACAGTGAGAAACAACTCTAGTGGTGCTAGGTGGTAAAATCCCACGAAAATCATGCGAAAACAGCTTGTTTACCCCCCCTCCCCACACTTAAACCAAACATTGTCCTCAATGTTTCAAACATAGACTAACATGCAAGCAATCAAAACAACTAACAAACACGACAATCATGGCAAAGTAATAGCAATAAAGAGTAGAGTTTAAGAACGCAAATCTGGTTATGGAGTTAGAATTCCATCAAGCCCTCGTTTGATCACATGGGTTGCCTCCTAAGAAGTGCTTGGTTTAACGTCTTCCAGCCGGACGAGACGTCCATTTAAACGTTAATAGGGCCAACGACATGGAGGGGTATGTCCTCCACGGCATGCTCCTCAAAAGTCTCGTAGTAGGGCTTCAAACGGTGTCCATTGACCTTGAATTTATGTCCCGTCTTCAAACTTTGAATTTGGACTGCACCATAAGGAAAAACATTAGTAACAACAAAAGAGCCAATCCATTTAGAACCCAACTTACCTGGAAACAAACGAAGGCGAGAATTGAAGAGTAACACTTTCTGCCCTATAGGGAATGTCTTGCCATGAATCATCTTGTCATGGGCCACCTTTGTTTTCTCCTTGTAAATGTGAATGTTTTCATAAGCTTCATTCCGAATCTCTTCAAGCTCATTCAATTGAAGCTTCCTATGAATTCCAGCAGCATCAATATCCATATTGAATGTCTTGACTGCCCAATGTGCACAATGCTCCAACTTAACGGGAAGATGGCACGGTTTCCCATAGATGAGCCGAAATGGTGACATCTCAATTGGTGTTTTATAGGCTGTACGATATGCCCACAGTGCATCATTCAAATGCAAGCTCCAATCCTTCCGAGTTGGTCCAACTGTCCTCTCCAAAATTTGCTTGATTTCCCTATTAGAAACCTCGGCTTGCCCACTTGTTTGAGGATGATAAGGTGTTGAAACCTTATGTGTGACATTATACTTCTTGAGCAGCGCCTCAATGGTTCGATTGCAAAAATGGGAACCCCTATCACTTATAAGTACATTTGGCATTCCAAACCTTGCAAATATGTTAGCTTTAATAAAATCTGCAACCACTTTAGAATCATTAGTACGGGTGGCTTTTGCTTCCACCCATTTCGACAAATAATCCACAGCAAGCAAAATATAAAGGAAACCATGTGATGAAGGAAAAGGACCCATGAAATCAATACCCCAAACATAAAAAATTTCGACAGAAAAGATGGGGGTCTGCGACATTTGATCTTTTTCACCTATATTGCCCATTCTTTGACAATGAACACAAGTCATACAAAAAGTTCTAGCATCCTTAAAGATAGTAGGCCAATAAAATCCACATTCTAAAACCTTAAGTGTTGTACGTTATGTACCAAAATGACCTCCACATGCATAAGTGTGACAGAAAGTTAAAATTGAATTAAACTCCGAATCATGCACACACCTACGTAGAATCTGATCAGGGCAATATTTCCACAAATAAGGGTCATCCCAAACATAAAACCGTGCATCCTTTTTAAGTTTATCATGTTGGTGCTTGTTAAGGGTGCTTGGAACTTGTGTAGTCACTAAATAATTCACCAAATCAGCATACCATGGCTCACTTACCTCAATGGATAGCAACTGCTCGTCTGGGAATGTTTCTGGAATATGTAATGGGTCTTCGTCATGCACCAAACGACTCAAGTGGTCAGCCACCACATTTTCACTTCCTTTCTTGTCTCGGATTTCCACGTCAAACTCTTGGAGAAGTAACATCCAGTGAATAAGCCTTGGCTTGGCTTCCTTTTTCGTAAGCAAATACTTCAAAGCTGCATGACTAGTGTAAATTATAACTTTACTTCTAAGTAAATAAGAACGAAACTTATCTAAAGCAAATACAACAGCAAGAAGTTCTTTTTCAGTGGTGGAGTAATTCAATTGTGCATCATTCAAGGTCTTGGATGCATAATAGATGACGCGTGGCTTCTTATCCTTCCTTTGTCCCAAAACAGCCCCTAATGTATAATCTGAAGCATCGCACATAAGCTTAAAATGAAGGCTCCAATCTGGTGGAACTATGATGGGGGTCGAAGTTAACATCTCTTGGAGGTGGCTGAAAGCCTTCTCACATTCCTCGTCGAATTTAAATGTCACATCCTTTTGTAGAAGTCGGCAAAGGGGTTGGGAAATCTTTAAAAAATCTTTGATGAATCGCCAATAGAATCCTGCATGTCCAAAAAAAGAACTAACCTCTCTCACCGAAGTGGGAGAGGGTAAGTAGCGTACAAGATCTATTTTTGTTTTATCAACCTCAATTCCCTTTGCTGAAACTATGTGACCTAAAACTATGCCTTGTTTAACCATAAAGTGACATTTTTCCCAATTTAAAACAAGGTTAGTTTCAATGCATCGGTTCAAGATTAAAGTGAGCTAATCCAAACAACCATCAAACGAATCACCAAAGACACTAAAATCATCCATAAAAACTTCAATGATCTTCTCAACAAAATCTGAAAAGATACTTACCATGCATCTTTGAAACGTGGCTGGTGCATTGCATAAACCGAATGGCATTCAACGATAAGCAAAAGTGCAAATGGACAAGTAAAAGTAGTCTTTTCTTGATCATCTAGAGCTATAACAATCTGATTATATCCCAAATAACCATCAAGAAAGCAATAAAAAGAATGACCAGCTAACCTTTCAAGCATTTGATCAATGAATGGCAAAGGGAAGTGATCTTTCCTTGTGGTGGCGTTGAGCTTCCTATAATCAATGCAAACTCTCCAACCTGTTGGACACGAGTGGGCACAAGTTCATTCTCTGCATTCTTCACCACTGTGACTCTAGATTTCTTTGGAACAACTTGAACCGGTGAAACCCAACGACTATCCGAAATTGGGTAGATCACTCCACAATCAAGAAGCTTGATAATCTCCTATTTCACAACTTCCATCATTGGAGGGTTGAGTCAGCGTTGAGCCTCTTGAGTTGGTTTCGCCCCCTCCTCTAGAAGTATGCGATACATGCAAGTTGTAGGGCTGATTCCCCTAATGTCGGCCAACGTCCATCCAATGGCTATTTTGTGCTCTTTCAACACCCGAATTAGTTTCTCATCCTCCATTGCCGTGAGTGATGAAGAGACAATGATAGGTAATGTCTCTTTATCTCCCAAAAAGACATACTTTAAATGATGCGGCAATGGTTTAAGCTTAAGGATGGGTGCCTGAATCACAGAAGGTAACAACTTGTTAGTAGAAACGGGAACTGGAATTGGGATTGGAGGCTTACCAACATGTTGTGGTAATGACTCAAGGGCAGCAACCATCTCGACATTTACTGCAGGGATAGGTTCGGCCAGATTGGATTTAAGCCCAATTCCTTGTGCAATAGTTATTTCAAGGGCATCCTCATTCAAGGAATCAAGGTAATCTTGTGCCAAAGAATCAAATACATCAATAGAGAAACAAGAATGATCATCTTTAGGATACCTTATAGTTTCAGAAATATTAAAATCAATAATATCGCCATCAAATTCCATCGTTAATGTCCCTTTGAACTCATATATCTTGGTGCAGGTTGTTTTCATGAAGGGTCTTCCAAGGAGGATCAGCAAGGGTGTAGAATGGGCAAACTCCTCCATCTCAAGCACATAGAAGTCTGCTAGAAATATTAAGTTGTTAACCTGCACCAAAACATCTTCCAAAACTCCTTTTGGATATGCATTAGAACGATCGGCTAATTGAATTATAACACCATCGTTTTTAAGCTATCCTAAGTTCATAGATGCATAAATAAAGTATGGCATGACATTAATGGAAGCACCTAAATCCAACATGACATGTTCAAACTTGGTATTTCCAATGACACAAGGGATTGTAAAACTACCTGGATCTTTGCATTTAGGTGGTAGTTTTCTTTGCAAAACAGCAGAGACATTTTCACTTACCTGAACCATTTCTTTGTTCAAAATCCTCCTCCTTGTTGTGCAAAGCTCTTTTAAAAACATAGCATACCTTGGAACTTGCTTTATTGCATCAAGAAGTGGGATGTTGACTTGTACCTTCCTAAAAGTCTCTAAGATGTCTTTTTCATTCTCTTCCTTCTTAGATTGCATAAACCTACGAGGGAAAGGCACATTTGGTGGAATTAGGTTGGAATGGGTCGAATTTGGAACAACCTTACCTGAAAGTGATGGTTTGGGGGCCTTGGGAGGCTGCGGCAAGGTTTGTTCCACCCTTGTCGTGGCTTTGTCCACTTCATCTTCTTCGAGCAGCAGCTTTTCGTCCTCTTTTTGACCTGATGTGGACGTGTTTGGCTTGGTTCCAATCTCTTTACCACTTCTCAAAGTGATATCCTTGGTAGTTTCAAAACCTCATTTTGGATTGACAATGGTTGAGCTAGGTAGTTTGCCTTCTTCTCGAAACTGCCCCATGAACTCCGCCATCTGCCCAAGTTGCTTCTTCACTTCGCTCATCTCCTTGGCTTGATTTTGTTAGCCCTGCGTTAATGAAGTTAGTAATTGAAGAAGTTTATCATTATCTAATGACGAACCTGAGTTTGATTGGGCAGATTGTGTTGGAAGTTGTGGTGGTATGAATGGCCTTTGATAAAGCCCAAGAGGTGGCTGTCTCTATCCTCCTTGTTGTTGAGGTTGGTGAGGCTCCCTCCACTTGAAGTTTGGGTGATCTCTCCAGCCCAGATTATAGGTGTTAGAGTATGGATCATTCCGTGACTGATTTTGGCCTTGATAGCCCACAACATTGGCACTTTCCCATCCTCCATTCTTTATCAATTGAGGGCATTGATCATTGAGATGTCCTTGCATAGAGCACACATCACAAACTGCCACACCTTGCACTTTGGTTCCATCAACAAACTGTGACACAAGAACAATGAGATTAGCCAATTGGGATTGAATTTCAAAAATTGCACTTACCTCATTCACTTGCTGTTGATGCCGTGAGGGGTCTCTTCCTCCAATTCCTTCATATTTTTGTGCATTCAAAGCTCGATTTGCAATTAAGATCTTTGCAGCAACTGAAGTATTGTCAACAAAAGCACCTCCCGCTGAAGCATTAAGCATTTGTCTCTCAATTGGAAGAAGTCCTTCGTAGAAATATTGAATTAAAACCTTCTCCTTCATCTGATGTTGTGGGCATGATGCAACCAACGTCTTGAAACGCTCATAATATGCTGGAAACGATTGACCTTGGTTTTGTTGAATGCCACTAATCTTCTTCCTCAAAAGAATGACTCTTGAAGTTGGGAAGAACTTCTCTAAGAATGCTCTCTTCATGCTTTCCCAAGAAGTGACGGTTCCAGGTGCTAATTCGTAGAGCTAATCTTTAGCCTTGTCCATAAAAGAGAATGGAAAGACTTTCATCTTCAAAATATTCCCATCCATGTTGATGGGTGTCATACTTGAACATACTACTTCAAATTCCTTCAAATGCTTGTTTGGATCTTCCATGGACAGCCCATGGTATTTGGGAATATGATGCAACAAGCTTGACTTCAACTCGAACTCATTGGTCTTACCTTGGGTTGCTGTAGGGTATTGAATGCAAAGAGGAACGACATTGTCCAACCCCGAGGCTGAAAGTTCTTTGATTGTTTGATTATCCGCAACTATGTCTTGTTCCTCTTCCTCTACTTCTTCAAATTCGGATGCTAATCTACACAAATATGACTCAAAAACACAAAACTAGACTTAGAAACACTCAACTAGACACTGAAACCTCAGAACAAACTAAACAGACTCTAAACAGCACAATACTAGCAAATAGACTCAAAATAGACTCTAGGGAGTTATTTGGATGAATTTAAGACTAGAAAGACTCAAAACACTAAATTTGGACAAATTTTAACAAGTTTCTAACTAATCTAACACACTTAATTAAAAGGGGGATTGATTTGGACGAAATTTAACTAAACTAAACAGATTGCAAAACAAAGTAAATTAGGTGATTTGAATGGTGAAAAACTAGCCAGATGATCCTTCTCCACACATGAAACATATGCATACATATTGATTTCCAGTATTGTTTCTTTCAACCATGAATGACAATGCCCCAAATTAATTGTGAATGCACTAATTAACTTTCAAATTTTCCTAAGTTCATTGAATTTAATGGAAAGCGCATCGCAACCAAATTATTCTTCTCAAGTTCCCTATATGAACAGTATGATAGAGGTACCGATCAAAAATCATTAAGTTCTATGAAAATCATAAGCATTGACAAGGCATTCGTAACTATAACTGCATGATACTCTTGCCAAGAATTTACTTAACATGACTGTGACTAGCAATCTCCACTACTTTTAATTATAAGTTCATAACGATTAGGTGAAATTCCCTTATATTATAATTTAGCATCTAATCCCTGCATGCAAACTAAGTATGCATCCTTAATAAACACACAATAATAAGTTCTCAATAATGCAGATAAGTAAATCACATTCATGTTTTACGAAACAATAACTGAAGGTAATCAATTCATATAAAACATATGTCCATGGCTTTGAATTCACCTCCAACTAAAAAGGAATTAGTTCCTCATGTTCATAATAATTGAAAAGCCAAGTAAAATAAAACATGGAAATAAAACAAGGGAAGAAAGAACTCTAAAAATCTCCAATGGTTTCAGGTGGCTTGCGGAATAACCCTTGTATGGTTGCATGACACAAAACTCCTCTTCTCCTTCCCTTCCTTGCTGTGGCACTTAATGAATTTCTGGGTAATTGGCGTGAATTGTGGTGTAGAATTATATGGGGGGTGGTGGTATGAATTATGCGGCAGAAACATGTATATATATAGGGCTAGGCTTTTACGGCACCAACATCTTGGAGAACAAGGAAAGGCTCGACCCAATCCAAGGGGAAAAAGAATTAGGGTTTTTAGCAGATTTTAGGGTTTCTAGAAGAACAAAGGTGCGGCACTCTTTTAGGGATTCCTTGGCAGATTCCTAAGCTTTTAGAAGAGGAAGAGGCACCACCTTTCTAGGGGTTCTAGAAAGGGTGGTGCGGCATAAGTCTAGGGCAGAGATAAACCTTCTAGAAATCAGATATTTAGGTCCCCTTGCATCTAGATTTAAGGTATGATTAGATTATGATAAGATAAGATAAGATAAGGTTAGTTTGGATAAGATAAGGTTGTATAAGGTTTTGGATAATTTTCTTCTTTTTAGCTGATTCCTTATCTTCTTTGTCTTGAATTTATTTTCTTCATCTCTTCAGCACATTCCTAGCCTCTTGAACTTCAAAAACGTCCATCCACCTTGCTCCATGCATATGCTATCCATTCTTGGCCCAAAACTGCTCCAAAATGCTCCAAATTGCACTTTCTTGCCAACTTTGTCATTTGAACCTAAAAACACACAAAAATAGCTTAAAACACTCTAATAAGTAGAAACTAGCTATGAAAATGCAAGAAAACAAGCTAACTAAGTCGCATAAATATGCTCCTATCAATAGGCTAGGTTAGGGTTTCTTCTTTGTTTTTAGACTTTTTTACTTGGGCTTGAGATTGGGCTAGGATTGTGTTAAATAAGACTAATAATTTACTTTCAATTGGGCTTGAAAATTAAATACCCAACATATATAAAAAATAAAATTAATATATATTAATTCAAATCGGTACGGTTTCTAAACCACTGAAACCGAAACCGAACCAAAGTATTTTGGTTCGGTTTGTTTTTTACGGTTCGATTTTCTTTGGTTATCGGTTTTTCCAACCAACCCCTATCTTAGACATTCATAATCATAAGATTGCCTGCATTGACAATAGGTGCTCAATAGAGAGTGAGTCCACTGAACACAATCACCTAGGAGTTCTCATACTCTGTCATATGAGAACTCACTAGTTGGGATAATGCAAAGTAATCATCTGACCTAAAACATCAGAGTTGTTATATGGTTAGGTCTTTAATCTTTGATTATGTTAAAGGCATTCTATTTGAGGGTGTCCACAACATAGTTAGGGTTAAGCTACTAATTAATCATGTACGCATGTGAATGTATAATAAAGGATCTCTAACCTTCAAACCGTTGAGGTAGCATACTCTATGATATGATCAAGAATATATAGCCAAAGTAAGAATGAAATTTAGGAAGTTGTTCCAAATCACATTCAAGGTAGTTAGTGGCGAAGCCAACATGGGGCATTGATTGCCACTAACCCCAATAACTTCAAATATAACCCCTTTGAATTTTTATATAACCTCTATAATAGCTAAGGCAAACAAAATAGTGAGACCATTTATTAATCTTTTTTAAAAAAACATACCAAAACTAAAACCTTTCCACAATAGGGAGAGATTTTTTAGTGATCATTATTGTAAGGAATTCACATCATATGGAAAATCAATGACTAAATGATACCTTTGTTGTATACAACGAAAAATGAAGGAAAATCAATGGTTTAATGATTACTTGGTTATATACAATGAAAAATGTATTTGATTCTATTGATATTGATATTGTGATACGACGTTCAAAAATATGGGAACATGTAGATACCAATTATAAATGAAAGGCAAAGATTGTTGTTTAAAGTCATCTCACTAAATGTTATAAGCCTGAACGATAAGTCCAAGGAATATTTAGTTAGGAGAATGTGATATAAAGAAGTTAGATTCATGAGACCTTTCTTTGTACACATATACTAAACGTTCTTAATCATAGGATTGCCAATTGGGCATTGACGATCCTTATAGATCAATACATGCTATGTCTTCTCTTCCATTGGAGTGGCTAGTCTTGAGTCATTGGTGTTAATGACACCAAGACAAGTATCTTGATGCTTAATAAAGAGTGAGTCCACTAAACACGATCAATAAGGAGTTCTCCTACTCATGTCACATAAGAACTCATGATTGGGATAATGTAAAGTAATCCTTTAACCTGAGACACCATAGTTGTCTTGTGGTTAGGCCATTAGTCTTTTGTTGTGTTAAAGTGTTGGAAATGTGCCCTAAAGCCAATTATATGATGATACTTTACGGACATTTCACATGTTAAACTAATCTAGTTGCATATAAAGGGCAAAAATTATTGTTTAAAGCCGTCTCTTATAATTGTTATATACTTAAACGATAAGTCCAAGGAATATGTAATTAGGAAAATGTGATCTAAAGAAGTTAGATTCATGAGATCATTCTCTTTTGTATACATATCCTAAACATTCCTGATCATAGGATTACCAATTGGGCATTGACAGTCCATTAAGATCAGTACGTGCTATGTCTTCTCTTAGGGAGAGTGACTGGTCTTGAGTCATTGGTGTGACTGACACCAAGAAAGCATGTAGGTGCTCAATAGAGAATGAGTCCACTGAACATGATCAACAAGGAGTTCTCATACTCATGTCACATGAGAACTCATGGTTGGGATAATGCAAAGTAGTCCTTTGACCTGAGGCATCATAGTTGTCTTATGATTAGGTCTTTGATCGTTGACTATATCAAAGTCACTCCGTCAGGGACCAAAATGAGTTTTGGTCCACAACACCCATTTAGTTTAAGTTGTATGACAACTAAAACAAAATGCAAATTAACATAAAAAAAAAGGAAGCCAAAACCGGCCACACGAGAGGGAGGTCCGTTTGTCCCTTAAAGGAAGTGCCTATTATGTTTCACTTAAGTCACTTAAAGGAAGTGCCTATATAAAAGACATTATAACCTCATCCCTCATTAGGGTTTTCTAAGAGACAAAGAAAGAAAAACCCAAAGCTATCTCCTTCCTCTAGGAGGCCAACTACCATGGGAGTTTTAGCTAGCAATCTTTGCTTCCATGGTCACTCATCTCCTTTCTCTACCATCCTTGGTGTCGAAACTTAGAGGCTCTCCACTTTGGGAGCTTTTGGAGAATCCTTTTCTTCCATCCAATCTAAGATGACATGGAGCCAAGAAACAAAGTTCCTCCATCCACATCCATGGAGATAAAGGAATGAAGGTCTTCTCATGGGTGATTAACCTTTGCTAAGCCAAGAAGTATTGTTGTATTCCTTTCAAGTGCAAATATAAGGATAGTATAATGGCACAAGTAAGGGTGTCGAACCACAGGGACTGATTAGACCTCTACAAATTACTAGCATTATGTGAACCCTAACTAAACAATGAAAATGCAAACTGAATTCAGATTTTTCAATTGAAAACTAAAATAACTTTAAAATGCAACAAAGATAAAGATAAATGATAGGTTGATTCTGAAATAATGGGAATATAACTAGGGATACCGATTTCACCATTACAAGCCAATTTCATGAAAATTAAGTCAAATGCATTCAACTCTCCAATCTGCAACTAGGGTTCGTTTTACTCATTTATGATCATCTATTTGATGTGTGGTTGTGATCAAGTACTCCTAATCTGCAGCCTAGTTGTGATGTTCAACATAGATTAGCAAATAAGAATCCATTAAGAACAAGAAAACTTCAAAGAACCAAAGAAATCACATGGCAGGATGTATGCATAGCAGTTTCTTCATTCATTCACATGTCCACCATGATTAAGCATGATGTGTACTATAACCTTGATCAAATAATCTATAAGAAACCCTAATGGTGCTCAAACATTAAGAGAAACAACCAAATTAAACTATAAAATCTGTGAATGAAACAAGAAAACAGATTGATGAATCGAATACTTTAACTTGATAACATAGAATAGTTTACAAGGCTACATTGAATTCCCTAACTATAAACTTAATACACATCATGATCACAGAAAAATATAAATAAAAAGCACAACATGAGTGAAATTAAATTCATAGAAGAGCACGGTTGTGTGGTTTCTTCGGTGGCAACGGATGGTGAAGGGAAATTGGGTTTTGTTTCTGGAAGAAAGGCCAAAGAAAGAGAACAAAGAGAGCTCTGGGCATCCCCCAAGGGGGGCTTACGGACAAGTGATCTGAAACCATAGTATTTATATGCCAAATGGGGCTGCAGCTGATTGCCAGGTGATCCCTACCATTAAGCCAAGGTTTTGAACGTTTTTCCTTATTTGGCTCATCCAAATCAGGCTAGATATTCCAATTCCTTTCCCATTCTGCTCTTGGTCTTCTAACCAGCTAGATTCGCTTTGGATTCTTTACTTGGGCTTCACAACAAGCCACTAAACTACTTTCCACGTTTGAATAAGGGTCAGCCCAAAAAGATGGCATGTTTTCACTTCTTTTGATTTCAAATTGATCCTAAAATGCATGTAACTGCACACTGATACAAAATAGAGTGAAACACAACCGGTTTTACTCTAAAACGTCACAAATAGACTAGGAATGGATGATATAAATGCATGAAATATATGAGTTATCAAGTATTTCAAAGGTATAAAATTTCTCAACTCTCTTTGTGATTAGAGCTGAGTCTTTGTTCACCACCACTACTAGGCTTTGGATTTTGTCGTTTAAGTTTTATTTTAAAGTGCATACAAGCATGCTTTCACCATTTAATTGTTAAATGCATGTATTATGTTGCTTAATGAACTTAATTTCTCAAATATTTTTCATGTTGCTTAATGAACTTAATTTCTCAAATATTTTTCTTCATTGTTAATATGAGATCCTTTTTAAGATTCATTATAATCAATAGGATGGAGCCCATTTTCAGTGTTCAAATACATAGTAGAAAGTGTTGAAATTTTAATTGGGTATTTCAAAATACAATTCTTCAACTATCACTTTAATACTATTCAATCTATTTTTAAATTCCTAATTTCAGTTTTGATTTGTAAAACTGAAAAATGATGCATTATAACATTGAAGTATAATGAATGGTTTTGAATTACATCTGATGGACTTTGAATTACAAATGTGGTGCTTCCTAATCAATCATCTCTTTAATCCTCCAACATCCTTTTGTCCTCTCTTCTGTTAATATCATGTATTCTCTCAAATGCTATTATAATTTCCACCTCTTATGTGCCAAAGGAAAGAATCAGGTTGTTCAGTCGATCCATGTATTGCGAGTGTATGCTTATAAGGATCATAGGTTGTTGTATCCTATAGGATAGGGGCGCCATAACCTACTACATCGAGACGTTGTCTTAGAGGAGGCGAAATCTACTCTTAAGGATAATAATTACACGCCTGAACCGACAAAGTTGTTCTAATCAAGGATGGAAACGAAGAGCATTCTCTATCTACAAAAGATAAGTGTTTTGTCTTAATTCGGTTCTTTTTTTTTTTAATAAAGTGTGGTGATAAAATTGTGATATATTAATATTAATTTTATGTAATTTGTTGTAGGAGAAGTAGCATCCGTATTGTCAAATATTTTTCAACAGGAGAAAGGAACCAAATTAAAATCTATCTAGTTAAGTTTTGTACCAATTAGACAATGAGTTGTGAGAGAGACTGTTGATGAAACCCTATAACCTTATGCTATAGCATGCAGTAGCTGCAGTAGACAGACATAAAAACATCCAAAAGAAAAGCTCCACGATGCACAATATATAACTAGCCTAACTATACACGTGCGGTGCAGACCCATATATAGTTCTAAAAGCATTCACGTGGACCCATTAGCACACGTGACACCAGTGTTTTCCAGCACTACCATCCAACTTTTGAATTTTGCGTTTCTTATACAAGTCCAAGTGATGCATTAAATGACCGTGAAGGTTACCAAACCCTACAACTAACTTTCTAGGATTCTCTCCCCTCCTAATCTTTGTGTCCTACTCTCTTCTTCTACTTAAATGGTTATGATTAAGTCACGTCAACGCCTTATATTGATATTTCTACAGGGATAAAAACAAAAGAAAAATAAAAAGCAAAGTGTGAGAGGAGAGAAGAAATCAATATAAGGCATTGACAAAGTATGGGAGAGAAGAAATCATGGGAGGGAAGGGAAATTGGAATGAGAATAGATGAGAAGAAAATTTTACTCTAGCTCTCAAGGACTTTGCTACGAGTTGGAGTTTTAGCTCAAATACTTGGGGCCACTTTCAGATTAAAAAAATTGATGTTTGGGAAAAAATTTATGAAAAAAAAAAAGGTAGTTGCACGTTTTGATAAATTAAATACTATTAGAAAAACAAAGAATGTGGATGCACTACTGTCACAATTTATGAGATTACTAATGTCTAAGGCTTTACTAAGACTCTTATTTGCTACCCTCTCCCATGAAGCTAGTGAATTTGTCAAAGTATGGATTGGAATGAGAACACTTTGGCAACTAAAAGGCCAATTAAATCGTTAAAAAGATGGTAGTAGGTTTTAGGACTCAACTAATTAACTCAAAATATTCTAAAATTTTTTCTAGAACGATATATTTATATTAAGTGAGTGTAAAAATAAATTAGTTACGAACTCGTCATTCTTCAAATTTAAACCTATGACCTCTTACATAATACTAATAATTTAAATATACGGGGGTTTCACCATATTTGACCTTCGAATCTTGTGCAAGTGTAACACAAAAAGTCTTATATTTTGTGTTGAAAATTTTAATCAAAACCTATAAATCATCTGTAAGTTTTCGGCATTTAAGTCAATTGTTTTCAACCTTCTTATATCACGATAGCTCTCATATTTTGTGTACTTAGTAAAAATTAGTCCCTTAATTTAGAGATGAGAATAATAGCCTCTTGTCAAAGACACATGTATATATATAAAACGAATATTTGTAAGAAAGAAAGAAATGAAAGAGTACTCAATACTGAACAACATATTTGATTTTGACATGCATAAAAAAATCTTTAGAGGCGTGTAGTGCTCGTGATCCTAAGAAAACCTCTCATACACGTTTGAGCTACAATAGAGATGCTAGTATATACCAAATAAGTTGAATGAGCAGTTAGTGCAATTGGTTTAAAAGGCTTTGTAAGGTTACATAATTCCTTGGAAACAAAAAGATATTTTTTTCTCTGTTTATATATGGGCCAGACTTGTGATTGTCCAACTCTATTAAGCCCATAGCAATTGAGTTTTGTGCTTTGTCATGGTGTGAATTACTACCCACCTATTGGGGGTGGGGTTTCCTTACTTATTCAAGGGCTTAAGATGTGTTTAATTTACAACTAATCACTTAAATACCCTACATAGTTACAAGCTCACTCTACCAGATTAGGCTAAGCAATTAAGTTTTTTTTTTTATTTATTTATTTATTTTTATATTAATATACAATCAATATTACTACTTAAATGTATAATTGGGGGAGATAGAGAGTTTAATCCAGGGACATAGTGTAGACCTGACATTTGTGTCATCTTTTCCGTGTTCATATCGTTTTCGTGACATACCCAATATCTTAACGGGTCATGTCGTGTAACACCTGTTAAAGTAAATGGGTAATAGGACCCGACCTAAAATCGACTTGTTAATATTGTTAGGTAATATGATCCGACCCGTTACCCAAGAAAATATATTTTAAATCAATAACTAATGAAAATGAAAAACATAATTTGACTCATTGCATCCCGCATTGTCACATAATATTTATTTAAAAAAAAAAAAAAACATTTGTCTTTCAAGTATTACATACTCCAAAATAAGAGTGTGACGACCCATCCCAGTTTATTATATAATTTTCTCCTCAAGCGTGTAAAGTGACGAATATGCCCTCGTTGGCTAAGTGATGTGGATGTGTATATGCATTCATAATTAAATCGTACTCGACGTCGTGAGTGTGTTGAAGTGAGTTAGAACTTAATTGAAGCCGTAACAAAAAAGTTACGATTATTTAGGTGCGTAAATGGGCAAATTCTAGACCAATTATATGGGCTCCTATTTCTTTTAGCCCAATCAGATAATTTGTTTTTCTTCTTTTGGGCCAATTAAAAGTAGCTCTCTCTCTCTCTCTCTCTTAGCCAATCAGAACACACACATACACACACACTCACTCACTCTTCCTTCTCTATCTCCTTCACTCTTCTCCCTCCATACACCCGAGACACCCCACATACACAACCATCATCAAACTCACATGGATCAAACTTTTGGAAACCACCGCCATCCTTTTCTCTACCACACGATCACCACCATACCCTTAGTTTTCCGTTTTGGTGAGTTTTAGCTCGGAAACCAAAAGCTCCGACGAGGAGTTAGTTTGCTCCGGCTCGATCACAGACGATTTAAGGTTTTGAGGCTCGGGATGGTCTGTATACAACTTCCTTAACACTTCAGAGTAGATTTGGAGTGGAGTGGATGGCGGAATAAGTGAGTTCAAAAAGTTGCAATGGCCGGATTTTCCAAGGAATGTTTGGATCATTTTTCGTTGGATTTTGGACTTCTAATAGGTACGAACATGTTCTACCCTTAGAGACCTTCAAATCCATATAAATTTCATGGATTTTGGTTAAGAAATGAAGTAGATATAAAGCTTTGAAAATTTTCTAGAAACCGACGTGAGCACGCAGCAGCTGGCGGCATACGGCGGAGACCGGAGGGTGACCAAAGAAGAAGAAGGTATATTCAGTTAACTTTAACGGAAAATTCTAATGGCGTTAGGTAACGCCGTTACCATTTAACGGAATATTCGACCAATTTTGAAGGAATATTCCTAACGCCTTTAGGGTTTCTGTCAGTGTGCCTGCGTGTGGCCGTGCCTTGGCCGACGCATGAGGGCACATCCAATATCCAAAAATCTTTCTAAAAATTTGTGTGGGCTCGTATCATCGAGTAGATCACGTTCGTATATTCAAACCTTACATTTGAGCAAACTATGAGGAGTTATTCCTGGATTTCGTATATGTGCTAATTAATTAAGGTAAAAATAGTTGTATCGCATATAGGTGAGATGTACCCAGAGGACGAGTGTGGACAAGCAAAGCTAATGGGCTATGATCCTGCTACTTATCAGTCATTGGGCATTTGTTTTCTATATATATAGTTTCCAAAAACGTTTTTATATGGAACTATGCTTTGCTTGCCATGTCGTAAATAAGTTACATTTTTAATATTGCATTGGTACACTTGTGAATTGTATTGTGTGATGCTGCGAAGACTCAGGTAAGATTCAGGTGAGTATTATGTGATTGAATGGGTTGTATTTGATAGGAGCATATTTATGCGACTTAGTTAGCTTGTTTTCTTGCATTTTCATAGTTTGTTTGTGTTTATTATAGTGTTTTAAGCTATTTTCTTGTGTTTGTAGGTCTATATGACAAAGTTGGCAAGAAAGTGCAGTTTGGAGCATTTTTAGGCAGTTTTGGGCACCAAATGGATAGCTTATGAATGGAGTAAGATGGATGGACGAATTTGAAGTTCAAGAGGCTAGGAATGTGCTGAAAAGAGTGAAGAAATAAATCCATGACAATGAAGATAAGGAATTAGCTCAAAAGAAGGAACATTATCCAAACTAGCCTTATCTTATCTTATCTTATCCTTTCCAAATCAGTTTGTGCCTGAATTCTAGCTATTTCGAAGGGATAATTATACAAATAAAACACATTAAAATTGGTTTCTAGAAGCCCTTATCCACTCCTACAAAGGTGCCGCACCTTATCCCTTGTTTTTCTAGGAAATCAGCCACAAAACAACCTTTCTAGAAGGCCTTATCTCTTGTCCTACAAATCTGGCGCCTGGACCCTTTCTAGAAGCTCTAGAACCTGCAATCCTTTTCCTTTCAGATTTGGGTGAACCCTAGTCCTTTTCCTTCATGAATTGTGCCAAATACACATTCCTTTCCTTCAGAAATTCGTGGGTTTCCCTAGCCCTATAAATACAAAGCTTTGTGCAGCAATTAATCCACCACCCTCTACCATAAATCAACTACATCCATCCACCACACCATCCACCACAATCCTCTTGTGCCGCAGCTAAGGAAGGAGAAGAAGGAGCCATCTGGAGTGTTTCTAGGTGTATTCTATCTTTGTTTTCAATGTTTAATTCAAGTTATCTTTGTTTAATTGAGAACATGAGGAACTAATTTCTTTATAGTTAGAGGGTAATTTGAAACCATGATTATACTTGCAATATGAATTGATTACTTTCAATTGCGATTTGATAAATTGTGAATGCAATTCGCTTAACTGTTTTATTCAAAACTTATTCTTGTACGTTGATTAAGGTGGCCAACTTAGTTTGCATGCATGAATTTGATGCTAGAATATAAGGGATTTTCACCTAATCGTTATGAACATAATTCACAAGTAGTGAAGGTTGCTTGTCACAATCGCGTTAAGTAAATTCTTGGCATAAGTTTCATGCAATTCATAGTTACAAGTGCTTCGTCAATGCTTATGATTTTCATAGAACTTAATGATCTTTGTTCATATCTTTATTATGCAATTCATGTAGAGAACTTGTGAAGAATGCTTTGGGTTGTTGTATGCAATCATCCAATTCAATGAAATTAAGAAAATTTGAGGGTTAATTAGTGCAATTCACGGTTAATCTGGGGCGTTGAGGTTCATGGTTTATTGAAAAGCAATTGGAGATTGATTTGTATGCAAGTGTGTCATGTGTGAAGAAGGACCTTCTAGCTAGACCATCACCCATCCAATTTCCCAATTTTCGTCCAAAATCTGTTTTACATTTTAATTTGTTTGTTTTACTTTATTTTCGTCCAAAACCCAATCCCCCTTTACTTTGAAGTGTTAGATTAGTTAAAATCTGTTTTGGTTTGTGTTATTAAGTGTCTTGAGTCAAGTTAAAACCAATTTTCGTCCAAATAACTCCCTAGAGTTAGTTTTGAGTCTATTTGGTTGTTTTGTGCTGTTTTGAGTCTTTTAAGTTTGTTTGGAGTCTTGTGAGTCTTGTTAAGTGTTTTTAAGTTTATTTTTGTGTTTTTAAGTCAGTTTCAATTAGATTAGCAATCCCTCCTAATCCCCGGTCCAGAACGATCCCTACTTATACATATACTACAATTGTCAAAAGAGGGTTTAATTTGTGGCTTAACTTTTATCACATCAGTATTGCATTGGTATGCACATATTTATTTAGAGCTCATCATGGCTGCACCCTGGTATTAATGTTCCCACCCAGGGCTAGGCTTAGCTTTCACGTGATTGTTCACCTCCCACA
Organism: Malus domestica; assembly: GCF_042453785.1. Classification (NCBI taxonomy): domain Eukaryota; kingdom Viridiplantae; phylum Streptophyta; class Magnoliopsida; order Rosales; family Rosaceae; genus Malus; species Malus domestica. Next base: position 4,997,102 of record NC_091661.1, on the reverse strand, counting down.
CCGCAAGCTCACCTTGGATCCAAGTTTGGTGCCATCATGTCGTACAGACCACATAGGTGGTTCCGACTCGTAGGTGACCCGCGAATTATTGAACAGCCTTCACGTGATCGTAGTACTTAAGCCTACATATTTATACCTAGCCTGTCATATAGGTCACATTAGGTGACTCCGACTCGTTTGCTAGCCTAGATTGATGAGCTACAGGTCACGTTAGGTGACTCCGACTGGCATACTATTTTATATTGGTTTCACACCTGGCTTACATTTATTATTGCTGAGATATTATGACATGGCATACTTCAATTTTCGCTGCTCTTGTGCATTAGTTTTCATACCTACGTAGTAGTATTTTCTAGAAACTATACGGGTTTTACGGAGAGGGTTTATTATTTTCATAAAGATAAATACATTTTCAAACGCTTTGTTTTTTCCCATTCACCCTTCTGTTTTGCGCCCCTCCAGATTCTAGGTAGTTGTTCATCTTTGGTGGCTCACGAGGACTACTTGGCGGTTCTGATGTTCTACTAAATAAAGGTAGGGATATTCTCCCTGTTTGTATAATTAGTACTTAGTTAGTTCAACTGCACTGTTGTTTTACCTATGCTCTGATATGCATGTATCTTATACTTGATCACTTTTACACACCTACATATTATCTCTAGTTAAAAAGGTTTAGTTTTGGTTTTTATTTATTCGCATTTTCTTATTATTATCACTTCTGTTGCGCACTTGGCTATATCACCCTCACGTGACGACCAACACGTCTCGACTCCGGCCAGGGTGTGTCAGTTTGGTATCAGAGCCTAGGCTTAGCAGTCCTGCGTTCTTCATTTATGTTATAAATTTTAATCATTTTTTATCTCTTATGTCAAAACCATGTCGCCTCGTAGAGAGCCACATACTTCTTCTGAGTCTGATTTTCCTGATATTGGACAACTTGGTGAAGCTATTGCTAGTGTTATTCAGTCATCACTCTGTCCTCCCCAAAGGGACCCCTTGGAGACTGTATATAACTTGAAGCTAAATGATTTCTTTGGCAATGAGGGGTCAGGGGGAGCTGAGCTTTGGCTCGACCATGTTGAGAAAACCTTTCAGGTGATGCAACGACATGGAAATCTTTCAGAGAACAGATACGTCGAAACAACCACTTGGTTCTTGCGTTTGGAGGCTGCATCATGGTGGAAATAGGAATCCTATCCATTATCAGCTGAAGGTGCCACAAATTGGGAGATTTTCAAGCATCTATTTCAGAAGAGATTTATACCTCTGGAGTATTTGGATCATAAAAGGGATGAATTCTTGGGACTGAGGCAAGGGAAAAGGTCAGCCACTGAGTACCATTGAAAGTTCACTGATTTGTCCCGATATTATCCAGAAATCCTGCTGAGATGCTCTGACGTTTTAAAAAGGGTACTCGCAAAAAGTTGCGTTCTATGACGACTTCGACTCCCTATTCTACATATCAAGAATTCTTTGAGGTTTTACTCCAGGTTGAGGATTTCGAGAATGCTCTGGATGATAGTGATAAGGATAAAGAAAAGGGTAATGCTTAGAAAAATAATGCTAGTAAAGATAAAGGACAGTCCTTCTACGATCCTCGTAAAGCACATAATTTTAAGCAAAGTGGCAATAGTTCTGGTTCATCAAGTGGTGGTTCAAATTTTGCTACGCCATGGAGGGGCGGCAGGTTCACAGGTGGTTCCCGATTTCAGAGGTAGAGAATGTTGGAAATGTGCCCTAAAGCCAATCATATGATGATACTTTACGGACATTTTACATGTTAAACTAATCTAGTTTAACTATAAAGGGCAAAGATTATTGTTTGAGCCGTCTCATATAAATGTTATATGCTTAAACGATAAAGTCCAAGGAATATGTGATTGGAAGAATGTAATCTAATGAAGTTAGATTCATGAGACCATTCTTTCGTAGACACATCCTAAATGTTCCTGATCATAGGATTGCCAATTGGGCATTGACAGTCCGTCAAGATCGGTACGTGCTATGTCTTCTCTCAGGGAGAGTGACTAGTCTCGAGTCATTGGTGTGTATGACATCAAGACAAGTACGTAGGTGCTCAGTAGAGAATGAGTTCACTGAACGTGATCAACGAAGAGTTCTCATACTCATGTCACATGAGAACTCATGTTTGGGATAATGCAAATTAGTCCTTTGACCTGAGGCATCACAGTTGTCTTGTGGTTAAGTCCTTGATCTTTGATTATGTCAAAGTCACCCTATCGGGGTGTCCACGGCATCGTTGGGGTTAAGCCACTTAGTCATGGAGGCAAGTGAATGCGCAACAAGGGATCTCTAACCTTCAAACCGTTTGAGGGAGAATACTCTATGATATGATTTAGAATCTCTGGCCAGAGTATGAATGAGATTTAGGAATGCGTTCCAAATCACATTCAAGGAAATCATATAAGCACACGAATCACATTGGATAGTAGACATGAATAAATAAACTATCAAACCAAACAATGTGGTCAAGAGTATTGTATTAGAGAAAGACCGTATTGCATTTGTAATCCCAAACTGAATAGGTTTTCTCTACCTCTTCTGATTAGCTTGGGTAACCATGATATGCTGCAAGGTGTCACTCATGGTTTGTGGAAGCCCTAAACGTGTGTAATCACTAAAGGGAGAATTGAAAGTAAGTTTCAATTCACAATCGATTTGAAATGGTTTTAATCGCCCACTGCCTCGCTAAAAGGAACCTAATGGATCGCACACCATAAGAGGTGGAGATTGGAGATTAAACGGAGATGAGTAAGAATGATTAAATGGTTTAATCATTTATTTATGGCAAGGATTAATTAATATGTTAATTAATCAAACAAATAAGTTCGTTAAAAGACCTCGGGATAGTTTTGGACGTTTAGGCCCAATGGGCTTCGAACGTCAAGCCCATTGACTTAGGTTGTATGACAACTTAATGAATAAAGATTCACAAGGGCATAATAGCCCAATAATATCCCAATGGCCGGCCATGATGTTTAGGGTAGTGAACTTGGACTTATTTACAAGTTTGCCACTCAAATGAATAAAGGTATAAATATGACTTTATAGCTAAAATTCATTAAGGGTTTGTTTTGGAGAAAATTGGAGAGAACATGTCTCTCCATTTCTCTCTAAAGAGGCCGGCCACCTTGGGGGGTGCTTCTTGCAATCCCACTACTCCAAGGTCACTCATTTCTTCTCCAATCTCTCCTTGGTGAAGAGACTTAGAGGTTCTCAATTTTGGGAACTTGGAGAAACCTATTCTTCCATCCAAATCCATAGATTTAAGATGCAAGGAATGAAGGCCCTCTCTTTGGGTGATTAGCCTTTGCTTATGCAAAGAGGAATCTACAAAGGTATAAATTTCAACTCACTATGTTTTGAGTTGATTCTTGGTTCACCAATCTACTAGGCTTTGAATTTCTTGGTTAATGTTTTGTTTTTAAGTGCATGCTAGCATGATTCCGCCTTTAATTGTTAATTGCATGCTTATTGATGTTGCTTAAATGAACATGTTTTCACAAAATAATCCTTCAAGTGGTATCAGAGCCTAGGTCTAGTAGTTGGTGAATCCTTTTGGGTTTTGTAGTTCATAGTTTGTGATTTAAAAGTTGTAATTGTTACAAGCTTTATTCTTGTTTCTTTGAATGTAAATTTTGCTAGAAAATTTGCCATCTCAAATGTTGTAGATGTAGTTCATATGAGCATGAATATTGGAGCTAAAATTTGGTGCCATGCTTTTGGGAATTTTCGGCCAAATACAAAGGGTGATTTTTTGGGTTCTTGTTTGACTTGTTAAAAGTGTTTTCAAGTGACTTTTGGAACCCCTATGTACCCTAGTTTGGTTAGATGTTATTTCCCTTAAGTTTGAATGGTTTTGGAATGTTTTTGGGTGAAAAATGTTCATGGAAATTTTTTGTGTTTTTCATGAATGTTCTTCATTGTTCTTGACATTTTTGCCAAGAACAAAAAGGTTTGTGTTTTGATTCAAAGTTTTGATTTATTTCATAAAGTTTATGTTTTATGCATTTTCAAATGTTTAAATGTTTTAGATATTTATTTAAATGGCAATAGAAATAATGGTGGGTGTGAAAGGATTAAAACCCTTTCACACACACCACTTGTGCACTTGCATGCTTTATGTCAAACTACAAATCAACACACACATCACTCTATCCTCTTCCAAAACCGGCCACCCCCTAGTGGGGGTACTTTTGGGGCCTTTTATGCAATTACATAAAGTTTTGATACTTTTGTGTATTTGCACTTTGGCCCAAAAGTTTACGTTTTTACGTTAAGGTCCAAAACCGCTAAAGGACAAATTGTTTTGATCCTTTAATGAAGTTTTTGCATTGATTAAATTTTGGGTTTATTGTAATTACATGAAGTAGTGGACTTTTGTGTCTTTACAAAGTGACCCCAAAAGTTTTGCAATATAGCCCAAAAGTTGAGGTTAATTGCTTTATGGCCCAAAAGTTGTGGTTATTGCATATTGGCCCAAATTAAGTAGAGAACAAAATTGTTTTGTCTCTTTAAATGAGAATTGGATTTTCATTTTGTTTAGCTCCATTTAAATCAATTTTATGGATACAAAAACCAAATGAAAATGTTGCATTCAATTTAATTAGTTAAAGTGTTAATTAATTAAAGGGTGATTATGAACCTAAGCCTAATATAATTGAGCTATGTGATAGGCCGTTTCAAATTTGTTTGAACCATGGGAATGTGTAGATTAGATTTTGGTTGTAATTTGATTTGATCAAATGTTGTAAAAGGGCATAAGCTCTTCTTTACTTTAAAGTAATTTGTTATATGCAAATGTTGTAAAGAGCATAAGCTCACCTTTACTTTGAAGTACTTCTTTCTTGCTTTATTTGATATGCATGAAAATGAAGTAGTTGGGTCCAACGCCCCTAAGACAACACGCCTTAATGTGATTAAACGCGTAACTAAAATCAATCACCATCCCTAGACCGAGATTCAACACAAGGCTCGTGTTGAATCTAAACAAAGGTTCATAATCATCCTAAGGCCCTAAGGCAACTATATAGTCCATCAAATGAATGCAAAGGTTATGTTAGTAGTATCATATACTCTTGCTTTAAAAACCGTTTTATAAGCATAGTGGGAGTATTATATACAACTAAAAACAATGAGATGGACCAATAATTGTAATAGGACCAAAATTGTTTTAATAGAGATTAAAATGTATGTTTATATGTGATGAGACCTAAAACCCTCAACCAAACCATTATTAAGTTGATAAGCGTGAGAGTGCTTAAAACACTCTTTCGTAGGCCTTCCACCGTGGTGGCTCCAATCGTTTATGACTTGTACACCAGCTTCACCCTATCATGGGGGAGTACAAAGTGCATGCTTATACTCAGGAGGAATCCATAAACATATGATGAGGTTAGTGTAGGCAACGAGGATAGCCGACATCGTATCATCGTGAGGCTATTCTTGAACCCCTTCACGAACTAAGCATGGTGGGAATGACTTAACTAAGTGCAATGGAGCCAACATCATATCATTGTGAGGTGACATTCTCTAGAGGCCAAATAAGATGGGTACTTGCATTTGTTGCAAATGAGTAAGTGTACTCTCTCATTATTATTGTTGCTAGCCAAACATCGTATCATCGTGAGGTGGGCTTGGTAATAGTGAGCCTCCCATAACCTACTAGGAGTTTCATCCAAAACTCTCGAATTCCAATGAGGGATATGGAATTTGCCAAAAATAGTGGGTGGTGCTATTTTGATTTAAAGACCCGAATCAAATGGCTTAAAATCAATCTATTTATATTCGTTATGTATTTGTTTACCAATATATTTGCAAACGCTATCCAAAACTTGACAAAGAAAAGCCGAATGCTTTAGTTTCCGGACTCGGTAACACAATCCCAAAGATTGTCTTAAATGGATTGTATATGTACCTAAGTAGTCTCATCCTCAAAATCGTTCTATTGGTAATGTATCATTGAAAGAACATGTTAGATAAATCTATCATGAAGAGGACAACACAAACAACCAATGCTTAATCCTTTGTTAAATGAAAAAAGGAACTTACGAAGATTAGCATAATGACAAGGACACTTTTAGTGTTATTAGTTCTTCACTTACAAATCGTTGTATGAAGAAATAATGAGTTGTTTTGAACAACCCTTAGTCAATGCAAACACTTAGTGCTTGTTTCTTTGTTAAATGAACAAAGAACTTAAGAAGAAAGCACAAAGGCATGGACACTTAATGTGCCATGATTCTTCACTTACAAATTGTTGTATGAAGAAATGAGAGTTGCTTTGAACAACTCTTGAAAGTTTGTAATTATGTTTAGAACATAATGGTTGGTTGACAAAAGTAGTGCATCAACATGGACTTATGATGATTTTGAATCATTGAGTGTTGAAGTGTTAGAACACTTCTAGAGACGGGAACTAGGCAAGGACTTCACCTTTGTGTCCCTATCCTAATCGTTCACTAAGTTTATTGTAAACTATGTAGTGTACAATAAACACATGCTCTCCAAAATGTTTGATGTGTATAACACAATTGAAATAAGTTTCAAGAGAGATGGTGGGAGTTTAGGGACCATGACTATTGTAGTCAAAAGAGAAGTCAAATGAAGAAGATAAAATTAACTCCAAGGAAACAAACTTTCTTTATGAAAGGATGGACATTGGAAGGGGTATTTGCAAGAAATGTCTTGCAAGTGTCAAGAACACACCTTTCGAAGGTGTTGTAAATTGTTCTTGAATAGTTCAAAACAGTTGGTTCTTCTACTTGAATGTTTGATTCCATATTAGTAACTATGTTTTACAATCGTTGTAAAAGTGTGGCTAATAAGAAGTAGAAGATTAATGAGAGAAGAGAAAGTACTTCACATTCGGAAAGTGAATAAAATATAGATTTCTGCGAAAGCAGATGGTACTTACTTCCTCATATGAACTACCAAAGAAATTGGAAAAACCAAAGATTGTCTTTTCATTCCAATTTTAAGGAATTTAATTTCGTCACTATAGTAGAGATGGATGAATGTTTTGTTTGACAAAACATTGTTCTTTATTAATCAATGATTGGATTATAGTAATCTAATTGATTGTCTCTATAGTAGAGATGATATGGTAGTGTTAACTGTTTAGAATACAACGATGCTTAAAACCCAAAAGGTTGCAAGGTAGTGACTAATCCCAACTAAAGTTGTGATACCTCTAAAAACATAAATTACAAGTTAGTCATAGATGGATACTTAGGATCGTTAGATCCGGATCCAATGCCTTCTTGTTAAAATTGTATAGAGGCAAAATGTTTGAATCTTCATTCTTTTGGAAAGAATAAAGAATCACAAAGTTGTTGAGGTTAATTCACTTAGATGTTAGTGGCACTTGTCCACAACATAATACTACTCATGTTGTATGACATTCACCGAAGATCACCCTCGGTTGGACTATAGTTTATTTTAAATAAACACAAGTCCGAATACTTTGCAAAAGGTTTCAAAGAATTCAAGAAATGTAAGTTGATGAGTAAGACGTCTAAAGTATTTACATCCTTAGATTTGATCCAAGGAATGGTAACACTTTAGAATAGTTTTCTTGAAATATATCAAGGAAAGAGGCATCATAAGATAATAGATTTCTCCATTAGGAGAAGAACGAACTTGAATAAGATTTAGTTCGTTGGATATTATCAATTACCCATATATAGGATATATATGCTTCTAAGACAATATGATTGTCAATTAGAAGATCTTCCAAATTTTTCATGACTCCATAAGATGTAGTTGGAAAGAAAGACAAATCTTAAGCATGTTAAGATTTGGGGTTGTGTGCTTATAAGCAATATTTGTTTGATAACAATCTTGTAGGATATCCTTAAATTAACTTTTGGATATCGCTTCTATAAACCAATTAACAAATGTTGTTTTGTTGGGTAGTTCATTGTAATCATACAATGTGATTTGCCTAAAAGCAAATAAACGAGAAATAGAACTCAAAGAATGGGTTCTTTGAGAGACAAGAAAGTAATCAACAAATATAAACAACCTAGTTCCTATACCAAAAGCTCCAAGGTAGTCGAGAAGGATTTATAAACCGTCTCAGTTGAATGGTTTGAACTTTATGACTATGTCATAGAGTTGCACCACTTAATTCGAAAGAAATAAGAATGAAAATCCTTATGACTACATTGAGTGTATATATGACATATACTCAAGGAAATGGTAAAGTACCATTTGACCCGAAATAATGAAACCTTCATAAGCTAATTGGTAGCTTAAGGTGACTACAATCAAAGAGAATGGTTGACTTTGAAGGAACCATTTTTGACGTAGTCTTGGTTTCAATTAATTCGAAGATAGCTAGCTACAACTAAATGGTGATTCAATGTTTGGACATAATATGGGTTTCCGAAACCATTATTAAGATAGTCTTAATAATATATGTCTAAAACTATGAATCACAAGACATGTAAGTTGTAGAGATCCATCCATCATGGATCTTAGCAAACTAGTGGGAGCTATAAGCGTCTTATGAGAGAAAGGTCAAATAGTTTGATTTCTCATAAAGATGTAAATGAATCTTTTGTTTACTAGGTTTACAAAAGATTAGTGGGAGTTAATCATATTCCTAAATTTATATATATATATATATATATATATATATATATAAATATATATGTGATATATATGAATGTATATATGATATATTAATTTTGGAAATGAAAAGAATATTTCTTCGTTAAAGTTATGACTTTAAACATTATATGAAGATAGAATGTATATGGGAGACATAGTCTATAAACATGGGAAGTAAATCTATAATGATAGATTTCAAGATATAATTTGATTATATCAATCCCTAATAATAGACAAAAGTTGCTAGGAAGTTTCTCATATGATGATAAATTAGAAGGATGACTCTAGTGTGACTAGCAAGTTGCCCTTCTCAAAGGGAACGTGCCCCTTTGACTCCCAAAGAAATAATGCGTAAATAAGAATCCTTTATGCATAAGCATAAAGGTGATTTATGTATTTCATATTGTATGAAAAACATTGATATGAGTTGTACCTAGAACGGTACAAGATGATATCAGTGCAAGCCCAGGATCAGAACCATGGCAACTGTCAAGTGAGTCCTTAAGTATTTAAGAAATACTAAAGGATAAATTCCTCAAAGATCGAGGAAGAATTAGAGTAACGTAATGGAAGCGTAAATGTATTAGATTATGAATCTAATCCATCATTGGATGTTTCTTCATTATGAATGAAGAGATAAACAGATATCTCTTTATTATGACTAAAGAGATATTTGGATGGAAACATTAAAGTAATGACTTTAGTGTATTCCATTATGAATGCAAAATATATTGCCATATAGAAGTTTGCAACAATGTTGTTTGGATGGGAAAGTTCATTTAGTGAACTCTCTATTCGGTTCCAACCAGAAAGTGTATCTAGTGTACTGACACTATGACACTAATGGGGCGATAGCTCAAGCCTGGGAATCAAGGTCTCATCAAGATCCGAACTCATATGAGAGACTGAACCACATGATTGAGAATCATGTATAATGGTGACGTCATTATTCTCAAGGTTGCTTCTATGGATAACATATAGATATCCATTGCCTAGGCCTACTATTCAGCCATTTATGAAATGACAACAAAAGAGGTATCATCACTGATGACTAAGCTGATTGGCTCTAGTGCAAGTGGGAGATTGTTGGAAATGTGCCCTAAAGCCAATCATATGATGATACTTTACGGACATTTTACATGTTAAACTAATCTAGTTTAACTATAAAGGGCAAAGATTATTGTTTGAGCCGTCTCATATAAATGTTATATGCTTAAACGATAAAGTCCAAGGAATATGTGATTGGAAGAATGTAATCTAATGAAGTTAGATTCATGAGACCATTCTTTCGTAGACACATCCTAAATGTTCCTGATCATAGGATTGCCAATTGGGCATTGACAGTCCGTCAAGATCGGTACGTGCTATGTCTTCTCTCAGGGAGAGTGACTAGTCTCGAGTCATTGGTGTGTATGACATCAAGACAAGTACGTAGGTGCTCAGTAGAGAATGAGTTCACTGAACGTGATCAACGAAGAGTTCTCATACTCATGTCACATGAGAACTCATGTTTGGGATAATGCAAATTAGTCCTTTGACCTGAGGCATCATAGTTGTCTTGTGGTTAAGTCCTTGATCTTTGATTATGTCAAAGTCACCCTATCGGGGTGTCCACGGCATCGTTGGGGTTAAGCCACTTAGTCATGGAGGCAAGTGAATGCGCAACAAGGGATCTCTAACCTTCAAACCGTTTGAGGGAGAATACTCTATGATATGATTTAGAATCTCTGGCCAGAGTATGAATGAGATTTAGGAATGCGTTCCAAATCACATTCAAGGAAATCATATAAGCACACGAATCACATTGGATAGTAGACATGAATAAATAAACTATCAAACTAAACAATGTGGTCAAGAGTATTGTATTAGAGAAAGACCGTATTGCATTTGTAATCCCAAACTGAATAGGTTTTCTCTACCTCTTCTGATTAGCTTGGGTAACCATGATATGCTGCAAGGTGTCACTCATGGTTTGTGGAAGCCCTAAACGTGTGTAATCACTAAAGGGAGAATTGAAAGTAAGTTTCAATTCACAATCGATTTGAAATGGTTTTAATCGCCCACTGCCTCGCTAAAAGGAACCTAATGGATCGCACACCATAAGAGGTGGAGATTGGAGATTAAACGGAGATGAGTAAGAATGATTAAATGGTTTAATCATTTATTTATGGCAAGGATTAATTAATATGTTAATTAATCAAACAAATAAGTTCGTTAAAAGACCTTGGGATAGTTTTGGACGTTTAGGCCCAATGGGCTTCGAACGTCAAGCCCATTGACTTAGGTTGTATGACAACTTAATGAATAAAGATTCACAAGGGCATAATAGCCCAATAATATCCCAATGGCCGGCCATGATGTTTAGGGTAGTGAACTTGGACTTATTTACAAGTTTGCCACTCAAATGAATAAAGGTATAAATATGACTTTATAGCTAAAATTCATTAAGGGTTTGTTTTGGAGAAAATTGGAGAGAACATGTCTCTCCATTTCTCTCTAAAGAGGCCGGCCACCTTGGGGGGTGCTTCTTGCAATCCCACTACTCCAAGGTCACTCATTTCTTCTCCAATCTCTCCTTGGTGAAGAGACTTAGAGGTTCTCAATTTTGGGAACTTGGAGAAACCTATTCTTCCATCCAAATCCATAGATTTAAGATACAAGGAATGAAGGCCCTCTCTTTGGGTGATTAGCCTTTGCTTATGCAAAGAGGAATCTACAAAGGTATAAATTTCAACTCACTATGTTTTGAGTTGATTCTTGGTTCACCAATCTACTAGGCTTTGAATTTCTTGGTTAATGTTTTGTTTTTAAGTGCATGCTAGCATGATTCCGCCTTTAATTGTTAATTGCATGCTTATTGATGTTGCTTAAATGAACATGTTTTCACAAAATAATCCTTCAGAGAAATCTTAACAGTTCTGGTGCTCGACTTTGTCGTAGGTGTAATAATCGTCATTTTGGGCAGTGTAAACAAGGTGGTAGTGGTAGATGTTTCACTTGTGGTCAGATAAGGCATAGGGCTAATTAGTGTTCATAGAATTAGTAGAAACCTCAGCCCCCTGCATTACCACCTATAGTCCCTCTTCAGCAGATTCAGAGACCTAGTGGCTATACTCCGACAGGTTATGGTGGTGCTTACCACTATCAGGGAGATGTAACTCCGTATTCTGGGGGAGCATACCAGTATCCAGCTGATCTATATTATCCACAGTACCAGGGAAGCTATACACCGTATGTGCCGTATCCGGGCGGTGGACCATAGTGGTATACTGGAGGACAGCCCCAGAACCTTGATGTTACTTCTAGCAATGTTGGTTTGATGAGGTAGCCTAATCAGCCCAGTCAGGGATGAGGTATCCAAGGAGAAGCTGATCAAGGAAATAAAGGTCGTGGAGGTCGGCAGCAGGCGTAGGGCCGTGTTCACCACATCACTCTGCAAGACGCTCAGAGCAACCCTGATTTGATTATGGGTACTTCGAATATTCTTGGTCATTTTGCTAGAGTATTAATTGATTCAGGTGCAACGCATTCCATTATTTCTCATATGTTTGCTCAAAAGACTTAACCACACCCTACTCTCTTAGATTATGAGTTGGAGTTTTCCATGCCTAGAGGCGAGACTTGTTACGTTAGCTAGGAGTATCAAGGATGTCCTTTTTTTGTTGAGGATGTCATCATGCCAGCTAATCTTGTTCCTCTAGATATTGTCAATTTTGCTGTTATTATGGGCATGGATTGGTTACATTACAATCGTGCCAAGTTGGATTGTTATGAGAAGGTTGTAACTTTCCATCGGTCAGGCTTGCATGTGGTCACTTTTGTTGGTGAGCGTTGTGGATTGAGACAGGGCGTTATCTCGACCGTGAGAGCGAAATGATTGTTGAGGAAAGGATGTTAAGGCTATCTAGCTCATGTGGTGCTAAATGAGGATACTTCTACTCGTGTGGGGGATGTTCGGGTAATCAAACACTTCCCTGATGTTTTTCCTAATGATTTACCTGGGCTACCACCAGATCGTGAGATGAAATTCGCTATAGATTTAATTCTAGGTACATATCCTATTTCTTTAACCCCTTATCGAATTGCTCATGATGAATTGAGAGAATTGAAAACCCAATTATAAGAACTTGTTGGTAAAGGTTTTATCCAGCCGAGTACTTCGTCATGGGGCGCTCCAGTTTTATTTGTGCAAAAGAAAGACATAACTCTGAGACTGTGTATTGATCATCGACAGTTGAATTGAGTGACGATTAAAATCCGTTATTCGTTGCCTCATATTGATGACCTTTTTTACTAGCTTCGTGGTGCCTCTGCGTTATCAAAGATTGATCTAAGATCATGATACTATCAGCTAAAGATCAAGCGTGAGGATGTCCCGAAGACAACATTTCAAACTCATTATGGTCATTACGAGTTTTTGGTTAACGAATGCTCTAACAGCCTTTATGAACCTGATGAATCGGGTATTTCACCCGTATCTCGACAGGTTCGTTAATGTCTTCATTGATGATATTTTGGTATATTCTAAATCTAAGGCAGAGCATACTAGACATCTCACTCTGGTTCTGAAAAAGTTGGGGGAACATTAACTGTATGCTAAATTTAGTAAATGCCAATTTTTGTTGGATGAAGTGTCGTTCTTGGGACACGTGATATCTGCCCAAGGTATTCTCATGGACCCTCAAAAGGTAGCTGCAGTAGAGAATTGGGAACAGCCTCGTACTGTCACAGAAGTATGGAGTTTTGTTGGTTTAGCCGGCTATTAATTTCAAGTGGAGTGATGATTGTGAGCAAAGTTTTCAGCAGCTGAAGTATTGCCTCACTCATGCACCTGTGTTGGCACTTCCGGATGACTGTGGGAATTTCGAGATTTATAATGATGCTTCTTTAAATGGTTTGGGTTGTGTACTAATGCATCATGGTAGGGTGATCGCGTATGCTTCGCGACAGTTGAAGCCCCATGAGATGAATTATCCCACTCATGATCTCGAGTTAGCAACTATTATCTTTGCATTGAAAATTTGGAGGCATTATTTGTACGGGTAAACATGTCAGATCTTCACCAACCATAAAAGTCTTGAATATATTTTTTTTCAGAAAGATCTTAATCTCAGACAGCAGAGATGGGTTGAGTTGCTCAGTGATTATGACTGCACGATTGAGTATCATCATGGTCGTGCAAACTCTGTAGCTGATGCTTTATGTAGGAAATCCCACGGTCGACTCAGCACACTTTATGCATGCAGTGTTCCACTCTTGACGGAATTGCGATCTACTGGAGTCACATTAAGGGAAGATTACCAGGGAGCTTTACTTGCTAATTTTCAAATTAGGACAATTTTGCTAGATCGTGTACTCAAAGCTCAGACGAATTATCTGAAATCTCAGGAGTTAATACAAGCATTGGACTAAGTACAGCAATGGACTAGGTATAGCAAAGCACAAAGTTGAACATAGATATGGAACTTCGGATTCTATAACCTCTTCAAGGGTCTCATTTTCATATAGCGTAAGGAAGATCATAGGTATACTCAAAGGTAACACTTTATAGGTGTAGTTCAATTGGTTGACCAAAGTACTGTTAGAACAACACTTGAACTTCAGGTGGGAGACAATTTTCTAAAGCTCTTCTAGAGTCTTAGTGAGATTCATGTCAATGACATAAACTACAATTCTAGCAATTCAGAATATGACTTCATAGTTTAACACGTAAGGGCATAGTCCATATCCCTAACTGATCAAATAATCACTGAGACAAGTATACCACATCTACTAGATTGCTTCAATCCTTAAGTGAACACCTCAAATGAGTTGAGATAATGTTTCGTGGTTTGGAAAGTTACATGTAAAACTCCGTATTAATATCCTCATGAAGAAACACTAACCACATTTCATAATGCTGCAATCAATCACATAGTGTTTGAGAGAAAGCTTGCGCCGTAAGGTGTGCATCATATTGCACTATTTCATTCATCTCATTACGCTTCTTTTCTCGCTTGTAACACAACAAGGTTACCTTGGGTAGTGTAGGAACGATAGGTCCAAAACACACTTTGGTAAGGAATTTAACCTGGATTGTGATTTTGGTTCTCCAATCACTTTTATGTTGTCACCAATCAACGAAACACGATTTGGTATCGTCGCTTTTCATTTATGTCGATAGCAACCATAGAAGTGAAAACATTATCGATGATAATCTCATTCCAATTCCATTATCTAATCTGGATTATTCTCATGAGATAGAAATGATTTGAGACAGCAATCGAGTATGGATTCATTGTTGTGTCGTGACTTTCTTCTTCTAAGAAAATGAATCCTATGAATTGAGTAACCTGTCTTGTTTCAGGTCAAGACAGATTGATTAGCTATCTGCCGGGGCACCAAGTCGTCCAACATGGGTGGCCAAATCATCCTTTAGGGATGGCACACCTTTCAGGGATATTGACTCGATGCCCGTTAAGTACGTCTATCCTTGCAGGCATGTTTGCAATCGGTAGATGATCTCATCACTTTAACTAGATCAAAGAAATGTGTCTGGAGCAACATTCGAAAAGCTAGAATTCATCACACTTGCTTATCACACCATTCTACAGGAATGAGATATGAGATATAGTAGGTAATGTCCATGCAAATTCGCACCGTTTTACAGGAACGTTGACGTTCTTATCTCCCCTTAACAGCGAGAAGATTGTCTCATTGAAGTGATTATTCGCACAAAAAATGGTAAAGAGATCATTTGCAAGGGCTCTAAAAGAGCTAGTGTGAAGGAGAATTACGATCGACAAAGATTCACTTCCTTAATTGAGGACCCATATCGGTACGTTGCAGTGCAACTTAGCACAGAAAATGCATACCCAAATGCTTAAGTACGAAACGTCAGGTTTGGCCCTAGTAACAAGCTGTAACATTGAATATGTTAGGTGGCAATGGGCCTTAAGGTGGGCCAACATAACAGCATCCAAAATTGCATAGCCCTAGGCAGAAACCAAAGGCTTGGTGTGTTCACCAAGGTTTGAGTGATCAATTAAATTGTGCTTTATGATGACTCTGCAAGTCTGTTTTGGGTTGAACATGGGAATTCGATGTCCAATTAGCCCAAAAGAAATGCAATACTTATCGAAAACCTTCAATATAAACTCTCCAACATTATCCAGTCTTCTAAACTTTATGGGACAATTTGGGTGGTGAACCCTTAAAATCGGCCAGGAGATTTAGCAGCAATATATGTGGACAAACATGTGACCATTTTGTCGATTCATCAACCAAAACCATAAGTATTTATATGGTCCAAATTTTGGTTCGATTAGTCCGCATATATTCCCTTGAATCCACTATGAAAAGAGGGTGATTTCGTCTCTTAAATGGTAATATAGTACCACTCATACAACGATAAGCGTGCCTATGCTCTTAATCAGGTTGGATAGACCTGAAGTCATTGCTAGAGATGTGATTTAGGTATAAAGCTAGTGTGCGTAGTATCGCATTCATCCAGACAACTAACTTTTCCACATTCGTACCTAATCACGTGTTTAATTGAATTCCGTTACATGTATACAAGAAACATGATTCAATTAACTTAAATTCAAGGGCAATATCAATAAGATTATCCATAACTAAAACAAACACCAAACTTGAATCCAAGAACATAGAAAAATGCTCACCAAACTTAAATGGTTTACCCAAGGGCTTCGGCCAATAGGGTCATCCATGTCAAAATTATGCTCTTACAACGGTGTTCGGTGGAGGAAAATTAGTCCCATATATTGACTATAAGAATGGTACTCCTCAACGAAATTAGTAGGGGCAAGAACAGGTGCATAACCAATGATCTTTTCCACCCCTTAGCACGCCTTGATCTACCATATGTTGTGAAAACAAACCTTAAAGTGGTTGAGAAAGATAGACGTGTTTGAAAGGTTCCAGCCGAAGCTTGAAGAGGTCTATTTGGTACGCCTCTATCAAAGCAGAGTATACATTTTGATGGGCCCCAGCCGAAACTAGTATCACCAGTCAGTAGACTCCAACCAAAGCTAAGTCTATATTGTTCTATCACATTTGTGGTAGTAATCAAATCCAAGAATTTGATAAACTTTCGTTCTCTACATTGCTGCTTCAAAAGTGAGTTAGAAACATGGAAGGAGGAGAAAGTATTTTTTAGTCAAAATTCAATCGGATTTATAAACTTTAGAATTGTACTTATTCATAGACGTAATCATGGTATGCTTCAAGGAATGTATTTTATGATTAAATGGTCCATATGACCAAGCCAAAGAACCATGGAATCCTTATTCGGGAGGTATTTCCATTTGTAATGCTTCGGGCATAAGTCTTCACATGAAGATTATGGTGGAGGCTTATTCAGCTATTCCATGCTATTGTTGGCTTATACAGTTTCTCAGCTTCTTATAGCCAAGTGGAGTGTCACGTCTTGTATCCACATAAAGTGATTTCAATTCGAAACTTCCAAAACAGTGAAATCAAACTAGTTATGGTTCATCAATTTGCTGAATGGCGGAAACAAGAATGTGATTAGTGCTTTATGAAATAACATCTCCATATGCATCAAAGTTAGAACATACGGGTTCTAAGACATAGTTTATATGAAAAACGTCGGGTTTTCTAGAGTGTATTGTTTTATGAAAACTTAGGGTTTCAAAGGCACTAAATTTGAAACTACAGTTTTGAGTTTAGTTATGAACTTCCGGTTCACAACATGAGGTACATGCAAGAACACATAATATAATATACAACTAAGCATAGTGGATTTACGTTGATTCAAAGCAAGTCCACCCCTAAAGACTTTGCGCCAGCATCCAGCGCATTTATCCACTCAAATAAACAGTGATAGACCACAATGAACAGTAATAGGCCAATGCATCTCCACCCCTAAAAAAATAGTCTAGTCAATTTTATTAAAATATTATTATTTTTTATTATAAACACTTTCTTCTTCTTCCTCATTCAACTCCTCTGACTGTCTTTTTGGTCCCCACGATGCGCCAATTCCTTCACTCCCCATCAACATCGCCCGCAACTGGTCCTCAGCCGCCGCCTCCACCACCACCACCACTGCCTTCTCTCTCCTCCTCTTCCTCCTGGTATGCTTCTGAAAAATCACCCGGAAGCGGACTGCCCCGGAATCTAACTCCAAGCCCCCCACCGGTACTCTTACTCCGTCCTCTGCTAAGCGACCGACTCGTTCTCTTCGACACGCTGATTCGGCCAAGGTGGCTCCGAGTCCGTGTTCTTCGGCACAATCTCACACACCAGCCAAGACGTCGCCATCAAGCTCATGGACTCCGAGTCGCTCCAGCGCGAGCGCGAGTTCCAGAACGAGGTCTAGAGCAATTCACCGCTCGTTGTCTCGATGCTCGGATTCTCCTCCGACGCCACGCTGACGTCAAATAGGCCAGTCCCAAGGTCTGTCGATTTTAGGCCGCCTATGGACTGGCTGGGCTGGGTGCCAGTCGATTTCACGGGCTGGAGTGAATTGACAGGGTGCCAGCCTGGTTTTTTGACTAGGTGCTGGGCTATTCCACCTCCGGTGGAACTGCTCTCAGGAACTCAAGTGTGAGTGCTTCGGGACTACAAAAGGGAGTCAGCAGTTCAAAGAAAAGAAATAAAATATTAAATCGTTAATGTACAAAAGTGGACTTCAAGCAAATAATTTTGGATGTCATGTTAGATTAATGGACTATTGGTCAGTTTTAATGAATTCAATAGATCAGACCATACGGGGTTGATCGTAGAAGCAAAAATATTATTTGTCTATGCCATTTATTATTTAGGGGTGTGATATCCACACACCCCTTTTTACTTCTCACACACCCTTTTAATTTTCAATTGTCGAATTGGATGAATTAAAGAAGAGCAACTAACAGAAATTAACAAGGGGTGTGTGATAAGTAATTTAGGGTGTGTGGATAGCACACCCCATTATTTAATGTTGGTTGCAGGCCACACAAGCAAAATAAGGCCCAAATTGGGCTCGGGTTAAATGAATAACAAACCTAGATAAAGCTGGGTTGCGGGCTCATGCAAAGAAATAACCTAATAATAATTTTTGGGCTGTCAGGGATAGTAGCCCAACATCAGGTTGGCTACAGGCTAAAATAAAAGAGAAACCAACCACAGATTGGAGTAGGGGTATTGGGATGCTGCAGGACCATATATGTTGATCCAAGGCAAGCCCAAAACTGGAAGGTCAATCTGGAAAACAATTCCAAGCCAAAACAATGGGTTGGGGTTGCACGTGGGTTGAGCACCGAGAGGCCCAAGGCCTCATTGGGTTGATCCAAACACAACCCAGCGATGCTGGGTGTGTGCAAGTTAGAGACGATAGTGGCACCACCATTGATAGTGGTGGTCACAGATGGCGAGACGAGCTAGGGTTTTTCACGATCGAGGAGCTTCTCTATGTCGGTGGTGACGAGGGTGTTCCAAAACCAGTGAGATTCGAAATGGGATTTCACAATTTCATCGAGACTATACAACATCCAACTATCATGCATCACAAAAAATCGGCAAAAAACAATGGCTCAAAATGGGATTTCACAATTTCATCGAGACTATACAACATCCAACTATCATGCGTCACAAAAAATCGGCAAAAAACAACGGCATAGGTTCGGCTTTAAAACAAAGACAACGGAAAACGTTGTCATTTCTGGGTTTTGGGTGCAAAAGCAATTCGGCTTCTTATCGACTTAGCTCGCGCGGCTTGTCGACTTCTGGTCGTGGCTAGGGTCTAAAAACCCTTTTTTCTCTTTGTTTTTTATTTATTTTTTTAAGGTTTTCCGAACCCAAAAAAAAATATTATACTTCTATTTCATTTAGATTCTTTGACTCACAAATTTCACATAGTGATTTATAATTGCGCATGAACATATATATATATATATATATTGATAGTTATATGAACATATACCATATATATATATATATATATCTCTGAAGGAAAATATAAATGTAGGCGGTTCATGCTTCATGGTCGTTTCAAATATCTTAATTTATTTTAAAAGAACCTGATTGGCATAAAACAATTGAGCCTTTGAATTTGTAGAAGATCCTTCATCATATCTTCTCCACAAGGTAACCCCTAAATCATTCATTTTTTATTATATTAATTAGCTAATTAATTGATTAATTATTCAATTAATTTGCTAATTAAACACAAATCATGAACTTCACCCACAAAACCATCCAAGTGGCTGGTCCATCTCCTCCCAAGGTGGCTGGCCACATCCCAATATAAAAACCCTCATTCTCTCCAAAACTCAATTCTAACTCTCTGGCAAAGTTATCTAAATTCTGCAAACAATTTTCTCTCAAAATTTTAACTTTGCCATCTGAGGTTCTTTGGCCAAAGTCCCCAATTCATCGTGGGCGTGTAAGGCTCTTGGCCTTCACCAAAGGTGTTATTTGTTTTGCAGGTGCAATTTTGTCCAAGAACAAGGAGGAAGAAATTTGCATCCACAAATTGGTGCTTTCATTAAGAGTTGAGTCACACACTCATAGAAGACTCTTGCATCTAAGGTTTTTGTTTCCTTGCTTATTTGTAGATTTTTCGTACGTTCTTATTTAGGAATTTTTATTTCTAAAAATTCTTCGATAAAATGTAAAAGAAAAGTACAATGGCAAGAGATTAAGAAACCTTGACGAACGGAAATTCCAAAGTTCAAGGATTAAGACCGCGTTGATCTACAAGGCTCATCACAAAGATGAGTGTAGCGGCACCACCCCCACGGGGCACCACCATGGCAACCACCACGATGGCCACCACAGCGGCCACCCTTGTCACATCCCGACCCAGGGTCTACCACATCCTGGGCTTGACTCCACCGTAGCACGATATTGTCGACTTTGGGCCCCAGCCACGCCCTCACTGTTTTGTTTTTATGAACTCTGACGAGAACTTCCCAGTGGATCACCCATCCTGGGATTGGTCTAGCACAATCTCGTTTAACTTCAGAGTTCCTAAGGAATCTGAAGCTAGTTAGCTCCCAAAAGGCCTTGTGTTAGGAAGAGGTGGGCATGTACATATAAGGCATAGAGGATCCACTCCCCTAGATGATGTAGGATCTAACAATCCACCCCCCTTAGGGGCCCGACTAGGGATTAGCTCTGATACCAAATTGTCACATCCTGACCCGGGGTCCACCACATCCCGGGCTCGACTTCACCGTAGCACGATATTGTCCACTTTAGGCCCCAGCGACCTCTTCACGATTTTATTTCTGGAACTCAGATGGTAACTTCCCAGTGGGTCACCCATCATAGGATTGCTCTCGCTTAACTTTGGAGTTCCAAAGGAATCTGAAGCCAATGAGCTCCCAAAAGACCTTGTGTTAGGAAAAGGTGGGCATGTACATATAAGGCATAGATGATCCACTCCCCTAGGCAATGTGGGATCTAACAACCCTCGGCAAGGCCCATGGTGCTACAACCATGGCCCAAGCTGTGCCATTCAAGCTCATATGGGCCCAAGCCCAAGGTGAGATGGCCCGAGCCACTAAAACCCGATGCGAACCCAACACGTTGCCAAACCGAGCCCTAGCTTCGCACCCACATGCGCCACACGCCGAGCAGCCCATTCCCGTGGCCCAGCGTGCTTCCGTGGCCTTCCAAGTAGCCCAAATCAATCCAAAATTAGTTCAACCGTCCTGACTTCAAATTTCTGGGCCGACAATTGAACTGAGGGCATTTTCACCCCATTTCTCCACGAATTTGACATTTCCCAACTCTAATCTCGCACCCAGAGTTCGCTATACTTCCGTCCAAGCTCTTCCCACCTAAATGGAGAACAACATTTATTCGACAAGTTATAGAGTTGATGAGTGCCCTCGCATAGCAGAGGACCTTGGTAAATCAACTCTTGTAGGGCACCGAGATGCAACGTGCCCCTGATGAGGTGTCCTGAAGTAGGACAAGGGCAGATAAAGAACTTTTCCAGCAACATCCCGGCAAGCAACTGCTCAAGCAACCACAATCCGAGAGTTTTAGTAGCTTACTCTCCTGCCTGGGTCCTCAAGGATAACATATACTCTCGTCTTAGCATGGGGAGGAACGTACACTCTCAATCAAGCGCATAGACGAGCATAAGTTCGCGGTTGACGCCACACTTTGATTATCAACATAAACAACCTTCCAGGCAAAATGTTCATTCACATTTAGGCTCGCAAGGAGCATTCTTCACCTCACATCGGAGTAGGCAACATACGGATGGAGAGAACCAGTCACTCGATCCGATTCAAGTTCAACTGACTGCTTGCAAACAACCCGCTCGCTTGCCAGAAACATGCCACATGCACCACAGCCATGGCATAGACGAGTCTAGCATAAGGAAGAGTGGCCTAGACTAATAGGTCATGACCGGGGGCAGCCGAAAGTTGACAGGCTCCTGACTGAACGATTGCGTAATTTCCTACGCAACGAGGCTATTGACAATGCGCTTCGATGAGACATGACCAACATAAGCATGTCACCATTCATAGATGAGATCGAGTGGACATATCCACCTTGTGGATTCACTATGCCTCACTTTACTCTATACAAGGGAGACGAAGATCAGGATCGACATCTTAAGCACTACAACAGTACCATGATCCTCTTCAGGAACGATGACGCTCTTATGTGCAAAATTTTTGCCACAGCTCTACAAGGCGAGGCAAGACTAGTTTCACACCCTACCGCCACAGTCGATTTGGAGTTTCAATGAACTTTCCTTAGTTTTCACTAAGGAGTATTCGTCTAACCACTCAATCAAAAGGATATCCGACCATGTCTTCAGCATCATAAAAGACCCTTGGGAAACAATTCGCGAATATGTTAAGAGGTTCAAAGCGGAGAACGCCAAGATTGTTGGTTGCAACAAGGACATAGCAACGACAACATTCAAAAATAGACTTCCCATCGAACACCCTTTATTCGGAAAGCTGATCATAGGAAAAGAACTGACCCTAGCAGCTTTGTATGCTTTGGCAAAAAAGCACGCACTATGGGACAAGGCCAAGTAGTCTAACAAAACTGAGTCAACGATAGGCCAAAGAAGCGTATGGAACGTTCCCCAACCAGATAAGACTTAGCACCCGAAACATTCACCAAGTTCACAGTTCCAATAGGCCAAATGCTTCGCAAGCTTAAGAACAAACCTTGGTTCGAACTGTCGCCACCCATGAAAAGCAATCTTACCAGGCTGGATCACATTGTATTACGCATTCCATCAATGACCAGGGCACACTACCTTGAGAAGCTAACAAATGAGGGTCGATGTGACAAGTACCTTGACAGGTCAACGATACGGCCTGCACAAGCAGGGGAAGTCTCTATCACCCCTTAAAATCCATTAGGTATTCTCCAAATAAGTTTGAAGTCTCAAGCAGTTTCTATCTTCCAGTACAGTTAATTCATTTCTTTATTCTCAATTCAAGAAGTTATTCATAATCCTAGCTTAACTGTTGTCTACAACAACTGCTCAAACCCCTATTTGGGTCTGCTCTTCAGTGCGAGAGGATAAACTAATTGCTCTCTAATGCGAGAGGGTAAACCAATTCCCCGACACCCAAATATGTCTGCTCTCCAGCGTGAGAGGATAAACAAATTAGTCTCCATTACGAGAGGGTAAACCAATTCCCAGACACCCATATAGGTCTGCTCTCCAATGTGAGAAGGTAAACCAATTCCCTGACACCCATATGGGTAAGCTCTCCAATGTGAGAGGGTAAACTAATTACTCTCCAATGTGAGAGGGTAAACTAATTACTCTCCAATACGATAGGGTAAACCAATTGATCTCTAGTTCGAGAGGGTAAACTAATTGCTCTCCAGTGCAAAAGCCTAAACTAATTTCTCGACACCCATCTAGGTAAGCTTTCCAGTGCGAAAAGGCCATATAGCTCAAAAGATTGAATGCTTGAAGACCAACTAGGCATCGAATGGTCAAGGGGGCAACATCCAGTTTTGTAACATCCCACATCGCCCAAGGGAGTAGATCCTCTAAGCCTTATACGTATATTCCCATCTCTACCTAGCACGAGGCCTTTTGGGAGCTCACTGACTTAAGATTTCGTAGGAACTCTCAAGTTAAGCGAGTTCGTGCGAGAGTAATCCCATGATGGGTGACCCACTGGGAAGTTCTCGTGTGAGTTCCCAAAAACAATATTGTGCTACGGTGTAATCGAGCCCAGGATCTGGTGGGGGCTCGAGTCGGGATGCGACAATTTGGTATCAGAGCCAATCCCTAGCCGGGTGTATGCTGACGAGGACGTCAGGCCCCTAAGGGGGGTGGATTGTAACATCCCACATCGCCCAGGGGAGTGGATCCTCGAAGCCTTATACGTATATTCCCATCTCTACCTAGCACAAGGCCTTTTGGGAGCTTACTGGCTTAGGATTTCGTAGGAACTCCGAAGTAGGGGTGGGCACGGTTTGGTTCGGTGCGGTTTTGAGTGCAACCGAAACTGAAACCAAAATTTTTTGCGGTTCGGTGCGGTGCGGTTTTGAAGCAAAAACCGAAATGAAACCAAACCGTTTGGTTCAGTTCGGTGCGGTTTCAAACGGTTTCGGTTTGGTTTTTAAGAAAAAATATACAATTTGCAATTTAACATATTAATAAGCATTTCTCAATAGCAATAGGAAAAAGACATTTGTTATGTAAACAATTAGCATGTTACATGTAGTTGTGATGTTAAAACATGTTTGTGCAACAAAAGGGTGTCCCTTACAATGTTTATCATAAAATAGTTGAATAAATTTGAATTCATTAAACGTGAGCGAAACTTTGATACTAGAATATGTGATATCATGCTTCAAATGAGTGGACTTCATTAGATCATTGTTCGACTCTTGATAACAAGATCAATCCACCCTTATACGTATATGTGTGTGTGATGGTATAAAATAACAAAGGTCCTTCAAGTTAATGAACGAAAGAAAGTGATGAATGATGATATTCTAGTGTGGTTGAGTCCTATACTAAGTATATGGATTCTAACAAACAACCAATTAAAACATGAAATATAATATGAACATTTAATTAAATGTTTATTAATATTTGCGGTGCGGTTCGGTTTCGGTGTGGTTTTCAAAAGCCAAAACCGAAACCAAACTGTTTTCTATGTTGCAGTTTGGTTTCAAAACCGAAACCGTTTCAAAACCGCAAAACCAAACCATTCGGTGCGGTTCGATTTGGTTCGTGTTTCGGTTTCGATTTTCGGTTCTAAGTGCCCACCCCTACTCCGAAGTTAAGCGAGCTCGCACGAGAGCAGTCCCATGATCGGTGACCCACTGGGAAGTTCTCATGTGAGTTCCTAGAAACAAAACCGTGAGGGCATGGTCGAGGCCCAAAGCAGACAATATTGTGCTACGGTGGAATCAAGCTTGGAATGTGGTGGGGGCTCAGGTCGAGATGTGACAACTTTGCACTCAACAATTCACTCATTTGACACTTCATCTTCAGTAGCTTCGATCTTGGCAACTCCATCTACAGCAGCTGATGCAAAAATTAACTTAACACACAAATTAAACCCTCTTGTTGACAATTGTAGTATCGATAAGTAGGGATCGTTCTTAAACCAGGGATTATGAGGGATTGCTAAAACACTGTAAACGGACTCAAATATATAAAGAGAGGCTAAAAACACTTAACTAGACTCAGAGAATTCAAAACAAACTCAAAAGACTCAAAACAAGCTAAAAACACTCAAAACTGCCTAAAAACAATAATTAGGCAATTTCTGACTCTAACACACTTTCTGGACGAATTTTGGTTTTATGTTGATTCAAAACACTTAAAAACACAAACTAAACAGATTCTAACTAATTAGACACTCTAAAGTAAAGGGGAATTTGGTTTTGGATAGTAGCATTCCATTCATGAGATCATATATATACATGCATTAATAATTCCAGAAATTGCTTTCTTTGTTGAAAAACATGTGAGTACTAGTTTTCGTGTTTAAATCAATCTTCTCACATATACCTAGTGTAGGGTGTGTAGTCAGAAAGTCTGAGTGAAAATTGAGTGAATATCTAGTAAGGAATTGAGGGAATTATCTAAGGCATGTTACTACATTCAAAACCATGTTTTAATTGATTAAATGTGAGCTAGTGAATGGTGACTACGATTAAGTATGTTTGATGGTAAGGATTGCTTAAATCTATGTGAGTGGTGATCTTTGGCATGTTATGTTTCATTGAAAATCCCTGAGGCAAATGTTGGAAGGTCTAGGTTTTGTTTTGTTTGTTTTGTTTTGCTCGAGGACTAGCAAAAGCTCAGTGTGGGAGAATTTGATAGAAGCATATTCATGTGACTTAGTTAGCTTGTTCTTGTGCATTTATGTTGTTTTTCTTTAGTTATTTTAGTGTTTAAAGTCATTTTCGTGCAAGTTCAGGTTTATATGGCTAATGTGGCAAAGAAGTGCATTTGGAGCCTTTTTAGAGCAAAATTGGGCTTGGAATGGATGACACATGCTTGGAGCCAAATGGATGGACGAAATTGAAGATCAAAGGAGGCTAGGAATGAAATGAAGAAGTGAAAATGAAGAACAAAGAGTTCAGAATTGGAAACCAAAGTTTCTAAAGTTGGAAGTTTCTATTCTTGGAGGTTTCCATTCTTGAAAGTTTCTATTCTTGACTTGGGAGTTCCTAATCCTTCCCTATAGTCCCTTGCCGTGCCATCCCTAAACTTTTTCCCTTGTCGATTTTGATGTATTAGGCCTTAGTCCTTGTGGATTTGGGTTATACAAATCCTTTTCTGAAATTAATTGGGCCAAACCCATCTCTTGTGCTGCAGCAAGGAAGAAGGAGGAGAGCCATTGGACGTGCTTGCCATTCGAGTTCGAGTTGCTGGAACGTTTTAGGTGTAATCTTTCTTTTGTTTTCAATGTTTAAATTCAATAATCTTTGTTTTGTGAGTATGAGGAACTAAACCCCTATTAGCTAGGGGGAATTTCGAAACCATGGCTATGCTTACAATATGATTTGATTACATCCAGTTGTGATTCCATGAATTGTGAATTCAGTTTACTTATCTGTTTGAATTAAAACGTGTTTATGTATGTGAGTTGAGAGTGCACACTTAATTTGTATGCATAAATATGATGCTAGGATATAAGGGAGTTTCACCTAATCGTTATGAACTTATATTCAAAAGTAGTAAAGGTTGTTAGTCACAATCAAGTTAAGTAAATTCATGGCATAAGTATATGCGGTTTCATAGTTACGAATGCCTTGTCAACACTTATGATTTCCATAGAACTTAATGATCTTTAATTGTTTCTCTATTATGCGCTTTCATGAAGGGAACTTTTAAGGAATAATTTGATTGCAATGCGCTATTTCCATTCAATTCAATGACTTAAGGAAATCTGAGGGTTAATTTAAGCGTGCCTAATTAACTTGGGGTGTTGAGGTTCATGGTTCATTGAAAAAGCAACTGGAAATTGTTTTGTATGCAAGTATGTCATGTGTGGAGAAAAACCTCCTAGTTAGCCCATCATCCATATATTTCACCAAATCTGTGCAATCTACCTAGTTTTAGTTCTTGCTTTGTTTTATTTAATTTTCGTCCAAAACCAAATCCCCCTTTACTTTAGAGTGTCTAACTAGTTAGAATATGTTTTAGATTGTGTTTTTAAGTGTTTTGAGTCAAGGAAACCCTAAAATTCGTCCAAAATTGTGTTGAGAGTTCAAAACTGCCCAGATTGTGTTTTTAGGCAGTTTTGAGTGTTTTTAGCTTATTTTGAGTGTTGTGAACTTGTTTTGAGTCTTTTGAGTCTAGTTAAGTATTTTAAAGCTTAGTTTTATCTATTTGAGTCAGTTTAGAGTGTTTAGCAATCCCTCCTAATCCCCGGTTTAAGAACGATCCCTACTTACATAAATACTACAATTGTCAAAAGAGGGTTTAATTTGAGTGTGCTTATATATTTCACATCATTACGATTTATTCATACTGGAATCAAAGGGTTTTTTCCTTTTTAACAAAGGATTGTAATTAATAGATGCATAGTTTACAATGGGTCTAACTCAAATTAATAAAATCCTCTTCAGAAAAATGAACGAGGGTGAAATAGTGTCGAGTGAATTATTTGTTTACATATAGTGTACAATTTTTGCTTAACAGAAGGATTTGGTGGATCGAGATCGAGAACTTAGAATAGTTCTTGGGCGTTGAGCCTCCTTTAGTTAGCGATCGGTCCCTGTACTTGGCCTGCTGCTTGTTTTTGTCGTTATACTACTTCCCATCCTCCTTTTTTTGAGCTACTGCCAACTCTGTTCGAGGCTACTCGGGTGCCTTGTCTGCTCACCGGGCCTCGTCCCAAAGTGCATGCTTCTCTGCCAGAGTGAATGAGTCTGCTAGAGTTAGATTTTCTTTCATAATCAATTCTCTGAATAGTGGGTGGTCTACTGGGTGTCCTTTTTGGAAGGCTGCAGTAGCTATCGAGTCGTTGCAATCGACTATCTTTGTCTTCTCTACTTTGAAGCTTTTCACATAGTCGCGGAGCGACTCCTTTGGGTTCTTCTTGATGTTGAACAAGTGGTCGGACTTCTTCTTGATTGAGCAATAGGATGAATACTCTTTGGTGAAAACCAAAGAAAGCTCGTTGAAACTCCAGATATGGTGACAGGGTGTGAAACCAATCTTATGCATCACCTTGTAGAGTGGTGGCGAATATCTTGCACATGTGAGCATCGTTGTTCTGATAGAGGATCATTGCATTTTGGTAGTGCTTTAGGTCACTTTCCAAGTCTTCATCTCCTTTGAAGGTTGTGAAATGTGGCATGTTGAATTTACGTGGAGGCCTGCTCGATCTCGTCCGTGAAAGGTGACCTGCTTATGTTGGTCATATCTCATCAGAGCACCTCGTTAGTGACTTTGTTGCTCTGAAATTCATGCAATCGTTCGGTCATGAGCCTCTCTACTTATTCCTAGATTTACCTTTGTTGGGGTAGCAGAGCTCTCTACTGCCCCCGGTTGTGACCTACTGGTCTAGACTGCTCTTCCATGTGCTCGGCTCGTCTATACCGCAGCTGCAGTGCATGTGGTACATTCCTAGCAGGTGAGCAAATTACTTGTAGGATGCCGGTTGAACTTGAGCTAGATTAAGTGGCTAATTTTCTATGTCCGTCGTGCTGCCTACTCTAATGTAAGGTGGAGGATGAACACTTCGCTTGGAAGGTTGTTCATGTTGATTATCAGAATGTGGCCCTAACCGTGAATGTATACTCGTCCATAGGCATAACTGAAAGAGCACGCTCATTCGCGCGCTAAGGCGAAAGTGTACACTATCTTGGGGGCCCAATCAAGAATGCACACTACAAGAACGTTCGGTTCATGGCTGGTCGAGGGGCTGCTTGCCAGGACACTGCTGGAGAAGATCGTCCTCTGCCCTTATCTTGCTTCGGGACACCTTGTATGGGGCAAGCTGTATCTCAGTGGGCTGCAAAAGTTGATTCACCAAGGTCGTTTACCATGTAAGGGTGCTTGTCAACTCTATGACATGTCGGGACAAGTGTTGTTCACCATTTAGGTTGGAAGAGTTTGGACAGTATGCGTCTCCTTGAGTAGTGGAAGTGTAATGGACTCCGAGAGCGAGTTTAAGCTGGAAAATAGTTGTACCACGGGAGCGGGTTGGACCGTAGGATTGGGCCACTGGAGCGTGTGAGCGCTGCGCTCCCCTTGGTGCGCCTCGGGCCTGTGTTGCGCCTTGGGCCTACAGATCTTGGGCTTAGTTTTGGAGTGCGATGGGCTCGCGCTGGCCTTGGGCACGCGAGTGCTGGGCTGCTCCACTTGTTGCGACTACATGGGCCTCAACTACCATTGCAGGATCGTGGGCCTGCTGGGTGTGGGCTGGCTCGCACTGGGCTGGCTACCTTGTAGCACGGCCCTGAGTCTGCTATTGCAAGATGGCTTGTACACAGTGGGCAATGGGTTCACCATATGCTGCTACAGTGGTTGCTACCGTGGTGGCTGCGACAGTGGTGCTCTGTGGGTAATGCCGGTCCTCTTGTCGTCGTGTTGAGCCTCATGGATTGTCATGGTGGGGCTATGTCGCGTCCTCCATCATTTGATCCAGATCTTTGAATGTAGCAAGTTCTGTTCATCGTGGTTTTCGAATTTCTCATCATCGTACTTCTCTTATACGTTTATTGATGATTATGTGTGCAGAATTTGTCATGTCACACGATTGAAAGTTCTTGAATTTCTATTCGTAGTCAGTTATGAAGTGATTGAACTTCTAGTTGCTATGATTGAAGTTCTTTTGGCTTTGTAGTGTTTCCTGTCATTTTTATCACTCCGTCAAAATAATGGCTTTTCGATTGTCCATGTTGACATTATTTATTGCTTTGGAATTGTTTTGGTTTGAGAGCACCTCGAATTTAATTCAAGATTCAAGATGTCCTCTTAAAGTTTGTTAAATGTAAAATTTTAATTATTTAACCAAAGAAAAAGTTTGATTAACTAACTTGGAACTATGTTTTAACATAACACCACTTGACTTATTTTGTTCCTCTTAAGTTTTTTTCTTTCTTGTTTCACATAAAATTCGTAAAAAGGAACGAAAAGACTTGTATACCCTTAAAAACGTGATGTAGTGATATGTACCACAGAAGGACTCCTTATCGTCTTGTTTTCTCTGTTGAGGATTTAATTATCTGTGTGTTTCTCCATCAAGATTCAATTGTCATGGCTTTCTCTGCGAGTAGTTGTACTTGTACCCTCTCTAAGAACCCTTTCTCATGCTTGTCTCCTTTCCCACGAACCCTGGGAAGAAACCCTACTCGTCTTTTGTCCATTAAAGCTGTAAAAGCTACAGAAACAGAAGCCAATAATAATAATACCGAGAAGCCGTCTTCGTCTTCCAATGCTCAACCTTCAACCGCCAAGCCGCCTCCCAAGAAGAAGCCTGTCTACTCCAGTGCGCACTGTGTCCTTCAAATTTAATTTCTCTAAACTAATTGAATTTTATGCAGCTAACTATACAACAGTTGTTTGTCTGTTCGTTTATTTATTAAATTACTTTTCTTTTCTTTGGGCAGTGAAGAAGGGTCAGATTGTGAGGGTGGAGAAAGACAAATATCTTAATAGTGTTAATGTGAGTACAAATTTAATTACTAAGAGATTCAAATTTCCCCGAAATAAATAAATAAGAGATTCAAAATGCTTAAGAATAGATATTTTATATTTTTTAGTGGTCGGAGAGTTTATAATAGATAAGATGTAAAAATACCCATCATTGCACAAAATGTAAATATAAATATTATTACATGTTTTTTGCATCGTTAGGGGATGGAGTCCACTAGGTGAAAAGAGAAAAGGTAAATAGGATTTCAAATTTACATTTTTCTCATTAGAGTAGAAATCACTGTACATTTAAAAAATGTATAATAAGATGTAAATGTAGTTTTTCTATCGTGGAAGCCAGAAATTAAGCTGCCAAAATCTAGTGTTAAGATTTATATATAATTGTGCATAATCTAAGGTGTATAATAAATGCATGTGATGTTCTATTTTCCTACTACACAATGATTAATAATTATCGATTGATATCAACCGAATATTACTTTAGTTTTTTCTTTGGATTTATATACTAATAAGATGGATGTTTGCACAACTTATTTCAGTATCTTTCGGTTGGACATCCACCGTATTACAAAGGATTGGACTATATTTATGAAGACCGCGGTGAGGTATAACCCTCTTCAAACTTTTAATTCCAACACAATACTTGCCTAAAGGATGTACTTTCTTGTCCAATAAAATCTGAAAAATGATTTTTCATCATATACATATTATATTCGGAATCGTTTTCCAGTCATTCATATGTATGTTGAATAAATGTAAAAATTTATCAAAGTAGTTACCAGTGTTTAAAATGTCGGTATTAGTTAAAATATTAATATGTAAAGTAGTGGAAATATCGATGGATATATCAAATATTGATATTGAAATCGGTTACTTTAGTTGAAAATGATATAAATTTAAAATGAAACTTTAGGAATTGTCAAATATTGGTTTGAACGAAATATAAAAGTTTCTCCTATATTTAACATATGCGTTAGAAATATCGACGATATCTGTCAATTTTAGCCTAAATTTAAGAGTTTCTCCAATATAAGGTGAAGTCTAGACTTCACCAACCATTTTCATCTCTTTCTCTGATTTTTTGGGTATTTTCACATAAATATTGACCATATCAAATAAATTTTAAACACTGGTAGTTACTAAAACCGTCAAATGATCAATGGAAGATGATTAAGAAAATGAACAGTAACATAATTAACATTACTCGTGAAAATGATTCCTGTACATGCATTTCCATGTCTATTGAGCGACTGAATGAAATCTTAATTTTTCAGATATTGGATTTGCGTATTTTTGAGACAGGAGAGTATGCACTTGTAAGGAAACTTTTTTTTTTTCATTATTTTTGCTTAACTAAACAAATTCATTATATAAAAAAGTAAAAATAAAAAGGACTAAATCACATTAATAATTGTGTTATAGGTAGCATGGGTTGGGGTCCCAACTGCGCCAGCATGGCTTCCAACAGACATGCTTATCAGGGTACCTGCGTGCTTCTTTCTTGCTAAGTTGGAAATTAGACTAGTTTAAAATATCGTCTCACTGCTTGGCGCTTTTGAGCTTGATCTTGTAATTGACTTTTGTGTTATGTTTGCAGTCAGACAAACTCGATTATGAGAGGCTGTGATACAGGATCCAAATGCATTAATCGATCTTCACCTGCAGCGTTATTGTATTTTCTTTATCACCTTCTGCTACAACTCTTACTGTATTTTTTTTGTAAAGATCGCTGTAGTCGACCGATCAAATGCACACAAACAACAGTATGTTTCTCGGCATTGTACCCAAGGATCGCCAGAATAATTATTTCCACAGAGCAGACCGGAAAGATAGATCGTTCTATGCTGTCAAACGGGTCATCAAAGCCGAGTGCCAGAGAATGAATCTGAACATGTCTTAATTGAAAGATGAGTATTCAAATATCCTCTTAGCACGCTTGTGGGCATTCATAAGTCAACCAATGAAGGAAGTGGCTGCGGCACAGGCACCTTCACTGGCCTGTATAACCTTCTTAATCTTTCATTGAAGTACTGTGATGACCCAATGACAATGACATTGGTTTTCTGAGCTTCTAACTCCTCCTCACCCTGCTTTTCGCATTGTACTTCACTAATACCACTCTCTACCCTGGTTTCTTCCCTCTGGCCCGACAACTTTTCTCCTACTCTACTGTCAACATCTTGTCTTCGTTCATCTTTTATGTACATAGTTTTCTTCTCTTCCTGCTGAATACCCGATTCTTCAAAACCGAACCTAGCTTTACCAAATAACGTGACAGACAATCTTTTTCTTGGAGGAGAGAAATCAAACAACTCTTTCTGGGAAGCGGATATCTTTACCAGTAGCGCTTGAGAATATGGACGACGTTGAGTAGGCTCTTCAGACACTTGAGAGTCCACAACTTTAATTGATTGATAATCTGTACTTGAAGAAGGTTCCACACTAATGTCTAGAAGTTTCCAAACAGGATCATCCCAAGATATTTTAGAGCTACAACAGTGCTTCTTAACATAATGCAGCTCCATACCCCTGCAATTGGGGGTCGTTGAAACAACCCATTTAGACAGTAGAAGCTGCAGAGAGCACTCTAATTCTTCCCTTGATTAGTGCATTGAATAACAGACATGCCAAACACCAAATTGGTCCCTTACTGCTTCGTTAAATTTCAACTTCCTTTGACTTTCATTACCTAGGAATTCTCCTTCGCAAGCATACCACTGTGCAGAAGGACAGATAATGAGAGGTTCAGGCTTTAAGTTAACTTGAGCCTCTGCAACCTTTGCCTTTGCCCTCTCATAGAGTTTTGGAAATCCATCAAGCAGCTGGAAGCGTGAAGATGGATCTTGAGAGACAATTTCAGGAGCTATGACTGCCAGAGCATCAAAACACTCGGGATTGATCACTTTATCAACATATATCTTCGATCCAAACATGCGGAACACACTAGTCAGTATCTCTTCCTGACCGAGCAGATCACAAGCTAAATACACCTCGACTGCATTAGGATGCTTCCATATACAATTAATTACCTATGTCAAAAGAACAAGAGGAAAAAACGACATGAGAGAGAGAGAGAGAACTGAAATGGTTTTACGTGCTAAGATCACAAACTCGTAACTTTATCATGAAATCCCAAAAAATAAAGTAATTAAAATAAAATGTAGGAGGAGGAGGAGGAGGAGGAGGAGGAGGAGGGGGGGGGGGGGGGGGTTGGGTTTAGGTTTGCTAGAAAAAGGGAATGCAAAAACTAATTTACGTCAGGAACAAATATAGGAGAAAAATGTTTTCGTTTTCATATACTCACTACTAATATGCCACCATATGAAGAATTCTCAAATTCAGCAAATATTCATTAAACAGATGAACAATATCTCACAACCCCATGCAAATAAAAATTATTAAAAGATTTAAGAAAATATTAAATAACAGGAAAACACAGAGAAAGAAGAAAACAGCAGCATAAGAATTTAACAATCAGATACGATTAAATCACAAAATGAGTCAATATCAATATTCTCAGAATCATTCTTCATTAAGTAGGATAAATGGTTACGTATAAAAGTGAAATCAACCAAATTTGCAGTCATATGCATGCCTAAAGAAAGATGAGAATTGTAGTCTAAGATGTAATATGCAGTTTCTAATGCTTTCTTAACTCTTAGTAATCATCAGATGAATGTTAAAAGAGATGAGATGGCTATGTTTCACAATCTAAAGACACTTTAAAAATAGGAAATATGGTAGGTTACTTCAATAGAGCATGGCTTGAAAAATTTAATGTCCTAAAGACAGTCAGAGGTAATCAGCCACAGAGAGTTTTTGGTAGGCCAAAGTATAGATTCCATGTTTTTTGTGTTGGCACATTCCATATCCAAACAGATTTAACATTCTAGCATGTTGCAGTCTACTGCTTCACCATGCAAGAAAGAAATGTTTTGGAGTTTAAGACACAAATGCAGTGAAGAACCAAAATGGTTCAAGTTTCATAAGATTTTACATTTGCATGAATAGTACCTCAAATCGGAGGTTAGAGTTCTTGGGATTTTTGGGGTTTTCAGGTTCTAAAAATAGCATATATGAACTCAGGGACAAGCAGGGAGTTCAAATCTTACCTTCTTGACGTCGATCCGTGCTTGGAGTGTGAGTTTTGTTGTTCGTCCTTATGTGAGGGAAGGAGAGAGAGTGAGTCTGAGGGTGAGAGAGTACGAGAGAGAAGAGAGAGAGGGATAGTGTGTGTGTGTGTGGTCCACATGGGTCACCAATCCAAAACCACAAAAATTAACATCTAAGTCCCCAAAGCATGTCACACACACACTACAATTTCAACGTCCAAAGATAAGACCGTCATTTTACATCTTCGACAGTAGTAATTTGGGACGGGCTGTGACAACATAGCTTAAGATAGTACTATGAAAGGTTTGCTTCAGCCGTAAATTTCCATTTGAACCCAATTTTACTGAAATGTTTCCTTTTTCTTGTCCCTCAAACAAAATTTGGATTGGTCTAATGAGTTAAAACATTATTTTTACTTTTCTAATTAATATTTTATATATATTAAGTTTTTGGTTTTTCAGTGTCCTACAATTTCAACAGCTTTCATTCCTATCTTAAAGCCTTTGGAGTTTTGAGAAAACTTTTGTGAGCGTGTGTGTGTGAGCATGCAGGATGTTCTATGCTTTGTGAGAAAAGAAGAAAGCCTTAAGAGAGGTTCAAGAGAAACTTGTTTTGCCTTTAAATATTTTTTAGGCTTTTCATTCATGACCACGGCCTTTATGTTAAAACTTGATATTTAGAACCCTTTTCAATACCAAAAGAATTGACTGAAAAAGACAAGCTACTTGACAAATCTTGTGCCTTGTAGATAGTTCGACAAAACCAAATGATCCCTGAAGCATATGTGCCATGAACAAGAAGAGTTGGAGCACATGTCTTGGATCAACAAGAAAAAGTGTGGAGTAGGAATGAGGATGCGCTGAAATTTTCAAGAGTGGTTGGTGTGAAAAAGTGTTAAGGGAGAAAATCCAAACACACATCAATTGTTTCTTACAATCAACCAAGAGTTCATTAGGAAAAAATCAGCATCAGGCTGCCCTGGACTCATTCTGGCTGACCTCACACTTACACACTCCAGCTGAAGCTCAAAAGAAGTTTAGTCTTTAGTATCCTTCAGTTTTGAATCTTTTGATTAACGTTCAATAATACAAAGTAGTTACTTTTATAAGGATTATGGATAGGACCCAAGTTGATTCTCTCGAAATTCTCAAAGACACAATTCATGACAAACGAAACTAACACATTGATTATGGACATGGAGAGACTCAGACACAATGAATATAAGATTCTAAGATAATAGGCCTAAAAATCATGTGAATTCATTAATTAGATGAGTCGTTACAAATTCTCTAAATTATATAGTGCTTGGCACTTGGTTGAGTTTATTTATCACATTAAAGATTCAAACTAACGGAAGACGTGGCACAAAACCGAGTGCAATAGCGTTCTAGGATTCATACTGCAGATCCCACTTAGTGGGATAAGGCTTTGTTGTTGCTGTTTTTGTTGTTGTTTATTCAAGATTCAAACTAAGCTCATGCATGAAATTGTAGTCCTTTACACAATGAATGTAAGTCTAACTGTAGTCTTTTACTTTTATTTTCCTCAGTGTTGCCTTACTTTGAATGGGATATTTTTAAAGTGGATTAAGCTACTCAAAAGCTTATGTGTGTATGCACCTATATGGTCGACGTGGTTCACATGGAACTGTGTAAACTCTGTACAGAAGTCCTCTAAAGGGTCGAGTCGATTTTGTCAATCACCTCGGCCACAACTGGCCTTTTCTAATTTCTAGACAAAGTTTGTAGAAAACTTGTGTGACTTTGATTGATTAACTAATCTTTTTTTTCATAGGCTAAATTGATTAACTACGATTTATGAGAGCATAGTCTCCCACTCTCTAGGCCAAAGTTGGTATTGTATCATCGGAAACTAGAGTTTTTCACAAAAAATGCTTACACATATGTACCATTCCAGGTATAGTTTTGACCTATGCAACAAAATCAGATGAACACGAAAATAAGTAATTAAATGTCTAAGCTGGAATCTTGATAGACTGATCTTTGGCATTCAAGAGTACCTGCTGAATTGCTGACTCCTTGCTGGGGCATTTTTTAAGTGAATTTTCCAAATGTGCAGTCTAGAAATACATAATCAAGTTGACACCTGGGCTTGTGTCCTTTCTCCCCAAGGTACTTGGGTGGTAGACTTTGCAGACACTCAGGTGTGAGTCTGCAATCCCCAGTGTGGAGAATATTACTGAAATTGCCTTCGAACAAGAACATTACGGCTCCTGAAGTTCACACAACCCACGTCAAACAAGGTATTGTCTGTCAATAAAGCTATCCTCAAGCCAACTATAAATTGTGTGAGGTAATTAGAAGCAACCCCCACCACCGAAAAAACCCCTATCCGATCCCCGCCCATATTCAAAACAGATGACATGCAAACAAAGGCACGAGATTTTATCCTATAAACAGATCGATTCACACAAGAAATCATCGGTTAAAAGGATATATTCGTTCAGAACATTTCAACGACTTCAATTCGCTTGCTTGGCACAATGAGCGACAAATAATTTGAACTTTGAAGAGATCATTTAACTGAAGCTTAAATGTCACAATTAAAACTTGAAACAAAACAATTTGGACACAAAATTAAACAACCGTGAGTAATATGCAACTACAATTGATCTGGAAACCAATGGAATATATAGGTGAAGAAATAGTGAAAAGCTACCAGGACAGTGATTGGCGTCCAAGGCCGTAACCGTGAAGCGGCCATCAGGGTCGTCAATGGCCACGGATTGCCCAACCTCAAAGCTCACAAATAAAGATTCATCAAGCTGCAAAAGGCAGAAGGCAAAAATAATTAAAATGAAAACCTAGATAGATGGATAGAAGAAAATATATATATATATGAGAGAGGCCCGGTCCACCACATCCGAGCCCGTTCCACCACCGTAGCACGATATTGTCCGTTTTAGGCTTACCATTCTCTCACGGTTTTGTTTTTGGGAAGAGAGAGAGAGAGAGGCCCGGTCCACCACATCCCGAGTCCGTTCCACCACCGTAGCACGATATTGTCCGCTTTAGGCTTACCATTCCCTCACGGTTTTGTTTTTGGGAAGACAACCCATCCCAAATTTTATTATTTTATAAATCCTAGAAGGTGAAATTTACAAGAATACCCTAGAGGCGAGGGTATTGATTTTGTTGGTCGTTAGTTCACAACGCGTGTGAATTATTACCTTACTGTATTCCAAAAGCATGTTGATAAGGATTGTTATTTATTATTTCATTCATTTCATATTATTATTATTATTATTATATTTATTATTAAGGGTTTTGGAAAAAGGAAGAGGGAGTCTATGGGAAGGAAGAAAGAACATATAACTAGGGAGAATTGGAGGAGTTGGGACGAATCAGGGGAGGAGAGAGACAGCAGGAGGACGAATCAGGGAAGAAAGAAAGCAGGGAAAGAAGGGAGAGAGGGCGCACGGGATCGGATCCCCAACCCGTTTTGGTTCGACTCGACCGGCGGCACTCCATGCTTCCCTATGCTATTCATGGCATTTCACGGCAAATTGAGCCAAATAACCACCTGGAAACAACTTCCTAGCCTTCCCTCTACTAATTCCATCCCAAAATTCATGCAATTTGGCCTTGGATTCGCAAGAAATGCACCGGTGGGTGTGATGAAACCGTGCCTTCGATTTCCCCAATTCTGAAACGATTCCACCCAATTAATACCACCATTAGAATCTCCTTGACGTCTGGAACAAAGCCCATTCATTAGTTGGGACATCGGAGTTGAATTGAAGACGAATCAAGAACACCCATTTCTAGGGTTCCGACGTGTTTTGATGAAATTGGAATCTTTCCATGCCAAATTGGCCTTGGTCACAGGCGCCGATCGTTTGTGACACCTTGATGTTCGTGCTAGGAAGTTATAGCACGGACTCTAGGTGAGTGGATCTTTCCTTACTCATCATATGTTTCATGATTGATAATTCTATA
The DNA here is from genome assembly GCF_042453785.1 of Malus domestica. Classification (NCBI taxonomy): domain Eukaryota; kingdom Viridiplantae; phylum Streptophyta; class Magnoliopsida; order Rosales; family Rosaceae; genus Malus; species Malus domestica. Next base: position 4,958,309 of record NC_091661.1, on the reverse strand, counting down.
AATGCTTTTAAATAAAACTGAGAAATTTATGTCATGACATATATATATTTATATGTTATAAAATACTATGAGATGGTTGAGTTAGATTTCATAATGATCTATCCATATGCGTATCACTATAAATGATTATTGCGAACTACGAATGGTTTGATCCCTGTTGAGGGTATGTAGGCAGTCTAACGAGACGTTAAATGCAGCCATATAAGAAATGAGATTAAATAATCAAGACCATAGCCTTGTTTAAGGAATTGGGCAATGTGTGTGGGCTTTTGGTTTTCAGTATATATTTATAAACTTGATATTTTTCCCAGAAATATGTTTAAATGAGATTATGCCTTGAATGCAATGCATATGAGTCTATAATTCATATATGAATTGGTATATGATGCATTATATATAATTGTATTGGAAATATGCCCTGAAAGTCAATCTTTGGAAGAAACTTTTCAGGACAATGAATGGATGTATATATGATTCTTGTACATCAAATGGCAAATATACTAATTAGGACTATCTCAACACACGATATATGTCCTAACTAGTGAATCCATGGACAATGGATTGATGGAAGAAGTAATCTAATGATGTTAGACTATAGAGACCTTCTTCACATAACCATTATGTCCAAAAGGTTCATGGTCATAGGATTGTCGGAGGGATACTGACAATGCATAGACCGGTACATACTATGTCCGCTTCAATTGGAAGGATGGAAAGTCTCGTCCCATTCGTGTAGTGACACTAAGACAGGTATGTAGGTGTTCATTAAGGGAATGAGTTCACTGAACACAATCGAACGAGAGTACTTGCATGGAGGTCTACTCACATGTCAAGCAAGTAACTCTAATGGTTGGAATAATGTAAGTAGTCCTTTGACCTGAGGCATCATAGTTGTCTTGTGGTTAGGTACTTGATCTTTGATTATGTCAAAGTCACTCCATCCGCGGGTGTCCACGGCATAGTTGGGGTTAAGCCACTTAGTCATGGAGGCAAGTGAATACACAACAAGGAATCTCTAATCCTCGTTAAGAGAGGATGAATACTCTAAGATATGATTCGGGAATCTTCGGCCGAAGTATCAAGCGTAATAAAGAAAAGCGTTCCTATACGACTCAAATGAATCATATAAGAAGGAATAATCACATTAGGGGTTTGACATAATATATCCATACCCTAGTAATGTGATTAAGAGTATTGTTTTAGAGAATGATCGAATTACATTGTAATTCCAACTGAATAGGTTCTCCGAACAAATTCTACATTAACTTGGGTAGCCATGATATATGGTTAGATGTCACTCATGACTTGTGAGTTCTTCTAGATGATTAAATGTAGTCGTCAAAGAAGAAGGTGAATTAAAAGTAAGTTTTAATTCACTAAGTGATTGGATTAAAAATAATCAATTGGATTGGTGCCAATCACCTCACTGCCTTGCTAATTAGAACCTAAAATGATTGTTCACCAATACACTCTTGTAGTGAGTAACTAATGGATTATGGAAATAATTAATTTGATTAATTAAGTGTTGTGATTAATTAGAATGTCTAAAGAAATCATAAAAGCGATAAAAGATCGTTTTGGGCTTAAAGAAAAGTTCGGGTCTAATTGGGCCCATTGGGCCTAAACCCATTGGCTTTTATTCAAGCATAGGATGACTTGAAATAATAAAAGCTCAAAGCCCAAACAACACTAAAGGGGCCGGCCAAAGGAGGGAGAGAGAGAGTCAAATGTTGACTTGTTTCTTTTTGGTTATAAAAGGAACTTTATAGCATAAAGTTTTATTAGGGTTTTTTGAAGTGTTAAAACAACAAAAGAGAAAAAGAAAATATCTCTCTCAACACTCAAAGGCCCGGCCACCAAAGGGGGGTTTAGCTAATCATCTTCTCACCCTTTTGGTTATTCCTTCATCCTTCTCACTACTCTTGTGGGTGAGGATCTTTAGAGGTCTTCAACTTTGGAGACTTAAGGAGAACCAAGGAGCACTCATTCTAACAAAGTGGAGGAGGTAAGGAGGAAGGCTAGGCTCAAGGAGTTCCAACAACAAAGGGCTTGGAGGTGGTCCATCCTTGGTCTAAAGTCTAGATCAAGAGGTATAAAACTACTCCTACACATTGTTCTTCAATAAATTGTTTTTGATGCATCTTACATAAACCTATGCATCTTGAAGGGGATTTGCATGACTATAGCTTTGATATTATTTGATAACATACTTCCGTTGCTTTCGTATATAAATTTTGAATTGTATATGCATGCTAGTCACTAGAAATCCCACATGAAATCTCACAATTTCCCTTCAAATTGTGGTGCTATGAATGCTCTGAAGTGCAAAGGTGAATGCAGGACACTCAGATAAGTTCAGGTACGTTCAGGTAAGTTTAGGTAAACTCAAGTAAGTATACGGTATTAGCCATGATTGATGAGATATGAATATGTCGTATAGGTCACTAGAGGTGACTCCGACTTATATGTTAGGTCACTAGAGGTGACTTCAACTTATATGCTAGCCATGATTGATGAGATATGTGATGAGATATGAATATGTCGTATAGGTCACTAGAGGTGACTCCGACTTATATGTTAGGTCACTAGAGGTGACTTCGACTTATATGCTAGCCATGATTGATGAGATATGTGATGAGATATGAATATGTCGTATAGGTCACTAGAGGTGACTCTGACTTATATGCTAGCCATGATTGATGAGATATGTGATGAAATATGAATATGTAGTATAGGTTACTAGAGGTGACTCCGACTTACATGCTAGCCATGATTGATGAGATATGAATATGTCGTATAGGTCATTAGAGGTGACTCCGACTTATATGCTAGCCATGTTTGATGAGATATTTGATGAGATATGAATATGTCGTATAGGTCACTAGAGGTGACTCCGACTTACATGCTAGCCATGATTGATGAGATATGAATATGTCGTAGGTCGTATAGGTCACTAGACGTGACTCCGACTTATATGCTAGCCATGATTGATGAGATATGTGATGAGATAAGAATATGTCGTATAGGTCACTAGAGGTGACTCCGACTTATATGCTAGCCATGATTGATGAGATATGTAATGAGATATGAATATGTCGTATAAGTCACTAGCGGTGACTCCGACTTGTGTATTATTATGAGTTATTAATCGCATGATTATTTGATATTATTGATGAGATGCGGTGTTGTGGTACATTATGATTTCTCTAGAAATTATACAGGTGTTGTAATGAGGGATTACATGTGTTATATATTTTCTATTAGTATTTTACTTACATGGCCACTCATTCTTGTCTTGTCTTCACCCTCCAGGTATTATTAGCTGAGTTTTATTATCACCAAAGACTTGCGGTGATTCTTAGTATCGGAGACTATTTCGAGGGCACGATTCTTATATCATTTTTCTGTACTTGCTTATGCTCTAACATCACGTGTGAAGTGGGTTCATTCCCGCTCACCAGTGCACTCTGGTATTTAGGCACTCTTAAGTTTAAATCTATTCACAATTTTCCACACCATCACATTTTATGGCTTTATCACCTTCCAAGTGTCGGCCAGCACAGCTTGATTTGGAGTCCTAGTGGACATTCCGGGTCGGGGTGTGTCATATACCATCTCCAACCGAAGAGGCCAAACATAGCCCCCTCATTAATTTATTATTTTTGAATTTATTCTTTAACTTTATTGGTAAATTGAATTAAACTACTATATTAAAATAAAGTTATCTGGATATAATTTTGAGTGTCACGGATCGCTAAATGAATAAGTTTTCTGATTTCTTACATGTCACTAAATGACAACCCCTTTATATTTCTTATCTTTATATAATTTTGATAATTTTTCAAATAGAATTTTCTAGTGAAATGTGTCGAAGTGTAATTATTTAATTAGGAGAAGCATCCAAATGAAACGAAATGACCCGCTTGCGTTAATGTTTAATTCATTTGGAGAAAAGCATGTATTGATGATTTAGGGGTTACAATCTCTTCTACAAATTTAGCCTCTGATTCTATCTTTGTAATGGGTGGATTTGATGTTGTTGATCCAAAGGGCCGTCGGGTCTTGATCTTGGGATAAACAGTTGTGCGGATTTGTTGACGTCGTTGATCCAAAGGGCCGTCGGGGCTTGATCTAGGAATGAACGAATGATGAATGATGAACACTTTCTTCAAGGGCCGTGGGGGGGGGCTTGATCTTGAATTAGTGGAAGTTCTTCAAGGACCGTTGGGGCTTGCTTTTGAATGAGGATTTTTTGAAGAACGAAGGGAGCTTTCTTGATCCTTTGGGATTTGCTTGGGAGCTTTGGAGTTTCAAAGCTTCAAGGTTGTGGTGTGAGGTGAATTGGTTATCAATTGGTCTCAAAAAATGAATGCCTTGGCCTCCTATTTATAGAATTCCAAAACTTGATTTTTTTTGGATTTAAATAATTAGATGAAATAAATCATTTCTGCCAGGTGTTGACACGTGTCCTGTTTGATGACTTTTCCGATTTATTTTGATTTTTCGTTTAGTCACATGCTATGTGTAAAATTTATATGACACGTGAACATTGAAATTTTAATTATTGATCAACATTTATTTCACCAAAATTTCGATGTCTACAAATGCCCCCACTTCAAGGCGCGCCGTATACATGTGCTTGTCACATGTAGGAGATGTGTTTTGAAGTCCTTTAATGTAGATGTCGATCCAAAGGCCATCGAGGCTTGATCTTGAATTGGGCTGGAGATTTCTTCAAGGGCCGTTGAAGCTTGATCTTGAACTTTGTTTGAAATTTCTTCAAAGGCCGTTGAGGCTTGATCTTGAGGGTTGAAATTGGACCACAAGGAGCTTCATGTGGTAGATGATCTTTTGCTTTGGTAGTGGGTGAATCAGCATGTCTTTTGTTGCGCTTGTTGACTTTCCACAGTTTTGATCTTGAACCGGTTCGAAGGATTTTCTGGTTTCCTCCAATTGTTGACTTTCCACAGGCTTATTCTTGAACTGGGTTGGAAGATTTTCTGGTTTCCTCCAAAGGACTTTCCACCAACTTAATCTTGAACTGGATTTGATTCAAGGGTGGTGGACACTTGATCTTGAATCGGACTTGTGATTTCTTTAAGGGTCGTCGAGGTTTGATCTTGACTTTGGCTGGAAGCTTCTTCAAGGGTCGTTGAGGCTTGATTCTTGAAGGTTGACTCAAACACATGGCAAGCAGGCACAAGGTGAAGGTGATGGCCTATTTCTTTGTTCAATCTTTCTAATTCACACCTGAGCAGTTTGGTCAACAGTATGATCTTCAAGAGTGATGGGCGCTTCTTCCAGTTGATGACTTGATCTTTAAGGATTTGATTCAAGGGTGGTAAATCGGCACGTGCACCTCACAACGCCTAGCGGGCCGACCCAAGAATTTGAGGGTCGAAACAGGTCCACCAAACCCAGAGTGATTGCAACCCTAATGATATAAGATACTTTTGATTTCGAAGAAGTAGCGGATGAATCGGCACTTGCTTTGTTGTGCTTGTTTCTACATGCTTCAATGTATCATTTTCCCTTGCCTTATCTGTTCTTTAGGCAGATGTGGTATTTTCTCTAGAAGCATAAGATGTTGAAACAATGGGTACTTCGAGAGCAGTGCTAGGTAAGCAATTAGGGAAGGGTTCCAAGCAGTTGGTTCCAGATCGGAAGATTGATACCAAGTGCTGTCTGATTGCTTTTTTTCTCCTTGTCCCGCAGGTAAGAACAAGGACAAAGAAAAGAATAGGGAGAAAGCATGATATGAAATACTCTTGCTTTCGAAGAAGTGGTGGCGATTTGATAGCGTTGCACAACGAGGCTTTGCTCTTCGACGATGGTGCCATCAATATGTTTGTTGAAACTTCTCGAGCTCTTGGATTCAACTCAGACTCCTTCTGCTGGGTTGGTTGATTGTGCAAGGAAGGGGAAACTTGATCTTGAATGAAATCAGCACATTGTCTCCACATGCTTCAAGGTATCATTTTCACTTGCCTTATCTGTTTTCCGGGCAAATATGGCATCTTCTTCGGAAGTACATCAGCAACTGAAGACGAGTACTGAAGAGCAAAGCCAGGTAAACAACCAGGCAAAGGTTCCAGGTAGTCGGTTCCTTACCCGGAGTTTGAATGGAGGTTTCGACATATTGCTTTCTTTATCCTTATCTTTGCAGGTAAGAACAAGGACAAAGGAAAGGACAGGGAGAAAGCATGATATGAGATACTCTTGCTTTCTACCCTGGTGATATGAGATACTTTTGCTTTGGTGTCATTTGTTTGCAGAGGTATTCCAGGAGAGGAAGAAAACTGGGTATTTCGAGAGGCTCTGCTGAGAGTGTACTCTCGGAAATGAGGAAGGGTTGGGCATTTTTGCAGGTCTGCCTTGCTATGGACGGTGAAGGTGGACAGTTATAGGAAGTTCTTTAATACCTGTAGAGGTATTATTCTTTCACTCGTGTCGCCAACCATTGAGTGATTGATCAGTATGGCTTCACGTGCTTTCTTCTTCATTAGAAATCTTCGACAAATTACCCGTAATTTCCGCAAAGCTGAGTGTGCATGTGACAGGTGCTGACGAGGCTGAAAAAGACTGGGGCCTCTTCGATATCTGAGATTGGCGCTTCGAAAAATTATCCGTGATTTTCGCAAAGCTGAGTGTGCATGTGACAGGTGCTGACGAGGTTGAAAAAGACTGGCGCCTCTTCGATATCTGAGATCGGCGCTTCAAAAAATTATCCGTGATTTTCGCAAAGCTGAGTGTGCATGTGACAGGTGATGACACGTCTGAAAAAATAAAAAAACAAGTGCCTCTTCAATTTCTAAGATCGGCCCGTGGTTTCTGAGCAGCCCAGTTTTTGAGAAAGCAGACGTCTCTTCGATCTCTGAGCTTGCCTCTTCGATTTTTGAACTCGCCTCTTCAATTTCTGAAGCTCCGTCGAGTGCTGATTTTTAAAGAGAGGCACGCATCACATTCCAAAGCACACTTGAATTTTCCGCCTGTAGAAGCTCCCTACTTGCACTTCTAAGAACTTGATTTGTCCGACCTCTTCTTTTTCTTCACACCTTCAAAAATGTCTTGCCTTTCTGACCGTTGTCTTAACTTGAATGTCGGGGAAGATAGTGACATATCTTCTTCAAACAACATTTGGCAGCCGTCATTCGTATCTCCCAATGGTCCTCTTACAGTTGGGGATTCTATGATGATGAACGATACAACCGCTTCGGTGGTGGCCAGAAATCTTCTCACTCCTAGAGACACTAGGATACTTTCCAGACGGTTCGACGAGCTGGCTGTTCAGGACTCTCTGGCCTACAACGTCCGATGTGCAGGCTCAGTTTCAAACATGGGCCAACGCCTTCTTGCTCAATCTCGTCATGTTGAGTCATTGATGGCTGAGGTGGCCAGTCTTCGGCAAAAGGTCAGAGTGCTTAGGCACGAGAATAAAGAGTTACACATGCTCGCAACTAATTACTCAACAAGCATGAAGAGGAAGCTTGACCAGCTGTAGGAGTCCGAAGTTCAGATTCAGAGTGATCATCAGAGGTTTGTGGCGTTACTCCAGCGGCAACTTCTGCCTTCGTCCTCTGGCGCTTCACCAAGTGTTGAAACTCCGGATAATCAATCTCTGGTGCTTCGTCTTTCTGGAGCTCCGCCGAGTGATGAGGCGCCACCTGATCATCCTTGAAGATCCCTTCCTGTAAATTTGATTTGACTTTTTTTTTAAGGTATGTATAATGCAAATTTATGTAAATTTCCATAAAAATAAATAAAATGGACTTTATTTCTCTTAATGCATTTTAGATATCAATGGACATGCTTTATTTTATTTAGTATGTTGTGCTAAATACAAATAAAACGTATATCTGACTAAAATGCGTTACTTCCTTCTTTTTTTTCTCTTTTTTTTTTTTTTTTTTTTTTTTTTTAGATGGTGCCTGACACACCCATTTCCTTTTAGATGGTGACTAATGCACTATTCTTTCACCTTTTTTTTTTTTTTTTTTTTTTACTTAACAGTAGCTGGCACTTTTTTTTAGTTGGCACTTTCTTTTTGTACATAATCATATTTTACCAGTGCACCATTTAGGGTAGCTGGCACTTTCTTTTAGTTGGCACTTTCTTTTTGTGCATAATCATATTTTCCCAATGCACCATTTTACTTAACAGTAGCTGTAGCTGGCACTTTCTTTTAGTTGGCACTTTCTTTTTGTATATAATCATATTTTCCCAGTGCACCATTTTACTTAACAATAGCTAGCACTTTCTTTTAGTTGGCACTTTCTTTTTGTACACAATCATATTTTCCCAATGCACCATCCCATCACCTCTCATTTTGGTTTTTCTTTTCCAGGCACGGGTGGTCGTTTGCACAGTCACGGACCTGCGTTTTGAATAGCCACCGCATTTCATTTGCTTCTCCGAGGGCCTTTATATATATATATATACATGGGATTGCTCCTTTGCTTGTACACTCATTACACAGCTTCAGCCACTGCGTTGCTTGTTACCTTGCATCGCCACTGCACCATTGTCCAGCAATCCTGCGCTGCTGCTTTTACTTGGTGAGTCACTTGAGTATATATATGTGTGTGTATATATATATATATATATATATATATATATATACATGGAAAGCTGTTGTTGTAGTTCGCTTTATCGCTGTTGTAGTTTGCTTTATCACCGTGCATACATATATACATGTAATATAATGTGCTTTGCCCTCTGCAATTCCTTCATGCTGCTTTTACTTGGTGAGTCACATGTGTGTGTATATATATATATATATATGTTGGAAATGTGCCCTAAAACCAATCATATGATGATACTTTACGGACATTTCACATGTTAAACTAATCTAGTTTAATATCAAGGGCATAGATTATTATTTTAAGCCGTCTCATATAAATGTTATATGCTTAAACGATAAGTCCAAGGAATATGTGATTGGGAGAATACGATCTAAAGAAGTTAGATTCATGAGACCATTCTTTCGTAGACACATCCTAAACGTTCCTGATCATAGGATTGCCAATTGGGCATTGACAGTCCGTTAAGATCAGTACGTGCTGTGTCTTCTCTCAGGGAGAGTGACTAGTCTCGAGTCATTGGTGTGTGTGACATTAAGACAAGTACGTAGGTGCTCAATAGAGAATGAGTTCACTGAACACGATCAACGAAGAGTTCTCATATTCATGTCACATGAGAACTCATGGTTGGGATAATGCAAAGTAGTCCTTTGACTTAAGGCATCACAGCTGTCTTGTGGTTAAGTCCTTGATCTTTGATTATGTCAAAGTCACCCCATCCGCGGGTGTCCACGGCATCGTTGGGGTTAAGCTACTTAGCCATGGATGCAAGTGAATGCGCAACAAGGGATCTCTAACCTTCAAACCGTTTGAGGGAGAATATTCTATGATATGATTAAGAATCTTTGGCCAAAGTATGAATGAGATTTAGGAAGGCGTTCCAAATCACATTCAAGGTAATCATATAAGCACACGAATCACATTGGATAGTAGACATGAATAAACTATCAAACCAAACAATGTTGTCAAGAGTATTGTATTAGAGAAAGACCGTATTGCATTTGTAATCCTAAACTGAATAGGTTCTCCACCTCTTCTGATTAGCTTGGGTAACCATGATATGCTGCTAGGTGTCACTCATGGTTTGTGGAAGCCCTAAACATGTATAATCACTAAAGGGAGAATTGAAAGTAAGTTTCAATTCACAATCGATTTGAAAGAGTTTTAATCGCCCACTGCCTCGCTAAAAGGAACCTAATGGATCGTACACCGTGTAAGGTGGAGATTGAAGAAACAATGGAGATGAGTAAGAATAATTAAAAGGTTTAATTATTTATGGCAAGGATGAATTAATATGTTAATTAATCAAACGAATAAGTTCGTTAAAGACCTCGGGATAGTTTTGGACCTTAAGGCCCAATGGGCTTCGAACGTCAAGCCCATTGACTTAAGTTGTATGACAATTTAATGAATAAAGATTCACAAAGGCCCAAAAGCCCAAATCCCTAATGTGGCCGGCCATATGTGTTGAATTAGGGTTTTTTGGTTCTTTAGGTCATTTATAGAAGTGACTATATAAAGAACTTTATAGCCTAAAATTCATTAAGGGTTCTTTTGGAGAAAATTGGTGAGAACTTGTCTCTCCTTTTCTCTCTAGGAGGCCGGCCCCCTTGGAGGGTGGATCTAGCAATCCCACTACTCCAAGGTCACTCGTTCCTTCTCCAATCTCTCCTTGGTGTGGAGACTTAGAGGTTCTCAATTTTGGGAACTTGGAGAAACCTTTTCATCCATCCAAATCCATAGATTTTAGATGCAAGGAATGAAGGCCCTCTCCTTGGGTGATTAGCCTTTGCTTATGCAAAGAGGAATCTACAAAGGTATAAATCTCAACTCACTTTGTTTTGAGTTGATTCATGGTTTTCCAATCTACTAGGCTTTGAATTTCATGGGTAATGTTTTGTTTTTTAATGCATGCAAGCATGATTCCGCCTTTTAATTGTTAAATGCATACTATAGATGTTATTCAAATGAACATGTTTTCACAAAATAATCCTTCAAGTGGTATCAGAGCCTAGGTCTAGTAGTTGGTGAATCTTTTTGGGTTTTGTAGTTCATAGTTTTGATTTAAAAGTTGTAATATGTTACAAGCTTTATTCTTGTTTCTTTGAATGTAAATTTTGTTAGAAAATTTGCCATCTCAAATGTTGTAGATGTAGTTCATATGAGCATGAATATTGGAGCTAAAATTTGGTGCCATGATTTTGGGAAAATTCGGCCAAATACCTAGGGTGATTTTTTGGGTTCTTGTTTGACTTGTTAAAAGTGTTTTAAAGTGACTTTTGGAACCCCTATGTACCCTAGTTTGGTTATATGTTATTTCCCTAAAGTTTGAATGGTTTTGGAATGTTTTTGGGTGAAAAATGTTCATGGAAATTTTTTGAGTTTTTCATGAATGTTCTTCATTGTTCTTGACATTTTAGCCAAGAACAAAAAGTTTTGTGTTTTGATTCAAAGTTTTGATTTATTTCATAAAGTTTATGTTTTATGATTTTCAAATGTTTAAATGTTTTAGATATTTGTTTAAATGGTGTAAGAGATATTGGTGGGTGTGTAAGGATTAATTTCCTTTCACACACACCACTTGCACCACTTGATTGCTTTATGTCAAAACTCACAAATCAACACACACATCACTCCATTTCTTCTTCCAAAACCGGCCACCCCCTAGTGGGGGTACTTTTGGGGCCTTTTATGCAATTACATAAAGTTTTGATACTTTTGTGTATTTGCACTTTGGCCCAAAAGTTTATGTTTTTACGTTTAGGTCCAAAAACGCTAAAGGACAAATTGTTTTGCTCCTTTAATGAAGTTTTTACATTGTTTAATTTTTGGGTTCTAGTGTAATTACATGAAGTAGTGGACTTTTGTGTTCTTACAAAGAGTGACCCCAAAAGTTTATGTTTTTGCAATATTGCCCAAAGGTTGTGGTAATTGCATTTTGGCCCAAATTAGGTAGAGAACAAAATTGTTTTGTCTCTTTAAATGAGAATTGGATTTTCATTTCATTTAACTCCATTTAAATCACTTTTATGGATACAAAAACCAAATGAAAATGTTGCATTCAATTTAATTAGTTAAAGTGTTAATTAATTAAAGGATGATTATGAACCCAAGCCTAATATAATTGAGCTATGTGAAAGGCCGTTTCAAATTTGTTTGAACCATGGGAATGTGTAGATTAGATTTTGGTTGTAATTTGATTTGATCAAATGTTGTAAAAGGGCATAAGCCCTTCTTTACTTTAAGGTAATTTGTTTTATGCAAATGTTGTAATGAGCATAAGCTCACCTTTACTTTGAAGTTCTTCTTTCTTGCTTTATTTGATATGCATGAAAATGAAGTAGTTGGGTCCAACGCCCCTAAGACAACACGCCTTAATGTGATTAAACGCGTAACTAAAATCAATCTCCATCCCTAGACCGAGATTCAACACAAGGCTCGTGTTGAATCTAAACAAAGGTTCATAGTCATCCTAAGGCCCTAAGGTAACTATATAGTCCATCAAATGAATGCAAAGTTTATGTTAGTAGTATCATATACTCTTGCTTTAAAAACCGTTTTATAAGCATACTGGGAGTATTATATACAACTAAAACAATCATATGGACCAATAGTTGTAATAAGACCAAAATTGTTTTAGTAAAGATTAAAATGAATATTTATATGTGATGAGACCTAAAACCCTCAACCAAACCATTATTAAGTTGATAAGCGTGAGAGTGCTTTGAACACTCTTTCGTGGCCTTCCACCGTGGTGGGCTTCAATCGTTTGTGACTCATACACCGTATTCGTCCAGTTCTGGGGTTGCAAAGTATATGCTTACATTTAGGAGAAGCCTATACACATATGATGAAGTGAAAGGTAGGCAACGAGTGTGGTCAATATGATATTCTTCTGAGGCCATTCTTGAACCCCTACTTGAACTAGCATGGTGGGAATGACTTAACTAAGTGCAATGTGCCAATATGATATTCTTCTGAGGCATCATTCTCTAGAGGCCAAACTAGATGGGTACTTGCAAGAGATGCAAATGAGTAAGCGTACTCTCTCATTATTATGAACGCTAGCCAATATGATTTTCTTCTGAGGTGGGCTTGGTAGTAGTGAGTCTCCCATACCCTACTAAGAGTTTCCTCCAAAACTCTCGAATTCCAATGAGGGATATGGAATTTGCCAAAAATAGTGGGTGGTGCTATTTGATTTAAAGACCCGAATCAAATGGCTTAAAATCAATCAATTTATATTCGTTATGTATTTGTTTACCAATATATTTGCAAACGCTATCCAACACTTGACAAATAAAAGCCGAAAGTTTTAGTTTCCGGACTTGGTACTACAAAACCATAGATTGTCTTTAATGGCTTGTAAATGTACCTAAGTAGTCTCATCCTCACAATCTTCCTATTGATAATGTATCAGTAGAAGAATATGTTAGAAAATGTCTATCATAAAGAGGACAACACTTTTAATGTCATAATTCTTCAATTACAAATTGTTGTATGAAGAAATAAGAGTTGCTTTGAACAACCCTTAATCAATGCAAACATTAGTGCTTGTTTCTTTGTTACATGGACAAGGAACTTTAGAAGTAAGCACAAGGGCATGGACACTTTATGTGCCATGATTCTTCACTTACAAATTGTTGTATGAAGAAATGAGAGTTGCCTTGAACAACTCTTGAAAGTTTGTAATTATGTTTAGAACATAATGGTTGGTTGACAAAAATAGTCCATCAACATGGACTTATGATGATTTTGAATCATTGAGTGTTGAAGTGTTAAAACCACTTAATGAGATGGAAACTAGGCAAGGACTTCACCTTTGTTTCCTTATCCTAATGGTTCACTAAGTTTATTGTAAACTATGTAGTGAACAATAACCACATGCTCTCCAAAATGTTTGATGTGTATAACACAATTGAAATAAGTTTCAAGAGAGATAGTGGGAGTTTAGGGACCATGACTATTGTAGTCAAAGGTGAAAGTCAAATGAAGAAGATAAAAATTAACTCCAAGGGAACAAACTTTCTTTATAAAAGTATGGACATTGGAAGGGGTATTTGCAAGAAATGTCTTGCAAGTGTCAAGAACACACCTTTCGAAGGTGTTGTAAATTGTTCTTGAATAGTTCAAAACAGTTGGTTCTTCTACTTGAATGCTTGATTCCGTATTAGTAACTATGTTTTACAATCGTTGTAAAAGTGTGACTAATAAGAAGTAGAAGATATATGAGAGAAGAAAAGGTGCTTCACATTCGGAACGTGAATAAAATATAGATCTCTGCGAAAGCAGATAGTACTTACTTCCTTATATGAACTACCAAAGAAATTGGAAAAACCAAAGATAGTCTTTACATTCCAATTTTAAGGAACTTAATTCCGTCACTATAGTAGAGATGGATGAATGCTTTGTTTGACAAAACATTGTTCTTTATTAATCAATGATTAGATTATAGTAATCTAATTGATTGTCTCTATAGTAGAGATGATATGGTAGTGTTAACTGTTTAGAATACAATGATGCTTAAAACCCAAAAGGTTGCAAGGTAGTGACTAATCCCAACTGAGTTGTGATACCTCTAAAACATAAATTACGAGTTGGTCATAGATGGATGCTTTGGATCGTTAGATCCGGATCCAATACCTTCTTGTTAAAATTGTAAAGAGGCGAAATGTTCGAATCTTTATTCTTTTGGAAAGAATAAAGAATCACAAAGTTGTTGAGGTTAATTCACTTAGATGTTAGTGGCACTTGTCCACAACATAATACTACTCATGTTGGATGACATTCACCGAAGATCACCCTCGGTTGGACTATAGTTTATTTTAAATAAACACAAGTCCGAATACTTTGCAAAAGGTTTCAAAGAATTCAAGAAATGTAAGTTGATGAGTAAGACGTCTAAAGTATTTACATCCTTAGATTTGATCCAAGGAATGGTAACACTTTAGAATAGTTTTCTTGAAAGATATCAAGGAAAGAAGCATCATAAGATAATGAATTTCTCCATGAGGAGAAGAACGAACTCGAATAAGATTTAGTTCGTTGGATGTTATCTATTACCCATATATAGGATATATACTTCTAAAAACAATATGATTGTCAATTAGAAGATCTTTCAAATTTTTCATGACTCCATAAGATGTAGTTGGAAAGAAAGACAAATCTCAAGCATGTTAAGATTTGGGGTTGTGAGCTAATAAGCAATATTTGTTTGATAACAATCTTGTGGGATATCCTTAAATTAATTTTTGGATATCGCTTCTATAAACCAACTAACAAATGTTGTTTTGTTGGGTAGTTCATTGTAATCCTACAATGTGATTTGCCTAAAAGCAAATGAACTAGAGATAGAACTCAAAGAATGGGTTCTTTGAGAGACAAGAAAGTAATCAACAAATATAAACAACCTAGTTCCTATACCAAAAGCTCCAAGGTAGTCGATAAGGATTTATAAACCGTCTCAGTTGAATGGTTTGAACTTTATGACTATGTCATAGAGTTGCACCTCTTAATTCGAAAGAAATAAGAATGAAAATCCTTATGACTACATTGAGTGTATATATATGATATATACTCAAGGAAATGGTAAAGTACCATTTGACCCGAAATAAAGAAACCTTCATAAGCTAATTGGTAGCTTAAGGTAACTACAATCAAAAGGATGGTTGACTTTGAAGAAACCATTTTTGACGTAGGCTTGGTTTCAATTAATTCGAAGATAGCTAGCTACAACTAAATGGTGATTCAATGTTTGGACATTATATGGGTTTCCGAAACCATTATTAAGATAGTCTTGATAATATATATGTCTAAACTATAAATCACAAGACATGTAAGTTGTAGAGATCCATCCATCATGAATCTTAGCAAGCTAGTGGGAGCTATGAGCATCTTATGAGAAAAAGGATCAAATCGTTTGATTTCTCATAAAGATGTAAATGAATCTTTTGTTTACTAGGTTTACAAAAGATTAGTGGGAGTTAATCATGTTTGATGCGAAAATTACTTGACACACAAATTAAACCCTCTTTTTGACAATTGTAGTATAGATGTAAGTAGGGTATCGTTCTAAACCGGGGATTAGGAGGGCTTGCTAAAACCTCTAAACTGACTCAAAAACAAAAAGAAACAAAGTTAAAAATGTAAACAAAAGATTTTAAAACAAGAAAGTAAAAGGGGGATTTGAGTTTGGTGAAGTTGAAAGTAAAAACGAATAAACTAAAAACTTAAATAGATTTGAAACAAATTTGGGTTGAATGGATAATGAAAGGCTAGCTAAGGGGTTCTTCTCCACACATGTCTTGCTTGCATACAAAATGATTTCCAATTGCTCTTCGATAAGTTATGAATACTCAACGCCCCAAATTAACCGTGAATTGCACTAATTAACTCTCAATTTTTCAACAAGTTATTAGATTGGATGATTGCATACGACAACCCAAAACATTCCCTACAAGTTCCCTACATGAATTGCATAATAGAGATACAAGCAAGAATCATTAAGTTCTATGAAAAACATAAGCATTGACGAGGCACTCGTTACTATGATTTGCATGAAACTTATGCCAAGAATTTACTTAACGTGATTGTGACTAGCAACCTTCACTACTTGTGAATATAAGTTCATAACGATTAGGTGAAACTCCCTTATATTCTAGCGTCAAATTCATGCATGAAAATTAAGCGTGCACTCTCAACCAACATACACAAATTAGTTTTTATACGAACGGATAAGTAAATTGAATTCACAATTCAAGAAACGCAATTGGAAGTAATCAAATCATATAGCAAGCATAAACATGGTTTTGAATCCCCCCCTAGCCAAGGGGGTTTAGTTCCTCATTATTACAAAACAAAGATAAACAAATTTAACCATTGAAAAACAAAGGGAAGAAAGCACCTAAACGTTCCAACGATCCATGTTGGATAGCAAGCGCGTCCAAGGACTTTTCTCCTTCTCCTTGCCGCCACAACAAGGTTGGAATGATGTTGAAGGGTTGGTTATTTGGAGGAATGGATGGGAAGGGGTTTAGATATGTAGGAGAGGCAAGGAAAGGCTTGGAGAATGGTTAATTTCTGGATGATTTGAATGAGGTTGCTGCCATGGTATTTATAGGAAGAGGATGGACATGTTTAATGCAAAAATTTGGTGGAATGAAGTAGGTAAGGCATGGCAAGGTGGAGAATTGTTGGTGAGGGTAGGTTTTGAGTCATCCACTCACATGTCATGGTGAGTTAAGCATTGCATCATCCACTCAAATGTCATGGTGAGTTAAGCATTACATCATCCACTCAAATGTCATAGTGAGATAGGCATTGCATCATCACTAAAAAATCTGGTGGAAGTAAAACAAAGGGAAGGCCACGACATTGATGAATTTTATGGGGTATGCATGGTTTTGAGTGAAGTTTTGGCCAATCCTTCTAGAAATTTATCCCTTCTTGCAACTTGTATTTGTTTCACCAGATTTTTAGCATGTTCCTAGCCTCTTTTTTTCTTCAAATTCGTCCATCCATCTTGCTCATATCATAAGTAATCCATTCCAAACTCAAAACTGCTCCAAAATGCACCAAAATGCACTTTCTTGCTACCTTAGCCCTTTGGACCTACAAACACACGAAAATGGCTTAAAGTACTAAAATAACTAAGAACTAATAACGTAAATGCAAGAAAACTAGTTAACTAAGTCGCATAAATATGCGTCTATCAAATTCCCCCACACTTAGCTATTGCTAGTCCTCGAGCAAAATAAAAAAAATAAAACATAACCTAACCTTCCAACATTTGCCTTAGGGATTTCCAATGCACATGACATGTTAAAGATTATCATTCCCACATAATTGAGTCAATTTAACACTTAAGCACATACTTAATCATAGTCACTACTTACTAATTCACAATTAACCAATTAAAACAATGTTTTGAATGTAGTAACATGCCTTAGAGAATTCCCTCAATCCTTACAAGATACGCACTCTATTTTCACTCAGATTTTCTAACTACACACCCTATACTAGTTATATGTGAGAGAATTGATGTAGATATAAAAACGAATGCTCACATATATGTATAACAAAGAACACAATTTCTAGAGTTAATAAGCATGTTGAGATATGATCTCATGAATGGAATGCTACTACTTAGATGCGAGAACCAGTGACCATATGCTCATACCAAGTTCAATCTCCACAAATTGAAACACATAACACTCAAGATAGAAGTCAAGGGTTGTAACGGGGCTTGGGGTATTGGCTAACAAAGAAAGGATAAGGAAAACAAACGTTCTTAAAGTGATAGTAAGCAAAGTAATGAAATTGAGACTTAGAATTTACTTAGATTGCAGAAATTAGCTTTAAAACACAAGGGGAAGATTTAAACAACTCCTTAGGGTCGAATTCATTGTTTTGGACCCCTTCTTCATCAAACAACACTTTAGAACTCTTTTTCACTTCTTTTCAACTCTTTTCGCATTCTTTTCACATTTTTCTTTTCTTTTTTTTCTTTCTTTTTACCCGTGCCTATGGCACATAATTCCTTATGAAAAACACTTCCCCCACACTTGTTTTCTGCCACAAAGGAATTCAATTTGAATCATGCTTTACTACGCTTTAAGAACAAGGTTAATGGATGGTCCTAATCTAAGCTAGGTGAGAGTAATGTGGGTTACAAAGAAAAGGCTCACAAAGCTCAACGGGATTAAAACGTACAAAACATAATGACATAGGGGATTCACGGCTTTTTGGTTATGGTGGTGGTCACTACACAACTTTATCTTGAATATGTGTTATGCAAATCAATGACATGCTTTGAATGAAATGGGTATGAGTTCTAGCATTTGGAACTAAATGATGAAACGCCTTCTAAGTAGTAACCAAGCAAAGAATAATGAGATCATGCAACGACTTAGAAAACAATAAATCACAGATTATTAACTCTCCAAATAAACGTTTAGGCTCAAGTCTCACAAGGTTGTAGCGTTAGTTTGAGTTCTTTCCTTCAAGCATGTTACAAAAACTGATTTTTCCTTTAAGATTGCATGTAAATTCATAAGTTATAACCACAACCAAGCATAAACAAAGAGTAAATCAAACTTTCATCCATGTTAATCACTCTCTTTAACAGCCATGAAATTACAAACCAAATCCTCATCATTGTGTTGGAAGGTACCCTAAGACACAAACAAACACACAAAAACAACTCTTTTTGGGTTTTGCAAAGCAATTTTTCAAATTTTTATGTGATTTTCGGAGTTATAAGTCAGCACACACTAAAACTCACCAAAACAGCCTAAAAACACCTAAAAACAGCAAGAAACAACATTGGGAAGTATGAGTGAGAAAACCCTACGAATTTGAGTCAGCACACACTAAAACTCACCAAAACAGCCTAAAAACACCTAAAAACAGCAAGAAACAACATTGGGAAGTATGAGTGAGAAAACCCTACGAATTTGCATCAAAACACTTTGGTTACCCCCCCACACTTAAACCAAACATTGTCCTCAATGTTTCAAAGCATAACTAACACAAAAACACATAAACAAACAAACAAACACTAACAAACTAAATATGGCAGAAACTAATTAAACAACAAAGAGAAGGGTTTAGGAACGCAAATCTGGAATTGGAGTGCTCTCTAGGCCTTCCTTTGTCGAATGCATGGGTTGCCTCCCACGAAGCGCTTTCTTTAACGTCTTCCAGCCGGACGGTACCTCCGTTTAAGCTTGACTAGGTGCCACGGCATGGAGGGGTACATCCTCCATGACATGCTTTGTATGCTCCACTCCAATACCCTCATCGATGATGCATCTAGGGACATCCTTCTTGATTGGTGCGCATGAATGTTCCTTCCCCACATGTTTAATCACATCTATTGCAAAACAAGAACGAACATCATGAGGATTCTTAACATATTCAGGAACTTTGAATTTAATCAATTCATCACCAAACTCCATTGTTAACTCTCCCTTAGCCACATCAATCTTGGTTTGGGCTGTCTTCATGAAGGGTCGCCCTAATAGTATCGGCAATGGGGTAGAATAGGGTGAATCCTCCATGTCAAGCACGTAAAAGTCCGCTGGAAAAATCAAATTGCCCACCTGCACCAACACATCTTCCAAAACACCCTTTGGATATGCATTAGAACGATCGGCTAATTGAATAATCACACCATCGTTTTTAAGCTCACCTAAGTTCATAGATGCATAAATAGAGTATGGCATAATATTAATCGAAGCCCCTAAGTCTAACATGCATTGTTCAAACTTAGTCTTGCCAATAACGCACGGAATTGTAAAACTACCCGGATCTTTGCATTTACGGGGTAATTTCCTTTGTAACATGGCAGAAACATTCTCACTTACTTGGACCACCTCTTTGTTCGAAATCCTTCTCCTTGATGTACAAAGTTCTTTTAAAAACTGAGCATACCTCGGGACTTGCTTAATTGCATCAAGGAACGGAATATTGACTTGAACTTTCCGAAAGGTCTCTAGAATGTCCTTCTCGGCTTCTTCCTTCTTTGATTGCCTAAACCTGCCAGGAAAGGGCACATTTAGTGGAATGGAACTAGAAAAAGTCGAATTTGGACTTACCTTGGTGGTTTGGGACGGCTTAGGAGGGCTAGATGGTGGTGGCAAGGATTGTTCATCCTTGGCCGTGAGTTTTGGTCCCTGTGCTTCCTCTTGTAGCAACTTTTCATCCTCATCGTGACTTGATTTGGATGATTTTGGTTTGGCTCCAACCTGTGTACCACTTCTCAACATGATTGCATTGACGGTTTCAAAGCCTCCTTTTGGATTTGCAATGGTTGAGCTAGGCAACTTGCCTTGCTCTCGAAACTGCCCCATGAACTCGGCAATTTGCCCTACTTGTTTCTCTAACTCGTCCACCTTTTTGTCCCTATTTTGCATTCCCTGCGCCATAGAAGTTAGTAAATTAAAATTTTGATCATTATCAATAGACGAACCTGATTTTTGGGCAGGTTGTGCTTGGGGTTGAGTTGGTGCAAACGGCTTTTTATAGAAACCTGGGGGTTGTTGCCTCAATCCGCTTTGTTGTTGGCCTTGTTGGGGTTCTCGCCATTTGAAATTTGGATGATCACGCCAACCGGGATTGTAAGTATTGGAAAAGGGGTCATTCCTTGGTTGGTATTGGTTGTCAAATCCCACGGCATTGAGGGTCTCCCACCCTCCATTTTCTATCAACTGTGGGCACTTGTCCGTAAGGTGGCCTTGCATGGAACACACGCCACAAGCTGCCACGTTTTGCACTTTTGGACCTTCCACTACCTGAGAAAGCAAAGTAGTAAGGTTAGCCATTTGATTTTGAAGTTCGGTTATGGCACTTACCTTATTGACTTGATGTGGTCGTGGGTTACTCCTTTGTCCAACGCCTTCGTATTGTTGAGCATTCAACGCACGGTTGGAAATTAAAGTCTTTGCTGCCGTGGGGGTCTTGTCCACCAAGGCTCCTCCTGCCGAGGCATCTAGCATTTGACGTTCGATAGGTAGTAGCCCCTCGTAGAAGTATTGCAAAAGAAGTTCCTCCTTCATCTGATGTTGTGGACAAGAAGCAACAAGAGATTTAAAACGTTCATAATAAGTAGGAAAAGATTCACCTTCCTCTTGTTGAATTCCACTTATCCTTTTCCGTAGGAGGATGACTCGAGAAGTTGGGAAAAACTTCTCCAAGAAGGCCCGTTTCATGCTTTCCCATGATGTGACGGTTCCGGGCGCCAATTCGTACAACCAATCCTTCGCCTTTTCCAAGAGAGAGAAAGGGAAGGCTTTCATCTTCAAAATACTCCCATCGACATTGACAGGGGTCATGCTCGAACACACCACCTCGAATTCTTTCAAGTGTTTGTTAGGATCTTCCATGGACAACCCATGGTACTTCGGAATGTGGTGTAACAAGCTTGACTTCAATTCAAATTCTTCTGTCTTTCCTCGGGCTGCTGCGGGGTATTGGATGCATAGAGGTGCGGCATTGTCCAATCCCGAAGCTGAAAGTTCTTTGATTGTTCGATTGTCCACCTCCATGTCTTTTTCTGCCTCCTCCTTTTCTTCAAATTCGGATTCAGAACTAGAACTAGGTGGATTAGGTTCTGGTACTTTCCTTTTCCTTCTCAAAGTTCGTTCAAAATTGTCGTCAAACTTCGATATATGTGCACGAACTGGTTGAGAACTACGAGTCATAAACTAGTACCTGAAATAAACAAAATAAAATTAAAACTAAAATTAAAACACACAAAAAAGAAATAAAAAGAAACAATGGGGATTTAGCAAAGTTGCTAATCCCCGGCAACGGCGCCAAAATTTGATGCGAAAATTACTTGACACACAAATTAAACCCTCTTTTTGACAATTGTAGTATAGATGTAAGTAGGGTATCGTTCTAAACCGGGGATTAGGAGGGCTTGCTAAAACCTCTAAACTGACTCAAAAACAAAAAGAAACAAAGTTAAAAATGTAAACAAAAGATTTTAAAACAAGAAAGTAAAAGGGGGATTTGAGTTTGGTGAAGTTGAAAGTAAAAACGAATAAACTAAAAACTTAAATAGATTTGAAACAAATTTGGGTTGAATGGATAATGGAAGGCTAGCTAAGGGGTTCTTCTCCACACATGTCTTGCT
Source organism: Malus domestica (assembly GCF_042453785.1). Classification (NCBI taxonomy): domain Eukaryota; kingdom Viridiplantae; phylum Streptophyta; class Magnoliopsida; order Rosales; family Rosaceae; genus Malus; species Malus domestica. The sequence goes on along the minus strand of NC_091661.1, from coordinate 4,936,091 downwards.
TGCATACAAAATGATTTCCAATTGCTCTTCGATAAGTTATGAATACTCAACGCCCCAAATTAACCGTGAATTGCACTAATTAACTCTCAGTTTTTCAACAAGTTATTAGATTGGATGATTGCATACGACAACCCAAAACATTCCCTACAAGTTCCCTACATGAATTGCATAATAGAGATACAAGCAAGAATCATTAAGTTCTATGAAAAACATAAGCATTGACGAGGCACTCGTTACTATGATTTGCATGAAACTTATGCCAAGAATTTACTTAACGTGATTGTGACTAGCAACCTTCACTACTTGTGAATATAAGTTCATAACGATTAGGTGAAACTCCCTTATATTCTAGCGTCAAATTCATGCATGAAAATTAAGCGTGCACTCTCAACCAACATACACAAATTAGTTTTTATACGAACGGATAAGTAAATTGAATTCACAATTCAAGAAACGCAATTGGAAGTAATCAAATCATATAGCAAGCATAAACATGGTTTTGAATCCCCCCCTAGCCAAGGGGGGTTTAGTTCCTCATTATTACAAAACAAAGATAAACAAATTTAACCATTGAAAAACAAAGGGAAGAAAGCACCTAAACGTTCCAACGATCCATGTTGGATAGCAAGCGCGTCCAAGGACTTTTCTCCTTCTCCTTGCCGCCACAACAAGGTTGGAATGATGTTGAAGGGTTGGTTATTTGGAGGAATGGATGGGAAGGGGTTTAGATATGTAGGAGAGGCAAGGAAAGGCTTGGAGAATGGTTAATTTCTGGATGATTTGAATGAGGTTGCTGCCATGGTATTTATAGGAAGAGGATGGACATGTTTAATGCAAAAATCTGGTGGAATGAAGTAGGTAAGGCATGGCAAGGTGGAGAATTGTTGGTGAGGGTAGGTTTTGAGTCATCCACTCACATGTCATGGTGAGTTAAGCATTGCATCATCCACTCAAATGTCATGGTGAGTTAAGCATTACATCATCCACTCAAATGTCATAGTGAGATAGGCATTGCATCATCACTAAAAAATCTGGTGGAAGTAAAACAAAGGGAAGGCCACGACATTGATGAATTTTATGGGGTATGCATGGTTTTGAGTGAAGTTTTGGCCAATCCTTCTAGAAATTTATCCCTTCTTGCAACTTGTATTTGTTTCACCAGATTTTTAGCATGTTCCTAGCCTCTTTTTTTCTTCAAATTCGTCCATCCATCTTGCTCATATCATAAGCAATCCATTCCAAGCTCAAAACTGCTCCAAAATGCACCAAAATGCACTTTCTTGCTACCTTAGCCCTTTGGACCTACAAACACACGAAAATGGCTTAAAGTACTAAAATAACTAAGAACTAATAACGTAAATGCAAGAAAACTAGTTAACCAAGTCGCATAAATATGCGTCTATCAATGTTCCTAAAATTTAAATATATATGATATATTAATTTTGGAAATGAAAAGAATACTTCTTCGTTAAAGTTATGACTTTAAACATTCTATAACGATAGAATGTATATGGGAGTTAATCATGTTCCTAAAAATTTAATATATATAATATATTAATTTTGGAAATGAAAAGAATACTTCTTCGTTAAAGTTATGACTTTAAAACATTATATGAAGATAAAATGTATATGGGAGATATAGTCTATATACATGGGATGGAAATCTATAATGATATATTTCATGATATAATTGGATTATATCAATCCCTAATAATAGACAATAGATGCTAGGAAGTTTCTCATATGATGATAAACTTCAATTAGAAGGACAACTCTAGTGAGACTAAGAAGTTGCTCTTCTCAAAGAGAACGTACTCTTTGACTCCCAAAGAAATAATGCGTAAATAGAATCCTTTATGCATACGCATAAAGGGGATTTATGTATTTCATATTGTATGAAAAACATTGATATGAGTTGTACCTAGAACGGTACAAGACGATATCAGTGCAAGCCCAGGATCAGAACCATGGCAACTGTCAAGTGAGTCCTTAAGTATTTAAGAAATACTAAAGGATAGATTCCTCAAAGAATGAGGAAGAATTAGATTAACGTAATGGAAGCGTAAATGTATTAGATTATGAATCTAATCCATCATTGGATGTTTCTTCATTATGAATGAAGAGATAAACAGATATCTCTTTATTATGACTAAAGAGATATCTGTTTATCTCTTCATTCATAATGAAGAAACATCCAATGATGGATTAGATTCATAATCTAATATGACTAAAGAGATATTTGGATGGAAACATTAAAGTAATGAATTTAGTGTGTTCCATTATTAATGCAAAATATATTGCCATATAGAAGCTTACAACAATGTTGTTTGGATGGGAAAGTTCATTTATGAACTCTCTATTCAGTTCCAACCAGAAAGTGTATCTAGTGTACTGACACTATGACACTAATGGGGCGATAGCTCAAGCCAGGGAATCAAGGTCTCATCAAGGTCCGAACTCAAATGAGAGACTGAACCACATGATTGAGAATCATGTATAATGGTGACGTCGTTATTCTCAAGGTTGCTTCTATGGATAACATATAGATATCCATTGTCTAGGCCTACTACTCAGCCATTTATGAAATGACTACAGAAGAGGTATCATCACTGATGAACAAGCTGATTGGCTCTAGTGCAAGTGGGAGATTGTTGGAAATGTGCCCTAAAACCAATCATATGATGATACTTTACGGACATTTCACATGTTAAACTAATCTACTTTAATATCAAGGGCATAGATTATTGTTTTAAGCCGTCTCATATAAATGTTATATGCTTAAATGATAAGTCCAAGGAATATGTGATTGGGAGAATACGATCTAAAGAAGTTAGATTCATGAGACCATTCTTTCGTAGACACATCCTAAACGTTCCTGATCATAGGATTGCCAATTGGGCATTGACAGTCCGTTAAGATCAGTACGTGATGTGTCTTCTCTCAGGGAGAGTGACTAGTCTCGAGTCATTGGTGTGTGTGACATCAAGACAAGTACGTAGGTGCTCAATAGAGAATGAGTTCACTGAACACGATCAACGAAGAGTTCTCATATTCATGTCACATGAGAACTCATGGTTGGGATAATGCAAAGTAGTCCTTTGACCTGAGGCATCACAGCTGTCTTGTGGTTAAGTCCTTGATCTTTGATTATGTCAAAGTCACCCCATCCGCGGGTGTCCACGGCATCGTTGGGGTTAAGCTACTTAGCCATGGAGGCAAGTGAATGCGCAACAAGGGATCTCTAACCTTCAAACCGTTTGAGGGAGAATACTCTATGATATGATTAAGAATCTTTGGCCAAAGTATGAATGAGATTTAGGAAGGCGTTCCAAATCACATTCAAGGTAATCATATAAGCACACGAATCACATTGGATAGTAGACATGAATAAACTATCAAACCAAACAATGTGGTCAAGAGTATTGTATTAGAGAAAGACCGTATTGCATTTGTAATCCTAAACTGAATAGGTTCTCCACCTCTTCTGATTAGCTTGGGTAACCATGATATGCTGCTACGTGTCACTCATGGTTTGTGGAAGCCCTAAACGTGTATAATCACTAAAGGGAGAATTGAAAGTAAGTTTCAATTCACAATCGATTTGAAAGAGTTTTAATCGCCCACTGCCTCACTAAAAGGAACCTAATGGATCGTACACCATGTAAGGTGGAGATTGAAGAAACAATGGAGATGAGTAAGAATAATTAAAAGGTTTAATTATTTATGGCAATGATTAATTAATATGTTAATTAATCAAAGGAATAAGTTCGTTAAAGACCTCGGGATAGTTTTGGACCTTAAGGCCCAATGGGCTTCGAACGTCAAGCCCATTGACTTAAGTTGTATGACAATTTAATGAATAAAGATTCACAAAGGCCCAAAAGCCCAAATCCCTAATGTGGCCGGCCATATGTGTTGAATTAGGGTTTTTTGGTTCTTTAGGTCATTTATAGAAGTGACTATATAAAGAACTTTATAGCCTAAAATTCATTAAGGGTTCTTTTGGAGAAAATTGGTGAGAACTTGTCTCTCCTTTTCTCTCTAGGAGGCCGGCCCCCTTGGAGGGTGGATCTAGCAATCCCACTACTCCAAGGTCACTCGTTCCTTCTCCAATCTCTCCTTGGTGTGGAGACTTAGAGGTTCTCAATTTTGGGAACTTGGAGAAACCTTTTCATCCATCCAAATCCATAGATTTTAGATGCAAGGAATGAAGGCCCTCTCCTTGGGTGATTAGCCTTTGCTTATGCAAAGAGGAATCTACAAAGGTATAAATCTCAACTCACTTTGTTTTGAGTTGATTCATGGTTCACCAATCTACTAGGCTTTGAATTTCATGGGTAATGTTTTGTTTTTGAATGCATGCAAGCATGATTCCGCCTTTTAATTGTTAAATGCATGCTATAGATGTTATTCAAATGAACATGTTTTCACAAAATAATCCTTCAATATATATGACTTTTGAGCCGTGCATACCATTTCCATCTTTTGAGCCATGCATATATGTATATATATATATATTTGTCCCATCACCATCACCATTTGCGTCCTTATATATATATGTGGAGGTTGATCGTCTTGTCACCATCTCCATTTTGTGCACTTGTCCCATCACCAAACCGTGCACACATATGTCTATATATATATATATATATAACATAATATAATGTTTTTTTTTACGCACAATGTGTGTGTCCCCACTGATGGATTTCTTAGTTTGTAATGTCAGGAATTTTTTTTAATCTTGAGAAGGCAGAGCTTGACGCCAGGATCTTCGCGAAGCTTTTAGAGTCGTGGTAGCAGGCTGTGGGTGTGCTTGTTAAGAGACTGCAACGAGGTTTCACTGCGTAGTGCCTTTTGACCACATTTTTCCGCTGGTGGCGCGCTGCCGTGTGGTGCTGTGCAAGAGCCTGCAGCGGGGCTTTGCTGCGTAATGCCTTTTAGTCATAGTTCTTTCTTGGTGGTGACGTCGACGTGCGGTGTAAGAAACTGCTTGCGTAATCACTGCGGGTTTGCGTAGTGCGATTGCGTAGCATTTTGGTTTCTTTTGCCACTGTAACGTGCCTTGAAGGACCATCCTGTAGCTGCCATCTTTGTCGTGCTGCTCAAGTTTTGTGGCTGATTTGCGATCATGGTATTTTTCAAATGTTTTAGGAACAACACCATCACCATTCTTGCAAAGGAAGGCGATTCACAAGATGAGGGAACAACGTTGAAGCTTTACCCGCCACTAACTGGTCCTAAGGCGCTTACTTTTCTCGTGAAAGACAATTCCATGCATATTAAGTCGTGGTCTTTTGAAGTATCTTGGGAGGTGGTAGACGCTGTTCAACCAAATACGAAGAAAAATGCGTGCACATTGAGGGTTCTTATTTTGAATCATTCGCACCATGCTCGTGACCATCATCTGGCCTCGTTTAAGCTTCTTGGTGATCACATTCGCAGCGGAGCCATGGCTTGGAATGGTACCCTGTCGACTACTAGAGAAGCCGTCTTTGATGAGTTTTATTGAGAGTGGCTTGAAGATGTTTTAAGCCGATCTAAAGATGTGCTTACTAAAGTGGGATTTACCAAGCTGTGTACGCATCTTTGTTTAGTTATGATCGTCATCCTTCCGTCCTTCGAGCGTTCTTTGAGCATTGGTGTTCAACGACCAACACACTTTACATGGCGCAAGGGGAGATGTCAATTTCACTGTGGGATCTTCATAGGATAGGAGGCTTGCCGATCCATGGTAAGTTTTATGACGAGGTCGTTCCCAGCGCGGAGGAACTTTCTCTTTGCAATAGCCGAGGATTGCCTGCGAGTTACTGCTATTTGTTTTGGGCGTATCACAAGCTTTTCCAGGATGCTCAAGGTAAATCAGGCGTGAGGATTTCCTCATGGATCCAATTTTGGTATTGGGAGGCCATGAGGTATAAGAGGTATTCGAAGAAAAGTTGTCGTAACAAGACCACTAGGCCAAAGGGAGACTCAGACCCATCCGGTGTTATTGGCTCAACCAGGCGCCGCTCTTCTGACAAGTTGATAGCGTTTGAGGATCTTGGCATAGTATCAGAGCATGTGGATGAGTCTTACCTAGCTGCTTTCTTAGCTTGTTGGCTTTGTAAGTTTGTTTTCCTGACAGGCGACGTCAACTTAGTTCATCCTGGAGTTTTCAAAATTGCTAGCAAGATGGCTACAGGTGAGTCTTTTAGCCTTGTTATTCCGATTTTAGCCAACATTTACAATGGCTTGAGCATTGTTTCGAACTCGGCAAGCACTGAAGATCGTGCTGCGGTGCTTCCTTACCACTATGTGTATGGTTGGTTGGGTGAATATTTTGGCACTCACTTTTCTTTGACGACTCTAGACAAGTCAAGGCCTTCTTCATCGACTGCAGCCAAGATGGGGCCTTTGATGACGAAGTATTCTAGCGTGCTCTCCGCGAAAAGCCTTGATGATTTGCAGGCACGAGCGCTATTTAAAAGTTGTGAAGATTTGAGGATGGACCCTTTAGCGAGAGTTGGCTCGGTGCGGCGAGGCATCGTAGACAATTCGCATCTCCGCTCGTCAAACTTGTCTTATCTTATAAGTCTTCGTTCAGGGTTTATTTCTTTGCGGCAAGAAGACCGATGCATTGTTCAGCCATATAGTCCCCACTGTTTCAGCAGGCAATTTGGTTTTGTCCAAAACTTGCCAGGCAAGCTGAAGGAAAAGAACCAATCAGCATCCTTGCAAGCCATGTATATGCATTGGGAGTCTTGTACCCGTGCATGTACAAATGTTGTTATTACGCTGCCAGCCAAGGACGAGTTCAAGAGTAATCCAGTGACCCGTGTTTATGCTCGTTGGTGGTCAAAGGTATATTATAAGAACTTGGGGATGGCAAGTGGTACCAATTCTTCTCACTCGAGCAGTGATATGTCGAGAGAGGGCTGTTATGTGGTTCCTATGCAAGCGGTAGCTCTTGATTGCACCAGTGCGGCTCCCTTACAAGATAGACCTTTAGGTTTAGCTCCTCAACGCCCATGCTTGTCTCCTCGACATCGGGATGCTTCTGAAGAGGCGAAAGATGAAGTTGACTCACACGAAGATGGATTTATTTTACAACAGCGTCAACAAGTTTCAAACAAGCGACCACTTGAGGATGCTCAAGTTGACAGCGATGTCAATTTTCGTCATAAGAAGAAAGAAGTGTTTAGACCTCCTTTACTCGATGACCGTGTGCCATTTGAGAGAGATGTATGTACTTCATTCTCTCTCGTGATTTCTTATGCTTTCATTATTTTGACTTTCGTTTCTAACATCTTTCTTTGTCTTTTTTAGGTTGGGCTTTCTTGTTCTTTTGATTTGGCAACTGCAGATGTTTATTCCTATACGAAGATGCTATTTGCGGGTGAACTACCTACAGACAGGGAGATCGAGGATCCGCCTGGTGCAGAGCTTGTTCCAAATCTGCCGAACTTCCCAAGTTTGCCATGTGTAGGAGAAGGTATGCAAGAACCCGTCATGTGTCCAACACCTTTGCCAGCTAGCTTTGAGATCTTTTTTAGAGGGCCGAACCTTAGCGGTACTGAGCAAGTCATCCATCGCATCAGTCTTAGTGCGGCAATGGATATCAAGAGCCATATAGAGAAGAGGATTTCTAAGTGTCCGTTGGAAGACCTTACGTTGCTCAATGAGGATTTGTCGAAGCTTGTTTCTGTGATTGACAACCTTAACGTTGACTCTTCATCCTTAAAGATCAAGATTGCCGAACTTATAGCCGCCTCGACTGAGTATTCTTCCTTGCGTGCTATTTCCTTGGAGAAGATGATTCTAGATGTTAGAGCTCATCAGCTAGCAACAATAAACTCGTCACTGGCTCAAGTCCAGTCTTCTCAGCAAGCTGCTTCGGGAGATTATCAAGTTATAGAGACTTTTTTATCTTATGTCCAGGTGTGTCTAGATGCATTGGCGAGAGAGAGAGAGAGCAGTTGGTAATCGAAGCATCGCAACTTGAAAGTGTTCTCGCGGAGCAAAGAACTACACTTTCTCAGTACCATGAGGAGATTTCACGCCTAGAACGAGAGAAATGCATGACTATGGAGTTGCCCATCTTGTCTCCCACCGAGGCAGAGACTTTGAAGACTTTGGAAAGCTTGCTTGAAGATCGTCTTCGTAGTTTTGGGGACATAGTTTTCAAGTAGTATCTTCTGTTTTTTCTTTTTTTTTTTTTTTTTTGTAATATGCCTTTTGGAGACGACGCCTTCTTACAAAGAAATAAAGTATTTACATTCTTGAATTTGCTCTTCATTCTTTAAATTGTTTTTTTTTTTAGATGGTGTGACTGTACTTGAAGTTTTGACGTTTCAAGTTGCCTACGTACCCTCTGTTGAGGAGAGATCAAGTCATAATGTTGTTCAAATGCATTTTTTTATGATGATTTTGCCGTACACGGTTTATGCTCTTGCGGGCCAGGAGCTTTGGTTGTCGTATTTTAGGAGTAGTAGCGCTTCAAGAATCTTCCATTGATAGGGCCAATCTTCAAGCCGTCTTCTGCCATGATTAAGTAGGCGCCGTTGGTGTAGACTTCTTGTATTACTATGGTCCATCCCACTTTGATGTGAACTTGCTTTTCGTCTTGTGAGTTGTTATGATAGGCCTACGCAATACGAGGACGAGATCTCCAATTTGGAAAGAACTTGGGCGGACCTTCTTGTTGAATGCCTTGGATAGCCATGCTTGGTAGCATTCCAAGTGTTGTTGAGCTTCGAGCCTTCTTTCGTCGAGTGCTTCCAACTCTTGAAGGCGCAACTTTGCATTCTCTTCATCAGTCAAGCCTTCTTGTATAGCCATTCTCAGTGAGGGGATTTGACTTTCGAGCGGTAGAACAACTTCCACGCCATATACAAGAGAATAAGGCATAGCTTGGGTAGGAGTCATATGTGTCGTCCGATATGCCCAAAGTGCTTCGCTTATTCTTTCATGCCAGTCTCTCTTTGTTCGGCCGATCACCTTCTTTAAGAGATTGCACAATGTTTTGTTGAATGCTTCTACAAGACCGTTGGCCGGGGCATGATACATGGAAGACTTGTGCTGCTTGAACTTGTATTTCTCACATAGCTCATCCACGAGTCGGTTGGAGAATTGCTTTCCATTGTCAGTGATGATGTAGCGAGGCACCCCATATCGGTGGATGATGTGCTCCTTGATGAAACGGACGACAGTTTCCTTCTTTACTTCCCTTAAGGGTATGGCTTCAGCCCACTTGGAGAAGTAATCTATTGCAGCTAGGATGTAAGCTTTTCCTGCAGATGATTTCAGAGTAATTGGTCCTACGACGTCCAATCCCCATGCATCGAATGGCCATGAAGCAGCTGTAGGGTGTAATGGCTCAGGTGGTTGATGTATGAAGTTGGCGTGGAATTGGCAGGCTTGGCACCATTTGGCATGTTCCAGGCAGTCCTTCACTATGCTTGGCCAGTAGTAACCCATTCTTTTGAGCTGGAAATGTAGCTTTGGTCTAGATTGATGCGCTCCGCATATGCCTGAGTATGCTTCTTCCATGGTTTGATTAACTTCTTCCTCACCTAGGCATCTCAGAAGTACTCATTCGAAAGAGCGTCGGTAGAGTGGTTCTTTGTAATAGAGGAAGCGAGGTGCTCGTTAACGTATTTCGGAATGGTGTCTAGGATCATCTGGAAGTTTTCCATGCTCTAAGTAATCGATCAGCGGTTGTCTCCACTCTTCAACATCGACTGGAAGTACTGAGATGACATTTGTATCATCCAGTAGCATTTCAGTGACGAGGGGGATCACCCATCTTTGGTAGACTGGCACGTCTGCAGCTTCGTCTTCTCCTAATGTCATGCTTGAGGCTAGGTTGGCAAGAGCGTCTGCCATTTGATTTTCTTTTCTTGGCACATGCTCTAGTGTCACAGTCTCAAACTCTTGTAGCAGTTGAGTTACCAGCCGGAAGTATGGGATGAGATCATCTTTCCTCACCTTATATTCAGTTAAGAGTTGATTGATTATGAGCTTGGAGTTGCCAAATACCTCAAGGGCTGTGATTCCCATGTTGATCGCCATTTGGAGTCCAATGATCAGTGCTTGGTACTCAGCGACGTTGTTGGAGCATAATTCGCTTAGTTGAAAGGAATAAGGTAATATCTGCCTTTACGGCGACATGAATACTACTCCTACCCCTGCTCCGTCTGCTCGTGCAGATCCGTCGAAGAACATCGTCCATGTCGGGAAGATGTCATTGTAGAACACTTCCTCGTCAGGCAAGTCGTCTGAGATTTTCCAATCAACTAGGATTGGGTAATCGGCAAGAAAGTCTGTTAGCACTTGTCCCTTTACGGCTTTAGCTGGGACGTAGATGATCTTATATTGGTTAAGAAGCAGCGCCCATTTAGCGAGTCGCCCTGTCAAGACTGGTTTGGACATGACGTATTTGACCAGGTCAGCTTTTGCAACCAAGTGGATGGTGTAAGCATGCATGTAATGCCTGAGTTTCTAGATGGCGAACACCAAGGCAAGGCACATCTTTTCTATTAGGAAGTAGTTTAACTCGGCACCGGTGAGGGTTCGGCTGAGGTAGTAGAGCGCTCCTTCTTTCTGGGATTCATTCTCTTGCGCCAAGAGTGCTCCAACTGAACTTTCCTGAGCGGCGCTGTACAATATGAGTGGTTTCCCGGGCACAGGCGCCCCCAAGACAGGTGGACTTGACAAATATTTTTTTATGCTTTCAAAAGCATTGTGGCATGCTTCGTCCCATACAAACAAAACATCCTTCTTCATGAGTCGGCTGAACGGTTGACAACGCCCTGCAAGGTTAGAGGTGAAGCGTCTGATGAAGGCTAGCCGTCCTTGTAGACTTTTCAGCTCATGCAGGTTTCTTGGCTCAGGCATGCTTTGAATGGCCTTGATTTTTTATTGGTCTACTTCAATACCACGGTGCTTGACAATGAAGCCGAGGAACTTTCCGGAGGTGACGCCAAACGCACATTTTAACGGGTTCATCTTGAGGTTGTATTTTCGCAGCCTTTCGAACACTACTTGCAAATCCTTCAAGTGATCTGATCTTTTCTTTGTTTTGACCACCACATCGTCCACATAACATTCTACGTTCTTGTGTAGCATGTCATTGAAGATTTTCTGCATTGCGCGTTGATATATAGCTCCAGCGTTCTTTAGACCAAAGGGCATCACCTTGTAACAGTAGATACCTTTTGGAGTGCGGAATGTTGTTAGTTCCTCGTCTTCGAGAGCCATACGAATTTGATTGTATCCAGAAGAGCCGTCCATGAATGATAGTGCCTCGTGGCCAGTGGTTGCGTCCACCATAATTTCGATGATTGGCAAGGGGAAGTCGTCCTTCGGGCAAGCGTTGTTGAGGTCCCGGAAGTCTACGCAAACATGTATTTGTCCAGATTTCTTAAGGACGATGACGATGTTGGAGATCTACTTGGGATATTACACCTCTCTAATGAATCCTGCTTCGATTAGCTTGTCAATCTCTGCTTCGATTTGTGGAATGAGATCGGATCGATAGCGCCTTTGAGTTTGCTTTATCGGTCGCGTTCTAGGCTTGACTGCAAGATGATGCACAGTGATGACAGGGTCAAGGACGGGCATTTCTTTGTAAGTCCAAGCAAAGACGTCTTTGTACTCTGATAGTAGTTGGTAGTACTCCTCTATCTCGTCTGCTCTTAGCAGTGCACTTACAAAGATAGGTTTTTGCTCTTCTTTTGTGCCCAAGTTGAGCTCCTTAAGATCGTCAACCGTGACTTGCCCCCCATCCTCAAGTTGTGGTGGTGTAGCAGTGACATCTTCTTCAGAGGTCTCGTCTTCTTTACCTTTTTGGATCGTGATGTGGAAGACATCTTGGACTTCCTCTTTAGTGTCGTCCTCTTGGGTTTGTTGGTATGCAGATTGTCCAGTATGGATGATGGTGCGCCTTCTTACTATCAGTGGTCCATTTGCGTCAACCTCCAAGATTGCTTGACGCTTCATCCTTGAAGGAATTGAGCTTCGAATATCGCCTTTTTCTGCTAGCCTGTCGAGCTTTTCTTCCTTTGACGTTGTTTCCTTATTTCCAGAAAACTTCATGTTGTCTTTAAGTCTTTCCAAAGCTGACTGACGAGGAGGAGAGCTAGCCGTGTTGCTTTGCTTCTTAGGTTTTGACAACCTTTCAAAAATAGAGCTTCGGGATGTTGGCCTGTTAAGCTTCTTGAAGACGGAGGTTCGGTTTGACCACCAATGTGATCAAGGGCTGACGTTCTGAGTCTTGAACGATTCATCCTATCGAAGATTGGCGTTTGAGGGGCGGATTTAGGCTCTTCTCGATCTTGTTCAATGCTCACGCTAATGTGTTGAGTGCTAGCATTTTTCGCTTTGCTTGAAATCTTTACGGGTGCATTTAGTGTGAAGCCAAGTCCAGCTTTGTTGTTGATAACTCCGTAACCATGCTTCTTCAACTTCTTTTGAGTCTCAGTGAGGTCACGTTCTTTATTGTTGATGGTGTTAGAAACCTTTTTTCCAGGATTCAAAGAAGAAGCGAAGTTGTACCCAGCTTTTGACATGAGTTTGTAGGCATTTGGATCAAAACCTTATTCGGTCCTCTTGGTTGGGAGAAAGCTTGGTTCCACCCCCTTTGGTAGAGCTTTTACGAAGCCTTGTGGTAATCTTGCAACCTTAGCATTGCTTAGCTATGTCAGAGGTAAAACTGCATTCGTCTTGAGCAACTTTACATTATCCATGTACCGTTGTGCATCGGCTTTGCTTGCTTCAGTTTCGAATGGGGATTGACCATTCTTTCTTCTTGACATCGGGATGTATAGAAAAAACGGGTGTGTTTAGTCCATTTGAGGGCGTCCTACTCCCTTTGGTTGTTACAAGTTTAGCAAGCTCATCATCGTTCTTGCTTGAAGACGACATGGCTTCTTCTTCTCGCTTCTTAGGCATGGCTTGCCAATCCTGCTTTTTAGGTGTTGCTTTGCCCGTGGATTTGATCTCTTTTGGAAGAGCTTCGAGCACCATGTCTTCATCCATGTAGAACTTGGCGTCTGCGAAATGTGATTCAGCTTCGGCGAATGGTTTGGTGTCGCCATAGATCACCTTCACTCCTTCTCGGTAGAATTTCAAGCATTGGTGAAGGGTGGACGGTACTACTCCATTTGCATGGATCCAAGGCCTTCCTAAGAGTAAGCCGTAGGAAGTTCTTGCATCAATCACGTGGAATATCGTGCTCGACTCTAGTTCACCAATAGTCATCTCCACTCGGATCATGCCCATCGCTCTTTGTCCCCCTTGATTAAAACCTTGGATTAGTAGACGACTTAGGGACAGTTCATCCGCCTTGATGCCGATTATAGTCATTGTTGACTTTGGCATGATGTTTATGGCTGATCCACCATCCACAAGCATGCGGTTGACTTTGTGCTCCCTTACGTACCCAGAGACGAAGAGATGACGGTTTTGAGGCTTGGATCCTAGCAACAAGTCTTCGTCAGTGAAATGGATTGCGTCCTCGATGGCACAGCATGTGGCGCATTCATGTGGCCGAAGCTTCAAGCCTTTGTTCTTGCTTTCTTGCACTTCGTGGTCATTGGGACTTTCCAAGACCGCTGCTAATGCTATTCGCATCTTCTTTGGTAATCGTAGCGCTTCCTCAATGCTAAAGTGTGTTGGCAGACCTTCTTCGAGCGTGAGAGTTTTTTCTCCCTCAGTGGTGATATCTTTGCCTTTTGAAGGTTCTTCTATTTCTACTTCGACCATGTGGCATGCAACGATAGTGCACTGTTGGAAGAAGTCATTCGGGAAGTACTCGTGCAAGGAGACAAGAATGCATGGCTCTTGCTCCATAGGTTCCCCAGCATACGTTAGCTTATCAACTTTTACGTTTCTTTTGGTCTTCCTACTGTTGCGGCGACGGTGTTTTCTCACTTGTTCCACCTTTTGTCTTGTGGCTTGTGGTTTTGGTTTCCTTGTTTTTTTGTAGGTCACCAATGTCCATCCTTCTTCATCATCGGTATGTGCATCTTGTTCGTTTGCCCCCAGCGATGGTTGCGCAGAAGGTATCGTGCAACTTGAGCATTGATAGGAATGGTCAGGTGCTGCTTGGAGAGGCACGGGATCTAAAGGCCGTGTCTTCGAGGTCGAGCTCGATTCGTCCTTGTTGTGCTAGCTTCATGATGAGCTCTTTGAGGACGAAGCATTTACCCACAGGATGGCTCACGATTCGATGGTACTTGCAGTATTTAGGATCGTTTATGCGATTCATTTCTTCAGGCCGCTTGTATTCGGGTAGCTCGATTACCTTCTTTTCTAGCAAGTCGTCTAACATTTCATCCATGTCTGAGTCAGGAAAAGGGTATACCTTCTACTCCAATTCCTTCAAGGTGCTTTTGTACCTTTCTTGGGTGCGAGGAGGCTCACTTTTCTTTATCTCCTTTGCTTTGGTTTTGGAGGAGATCTTGATAGGCGCGGAGGCGGTCTTGACGGGCGCAGTGCTGACGGTGAACGCTTCCTTGGAGGGTTTCTTCCCAGTCTTGTCTACATTTGGGGAGAACACCTTATCCTTCTTGAAGTCGGTGATCGGCTCTTTCTTCCCGTTATGGGCAATACTTAGCTCCATGTCGTGGGCACGGGTGGCTAACTCTTCAAATGTCCGTGGTTTGATGCCTTGAAGGATATAGTGTAACCCCCATTGCATGCCTTGGACTCATATCTCGATCGAAGAGATCTCCAAAAGCCTGTCCTTGTAGTCAAGACTCAGATTGCGCCATCGGTTGATGTAGTCCACGACTGGCTCATCCCTCCATTACTTTGTGCTTGTCAGCTCTAGCATGCTCACGGTGCGGCGGGTGCTGTAGAAGTGGTTGAGGAATTCCTTTTCCAATTGCTCCCAACTGTTGATGGATTCAGGCTCTAGGTCCCTGTACCATTCAAAGGCATTTCCTTTCAGCGAGCGTACAAACTGCTTAGCGAGGTAATCTCCTTCTGTCCTCGCGTTGTTGCAAGTCTCAATGAAATGGGCGACGTGTTGCTTCGGGTTTCCCTTTCCATCGAACTGCATGAACTTTGGTGGCTGATAACCCTTTGGCATCTTCAAAGCGTCAATTTTCTTAGAGTAGGGTTTTGAGTATAGTACGGAGTCATGTGAACTTCCTTCGTACTGTGCCTTAATGGTGCTGGTGATCATCTCTTGCAGCTGTTGGATAGAAAGAGATCCCATGAGTGCCATTGCTTGGCCTGGCTCCGGCTTCACATCGATTTTCTCCACCGGAGGCTCTTCATCCTCGTCGTTTTCCTACTTTATTGAATCATCCCCTTGCTTGATTTTCACGTCGGGCTTTACGTCTAGTTGGTTGACGAGTGCGGTGATTTGCTGGTCCTTTTCTTCCACAATCCGTGTTAGCCTTGCGATCGCTTTATTCATATGAGCCAGCTGTTCATCGATTGAAGTCGTTCCAGTAGTCATGACTTGCATGGCTGAGTTACCGCTTGAGTCGGCATCGGAAAGCATGCAACCGGAGTACTTCATTGGGTTTTCCTTCCTTGGCGCCCTTAGCGAGGCCAGGGTGATCACAAGTTCGTGCCTCAGGTGCTCTTGTTCCTTCGGCGGAGTTGATTCAGGGGTGGAAGAGGCGGCAGAAAGAGCTCTTGCCTTACTTCGAGTTGTGACGCCCGAAGTGACACCGCTTGCGGTGATGACGCTCTTGTTCCTTGCATTGGCTGCGAGAACAACTTGAGCCTTCTTTGATGCCATTTGTGCTTTTTGCAGATTCAAAGATAGAGATGAGGGGTAAAGATGGTCCCACCGGGCGTGCCAAATTTGTAAACACGAAAATTCCTGTGATGAACGAGACAAGAAACACGTGTACAAAATAATATTTGTATTGATGATTTAGGGCTTACAATCTCTTCTACAAATTTAGCCTCTGATTCTATCTTTGTAATGGGTGGATTTGATGTTGTTGATCCAAAGGGCCGTCGGGGCTTGATCTTGGGATAAACAATTGTGCGGATTTGTTGACGTCGTTGATCCAAAGGGCCGTCGGGGCTTGATCTAGGGATGAACGAATGATGAATGATGAACACTTTCTTCAAGGGCTGTGAGGGGGGGCTTGATCTTGAATTAGTGGAAGTTCTTCAAGGACCATTGGGGCTTGCTTTTGAATGAGGATTTTTCGAAGAACGAAGGGAGCTTTCTTGATCCTTCGGGATTTGCTTGGGAGCTTTGGAGTTTCAAAGCTTCAAGGTTGTGGTGTGAGGTGAATTGGTTATCAATTGGTCTCCAAAAATGAATGCCTTGGCCTCCTATTTATAGAATTCCAAAACTTGATTTTTTTTTGGATTTAAATAATCAGATGAAATAAATCATTTCTGCCAAGTGTTAACACGTGTCCTGTTTGATGACTTTTACGATTTATTTTGATTTTTCGTTTAGTCACATGCTATGTGTAAAATTTATATGACACGTGAACATTGAAATTTTAATTATTGATCAACATTTATTTCACTGAAATTTCGATGTCTACAATGGCAACATGCAGTCGGCCTCTTGAGTCATACACATGGATATGCTTCGGAAATACATACTAAAAAATTAATTTCCTAATGCCAATTTGCCGTGCCATGGATTCTAAACACACATGCTTTCTTTCTTTGGCAGCTGGGCCCATGAAACGGGCTGGAAGAGGGGCTGAAGTTAGCCAGCCCGATGGTCATTTGGCTATTACTTGGCCAGGTGAGCTCCACATGTTTATTGCCCAGCCCTCAATTGGAGTTGGGTTTTTAACAAATTGGGCTAAAGAATGATCTATGGCCTTTTTTGCCATCTTCATTGAAGATAGCCTTTGAAGGAAAAATTTTGTCCTAGCTAAGAACAAGTATGAACATTTGAATACATATGCATACTATTAACTCATTAATATAGGCATGCATCCAAAAACAATTCAATAAAACCCATGACTTTCAAAGCCTAGTATATGGTGAACCAAAATGAACTCTTTAACAACATTAAAGAGAAAGAAGAATTTAGTGATTCTTTACCCTTGAAGCTCATCCTTGTTTACACAAGGGATTCACCCAAGTGGAGGGCCTTCAAGTCACCTCCAAGCTCCTTGAATCCTTCTTGTGTTTTCTTCCCTTTAGTGCTCCTTTGATGATTTGAGGAAAAAGGATTTGTTCTCCAAAACACCAAAAGCTTGATGTCTCTAAGTCTCTTCACCAAGGTTGTATCTTGTGAAGATGATATGGATGATTAAAAGAAGAAGAAATTGCTAGATGTTTTCTTCCTTTAATGGCCGGCCTCTTAGAAGAAATAGAGAGAAAAATGTCTCATCAAATTTCAACTTACCAAACCCTAAAGCTATAAAGTTGAATTTATACTTCATTTCTTTGGTGAGTGGCAAACTTGCAATTAAGCAAACTTTGCCCATCCAACCCTAATGGCCGGCCTCCTTGGTGTTATTGGGCTATTTGCCCATTTTGTTTTAGTTGTCATACAACTTAAACATAATGGGCCTTTTGGACCAAAACGCTTTTGGGCCCCGAAACCCAAAACCAACATATAAGCCCAATACGAACCTTTCGTATAATTAATTAACTAATTAATTAATCTTGACCATTCTTCAATTAAACCATTTAATTGCTTATCCATTTCATTTGATTTCTTCACATACATCCTTACTCGGTGTACGATCCATTAGGTTCTAATTAGCGAGGCAGTGGGCGATGTTACTTTTAACTATCGATTATGAATTGAAACCACATTTCAATTCTCCCTTTCATTGATTAGTGTTTGCTAACCATTAGGGCTTCCACAAACCATGGTTGACGCTTAGCAGCATGTCATGGTTACCCAAGCTAAGTAGAATTGGTTGGAGAACCTATCCAGTTACAACTACAATGCAATACGGTCCTTCTCTAATACAATACTCTTAATCACATTGTTTAAGTGATAGTTTGTTTCATGTCTACTATCCAATGTGATTCTTTCTTATATGATTCCCTTGAATATGATTTGGAACAACCTTCCTTTAGTCATATTCATTTGCTTTGGCCAAAGACTTTAGAATCATATCTTAGAGTATTCTCCCTCCACCATGGAAGGTTAGAGATCCCTTGTTGTACATTCATATGCCTACATGACTAGATAGCTTGACCCCAACAATGCCGTGGACACTCCGAGGGAATGCCGTTGACAGGATCAAAGCTCAAGGACCTAACCATTAGACATCTATGATGCCTCAGGTCAAAGGACTACTTTGCATATTGCAACCTTAGAGTTCTTACATGACATGTATGTTCAAACTCTGATTTGATCGTAGTTCAGTGTACTCGATTACTATTTCGAGCACCTATGTGTCTGTCTTAGTGTCCAACACCAAATCACTTGAGACTAGTCATACTCACACTTGAGTCAACATAACACATACTAACCTTAACGGATTGTCAATGCCCAATTGGCAATCCTATGGCTAGGAACGTTTTAGGAATGAACATAAGAGAAAGGTCTCGATAATCTAACTCACTTAGATCACTTATCTCTTAGAACAAATACATTCCTTGGATTCACTTATTGCTTAAACACATGATACAATAAACAGTGATTAACAATAAGATTTGCCCTCCATTAAACATATAAAAGTTTAACATAATAAGTATTCCAAAAAGCTATCACATCAAATGAGTGGCTTTGTGGGCATACTTCCAACAATCTCCCACTTGCACTCAAAGCCACCTTCCCATGTATCTTATACCCATCTTTTCTATATGACGGTCAAGCTGGATTTGAGACATTGGCTTTGTGAGTGGATCTGCTACGTTATCGGCTGAAGCAACTTTGAGGATGTTTATTTTCCCCTCGGCAGCATATCTTCTAATGATATTAAAGCGTCTGTCAATATGCTTGTTCTTTTGATGTGCCCTGGGTTCCTTGGCTTGAGCTATCGCCCCATTATTATCACAGTACAAAGTTACTGGTGATGTAATGGTTGGAACCACTCCAAGTTCAGTAATGAACTTCATCATCCAGAACGCTTCTTTGCCGGCTTCAGCTGCAGCGACATATTCAGCCTCTGTCGTGGAATCAGCAATTACACTTTGCTTCTTGCTTTTCCAACTGACAGCCCCACCATTCAGAGTGAATACATATCCGGAGTTGGAACTTCTATCATCGACGTCAGATTGGAAATCTGCGTCTGTATAGCCTTCCACTCGCAACTCTGATGCTCCTCCATATACGAGGAACATGTCCTTTGTTCTTCTTAAGTACTTAAGGACCGTCTTGACAGCTATCCAGTGTTCTGATCCTGGGTTAGATTGATATCGACTAGTAATGCTCACAGCATATGCGATATCAGGCCTCGTGCATATCATGGCATACATGAGACTCCCTATGGCAGAAGCATAAGGAATATAACTCATTTGCCGTATCTCTTCAGGAGTTTTAGGTTCCATGGATTTAGAAAGGTGAATTCCATGTCCAACAGGAAGAAAACCTTTCTTAGATTGTTCCATTTGGAACCTACTTAGCACCTTATCAATGTACATAGATTGGGATAATCCAATTAATTTTCTGGATCTATCACGATAGAGCTTTATCCCAAGTACATAAGATGCATCTCCTAAATCTTTCATGTGGAAGGTTTTGGACAACCACACTTTTACAGAAGAAAGTACTGCAGTGTCATTCCCGAATAGTAATATGTCATCTACATATAACACTAGGAATACAACTGCATCCCCAACGACCTTTTGATAAACACAATTGTCGTCTTCGTTTTGAGTAAAACCAAACGTTTTGATCTCATTGTCGAAACGAATGTTCCAGCTCCTGGAGGCTTGCTTAAGTCCATAAATGGACCTTTGAAGCTTGCATACCTTAGTCTTTTCAGACTTGGACACGAAACCCTCGGGTTGAGTCATATAGAGCTCTTCCTCTAGGTAGCCGTTCAGAAAGGCCGTCTTCACGTCCATTTGCCATATCTCATAATCATGGTACGCAGCTATCGCAAGCAAAATCCGAATGGACTTAATCATGGCTACAGGAGAGAAAGTTTCTTCATAGTCAATCCCTTCTCTTTGCCTGTAACCCTTGGCTACTAGTCTAGCCTTATAAGTCTCCACGTTCCCATCAACGCCTATCTTCCTCTTGAAGACCCATTTGTTTCCAACAGGTACAATACCTTCTGGAGGGTCTACAAGAGTCCAGACCTGATTTTGATACATGGAATCCATCTCGGATTTCATGGCCTCTTGCCATCTCTTTGAATCAATGTCGGACATTGCTTCAGTGTAGTCTCTAGGGTCCTCCTTTGTTTCATTGTCACCTAGAAGGTACAATTCATCAAAGTCATTGTCTAAGCCATACCTCTTAGGTGGCTTACTAACCCGTTCAGATCTACGTGGAGCTTGGGGTTCAGGAACAGGGTTGTCAACTTGTTGAGTGCTTGTTTGTGGTTCGTCATTAATCTCATTAATTTCTTTTAATTCTATCTTGCTTGTTCTATTAAGAACAAATTCATCTTCCATGAATATAGCAGTTCTGGCGACAAAGACTTTCTGGTCATCAGGGTGATAGAATTCGTATCCATAAGTCTGTTTAGGATACCCCACAAAATAGCATTTAATGGATCTCGATTCAAGCTTTTCAGCATCTTGTTTCTTAACGTATGCTGGACAACCCCAAATCTTAAGATGTTTAAGACTTGGCTTCTTTCCATACCATATCTCATATGGTGTTTGTGGAACAGATTTAGAGGGCACTGCATTTATCAAATAAGCTGCTGTGTGTAGTGCATATCCCCAGAATGATATTGGTAGATCAGCGGAACTCATCATAGAACGAACCATGTTCATCAAGGTTCGGTTTCTCCTCTCAGAAACTCCGTTATGTTGAGGAGTTCCTGGTGGAGTCCACTGTGATACAATTCCACACTCTTTGAGATAATCTAGGAACTCATTACTCAGATATTCACCCCCTCGATCCGATCTTAGAGTCTTTATCTGTTTCCCAGTTTGCTTCTCAACTTCATTCTTGAATTCTTTGAATCTTTCAAAGGATTCTGACTTGTACTTCATAAGATACACATAGCCAAACCGAGAGTGATCGTCGGTGAATGTGATATAGTAGGAGAAGCCTCCTCTCGACGTAGTAGACATAGGTCCACATACGTCAGTGTGGATTAACCCTAGAATTTCATTGGCACGCTATCCTTTTCCAGTAAATGGAGATTTGGTCATTTTCCCTTTCAAGCAACACTCACAAGTACCCATCTGGTCATTACCTAATGGGCGGATATATCCGTCTTTCGACATCTTGCGAATCTTATCAAGGTTCACATGTCCAAGTTTAAGATGCCACATCTTTTCTTGGTTAACTTCTTCTCTAGCCCTTTTGGGTTTTGAGGTATTCCCGCTTTCAATACAGTGCATCCCACTATTCGTCTCTAGGTGAAAAAGTCCATCTATCATATTACCATGAGAGATAATACGACCGTTCAAGTATAAAGTGCAACTCATTTTGTCAAACAATACTGAGTGCCCATCTCGTAAAAGCTTAGAGATGGAAATCAAATTCTTTATACATGAAGGAAAATATAAACAATTTTTAAGTTCCAGGACTTCCCCAGAGGGTAGGTTAAGCATGTAGGTGCCTATTGCTTTTGCAGAGATTTTAGTGCCGTTCCCAACTCGCACAACCATCTCCTCATTGCGCAGTGGCCTGCTCCCTGCTAGTCCCTGCAACGTATTGCAGATATGTTGACTAGCGCCTGAATCAAATATCCAGGAACTGGAGCTCACTGTAAAAGCACTCTCTATGACAGAAATAGTCTCTTCAAAAGTTCGTGTCATAAGGCTCGCAATGCGCACCCTGTATTTCTTCTTCCAACGTTCATCCTTTCCACAATGAAAACATGTTCCTTTGTTTGCCTTCTTCTTATGCAACCTTTTCCTTATCATTGCATTCTCACTCCCACTGTCCCTTTTGAAACCTTTTTCAAATTTACAGCACATGTCGATCATCTATTTCAAAGAATGATCGAATCTATTCACTTTATAGTTTACAATAAACTTAGTGAAATCATCCGAGAGAGATGCAAGGAAAAAATCCTGGGCCATTTTCCCATCGATGGAAGTTCCTAAACTTTTAAGATCTTTAAATATCTTTTCCATCTTTTGTCCATGTTTATGGACTGATGTCCCTTTTGCCATCTTGGCATTCATTAGACTACAAACATTTGAGAATCGTACATTACTAGTCTCAATGTCATGCATCTTATGCAAACTTTCAACCATGGCACAAGAAGTGTCCATGTGCCTATGTAGCTTCATAAGCTCCTCACTAAGTGAAGTAAGGATTAAGCATTTGGCTTGTAAGTCATCCTCATAGTGTCTAACGTTATTTTGACACTCCTCCTTTGAAGCTAGTTTCGTAGGAGGTACATGAGGAGGGGATTGCTTAAGCACATACAATATGTCTTTCACCTTTGAGACATTCTCAATGTGGCGATACCAAGCAAGGAAACGTTGGCCCTTAAGGCCCCTTTTGTCAAGTATAATGGTGGGTATAATTTTAGGCATGTCGTTCACTACATAACATAACAGAAATCGTATTAGATTGTTGTATAAAACTATTTGATTGGGTCTTTGAATCAAATAGTACCACCCACTATTTTTGGCAAATTCCACATCCCTCAATAGAATTCGAGAGTTATATTGAACTCTTAGCGGGTTATGGGAGACTCACCATTACCAAGCCCACCTCAGAATTATATCATGTTGGTTAGCAAAAATAATGATGAGAGAATAACGCATTATTCATTTGCAACAACCTTTTGCAATTACCCATCTAGTTTGGCCTCTAGAGAATGTTTGCCTCAGAATTATATCATGTTGGCACCATTGCACTTAGTTAAGTCATTCCCACCATGCTTAGTTTATGCAGAGGTTCAAGCACAACCTCAGAATTATATCATGTTGGTCATACTCGTTGTCTACACTCACCTCATCATATGTTTATGGACTCCTCCTGGATGTAAGCACATACTTTGTCCTTCCCCATTATAGGGTGAAGCCGGTGCATGAGTCACAAACGATTGGAGCCCACCACGGTGGAAGGCCTACGAAGAGATGTTCAAAACATCTCTCGCTTATCAACTTAATATCCGGTTTTTGAGGGAGTAGTTTTGGGCTACATCAAAACATTTTAATCACATTAAAAGAACTTGGGCCTATCACAACTATTGGTCCAAGTCAATATGAATTTAGTAGCATATAATACTCCCACTGTTTCGTTGAAACAAGCGAGACTATATGGAACTACTAACGAATGCATTGCATCCTCATATGGACTATATAGTCATATTAGGTTTTAGGATGATTATGAACCGTTTGATTTGATCCAACACGAGCCTTGTGTTGGACCTTGGGTTTAAGGTAGATAGTTGTTGATTTTAGTTACGCGTTTAATCCAATTAAACCGTTATTTCCTATTGGGCGTTGGACCCAACTATTCCATTTTGCATACATATAAACAAAAAGGAATACATGAAATAATAATAAGGGCTTATGCCCTTTTACAACACAAATCAAATGATGGACTTATGTCCATTTACAACAAATGAATTAATCAAATTACATTCAAACCTATACTACTAAAACCCAAACATTCATAATGTATATCGGCCAATCACATAGCTCAATTATAGTGGCCTTTGGTTCATAATCACCCTTTTCTTAATCAATCAAATTAACTAAGAAAACAACTTTAAACAATTGGTTTTTGGATCCATAGAATTGATTTAAATGGAACTAAATGAAATGAAAATTCAATTCTCATTTAAAGAGACAAAACAATTTTGTTCTCATCCTTTTGGGCCAAAAGGAAACTATGACCACAACATTTGGGCCACAACGTAAAAACGTAAACTTTTTGGGCTAAAATGCAAATACACAAAAGTATCTAAAACTTTATGTAATTGCACAAAGGGCCCCAAAATTAACCCCACTTGGGGTGGCCGGCCATTTGGGAAAAATTTGAAAAAAAAATCTAAAAAATTTTGCTAGTGGTTTTTGGTGGGTGAGGAAAAGGATGAAAGTGATGATTTGTTTGAAAAATAAAGTCTATGACTAATTATGACAAATATTAAAATCATTTCATCACATCTCACCAATAACCTCAATCATCAAAATTTAAACCAAAACTTTATGAAAAACATAAAACTTTTGAATCAAAACTTCAAAACTTTATGTTCTTGGCAAGAACTTCAAGAACATTGAAGAACACTCATGAAAACTCATAATAGCTCCATGAATGTTTTTCACTTACCAAAACTCAAATTTTCACCATTCAAAAGAGGGCTAACATCCTAGGGTACTTAGGGGTTCCAAAAGTCACTTTAAAACCATTTTAACAAGACAAACATGAACCCAAAAAATCACCCTTTGGATTTGGCCGAATTTCCCAAAACACATGGCACCAAATTTTAGTTCCAATATTCATGCTTAAATGAAATACATCTACAACATTTGAGATGCTAAATTTTCTAGCAAAATTTATAAATTCAAAAGCAAGAACAAAGCTTATAACATTTACAACATTTAAATCACAAAATATGAAAGTCACAAAACCCAAAAGGATTCACCATAAACTAGGCCTAGGCTCTGATACCACTTGAAGGAAAAATTTTGTCCTAGCTAAGAACAAGTATGAACATTTGAATACATATGCATACTATTAACTCATTAATATAGGCATGCATCCAAAAACAATTCAATAAAACCCATGACTTTCAAAGCCTAGTATATGGTGAACCAAAATGAACTCTTTAACAACATTAAAGAGAAAGAAGAATTTAGTGATTCTTTACCCTTGAAGCTCATCCTTGTTTACACAAGGGATTCACCCAAGTGGAGGGCCTTCAAGTCACCTCCAAGCTCCTTGAATCCTTCTTGTGTTTTCTTCCCTTTAGTGCTCCTTTGATGATTTGAGGAAAAAGGATTTGTTCTCCAAAACACCAAAAACTTGATGTCTCTAAGTCTCTTCACCAAGGTTGTATCTTGTGAAGATGATATGGATGATTAAAAGAAGAAGAAATTGCTAGATGTTTTCTTCCTTTAATGGCCGGCCTCTTAGAAGAAATAGAGAGAAAAATGTCTCATCAAATTTCAACTTACCAAACCCTAAAGCTATAAAGTTGAATTTATACTTCATTTCTTTGGTGAGTGGCAAACTTGCAATTAAGCAAACTTTGCCCATCCAACCCTAATGGCCGGCCTCCTTGGTGTTATTGGGCTATTTGCCCATTTTGTTTTAGTTGTCATACAACTTAAACATAATGGGCCTTTTGGACCAAAACGCTTTTGGGCCCCGAAACCCAAAACCAACATATAAGCCCAATACGAACCTTTCGTATAACTAATTAACTAATTAATTAATCTTGACCATTCTTCAATTAAACCATTTAATTGCTTATCCATTTCATTTGATTTCTTCACATACATCCTTACTCGGTGTACGATCCATTAGGTTCTAATTAGCGAGGCAGTGGGCGATGTTACTTTTAACTATCGATTATGAATTGAAACCACATTTCAATTCTCCCTTTCATTGATTAGTGTTTGCTAACCATTAGGGCTTCCACAAACCATGGTTGACGCCTAGCAGCATGTCATGGTTACCCAAGCTAAGTAGAATTGGTTGGAGAACCTATCCAGTTACAACTACAATGCAATACGGTCCTTCTCTAATACAATACTCTTAATCACATTGTTTAAGTGATAGTTTGTTTCATGTCTACTATCCAATGTGATTCTTTCTTATATGATTCCCTTGAATATGATTTGGAACAACCTTCCTTTAGTCATATTCATTTGCTTTGGCCAAAGACTTTAGAATCATATCTTAGAGTATTCTCCCTCCACCATGGAAGGTTAGAGATCCCTTGTTGTACATTCATATGCCTACATGACTAGATAGCTTGACCCCAACAATGCCGTGGACACTCCGAGGGAATGCCGTTGACAGGATCAAAGATCAAGGACCTAACCATTAGACATCTATGATGCCTCAGGTCAAAGGACTACTTTGCATATTGCAACCTTAGAGTTCTTACATGACATGTATGTTCAAACTCTGATTTGATCGTAGTTCAGTGTACTCGATTACTATTTCGAGCACCTATGTGTCTGTCTTAGTGTCCAACACCAAATCACTTGAGACTAGTCATACTCACACTTGAGTCAACATAACACATACTAACCTTAACGGATTGTCAATGCCCAATTGGCAATCCTATGGCTAGGAACGTTTTAGGAATGAACATAAGAGAAAGGTCTCGATAATCTAACTCACTTAGATCACTTATCTCTTAGAACAAATACATTCCTTGGATTCACTTATTGCTTAAACACATGATACAATAAACAGTGATTAACAATAAGATTTGCCCTCCATTAAACATATAAAAGTTTAACATAATAAGTATTCCAAAAAGCTATCACATCAAATGAGTGGCTTTGTGGGCATACTTCCAACAGCCTTATAGTCCCGCAAGAAATTATTTGTTAATGAACAATGTCAGGACATATTTATATATCATCTTCAAACAAAATGAGTTATTTTTTTAGCCTCCTCAATAATTTATTATTTAAAATTTGTTCTTTAATTTTATTGGTTAATTGAATTAAACTAACATATTAAAATAAGAATTTCGAACATAAGGTTTCATGTTATTAATGATACATCCCGACCTAGATTGAGGCATGTTGGCCGTTATGTGAGGGTGACGTAGCCATGTGCACAGCGCGGAAGCAATAAAGATATAAGGCAATGCGAATAAATAAATAAAAAACAACTAACTAGAGCACTAGATGAGATAAGGTGCAAGTTCACAATCAGAGCATAAGTAACCTAAGTGCAGTCCAGCAGGACGACTACTAATTATACAACAACAAAGATAATCCTACATTGGCAATAATCTGTCAGAGCTGCCGTGAATTCCTCGTAAGCCACCGACAAGCACTCTTAACTAGAACCTGGAGGGGCGCAAAACAGAAAGTGTGAGTGGGCAAAAACAAAGCTTTTCAAAACCATTTCATTTATCAAAAGTTCTAACCCTTCGTCGTAAAACCTCTATAATTTTCCAGAAAATAGAATGCATATATATATATATACACACACACATATCTTAAAACCATGCTCAGAAACGATATTCATAAGTATGTCATGCCAAATATCTCAAAATAACAGAATAAGTAACTCAGGTGAAATAACATATCAGCCAGATCCACCTAAAGTGGCATGTACGGCTGAATCTATAGCTCAACAAGTATGCCTGCACACGAGTTGGAACCACCTAAAGTGGTATGTACGATAGGAATGGGTGTAAATAAATAAATACGTTATAGTGCTATGATCACGTGAAGACTGTGCGAATAATCACGAGTCACTGACGAGTCGGAACCACTTATAGTGGTCTATACGACAGGATTGTGCACCTAACTTGGATCCAAGGTGAGCGTATGGTGCGGGAGGTGAACATCACATGAAGGCCTGTGCCCTGGCCACGGGCGGGAGCACTAACACCGGGGTGCATGTTTATAAATTCTTAACACATCTCACATCATCATCAAATCACATATAAACAGCCTACAACTTACCTAGTACTTACCTGAGCGTCCACAACGTCAAATCATATTTATGCATACTATACTAATTCATATTCTAAGTATAAATCAATATGCATGGCATTTCAAAACATAATTTCATTAAACGCATTTTCTGGGAAAAATATCAAGTATATAAGTATATAGTGAAAACTAAAAGCCCACTCAGTGATATGTGGAAGGGTCGTAACCCCCGAGCCTTACTTGACTGCGCTCGTCCTCCGGATAGGTCTCACCTATATGTGAAACAACTATATAAACATTATTTAAAGCACATACACAAAACTAGGTAATAACTTCTCATACAAAGCTTAAATGGGGTATTTGAATATACCACCGAGACCTACTCAACCTCATAAACACCCCCATATTTTTAGAAAAATTTTCCAAGCACCTACACGCTCTCACAAGCCGGCCAAGGCACGGCCAGACTCGCAGCCCACACGCATGCACATGCCTGGCACACCAAACGGATTCCTTAACAGCGTTAGGGAATATTCCGTTAAAAATTAGCATATACCGTTATAATTACCTGGCGGAATTAGCATATTTCGTCAACTTTGACGGAATATTCTCCTCCTTCAACCTTGGTTCACCGAAGTCCGGCGCTGGTGCCACTGCTATCGCCGGAAACTGGAAAAAACTTCATATCTTCTTCGATTCTCAACCAAAATTCATGAATTATATACCAAAATGAAGCTTAGGTTGAGATGAACAAAACCTTACCACTTTTAGGTCCTAAAATCTATGGGATTTTGCCGAAAAAGACATGATAATCTGGCCACCTCTGCAACTCACTAAAACAGGGCTTCCCGACGTCCAAATCACATCAAATTTCTTCCCCGAGCTTCGTGAAGATGTTCTAAAGCTTCCTAGGGTCTTAAAACTCACTGGACGGTCTACGATCACGATCGAATGAACAGTGCTCCAAAATTAGGTTCTCTGGTTCTCGGGAAAATGAGGTCTTCACGTTAAACTAGGAACATGAATGAACTCTGGAGCTGGCAAGGAACACAAAACCAACCTTCAAAGCCTCAATCCGTGATTAGTGAGCTAGGTTCGAAGTGGTCCGTACGGTTGTACGGAAAATGGATGGAAGGAGAGAGAAGGAGAGAGAGAGAGTCAACGTGTGTGTAGGTGTATGTGTGGTCCAGATTGGTCCCCAACCAAAAACAAGAAAATAACTTTAAGTTCCAAACACCACAACACCACAAAACATTCAAGGGTACTTTAGTCATTTCACCATCGATAAAATATATTCCGGGACGGGTTGTCACAACCTACCCTCCTTAAGAAAATTTTGTTGGAAATATGCCCTGAAAGTCAATCTTTGAAAGAAACCTTTCAGGACAATTGAATCGATGTATGGATGACTCTTATACATCAAATGGCAAAGATACTAATTAGGACTATCTCAATAAACGATATATGTCCTAAATAGTGTATCCATGGACAATGGATCGATTGAAGAAGTAATCTAATGATGTTAGACTACAAAGACCTTCTTCACATAACCAAATGTCCAAAAAGGTTCCTGGTCATTGGATTGTCGGAGGGATACTGACAATGCGTAGACCGGTACATACTGTGTCCGCTTCAATTGGAAGGATGGAAAGTCTCATCCCATTCGTGTTGTGACACTAAGACAAGTATGTAGGTGCTCATTAAGGGAATGAGTTCGCTGAACACAATCGAACGAGAGTACTTGCATGGAGGTCTACTCACATGTCAAGCAAATAACTCTAATGGTTGGAATAATGTAAGTAGTCCTTTGACCTGAGGCATCGTCGTTGTCTTGTGGTTAAGTACTTGATCTTTGATTATGTCAAAAGTCACTCTATCAGAATGTCAACGGCATAGTTGGGGTTAAGCCACTTAGTCATGAAGGCAAGTGTATGCGCAACAAGGAATCTCTAATCCTCGATAAGAGAGGAAGAATACTCTAAGATATGATTCGGGAATCTTCGGCCGAAGTATCGAGCGTAATAAAGGAAAGCGTTCCTATACGACTCAATTGAATCATATAAGAAGGAATAATCACATTAGGGGTTTGACATAATATATCCATACCCTAATGATGTGATTGAGAGTATTGTTTTAGAGAAGGATCGAATTACATTGTAATTCCAACTGAATAGGTTCTCCGAATAAACTTCTACATTAGCTTGGGTAGCTATGACATATGGTTAGATGTCACTCATAGCTTGTGAGTTCTTCTAGATGATTAAATGTAGTCGTCAAAGAAGAAAGGTGAATTAAAATGAAGTTTTAATTCACTAAGTGATTGAATTAAATATAATCAATTGGATTGATGCCAATCACCTCACTGCCTTGCTAATTAGAACCTAAAAGATTGTTCACCAATACACTATTGTAGTGAGTAACTAATGGATGATGGAAATAATTAATTGGATTAATTAAGTGTTGTGATTAATTTAGAAAGTCTAAAGAAATCATAAAAGCGATAAAGATCGTTTTGGGCTTAAAGAAACGTTCGGGTTTAATTGGGCCCATTGGGCCTAAACCCATTGGGCTTTTATTCAAGCATTGGATGACTTGAAATATATAAAAGCCCAAAGCCCAAATCCAACACAAGAGGCCGGCCACTTTAAGTGGAAAGGGAGAGATATTTAGTCAAGTGGTTGACTAGGTTTCTTTTTGTCTATATAAGCAACTTTATAGAGATATTGTTCATTAGGGTTTTTGAAGTGTTAAAACAACAAAGAGGCAAAAGAAAAACAGCTCTCTAACACTACAAAGGCCGGCCACCTTAGGGGTGTTTTTACTAACACATCTTTCACCCTTTTGGTTATTCCTTCATCCTTCTCACTACACTAGTGGGTGAGGATCTTTAGAGGTTTCCTACTTTGGAAACTTGAAGAGAACCTAGGAGCACTCATTCTAACAAAGTGGAGGAGGCAAGGAGGGAAGCTAGGCTCAAGGAGTTCAAGGAACAAAGGGCTTGGAGGTGGTCCATCCTTGGTCTCAAGTCTAGATCAAGAGGTATTAGACTAAACCTTCACTTTGTTCTTCTCTAAAATTGTTTTGATGCATTATATATAAACCTATGAACCTTGAAGGGGATTTGCATGACTATAGCTTTGATAATTTGTTATAAATGCTTCCGCTGCTTTCGTATATTAAATTTGATTTGTATATGCATGATAGTCATATTGAAATCCCTATATGTGAAAACTCATAATTTTCCCTTCAAATTTCATCCCTGAAATTTCCATACAACAATGAACAACCGCTAATAACCATAAAATAAGCGTGGATACATCTCTTTCATACGTTCCTTTGTCTCATAGGTGACTTCCTCCACTGAGTAATTCCTCCATTAAACTTTCACCAAGCGCACGGTCTTATTCCTCATAATCTTATCTTTCCAATCCAAAATCGTCACTCGCTCCTCATCATAAGTCAAATCCGGATTAATTTCCAATGGTTGAGGAGTTATCACATGCGATGGATCAGAAACATAATGACGAAGCATAGAGACATGAAAAACATCGTGCACTTTAGACAACTTTGGAGGCAACTCAAGCTTGTAAGCAACTTCACCAACTCGCTTGGTGATTAGGTACGGTCCGATGTACCTAGGACTTAGCTTACCTTTCTTCCCGAACTGCACTACACCTGTCCACGGTGATAGCTTAAAAAACACCCAATCACCAACTTTATACACTCGGTCTGTGGCATGTTTGTCTGCTAAACTTTTCTGCCGATCCTGGGCCGCTTTCAGGTTAAACTTAATTACCTGAATATTCTGAGTAGTCTCATCTACAATCTCAGGCCCCACTAAAACTCTTTCACCAAGGCCAGCATGCCTCAATCTAGGTCAGGGTATGTCAATTAAATATTTTAATTTTAATACAACTTCATTGAAATACAACACCTTAAATATTAAAAGTACAACTTAAATAATAATAGAGTGTTTGAGGTAAATAGAATGTGAAGAATTGAAATAAAATGAGGTAAGATAGTATGGAAGGGTGAAGGGGATGTTAGAAATGATGTAGAAATGGCTTAGGCATTTATAGGAAAAAAAATTAGAATTTTTAATTTTTCTTTTGAAATTTTGTCTTAAAAAAATTTCAAAATCCAATGGCTAGCTGACGTCAGCTCGAGCAAGTGGGTTGCTGACAACTGGGCCCAACTTTTCGGGCTAGCTGGCTAGTTATGTTTGCCCAACCCGTTGACCATTTGGCTGAGTTTTGGCCCAGCCCTCATTGGAGATGGGTTTTGTGTCAAAAAGGGCTATGTTTTGGCCTAAAGCCCTTTGGCCGGTCCAATTAGAGATGTCCTAAGAAGGGGCTACATTTGGCTTAGCTTGATGCTTTTTTGGCCAAATAATGACTTGGTGGACTCCATTGAATTATAGCCCAACCATCGATTAAAGATGCGTTTTTCGGCAATCAAGCCATTTTTTTGCATGTAGACCCGTAGCTCAGTTGCAATAATTGATTCATATTTAATGCTAGATTTGAAAATATCCAATGGTAGTTTAATTAAAGGAAAAATTAGGATCCAATCCCTAGTCACTAATGTTCATAGACTGAAAAGTTTTCAGTTTTTTATCAAAGTCTCTTGACTTTGTACACCTCAACATTTTACTAATAACATAATTCCATGTCATCTTTTTTATTTTTTTTACAACAAATTTCAATTTATATTTTTTCTGCATAATCATCTTCAAAATGTTGAATAACATTTGTAAGTGAAAATCTCATAATTTTCTCACTCAAATTTATGTGTATATTCAAAGTCAACATTATTATATTGTACATGTATGTTCAAATTTAAATTTCGCCAAAAAACTTTCAAACTTTTTTTCGCCATGACCACGATATTGCAAAATCATAACAAATGGCTATTGTATTGCTTTGAACACAATTGTAATTTCATTGGGTACATTCTTTTTTCTTGTTCTTTAATCCATTTATAACATATTTTGACACATCCCGACCCGGAATGTCCACGTGTCCATTTGAATCGTGATGTGTTGGCTGACTCCCAAAGGTTGACGAAGCCATAAAGTAAGGTTGATGTGTAAAAGTGAGGATAAATTTAAACTTTAAATAAATAAACCAAAGTGCATAATGTGATTGGGTAGTAACCCTTATTACAAAATGTGAAGTTCAAAGCATAGTGCAAAAAGATAAAAGTTGTCTCATCCATAAAGGGTGATTATTTAATACATAAGCAACCTACTTTGACAGAAGAACAATCAGCTACTTCCATTGAAACCTCATACTCCCATGAGCTCAATCTTTATGTCTTGGAGGGGCAAAAAACAAGGGTGACTGGGCCTATAAAATAAAGTTTTCTGAAACCTTTTTGAAAACGTGTAACCCCTCGTTGTAAAACAAGTACATGATTTTCCAAAGTAATAATATAATAATAGGTAGTAGGGTGCTACTACGAAATATCTCATCATCAAAACTCAAATAGCTGTAATAAACTCAGAGTTATGAAAATCATAAAAAATTTACTGCTATGAAAATCACTGCTCATTATCTATGCAGGCACACAGGTCATACAGAAAATTGCTGCATGAACATGCTAAGCATAGGTTTTACGTTCTAGTACTACATCACGTGAAGCTGGTATTGTGTGCATGACATACGAGTCCAAACAACAAACCTAGGGACAGGTTGGCACCTAACTCTGGATCCAAAACGAACGTAAATGGTGCATGTGAACATACACATGAAGCTAGTCCTTGGCCCAGGACAATACAACTAACTAATAAACACCGTGCACACATGTAACAATGAGCAGATATAATGAATAAAGATGTTATGCCACATTTTATACTCGCAGTTAATAAAAATACAAAGTGTATAAAATCTAATAGAAGATAAACATGGCATGTCACATCAATTACGTAAAGAAACAGTTATGCAAAAAATCACATATATATATATATGTATATATATTTAAAACCAAAAGACCCACTCACTGGTATGTCGCAGGGTCGTAGCCGCCCAACCTATTCTGCCTGCGGTACTCCTCTGGGTGGTCCTCTCCTATATGGGAAATTACTATACTAATTATTAAACTAATAATAATTGATGCACAACACCTAATTTCCCTTTAGTTTGCTCAAAAATGGAATTTGGAGAGAATTGGTATAGAATTTGGAAAAACAGAGTGCGGAAACGAAATCAGCGTGTCGAAAAACTCTAGGAAGGGTCCCAGGCAAGTTTTCAAAAAGTAAACTTTGGTCAACTAACTATTAACAGTTAACTTTAACGGAATATTCTCTCCTCAGAAGGAATATTTTGTTAAAGTTAACTGAGAGTTAACAGAATATTCCAAGAGAATATTCCATTCTAATTCCAGAAAAGGATTCGGGTCGGATCTGACCCACGGATCCGGGTTGTCGATTTGGGCTAGTTCCGGTTTGGATTTTTTTTATAGGAAAACTAATAAAAATGACTTCAAATTTTTGCATTTTAATCAAAAACTATCTACTAACTTTTATTTAATGGTTAGGATAAAACCTAAAATCAAATCAGCCCAATAAAATTGACCCAAATTTTTTTTATCGAGCTTCCAATTTTACCCCTACCGTCATGTCCTGGCCGTTTATTTGGTCCGTTTAATTCACATGGAGAGAGTAAAAAGGTCTATAACCTCAGATTAATTTATGTAACTTTCTCATTTCATCAGCCATCATCCGATTTTCTTGTCTGTCAAACTCTAAAATTGGCAATGGAAATTCTGATGGATGTGATAAACAGGTGAAGATCTCGATTCCGAAAGAAGCAACGATGACCCAGACGAC
This sequence comes from Malus domestica, assembly GCF_042453785.1. Lineage (NCBI taxonomy): Eukaryota > Viridiplantae > Streptophyta > Magnoliopsida > Rosales > Rosaceae > Malus > Malus domestica. The sequence goes on along the minus strand of NC_091661.1, from coordinate 4,901,653 downwards.
ACGCTTGCCGAATCTACCTTCCGTCAAAGAAATCTAGCGAGTTGGATCATTGTCGTCGTACCTGAGGTGCAAGCATCGCAAAGTACATCCTTCATCTTCTGTTTTTGTCCGTCCTTTTGGATTATCGTCGGTGTACTTCACAGTCCCATGCCGACTGAATATCATTTATATAGCACCGTGATAGAGCCAATATCGACTGTCGAGCCGAAGGAAGTCGATTCTGAGAGGACATTAGTGTTAGAGAAGGTTTGCGCTATCCAATTTTGATTTGATCTTTTTTTTTCCTAATTTTCTGGTTGTGAAAATTTTTGTTTATGAAGTTTTTGGTTTTTAAATTAATTTACAAAATTAGGGTTTCATGTGTGATATGATGAGGAATTTCTTGGTATATGTTTCTGATTTAACCGTGACCGACAGCCCTTAATCATCTTTGATCACTCTTCCAATTTTATCAATTTCAAAATTTCGTCTAAAATATTTTGAATTTTAATTCTGTTCAAATTTTGTTGTTGATTACGTGCCTGCAATGGGCAAGATACAGTATTCCAATTCAGAACATGGCTGGATAACTTTCGAGAGAAATTATGAGAGCAATTAGTTTCTAATTGTTTAATTTTTGTTTATGGGTTTAATCTTTATTTTTTTACAATTTAATTTTGCAAACTAAAATTTTTGTTGCTGGGTTTTACGAGAGCAATGTGTGCATGCGCAAATGTCTATATTTGGAGATGTATGCATCTTTCATTGCATATAAACAAAGTATCAATGGTTGTAATCATGTGTGCTTCTATGTTAAGGGATGATATGAAAATTTGATATCGTAGGATATCTTAATGACAATTTGACATATCAGGAACAGCTTCAGAACAAGAAACGGATGTGCACAACATATCAGGAACAGCTTCGGAACAAGAAATTTTCTTTTCAGAGAGATTTGTTTCTAAAACGGTACCTCGTGATTATGGCTTCTTGAGATGTATGTGACCGTACCGACGCATCTTTCTTAACAGATGCATATAACATATATACAGAATCTATAGTGCATGATGGGTATTTGAAAATCTGCATTAGCTTTCTATTGTTTAAAAGGACAAAACGGAATTGGATAACCACTCATGTCACATTGATATTGGCCTCTAATTTAATAGATTATACAAGGTTTGTATCGGCCCAGATTGATGTAATTTGTCGTTGGGCTATCAAATCCCAAATGAATTGGTATGAATGTTGATTACAATAGTCTGAATGTTTTTTACAATGAACATGCACGTTGTACTTTTCAAGTAATTTGGATGATCAGGAATTATGGTCTCAAATATATATCCAGGACCATGGTTTCTTAACCATTGTGGCTTTTGAAAAATTGTTTCTTATTGGAAGTTGGAGAAATCCCTTGATCTCAGTGGATTGGTTTCTATAACTACTGCATAACTGTCATGGAAAAATGGTATATTCAAGTGGATTGATCTAGTTTGAGAATTGAGATCAATGAAGGCATATTCTAGTGGTTTATGAAGGTAAGGCCTTCAAATACATGTATTTGCTTTGTTACATGTGCAACTAGTACTATTCCTTCCATGGAAAAATGGTAAAGTATTTGATATTAGATGTAACGACCCGTCCCTAATTTTCTTATGTAATTTCTTCCCGAGTATGTGTATTGACGGTTATGCCCTTATTGGCAAGTGATGTGGACATATTTATATCACTTTTATTTTATTTCTTGTTATCGCATATAAATTATACATGTTGTTACGAGTGTACGGGAATTTCTACCAGTGTAGAAATATCTACTTCGAATAGATTTTGATTTCCCTTACAATAGAAAATCTGAAAACCTATCCTTATCTACCATTTTAACCCAAACCGTGCACCCTCCTCCATTATTTCACCTTCTCACCAATCAACTACCTCAAATCTCCCACCAATCCCATCCTTCCCCTCTACATGGCATCCAATCAGAAATCAGAAAAATGAACTATCTCTCTCTTCCTTCTCTCTCTCTCCCTTTCAAAACTCTCTTCTTCTTTGCAACCCCTCAAACGAGCTTCAAACCTCACAGATTGAACCCAAGAACCTCATTTTCGTGTTCATCTCATCCTCACAAACATAACCATGTTCTTGAAACCTAGAATTGACGAGTTTTCAACATCGAACTCGTGAGGTCCGAAATTGGGCAAACTGAGTTCGACGTGTTTTCGAGCGAGTTAGGAAGTTTTGAAGCTTGGAGAAGCTTCTACACAACTCCTCAAGGCTTCTACAACAATTTGGGAGAAATTTGGAAGTGAAACGACCAAGTTTTCGAAGAGTTCACTTTTGGCCTAAACTTTTGAGGCTTTTTTCGGCAACCTTTGTCCACTTTTTGGACTCCTAACAGGTATAACGCGATTCTACTCTTCACGAGATTTAAATCCATATAAAGTATGTCTAAAATGGTTGAGAAATGATAGAGAATAATGCATTTGAAAATTTTCCAGAAATCCGACGAAGTTGAGTTGCAGATGGCGGCGACGACGAGGCTCGCCAGAGAAGAAGACGGAATATTTCGTCAAAGAGACGAAATATTCTGACGGCGTCAGGTAACGTCATTAATTTTTTTAGCACTTAATAGAATATTCCTGACGGTGTCAAGCTAACTGACGACATTGGCCTGCGCATGGGGGCGCGTGTGGCCGCGCCCTTGACGGCGCGTGTACCATCCAAAAATTATTTTAAAAATTTAGGGATGTTCGTGACGTCGAGTAGGTCACGATGGTATATTTAAACCCTAGGTTTAAGCAAACTATGGGGGTTTTATTTAGGTTTCTGTATATGTGCTTTAATTAATTCTATTTTAGTTATTTCACATATAGGGGAAACGTATCCCGAGGACGTTCGAGGCCAAGCTAGGCTCGGGGGCTACGACCCAACGATGTACTTATGAGTGGGCAATTTGTTTTTATACCTATACATATTTATAGTTTTCATAAATGCGTATTTACTTCACTTTTATGCTTATTTTGCCAAGTATCATTCTTGTGATATTAATTGTGATAAATGCTGCTATATGGTTGGGATATTACTGTCATGACATTTATATATATTTGTACATGCTCATCTTGCTGCACTGGTGTTGGTACTCGCCCCAGGGCCAGGGCTAGTCCTTCACGTGTATGTTCACATCGCACCGTTTGCTCGTCCTGGATCCAAGTTAAGTGCCAATCCTATCGAGTAGATTGCATTAGGCAATCCGACTTGTACGTAACCGTGCTTCTGCACCAGCCTTCACGTGATCGTAGTACTAGAGCATATTGATTACACCTAGTCTTGTTTGTGTCAGAAATTATCTGTTCAAACTCGTGTGTCAGCTTAGATGGATGAGCACCTAGCTATACTTGATTATCACATTATTATATTATTGTGGCATTTGATACATCATGACTTGGCATATCTCAGGTTATAATATTTTTATAATATTGTTGATTTAGTGTTTACATACTTACGTAGTACGTTTAAGGAAACTATACTTGTTTTACAACGAGGGGTTAGTATATTCAAAAATAAAGATTTTCGTGTAAACATTGTTTTGCTGATCCACTCAACTTTGTTTTTCTCCCATCCAGGACCTAGATAGTTGTACTCTTTGTGGCACTCGAGGAATCTTGGCAGTTCTGACATTCTCTTCTGTTTAGATGTACGAACTTGTCACTGTTATGTAATAAGTGTACTTTGGTTACTTTGACTACTCTTTTGTAGTCTCATTGTCTATTACACTCTGAATAATTGTAAAGGGTTCTTCCCACGATTGCGCACTCTTTCAGTATTTAGTATAATTAGTTCTAATTAGTTTTAAATTTAATCACTTTTTACATCACTTACCCTTATGGTTACGTCACCTCACGGTGATGGCCAGCATGCTTCGATCTTCCCAGGTCGGGGTGTGTCAGCTTGATATCAGAGTCAATCCCTGGCCGGATGTGTGCTGACGAGGCCGTTGGGCCCCTAAGGGGGGTGGATTGTAACATCCCACATCACCCAGGGGAGTGGATCCTATAAGCCTTATATGTATATTCTCATCTCTACCTAGCACGAGGCTTTTTGAGAGCTCACTGGCTTCGGGTTCAGTTGGAATTCCAAAGTTAAGTGAGTTTGCGCGAGAGCAATCCCATGATGGGTGACCCACTGGGAAGTTCTCGTGTGAGTTCCCAGAAAAAGAATCGTAAGGGTGTGGTCAAGGGCCCAAAGCGGACAATATCGTGCTACAGTGGAGTCAAGCCCAGGATGTGGTGGGGGCCTAGGCCGGGATATGACAATTTGGTATCAGAGCATAGGCTTAGACAGTCATGCACTTCCTAGTGTGTTTTAACTCTTATTTTCTTATGTTAGAACCATGCCACCTCGTAGAAAGCCACGTTCTCCAGCTGAGAATAACTTTCCAGACTTTGGACAGTTTGGTGAGGCTATTGCCAATGCTATTCAGTCTTCACTTCATCCTGCCCCAAGGAATACTCTGGATATTGTATCTCGCCTGAAGATTAATGATTTCTTTGGTAATGAGGGATCAGAGAAGTCAGAGATATGGTTCAATCATGTTGAGAAGACATTTTGAGTGATGCATAGGCAGGGTAATCTTTCCCTAAAGAGATGGGTCGAGACAACGACCTGGTTCTTTCGGTTAGGAGCAGAATCTTGGTGGGATCATGAGAAGGAATCATTATCTGATAAGGATGCTATGAATTGGGATGTTTTCAAACGGATATTTCAGATCAGATTTGTTCCACTGGAGTATTTGGATAGTAAGAAGAATGAGTTCACAGATATGAGGCATGGTAAGATGTCAGCCACTGAGTATCATCGAAGGTTCACAAACTTATCTCATTATTACCCCGAGATCGCTGCTAATCCCCAGGAGATGCTTCGTTTGTTTAAGAGGGGAACTTGCAAGAAATGGTGTACTATAGCAACCACTACTCCCTGTGCTACGTATCAAGAATTTTTCAAGATCTTACTTCGGGTTGAAGATTCAGAGAATGCTCCTAACGATGAGGATGGGGATGTTGGCAAGAATGCCAAGAGGTACAGTAACAGGGGCAATCGTCACTTGGTCTGAGAATGGCTTAGAATTTAAAAAAATGAGTGGAAACAGCTTTGGATTGTCGAGCAGGGGTTCTAACTCCAGTACACCTTAGAGGGGAGGCAGATCCGCTGATAGTTCTCATTTTCAGAATCAAGGAAACTCTAGCAATTCAAGTGTTCAGTTTTGTCGCATGTGTAACACCCGTCACTATGGTAAGTGTAGGAGAGGAAGCAAAGGATGTTTCACTTGCGGACAAACAGGGCATATGGCCTATAATTGTCCTCAGAATCAGAAGAATCAGCCTGCTAATCTACCACCTGCAGTCCCCTTGCAGCAGTTTCCAGCACCTGGTAATCGTCAGCAGATAGGCCACGGTGGAGCTTTCCACTACCAAGGGGACGTAGCCCAGAATCAGGGAGGACATACCAATACACACCTGAGGTTCCCTACTATCAGGGAGGCTATCAGCAGATTCAGGGAGGCTAACAGTAGACTCAGGGTGGTTATTCGCAGTTTCAAGGAGACTATACGCTGTATCAAAGCGGTGGAGCACAAATGTATACTGGAGGGCAGTATCAGAATCTAGACATAGCGTCTAGTAGTGGAGGTTCAGGCAGATAGGCAAATCCACCCCATCAGGGCCGAGGTAATCAAGGTCAAGGTAACTAGACTCAAGAGAACATGGGTCATGGACGTAGGCAACAAGTTTATGAAAGAGTCAACCACATCACCCTATAGGATGCTTAGGCTAATCCGGACTTGATCATGGGTACATTGAATGTTCTAGGCCACTTTGCCAAAGTTTTAATTGATTATGGCACTACACATTTAATTATTTCCCATAAGTTTGCTCAAACGACCCAACCATATCCTACTTCACTGGGCTACAAGTTGGAATTCTCGATGCCTAAGGGTGAAATCAGTTATGTTAGTTAGGAATATCAAGGATGTCCCATCCTTGTCGAAGATGTAGTCATATCGGCTAATCATGTTCCTTTGGATATCGTTGATTTTGATGTTATCTTAGGCATGGATTGGTTACACTACAATCGTGTCAGGTTGGACTGTTATGAAAAGGTTATTACTTTTCACCGACCGGGCATACCCACTGTCACATTTGTTAGTGAACGTAGAAGTCTAAAGCACGGAGTTATCACGGCCATGAGGGTGAGACGATTGCTGAGTAAAGGTTGTCAAGGTTATTTAGCTCATGTTGTGCTATCAGAAGAGACTACTGTATCTGTGGAGGAAATCGAAGTAGTTAGGCACTTTCCTGATGTTTTTCCTGAGGAATTACCTGGCTTACCCCCAGATCGTGAAGTGGAGTTCACCATCGATTTACTTCCAGGTACTAATCTTATTTCCCTTGCACCTTACCGTATGGCTCCTGTAGAGTTAAGGGAACTTAAAACTCAGTTTGAAGAGTTGGTTGATAAGGGTTTCATTCAGCCAAGAACTTCCCCGTGAGGAGCTCCAGTTTTGTTCGTAATGAAGAAAGATGGAACTTTGAGGTTATGCATTGATTACACGTAGTTGAATCGAGTGACGATATACTTCGTATTGATGATCTCTTTGACCAGCTTAAAAGTGCTTGTGTGTTATCGAAGATTGACCTAAGATTGGGTTACTACCAATTGAAGATCAGAAGCGACGACGTTTCGAAGACAGCTTTTAGAACTCGATATGGTCATTACAAGTTTCTTGTGATGCCATTTGGACTGACTAATGCACCAGCAACCTTCATGAACCTGATGAATCGAGTATTTCATCCATACCTCAATAGGTTCGTCATTGTTTTCATAGATGACATTTTGGTGTATTCGAGGAACGAAATTGATCATGTCAGGCATTTGCGTTTGGTTCTAAAGACGCTAAGGGCAAATTAGTTGTATGCTAAGTTCAGCAAATGTTAGTTTTGGCTGGATCAAGTGTCATTTTTAAGGCACGTGGTATCAACTCATAGTGTGCTTGTGGATCCTCAGAAAGTTGCAGCCGTAGAGAATTGGGAACAACCTTAGACAGTTACGGAAGTTCGAAGATTTCTTGGTCTTGCTGGTTATTATCGATGCTTCGTGAAAGACTTTTCAACCATAGCACTACCTCTGACAAGATTGACTAGAAAAGACGTTCCTTTTGTGTGGAGTAATAAGTGTGAACAGAGTTTCCAGCAGTTGAAGTACTTTTTCACTCATGCACCTGTCTTAGCACTTCCCGATGATGGTAGAAACTTCGATATCTACAGCGATACATCTCTAAATGGTCTTGGATGTCTGTTAATGCAGCACGATAAGGTGATTGATTATGCATCGCAGCAGTTAAAGCCCCATGAGATGAACTATCCTACTCATAATCTCAAGTTAGCAGCGATCATCTTTGCTTTGAAAATCTGGAGGCACTATCTGTATGGGGAAAAGTGTAAGATCTTCACTGATCATAAGAGCCTTAAGTATATCTTCACTCAACCAGATCTCAATCTCCTACAACGAAGATGGGTAGAGTTCCTCAGTGATTATGACTGCACCATTGAGTATCACCCAGGTCGTGCCAATTCGGTAGCTGATGCTCATAGTAGGAAGTCTCATGGCCAACTTAATGCTCTTTATGCTAGTCATATTCTTTTTTGGACCGATCTAAGATCCACTGGAGTAGCATTGAAAGCGGGTCGACAGGGGGCCCTAATTGCCAGTTTTCAGGTCATACCGGTTCTGTTAAATCATGTTCTTGAAGCCTAGAGGAATGATACAGAATCTCAGGAATTGATACAGGTAGTGTCAGACGGGAAAAAGAAGGACTTTTGGATTAGAGATCTTGACGGCATGCTTATGCAAGGTGAATGAATGTATGTACCGAATGTTGAGGAACTAAAGAGAGACATATTGGAAGCGCATATTTCTGCTTATGCGATGCATCTAAGGAGTACCAAGATGTATCATATCATCTGACACTTCTATTATTGGCCAGGTATGAAAAGAGAAATTGCAGAGTATGTTAGTTGTTGTGCAATTTGCCAGCAGGTTAAGGCAGAATGGAAAAAGCCATTTGGATTGCTATAACCACTCCCGATACCTTAGTGGAAATGGGAAGATATTACAATGGATTTCATGCACAAATTACCTCGTACGTGAAATGGTTACGATGGTATCTGGGTGATAATTGATCGGCTTACCACGTCAGCACACTTCATACCGGTTCGTGAGAATTACTTGTTAAGTCAGTTAGCCGAACGGTTCATCTTTGAAGTGGTTAGGTACCAAGGAGTCCCAGTTAGTATCATTTTTTACTAGGATCCCTAATTTACTTCGAAGTTCTGGGTAGCGTTTCAGGAAGCTTTGGGATTGAGATTACTCTATAGTACCACCTATCATCAGTTCTACAGTTTGGAGACACTTGGCACAAGCACTTATCGTTGATAGAGTTCGCGTACAACAACAGCTTCCATTCTAGCATTGGTATGGCACCGTTTAAAGCATTGTATGGGAAACCGTGTTGTACTCCACTTTGTTGGTCCGAGGTCGGTGAACGAGTTTTAGTGGGCCATGAGATCGTGGATGAGATGACACAAAACATTCAGGTGATAAAGGCTAACCTGAAAGCAGCCCCGGATCGGCAGAAGAGTATTGCAGACAGACATTCTACTGATAGAGTTTATAAGGTTGGTGATTGGGTATTCTTGAAATTATCGTCGTGGAAAGGTGTTGTGTGATTCGGCAAGAAAGGGAAACTCAGCCCTAGGTACATCAGACCGTACTAGATAGTTGAACGAGTTGGTGAAGTTTCTTATTGACTTGCTTTGCCATTAGAGTTGGCAAGAGTGCATAATGTGTTTCACATATCGATGCTACGAAGGTACGTCTTTGATCTGTCACATGTGATCCCTCCTTAGCCACTAGAGATCAATCCAGACTTGACCTATGATGAGGTTCCAGTGACTATCATTGATTAGAAGGATAAGGTTCTTAGGAACAAGACCGTGTGGATGGTGAAAGTTTTATGGATGAACCACTCGGTTGAGGAAACAACTTGGGAAACAGAAAAACGTATGCGAAATATGTATCCACGTCTGTTTTATGGCTTTGATTTGTAGTCAGTATTGAAATTTCCAGGATGAAATTTTTATAAGGGGGTAGATTGTGACGACTCATCCCTAATTTTCCTATGTAATTTCTCCTCGAGTATGTGTATTGACACTTATGCCCTTATTAGCAAGTGACTTGGACGTACTTATATCGCTTTTATTTTATTTCTCGTTATCACATATAAATTGTACACGTTGTTACAAGTGTACGAGAATTTCTACCAATGTAGAAATATCTACTTCGGATAGATTTTGATTTCCCTTACAGTAGAAAATCTGAAAACCTATCCTTATCTACCCTTTTAACCCAAACCGTGCACCCTCCTCCATTATTTCACCTTCTCACCAATCAACTCGCTCAAATCTCTCACTAATCTCATCCTTTCCCTCTACACGGCACCCAATCAGAAATCAGAAAAAGGAACCCTCTCTCTCTCTTCCTTCTCTCTCTCCTTTTCGAAACTCTCTTCTTCTCTGCAACCCTTCAAACGAGCTTCAAAGCTCACAGATTGAATCTAGGAACCTCATTTTCGTGTTCATCTCATCCTTACAAACATAACCATGTTCTTGAAACTTGGAATGGATGAGTTTTCAACGTCGAACTCGTGAGGTCCGAACTCGGGCAAACTGAGTTCAATGTGTTATCGAGCGAGTTAGGAAGTTTTGAAGCTTGGGGAAGCTTCTACGCAACTCCTCGAGGCTCCTGCAACAATTTGGGAGAAATTTGGAAGTGAAACAACCGAGTTTTCGAAGAGTTCACTTTTGGCCTAAACTTTCAAGGCTTTTTCCGGCAACCTCCGTCTACGTTGTGAACTCCAAACAGGTATAACGCGATTCTACTCTTCACGAGCTTTAAATCCATATAAAGTACGTCTAAAATGGTTGAGAAATGATAGAGAATAGTGCGTTTGAAATTTTTCTAGAAATCCAGCGAAGTTGAGTTGCAGACGGCGGCGACAACGAGGCTCACCGGAGAAGGAGACAGAATATTCCGTGAAAGTGATGGAATATTCTGACGGCGTCAGGTAACGCCGTTAATTTTTGTTAGCACTTAACGGAATATTCCTGCACGTGGGGGTGCGTGAACCATCCAAAAATTATTTTAAAAATTTAGGGATGTTCGTGACGTCGAGTATGTCACGATGGTATATTGAAACCCTAGGTTTGAGCAAACTATGGGGGTTTTATTTAGGTTTCCGTATATGTGCTTTAATTAATTCTATTTTAGTTATTTCACATATAGGGGAAACGTATCCCGAGGACGTTCGAGGCCAAGCTAGGCTCGGGGGCTACGACCCAGCGACGTACTTATGAGTGGGCAATTTGTTTTTATACCTCTATATATTTATAGTTTTCATAAATGCGTATTTACTTCACTTTTACGCTTATTTTGCTAAATATCATTCTTGTGATATTAATTGTGATAAATGCTGCTATATGGTTGGGATATTACTGTCATGACATTTATATATATTTGGACATGTTCATCTTGCTGCACTGGTGTTAGTACTCGCCCCAGGGCCAGGGCTAGTCCTTCATGTGTATGTTCACATCGCACCGTTCGCTCGTCTTGGATCCAAGTTAGGTGCCAGTGTTGTCGGGTAGATTGCATTAGGCAATTCGACTTGTATGTGACCGTGCTTCCGCACTAGCCTTCACGTGATCGTAGTACTAAAGCATATTGATTACACCTAGTCTTGTTCGTGTCAGAAATTATCTGTTCGAACTCATGTGTCAGCCTAGATGGATGAGCACTTAGCTATACTTGATTATCGCATGATTATATTATTGTGGCATTTGATACATCATGACTTGGCATATCTCAGGTTATAACTCTGTTATAATATTGTTAATTTATCGTTTGCATACTTACGTAGTATGTTTTAAGGAAACTATACTTGTTTTACGATGAGGGGTTAGTATATTTGAAAATAAAGGATTTCGTATAAGCATTGTTTTACTGACCCACTCAACTTTGTTTTTTTGCCCCTCCAGGACCTAGATAGCTGTTCTCTTTGTGGCACTCGAGGAATCTCGGCAGTTCTGTCATTCTCTTTTGTATAGACGTACAAACTTATCACTATTATGTAAGAAGTGTACTTTGGTTACTTTGACTACTCTTCTGTAGTCTCACTGTCTATTACGTTATGAATAATTGTAGTGGGTTCTTCCCATGATTGTGCACTCTTTCACTATTTAGTATAATTAGTTCTAATTAGTTTTAAATTTACTCACTTTTTACATCACTTACCCTTCTGGTTACGTCACCTCACGGTGATGGCTAGCATGCTTTGACCTTCCCAAGTCGAGGTGTGTCATTAGAGATTCCATATTTATCATCTGCAAACTTTGTGAAAGGAGAAAGGAAAAGTTCTGATAAGCATGAGTTGCTTACTGTTACAAGGCCTGAGAAATGAGGATGGACTAAGAGAACTTGTCTTCATAGTTTTCTAATTTGTAAGTATGAAGAATGATATTGATAGTATCGAAAGCACAAAATGAGGGAATTGTGGGGCATGGCATAGTCATCTTTCGGGGTTGATACATACACTTGAGAAACAAGAAAAAAGTAATTCGTTTTTAGAATATAGTTTAGTACCCATGTTCAGTTTTTAGAAGTATTGCCTAATTTTTTGTTTGGTTTCACAAATAGTGTCTACTTATTGGTCCAGTTTCATGAATAGTGTTTACTTATTGGTCCAGTTTCATAAATAGTGGCTAGTTCTTGGTCTAGTTTCATAAATAATGCTTAGTTCTTGGTTTAGTTTCATAAACTGTGTTTCTTTTTTGGTCTAGTTTCACAAATAGTTTCCACCTATTGGTTTAGTTTTAGAAATAGTGTCTCCTTCTTGATTGGGTTTCATAAATATTGTCTACTTATTGGTCCAATTTCATAAATAGTATCTCCTTATTGGTTTAGTTTCATAAATAGTGCCTAGATCTTGTTCCACTTCCATAAATAGTGGCCTAATTCTTGATTCAGTTTTATAAATAGTGCTTAGTTCTTGGTCAACTTTCATAAATAATGGTCTTGTTCTTAGTCCAGTTTCATAAATAATGGTCTTGTTCTTGGTCCAGTTTCATAAATAGTGCTCAATTTTTTGTCCAGTTTCATAAATAGTGTATAGCAATTGATGCAGTTTCATAAACAGTGTCTTTTTCTTGGTCTAGTTTCATAAATAATGTTTCTTTCTTGGTCTAATTTCCTAAATAATTTCCACCTATTGGTTTAGTTTTAGAAATAGTGTCTCATTCTTGATTTGGTTTCATAAATATTGTCTAATTATGGGTCCAGTTTCATAAATAGTATCTCCTTATTTTAAGGAGGATTATAATGACATACTCTGATAAAAAATATACGATTAATAATGGTACCGTTTGACCATTTGACAACATAAGCATATAGACATCCTATTAGTATACATATATCCCGAATTTTACTAAATTTGTCCTTTTAAATATGACTAAAATAATAAAGACTTGTAACTCAGTTGGTTAAAAGGTAAAAATGTAGAAGTAAAATTATATGACGTCGGAGAGAAATCTCGTAACTCGATTTCAAATTCAAGCTAAAAGTTTGTGGCTTAATGTTAGATGAATTGGTATCTAACTTATGGATTCTGAATGCAGCTGAGACTTGAAAAAATGGGGTTGTATTTCACCAAATTGATCAGTTGGCTTAACTAATGTTAGATGAACTGGTATCTGACTTATTTTATTTTTTATTATATTTAACTTTTGTCTTTTTAATTAAAATTTAAGGGCTGGTTTGGTATTGCTGTGCTTTGAAAAAAAGCTGCTGTGAGAATAAGCGGCTGTGCTGTGAGAATAAACGGCTGTGAAATAAAGCAGCAGAGTGTTTGGTAAACTTTTTTGTAAAAGTGCTTTTGGAAAAAAAAAGCAGTCTGATAGTGGGTTTTTTCATTAAAGGAGCACTGTAGCTCCGTGTGCTTTGAAAAAAAGCCAGTTTTCCAAAGCTGCAAATAGCAGCTTCAGCTTTTTCTTTTGATTTCAGCTTATTCTCACAGCAGCTTCCAAAATAAGCCCTTTTTTTTCAGTTTACCAAACACCTAAAACCCTTACAGCTTTTTTTCATGGGTGCTTTTTTTTTAAGCACCTCACTCCCAAACCAGGTCTAAGTCATTTCACTAAAGCTTAAGCCATTTCACTATATTAATTTTTATTATATTTAACTATTTATGAAACTGAACAGTACTATACTATTTTTGAGACTTAACCATACTACATTGTTTATGAAATTGAACAATACTATTTATAAAACTGAACAGTACTATACTATTTATGAAACTGAACAATACTATACTATTTATTGATGTAGATTCATAAATAGTGCTTAGTTCTTGGTTCACTTTCATACATAGTACCTAGTTATTGAGTCCTGTTTCATAAATAGTGTATAGTAGTTGATACAATTTCATAAATAGTGTCTCATTCTTGGTCCAGTTTTATAAATAGTGCCTAGTTCTTGGTCCACTTTCATAACAATGCATAGTTTTTTGTCATGTTTAATAAATAGTGTCTAGTTCTTGGTCCTATTTCATAAGTAGTGTGTAATAGTCAGTGCAGTTTTATAAATAGTGTCTCATTCTTGATCCAGTTTCATAAATAATGTCTCATTCTTCATCCAGTTTCATAAATAGTGTCTCTTTTTTGGTCGAGTTTCATAAATAGTGTCTCTTTCTTAGTCCATTTTTTTTGTTTAGTTTTAGAAATGTGCCTTCTCCACATGCATCCCATGGCATGAGCAACAACCACCTTCATGATGGTGATGATGGTGGTGATGCCCATGCCCATGACGCTCTTTATGTGATACCTAACCGTTGCTCCATTCTTTTCCACTTTCTCTTCATGAGATACTCGAATCAAACCCAATCCTTGCTACAAAGCTGCAAAGCTTTTAATTACTAGGAGGGTTTCCACTGCATAATTGGGATGAAGAATCCATCGTACGATCACAGCTTGAGAAAAGATTTGATAAAAAGAAAGGATAGTTATTGCCCCTCCTTTGTGTTTGATCCTTAGTTTTGATAATTTCTGCTTCTCTTTTAACCCGATGAGATATTTAAGATGCTCATGTCGTAAATTGTTTTAGTATAGTCCCAATTTTGAACTAATTTAAATTCTTAAAAGATCAGTTTAGCATGTGGAAGCTGTAGCTATATAAGATTGTTTGCAAAGTGAAACACAATACAATCTAATGTCTTGTTTTTGCATATATATAATCAACTACAGTATCAGCTACTACAGCAAAAAAGTGGCAGCAGAGTGGAAGCACAAAGCAAGCACGTTCTCTTGCATAAGCTTTCTTGAGAGAGAGGTGAGCAAGAAGCGAAAGACCTTCTTCTTCCTCCACTGCTTCTGCTGCCATTGCTACTCCAACGGAGGGGATAATCATCGGCGCATCACTATTACAAGGAGTCATCATCGTCCTTGGCAAATGGGTTCTACGACGAGTACAAGTCGTCTTCGACGGCCAAGGCGACGAGCAACGGAACTAGAAGTAGAGAGACTAATCAGTGCTGCTTCCATGGAGTATGAGTCGAGCGACGACGATCGACATTTCAAGAGAAAGTCGTCGAGGTACAACTTGAAAATTAAATTAGTTTTGGTTTTATTTGACTTTTAAGGTTCAATGGCAATTTCGTAAATAATATAAAGTTGTGTTAACAGATTTTGGTTAATCTGTGTTAACAGTTTTATTTGGCCTTTTGTATGTTACTTTTGTCCTTTTTATTAAATCTCAAACCCTTTTGATTAAATAAAAATTGTGCATGGTTTTTGGTTAAGAAAAAGTTGGCTCAAACCCTTTTTATTAAAACTCCCTTGGAAAAAAACTACACACAAATGGTAGAAACTAACCAAAAAATAATAGAACTCACAATATTTATGAAATATGTCAAACTATTTATGAAATATCCCACACTATTTATGAATATAGAGCAATATAACCCACACTATTTATGAATTATGCCACATTATTTATAAGGAAATGGAGCAAAACAAAACAAAACAAAATCAACGTACATTGTTTATGAAAGGGATGAAAACAAAACCAAATCAATCAACATTATTTATGAAATGGAGAAACTGAATATTAGTCCAAAATAGTTACCAAAATTTAAGTCTCCCTAGTAAAGCCACCTGAATAAGGTGGAGGTTCTCCCCCCTTAACTTTTTCTCGACATTTTAGACTACAGTATTGTCATTTGGAGATAAACAACATTCTAATTGCAGTATTTACTACAAGTCTACAACAACACCAAAACTCCGGAATCTATCACAAACGAGATCCTATTTTCCAAAAAACTCTGTAAAAAAAAACAGAAAACCCACAACACAATAGGTATCTAAATCTTGATCCTACACTTTAATTCCGACAAAGTAGCTAAAAGATCATGCAAGCATTCAAACAATATAAGCTCTCAAATCTTACAGTCTCAAGGACAAAAATGGCAAGAATGTATTCGTCCCCTATACTCAATTAAAGCTATCAACAATTGGGCAACTCAAAAATCTCACTTTCTTATTAGCAATATACATAATAATGCCTTTATATCGTAACTTATCGAAAAATAAAATTCCGAAAAATTGTCACCACACAACTCAATTGCGTTAAGAACAAGGCGAATCGACAATGTATCAATTAAATTCATATAATTAAACATAGACTTTCATGCCACGAAACTAAAATCTCAATGCAACAAGACAATTGGGAGATGCATATTGACAAACAGGGAAAGCAGAGAAGCAAATTCAAATCCAAGAACTTTGGTGGTGTATGGAAAATTGAAACCACAATCTTAAAAATCATGATAAGGTAAAAACGACATGTTGTCGGCGTCACTGTCGCTGCTAAGCCTAGCAAAAACAACGAAGCTCACCAGCTATGCCACAATCAGAATGAGCACTCTCAAATTTCAAAATCTTTTACACACGTCTGCCCTGTTTGGAAATACGAAGGAAATCACAGGGCAAAATAACAATATAACCCAAACTAACACACAATATTGCTTGAACTATCCTAAATTAAACATGAAATTGAAAAATAGTAGTTATCAAAATGAGTTTTCTAATTTAAAATTGATAGACTATATGGAATCAAGAACATGCAAACAAGGATTTGAGTTTAGTACCTTTTGTTTGGAGGGAACTTGTTGTTCCTCGGGAGTTTGTTGTTTAATTGGAAGTGGTTCATCATCAGGAACTTGTTGATGGTCGGGAACTTGTTCTCCGGTCGTAATTTGTTGTTCTTCTGCCATTGTTGCTCGTCGGGAACTAGTTTTTCGTCGGAATTTGTTGTTTCCGTCAGGTTTTTTGTAACTTTTGGTTTGAATTTTGCATTTGTTTGAAGTTTGAATTTTGGATGATCGAATGTAGTAACCGTTATGTTAATATAATGGGCTTGGGTTATGTCCGTCAGGGTTATTTTGGAAAAGCAAATGTTCTGCGGGTTGGGCTTTTAGTTTAGCCCACATTTTTTATGTTTTTAAGGGCTTAGGTTATGTCCTTATGATTAAAACTTAAACCCTTTTAAGGGCTCGCACCATGCACCGATGCTGCATGCAAGGCCATGGTTGGGTTCCTTGAGCTCCAGGAATTCCAAAAATATTATTTTTGAGCATGATTTGTTGAAGGTTTGAAGAGGAATGAGGAGAAGAGCTCATGGAAAAGAGCTGGAAAATAGAGAGGGAGAAAGAAAAGAGAAAGAGAAAGAGAGAGAAGGTTTCAGAAAAAGAAAATATGGGAGAGAGAGAAGAACCCGAATGTAAGTGGGAGATTTTGGAAATGTGCCTTAAAGCCAATCATATGATGATACTTTATGGACATTTCACATGTTAAACTAATCTAGTTTAATATAAAGGGCAAAGATTATTGTTTAAAGCCGTCTCACATAAATGTTATATGCTTCAACGATAAGTCCAAGGAATATGTAATTGGGAGAATGTAATCTAAAGAAGTTAGATTCATGAGACCATTATCTTTCGTATACATATCCTAAACATTCCTGATCATAGGATTGCCAATTGGGCATTGACAGTCCGTTAAGATTAGTACGTACTATGTCTTCTCTTAGAAAGAGTGACTGGTCTCGAGTCATTGGTGTGACTGACATCAAGACAATCATGTAGGTGCTTAATAGAGAATGAGTCCACTGAACGCAATCAACAAGGAGTTCTCATACTTATGTCACATGAAAACTTATGGTTGGGATAATGCAAAGTAGTCATTTGACCTGAGGCATCATAGTTGTCTTATGGTTAGGTCCTTGATTTTTGACTATGTCAAAGTCACTCCGTCAAAGGGTGTCCACGACATAGTTGGGGTTAAGCCACTTAGCCATGGAGGCAAGTGAATGCACAACAAGGGATTTTTAACCTTCAAATTGTTTGAGGGAGAATACTCTATGGTATGATTAAGAATCTTTGGCTAGAGTATGAATGAGATTTAGGAATTCGTTCCAAATCACATTCAGGGTAATCATATAAATAAGAGAATCACATTGGATAGTAGACATGAATAAACTATCAAATCAAACAATGTGGTCAAGAGTATTGTATTAGAAAAAGACCGTATTACATTGTAATCTCAAACTAAATAGGTTCTCCAACTCTTTTGATTAGCTTGGGTAGCCATGACTACTACTAGGTGTCACTCATGGTTTACGGAAGCCCTAAAGGTGTATAATCACTAAAGGGAGAATTGAAAAGTAAGTTTCAATTCATAATCGATTTTAAGAGTTCTAATCGCCCCATTACCTCGCTAAAAAGAACCTAATGGATCGTACACCGTGTAAGGTAGAGATTGAAGGAAAAATGGAGATGAGTAAGGATAATTAAATGGTTTAATTATTTATGATTAGGATTAATTAATATGTTAATTAATCAAACAAATAAGTTCATTGTAGACCTCGAGTTAGTTTTGGGCCTCAAGGCCTAATGGGCTTCGAATGTCAAGTCCAATAACTCAATTTGTTTAACAACTTGAAAACACAAAGGGCATGAAAGCTCAATGAACCCACATGGCCAGCCAGAGAGAGTGAGAGGGAGAATTGGTTTTAATTTCAATTATGCCACTCAATGTAAGTGGTTATAGAAAGGAAATTATAACCCATTCCCTCATTAGGGTTTTCAAAAGAGAAAAGAGAAAAACATAAAAAACTCTCTCTTCTCTTAGGAGGCCGGCCACCCTAGGAAGAATGGACTAGCATCCATTTCTTCCTAGGTCACTCATCTTTTCCTCAATGCTCTCCTTGGTGTGGAAACTTAGAGGTTTCCTTTCTTGGGAACTTGGAGAATCCATTCCTTCATCAATATCCAAGAAGTCATGGAGCCAAGAAGCAAAGTTCCTCCATCCACATCCATGGAGCCAAGGAGCAAGGAGACTAAGGAACGAAGGCCCTCACATGGGTGAATATCCTTTTCTTTAAGATTTGAGTTGAGTCTCGGTTCACCACAACTACTAGGCCTTGAATTTCATGGGTAAAGTTTTGTTTTTGAGTGCATACAAGTATGATTCTGCCTTTAATTGTTAATTGCATGCATAGATGTTGCTCAAATGAACTTATCTTCACAAATTTTTCCTTCAAGTGGTATCAAAGCCTAGGTTTAGTAGTTAGTGAATCCTTTTGGGTTTTGTATTTTTATAGTTTATGATTTGAATGTTGTAATTGTTACAAGTTTTATTCTTACTTCTTGGAATGTAAATTTTGTTAGAAAATTTGCCATCTCAAAAGTTGTAGATTTAGTTCATTTAAGCATGAATTTTGGAGCTAAAATTTGGTGTCATGTTTATCAGGAAATTCGGCCAAATCCAAGGGGTGGATTTTTGGGTTCTTGTTTGTCTTGTTAAAAGTGTTTTAAAATGACATTAGGAACCCCTAAGTACCCTAGGATGTTAACTCTCTTTTGAGTAAGTGAAAAATTAAGTTTTATTGAGTGAAAACATTCATGGAGCTCTTATGGGTTTTTATGGATGTTCTTCAATGTTCTTTCTTTATTCTTATTGTTCATAACAAGAACAAAAAAGTTTGTTGTTTTGATTCAAAAAGGGTGTTTGGTTGTTTATTTGTTTTTGTTAGTGATGGATGATATGTTTTTTCAAACAACACCCATACATTTTTTACTATTCACACCATACCAATCACTTACAACTTTTAATCACCTTTCAAACACACAAATCAACTCACACACACCATCACTACCAACCATGACTGGCCGCCCCTATAATGGGGGTACTATTGGAGCTTTTATGCATTTAGATAAAGTTTTGATACTTTTGTGTATTTGCAATTTGACCCGAAAGTTTACAGTTTTACGTAAAGGCTCAAAATCACTAAGGGACAAATTGTTTTGCTCCTTTAATGAAGTTTTTGTATTTGTTGAATTTTTTTTTATTCTAGTTGTAATTACATGAAGTAGTGGACTTTTGTGTTTTTACAAAGTGATATCAAAAAGTTCGTCTTTTGCAATATAGCGCAAAAGTTGAGGTTATTGCATTTTGGCCCAAATTAGTTGAGAACAAAGTAGTTTTGTCTCTTTAAATGAGAATTGGATTTTCATTTCATTTAGCTCCATTTAAATCTATTCTATGGATACGAAAACCAAATGACAATGTTGCATTCAAGTTTAATTAGTTAAAGCGTTAATTAATTAAAGAAAGGGTGATTATGAACCTAAGCCTACAATAATTGAGCTATGTGAAAGGCTGTCTCTCAAATTTGTTTGAACTATGGGAATGTGTAGATTAGTTTTTTGTTGTAATTTGATATGATCAAATGTTGTAAAAGAGCATAAGCTCTTCTTTACTTCGAAGTACTCCTCTCTTTTTTATTTGATATGCATGAAATTGGAGTAGTTGGGTCCAATGCCCAATAAGAAAACACGCCTTTAAGTGATTAAACACGTAAGTAAAATCAATCACCATTCCTAGACCGAGATCCAATACTAGGCTCATGTTGGATCGAATCAAAGGTTCATAGTCATCCTAAGGCCCTAAGGCAACTATATAGTCCATCAATGAATGCAAAGCTTATGTTAGTAGTACCATATACTCTTGCTTTAAAAATCGTTTTACAAGCATAGTGGGAATATCATATACTACCAAATCAATCACATGCACCAATAGTTGTAATAGTACCAAATTGTTTTAATGAGATTAAAATGCATGCTCATATGTGATGAGACCTAAAAACCCTCAACTAAACCGTTATTAAGTTGACAAGCATGAGAGTGCTTTGAACACTCTTTTGTGGCCTTCCACTGTGGTAGGCTCCGATCGTTTGTGACTCATACACCGACTTCACCCTATCATGGGGGAGTACAAAGTATGTGCTTACACTCATGAGGAGTTATATACGCATACATGATGTTGTGAAAGTAGGCAACAAGAATGATCAACATCATATCATTGTGAGGTTGTTCTTGAACCCCTACCCTAACTTGCATGGTGAGAATGACTTAACTAAGTGCAATGGAGCCAACATTATATCATGGTGAGACATCATTCTCTAGAGGCCAAATAAGATGGGTACTTACATGATATGTAAATGAGTAAGCGTACTCTCCCATTATTATTGATGCTAGCCAACATCATATCATTGTGAGGTAGGCTTGGTAATAGTGAGCCTCCCATACCCTACTAAGAGTTTCCTCCAAAACTCTCGAATTCCAATGAAGGATATGGAATTTGCCAAAAATAGTGGGTGGTGCTATTTGATTTAAAGACCTAGATCAAATAGCTTAAAATCAATCAATTTATATTGTTATGTATTTATTTACCTATATATTTGCAAACGATGTCCAAAACTTGACAAAAAAAAAAGTTGAAGGCTTTAGTTTTCAGAGTTGGTACCACAATCCCATAGACTGTCTTGAATGGATTGTATATGTACCTAAGTAGTCTCATCCTCACATTCTTCCAATTGATAATGTATCATTGGAAGAACATGTTAGATAAGTCTATCATAAAGAGGACAACATAAATAACAAATGTTGTGTTGTATGAACAAAGGAACTTGAGAAGATTAGCACAAAGACATGGACACTTTTAGTGTCATAATTCTTCCATTACAAATTGTTGTATGAAGAAATAAGAGTTGCTGTGAACAACCCTTAGTTAACGCAAACACTAGTGCTTGTTTCTTTGTTAAATGAACAAGGAATTTGAGAAGTAAGCACAAGGGCATGGACACTTTATGTGTCATTATTCTTCACTTACAAATTGTTGTATGAAAAAATGAGAGTTACCTTGAACAACTCTTGAAAGTTTGTAATCATGTTTAGAACATAATGGTTGATTGACAAAAATAGTCCATCAACATGGACTTATGATGATTTTAAATCATTGAGTGCTAAAGTGTTAAACCACTTCAGGAGACGGAAACTAGGCAAGGACTTCACCTTTGAGTCCCTATCCAAATGGTTCACTAAGTTTATTGTAAATTATATAGTGAACAATAACCGCACACTCTCCAAATCGTTTGATGTGTATAACACAATTGAAATAAGTTTCAAGAGAGATAGTGGGAGTTTAAGGGACCATGACTATTGTAGTCAATAGAGAAGTCAAATGAAGAAGGAAAAATAACTCCAAGGGAACAAACTTTCTTTATGAAATGATGGACATTGGAAGGGGCATTTGCAAGAAATGTCTTGCAAATGTCAAGAACACACCGTTCGAAGGTGTTGTAAATTGTTCTTGAATAGTTCAAAATAGTTGGTTCTTCTACTTGAATGCTTGATTCCATATTAGTAACTATGTTTTACAGTCATTGAAAAAGTGTGGCTAATAAAAAGTGGAAGATTAATGAGAGAAGAGAAAGTACTTCACATTTGGAACGTGAATGAAATATAAATCTCTGCGAAAGCAGATAGTACTTACTTCCTCATATGAACTAACAAAGAAATTTAAAAAACAAGGATTGTCCTTACATTCCAATTTGAAAAAGGAACTTAATTCCGTCACTATAATTTTAAGAGATGGATGAATGTATTGTTTGACAAAACATTGTTCTTTATTAATGAATGATTAGATTATTGTAATCTGATTGATTGTCTTTATAGTAGAGATGATGTGGTAGTGCTAATTGTTTAGAATATAATAGGGGTGGGTTTGGTTTGGTTCGGTTTGGTTTTTTGCCAAAATTGGAAACCGAATTGAAATTACAGTTCAGTTCGGTTCGGTTCGATTTTCTGTCGGTTTGTATTTGGTTCAGTTTTTCTCGGTTCGGTTTCGGCCCGATTTGGTTTTTTTTTCTTTTCCAAATAGCAAAAAAAAAACGTTATATGAAAACAACTTGCAGCCAATTTGTAATACATCTTCCATAGGAGTATAAATAAAATAAAAGTCCCATTTCACCATAAAATAAAAACAACTTGCAGCCATTTTATCTCATTGAGCTTGAAGTTTTGAACTTGAGCTTGAGGCCCTTGAGACCTTTGATGCGTTTGACTTCATCTATTTCCTAGCTCATACAGCGTGCATTGACTATACATAAACAAATGCATCATAACCCATTATACATAAACAGCAAATGCAGCACCCTCAACTTACAAGAGGGACTCATTAGATCAGGACCTCACAACAGTGATTTAATATATATTAAACCATAATTGCTTCCCCCTTCAAGATAAAAACAGAGAAAAAATATAAATACTTCTCGTTTCAGTGAATACTGACTGAAAGCCAACCAGAAATACTAAACAAAAAGAAAACATATAGCTACCATTTTATCAAGGAAGGAATAGAGTACTCGCCACTTTGATTATGCCAATCAAACAGACACCATCCTAAGCAACCTCTCACTTTCGGTCCTCCATGGCTCAAATCAGTCCATGTACTTTTCGGTCTCCAACTTAAACATATACACTTAAATATTATAGCACTACTTCTCCATAACCCCATCTACTTTCAAAATTTTCCTCCTTTTTTTTTATTTTTTTTAAGAATTTTGATTTTTCTTTCAATTGAGCCTTGCTGTAGAGAGCAGTGCAACAATGGTCCAAACAATCACAGAGAGCAAACATTTAAACAACCACAGAGAGCAAACATTCAAACCAAACCTCTAAAATTGTATTAAACATGAGAATGTGAGTGTTAAATAGATCAAATTTTGCTGTGATTGAGACTGTATTAAACGTGTTTGACAAGAAAACATATCAATTGCATAGAATTCCAACTCACATTGACCAAGCAAAGATAACCAAAAGGAAGATGATCGGAGATTTCAGAATTCAAAATAATGGTATTCCGAAAAGAATCTAGGATTACTGGAATAGTCAATAAGCTTAAGAAATAGTCTACAACTTCCCCGACTAATGTAATGTCGAAAAAAGCCCCATACGTCTCCGAAAGGAGTTATATCACACCGAACATCCAACTATAATTCTCCATAGATTTTCAGATTTCTTGGATTGGGAATAAACCCTCCAACTCACATTAAGAAATTGAAGGACTTGACAAGCCCCAATTTTCACAACAAAGAATGAACACATATATCAATTTGTTAATCATGGATTTAATTTTTCTGCACGTGAATCACTTCCGACTAACGCCGATTGCCAATGAAAGAAGTAATAACTCGCCCAGTGCTTTGACTCTGTTTAAGACTCGGGCTTTAGAGGTTTGGTTTGAATGTAGAACAGAAAATTAAACGTGAGAGTGTGAGTGAGACTAACCTTATGATGTGATTGAGAAAGTGAGAATGATCGTCGCTAGGAATGAGAGACAGAGTTTGAGAGAGTATTTGAATTGAAGACCGAGAGAGAGAGGAGGCTGTGCGAACTATGAAGTGGGAAAATAGGAGAGATCCAGAGAGGAGGATCTAGGTTTAGGTAACACTCGGGGTAAAACGGTGGCGTTTTAGAATTAGGATTATTAATTAATAAAATATCATAAAACGACGTCATTTTGAAGAACTTCGGTTTGGTTCAGTTTCCAAACCCCAAAAATCGAAACTGAACCAAACAAATTTCGATTCAACAAATTTGGTTCAGTTTTTTCGACCTCGGTTTGGTTTTCGGTCCGATTTTTTTTCGATTTTCGGTTTTTGCAACCCACCCCTAGAATATAATGATGCTTAAAACTCAAAAGGTTGCAAGATAGTGACTAATCCCACTGAATTGTGACACCTGTAAAACATAAATTACAAGTTGGTCATACATGGATGCTTTGGATCGTTAGATCTGGATCCAATGCCTTCTTGTTAAAATTGTATAGAGGCAAAATGTTTGAATCTTTATTCTTTTGAAAAGAAGAAAGAATCACAAAGTTGTTGAGGTTAATTCACTTAGATGTTAGTGGCACTTGTCCACAACATAATACTACTCATGTTGTATGACATTCACCGAAGATCGCTCTCAGTTGGAGTATCGTTTATTTTGAATTAACACAAGTCCGAATACTTTGCAAAAGGTTTCAAAGAATTCAAGAATGTAAGTTGATGAGTAAGACGCCTAAAGTATTTACCTCCTTAGATTTGATCCAAGGAATAATAACATTTTAGAAGAGTTTCCTTGAAAGATATCAAGGAAAGTAGCATCATAAGATAATGGATTTCTCCATTGGGAGAAGAACGAACTCGAATAAGATGTAGTTCGTTGGATGTTATCAATTACCCATATATAGGATATATACTTCTAAGACAATATGATTGTCAATTAGAAGATCTTCCAAAATTTTCATGACTCCATAGGATGTAATTGGAAAGAAAGACAAGTCTTAATCATGTTAAGATTTGGGGTTGTGTGCTAATAAGCAATATTTGTTTGAGAACAATCTTGTGGGATATCCTTAAATTAACCTTTGGATATCACTTCTATGAACCAACTAACAAATGTTATTTGTTGGGTAGTTCATTGTAATCCTACAATAGGATTTGCCTAAGATAGAGCAAATGAACGAGAGATAGAACTCAAAGAATGGGTTATTTGAGAGACAAGATGATGATCAACAAATATAATAACCTAATTCCTACACCACTAGCTACAAGGTAGTTAAGAGGGATCTATAAACCATCTCAGTTGAATGGTTTGAACTTTATAACTATGTCATAGAGTTACACCTCTTAATTCGAAAGAAATCAGAATGAAAATCCTTATGCCTACATTGAGTGTATATATGACATATACTCAAGGAAATGGTATAGTACCATTTGATTCGAAATAGTGAAACCTTCATAGCTAATTGGTAGCTTACGGTGACTACAATCAGCAAGATTGGTTGACTTGGAAGAAACCATCTTTGACGTAGTCTTGGTTTCTGTTAATTCGAAGATTGCTAGCTACAACTAAATGGTGATTCAATGTTTGAACATAGTATGGGTATCCGAAACCATTATCAAGATAGTCTTGATAATATATGTCTAAGACTAGGAATCACAAGACGTGTAAGCTGTAGAGATCCATCCATCATGAATCTTAGCAAATTAGTGGGAGCTATAAGCGTATTATCAAAGAAAGATCAAATCGTTTGATTTCTCATAAAGATGTAAATGAATCTTTTGTTTACTAGGTTTACCAAAGATTAGTGGGAGTTAATCATATTCCTAAATATGAACATATATATGATATATTAATTTTAGAAATGAAAGGAATTCTTCTTCATTAAAATTATGATTTTAAACATTCTATAATGATAGAATGTATATGGGAGACATAGTCTATATACATGGGATGGAAATCTATAATGATAGATTTCAAGATATAATTGGATTATATCAATCCGTATTGATAGACGATAGATATAGGAAGTTTCTTGAATCATAAACTTCAAATGAAAGGACAATTCCAATCAGATTGGGAAATTGCTCTTCTAAAAGGGAATGTACCATTTTGACTCTTAAAGAAGCATAATGCGTAAATAGAATCCTTTATGCATACGCAGAAAGGTGATTTACTTATTTCATATTGTATGAAAAACATTGATATGACTTGTACCAAGATCGATACAAGATGATTTTAGTGCAAGCCGAGGATCAAAACCATGGCAACTGTCAAGTGAGCCCTTAAGTATTTAAGGAATACTAAAGGATAGATTCCTCAAGAATGAGGAAGAATTAGAATAACGCAATGGAAGCGTAAATGTATTAGATTATGAATCTAATATCGTATCCATCATTGGATGTCTCTTCATTATGAATGAAGAGATAATTGGATATCTTTTTATTATGACTAAAGAGATATTTGGGTGGAAACATTATAAGTAATGACTTTAGTGTGTTCCATCATGCATGCAAAATATATCGCCATGTAGAAGCTTACAACAATGTTGTTTGGATGGGAAAGTTCATTTATGAACTCTCCATTCGTTTCCAACCAGAAAGTGTCTGTAGTGTACCCACACTACGACACTAATGGGGCAATAGCTCAAGCCAGGGAATTAAGGTCTCATCAAAATTCGAACTTAAATGAGAGATTGAACCACATGATTGAGAATCATGTATAATGGTGACGTCGTTATTCTCAAGGTTGCTTCTATGGATAACATATAGATATCTATTTTCTAGGCCTACTACTCAACCATTTTTTAAATGAATTCAGAAGAGGTATCATCACTGATGACCAAGCTGATTAGCTCTAGTGCAAGTAGGAGATTGTTGGAAATGTGCCCTAAAGCCAATCATATGATGACACTTTATGGACATTTCACATGTTAAACTAATCTAGTTTAATATAAAGTGCAAAGATTATTGTTTAAAGTCGTTTCATATAAATGTTATATGCTTGAACGATAAGTTCAAGGAATATGTAATTGGGAGAATGTGATCTAAATAAGTTAGATTCATGAGACCATTCTCTTTCGTATACATATCATAAACGTTCCTGATCATAGGATTGCCAATTGAGCATTGACAGTCCTTTAAGATCAATACATGCTATGTCTTCTCTTAGAGAGAGTGACTAGTTTTGAGTCATTGGTATGACTAACACCAAGACAAGCAGAACGATTCCACTGAACGCGATCAACAAGGAGTTCCCATACTTATGTCACATGAAAACTCGTGGTTGGGATAATGCAAAGTAGTCATTTGACCTGAGGCATCATAGTTGTCTTATGGTTAGGTCCTTGATCTTCGACTATGTCAAAGTCACTCCGTCAAAGGGTGTCCACGGCATAGTTTGGGTTAAGCCACTTAGTCATGGAGGCAAGTGAATGCACAACATGGGATCTCTAACCTTCAAACCTTTTGAGGGAGAATACTCTATGATATGATTAAGAATCTCTTGCCAGAGTATGAATGAGATTTATGAATTTGTTCCAAATCACATTCAAGGTAATCATATAAATAAGAGAATCACATTGGATAGTAGACATGAATAAACTATCAAATCAAACAATGTGGTCAAGAGTATTATATTAGAGAAAGACTGTATTGCATTGTAATCCCAAACTGAATAGGTTCTCCACCTCTTCTGATTAGCTTGGGTAGCCATGACATATTGCTAGGTGTCACTCATGGTTTAAGGAATCCCTAAAGGTATATAATCACTAAAGGGAGAATTGAAAAGTAAGTTTCAATTCACAATCAATTTGAAGAGTTCTAATCGCCCATTGCCTTGCTAAAAGGAACCTAATGGATCGTACACCATGTAAGGTAGAGATTGAAGAAACAACGGAGATGAGTAAGGATAATTAAATGGTTTAATTATTTATGGCTAGGATTAATTAATATGTTAATTAATCAAACGAATAAGTTCGTTTTAGACATCGGGTTAGTTTTGTGCCTCAAGGCCCAATGGGCTTCAAATGTTAAGTCCATTAACTCAAGTTATATGACAACTTGAAAACACAAAGGACCTGAAAGCCCAATGAACCCACATGGCCGGCCATAGAGAGTGTGAGGGAGAATTGGTTTTAATTTCAATTATGCCACTCAATGTAAGTGGCTATAGAAAGGAAATTATAACCCATTCCCTCATTAGGGTTTTCAAAAGAGAAAAGAGAAAAACATAAAAAACTCTCTCTTCTCTTACGAGGCCAGCCACCCTAGGAAGAATGGACTAGCATCCATTTCTTCCTAGGTCACTCATCTCTTCCTCAATACTCTCCTTGGTGTGGAAACTTAGAGGTTCCCTTTCTTGGGAACTTAGAGAATCCGTTCCTTCATCCATATCCAAGAAGTCATAGAGCCAAGAAGCAAAGTTCCTCCATCCATATCCATGGAGCCAAGGAGCAAGGAGACTAAGGAGCGAAGGCCCTCACATGGGTGAATATCCTTTGCTAAGCAAAGAGGTGCTTCAAAGGTATAAAGGTTTCTCAACTCTTTTCTTTAAGATTTGAGTTGAGTCTCAGTTCACCACAACTACTAGGCCTTGAATTTCATGGGTAAAGTTTTGTTTTTGAATGCATACAAGCATGATTCCGCCTTTAATTGTTAATTGCATGCATAGATGTTGCTCAAATGAGTTTGTGTTCACAAATTTTTCCTTCTGGAGAGAAAGGAAAGTGTAGTGAGAATTGATGTGTGATTTGATGGGACAAATAAGGGGTTTTAAAACCCAAACAATTTTTTTATTTTTTTTTATTTCCACTTGCATGCCTTTGAATTCCCATCAGAAACAAGTGCAGGCTTCTACACTGCACGAAGGCTAATTTCCTATTCCAAAAGAACCCATGCAGTGGTGAACGCTGCACAAGAAAATTAGGGTTTATCTCAGGTAAATTTATACTGCTTCGAACGTAACTTGTTCATTATAACTCCAAATTGAATTCCATTTGTGGTCATGTGTTCATAAAAATAAGTACTATTCAAAAATAGTAAAAGAAGAGTGGGAAAGTGAAAGGAAAATTAAGGTCTACATGGAAAGCTTACGTGGCATCTCAATGGCATTTTAGAAATTTCATTACTACCGGGAATAAAATACATTAAATTTCAGGACGGGATGTCACATATTTCATGTCATCTTTTTTATTTTATTTTTTACAAATATTTTAACTTATAATTTCTCCCACGTTTTCACGTTCAAAAGGTTGAATAACATTTGTAACTGAAAATTTCAAAATTCTCTCACTCAAATTTATATTTATATTCAAATTCAACATTATTATATTGAATATGTATCTTGAAATCCAAATTTCACCAACAAAGATTTCAAACTTACATCATATTGCTATGAACGCAATTTTAATTTCATTGGGTACATTATTTTCTCTTGTTCCTTAATCCATGTACACAACTTTTATTCTATACTACCATTGTAACATTTTCTTCTAAATTTTTTTGTACCGATGGATAAATTTTTCCTATAAGATTTATATAGTATGTACCCTTACGTAATTTGGTCTTATGGTTTGCTTCCATTTTTCTATCCTTTAATCATTTTCGGCATTAAGAATTTATATGAGGACATTGTTTTTTTTTTTGTCACATATAGATTTTAATGTTGAAATTGTATATGGGTACATTCTTGTGAATTACTACAATTGTATATGGGTACATTCTTATGGGGACATTTATCTTTTAGCATGACATTTTTCTTATTAATTTACTAAGACTACTTCCATTCAATAAAAAAAAAAACATTTCTTTTGAAAACTTATTTCCTGATGCTTGCTGGGCTTCACCCATGCCTCAGCCCATCTCGCCAGTAGTCATTGCGCTGCTAGGCTTGACTTGCCTCGACCCAAAATCCGGAAGCCAGCCTCAGTTGGGCTTCCCCGTACTAACCCGCAATCCACCCTTGGGCTGGGCTTACTACCGTTTTTTTTTTTTTTGAACCAGTAGCCCTTGTTGCTGGGCTCACCCCAGGATCGCCCCAATGGCCTGCAACCATTACTGGGTTGCACCCCCAACCCTTCCCGAGGCCCAACAGTCCCCAGCTTTGCTGTAGGGCTTAGACCCACACCGCAGCTAGCCCAATAAGGTTGGGCTGCGTTACTTTTTCGACCTAACGCAAATTTTTGGCATATTCGTGTTATAAGTCATACCCAAATATTTTATTTAGGGTACTTTGGTTTACGCTAATTAAATTTAATTTAATTATCACTTCATTTATCGCCCACTAAAGCTAATATGACCCGTCTGTCATTATTTTTATTTCCACGATCGACCCTGTTTGGTCCCAATCTATTGAATTGATTAAAAGTGACCAGTAGTCCATTAATCTGATAATTAATCCAAAATTATTGGCCTGAAAATCACTTTTGGACATTAATGATTCAATAATTTATTTTTCTACATAGAACGGTTGGCATCCTTTCTTAGTGCCAAAGCTCTCACACTTGAGTTCCCGAAGCAACTCAAATCCACTACACTTAAATTAGCATATGGCATTTTGTGTTCTTGCAGGAACCTTTCCTTTATGAACTAATTGTTCATAAAACTAAATTGAACCTGTAGCTTCACATTTAGTGCCTTTGAAACCCGAAGTTTTCAATCAAAACTTACCATATGAAACCTGTAGCTTTCATGTTTAACCACGCACTAGCCAAGTTTTTATTGTACCCTTCACTTTGGGGACATGTTGAACTTGAACAAGCTCGATTTCATTGCTCTAGAAGTATCTGGAAGAAATTACCTAAAGTGGGTGCAAGACGTGAAACTTCATCTTACTGCAAAGGCTATTAGAGCCACCATCGAGGAACCTACCGACGACAATCTTGTCGATGAAGCTGAGAAAGCTACTACAATGATCATCATTTGAAGACACATCCATGATGCACTGCAGACTGAGTACCTCACTGAGAAACCCACGCACCTTCTGGCTTACTTTGGCTGATCGTTTAGATCACCAGAAATACATTTACTTGCCTGAAGCAAGACACGACTGGCAGCATTTACGCTTCCATGACTTTAAGTCCGTGAATGAATACAACTCTGAAGTTTGTAGAATCTGAACACTGCTTAAGTTCTGTAAAGTGGACTTAACAGACAAGGATCTCTTGGATAAGACCTATTCGACCTTCAATGACACTAATATTGTCCTGTAACAATAATATAGGGAACAAAAGTTCACCAAAATTTTGGATTTGATCTCTGTTTTACTTCTCGCTGAAAAGCAGAACCAGTTTTTGATGAGAAATCTTCAAGCTCGACCCATTAGCTCGAACGCTTCGCCTAAAATGCATGCGACCAATGATCATCGTGGCCGTGGTAATGGGCAGCAAGCCCACCTACGAGCCCAAGGTCAACAGAGCCAAGGCCCACACAAGGGAGAAATTTGACCCAGAAACACCAACCATTTGCCCCTACGGCCCCAAACTTCAAGAATAAATGAATAACTACTGTTCAATCGGCTTCCACTGAAATGGACATGTGTTACCGTTGTGGAACAAAAGATCATTAGTCAAGCGTATACAGAGCTACCCCTGAGGCCGTTGCCAAGTATCATTCCCATCGTGAGTTTTACTTTGCCAATGTGGAACGTCCCGAAGATGCTACTTCATCCATGAAGATATTAGATTTTCAAGAGGCATCAGCCCTTATGGACGAATAAGTTTTATTCTTCTAGACATGTTTTTTAGGGTGTCTTTACCCCTAGTGGCTGAACCCACTAGGTGTGGCCAAACCTCCCCCTATTTTTTGGGTTTATGGTTTAATTTTTGGATAATTCTTCTAAGTCTTTAGAATAATTTGTTTGGTCTTGGTTTGTTTTGAATTATGGATAATTATTTTTGGATATTATTTCTTGATTGATTAATAGAATGAATGGAGCTATATTTATGCATGTGACCGATTCAATTAATTTATTTCTAGGTATGACTAGTAGGGAAGTTAGTTGTTTGGCTGATAGTGCTACCACACACACCATCTTGAGTGAATGACGCTATTTTACTAACTTTGTACCTAAGAATGCACTTCTGACAACCCTATCAGGTTCATCCAACCTAATTGAAGGATATGGAAAGGCCCGTATAATGTTGTCTAATGGTATTGTTTAAACCATTAAAGATGCCCTCTATTCTCCATGTTCCAGAAGAACGTTACTGAGTTTTAGAGATATTTGAGATAATCATATCATGTTGAAACCACTAAAAAGAATGGTTCTAAATTTCTTTGTATCACTTCTTACGAGTGTTACCAAAAGCTTGTTCTTTGGGCATCATTTACCTCCATTTGTTGGATTCCCGCCATGCAAAGCTTGTTCTTTGGGGAATTTGAATACTCAACCTTCAATTACAAAGATTATTCACAACCCTTCTAAGTTTCTTTAGAGGATTCAAGGGGATATTTGTGGACCTATCCAACCAACATGCGGACCATTTAGATACTTTATGGTGTTGGCTAATGCATCAACTCGTTGGTCACATGTCTGCTTAATGTCCACACGCGATGCTACATTTGCCAAACTCCTATCATAAATTGTTAAGGTTATAGCTCACCACCTTGATTATTCGATCAAGTCGATTTGACTGGATAATGCTGGAGAGTTTACGTCACAGACTTTTGATGATTATTGCATATATGTTCGGATTAAAGTTGAACATCCTATATCCCATGTTCACACCCAAAACGGCTTGGCAGAAGCTTTCATAAAACACCTTGCTCGGACTTTGTGACCCAAAATGTTGGTATCTGCATGGGGCTATGCAATATTGCACGCAGCTATGTTGGTCTACTTGAGGCTCACTGCTACCCAACCTCATTCACCGTTATAGTTGGTTATTGGATACAAGCTTGACGTATCACATTTACGTGTGTTTGGGTGCACAGTCTATATGCCAATAACAACGCCACTATGTACCAAAATGGGTCATCAGAGAAGAATGAGAATCTATATCGATTATGATTCGCCATCAATTATTCCCTCCTTAGAGCCCTTGACAGGAGATCTCTTTACTGCACGTTTTGCAGATTGTCACTTTGATGAGACAGTCTTCTCATCGTTAGATGGAGATAAGAACGCTAATGTTCCTAAAGAACGCCGTAAATTATCATTGTATGCTCCCACTATGCCTCATTTAGATCCTCGTATTGACGAGTCTAAAACTGAAGTGTGTCGTATACTAGATCTTCAAAGCATGCTGAATGCTTTTACTAATCTAGCAAAGGTGACGAGAGCACATATACTCACTACAAACGCACCTGCAAGAATCGACGTACCTAAAGTATGTTGTAATACCGCCTAGGAAGGTCGAACCATCCCTGTAGGTGGGGTGGCCGCACCTTCCACATGACTCAATACATTGGCAGCTAGCCAATCATCTGCTCATACCTTGAAGCGTGGCAGCCTCTTTGGTTTAACGGATTCACAACCTCGAAAGAGGAAAATGGCACAAACTAGTGACCCTAGTTTGAATCTGACCATCGCTTACTCATTTGTTCCAACGCATGACGTTATTCTAGATTACGGTGATGTCTTAGAAGAGACATACTAGCCTACCGAGAATCGCGAGATTTTGGCCCACTATGTAATATTGGATGAAGTTTAGAATTGAAATGAGATGATCGTCGATGTTGCATTTGCATACACAGTAACTACTGACATCATGCTTAGCGATGACATTGAACCACGTTCTGTTGATGAATGTTGATGTAGAACAAATTGGTCAAACTGGAAATAAGCAATCCAGGTCGAACTCGATTCGCTTGCAAAACTTAAGGTGTTTGGGCCCGTAGCTCCTACTCCACCACATGTGAAGCCCGTGGGCCACAAGTGGGTTTTCGTGAGGAAATGTATCCAGAAGAATGCAATAGTACGATACAAAGGACGCCTCGTAAAGCAAGGCTTCTCTCAACGCTCTAAGATTAATTACGAGGAGACGTATTCTCTCGTAATTGACGTTAATGTTCCGCTACCTTATCAGTTTGGTAGTTTCTGAAAAATTGAATATGTAGCTTATGGACATGGTAACCGTGTATCTCTATGAGGATCTAGATATGGAAATCTACATGAAAGTTTCAGATGGACTTCCATTGACTAGTTCAAATAGTTCTAGACCACGGAGCACTTTCTTGATTAGATTGAGGAGATCATTCTATGGATTCAAACAATCGGGGCGGATGTGGTCTTATTGTCTGACTGAATATTTGACAAGTTAGGGTTATGTGAACAACGAACTATACCCATGCGTCACATTCCGGATTTGCGATCGTTGCAGTTTATGTCGACGAAATGAACCTCATCGGAACTTTTGCATAGCTTGAGGAAATTGTCGTTCACTTGAAATCGGAATTTAAGGTGAAGGATCTTGGGAAAACTCGATATTATCTCGGCTTGGAGATCGAGCATTGCTCGGATGGAATCCTAGTACATCAAATGAACTACACCTAAAAGGTGTTGCTACATTTTAATGAGGATTAAGCAAAGCTTTCGAGTACTCTTATGGTCGTTCAGACTTTAGATGCTAAACGAGATCCCTTCCATACCAAGGAGGATGAGGAAGAGATTTTGGAGCCTGAAGTTCCATACCTAAGTGCAATTGGTGCTTTATTATACTTGGTTCAATGCACTAGACCTGACATCTCCTTCACTGTTAGTCTTTTGGCTAGATACAACAATGCACTTACACGCATACAATAGAATGGTGTTAAAGATATTTTCCACTACTTCAAGGGTACGACGGATTTGGGCTTGTTCTACACCCATGAATCCTCGAGAGGAGCCACCGCCCCCCTCGGTCCTCTAGTTCATTCCTACCTTGTTTGTTACGCAGATGCTGGTTATCTATCTAACCTACATAGGGAACGTTCTCAAACGAGCTATGTCGTTACCGTTAGAGACACTGCTATATCTTGGAGGTCCACTAAGCAAACGCTAGTTGTGACTTTTTCGAACCATGCTGAGATTCTCGCCTTACATGAAGCATCACATGAGTGCTCTTGGTTGAGCATGCAAACATGTCATCTCTCAGCCAGTTCACTATTTCCCATCAAAGACCTTGGTGCACTTCACTACTTTCTGGGTATTGAGGTTCATAGATCATCCAAAGGCATTTTTATTTCACAAACCAAATACATCCTCGATCTACTAAAGAAGGTTAACATTGATGGATCAAAACCATATGTCACTCCTCTTAGTACAGCAAAGTTGGATCATGCCTTTCCATTACTAGAAAATCCTGCAGAATATCGATTATTAGTAGGAGCTCTACAACACCTCACTTGGACTTAACCTAACTTATCGTTTGTAGTAAACCTTGTATGTTAGTTCATGCATAGCCCAAGACAATCCCATTTGCAGGCTGTCAAACGGATTCTACGATATCTTAAAGGCAATCCCATTTGCAGAATATCGATCATTCATATTGGTCTTTGGTCTTTAGTTGTCAAAATCACCCTATGTACCATGTCTGAAAGCTTTCTCTAATGTTGACTGGGCTGGATGTACACTTGATTGTCGATCAACTAGTGGATACTGTATGTTTTTTTTATCATCCATCATTAGTTGGAGTGCTAAGAAGCAACCAACAGTTGTTAGATCTTCGACGGAGGCAGAGTATCGATCACTAGCTAACACTGCGGCTGAGATTACATGGATATGTCAATTGCTTACTGATATCAGCTTCGCTCTTCCTTCCTCTCCTCAACTTTGGTGTGAGGCCATCTCTCTTGCTAAAAATCCATTGTTCCATGCACGTACAAAGCATGTTGAAATCGACTATCACTACATTCGAGAAAATGTGCTATCGAAAGCCATTTCAGTTCACTTTGTCTGCACTCAAGACCAACTTGCAGATATTTGCACCAAATCTCTCTCCAAAGACAGGTTTATGTTCTTACGATCCAAATTGTCCCTTCGTACTCCTTAGTTCAGTTTGAGGGGGGATGTTAAGGAATGTAGTGTAAAAGATTCAATTTGTAATAAACCCTAGAATTAGTTAATCTATTTTGAATTGCTGCATTAAGGTTTTTAAATTAATTGAGAGTGTTGCAATAGGTGGCAAGTTAGTAAGAATGATAGAGTTATGTGTGAATATGGAAGGATGTATATAAGCAACACAATTGTAATCTATTCAAGCAAGTAAATGAAAATTCATTTTTCTCAACAAGTATGAGCTAACACTATTTATTTAAAAATAATTTATTACAGGGCTATAATTCTGAACCGGATTATTATTAGTCCCTTCGATTAGAGATGGCCCAACAGTAACCAAAAAGGACACGATCATGATTTTCTTATGTGAGTCTTTGGATGGTGAAATTAGATGTCCATCAGATTGCTGACAATATATACTACTGCTAATGGCCACATGTAATTTGTTGTCCTTGTTATCCATGTATAGGGACTTAGTAGACCAGGTAAGACTTAATTTCAATTTTACTAGTTCACAGTGTTAAAGTTGTAATTGTTGACCATAATTTGTTTATAGGGTTATTCTCACTTTACTACCACAAATATCGTGAAATTTGCACTTTGTTACCCTTAATTTTTTTTCATCTCACTTTTATACCTAAAGTTACATTTTCTCACAAAATCATACTTAGTTTAGTCTAGTCATTAAGTCCTCCTTTAAATGATGATGTGGAGCTTGACTGGACGATGATTGTATAGAAACATGGCACTGTGTGCAGTGTGCCGCACAGAGGCGTATAAAGCAGTTCAAAAAATTATTTTCTTTTTTTTGCAAAATAAAAAAAAATGAAAGAAACCCAAATGTACAAAGTAGTTCCGGGTTTCTACTAAAACTCAATACCCATTTGAAGAAACACAAAAGCATCTAAATTTCAAGGAAATCATAGGCAAACAATTAATAAAAGCCCAAAAATATAGACTCATTTAGGAAACTATTCAAGTGAGAGAGATAGAGAAAGAACCCACCAACAAAATAAAAAAAAAATATTGAATACAGAGAGAGTTAGGGTTACCAAGCTCAAAGATGGACAGGACAAGCGAAGAAGGAGAGAGAAGGCAATGAGGAAGAATTAGAATTTGGTGGGAGAGAGAGAGATAGAGGTACTTAGGGCTTCTTTCTTTTTTATTTAAGTATTTGGCCCATATCAAAACAATTCATTTTGCCACTTTATTAGTTTGCTACTCAGCCTCTCCACCACATTACAAGAGCGAACCCTCCTTTTTGCATAACCGTCGTCTGTTGATTCTTTACTCACTATGTCCTTTCATCAAACACCATCTCTCTCTCTCCTCTCTCTCTCTCTCATCATAAATCCATGTTGTGAAGGTCAATTCTGCAGATTGCGTCTTGTTGTGGACTTAGAAGAAGAATTTTGAGGCCGATTACACGAGAATTCTCCACCGCAGCCCCTAAAACTACTTCAACCACCCTGGCGGTGCAGCCAATCCGCTGCCGGTAAGAAATAGCTGTTATAACACCACAATTTTTCCTCAAAAGCTCTGTCGATGGTGCTGAGTTTGTGGCAGTGTAGAAAACCACGTCATCATTTTCCAGAACCACTTTTTTTATTTTTATTTTGCCAAATAAAATGTTTTTGTTGTACGCCTATTTTACGGACGGAAAAGAGAGGGAGAAAATGTGGCATCGCATTTAAGAGAATTACACGGTACATTCTCTAAAGTTCTCATGAATTTAGAAATTGTTCAGAACCCCAATGAAACAAACGTATGAACTTGCAATGTGCTGGTGTGAAAAAAGTATTGCTTATTGTCTTGGCTTACAGCGGGGATGAACAATTTAATATTTCATATTCATTGCGTCATCTAGTAAATCTGATAAGTATGCACTAAGGTAGGTTCAAATCTAAAAAACATCTCCCCATATGTGTGTCACTTTTATTATTTTCGTAATTGTTTTCCATTCTCTGCCCCATCACCATCAAAAGCGAGGCATCGATGACTCGATGTTCCTATTTTACAAGAAAATATGCATCAAGTTTCGTAGTTGAATAAGGTTCATGGCAGGAAAAGCTTTAGTACTGACCCAAGCTTCTGTTCCAAGTCACATTAAGATTCCTCTGCTGCCACTTCAATTAGTGGTGATTATTAATCAGGGTTTATTTTGATTACTAAGTTCATATACAACTTATTCCTCAGCTGCCACTTCAATTATGCAAATGGTCCTTTACAATAGTGGTGGGAAAATGTTGAGACTTTACATGACGACGTTGATAGTGATCATATAAAATTGATGACTAAACTATTGAAAGATCAAACCCCGTCGGTGACCAATCTAACATTTAATTTGACAAAAATCGATCGTTAGACAAAAAGAAAATATGGAGTATAAGAATTAATCAACTGCAAACTTATGCACAAAGTAAACAAAAGAGAAATCATCTCCTACATTACTCTCTTGTCACCAAATATCTTAGTAATTAACTTTGAAGGATCTTAATTTACAAATCAATACTAATTGAAGAAGGAGGCATAATTTGAGAACTAGACAAAATCAAACTTTAGTAACTTGATAGTGATCATATAAAATTGATGGCTATACTATTGAAAAATCAATTGAAACCAGTTGAGCCTAAAAATGGTTAATTGTAACTCACTTTAATTTGAAGGTAGCCATTGGTATTAGGTTTCATTTGAAATTAGGGAATGAAAGTAAACATAGATTAAATAATTAGCTAGATTTGGAATTTATGTATGAAGGGTTTAGTTATGGATTGTAATGCAAGGTACTCGTGGCCGAGGAAAAAAACGATTTTTTTATTTTTTTTTATAATTTTTTTGGTGAATTGGGAATTTTCACAACCAAGGCTACCCATCAGTACAAAGAAAGCCCACAGTAGAGGAAGCAAGCAGCAAGTGAAGAAAACAAGGAGAACTTACATGAAACGGGTACATATACGGCCAACCATCCATCCCAAACCAACCAACCATTCAAAATTATTGGTTATTCCATTGTTTGCTTTCCCTCCCTCCGAAAACGGTGTCCTTCCTTCCATCCAAAACCATTTCTTCTAATTTCTAAATCTCTCTCTATCTCTCTCTCTCTCTCTCTCTCATTGGAGTCATATATCTCGCTTTAGCTGCGTCTGTAAACTCTTACATTGGAGTCATATATCTCGCTTTAGCTGCGTCGGTAAACTCTGTAAATGCCGAAACAATGCACACACCAGTCTGTTAGAAATTAGAATCGTTTCGCTTCCTTCACACCAACAAACCAAACAAACTCTCTCTCTCTCTCTCTCTCTCTTCATATTGTTTGATTTTCTTTGAATTCATATATGATATTCTCTACCTGCGCCGACCTCTACGTACGTACGCATGATCACATTTTCTTCGATTACAAGATCGCATCGCAGCATGGTAAATGAGATGTACGTACGCAATCGCATTTTCATGCCTTTTCTCGGAAACCAAACACATTTTCTTCATTTCATTCTAATGCGAATTAATTTGGAGTAGCTAGCTTAGCTAGGGAGGCAAGCCAAGCGTCGCACTACGTCTGCTACTACTAGTAGAAGAAGAAGAAGATCCAGAATTACAGAGGAAGTGCTGATCGATCAAGGGGCCATTGATTGATTGATTGATGTCAAACCTGGATCCGCCAGGCCCTAGCGGGCCGCAGGGGCTGACGAGAAGGCCGTCGAGGAGCGCAGCCACCACCACCTTCTCCACTGAGGTGTTCGACAACGAGGTCGTCCCTTCCGCTCTCGCCTCCATCGCTCCCATCCTCCGAGTGGCCAACGAGATCGAGACCGAGCGTCCTCGCGTCGCCTATCTCTGTACGTCGTCGTCTTGATTAATTAATACTAATATTGTACTTAATTAGGTCTTGATTGCATTGCACATGTACGGGGTTTGTGAAAATGTGTGTACGTGTGTGTGTGAATAGGTCGGTTCTATGCGTTCGAGAAGGCGCACCGACTGGATCCGAGCTCCAGCGGCCGTGGCGTCCGCCAGTTCAAGACTTCGCTCCTCCAACGACTCGAGAGGGTAATAACTCGTTTCATTTCTTCATTTTTTTTCCATCCATTAATCGCTTCATCGTATTCCTGCGTATATTGATTGATTATGGATTTAATTATTAATCAATTCTGGCCTGGCCCCCTCCTCCTCCCTCATTTAAAACTACTTTCATTGATCAATTAAATAATTATTAAATGATGTATTTGTTGGTTTGTCATTCGAACTTATATAGACCTGTCAATTTTCTTTATCATCCTTAATTTTAGTTGATTATGTTCTGAACTTTTATAATTAGTCAATTTCTTTCTTGAATTTTAATTTTAACCGATCATTCCTTCAAATTTTATGAATAGCCAATTTTCCCCCTAGCCCTTGATTTTAAAAATTTTCATTCAACTTTCATCCATCCAATCTTCCATTCTTTTTGCCTTACACAGTTATTATGTGTTGTTTGCATGACTAAAATGAATGGAAAATTAGATGAAATTTTTTAAAATCTAGCGTCAAGAGGGAAATTGGCTATTTATAAAAGTTCAGAGGATAATCGGCTAAAATTAAAGTTTAATAAGGAAAATTGGCAGCTCTAAACAAGTTCAGAAGTAAATTCGACAAATATGCCTTATTAGTTAACTATAATTACGAAATTAAATGGGTTGCTCCATGGATTTCTAATTTTTCAATTTAAATGAAGAAAATCATAGGGATTTATTAAAAAAATTTGCATGAACAATTTGCATTTTGATACCTACTCCACCCTTAGAGTAAAACTCAAATTTTAGGTTCTAAACTTACCTCAACTTGCTCCAACCCTTGAAACAAATATGAGTTAAAACTTACATCTCATTTTTGGGCCAAATTTAGCCAGGATTCCCTCATGTATTAGTAGGGTTGGCTCACCATATATGTATATTTTATTTAGTTTTATATTTATAAATTCATTGAATCTAACGGTAAAAAAAATATCTAACATTCCAAATTCAAATCCAACGGCTAAAGTACTTAAATTTTTTTTTTATGTGTTTCATATTCTTTCGTAATGTTCCACGAGTTTCATGGGGTCGATTTAGTAATTTTTCAATATTTATCGGAATCTAAATATTTTTATATTAAAATGTTCATAAAATTAAATTAGGATAGTCTATATAATTTTTTTTTAAATATTACTTTAGGAAAGAAATTATCCTAAATTAATTCTTTAATAATCTCGAGCTAAAAATTTAACTCAGAAGGTTGGAGGAAAAAAACTGTTTCTAGGTTAAAAATTTTAGATTTTAACCAAAAGGGTTGGAGATGATCTAATTAATTTTTTTGTTTTTGTTTTTGTTTTTTTTTTTGGAAACCATGGTCTAATTTGTTTGGGCTTCCTGTTGATTTGAAATAGCGATTTAATTGTATTTAATAACAGAGAGAGAATGAAATGAAATATGAATGGATGTTGGATTTTATAGGACAATGCATCAAGTCTGAATTCTCGGGTGAAAAACACAGATGACAGAGAAATTAAAAGCTTCTATCAGCAATATTATAAGCATTATGTCAGAG
This sequence comes from Malus domestica, assembly GCF_042453785.1. Taxonomy (NCBI): domain Eukaryota; kingdom Viridiplantae; phylum Streptophyta; class Magnoliopsida; order Rosales; family Rosaceae; genus Malus; species Malus domestica. The sequence goes on along the minus strand of NC_091661.1, from coordinate 4,860,246 downwards.
CTCTTGACCAGGGCGAGCAGGCTGACAGGTGAATAATCCCTAATTATAATCTTCTTCTTCTTCTTCTTCTTCTAATTATTTAATTACTTAATTAATTGTATGCTGAAGTGAATTCCAAATTCTCAAAACAGAGCCCAACTGGGAAAAGCCTACCGCACTGCCGGGGTCCTTTTTGAAGTGCTTTGCGCTGTTAACAAGACTGAGAAAGTTGATGAAGTTGCTCCTGAGGTTTGTAATTAACTTTACCTCCATTTCTTATTATTATTATTATTATTATTATTATTATTATTATTATTATTATATATGTGAATGTGTCGGGACAAGATTATGAACAAGAATATCCGAGATAAAAATTGAAGATAAGATGAGAGAAAATTGGTTAAGGTGGTTTGGACATGTCAATCGAAGACCTACAAACGCTCTTGTTAGAATATGTGATTACGAGATAGAGGTTTAGGGCTATAGGGGTAGAGGAAGACCTAGAAAGACTTGAAAGAAACTCTAGGAAAAGACTTGGACTACTTGTGTGTGTAATGTACCTCAAAAGGATTCTTCATTGCTTAATGGGTTCTTTTCTCTCTATTTTAAGAACAATGGTAGCTCCTCTTGTTTGCAATGATAACTCTCAAACATCTGGAAACAGTAAACATTTTTCTGTTACTCTGCAGCAAAACCTGCAAATCTGCCCATGTTTTACTTGAGATATATAACATAGGAATTCATTTGATGCTGTTTATCTAACACATAGTAGAGCTACGGTCTTATTATTTGAATTTTTCATGTATTGATATATCAGTTTGATTGCTGTTTAGCAATTACGGCTAAACATCCTATGACAGAATATTCTACCGAAAGCAGGAGGAGTGACAGCATAAACACAATGCCCTTTTTAACTAACCTTGTTCTTAAAGTATAGAAGAATCCATTGATCAATGACGGAAACTAGAGAGTGACTTTTGCAATTTCAGTTACATAATGATTCCAATATCCAATTGGGTTTGCCATAAAAATATTTTAATGCTTTGAGCAGATCATTGCGGCTGCTAAAGATGTACAAGAAAAGACAGAAATTTATGCTCCCTATAACATTCTTCCTTTGGATTCTGCTGGTGCTACACAGTCTATCATGCAACTTGAAGAGGTATTACACCCTTGATATTTATCCTGATAGTGGTCATATTCTTTGGTACCTTATATTCTTATTCTTTGGCGCCTGGTTGGATCTTATTGAATGTTTTTTCTGTTTCCTTGTTAAAGGTTAAGGCTGCAGTCGGTGCACTATTGAACACTCGTGGTTTGAACTGGCCTAGTGCATTGGAGAACAGTCACAAAGCTGGTGATCTCGACCTCCTTGATTGGCTGAGGGCCATGTTTGGATTCCAGGCATGTATAAAAATAACCGATTTCAATGGTTAAGATTCACTCTATGACCTTGAAGAAATTATTAACTCATTTGCCTATTTTGATGGCTACAGAAAGACAACGTCAGGAACCAGAGGGAGCATTTGATATCCCTACTTGCAAATCCTCATATAAGGCTTCATCCCAAACCCGAACCTCTTAATAAGGTATGTTGGCTGTGTCAATTGAATTTTTCATCACAAAAGTTTTACTTTTATGTGATCTGTTGATAGTGACCGGATCAACTAAGTCGATGCATACCAGAGCTTGTATTGTTAGGTTCAGATTTATGGATTCATGTGATAATGTGATGCCTGTGCATGTGGTCCAGTATAGTTTCTCCTTTTGATGCTTTGAATTCCTTTCTGATTTCTTCCAAATTTTTTATTGTTGATTTCACTGTTGTGCTCAAAGCACTATCTTTTTATGAAAAATATTCCCCTTTGTGTGCTTTTTAGCTCTTCCTGGCTTTCAACTAAGCTCATCCTTTTTTGCAGATGGATGATCGAGCTGTTGATAAAGTTATGGGAAAACTTTTTAAGAACTACAAAACGTGGTGCAAATTTTTGGGAAGAAAACATAGTTTGAGGTTAGATACTACAGTATCTGCAACAATTGTAATTGGTTCATGTTTCAATTATTTTTATTTTTGCTTTATGCTTTACGTTTTGGATCTTATGCTTGATCTCCATGCAGGCTTCCCCAAGGTCAGCAAGAAATACAGCAAAGGAAGATACTGTATATGGGTTTGTATCTTCTCATCTGGGGTGAAGCAGCGAATGTCCGCTTTATGCCAGAATGTCTGTGCTATATTTTTCATAATGTAATGATCTGTGGGTTTCTTTTTCGGTTAACCTATTTCTGAGTAATTATGAAAATTATGTGCTGACTTCTTACACATTGATGCCAACTATACATTCAGATGGCATATGAACTCCATGGCCTGTTGGCTGGAAATGTCAGCATCGTTACTGGGGAAAATATAAAGCCTTCTTATGGTGGGGATGATGAGGCTTTTTTACGGAAAGTTATAACCCCCTTGTACCGTGTAATTGAAAAGGTATGTTGCCTCAGAAGCATGTGCGTTGTTAAGAAGTTTCAGGCCCTTATGCTATACACATGAGGATGTTTGTTATGATGTTCCAGGAAGCCAAGAAGAGCGAAAATGGAAAAGCTCCTCACATAGCTTGGTGCAACTATGACGATCTCAATGAATATTTCTGGTTTGTGTTATCAATATTTTGAGTTAAAGACTGGGATTTTATTTCTGTCTAGGGCCTCTTATTCTATTTAAATTGAGATGATTTAGATTTAAATTTACTTACTTTCAGGTCGTCTGATTGCTTCTCTCTTGGTTGGCCCATGCGTGATGATGGTGATTTTTTCAAATCAACGCGTGACTTGGTGCAGGTACTCTTTCATTTTGAACCATTGCCACCCCTTTTCTTATGTTAGTTTTCTCGAACTTGTATAAAAGAAATCTCGTTCCAGGGAAGAAAGGGCTCTAGAAGAAAATCTGGAAGCACAGGAAAATCGTATTTTATTGAAACTCGGACATTTTGGCACATTTTTCGAAGTTTTGACCGGTTTTGGACCTTTTACATACTGGCTTTACAGGTATTTATTTACAACACAATGGATAAATTCTAAAATGACACCATGTCCCCTGGTCCACTATGAATGTCTGTTTCAATAATATATTATTTGGAACTGGATAACAGGCTATGCTCATTGTTGCTTTTAGAGGGATTTCACCATTGGATATTTTTCAAAAGAATGTCTTGAGAGATCTATCAAGTATTTTCATCACAGCAGCATTTCTTCGCGTCCTTCAAAGTATGGCATTCTAACTTAAAACTGCAGTTCTCAAATGTTGTATCTATGTTCGTATGCTACAAGAGCTATTATGTGCCTGAGCCAATAATTAATTTTCTTAGAAGTTTCACTATACTTTGTGGAGAACAATTTCTTGTAAGCTGTTGGGGCCAAAAGGACTAATGTTGTGACAAACGGCCTTTCACTAACTATATAAATGAAGATGCATAGATCAGAGTTTGTTTCTATTTTCGATGAAACTAGAAGGAAAAGAAAAGCTCAGGTCATGCATGCTTTAGTTTTCTGGCTGATCGATATAATACTTCGGCTCTTACACAAATATGGTTAGGGAGAGAATTGAGTGTAGAATCTTTCCAGTTTAGTCTTTTGGACATATCTTTTTATCCATACTATTATAGAAAGAGGATCCCCCCACCTGGTCTCTATACATTTGTTGCCTGGAATGCTCCTCATTAACCATCCCAAAACCAGAGTTTCTAGGTGATATACGTTTTTGGCTTAATATGGCTCACATCTACGTTTCAAGGTGGGGATTTCCCCCCATTCACTATGACTTCCTGTTTCAGTAATATATGATTTGGTGGCACCAAGGGCCTTTTCTTGTATATCCTACATTCCTACTCGATGGACAACCCTTCTCTTTCTCCTTTCATCCTGCCATATGCAATTGGGAGGCGAAAGTACATCTAGTGGTTCGCTTGTTAGCTTGGATTATTTTACATGGAAGGGCTAACCTCTTCTGAGTTCAGGGATACTTCTTTCGTTGCAATTTTTTTTCTTTTTCAAATTGGAATGTAGCTTTTACTTGTCCTTTGTTTCTTTCCTTTTTCTCTATTGTTTTTAAGGTTGTTGGTGCTGTTTGAGTTCTCCAATTCTCAGCTCCAGTGAACGTCTTTTCCATTCTTTTATACCTGTTTCTCCTTTCGTAATGAACTTATTTTTTTCATGTAGAAAACAATATTTTGAAAGAAATATGAACTAATCATGCAGCTATGATTTTCCATCGAGAGAACCAAATATTTAAGAAGCAAAATATGTGAAGGAGACTAGGCGTAATGGAGGCTTATTAGAAAAGGATTTTTCTTAAGCTGAATAGTTTTGAACCCATTGTGGAAAGCATTGTCCAGATCAGATGTAATTGTTGGCTGTTGCCCAGTATTCCTTGCATAACTTCTTTTGAGTTTTTCACTCATTCTTCCACTGTTTTGTATGTATTCTTTCGAGTGAGGTTTCTATCAATGTGTTCTCATATCTACTTCTTATTTTGATGTAGGCATTTTGGATATTGTTTTGAACTTCCCGGGATATCATAGGTGGAGGTTCACTGATGTGCTGCGAAATATTCTCAAGATAATTGTTAGTCTTGCATGGGCAATCATTCTTCCACTGTTTTATGTGCATTCATTCCAGAATGCCCCTAAACAAGTTATGGATTTACTGTCATTCCTGAAGAATATCAATGGTGTTCCTCCTCTATACCTTATGGCTGTTGCAGTATATTTGCTGCCAAATTTATTAGGAGCAGTTTTGTTCCTTTTCCCGCTGCTCCGACGTTGGATTGAAAACTCAGACTGGCATATCATTAGGTTCCTCTTGTGGTGGTCACAGGTATTTCTGTTTCCTTGATCATTCTCTTGCAAAATTTGTACTATGTTTTACTTGTGTTTGACTTAACGAATAGCAGTCTGTTATGAAATAATCTTTTGATTGATGCTGGCTAATGGTTAGACCATACCAGTGCATGAGACCAAAAGTACTATGTGGTATCTAAAATCCATTTACCTAGTCATATTCATCCATATGATTAATCCTAGTATGGGGCTGAGATCTTGGAGTTAATGATAAGTTTTTTCATGGTCATCGCTATGCATTGTATCTGTTAAGCACAAATGTAATTGCAGAGTTTATGAACTTGGTGCTATCTATTTGGATGGATTAAATTAGCTTCTCTTAATATTGACATTAGTTACTTTCTAGGCATGACTTGGTGTACTTACAAAGTTTACTTCATATTATTTCCAGAGAAACTTTTGGTGTGATTACTTCTTTTCTGTGAAAAAAAGGGAACTTTTGCATGAAAGACCACAGAACTTTTGTTTTGTTTTCTCTGTTTTAAATAAAAAATAACTCTTTATGTTTCTCTGGCATAAAAAAATTAATTGCTCATGGACTATGCTGTAAAAGATTTTGATTAATCTTTATCTTTCTACAGCCAAGAATCTATGTTGGGAGGGGAATGCATGAAAGTCAATTTGCCCTTATTAAGTGAGTTTGACGAGGAACACGCACCCAATTCCATCCTAACTATATGCCTTAGCTTCTTGTTTTCTTTTGGGGTTGGTTGTTTCAGATTTTCGTTTGTTCTGATTTCCTATCCAACTTTCAGGTACACTATTTTTTGGGTGCTGCTTTTGGCTTGCAAGTTTACAGTTAGCTATCTTATCCAGGTGGGAGTTGTCATATAACATTGTTATGATATTTTAGATTCCTTTTATGAATTATATTTTAATAATTGTGTTCTTAATTTTCTGTCCTATCCTTTTTCCAGATAAGGCCGTTGGTGAAGCCAACTAGAGACATTATGAACATTCGTCGTGTAGATTATCAGTGGCATGAATTTTTCCCTAATGGTAAATCATTTGTATTGCTTTAATCTTTGCATGATTTTCAACTTGCGGTTTTATGCTAAGTAATCCTTTATTGATGCAGCTCAAAACAACTATGGAGCAGTTGTGTCACTCTGGGCACCAGTAGTCTTGGTGTGTATCTTTTCCCATATTTGAATCAATCTCTTGACAGTTTTCTGAGTTTATCAGGGTATAAATTTCTTACAATAACTTTTATAAACCATCTCATACTATTTCATGAATTTAAATGCAGGTTTATTTGATGGACACTCAAATATGGTATGCTATTTTTCAGACTTTGTATGGTGGTGTTGTTGGCGCATTCGATCGCCTAGGAGAGGTGATCCTTCAACTTTCTTTGTCTCTGCTTCTCTGTCTCTCCCCCCAATTAATTTTCCCTATTTTCAAAACTATTTGTTACCTCTTGTCTCATATTGTGTATTCATGAAATTATACATCTGCTAAGATAAAATTGTCTGACTTCTGTTCTCTGTCATTCATGAAATTATACATATGTTGAGATAAAATTGTCTGACTTCTGCTCTGTCATTCTTTGTTACTGAACACGATACCTTGGCCAATTTATCTAGTTATGTTTTTAATTTGCAAAAGAAAAGTCATAGGTAAATGTGGTACCATTCTAGTATACTTCTCTATTTGGGTTTGAGAATTGAATCTAAGTTTGTCTAAAATTTCAACACAATCTGTTGCATTGTTCCCATATCAATTTGGCAGACTTTTTGAGAGAAATTAACATGGATCATATTCTAAACCAAATTAAATTTACACTTATCTGCCTAAATATGTGTTGCTCAAGACGACAATCATGTAGTTTACTCTATCAATGGCTTTATTCAAGGCATGCTTCTTTTTAGATATCTTTACAAACAGGTGTATTCTAGTTGAACGGTAGTCTTTATATGCCCTATCTTTACTTTGTCTCTGATTTTTATGCATATATTTTTTTGCCTTTTACAGATTCGAACACTGGGTATGCTAAGATCAAGGTTCCAGTCTCTACCCGGTGCATTCAACACATACCTAGTGCCTTCAGATAAATCAACAAAAAGGGGATTCTCTTTCTCAAAGCGTTTCGTGGAGGTTGATTAATGTTTTTACAACTTTCATATTAAAGTAAAACCTTTAAACACACTTATAATTTGCACACATATTTAGCATTCATGATTTCCTGGCTGTAGATTACAGCAAGCAGGAGAAGTGAAGCTGCAAAGTTTGCTCAGTTGTGGAATGAAGTGATCTGTAGCTTCCGTGAGGAAGATCTCATAAATGACAGGAAATGCTCCCCAACATAATTATATTGTTCATTTCTTCAGCCTCTTATTCATCATGGGGTAAAAACTAAACTGGGTTTGTTTACTTCAGGGAGATGGATTTGCTGCTAGTTCCGTATTCATCAGATCCCAGCCTGAAGATAATTCAGTGGCCGCCCTTCTTGCTTGCTAGCAAAGTCAGTACAGTTCTTTTAAAGTCTTGTTTTAGTTACTAGGTTTTATTGTTGACTTTGTCTACCTTTACAGATCCCAATAGCATTAGATATGGCAGTTCAATTTAAATCGAAGGACTCCGATCTCTGGAAGCGGATATGTGCGGATGAATATATGAAATGTGCTGTGATTGAATGTTATGAATCTTTCAAACATGTCCTTAATACTCTGGTAGTTGGAGACAATGAGAAAAGGTTGGTACTGCTATATAGTGTTTTGTTTTTTAATATTAGTGTTCAATTTCTGGTACTACCCAAGCATTGGATAAGACTGATATTTGGGCCTTTACAATTGCATGCTAACAGTATTTAGAGCCTTCAGTGTGCTAAATTCATTCCACCATTCACTACTTTGGACCCCCATCCTCTTTTCCCGCGGATAATAATTTTGTGGCTAATCAGTAGTGTCCTATATCGTTGATGCTTTCCTATAAATTGAGGTTCTCATAGTATAATGTAAGGCTACCACTTGAAAGGAAGTGTGCTCAATTTCTTCATTTTCGTTTTGTTAAGCAGTGTCGATTATTCAAGAACAATAGAGAATTCATCTTATTTTGATCATTACGAAAAATTCTGATTGGGTTATTATCTGACAGGATAATTGGCATCATCGTGAAGGAAATTGAAAGTAACATTTCAAAGAATACATTTCTTGTAAATTTTAGAATGGGTTCCTTGCCCACTCTTTGCAAGAAATTTGTAGAGCTTGTGGGGATCTTGGTGAGTCATATATGAAGGAATAATTAATTCTGCAGTATGTGCTCGTTTTGGCTATTATCTTAATAAAAACTTGCCACTTTCTTTCATGTTGTAGAAAGATGGTGATGCATTCAAGCGATCTTCAGTGGTGTTGTTGCTTCAAGATATGCTGGAAGTAGTCACGCGTGATATGATGGTGAATGAGATCCGGTAGGTAAACTTAGTAAAATAATTTTTGTAGTAGTAAAATAATTTTTGGTGTAAAATATTTAATTTGTTAAGTTAAATAATCATAATGATTGAATGTTTCGCATATAAATCTTAACAATTCTTGCATTTCCTCGTGTTATATTTTGTAGAGAGTTGGTTGAAGTTGGTCATAGTAGCAAGGATGCTGGAAGGCAACTCTTTGCTGGAACTGATGCAAAACCTGCAATATTGTTCCCTCCTCCAGTTACAGCACAGTGGGAAGAACAGGTAAGTGTATAAAACTACTTAATTATTTCAGTCTTTTTTTTTTTTTTGGTAACAATACTATGACAGTTAATGTAATGTATGAAATCTGACGCACCTCTTGCTGATTACAATTTCAGATCAGACGCCTCCATCTGCTGCTAACAGTTAAGGAATCTGCCATTGACGTACCAACAAACCTAGAAGCACGTAGAAGGATTGCATTTTTTACAAATTCATTGTTCATGGATATGCCTCGTGCTCCCCGCGTCCGTAAAATGCTTTCATTTAGGTTTGTTATGTTCATATATATGAGCTATTGAGCTTAGGTGATATCTGAGTTCCATCAAGTCAATTCTTCCTTAAAACAAGTTGTTTGGGTCTCATTTTGCTAGTGGAAAGTCCATCTGCTCGGTTATTTTCAATTGAATGTGTGCATCCTTAAATTATTGTATTAGAAAGCGTCGTGACTTACAAAATGACCAAGGTTCCAATTACTTTATTTGGTTTCTCTTTCTGATGTTTAATCAGTGGGAGCAGCAAGTTTCATATTTTTGTTTCTTTCTACGTTGAGTTGAAAATAACTGTAATTTCTTTATCATTAAAGACATATCACATATGAAGCCTTTGGGTTTTCCGATGGGCCAATGTCCTGAATAACAGGCCAAGGTTTTCAGCTTTCAAATGTCTTTTTCATAAAATAATTTCCATTTTACGTTGTTGCCCCATTGACAGCATCATGACGCCATACTATAGTGAGGAGACTCTGTATTCCAAATCGGACCTTGAGATGGAAAATGAAGACGGTGTATCAATCATATACTACTTACAGAAGATTTTCCCAGGTTAGTAAAACTATATTTAACATGCTTGACTCTTTTGAAGTCAATGTGTGAATGATTTGACAGCCGTTTTGTGACTTTTCTAGATGAATGGAATAACTTCATGGAGCGACTTAATTGTAAAAAGGATAGTGAAATATGGGAGAATGAAGAAAATGTTTTGCAGCTTCGTCATTGGGTCTCCTTGCGAGGACAAACGCTCTGCAGGACTGGTATTTGATTTCTCATCTTCTTCTCTATCAAGTTTTATTTCTGGTACTAATTGCTTTGATGTTGCAGTTAGAGGAATGATGTATTACCGACGAGCTCTGAAGCTTCAGGCTTTTCTTGACATGGCCAATGAAACCGGTAAGACTAAGAGCATGGTACCTTTTTCTCTCCTAATGTTTAACTAGTCATTGTCAAAATAAAAAAGAAATCAACGTATGTGAAATATAGTGCCATCATGCCTAAGGTCTCCACCTTACTCAAGTATGCAAAGAGTGGATACTCTTTTCCACTTTCATTTTTTTTTCACTCTTTTCATGGTACACAGTCGAGTGTCTAGTGAAGTTGTTATTGTGGAGGTAAATATGTTGGTTTCTAAGTATTTTGAGTTATAAGCAGAGATACTAGATGGCTACAAAGCAATCACGGTTCCACCAGAAGAAGAAAAGAAAAGCCAGAGATCTCTTTATGCTCAATTAGAAGCAGTGGCTGACCTTAAATTCACCTATGTTGCTACCTGCCAAAACTATGGCAATCAGAAACGCAGTGGAGATCGACGCGCAACAGACATCTTGAATCTGATGGTTAAGTATGTAATCTGTCTGATAAGTCAAAATATTTGCAATTTGATTTCTTAGTGTTACTGACCTCATTTTCTTGAAGAATCTTATTCCTTATTTTTCCCCTATAGTTATCCTTCTCTTCGGGTTGCATATATCGATGAAGTTGAAGAGAGTGACGCTGCTAGTGGAAAGGTGCAAAAGGTTTACTATTCTGTCTTGGTCAAAGCTGTTGACAATCATGATCAGGTAATCCTTTGAACTTTTTTACAGAACCACCATGTTCACCATGTTGCCTTTTGTACGTAAAACACTAATTATTTTCTTAATTCTCTAAAGGAAATATATCGTATAAAGTTGCCTGGTTCGGCAAAGATTGGTGAAGGGAAACCCGAAAACCAGAACCATGCTATAATTTTTACTCGAGGAGAAGCTCTTCAGGCCATTGACATGAACCAGGTGAAACCTATAGGAGTCTTGAATTATGATAAGTTCTATTTTAACTTTTCAGTCCAACTGAGATGTACTTTTCCAATTTCTTGTAGGACAATTACTTAGAAGAAGCTTTTAAAATGAGAAACCTTCTTGAAGAATTTAATGAGGACCACGGAGTACGTCCTCCTTCAATTTTAGGTGTTCGTGAGCATATCTTTACTGGAAGGTTGGTTACGTGTTAGCTTTTTCTTTTACTTTTAATTAACATTTGGAGATTGTATCACTACAATTGTGTCCTGTACTCCTAAGAAATGTGATTCCTATCTTATGTGAACTGCAGTGTTTCTTCATTGGCCTGGTTTATGTCAAATCAGGAAATGAGCTTTGTGACCATAGGTCAAAGAGTTCTTGCAAGACCTTTGAAGTATGTTTTCTCTTCCACTACTAAACTCTTTTAAGTAATCCAAAGCAAATTTTTAGAAAGATCTGAATCATTTTTATAATAGAGCAGTACCTTTTAGTCCCAAATGATTTGTTCAGATTAGATTTAATTAATAAATGAATGTTGCCATACTTTGGAGGTGTGTTGCATCTGTTGATATAAGTAGAAGATCTGAATTCTGTAGGGCATATTTTTATAAACCAATTTATTCCGGTGAACTATCTATCTAACCTCTCATGATACCCTTTTTCTCTAGTTTCCTTTCCTTTTCCATCTTGAGATCACTGTTTTTCTTTTTCTTTGATTATGTTGAATATGTAGGCCTCAGTTACAGACGGAATGGAAACTAAGATTCATGTGTCTCGGTGTTCGAAATGAAGTTCATATGATATATATTTGGTTCAATAAAGTTTTTAAGTCATTTACTTAGTAATTACCTATTGGTTTCAGGATCCGCTTCCACTATGGACACCCAGATGTCTTTGATAGAATCTTCCACATTACTCGTGGTGGCATGAGCAAGGCTTCCCGTGGCATCAATCTGAGCGAGGACATCTTTGCTGGTAACATTCGTGAATAAACACACATGCGCACACATGAATGTTTGCATGTGGGAAAGCACACACATCTAACATCTGATTTATGACATGAGTTCTTGCTGTGTAGGTTTTAATTCAACGTTAAGGCGAGGGAATGTTACTCACCATGAATACATTCAAGTTGGGAAGGGTAGAGATGTTGGGCTCAACCAAATCTCTCTCTTTGAAGCCAAAGTTGCTTGTGGTAATGGAGAGCAAACGCTTAGCAGGGATATCTACCGCTTAGGGCACCGTTTTGACTTCTTTCGCATGTTGTCCTTCTATTTTTCGACAATAGGGTTTTACATCAGCGCAATGGTAATCCTGTCTTTATATTTGACCTTTTATTTGCTGTTTTTAGTCTTAGACTGTTACTGTATTTGTTTATTCATTTTGCTGTTTTTCAGTGAAATCATCCTTGAATATGTTGACAAATAATTTCAGTGAACATTAAATCCTGCATGTCATGCTACATCAAGTTGATTCATTCAAATTGACGAGCTGTATCAATTAAAATTACCGAGAACTTCTCATGCTTAGAACTATTTAGAGTCTGAAGTTTTATGCCATGTCCTTTCCTCTACCGTTTCCATTGATAAACGTACCATTGTTTTGTCCTCTAATTTAAAAAATTGTGCCATTTGACGAACACAAGAAATTAGCATACATGTCTTAGAGCCTTTGGCAGCATAGATGGCTACGTTACATAAATACTAGGTGGTTGAAACTGTACAGATTTGTCATTTGTCTGGTTCAGTTGTATTTGATAAAGAAGCATGGAAATCATATCCCTGTTATCTAAATGTTATGCTTTGCAGTCCTACATTATCCTTGTTCTTTGTGTAATGGGAGAAACTGAGCATTCTTTGTACAGTTCCTTCATTTTCATTTTCTTGCTAACATGAGCGTTTTCTTGTAATCCAGTTGGTTGTCCTTACAGTCTATGCGTACTTATACGGCAGACTTTACTTGTCATTAAGTGGAATGGAAAAGACAATTGTGAACTATGCCGCCACCAGGGGAAATAATGTTCTACAAGCAGCCATGGCTTCACAATCTATTTTCCAATTAGGTCTTTTGACTTCCTTGCCCATGATCATGGAAATTGGACTAGAAAGAGGGTTCAGAACTGCGTTAGGGGACATGATAATTATGCAGCTGCAACTAGCATCCGTTTTCTTCACCTTCTCTCTTGGTACCAAAGTTCATTATTATGGTCGAACTGTGCTGCACGGCGGTGCTAAATACAGAGCAACTGGTCGTGGCTTTGTTGTCAGGCATGAAAAGTTTGCCGAGAATTACAGGATGTACTCAAGGAGTCATTTTGTGAAAGGCCTTGAACTTATGGTACTGCTTATAATTTATCAGATATACGGTTCAGCAGTAACTGGTACAATATCATATATCTTCGTCACATTCTCCATGTGGTTCTTAGTGGTTTCGTGGCTGTTTGCTCCCTTCCTGTTTAACCCTTCAGGATTTGAATGGCAAAAGATAGTCGAAGATTGGGATGATTGGACAAAATGGATAAGTAGCCATGGTGGTATTGGTGTGCCAGCGACCAAGAGTTGGGAGTCTTGGTGGGATGAGGAACAGGAACACCTGCAGCACACTGGGGTTTTGGGACGATTTTGGGAGATTGTTCTTTCTCTACGCTTCTTTCTCTTCCAATACGGAATTGTGTACCATCTAAATGTGGCCAGGGGTGATAAAAGCATCATGGTAAACTTCATTCCGTTTCTTATTTACTTCTGTATTTGTTTCTTTTCTCTCAAAAAATGAGACAAGTTCCATACTCTTCGAAGCTTACAAGCCGTTCATAACTCCTTGTCTGCTTGCCAAATATCTTTATTTAACTGAAATTATCTTTATGTACACAAATTGCAGGTTTATGGTCTGTCATGGCTGGTCATTGTCGCTGGGATGATCATCCTAAAGGTTAGTTTTCAAGCTCTAATACTTTCTGGTTGAAAGTGATGTTTTCATAACTCTAAAATTTATTCCACTGAATGGTGAACTTTCACCTCAAAATCTTAGGTTGTGTCGATGGGAAGAAAGCGGTTCAGTGCAGATTTCCAGCTGATGTTCAGGCTTCTCAAGTTGTTCCTGTTTATTGGGTTTGTCGTCACTATTGGAATGCTTTTCGCTTTCCTCAGTCTTACTGTTGGTGACATCTTTGTGAGCTTATTGGCCTTCTTGCCTACAGGATGGGCGCTACTAATGGTACATGCCTCATATAACTTGAAACCTACTTTGCTTTTGTATAATATCCGTTATTTGCTGTTGTCCTCGACAATTTTACATGTGAACTTCTGTGTACGCTGGTGGTGTCGTTGCATGAGCAGATATCACAAGCATGCAAGCCGTTGGTGAAGGCCCTAGGAATGTGGGGATCTGTCAAAGCTCTAGCAAGAGGGTACGAGTACGTGATGGGGATCACTATACTTGCACCAGTAGTTGTTCTTGCATGGTTCCCATTTGTCTCGGAGTTCCAGACCAGGCTGCTATTCAACCAAGCTTTCAGCCGAGGGCTTCAGATCCAACGTATTCTTACTGGTGGGAAGAAGCACAAGTCAAACTAAACTCATTACCAGATTTATCGACCTAGCTAGAGAGATAAAAAGGAGATGACGGACAAATTTGGAGACACTTTTGTGTCGGGAAACCAGTAGAGAGCATGGAGATTCTGAAACTGAGTACTTAAATTCATTCCATGGCATGTAAAGCGACGTGTAGATTACATGAAACTGTAACGTAGTATTAGAATCCATCGTATATCGCATATATGAAATGTATAATGCATATATCCGAGGGCGTGGCAAAGCATATGCCAGTGCCATGTATACTGAGTACAATTTCTTGTTGCAGTAGAAAATAAAATGGATATTGGAGTAAGGTGATGAATCTTGTGTTATACGTTATGGCAGAAAAGAAAGGGACATGTACTTGAAAGCAAGGAAAACTAGATTGTTTAAGAAAAGGATAGACTGTTTAGGGACCTACATAGAAGGAAACCTCTGAAAAGATAACGTATGGTTCGTTTGATGATGATTTCGCTTTTGGTTATATTAACTCTTAAATTTTATTTTAATTTGTGTATTTGCTAAAACCAAAGGAAAAGCAGACGGGAGAAATGAAAAGTGTAAAAGAATGAAACAAAAATTTGAAAGTGAAATCAACTTAAAATAGTTTTTGGCTTTTAGTTTTCCTTAGCAAGTATGTCCGCGCGTTGCTGCGGGTTTTAAAGCAATATAAAACATATAAAAGGATACATATATATAATGAGGAACAAAATAGGTGTCCAAGGATGAGGTACTATTTACATAGATATGAAAATTCATTTTCAACCTTATTTACAATGAGGAACAAAATAGTCCAAGGGTGGAGTAATATTACATACATGAGTAACAAAATAGGTGTCCAAGGGTAGGGTTCTACATTTCTTCTCACATGTATGTTTTCTTTTGTCTGTTACATTACAGATTGGGAAATTGGAAGTTGTTAATGTAAATAAATGAGAGTCTTAGTGTAAATGAGTCTTAGTGCAAATGAGAGGACAAAATATAGGCTTGGTTTGAACTACAGATAAAAACAATGAAAGTAAGTTGAAGAGTATTGCTTTATTTAAGACAAAATGTCCTAAACTTTAAATCCTATATGAATCAAGTTTCTAAAACCATTCATATTCAAACCAATCAATTCAATCATGCTCAAACCAATTATGTGTAATACGTAAGGAAAAGTTAAAAAGTATATTTGGCACGTATAAATTAGCTCTATTTATATTGGTTAGAGTTTTTATGTGAGTTAGAAATAGGGAACTTTAACGAAAAGCACCCGGTACTGTTCACTTTAACGAAAAACCACATTTTTACACTAAAAAGTCAATCCTGGCACTATTCACTTTACCCTTTATTTTGTCCTTATCATTAAAACTCAAAGTTTTCAAGCCCTTTTCATTAGTTTTCCTTTAGAAATATCCATTTGGTCGTTTCTTAGAAAAAAATGTCCCCAATTCCTTACTCTTACACCTTAAATCTTATGTTTGTACTCCTAAATTGTACAAAACAAAAAAAAGGTCAAACCTATGTACAAAAAATGTTATAAACTCAACAGTTGATATTTCTTTGTTCACACTATTTACCATGACAAAGTTACGAAACTTGAACAAAGGAATAGTACATGCTGTGAAAAGGCTACAAAACTTGTAATAGTAGAAAAATTAACTTGTTTCAACACCTAAAGGATTTACTACTTAAACATAGTTTGTTGTAACAGGCACATGGACAAACTCAAAAGAAAATTCCAAGTAAAAACCCAAAAACTTTTGTACAATCCATCGCAAGCAATGAAGAAAGTTAATAATGACACACCTTGACCCATAATGTCCACTAGGACTCCGAATCAAGCAGTGCTGACCAACACCTGGAATGTGACGAAGCCATAAAGTGTGATAATATATAAAATGTGAATAAATTAAAATCTAAAAGTGCCTAAGTACACAAGTGCGTGGTGAGCGGATCTGGACCCTTTTCACATGCGATACAAAGCATAGGTATAGTACAGTAAGGTGAGATAATGATTATACCTTCATAAAAGACATATGTGCTGAACAGTGCCACGAATCTTCGTTGATACGGAACTCTGCTGCTAGAACCTGGAGGGGTACAAAAACAAAAAAATGTGAGTGAGTGAAAAAAAACTCTTCAAACCAATTCCAACTACCAAAGATAGTAGCCCCTCGCTGTAATACTTGTTTAATTCCCAGAAAATAACAGGCATGACTATAAATCAAAACCATAACCAAAATAATAGTCTTACAGTTATTCTACGTCAAATACCTTAACAGGAATGAGAAACCCAGGTGAAATAAACCAATAGGAAATAGCATGTTAGCCGGATCCACCTATCTTGTACGGTTGAATCAATATCTCATCCTATATATGCTAGAATCTCATCACATATCTCATCATAAATATATGCTAGCATCTCATCATATATCTCATCATAAATATATGATAGCATCTCATCATATATCATCACATATATGCTAGCATCTCATCACATATCTCATTATAAATATATGCTAGCTTCTCATCATATATGCTAGCTCGTAACATATCTCATCATATATGCTAGCATCTCATTACATATATCATCACATATATGCTAGCATCTCATCACATATATCATCACATATATGCTAGCATCTCATCACATATCTCATCATAAATATATGCTAGCATCTCATCACATATCTCATCATAAATGTATGCTAGCATCTCATCATATATGCTAGCTCATAAGTCGGAGTCACCTCTAGTGACCTGTACGACTTGTCCATAGCTCAATAAGTATACTTGCACACGAGTCGGAACCACCTAAAGTGGTCTGTACGACAGAACTGGCTGTAAATAAATATGCTCAAGTGCTACGATCACATGAAGACTATGCGAATAATCGCGGGTCACCTACAAGTCGGAACCACCTATAGTGGTCTGTACGACAAGACTGTGCACCTACCTTGGATCCAAGTTGAGCGTAAGGTGCGGGAGGTGAACATCACATGAAGGACTATGCCCTGGCCACGGGCAAGAGCACTAACACCGGGTGCAGGTTTATGAGCTCTAAATACATCTCGTTTAGCTAAAGCAATCTCATATGACATATACAACTCATAGGCAACCTGTTCAACAATATCGGAGTTGCCTAAAACATAAATGTAGTCATGTCATAACTCAATCATTTCAACTAATACCATAACTCACCTGAACTTACCGGGGTGTCTTGAATTCACCTTTGCATTTCAGAGTGTTCACCCTTAATTATGTGCAAGTAACATACACGTGAATATACCAAGATGTAAATCTGAAATTCGACCATATCATGATATTTCCAAACATATAACATATATACAAATGGCATAAAATGCATAAATTGTATCGCCCCACTCCCGAACTAATTACCTTTACAAATAATTATCGGTAATAAACCCAACTAAACACTAGCTTAATTAACTATCATACTAACTATTTTTCACCTCAATGTTACGATTCTTCACACATTGATTTATAATCAACATTTAACCACTAAAACATAAGGTTTAATCTCACATTTTTCCACCAATCTCCTTCACATTGCTCAATTTCCCAAACAAGGCTATTGTCTCAATTATTTAGTGTGGTAGTGATGAGTGTTGTGGTAATAAGTGGATGTAATGGGTGTGGTAGATGAATGTTTGGTAATGAGTGGAGGTAATGTGTGTAGTGGATGGATGTTTGGTAATGAGTGTAGTGGATGAGTGTTGTGGTAATGAGTGGATGTAATGGGTGTAGTGGATGGATGTTTGGTAATGAGTGGATGTAATGGGTGTAGTGGATGGAGCTCACGGCAAAGAATGGAAGGGAATGGATTTGTGAGATGTCATGCTTTGTTGTGGTGTGGTTTGTATATGTTTAAGGAGAAGGGATGGCTGAATGTTAAAGGAGAAAAGACCCCCATTTCCTTGCATGCAGAATTGTCCCCTTTGCATGTGTGTGTATGAATGATGTCTCCACACTGTGCATGTGTCTCTCTGCCCTCCAAGCTGTCCATGCACTTTGCCTGTGTGTGTATGCCCTCTTTTCTTCCATGTACCGTGCTTTATATTGTATCTCCACATGTACTAGCTGTTACATTCACACACACACATGCTCTTCATCATTTCAGCCACAAATCAGCCCATTCTTTGCCCATGCCGTGCCTTTCTTTCCCATGTGTGTGCTGTCCATGTACTCATCATTTCCACTCCTTCATTCTTTACTTTCTGCTGCCCATGCCGTGCCTTTCTTGCTGTTTTCTCTCTTTATTTTCACATGTACCAGCTGTTACTCTTGCACACACATGCTCTTCATCATTTCAGCTACCAATCAACACCTTTTCTCCCCATGCTGTGTTCCTCTTTGCATGTGTGTGTGCTGTCTATGTTTCTTCCATGTGCCGTGTTCATCTTCATCATTTCAGCTAGCAATCAACATATTTTCTGTCATCACATGGCAGCTATGATGTTTGTAGTTGTAGATCAACACACTTGCACACACACATGCAGATTTCTAGCCTTTTAATCTTCAAAAGCGTCCATCCTCATGTCTCCATGCTTGCACTATCCAATCTTGGCCCAAAAATGCTCCAAAATGCTCCAAATAGCACTGTGTTGCCAACTTTGTTATTTGAACCTACAAACACACAAAAATAGCTTAAAGTACTAAAATAACTAGAATTAAACTAAGTAAATACCAAGAAACAAGCTAACTAAGTTGCATATATATGCTCCTATCACTAGACAAAACATGGCAGCGTGTCTAAGTTGTCGTAAACTCGAGAGAATCTACAACTTGATAGGTCTACTCCTCTGCGACATTCTCCAAATAAGGCTTCAAACACAGCCCATTGACCTTAAAATAGGTGACATTCTTGATGTTCTCTATCTCCACAGCTCCATGGGGAAATATTTGAAGCACTTTGAATGGTCCAACCCATCTACACTTCAATTTACCTAGAAAAAGTCACAAACGTGAGTCATACAAAAGTACTTTCATACCTAGTTGGAACTCTTTCCGGAGAATTGCTTTGTCATGAAAGAGCTTAGTTCATTCTTTGTGGATCTTAGCATTCTCATATGCTTCATTTCTAAGCTCTTCCAACTCATTAAGTTGGAGCTTCCTTGCTACACCAACTTCATTGAGATCAAAATTGAACTTTTTTATAGCCCAATATGCACGGTGCTCGAGCTCTATTGGCAAATGACATGCCTTTCTGAACACAAATTGATAAGGGCTCATTCCAATTGTGGTTTTGTATGCTGTTCGATAAGCCCAAAGTGCATCATTCAACCTAAGTGACCAATCCTTCCTTGTAGGGTTGACGGTCTTCATCAAAATGTTATTTATTTCCTTATTGCTGATCTCCACTTGGCCCGAGGTTTGAGGATGATATGGAGTTGCCACCTTATGTTCGATGTTGTACTTCTTCATCAATGCCTCGAAAGGTTTGTTGTAGAAGTGGCTACCACCATCATTAATGATAGCTATCGGAGTTCCAAACCTACTAAAAATCATATTTTTGAGAAAATTCAAAACAACCTTGTGATCATTAGTTAGTGTAGTTGCTGCTTCAACCTATTTGGATACATAATCTACTGCCACCAGTATGTATATGTATCCAATCCAAATGAGGATGGAAATGGTCCCATGAAGTTGATTCCCCACACATCGAACAGCTCCACCCCCAAAATGTTGTTCAATGGCATTTCATTCCTACGGCTGATGTTCCCCATTTTTTGGCACCTATCACACTTAGAACAAAAATCAAAGGCATCTTTAAATAATGTAGGCCAAAAGAAACCAGATTGTAAAAGCTTTAAAGCTATCTTTTTCGCACCGAAATGTCCTCCACATGCCAATGCATGACTGAATGTTAACATGCTTTGCTGCGCACTCTCCGGGACACATCTTTGGATGATTTGGTCAGGGCAATACTTGAACAAATATGGCTCGTCCCAAACATAGTGTTTCACCATTGAAAGGAACTTCTTTTTCTCCTGAAAAGTGAAATCATCTCTAATTACACCATAAGAAAGATAGTTAACAAAATCAGCATACCATGGCTCTTTTTCTTGAATGACAAAGAGCTGTTCATCCGGGAATGATTCGTTGAGAGGCAAAATTGATCCATCTCCATGGTTTTCATCAATGAGGCTTGACAAGTGGGTAACAACAACATTTTCACTCCCCTTCTTGTCTCGAATTTCCAGGTCAAACTCTTGTAACAAGAGTACCCAGCTAATCAAGCATGGTTTAACATCCTTCTTTGTCAACAAGTACCTAACAGTTGCTTGGTCAAAGTAAACAATTACTTTAGAGCCAACAAGATATGAACGAAACTTCTCTAAAGCAAAAACAACAGCAAGCAACTCTTTCTCGGTTGTGGAGTATTAGAGTTGAGCATTGTTTAATGTCCGGCTTGCATAGTAAATCACATGTGGGAGCTTATTCACTCTTTGACCTAAAATAACACCAATAGCATAGTCAGAGGCATCACACATTGATTCAAAAGGTAAAGACCAATCTGGTGCCATAATAATAGAAGCAGAGGTTAGTTCATGTTTCAAGGTGTTAAACGCATTCATACAATCTTTATCAAAGTGAAATACAACATCTTTAGCCAAAAGATTGCATAATGGACGAGTGATCAGGGAAAAATCTTTAATGAAATGACGATAAAAACTAGCATGTCCTAGAAACCTTCTCGCTCCCTTCACTGATGTAGGGGCTGCCATATTTGAGATGATGTAAATTTTTGCTTTGTCAACTTTAATTCCCTTGCAAGATATTACATGACCCAACACAACACCTTGTTTCACCATGAATTGATACTTTTCCCAATTAAGAACCAAATTTGTTTCCTAACATCTTTGAAGCACTAGAGAGAGATGGTTAAGGAAATCATCAAAAAAAGATAGAATTTTAGGGTTTGTTGATGGTGTAAATATTGAAAAAGATAAGGGGAATTTTTGTCTTAAAATGTTATAATTTTGTGTTCCATAGATGTGGAACCAGTCGTTCTAGGGGATGAAATGGAACGAAAAATCAGACAAAACTCGTTCTATGGGACAACACGTTCCACGATTTTTAGCGCACTAAACGTGGGATAGAACGCCTCGTCCCACTGCGTTTCGTCCCATTCCACGTACCAAACGGTACCTTAGGGTTTGGGAGACTGGATCTTTTTGTGTTTAGTAATGTTTAGGGTTTTTTATTTTATTTATTTTTTTATGAAGCGGTCATGTATTGCATTTCATAACAAAAAAAAAGTACAAAGGGAGGGCAAAAAGTTAGTCCAATTACAGGGAAAGATCATCCTCCAACAGTACATAGCTTTGGAATCCTCTGCAGCATAGCTTTGGAATCCTCAATAATATGTCCAATAGAAGACATATTAGTGACAGTATCCCTTAACGCTAAAATGATCTGAAGCGAGTCGCTCCCGAAAGTAACATTATGAAAACCCATTGTCGACGCCAACACCAAGCCATCCCTAAGAGCTAAAAACCTCAGCGTGAAAGGAAGAGGGGACAAAATCGAAATTCCTCCCAACCCGTGCAACAAAATTTCCATGGCAATCCCGCACAACAATTCCAATACCTCCCATCATGAGATCCTTAATCAAGGCACCGTTTGAATTAGTACTAATAAACTCATGCCACAAAGAAGTGACACGTGAAACAAAGATGTTTGGGACTTCAAACATGTTATTCCACAACCTTGAATTTCTTTCTCCCTAAATTGCCCAGTACAGCATCATGAAGAGATCAAATTTGGGAGCAAGAAGTTGCTTAACCAAGACTAGCGCCCAATCTTTCATGGGAGTCCTTGTATCACATCTTGGAAGATGACCAAGGGGGGACGATGGCTATATGCAGTGGGCAAAGTGGCATTCCCCCAACAAGTGAGCGGCAGATTCCTCATTTGAGTCACAAAGGCAACAAAATAAATCATTTGTAACCCGGTGCTTACCAAGATTGCTCTTCGTTGGAATAAAATTGTTTCATAGTTTCCACATCCCCATCTTGGTCTTTGGTGGCACTTTCGCTTGCCATATTTAATTTGTTCCAAAGCAAGGTGTATGAATTAGAATGGGAAGAGGAAGAGGCTTTCAAGGAGATCAAATAGATCCAGTTGTAGGCAACATGGTATGCTCTTTTAACCAAGAATTTACCGCCTTTATTGAAATGCCAAATTAACCTGTCATCCAAATTTCGTAAGCTCAAGGGTTGGGAAAGAATTAGCTCCGACTCGACATCCGTGAAGGTCTCAGTTATGATTGGAGTTTTCCATTTCTTCGAACTTGAATCAATAAGATCGAAGATAGTGGAAAGAAAGCAATTTGGGGTTTAGGAGAGAACACCCGAAATCGAGACGGAAAATGGATCTAGGCATCTTCCCAAATCTTTAACTTTTCTCCATTACCAACCTGCTAGCGGGTTCCCCTACTAAGAATCTCCCACGCATTGCAGATAATTTTACAACACAAGGAAGCCTCATTCTTAATTGGAGCTTCCATAAAAGAACAATTTGGAAAATATTTGGCCTTTAAAACCCGAGCAACAAGGGGGTTCGGTTCGTTTATAAGCCTCCACCCTTGCTTGGCAAGCATGGCAAGGTTGAAGGCATATAAATTCCTAAAGCCGAGACCTCCTTCACACTTCGGAGCACAAACTTTTTCCCAAGACATCCAATGAATTTTCTTCTCTCCATCCATCCCATTCCACCAAAAGGCAAAAATAAGGTGGTTAAGATCCTCTCAAAAATATCTTGGAAGAAGGAAATAATTCATAGTGTAGAGGGGATAGTTTGCGCCACCACTTTCATAAGAATTTATTTGCCCGCTAGACTTAGAAATTTCCCTTTCCAACTTCGAAGCTTCTTCCAAATTCTCTCCTTCAAAAAACCAAAGCATTGCCTCTTGTTTCTACCAACAAGAGTTGGAAGCCCTAAATATTTCTCATGCTTTGGTACACACTGAACCCCCAAAAGGCTAGCCAATATTTTTTGCGTCCTCCGTTTAGTATTACGATTGAAACAAACTGCATTTTTTGAAGATTAATCATCTGCCTTGAAGTTGCCTCATAAGAGCTCAAAATAGTGGTTATTTAGGCACACTCAGTTTCCTTTGCTTTGGTTATCATCGGCAAAAATAAGGTGGTTTATGACTAGAGCATTTTGACATAAAGAGATGCCATGGAGCAGACTTGCGTTGACACACCCCGACCCGGAATGTCCACTAGGACTCCGAATCGAGTTGTGCTGGCCGACACCTGGAGGGTAACGAAGCCATAAAGTGTAGTGATGTGGAAAATGTGAATAAATTTAAACCTAAAAGTGCCTAAATACAAGAGTGCGTTGTGAGCAGGAATGAACCCAATTCACACGTGATAACAGAACATAAGTAGGGTACAGTAAAGTAGGATGAGAATTATACCATTGAAGGTAATCTCCAATACTAATATTTGCCAAGAATCCTCGTCGATATAAAAGCTCAGCTACTAAAACCTAGAGGGGCGAAAAACAAGGGTGAGTGGGCCTGAAAATAAAGTTTCATAAAAACCTTGGAAAACATTATAACCCCTCGCCGTAAAACATGTATAATTTCCAAAATATACATACTATGTATAGTATGAAAAATACTTATCGTAGCCTGCCAAATGTAAATAAGGTATGACATCCCAAAATCACAAAATCTCAATAGTAATATAAGTAAAATCAAGTGCTCAACAATCTATACTAGCACACAAGTTGGAGTCGCCTAATGCGACCTGTACGACTGCACCAATTGCTCATCAATCTATGCTAGCACACGAGTCGGAGTCGCTTAATACGACTTGTATGATAGGACTAAGTGTAATAATATACGCTCTAGTACTACATTCACGTAAAGATTAGCACTATTCGTTGTCACATACGAGTCATAATTGCCTATTGCAATCTGTACGACAGGACTAGCACCTACTTGGAACCAAGGCGAGCATGCGGTGTTGATGTGAAAAACACGTGAAAGACTAGCTTGGCCATGGGTTGAGCACTAACACCTGGTGTAGCAATGATGAGCAGACTATATGAATATAAGCATGCCATAATGATGCAATAATTCGAAACAATATAATAAACTTACCTGAACTTACATGCGCATGTCGTAGGATTATTGAGCATTTCACCATAGTACAACATTTCTAATAACGATATTTAATCATGGCATGATATGCATCAATCAATTCAAAAGCATTTGTGGAAACTATCAATCATATATATATATATATATATACACATACATATATATATATATATATATACACATACATATATATACTATAAAAAGGAAAATATACACTCACCTGAAGTCCGCGATACAACTCCCTAGCACGAATATCGAGGCATCACGAATGATCGGCACCTAAAACAATTATCAAATCACGTCTTAGAATTCTTATCAATAGAACACGTAACTTACATAAAACACATCCTCATGGATGTTCTAAAATGATTTGAAACCTATTGACCAAAAGTCAATCGTTGGTCAAAAGTCGACGGTAGGGTCCACAAACCTACGTAATTCGATCCAGAAGATCTGCAATTCAGATTTCCGATTTGTAACTTCCAAAGATCCACATTATACTTATAAAATTTCATTACGAACCAACGGTTGGATCTTCACCAATTTCAAATTCAAGTGGCGGTCAACATTTTATTTTACGAGCTCACAAATCCAATTTGGGAAGATCCGTACGTCTGTTTCCCAATCCGTAAGTTTCTAATATCCTCAAATATTACGTACTATAACGTATTAAAGTTTGGTGACGATCCAGTGATTGGATTGTCCATTCATATAAGGATCAAGTAGCGGTCTCTATCAAAACTATGTTCAAACGATGGGATTTCATCAATCGAACTTCACCTATGGAATTGGAGTATCAAACTTAGCTTAGGAAGGTCAGGGGGTGCCTCGGCCCACGAGCCGCTGCATGCGGCAATCGTCCACCCCGACTCGCCTGAAAATTCAACTATTCCCATAAATTCTCAAATTTTTACAAGAATGAAGATCTCAATAAGTAGAGTAAGTTTTATATCTATGACCATCTCCAATTTGGCCGGGAAAAGTTCCAATTTAGCTCATACTCGCCGGAAACCCTAGAATGGGTGAGCTTCGATTCTTCCTTCTTGGTGTTCCGCTACCCTTATAACTGATTTGGCTTTGTTCCAGGGCCCAAGGGAAGTTGTTAGATGGTGGGGATCGACGATAACGCCTTCAAGAATGGCGGATCGACGCCATGGAAGCCCCAACGCCACCGATGATATTATACTAGAAATATGAGCTAATCCTCGTCTATAATGGGTGGAAATGGAAAATGAGAGGTCGGGAACAAGTTTCCAAGTGAAAGCTCGATGAATTTCACCTGAAAAATTGCTGGAAGAGTACCAGAATTAGACTGCAACTCTCGGGTCTGCACTCAGGTCGTGGATCTTAAACGGGTCAAAGAGAATGGGTTTCTAATCCCTTGTTCACTCCTTCCCTCCTTGGTCCTCTCTTTCTTCCTCGTGATTGGTCCTTGTCTTTTCTCTCTCTTAACTATTCGCTGAGCCCTCCTCCTCCTCCTCCTTTCTTCCTTTTTTTTCCTGATTGGGCATTAGGCCCTTTCTTTTCTTTTTTTCTTCTTCTCTCATCCGTCCCTTTCCCTTAACTAATATTAAATAATAACATAATAAAAAATAATATTAAAAAAATAATATAATAATTATGAGAAATATATAAAATAATAAATAGTAATCTGTATAAAAGAACTTTTCAGATTTATAGTTCCGTAAAACCTCCGTCGTAGTTCCGATTTCAATTATGCTTGCGTTTACGCATTCACATCGCCGAGTACTTCTGGAATACGGTAAAGTAATAGTTCGTACGTGTCACGAACTAACGAAAACCAATAATCTTGCCTTTAGGGTATTTTCATCAATTCGCATTTTAAAAAATTAATGAAATCGTAAAAGTAGGGACGGGTTGTCACATGCGTTCTCCTTCTTTGCAATGAGCATGGACAGACCCTCTGTACATATAATAGGAACAAGTAGGGAAAAAAGGGGTCACCCTGGCGGAGGCCTCTCATTGGATAAAGATACCCTTTAGGAGACCCATTAATGAGGAATGAATAGGATACGGTGGAAACGCAAGTCATCACCAAATTAATCCATCTCTGGGAAAAGCCTAGTTTCTAAAGGACACAACAATAATAGCACCATTCCATTCTATCGTATGCCTTGCTCATGTCCAGTTTTAAGGACAAATCCATTCTTTCCTCTCAAGAGTCAGAATAAATAATGAGATATCTCAGTAGCCAGAATGGTGTTGTCTAAAATTAATCTTCATGGCACAAAGGCGCTCTGGTGATGTGATATAATATGGGGCAAGAAAGCTTTTAATTTGTTCGCCAAAGCCTTGGAGGCTATCTTAAACAGGACATTACAGAGGCTAATTAACCTCAGATTGCTCATATATTTTGGCTCATGGACCATAGGGATAAGGGCAACTGGAGTGAAATTAATTTGCTTTAGGAGTTTACCGGACTTGAGAAATGACTTGATCGCACGAGTGACGTCTGAGCCTACAATTTCCCAATATTTTTGAAAGAAGAGGGGTGGCATGCCATCCGAACTTGGCGACTTTGATGGGTGCTTTGGAAGATGGCCTCCCTGATTTCTTCATTAGTGAAATTCTGCTTCAAGTGGGCATTCATATCAGTAGTAACTCTCCTATCTATCGTCGCAATGACCTCACCACTTTTCGAAGTTCTGGATTAGAACATATCACCAAAATAATTGAGCACAATCTCCTCAAGTTTATAATTGTCATCCTGCTACTTCCCATGGGTATTAGTCAACCCCTTGATCTTGTTCTTAGCTTGACGGTTACAAGCCATTCGATGGAAGAATTTTGTGTTGAGATCACCCCCTTTCAACCATAACACCCTATATCTTTGGCACCAAAATGTCTCTTCTTGGCTAAGCAATTCATCAAGTCTTTGAGAAAGAGAGGACCTCTCTGCAATCACAGAATCAAAGGAGGGCAGAGTTAAGTGGAACTCAATTTGGCACACACCACATTTGTCTCGGATTGCTGAGCATAGGATACGGCTCGTTGCCATTTCAGAAGAGCACATTGTGTGGCTTTTATTTTGTGAACAACTTGGTACATTGGGACTTCAGTAACTTTGATTACAGCCTTACACTCCTTTCAGCCATACACTCCTCGTGGTGAGTCCAAAACTCTTCGAACCTGAAGGTAGGGCGGCGTCTACTACTTCGTTCGCTCTCTCCTTTTGTGCACAGAAGAATCGGCAGGTGATTGGACTTACTTTGATCAAGATGGTTCACTGGAGAAAGGGGAAACAATGACTGCCAATTTGGGGATGCCATACAACGATCAAGCCTCTCCTTAACCCCACTGTGACGGGTGGTGATTCTGGTGAACCATGTGAACGAGTTGCCATTAAAACATAGGTCCGACAAGCCACAATCATTAATCAGTTCCCTGAAATTCAACATTTGTCGGATGGGTCTGACTGCTCCCTATCTAATGATTCCATATCTGTGAGGTTTCACATTGCCCCTTAAGGTTTTGGAATTATATCAGTTTACACATTTTGATATTTGAACATCTATATATTCATTTTTTTTTGTTGAAATGTCTTTAATATTCATTATGTTGATGAGTTTTTAGTTAACGTGGTCAACATGTCATCACAATTACGAAGTTCGTGCTTACCATATCATCAATTTGATAAAGATTCAAATAATTTATTAGTCCTTTATGTATTACAAATACATTATTTTTTTTTATGAACAAAATATTATCTGCATTAAGGGAATGTGAGCCTTACAATGGACTAGCGTAATATGGTTCAAATTCGTCTTTAACGATAGTTAAACTTAAGACCACTTACAAGTGAAGAGAAATATCACAGGAACGTAGAATCAAGTGGCTACAAATACATAATTTTGGTCCTTTATGTTTTGAATCAATCAATATATTTGATCCTCCATGTTAATTTTGGTCCTTTTGGTACCGTTTGGTATGTGAGACAGGATGGAACGAAGTGGGACGAGGCGTTCCGTCCCACGTTTGGTGCGCCTAAAATGGATGGAACGCGCTGTTACACGGGACGGTGAATTTTCGTTCTGCCTCACCTCTTGGAACAACTCGTTCCACATCCGTGGAACACAAAATTATAACCTCTCTGTCTCCTTCTTCCTTCATGTTTCCGTCCGAGGACATCTTTACTCACTCTCCGTTCCATCCCATCCCATCCTATCCCATTCCATTGCATCCCGTACTGTCTGCATACCAAATGATACCTTTATGTTTTGAATCAATCAATATTTCATCCTCCATGTTTTGCTTTCCCGGGTGAGCAAGGGCTACCCACAATCCCAGCACCCGAATAAAAAATGGCAAATACGTCTTGGGGTCTTCCAATGTTTCCAGTCCTATATATCCACACCAACCTACTAGTACAGTAATAGTAATAATACTCCTCCATTGCACCCAGTGCTTCTTCCTTCCTTGTCGCCTAGACTTCTGCAACCGAGAGAGTCGCACGTCGCGTTGTCTCGTCTTAAGTCCCAAGCAAACGCCCAAATTGTTGGGGGAAATTGCAATGGATGCCAAGGACATCTTGGGCTTGTCCAAAACCTCGCATCCCGCATCCCAGGAGAAGAAATCTCGACCAGTTAAGGAGTCTCAGAGAAAACCAGATGGCATTTCGCGCGAGGTATGCTTTGATTGTGTGTGTTTAGGGTTTTTCGAATTTCGCTTAAATTTCACAAATTTCGCCTAAATTTATCAAATTTTGGGGATGATGCATGCTGGGTTTCTCAAATTTGGTTGAATAATCTCGAACAACTGAGAAATTGAATTAATAATGCGTGTTTGGGCTTGTCGAAGTGCAGGTGTATGCGCTTATCGGGGGTGTTCCACCTCTCATGCCGGCAGTGGAGCCATTACAGCTGAAAAAACGGCCTCCGACTGACGAAAAGGTTAATTTTGTTCATCATATGTTTATTTACTCACATTTGTAGTATTACCTGAAGCCTTGTTATTGTGTTTGGTTTGAGTTGCTTGAGAATGTAGCCGGTTACTGATTTTATGCGGTGTTAGTTTTTTCGGGTGTTTGACTTTCGATAATCAGTTATGCTAAATCTGGCATTATGCTTTCAGATCACTTGGCAGTGGCTTCCTTTTACAAGTTCTGCTCGGAAAGATAATTTACAGCTCTATCACTGGGTAGGTTTTGTACCTTATGTAGCGCGCCTCCAAGCTCTGCGATTTTTTTTTTTCCCTCTAGTTGGGCTGTGCATGTTTTTAGTCGCTTGTATTTTGCAGGTTAGAGTTGTAAATGGTGTCCCACCTATTGGTGACTACTCCTTTGCCAAGTATAACAAGGTACATTTATCCATAACTGTGTTGGGAAAGGATTGTCCCTCTTCGTATGGTCATAGACTTTTACTTTGTTTCGCATGCAAGTGAATGTATATTTATTATTTTTATTTTTATTTTTCAAACTCTGTGCAGTCTGTGGATGTTGTCAAATACACAGACGAGGAGTATGAGAAGCATTTGACTGATGATGTAGGTATCAAATCAAGATTTTATTTGTATGATGTCATTTAATTTAGGGTATTTGGATTTTAGGGCCTGAATAAGTGCTGTATTAGATGGTAAGATTATTGCGTTTTTTAATCTAATTTAGGTTAAGATTTTAAAATCCAGATCCACATCATATGAAATGGTTTTAAGTGGATTTTAAAATCCAGCTCTGCATCATATGAAATGGTTTTAAGTGTTCTTATTATTGGCAAATATTGCCATCTGAAATTCCGGCCCCACCATAATTAAGCTTGGAAAGTAGGAATTTAATTGTGAGAATGCTTTTCAGTGTGCTTCCTTGTCTCATTTGCTGTTACTAAATTTTGTCTTCATTAGATGTGGACAAAGGAAGAGACGGATCAATTGTTTGAATTGTGTCAACAGTTTGATCTACGCTTCATTGTGATAGCAGACAGGTTCCCGTCTTCTCGTACTGTGGAAGAACTGAAGGAACGCTATTACAAAGGTATTTTTTTATATTTTTTTTTGGTAAATCTATTACAAAGGTATTGTTTCTCTGTTTTCTTCATGAATTTTTTTGCTCATTGTTTGGTTCACTTTCATGATGTTCATGTTATGCTTTGATTTCTATGCATGAATCTTTAAATGATTACTGTTGTGAAAGATCATTGGACTTGGTTCTTGTTGATGCTGATTACACCACTTTTTATTGTAGTATCTCGATCTATATTAATTGCTAGAGCTGCGGCATCGCCTGGAGATGTTTCAGAGCATCCTATTGTTAAGGTTTGTAGCTTTGTCAACTGATCTTTTAGGCGAATATTAATTCTTTTTTGTTGGCAGAGACGATCTCTGTGGGAGCAAGTTAGTTAAGCTGTGTATGTCTTGCTCTCTATAGACCCTGCATTGGGGCAGACATGTTGAACAGGCTGCCCTTTTATTAGTTTCTTTACTTAACATATTTTTTCTGATTTGGTTTCTCTTGTTTTGTCTTGGTTTAGGAACCTTACAAATTTACACAAGAGAGAGATCGCAAGCGAGCATTGTCCATGGTTCTCTCTCAAACAAAGCACCAAGAGAGAAAAGACTCGGAGGTATAAATTTCATCCATCTATTTAGTGATTAATTCTTACATGTGGCCCTGCGACGTTAATTGGGAATATGATTTTTCAAATGGATACGGTCCTTTCTTTACTTGTCTGATCCATTGTAAATTTTCTTAGGTTCTGGCTGAAGCCAAAAGAATAGCTGAGTCACGCATGGCTGCAAGGGTAAGTTTACCGGTACATATACTGCTGTGCTTTATTTGTATTTACTGGTGAGTTCACAACCATTTAGGAAACTGTAGTTTCTTGACGCTTCTACTCTGTGGGTAGAATAAGTGCCATGCTTCTCGAAAGTATAATGCTTCTCGAAAGTAGAATGCTTCATATTGCACAATAACTATCCTTTTTCTTTTGGTTTTGGATTTTCCTCTTTTCGTTTTGAAGTTTGCGCTTACAAATTTTTAAACTTTCATGTTAGTTCTAGCTGAATTTGTACAAATTTGTAAACTTAAACTTTACTTCTGTAAGTAATAAATTGTGGCTGGGGTATGTTTGCTAACTGTGTTAAGTGTATAGAGATCTTTGATGCTTTGTTACAGATAGATACATGTTTTTTTGAACAAATGATATTATCTACACTAAGGAGGGGGTGGGCTAAGCCTCACAATGGGCTAGCAATAATGTGGTTCAAATTTGCCTTTGGTGAGAATCGAATCTAAGACCTATTACTTACAAGTGAAGAGGAATACCACTAGACCGTAGTATCAAGATATGTACCTTTACATCGGTTCAGCATTCCTCCTTGTCTTGGTAAACCACTAACCCATGTTTCCTGAATTAGGAGGTTTTCCAGTATCTGTTGATAACCCTTATTTCTATTAAATAGAATTTTTAAAAGTATATATTAGTGACTCGAGACTTGTGGAAGGGTTATAGCCTATAGATATCAGATTATGCCAATATATTGGTGGTTCAGTTTTCAACAGAATGAATAGTTATGTGCATGCACCTGACTGTTGTGCATATTTATATACTTAGTTTTTCTGTATTTCAGAATGCTAAAGAGTCAGAGTTGCCTATAACATTTAATGTGGAGAGGGCTATCGTTCCTGGTGAGACTCTGTCACCCTCATCCAACTCCGAGTTACCCTCTGCAATGGTTGCACCTTCAACTTCAATGGCAGAGAATACCTCTACTCTAGCTTCTCTCCGAATGGTATGTTTAACTGGTTTGCTAGATTTTGTTCTATTTCCTCTTTTTTTTTAAACCGAGTTCTATTTCCTCTTTCATTTCCCATGAAAGTTACTGCATGACTTCATTTTTGGTTCTTTTTGTATCCATTTTTTCTTCAAGGAAAATCTTGTACTGCTTCTTGAGCCACTCCATATTGTTTAAATTTCTTTGAAAGATGTGAGATATCCATTCTTGAGTCTATTGACGGACTGATTGAGGAAATTTCCAGCTTCGGGTGTATCTTAGGACATATGCGCTGGACCAAATGATCCAAGCTGCAAGCTCATCTGCTGGACTTCGGACTATCAAGCGGGTCGAGCAAAGTTTGCAAGAACTTGGGGTCTGTACTACTTCGTGAACTATTGATTAATTATAGATGCTTATTTCGTTGTCACACTAGGTAGTATATTTTTATCTTGAGTGGCAATTTTTGAGATCCATACATGTTACCATGTTTGTTATCTTGTTTCATAAATTTCTCCTTTGCTTTGCTTTTGAGTCTCCCATACCTTATCAGCATAGAGGCTAAATCACTTGATAATTCAGTTTCAGTGCAATGTCTGTTCTATCACGAATGTGGATGAATTTCTAGACAATTACTTGTTGTAACAACTTATAGAATTTTCATTGAAGAGAGATGCTTTGCGGTTTTTGGTGGTCCTGCTTTGTGTATTCTTGAATTCTATTTGAAAGTTTAGATATCATTGTTTGCTCACTTCTAGTTATCTTGTTTTAATATTAAGCTCAGTTAGATCGTTTGGTTCTTGATAATCATGGATATTGCCATGCAAAATTGCATAGTACGTATTTATATTCAGAGCAACAAATCCTATTAATATCTTTATTCTTCATTCATTAGTTTCTAAAAGAGTTTAAAGTAGTGCATTTTTTCTTTACAGGTTAATTTAAAGCCGAGAGTTCCAACTAAATCCGTTTGTGCACAGCATCTTGAATTAAGAAAAGAAATATTGACGCTACTGAATCTTCAGAAACAGGTGTCACTTAGCTAAGCTTTTTCTTTTATAACTACTGTAAATATTTTGTAATTTTTAGAAAGCATCGTATATTCCTTAAAACATGTATTGGTGATATTTGCATATCTCCAAGTGTTTGCATGGGGTATGTGTTGTAATTTTGATTTCCTTAACCAAACTGCTTTTATGGCCTGCTATGTACTGTCTTTTGGTTATCAGTTACAATATAAGGAGGCAGAAGGCTCATCTTATCGTGATAGTCCATACGAAACACCAGGCACACCCAAGGTTCGTTGTCCTTGCTTGTAGTAGGCTTCTCACTTCTCAGGTGATAAGCTAGCTTGTGATTCAAACAATGGGATTTTTCTGACAGTGCGTCTTCTTATGTGGTGACCAGGATCGCACTTTTGTCCCTGAATCAACAAGTTTTGGAGGTGATGTATTAGGTGACAATAGGAAACCTTGTCTAATCCGGCATGGCTTGTTTGATATTTTTGGTGGTTCTGTGTTTTTTTTTTTCTAGTACTATTGACCTCATTAATATCCATTGGATGTCAGGGGAAAGAGTTGGTAAACGAGACCAAAAACGAAAGGCCCCTGGTAGGGCAGAAGCTCCATCATCGCCTGCGCAGCCTAAAAGGCCTAGAAAGTTAAGGGCATCAGATATGTAGCTCCAGAACTGAGTAAGCAAATTAGCTTTGAGTTGAAGTGGCATGCGGAATGCATAGTGAAATTGGTGCAGGTCATCTGGTATATTACGTTGCCATTATATTGAAGTTTCAAATGTAAGAGCAATCGAAGTAGGAGAAGATGATGTAGTTTCTATCCTTCATGTAGTTGGTGGTTAACGGTGATGGGCGATGCACATCCACCGAATCCTTTCTGATGTAGTAAAAATAGTCACAATCAGGCGTTATAACATTAGGTTTAAACCATGTGAAAAGCTGTTTAATGTTATATTTATGTAAATACATCATGTGAGAATGGCGTTCGATGGCCCTCGCTAAATTTTCTTTGAATTGCAGTAGTAGATTGGTAGTTAGCTCATTGAGGATGATTGCGTATGCTTGTCCGGCGTGAAAGCATCTGATAACAAGTATGAGTTTACTCGTTTTTCGCTTTTGCTTGGCAATGATGAAATGACGATTCTTAGAATTAACAACCAACGGACCAATTGATATTGGGTTCATTTGATGCATCCGTATTATCGAGAGATAGATATGGTATTGTCACATCGAGTTCTGATGCTTGGCTAGCAAGCAAATATGAACACCAAGGGAATTGGCAACAGAGAGAGGGTCTCACGCTCAATGTATTTATCAACCTTCTTGGCCCGTGCATGGTATAACTAACCACTAACCTGACGCAAGCTACATCTCGGATTTAGGTTAAGTTAAAAGATTGTACCCACCAGAGTTTACATTCAAAGGACAGCAAACGAGTTTCAACCGTGGTGCTTCGCTACATGGGTCATTCGTTTGCATCCCAAGGTAAGTTGGCGTTCCAATTTGATTTGCACGACCTTGTTTTCAAGGCCGCGAGGTTCCGATCTCAGCCATAATCGTTTGACCAGAAGTTCAGGCTGCCACATCTATAACAAAGTATACGCTTGGTCATTTGGCCGCCACACTTGATTCTTGAAGAACATAGTTAGGTCTTAGATTTAAGGTTTGCACGCCACGTAAGGTTTGTGTGACCCTGAATGTCTGATGACAATCAATAAAATCCCTCAAACTAAAACAACACCTAATAAAAATGCAGAAAATTACCTTACGAATCTTAAACTTAAATTCAAATGTTTAACATAGATACTCTCCAACAAAAACTTCCTACAGACAGACTTCCGTTTCTAGAACATAGAGAGTTGTACATTAGAGTTGTAGCGAATTTCTTTATGACAAGTAATTATCTGGTATTCCAAATTTGTGGATATGGTAGTCGGTTTTGTCTCCGTCATGAAAAACTTGTCTAGTTACTTTCTTGGTCATTGTATCATTAGGATGAGAAATATTGACACTGAGAACAAGATGTGATTTTCTAATTTATACTCTACTTTTAAGTGAGAGGTTTTAAAATTTGAATCTCGTGAATACCAAGTTCAATACGAAATTATTATGTCAGATACATTATGGTTCAACACAAATCGCCCACCCACAGTATAGATACATTGTTATATTGGCACAAAAAAAAAAAAAAAAAGATTTTATAATTAATATGGGTCCAAAACACAAGGGCACCACACAAACCAAGTCCAATTATGTCCCAAATTGGTAGCAGAAGCATGAAAGCGCAAAGCTTGCCAATAGGATACGAGCAAGGCAATCTCACCTTATCCACCACGCTCCCACCACAATCACTCCTTATCCACATACATTACAAATATACATATAACCCCAAAATTGTTGGTGATACAACCCTAGCTAGCCTACTTACTTCTCTCCATATATCCCGATACATTCTTCTCCTAAAAAAATATAGAGGAAACTACGGGAGGAATAAATGGCAGCGATGAACTCTAGTGTGCTGGCATGCAACTATGCCGTCTCTGGCACCAGAATGTCTGAACTTGTCAATGCAAACACGACTTGCATGCCTTCAGTTGTATTGGCTGCTCAGACCAAAGTTGTAGCACTCAGGGCCCAACAGCCTAGCACACAAAATAATCAAGGAGCTGATGGAAGAAGGGCTGTGCTGCTCTCCCTGGCGGCCATTGCTTTCACCGCTTTTTCTTCCAACTCCACTGCCAATGCCGGTGTCATTGATGATTACCTCGAAAAAAGCAAAGCCAACAAGGTAGCTATAGCTAGCTGCATCCTCTGTGCACAACATACATACCTAGATACATGTGTATGTCTATATTGAATGATGTTCTAAAAGAAAGACGGTTGAGATTGTTAAAATACATTATAGAGTGAGTCCCACGAAAATGTGTCAATTAATTGTGCAAAAAAAAATAGTGTCATGGAGCCGTATAATGTATTTGATTATGTATACTAATTACATTGCTGTATCTCATATATATAGGAACTGAATGACAAGAAGAGGCTGGCAACAAGCGGTGCAAACTTTGCAAGAGCATTCACTGTTCAATTTGGATCATGCAAGTTCCCTGAGAACTTCACTGGCTGCCAAGATCTTGCCAAGCAAAAGGTACCTGCAAGCTCCATTAATCCACTTAATCATGGTTTTAATTGCAATTAGTTTTATTTTAACATTTGAATTGAATTTATATTTAATTTATTTGCTTACTTAAATTTATTTTTTGATTATATTTAATTTATTTGCTTAATTAAATTTGGTTAATGGATGAATGGATGCAGAAAGTACCATTTCTCTCTGACGATCTTAGTTTGGAGTGCGAAGGCAAGGACAAGTACAAGTGTGGTTCCAACGTTTTCTGGAAATGGTGATCATCCAAACAGAAGGGACAACCAACCATCCAAATCCATTAATTTCTCTCAACTTTAAACCATGTAATGTATGCAGCAAATATGCAGTATTGTATGTATGTAGCTTAATTTCTTGTTTATTGAAAAGCTTCGACAATCGTTCATCTTCGTGTCTTGCAGTTAATCAGTCATTTGATCGGCTTCTTATGTATATAGTTCTGTAGTTTTGTTTGAACTCTTGGCATCTTGAAAGATAGAAGAACTGGATATACAAAAACTTCACTCACTCAGATATCTTGTAAATTCTTTAACATAAATCAATCATAAATGAAATGAATATGAAGTTCACAAAAACATTGTTACATTACCCTTGTATCAATTCTATACAAGTTCAGTTCACAAAAACCTTATGATTATCTTCACCCTTTCCATTATTAAGTTACTAATACTAACATTTGCTATTTAACCCCAATCCACACCCCAGCAGGGCTGATAATAAGGTTTTTGAGGCCTGGGCGATGCCAAAAAATATGCTCTTCCTTCATATAAGGAAATTATTTGTTTTCATACTCAAGACTTCGATAAATTTATACTTAGAAAAGCACTTCAAACTCAATAATTTAGAGATACGGAAAATCTAATTTATTTTATATCGAGAGAAGAGAACAAAAAAACCTCAGCTACAGAATCCCAAACATGCAAATCGTCAATGGTAGTATTTGAAATCCCACCAGACATTTCATTACCTATTCCCACTCCAGAGCAAGTTGGAGTGGTGCCATGAACTCTTCTAACTATGATGTTCGAAGTCGGAGGAGCCATTTTGATTCCATAATGATCCCAGCCACTTTTCACTGCTACAAGATCGTCGCCACTCTCTATGTAACAGTCTTCAATGCACACACTAGTACTCGAATCTGAAACACAAGATACAAATTAAATTTTATAAACAAAGATGTTTCTTTAAGTTAATTTCCTTGAATAGTTTTCGTTTTCTTATTGCCTATTACAAGGTGGCAAAGCCAGCTTCTTTTATTAGTTTATATATTAAAGCACGTTCTGTTAAATCGGTTGAACAGATCAGACATGATTCTTTAACAACATACACGAGGTAAATGCACAAAAAAGATAAATAATTTTCTCAATGTTAACTTGTTTAGTTAATTTAGATAAAGCCGATTTTATGTTGAATTGACAGAATAGGAGCATACCTGGGTCTAATACCATCAGTATTAGGAGCATTAAGGGGTGCCAAAATTGTCATTTGCTCGGCTTCTTATGTATTTAGTTCTGTATTTTTTGGTTGAACACTTTGTATCATGAAAGACAGAAAATTTTGGAAACCTAATAGTAATGGCAACAACCAAATTGAACTAAACTAATTCATTAAGTTGACCCACCACCTGTTTAAGCCTAATACTACCTCATTCTAAGCTTTTATGATCCACCAAAATTATATAATCCATCGACTTTTAAATTAAAGACAATCAGTCTAATGAATATGAAATTTTGTATGACAATTCAGTCTCACAGATGAGGGATATATATATAACCAGGAAACGGACACTGCATTGCCGTGTCTAAATCCAAAGTGTAAAAAGAAACATGTAGGAGGCATGTGAGTGATGGAAAAAACAATACCAGTAAATAGACTGCAATGCAGTGTCTAAATCCAAATTAGAAAACAGAATCAGGAAATAGACACTGCAAGTTGCAATGTTTGATCTGTATTGACTTATTTATTGACTTATTCTAAAATATAAAACTATGGGAAATGGAGTGTTAGTTGAAGTGGGTGCTAGCTGTAGTATCAGATTTTGTAATTTTTGTTTATTTTAAATGCATTTAAGTATCACAATACACGATTGACCTATTTATAATTAACATAAATATTGTTCATATATTATTAATAGGGTTTCACAAATGGTCATTGAAATTGACCCTCACCATCAAGATGGTCTCTGAAATTGAAAATCAATCAATGTAGTCCCTAAAAATAGGTGTTGCAAATCAATGTGGTCCTTTCATCACAATTATGTTAAAAATTCTGTTAAGTGCTAATGTGGCACATAAATGGGTCTCATAAGTTCATTTTTTCTCACAAATGATCTTTGAATTGACCTGCGACATTAAAATGATCCCTGAAATTGACGTGCGACATCAAAATAGTCCACGAAATTGAAAATCGATTAATGTAGTCCTGCAAGTAAGTGCCCCAAATCAATGTAGTCATTCCGCCACAATTTTGTTATGTGCAGATGTGACACATAAATGGATCACACAAGTCTAATTAAATTAAAAAATTACAAATAAGTTTAATAATTTAATAGTTAATAAAAAGTTGGGAACCCAAAAACCCAGTCCACATTCCTCTACCTCATTTGATGTCTATTCTTTAAAAAAAATCTCAATACACCCATATTTACACACTTCGACACCTTTCACCAAATTGAACCTAGATCGAGATCACCTTTGGTGACGGCTTGACTGATTGGCAACGACTTCTATAACATTACCGTTGACATTTAAGCGATCGATATCCTCACAACCTTAATCTTGGAGAGCTTGTTCAGCGTTTCCCTGGTGGTCTGGTGACTCAAAGAATGATGATGTATGCCTTGAGATAATGAGGTTATAACCGAGGTGTGTCTATTGTTGGTTGAAAACTATTTCCAAACCCCCTCTTGGGCCCTGGTCAAGCCTTGTGCCTTTGAGAATATACGGAAGGGATCTCTCTTCGGAGTAGGTCCTACTATAAGAAAAAAATTTCTACTGTGCAAAATGTATTTAGACAACTTTTTAAACTAATTATTAAACCCACATCAGCACATAATAAAAAATCTTACAGAATTGTGGTGGAAGAATTATATTGATTTGCGACACCTATTTACAAAGACTACATTAATCGATTTTCAATTTTAGAGACCATCATGATGGTGTGGGTCAATTTCAGGGACCATTTATGATAAAAACCTGTAAATCTTGTGGGGCCCATTTATGTGCCACATTAGCACTTAGATGTTGCAGTCCTATTAGATTAGGAATGTGATTGTGTAAATCTTAGTAGATATGAGAATGTATCTTATATTTCTATTAGGAGTTGATTACTTATTAAATGTTGTAATCCTAAAGGGAAAAGTTTTTACCTATCCTACTACTATAAATAAAGGCACAATAGGGTGATACAAATACACCCACAATTACACATCTCTCTCTTCTTCTCTCTATGCCGCACATTCTCTCTCTATATGGCCTCCATAATTGTTCATTAAATTATGCCTACAACACATTATCAGCATGCTCTTGACGCTGCACTAAAGAGATTTTGATCTTCAATCAGGGGAATATTACATTTTAATTATTCTTTTTATGATTAATTTATAATTTTATTGAATTGATCTACATGCTATTGATTCAATTTAATTTTTCTGTGTTGAATGTGATACAACGCATTGGAGATGAAATTCTGGCTTTTCGAGATGGATCTTCTACAAATTCAAAGACTTTTATTGTTTTTTTCCAATCAAGTATGCTTAAAATAAAGTAAGATATTTGAAATGACCTTGAAGCATGAAAACATTCCCCATGATGCATGAACCCCCCTACGTTTATATTTTTCTTCCTATATATATATATATATACATATTGAATATGTTCATATATTTTGTCAATATATATATATATATATATATTTGTTTCATGTATTACGCAATTAAATTGCTATGTGGAATTTGTGAGTCAAAGAATCGAAAGAAACTAGAAGCAATTAGGGTTTTTCAAACCCTAAAGATTGTCGAAAAAAAAAAGAATTTTTTTTTTTGGGGAAATACTTCGGCTGAGTCAGGCCTAGGGTTTTTGAATGTTGCTGGGCCTGCAGCCCTATATAGCATCATAACCAGCCTTTTGTTTGTTGGGCTTTCCCTTACTCCAACCTGCGCCAAGACCAAGCCAACACGAGTTGGGCTTGTCCAACGCCTTCAGCCTATCAACCAGTCATTGATTGGGCTCAATTAGGTCGCGGCCCAAAGCTAGGCTTGTCCCCAGAAGCCAGCACATCGCTTTATAAGTTAGGCTGCACAACATGAAGCTTGCTTTATAAGTTAGGCTGCACAGCAGCCTTTCCTAAGCCCAATAGCAACCAAATTTTTTTTTTCCAGCTATATTTTTCGACCCTATGCTATTATTTAGCATTTTAAAATAATTTTAACCCGAATGTTATTATTATTTTTGCTTCTACAATCGACCCCGTTTGGTCCCGATTTATTGAATTTATTAAAAGTGACCTGTAGTCCATTAATCTGATAATGAATCCAAAATTATTGACCTAAAGATCACTTTTGGACATTAACGATTCAATAATTTATTTCTCTTCTTTGAACCGTTGACTCACTTTTGTAGTCTCGAAGCACTCACACTTGAGTTCCTGAAGAAACTCAAATCCACTACACTTAGTTGTATATTGCATTCTATGTTCTTGCAGGAACCTCTTTTTTTTGAACTAAACGTTCATAAACTAAATTGAACCTGTAGTTTCAAATTTAGTGCCTTTGAAACCCGAAGTTTTCATAAAACAATACACCCATGAAAACCCAACGTTTTTCATGAAAACTATGTCTTAGAACTCGAATGTTCTAAATTTGATGCTTATGGATGATTCATTCCCATAGCACTAATCACAATTTTGTTCCCTTCAATTCAGTGGATTGTCGAACCGTCACAAGTTCGACTTTTTCTAATAAAAAACACTTTATGTGGGGTATAAGACATGAATCTATCAAGAAGCTGAGAAACAATTGAAGCCAACCATGGCATGGAAGAGTTGAATAAGCCTCCGCCATGATCTTCATTCGAAGACTTATGCCCAAAGCATTATAAATGGAAGTACCTCCTGAACAAGGATTCCATGGCTCTTTGGCTAGCTCCTATGGACCGTTTAATCACGAAAGACATTGCCTAAAGCACACCATATTACCCCCATGGATGAGTACAATTTTGAAGTTTATAAATCTGATCAAATTTTGACTAGAGAATACTTTTCTCATCCTTCCTTGTTTCTAACTCACTTTTGAAACAGTAGTGTAGAAAGCAGAAGTTTACCAAATTCTTGGATCTGATTACTACCACAAACATATGGTAGAATCAGGGCTTGCCAAGGTGTGGCATCATGCCCAAAGCCTGCCTAAGACCTAAAACTTCAAGAATAAAGGATAATATTCCCAAACCTTAACCCTGCAGAATCTACTTCCGTCTCGATGGAATAGATCATTGGTCATGCACCTGTTCGTGCCTCTACCAATGTTGTTGAGGAGTACCATTCTAATAGTCAATATGTGAGACTAATTTTACTCCACCAAACATCATTGGAAGAACCGAATTTTGACATGGATGGCCTTGTTGGCCAAATCCCCTTAGTAAACCATTTACTTTGTGAACATTTTTCTATGTTCTTGGATTCAAGTTTGGTGTTTGTTTTACTTATGGATAATCTTATATATATTGTCCTCAAATACAAGTTAATTGAATCATGTTTCTTGTATACATGTGACCGATTCAATTAAACACATGATTAGGTAGGAATGTGGGAAAGTTAGTTGTCTGGATGAATGCGTACTCGCACACTAACTTTACACCTAAATCACATCTCTAACAACGACTTTAGGTCTATCCAACCTGATTAAGAGCATTGGCACGCTCCTTGTTTTATGAATGGTACTGCATCACCATTTAAGGGTGAGATAAGAACGTTAATATTCCTGTAGAACCAATGGCAGATACAAGTTTTCAAGATCGGGAGGTCCAAACATAAAAGCTCAAAAAAAAAAAAAAAAAAAAAAATATATATATATATATATATATATATTAGACTAATTTGGTTCCAAATCATTATTTTCTATTGAATTTGGTTCATTGAATAAATCAAGATTAATCTCAAGGGAAATAAAACCAACAAATTCTCCTTAGCAACATAATGCAATTAGTGACTCTACAAAGATAAAATTTGCAAATGTAACATATATCTTATAATTGGGAGTTGGGACTAGAGTCTAGGATTAAAAAACTTCTATGAATTTGGAAGATATTAAATTAGGCAGCTAAAGGCAGTGGAACGGAAAATGGTGGTGGGGAATAGGGTAACTTGGGTTTAAGGTTGGAAGGTTGCGACGATTGGGGCTGAGAGTTCTTAAATATAATTTGGGGATATTGTAAAAGACCAGGGTTCTCGGGATTTGTAGAGAAAATAGAGATATTTTAGTTTTTAAATTTTTTATAATGACCAAGCTAAAAAACATTGTCATTTTGGCTAGGTCTTTTAAAACAAAAATTAAAAACCTCTTCTTCTTCTTTGTCATAAGCACTACTACCTGCACATCCATGGAGGCAACAAGCCTCTCCACTGCACCTGCCCAAATTGTTGGAGGGTTCGGAAGGTCGATCACAAGTGTTTCTTCGGACTTCTGAGGGTCCTGGGACCCCCTGGGTGCCTACATGGACCTGCCAGTGTGTAGAACGACGCAAATTTGCGTGGACATTACCCACTATGCCTCATCTTGATCCCCGTACCGCACATGTATGATAAATGCGATGAATTCTAGCTTTTAGAATGTTGCTCCAGACGCATTCCTCTAATCTAGCTAAAGTGACGAGATCATATACTAGTTGCAAACATGCTTGCAAGGATAGACATATTTAATGGACGTCGAGTTAAAATTCCTGTAGGGTGTGCCACCTTTGTTAGACGATTTGGACACCCCTGTTGGACGGTTTCGTACACCGGCGGATAACCAATCAATCTGTCTTGGCCTGGGGCATGATAGATAATTCGGTTTGTAGGATTCACTTCCTTGGAAGAGGAAGACACGACACAACAATAAATCTAAATTCGATCGCTGTCTCAAATCATTTCCATCTCATAAGATTAATTCGGATTACTCCCGAGACTTGAAGTTCTTGGTCCAGTATACTAGTGTGGATGAGCTAAATGGAATTGAAATGAGATTACCATCGATGATGTTTTCACTTATATGGTAGCTACCGGTAAAAATGAAAAGCGAAATTACAATCCAGGTCAAATTCCTTACCAAAGTGAGTTTTGGACCTGTCGTTCCTACGCTACCCAAGGTAACCCTATTGTGTTACAAGTGGGAAATGTAGCATTATGAGATGAATGAAATAGTGCGATATGATGCACGCCTTACGGTGCAAGGTTTTTCTCAAACGTCTTGTGATTGATAGCAACATGATGAAATGTGGTTAGTGTTTTCTCCATGGGGATATAAATACGGAGATTTACATGTAA
This sequence comes from Malus domestica, assembly GCF_042453785.1. NCBI lineage: Eukaryota > Viridiplantae > Streptophyta > Magnoliopsida > Rosales > Rosaceae > Malus > Malus domestica. The sequence goes on along the minus strand of NC_091661.1, from coordinate 4,816,533 downwards.
GTTCCCGAAGAATTACATAGACTGGTTCAAATAGTTCCAAACCACAGAACAAATTTGACAGATATAGTATACCCGTCTAAGTGATTATTTGATCAGTCAAGAATGAATTATGCCCTTGCGTGTGAAACTATGAAGTCTTATTTCAAATTGCTAGAGTTGCAGTATATGTCATTGACACGAATCTCACAAGACTCTGGAAGAGCTTGAGAAAACTGCCTCGCACTTGAAGATGGAATTTGAGATGAAGGATCTTAGGAAAACTCGTTTATGCCTTGACCTGAAGTTGAAGTATTGTTCTCACTGTATTTTGGTTTACCAGTCGAACTACACCTTGAATGTGTTACTTTTGAGTATACCTTTGATCGTCCATACATTATATGCAAATGAGACCCTTGAAGAGGTTATGGAATCCAAAATTTTATATCTAAAGTTCAACTTTGCGCTTCGTTGTACTTAACTCATTGTATTAAGACATGACATCTACTTAGTTGTTGATCTTGGTAATGATGCAGCACCGCGCCTACATGCAACCACTGAATTGGTATTAAAGACATACCTTGAAGGTTCTATGAATTTGGGCAAATCAAATCCCAATGCATGTCGAGTGGATCCAACCTCCCTTGTTCCTCGAAATGATGCTTGCCTTATATGTTATGCTGACGCAGATTACTTATAAAACCCGCACAAGGCAAAATCCACGAATGGTTATGTCTGTACCGTTAAGGAATATCGTAATATCTTGGAGGTCCACGATATAACCTTAGTTGCGAAATCTTTGAATCGTTCGAAGACTCACCTTACTTCATTTCACTACAAGTGAGACATGGTTAGGAGTTCTTGTTGAGCATTTCGAAGTACTTGTTGTTTTTCATCCATCGTTGAGTCCCAACGACAATCCATGAAGATTATGCTGCATGTATCAACCCGACCAAGCCATGATACATCAACGAAGTCAACACCAAGACATATTGCATCTACATCTACATCAGCAAAGCATCAGGGGATTGAAGTCATGCAAGCCGATCCCAGACGACCTTGCAGACCTGTACACGACGTCACTGTTGAAGTCAACCTTCCAAAAACTTGTCCGAGGAATTGGTATGCATAACTATTCATATGAAATGCTTGTAGTTCTCATTTGGAAGTTATGTCAAACTCAAGGGGATCATCTAGAAGTATACTCACTTGATCTTAATGTACTCTTTTTCCCTATGATTAGGAGCATTTTTCCCACTGGGTTTTCGCTACCTAACTAGGTTTTAACGAGGCACCCATCCTGGGCTGATCATACCCTTATGAGCTTTTCTATTTGCGTCCAAAAGACGTATTTTTGAGTTAATACAACTTTTCACTTTTCTCCTTAGTCTATGGGTTTTCTCCCACCTTGGGTTTTACCATAGCGAGGTTTTGTGAGTTTTACTTTTATGCATTTCTCCGTTGATATGAGGCTCGCATTCACTCATTATGCCAACGACTTTATCAACAGTACTTGCTTCATCACTGAAGACATGATGCACCATTTACTTCATCAATAAGGTGATACAAACACACCCACAATTACGCATCTCTATCTTCTTCTCTCTATGCCGCACATTCTCTCTCTATATGGCCTTCATAATTGTTCATTAAATTATGCCTACAACATTAACGAAATTTTTAACAGAATTGTGGCGGAAGGACCACATTGATTTGCGACACCTATTTTCATGGACTACATTGATTGATTTTCAATTTCAAGAACCATCTTGATGGTCAGGGACCATTTGTGATAAAACCCTTATAAATATTGTAACTTTTTATTGATTTTACACAAACTCATCCTTATTTTTTTTATAAATAATAAACGATAATTTTATGTTTAATTTTGGATTGGATTTTTAACCAATCTCGCCATGCCACGTGTTATTGTAAAAAATTACAATTTTTTTTAATAGATTTTTAACCGATCCTGTAACACCACGTGTCATGATTCTGTAAGAATTTTGTGGATAGATTTCCAATAAGATTTTAATCAATCCTGTCATGCCACATGTCACTATTTATTCAGATTTCTTGTGGATAGATTGTCGTTAAGATTTTCAACCATTACAACGTGTCACAGACATTATCTACAACCTCATCATTTCTTTTCTCTCTTTATAAACACTACATCAAACCTAAATTCACACACCAAATTCAAAGTCTTTCCAAATTATTCTTCATACTTTATAAATCTTGAGTTTTTACAATGTCTTTTCTACTCAAACCTTAACCCTACAATGTTCATCGATTATTCCATCCTATTATTTTCTTTCTTTCCAAAATTGACGATCCCTCAAACAAAAAAAAAATTTATTCAACTCAAAACTGGATTGGGATTTGGCACAACCTCGTCCTCTACCTCTACTTCCGTTAGTGGTGGGTACTTGCTACAGTACCTCCGAATCTCTTCTTCACTGCAAGATGTCACCAGAAAAGTAAGTCCAGATCGTGATCCATGAATCAATTTGTGAATGTACTTTTTTTATAGGTAAATTACATAAAACTACCTTAACTATTGGGTCATTAACAGTTCATACCTCGTCTTTAAAAAGTTTCAATGTCATACCTTATCTTCGAATTTGTTGCAAAGTCATACCTTCCGTCAATTGTCTGTCAATTCCTCTGTTAAATGCTGACGTGGCTTGAGGCGGGGCCCACTTTCTATTAAAAAATTAATAAAAAATTATTAAAAACTAAAAAAACATTTAATATTTTTAAATATTAAAATAATAATTAATTAAAGAAAAGTAAAAAAAAAAAACCTCAGTTCGCCTTCCCCCCCGCCCCTTTCTCCCCCCACCCGAGTCGAACCTACAGACCAAAAAAAAAAAAAAAACCCATCTTCATGTTTTCCGGTCCCCCCTTCCCTGCAACCCACTCATTTCTTCCCCCTTCCGTCTTCCCCAAACCCACCGTGCATCGCTCCTCATCCTCCTCCGCACCGACTACCTACAACCAAGGAAAAAAAACCCATCTACATTGATGCGAAAATTAACTTAACACACAAATTAAACCCTCTTGTTGTCAAATTGTAGTATAAACGCAAGTAGGGATCGTTCTAAACCGGGGATTAGGAGGGCTTGCTAAAACCTCTAAACTAACTCAAAGACATAAAAACAAAGTTAAAAATGTTTGAATAGACTCAAAAGACTCAAAACAGATTCTAAAGATGCAAAACAACTTAAAAACACTCAAAATTGTCTAAAACATTTACTGGGCAAATTTGACTCTAACACAACTTTGGACGAAATTTGGGTTTTGACTTGAATCAAAACACTCAAAAACACTAACGAAATAGAAATTTAACACTTTGAAACAACAAAGTAAAATGGGGATTTTGGTTTTGATGAATTTGAAACAAGCAAACAAGTTATAAAACTAGGTAGATTGTAAGACAACTTTGAGGAATACGATGATGGATGGATTAGTTAGAGGACCGTTCTTCACACATGACACACTTGTACATGAATCGATTTCCAATTGCTTTTCAATAAACTATGATGCTCAACACCCCAGATTAACCGTGATGCACAAATTAACCCTCAGATTTTCCTTTACTCATTGAATTGGATGAATGCATACGACAACCCAAATCATTCTCTAAAAGTCCCCTATATGAATGCATAATAGAGATACAATCAGAGATCATTACGTTCAATGAAAATCATAAGTGTTGACGAGGCAATTATAACTATGAATGCATGATACAATTGCCAAGAATTCAATTAACGCGATTGTGATAAACAACCTTCACTACTCATGAATATAAACTTGTAACGATTAGGTGAAACTCATTCTAGCATCTAATTCATGCATGAAAACTAAGTATGCATCCTTAATAAACATACAAGAATCAGTTATGAATAAAATAGATAATTGAATTGCAATCACAACTTATCAAATCACAATTGGAAGAAATCAATTCAAATCTCAAGCATGTTCATGGCTTCAAACTTCCCCCTAACTAAATAGGGATTTAGCCACTCATAATTGCAACAAAATTAGAAAATAACAAAGTAGACATTGAAAGCAAGAACGAAGTACACCTAAAACGCTCCAAAGTTCCAAGCTTGAAATGCCAAGGACCTTTGTTTTCACCACCTTGTTGTAGCACAAGTGTCTAGGATGTGTATGGATATATGGATGGAATGGATTTGCACGACATGGAAAATGGAAATGTATGGACATGTGTTTGAATGTATGGATGAAATGGAATGGAGCTCAAGGCAAGGGACTTGTGTTTGTGAATGAAGCTCTTTTGATGGATCAAGATTGTTCTTAGGAAGGGGAATGGTGGATGTATTTATAGGCTAAGGAGAGGACCACTTCAATTCCTTGCATGTGCAGTTTGTATGGGTGTGTGATGTCCATGTTTCCCTTTACATTTGCACACACATGACCTCCATCATTTCAGCCACAAATCAACCCATTTTTTGCCATGTGTGTGTGTTTCCTTTGCCCATGTGTGTGTGTTTCCTTTGCCCATGTGTGTGTGTTTCCCTTGCCCATGTGTGTATGTTTTTCCTTTGCATTTGCACACACATGTTCTTCATTATTTCAGCCAACAATCCACCCATTTTCTGCCCATGCCAAGCCCTCCATGCAGTGCCTTTCTTGTTATGTGTGTGCTGTCCATGTAGAGTGTGTGTATGCCCTCCAACCTGTGCAGTTTGAATATGAACTTATCAAATACCCCCACACTTAGCTTTTGCTAGTCCTCGAGCAAAAGAAAGAAAACAAAACAGAACCTAAACCTTCCAACGTTTGCCTCAAGGATTTCCAACGCACATGATAAGTTAAAAATCATCATTCCCACATATTTTAGTCAACTTAACACTTGAGCACATACTTAATCATAGTCACCGCATACTAGTTCACATGTAACCAATTAAAATGATGTTTTAAATGTAGTAACATGCCTTAGAGAATTTGCTCAATTCTTTACAAGATATGCACTCAATTTTCACTCAGATATTCTGACTACACACCCTACACAAGGTATATGTGAGAAGATTGATGTAAACATGAAAACTAGTAATCACATATATGTATAACAAGAAAGCATTTTCTGGTATTAATAAGCATGTTTAGATATGATCTCATGAATGGAATGCTACTACTTAGATGCGAGAACCAGTGACACCATATGCTCATACCAAATTCAAACTCCACAAATTGAAACACATAAAACTCAAGATAGAAGTCAAAGGTTGTAACGGGGCTTAGGGTATTGGCTAATAAAGAAATGATAGGAATAACAAATGTACTTAAAGCGATAGCAAGCAAAGCAATGAAATAGACACTTTGGAATTCACTTTAGAATGCAGAATCAACTTTTAAATACAAAGGGAAGATTCATGCAACACTTAGGGCTCTTTTTCACAACTTTTCTTCTTTTCATTCTATTTTCCACGAATGTTTTTTTTTTCTTTTTCTTTTCTACCCGTGCCTTATTAAGGACTTTGGCACACACACACACACACACAAGAATCACTTCCTTCACACTTGTTTTTCTGCAAAAGTTCAACAAAAGGAATTCCTTCTAAATTATGTTTTACTATGCTTCAAGGACAAGGGTATGGATGGTCCTAATCTAGGCTAGGTGAGGATAGTGTGGGTTAACAAAGAACATAGGCTACACAGGGCTCAACGGGGGTAAACTTAAACACATAATGAAATAGGGCACGGCAATTTGGCTGTGGTGGTCACTACACAACTTCATCTTGAATATGTATTATGCAAATCAATACCATGCTTTGAATGAAATAGGCATGAGTTCTAGCATTTGGAACTAACTAATGAAACGCCTTCTAAGTAGCAACCAAACAAAGAATAATGAGATCATGCAACGACTTTAGAAAACAATGATGCACAGATTATTAACTCTCCAAATAAACGTTTAGGCTCAAGTCTCACAAGGTTGTAGCGTACATTTGAGTTCCTTCTTTCAAGCATGTTACAAAATTGATTTTTCCTTTATGATTGCATGTGAATTCATAAATTATAACCACAACCAAGCATACACCAAAGAGTAAATCAAATTTTCATCCATGTTTATAACTCTCTTTAACAGTCATGCAATTAAAAACCAAATCCTCATCATTGTGTTGAAAGGTACCCTAAGGCACAAATAAACATACAAAAACAACTCTTTTTGGGTTTTCAAAACAATTTTTCAAATTTTTATGAGATTTTCGGATTTTTATGTCAAAACACACTGAAACACTCCAAAACAACTTAAAAACACTTAAAACAGCAAGGAACAACACTAGAAGTAATGGGTGATAAACTCCTACGAATTTCATGCAAAACAATGGTTACCCCCCACACTTAAATAAAACATTGTCCTCAATGTTTCAAGCATAAACTCACACAAACAAACAACGAATAAACATGACAAGTATGGCAAAGTAAAAATTAGACAGAGTAGAGTTTAAGAACGCAAATCTAGTTTTGGAGATAGATGATCTTGTTATCTTTCCACAGCTTTGATGTCGAACTGGTTTGGAATTCTGAGCGAGGAATATAAGAGTTCCTTGGTTTCAAATCAGACTCATTCTGCTGGGTTGATTTGATTGTGCAGTCTGCATTCTTCTCTGCTTGTTTCTTCTGCACGGCGGGCAGGTACGAGGTAGAGGTGTTGGTCTGTTTCTTTCTTCAATCTTTCCAAGTGCCCACCTCTTGCTTTCTTTCTCCTTGTCCCTAGCTGAGGATGAATTGGCAAATTGTCTCCACATGCTTTGAGGTATCATTTTCACTTCCCTTATTTGTTCCCCAAGCAGATGTTGTAGACGAAGATGAAGCATAAAAGGATGAAGATGAGTACTCGAGAGCAAGACTAGGTAAGCAATTAGGAAGGGATTCCAGGCAGTCGGTTCCAGATCGGAAGATTGATACTAAGTGCTGGCTGATTGCTCTCTTTCTCCTTGTCCTAAAACAACGACAAGGAGAAGGACAAGGAGAAAGCATGATATGATATACTCTTGCTTTCAACCTTCATGGTGTGAAATACTTTTTCTTTGGATCAGTTGTTTGTAGAGGTACCCCAAGGAATAAGGAACACTGAGTGACTCGAGAGGGTTTGTTGGAAAGGCATTCTCGGAGAACAAGAAGGGTTATGTATGTTTTCCTTGCAATGAAGGGTGAAGGGTGACATTTATAGGAATTAATAACTGGTACTATTCTTTCACTCTTGTCAGCAACCATTGGGTGATTTAATAGTACACTTCACGTGCTTTCTACTTCACAAGAGATCTTCGACAGATTGCTCGTAATTTCCGCAAAGCTGACTGTGCATGTGACAGGCGCTGATACGTCTGGAAAAGCAAGTGCCTCTTCGATATCTGGAATCGGCGCTTCGACAAACTGCCTGTGATTTCCGCAAAGCTGACTCTACATGTGTTAGATGTTGACACCTTTGGAAAAGCAGATGGTTGGAATCGGCGCTTCGACAAACTGCCCGTGATTTCCGCAAAGCTTACTCTGCATGTGACAGATGCTGACACGTCTGGAAAAGTAGATGCCTTTCTGATATCTGGAATTGCCTCTTCGATCTCTGAAATCCCGTCGAGTGCAAAGGTTGCATGTGACAAGTGCGGACAAATCTGGAAAAGAAGATTGGCCATGGTTTCTGAGCAAGCCTAGCTTTTGAGAAAGCTAGCGCCTCTTTGATTTTTGAGTTAGCCTCTTCGATTTCTGAGCTTGCTTCTTCGATCTCTGAAATCCCATCATGTGCTGATTTTTATAGAGGTACGCAGGATGTTCAAAACACACTTGAATTTCTGCCTGTAAAAACTCCCTTCTTGCACTTCTACGATCTTGACTTGTATGACCTCTTCTTTCTTTAACACCTCTGAAAATGTCTGGCCCCTCCGACTGTCGTTTTGACTTGAACCTTGGTGAAGAGGCAATCTCGCCTTCTCCAGACAACATATGGCGCCCATCCTTCATATCCCTTACTGATCCCCTTACCGTTGGGGATTCGATGATGAAGAATGATATGACAGCTGCGGTGGTGGCCAGGAACCTTGTCACTCCCAAATATAATAGACTACTTGCCAAACGGTCTGATGAGTTGGCTGTTAAGGATTCTCTGGCTCTCAGTGTGCAATGCGCAGGTTCCGTGTCTAATATGGCTTAACGCCTATTTTCCCGAACCCGTCAAGTTGAATCATTGGCGGCTGAAGTGATGAGTCTCAAGCAGGAGATTAGAGGGCTTAAGCATGAGAATAAACAGTTGCACAGGCTCGCACATAACTATGCTACAAACATGAAGAGGAAGATTGACCATATATAGTTGTGAATCTGATGGTCAGATTTTACTTGATCATCAGAGGTTTATGGGTTTGTTCCAACAGCATTTGCCCTCATCTTCTTGGGCTGTACCGCGTAATGAAGCTCCAAATGATCAACCTTCGATGCTTCCTCCTGCTGGGGCTTCGCCGACTGCTGAGGCTCCGCCGACTACTGAGACTTCTCCTAAGCAGCCTTTGTGAAGGCTCCCTATTGTATTTATTTGCTTAATGTTCCTTTCTTTTTTTATGAATGTAAAAATACCTTGCATAACTGTCAGTGTTTCAAAAATAAACCCACACCAAAAACAATTAAACAAGCAACAAATAAAAATGACAATCATGGCAAAATAAAACTATAGAAAAGGGAAGGTTTTTAGGAAAGCAAAACCAATTGTGGAGCAATTCAAAAATCTTCCTCATTTGAATACATGGGTTGCCTTCTAAGAAGCGCTTACTTTAACGTTTTCCAGCCGGACGAAACTTCCTTCTAAACTTGGATAGGGCTCATAGCATGGAATTGATCCTTGAATGGAAGGTGATACTTGACGTGATCCGGCAATGGTTTAAATTCTAGTGTAGGTGCCTGAATAATCAAAATCAGCAAGTTAGTATATAATAAAATCGAAGTTGGAGAAGATGGCTTACTTGCTTGCTCCAACACAAACTTAATTACGAACACCACATATTTGAAGGTTGCAGGGACATGGGACTTGGCCAGATTTGGTGTTTTGAGAGTTATGACTTGTCCCGTGTTATAAAATCCAACTTCTTTGGGAATTTTCATCTCAAGTGTATCTTCTTTGATGAATTCTAGACATTCCCCATCCACTTCTTGCTCTTGATTCGTTGGAAAGGTTTCAAAGATGCCTTTCTCACCCTCTTCTTCCTTGGATTGCATGATCCTGCAAGGAATAAGGACATTTGGTGAAACGGGGTCAGGGCAAATTGAATTTAGGCTTACCTTGGTTGTAGTGGATGGCATGGATGGCATATGGGGTTGCGGCAATGGTGGTTCTTCCCTTGTCGTGGCCTTGTTATTCTCCTCTTCTTCGAGCAGCAGCTGTTTATCCATGTTTTGGCTTGGTTTGGATGTCTTGGGTTCACCTCCAACCTCGATAACACTTCCCAAAGTGATAACATCATGGATTTCAAAATCTTCCTTCAAATTTTCAATAGTTGAGTTGGAAAGTTCACTTTGCTCTTGAATTTGTGCCATGAACTCCATAATCTGCCCAATTTGCTTATCCAATTCACCCGTCTTCTTGGCTTGATTTTGCATCTCTTTGTTTCCATTTTCTACTTCCTGGTTCAAATAGGTGAGTAACTTATTAAACATATCATTATCCAAAGACGTACCTGAATTGAATTGGGCTGATTGTTGTGGTGGCTGCATAGGTCTTGAATAGAACTCTTCTTCTTACTGCCAATACCCATCTTGTTGGAATTGTTGAGGTTCTCCCTACATGTAATCTGAATAATCTCTCAAATCCGAATTGTATGCGTTGGAAAACATGTTGTCCCATGATTGGCTATGGCCTTGATAACCCCAAGCATCTTCATTCGCAACGAATTGAGAACATTGATGAGTTGGATATCCTTGCCCATAGGATACACCATATGTAGGGACACTTTGTATTGTGGTTCTTTTGGCATATTGTGACAATTGAGAAGTAAGTTTCGCCAATTGCGCTTGAATGGTAGCAAATTCCATGTCTTACTTCTCTAGTATCTGAAATCAAGGAAACAAAACTAAATCAAATATCATAAGTAAAAATCAAAGACAAAAATAGAAACAGAGTCAGTAACTAAAACAAAAGACATGAAAAAGAAACAACGGGGGATTAGCAAAGTTGCTAATCCCCGGCAACGGCGCCAAAATTTGATGCGAAAATTAACTTAACACACAAATTAAACCCTCTTGTTGTCAAATTGTAGTATAAATGCAAGTAGGGATCGTTCTAAACCAAGGATTAGGAGGGCTTGCTAAAACCTCTAAACTAACTCAAAGACATAAAAACAAAGTTAAAAACGTTTGAATAGACTCAAAGGACTCAAAACAGATTCTAAAGACGCAAAACAACTTAAACACACTCAAAATTGCCTAAAAACACTTACTAGGTAGATTTGACTCTAACACAACTTTGGACGAAATTTGGGTTTTGACTTGAATCAAACCACTCAAAAACACCAACGAAATAGAAATTTAACACTTTGAAACAACAAAGTAAAATGGGGATTTCGGTTTTGATGAATTTGAAACAAGCAAACAAGTTATAAAACTAGGCAGATTGTAAGACAAATTTGAGGAATACGATGATGGATGGATTAGTTAGAGGACCGTTCTTCCACATGACACACTTGTACATGAATCGATTTCCAATTGCTTTTCAATAAACTATGATGCTCAACACCCCAGATTAACCGTGATGCACAAATTAACCCTCAGATTTTCCTTTACTCATTGAATTGGATGAATGCATACGACAACCCAAATCATTCTCTAAAAGTCCCCTATATGAATGCATAATAGAGATACAATCAGAGATCATTACGTTCAATGAAAATCATAAGTGTTGACGAGGCAATTATAACTATGAATGCATGATACAATTGCCAAGAATTCAATTAACGCGATTGTGATAAACAACCTTCACTACTCATGAATATAAACTTGTAACGATTAGGTGAAACTCATTCTAGCATCTAATTCATGCATGAAAACTAAGTATGCATCCTTAATAAACATACAAGAATCAGTTATGAATAAAATAGATAATTGAATTGCAATCACAACTTATCAAATCACAATTGGAAGAAATCAATTCAAATCTCAAGCATGTTCATGGCTTCAAACTTCCCCCTAACTAAATAGGGATTTAGCCACTCATAATTGCAACAAAATTAGAAAATAACAAAGTAGACATTGAAAGCAAGAACGAAGTACACCTAAAACGCTCCAAAGTTCCAAGCTTGAAACGCCAAGGACCTTTGTTTTCACCACCTTGTTGTAGCACAAGTGTCTAGGATGTGTATGGATAGATGGATGGAATGGATTTGCACAACATGGAAAATGGAAATGTATGGAGATGTGTTTGAATGTATGGATGAAATGGAATGGAGCTCAAGGCAAGAGACTTGTGTTTGTGAATGAAGCTCTTTTGATGGATCAAGATTGTTCTTAGGAAGGGGAGTGGTAGATGTATTTATAGGCTAAGGAGAGGACCACTTCAATTCCTTGCATGTGCAGTTTGTATGGGTGTGTGATGTCCATGTTTCCCTTTACATTTGCACACACATGACCTCCATCATTTCAGCCACAAATCAACCCTTTTTTTGCCCATGTGTGTGTGTTTCCTTTGCCTATGTGTGTGTGTTTCCCTTGCCCATGTGTGTGTGTTTTTCCTTTGCATTTGCACACACATGTTCTTCATTATTTTAGCCAACAATCCACCCATTTTCTGCCCATGCCAAGCCCTCCATGCAGTGCCTTTCTTGTTGTGTGTGTGCTGTCCATGTAGAGTGTGTGTATGCCCTCCAACCTGTGCAGTTTGCATGTGTGTAGCTGTCCATGTTTCTCTTTTGTATGTGCATTTCCACTTGCTCCAAAGCCAAATGAGTGCAATCATAACCCCATTTGCTGCTGAGTGTTGATGACAAAGCAAAACACAAAACAAGTGCCTTTACTTTCTCATTTTATTAGCCAAATCTGCTTAGCCCTTTTCTGAACCTTTCAGTGTTACAATGCCCATACCTTCTTCTAGAAAAATGATATTAACAATCCGTAACTTGGTCCAGAAAATAGACATCCGTAGCTTTCCAAGCATATAAGGCTCATTCTCTCATTCATTTTGAGCTGTTCGTAACATGCTTCCAAAGTCAGCTAATCTGCACAGGCAGTTTTGACGAATTTGTTACTTAATATCTCACTTGTGCTACTTCTCTTTTCTTTGCTTGATAAATCACACAAAACACAAAAAAATAGTAAATAGCTCAAAAATATAAGGAACTAACTAAGAAAAGACAAGTGAATTTTATGTAAAATATATATAAATATGAGCTTATCATTCATCTTCCCCAAGCCCCATTTCCTAGCAACCCAGATCTTGTCTTCCCCAAACCCACCCTTTTCTTCCCCCAGATCCAACACGAATGTCTATGCCGCCATCGCCGGGATTGTAAGGTGGAATAGGGAAACCCCCTTCGCTAGGCCGATTCAGCGGGTGGAGAAATTGGGCAGGGAGAAAATGGGGGGAATGGGTGTGGATTAAAGGAGTGGGGTGTGTATAGGAGGGAAGATGGTGGGTACCGAGGAAGAGGTGGAGGATGGGTGTGCGGTGGGTTCGGGGAAGACAGGAAGGGGAAGAAAGGGGTGGGTTGTAGGGAAGGGGGGTCGGAGAAGATGAAGATGGAGGAAGACGAACTGGGGTTTTTTTTTTATTTTTTATTTTATTTTTTATAAGTTTTCGTTAATTAATTATTATTTTAATATTTTAAAAATATTAAATGGTTTTTTTTAGTTTTAAATAATTTTGTATTAGAAAGTGGGCCTCGCCTCAAGCCACGTTAGCATTTAACAGAGGAATTGACAGACAACTGACGGAAGGTATGACATTGCAACAAATTCGAAGAGAAGGTATGACATTGAAACTTTTTAAAGACGAGGTATGAAACTGTTAATGACCCAATAGTTGACGTAGTTTTATGTAATTTACCTTTTTTTTTTAGTACAACGATATATTTTACACTATGGAGAGGGAGAGTTTGGTTAAGCCACTGTTGACCCTAAAAACTACCAAGCCTACGTGGCGCGCAGGCCAAGTAACTAATGAGCTAGCTACGTCATTCGGTTGATGCGGGGCGTGCCAACTCGTCGGTCGAGGAGTAAAATGTGTTGATGTTGCGCTGAGCACGCTGCTGACTTCCTGATCTTGCAACTGCGGCTGAGGAAGGAACACGTCTCGGCCTTCGGGTTCTAGAGCCTGAAGACAAGGCTACTAGTTCTGCAAAGTTCACAAATAGTCGGCGCCGGATTTGGTCACAGTGATTATATTCATTAAAGTATAAGCACGCCAAATCAACACTAGACTATATGGGCACAAGTACTCAAAACAAATGTACTTCTTGATTGTGAAAGTGGTTCGGCCGTTATAATGCCGAACTCTAAAACCTACTTGTGAATAACCAATCATAAACAACTCGGCGTTCAATGTGCCGAGCCCCGTAATTCGTAACACCTCACTTCGCTGAGAAGGCTAATGAGATGACCTCTACCAATAAGGATTTGAAAATCCTTCTCGACTGAGACTTGGATAGATAACCAGTCAGCCTCGCCATAGTGCTGTTTATCCAAACTGAAAATGCTCCGTGGTCGGCTGATTCTACGGCAACAGTGCTGTTTATCCAAACTAAAGATGTTCGCTGGTTGCCTTCATAGTGCTATTTATCCAAACTGAAGATGTGTCGGCAGAAAAGGAAAATAAAAATCTCAAGGTTGTTAGGAGGTTTCGCGAAAGCGAAGGTTTGCACAGGGCAGTTTGTGTGTTGAATTGGAGGGATTTTAATGATGTCCTCCTCCCTCTATTTATAGTAGTTAACCTACTTCCAATCGAATCACAACCATATTCGGACTAGAAATCCTTCCCTCAATCTAACCTTATCTTGGCCAATCCTACTCTTACTAGGACTTTGAACTCAACCCCCTTATCAGGTCGGATCTAATCCCAAACTCCAACGTCCTTATCTTGTTGAAACTCCTTCCCATATCAGGATTCAACTACCCATGGATTACTAATAGGACACGACCGGCCTTGGCTATGTGGCCCATAAATTAGATGACCCCCAGCGACTCCTAAGTATGGCCTCTAGGTCGAGAACGACTCTAAACTCGGCCCAAACCAATATTTTGGTCCAAACATTGCCCCCTCGCTTTTGAGGTCGTCGACCCACACTCCTTGGTTTGAGTCTCGACTTTGAAGAAGTGAACCGGCCTAAAGACAAACACTCAATCTTCTTGAGAGACACCACCATGCGCATTTATGAGACAAAATCCCATGATCTCGATTCTCCCAACCGTCCTACCACATGTTGGTCCCCTGGTTAACCTATCAACCCTTAATCATGACCCTCGAAAACATGCAACCGTCGAAATGTCTCTCTTGCACTAAACCTGCCATAAAACGCAATCGTGCATCCTTAAACCGCGAAAACTTTGGTCTTTTCGCCTGGATTCTCTGAATATCTACAATGATTAGCAACTTTCCCGCTTGATTCTATCCTTAATTTTGAAAATCAAACGTTTAGCCTTCCTTCCCAAATGCCTATAAATACCTGAATCCTTTCCATTCGTACCTTATGCTTTCCAAAACCCTTGAAACTCTCTCGCCATTTTTCTTTCAAAACTTTCAAAACCCAGAAAATCCCAAGCTTTTAACTTAGAAATCTTTAAGCCTTCATCAATAGTCCCCTTCATCTCCCAACTTTCCAACGAGTGCAACAAGTGCAAGGACTTTATCGATCGGAACGCCATCAAGACTCTGCGCTTCGAGAGTGACCTAAACACTACTCATCAAATCCTGGGACCACTCTTTAAAGACACAGTGCCATCGTCCATCACTAACCTATTCAAACAACACTGCCTAGCACATTTGCTACAAGGATTTGACTGGTCGAAATGGTGCCTGACAAAGCCTCAAGGAGCCTGGCCTTCGACCAACGCGAACTGGGCAGCCTGGGTTGTATGGATGGAAAAATTCTTTGGTAAAGAGTGGGAGGCTCTTGGCATCCACGATGCCATTAAGCTCTCGACCATGGATAAAGAACTCCTTATGGTAGTTGTAAGCCTCTGGTGCTCGGCCACCAACACCATGGTTATTCCGTTCGGCCCTATCACCTCCACCATCCTTGACATCTCGGCTATCCTCGAGACTTCTCATTCTGGTATTCCAATAGACGCCGCTTTATTGGATGCCCATGAAACCTCGACCTCAAGGTACTATTCGACGAAAGGAAGTTCATAAGTTGCATAAGAATTTTTTCAACTACAATACCCTTATCCTCCATTTTGCTAGCCGAGGGGAGGCGAGTCTGTGGAGGGGCGAACACGAGGTTTTCCTATTTTTCTGGTACAACAAGTTTATCTGTTGTACCAAGTTGAATAAATGTTTGGTCTAAAATATGCTGGTGGCGGAAACCCTGGCTAGCGGTCATTCTCTGGCACTCAGTCCGGCTATCCTTGTCAACCATCTGGGCTGCTTGGCTGAAACAACCGTTAACAAGATCGAGCCGCACCAGAATGGACCTCTTTGGGTGTTCAAACTTTGATTGCAGGTTTATTTCTACACACTTCGGCCATAAATCTCCAACCTTCAATCTACTGCAGCACTCGGCCTTCAGTTGGCTCCTCGACCAGTGCCTCCTCACTAAGCCGAAGAAGTCTTCAAACACTTATTCAACCTAAACATCCTTTTTGACGATGAATTTTTGATATGTCGCCATCAAGAATACCCCAACTTCATCAGACTTCCCACATCAACCTGGGATGAAAGTGAAAATGCTGGTTTTCATCAAAACTGGGGGTCATTCCAACATTTATTTCTTCTAAGGGGTCCTTAACTTGGGGTTGACTATCTTTGAGTTCAGTTGGTGTGGCTTGAACTTTATCTAACGATAGTACTGGGCCGTTATCTTTCTCGGTAAAAAATTCGACTAAGTTGATGCCCGATCGTGGATGCCTGGAAATATCATACCAATGAGCCAGTAGACGTTCCATCGTGGATGAAACCGTGGCCCAACGCCTTTCTCTTGTGGTGTCAGTCATCAGTGTTGGTAATTAAGTTGGCCAAGCTGAGTCTTGCCGAATCCTGGTATACAGTCTCAGCGCCTACCTCGATGGCTTTTTGGACTGAGATCCGAGTCCGCCTTCCATCTTCATTCAAACCCTGTAGGGTAATGTAACCAACGTGATCGTCATAATAGCGGGCCTGAATCATGTTGGTTTCGAAAGGCTGATTATCGGCTGGGCGGATCACAACCGATTTGCCGTCCCAAAAAATGAGAACTTGGTATAAGGAAGAGGGAATGCAAATCGTTTGATGAATCCAATCCAGACCGAGCAAAGCATTATATTCGATTTTGGAGTCGACGATAAAAAATACGGTCATGTGATTGCGACTTGCAACGTTTACCTCTAAAGGGAGCACTCCTTTGGTTTGAGACTTATCACCGACAAAGCTGCTCATGGTTATCCATAATTGGATGAGTTCGTTGTTGGATCGTAGTAATGCTTTCATGACGGATACGGGCATGATATTGACCGTCACCCCGCAATCGATGAAAATTTTAGTGATTGGGTAACCTTCAATGTGGGCCGTGATATACAACAGTTTTAAATGTTGAAGGTTAGCCGAGGATGAGCAAGGAAACAATATAGCAGAGCTGTTTTAAGTTTGTTGTCATTATTTACTTGCTTATCTTCGGTGTTGGTGAGGAAATCAACTTGTGTTGCTTCCTCGGCCACCACATCACCATCCAAGAAATTTGGTTGGTGTGTAGTTGGTTGGAATTCAGCAGGTAGAACATGGACCATGCTGACTTCCATGTTGTCAAGGACCGAAGGGCCCATTGGATCCTAGTCATCGTCTTTCGGGTTATTGAGGGTTGCATCATTGTTCGTTAGAACATCATCGGCCTGATTATCGTGTGTCTTAACACGTACTTGCTCTTGTGCCATGTAGCCTGACCTTGCTTCCTTCTAACTGTTGTCGTCGAGCCCATTCATTTCTGGTGTCTGATTTTGCCCCTACAATGCCTTACGAACTCGTTCCTCATAGGCAATCCAAGCATCCTTTGTGTCTAGGTAGGCATCTAGACGTGCCACCTGATCCTTTTCATCGGTCATAAGACCAAAGAGAGATACGGTCGAAAAGACTTCGAAGTGATGTCGTAAATATTGAAAGTCTTTAAGAGAAAAAGGAAGTTCGGCCATAGCAATGTCTGTGTATGGGTCGACCTAGAAGCCAATGACCTTGGCTTCTTGTATGTGCGAGAACTTGGTTTTCATTGCTGGATCGGTGGTTTTCTGGATGATCTGTTCAGTATCAGGGCAGGTTAGTACCAGGTCGAGAGCTTCTTGACATGCTTTATGCAGACCAAACAAGTCATTAGCAGAATGTTTCTTATGAAATTTACGCATGTACTCTAAGGATTTGCCGAGGAATAGAGGGTGTAGGTTTCACCAGATCCTTATTAATGGCTCTTGCGGGGGCAATGGGGGAAGCTTGCCTTCGGCTTTTTTCTGAAATGCTCGAAACGAGCTTTCATCTCTCCAGGCCGAAGAAGAAGTTTGATGCGTTTCTCAGACTCTTCAATGGTGGTTTTAAAATCGCGATCAACTACCTTTTTCTCTTGCAGTAATTTGACAATGATATTCGGGGTTCGTCGGTCATCTTCGCTCCCTGTTGCCTCTTTCGGCTGCCATTTAGTAGTCAAAATAGCCTGTGTTGCCGTCGTCGAACCATACAATCTATCCGCTGGCGTTGACGTTTTTGAGATTTGGATAGTGCAGTATATATACCAGTGGGAGAGTTGTAACTATACTAAAGTTGGTCGCGTGACTCATGCGGCTTAGAGGTTTTTTTATTCGCCAATGAACTCGAGTTGCTGAAATTATGCAAGTAATAATCCTTGTTATAAAACATTGCGTCGAAATCAAGACGTTGTCTGGCCGAGGTAGGAAAATATGTCCGTTCCTGAGGGCCAAGCCTATGGAACACTTTCTGGTGCTGGCCTCCATCAAGTTCCTTCGGCTGTGTTGTTGTGGACTTGGATGGTTGCTGTGGTGTTGGTCTCTCCTTTTGTTTGATTAAGACAATGCCTGCCCTACAATTGTTGCACAAAATCAATGGCCCATCAATTCCTTCTACACTGGAATCTGACATAGAGTCAGCCACAGCCGGTCTCGAAAACTCGGTGGGTGGCTCATTGGAAAATAGGTTATTCTTAAGTCGTGGCCAGGAATTTTTCTTTGGGACATGTTGTACTAGTAAAAACTCGGCCTTCCTTTTCCCTTTGCTCTTGGGTAAATGGGCGTCTACCATGCCAACTATTGCTGAAGGGAATGGATCAACGTCGACCGCCATTCATTTTTCGGGGAACTTTAGCTTACCTTTGTCGATCCAGCTTTGAATATCATCACGGAATACGACATAGTTGTTCGTGGTATGCTTAGTCGAGTTATAGTACTTGCAATACGTCTTCCCTTTAAGCTCTTCGGCCTTGGGAATGTTATGTCCTGACTGAAGTTTGATAATCTTCGCTAACAACAATTGATCAAAAATTGCCTCGGCCTTTGTGATATCAAAAGTGTAAACTTTCGATGTTTTCGCTGTTTCCTCAGTGGTTGAGCGTGTTTTGGCATCCTTGGAATTAAATTGAGTCAATGCCTTGCAAACATACGGTTTGTCTATGACTATCTCGGTTGCGTCCACATTGATGTATCGAGAATCTTCACCTTCGGCCGACACATAACTGACCGTGGGATTTTTGTAAATCGTTCCTCGGGATGGGGATTTTGAGATCTTTTCTTATCGGAGCAAATAATCATATTGCTCGACATGTTGGCCTAATTCATACATATCTCGGAAGTTTTCCCCAAGGAATTTCTTTTTGTACTCCACGTCGAGCCCATTCAGAGCAAGCCTAACAAATGTGACTTCAGGAAGAGGTACTCAGTACAAATTCTTGGCCGATTTAAACCTTGTAATATAGTCCATTGGTGACTCATCAGATGCTTGAGCCATCCTAGCCAATGAAGAAACTGACATTTCCATCCCCAGCCGATATAACTGTTCGTGAAACTTCTCGACCAACTTCTCCCAGCTTTAGATAGAATTAGGTGGGAGGTTGATATACCATGCGAATGCTAAGCCTGTCAACGAAAAGGAGAACGACCGTAGTTTATGGAAATCACTATTGACATCTCCGCATTACGTAGTGAAACGGGACACATGTTCTAACGAGGATAAGGACGATTCTCGAGCAAAAAGGCTGAAATCTGGAATCTTGAAACCTTTAGGATATTCAAACTTTTCCACATAAGCGGGATATGGATGGATGAATTTCGGGAACTTCGGCCCTTTTTCAATGGCCAAATCGATCATCCGTTGGACCTCGATCATATCGACGGATGTTGCTTCCATTCTCTGGTCAGATCCATCAGACTTACTACTTGATCCTTCCTTTTTTTCAAAGTCGATTGTTTTGGGCCGAGTAGACATTACTTCGGCCTGTAGCGGATTACTTCTTAGTGGAAGCTGCCGAGCCTGATCAGCAGATCCTCCTAAAGACTTTGCTAACTAATAATTCGAGCAATTTGGTGTGGGTCTCACCATTACTTCGTATTACCTCGAGCAAATTGTTTATTTTTTAAACAATTGTCTGTTCAACTTGTCGAGATTGCTCATCAAGCTGCCGAACTGGCACCTATTCTTTCAATGAAAACGCTGGCAGTTCGGTTGGGTACTTCTGTGTTTCGAGGCTGGGTACCGAGGCAAACTTCCTTTTCTCGAAGTGTCATGCTTGCAGCTTCAGGGGTTATAGCAACGAGAGATCGGTAGTTGATTTTCCCATGGTTGTTTTCTTTTTGACTAATCGTGTCTCGATGGTCATGAACTTCGTAGTTTTAGCACTAGGTCTCATCGGGCGTGCCAAAATGTTGACCCTAAAAACTACTAAGCCTACGTGACGCACAGGCCGAGTAACTAATGAGCTAACTACGTCCGAGGAAGGAACACGTCTCGACCTTCAGGTTCTAGAGCCTGAAGATAAGGCTACTAGTTTTGCGAAGTTAACAAATTGTCGGCACGGGATTCTGTCATAGTGATTATATTCGTAAAAGTATAAGCACGCCGAATCGACACCAGACTATATGGGCACAAGTACTCAAAATAAATGTACGACTTGATTGTGAAAGTGGTTCGGTCGTCAGAATGCCGAACTCTAACACCTACTTGTGAATAACCAATCATAAACAACTTGGCGTTCAATGTGCCGACCCCAGTAATTCGTAACACCTCACTTAGTCGAGAAGGCTAATGAGATGACATCTGCCAATAAGGATTAAAAAATCCTTCTCGATCGAGACTTGGATAGATAACCAGTTGGCCTCGACGCAGTGCTGTTTATCCAAACTGAAGGTGCTCCACGGTCGGCTGATTCTACGACAATAGTGCTGTTTATCCAAACTGAAAATGTTCGCTGGTTGCCTTCACAATGCTGTTTATCCAAACTGAAGATATGTTGACGGAAAAGGAAAATAAAAATCTCAAGGTTGTTGAGAGGTTTTGCGAAAGCGAGGGTTTGCGCAGGGCAATTTGTGTGTGGAATTAGAGGGAGTTTAATGATTTTCTCCTCCCTCTATTTATAGTAGTCAACCTGCTTCCAATCGAATCACAACCATATTCGGACTAGAACTTCTTCCCTGATCCAACCTTATCTCGACCAATCCTACTCTTAGTAGGACTTTGAACTCAACCCCCTTATCAGGCCGGATCTAATCCCAAACTCCAACATCATTATCTTGTCGAAATTCTTTCCCGTATCAGGATTCAACTACCCATGGATTCCTAATACGACATGGCCGACCTTGGCTATGTGGCCCATAAACCGGATGACCCTCAGCGACTCCTAAGTATGACCTCTGGGCCGAGAACTACTCTAAACTCGGCCCAAACCAATATTTTGGGCCCAAACAACCACACAATGAGCAACCTAATTTGGTATCAAATTCGCCATCCATGAGATTCGAACCTAAGACCTCTCATTTACAAGTAAATAGGAATACCATCAGATTGTAGTACTGAGTGGGATGAATGTACTTTAGTCATCATGAATTTTTCATTTTTGTTCATTTTTTTTTTTTTCAAGTAATGAATTTACTTCATGGGCAGTGCAGCCTTTAAAAGGAAACATCCGTTCTTTCCGCTAGTACCGGTATTGTCTTCTCTTAAATTTGATTTTCCTAAGCATTTTCATTTATTCAAAGGTCAAAACTATTTATTTCTATTTGTGTCTCAAAATTAGTAGATCTACTAAATGACTCTACCCTTTCTATTTTGTTTGAATGCAAATATCGGAAGTCTTTAAGGGAAGGGATCCCCATTTTTAAAAGGAAATGAGGAGTTGTGGGGCGCACATCACCTTGAACTTCAACTATCCGAACTTTCTATTTTTCAAGTTGGACATCATAGATCATTCTTACAAAATATTAGCCAAATCGGAAATATTTGAGACATCTAATTAAGTTCAAAGAAATTGACGAATACTTTGTTCTACAAGTAACAATGAAGTTTTATCGTGATAATTAAATAGACAAATGATTTTGGATTAAATTGAATTTTTGCAAGGATGATCTATAAATAGAGACTTACAAAATAGACGGTTTAGATAGTTGAAATTCAACGTGGAGTGGACCCTACAACTAGTCCCCATTTTATCAAAAATGAGGATCCCTTTGGATAAAGGGCTGACACACCCCGACTGAAGTTGAGATATGTTGGCTGTCACGTGAGGGTGACGAAGCCAAGTGTGCAACATAAGTGTATACGATAACAAGAAAATGCAAATAACTAAAAACAAACTAAGACTTAGCTATACTAAAGATAATACTAGATGTGTGGAAGTGACTCAGTCAAGCTACAAATGTTTTAGAGCATAGGTATCACAAGTGCAGTCAAACTAAACAAGTACTAATTAAACAAACAGGGAGAAGATCCCTACTTATTTATGGATATGTCAAAACCGCTGGGAAGTCCTCATGAGCCACCAAAGATGATCAACTACCTAGAACCTAGAGGGGCGCAAAACAAAAGGGTGAGTGGGCAAAAAAAAAAAAAAAACAAAGCGTTTGAAAACACATTTATCTTTTCTGAACATAGTAACCCTTAACTGTAAAACCCGTATAGTTTCCAGAAAATAGTACTACATATATATATAAAACAACACTCAAGGGCAGTGAAACCCAAAATATGCCATGTCATAATGTTTAAATCATGTAAGCCAGGTGTGGAATCAATGTAAAATAACATGCCAATCGAAGTCACCTAATGTGACCTATATGACTGGACTATAGCTCATCAAACTAGGCTAGCACAGGGTCGGAGTCACCTGATGTGACCTGTACGACAGGCTAGGTATAAACATGTACGCTCAAATGCTACGATCACGTGAAAGCTGTACGATAAATCACGGGTCACCTACGAGTCGAAACCACCTATTATGGTCTGTACGACAGGCTGGCACCAAACTTGGATCCAAGGTAAGCGTGTGGTGCAAGAGGTGAATGATCACATGAAGGCTGGCCCTAATCCCAGGGCGAGAGCACTAATACCGAGTCCAGCCCTGAAGAGCTCTACATAAATATATGCATACCAATGCAACACAACCTATGGAATCACTTCATATTCACATGAAGCTTACCTGAGTCTCCACATCATCATACAATATAATTCACAAATACAACAGTGCAATACTCAAAGTGCAACTCATTACGACATGGCATTCAAAGCATAAATCATTTAAGAAAATGTTCTGGAAAAACATATCATGTCATATATATATATATATATATACACACAAACACACACTATATATATATAGAAAGAAAATACCCACTCACTGATAAGTAGCAGGATCGTAGCCCCCTAGCCTCACTTGTCCACACTCGTCCTCAGGGTATGTCTCACCTATATGCAAATAACTAATTTTACATTAATCTGAAAGCACATACACAAACCTTAGGAATAACTTCTTATACGTTGGTCAAATGGGGTGTTTGAATATACCAACGTGATCTACTCAACAACACGAACGCCCCCATATTTTTAGAATAATTTTTGGACACCACATGCGCCCTCACGCGCCGGCCACGTGCAGTTACGTGCCTGGCACACTGACGGAATCCCTAACGGCGTTAGGGACTATTCTGTTAAAATAGTATAATATTCCGTTAAAATCCTAACGGAGTTACCTGACGCCGTCAGTATATTCTGTCAAAGTTGATGGAATATTCCTCTTCTTCTCCGATGACTCGCCAGAAATCGCCGCCCCCTTCTGTACTCGCTAGTTTCTGGAAAAATTTTAAACTTTTATATCTAACTCATTTTTCAACCAAAATTCATGAATCTTATATGGATTTGAAGCTCTGTAGGAATAGAACATAATCGACATAATCGTACCTATTAGAGGTAAAAAAAATCAATGGAAAGTGATCGGAATAAAGCCTAGAAAAATCCGGTCAAACTTGAACTCTTCAAAACCACCTATTACGACGTCAACTTTGTCCCAAATCCACTCTACGGTTCCTATGGATTTTTTTAGGAAACTCCCCGAGCCTTAAAACCTTGGAAAAAGGCCTCGATCACAGCGGAGCAACAAACATCTCGTCGGAGTCCGTGAGTTCTCGGGTTCCCGTGATCCGTTCAATGGCCAAAAGGTATCACTCAATTCGTGAGGTCATGAGGAATACGATGGTGGACTTCAACAACTCGATCCGTGTCGATTTGGTTAAGATTGTAGGTAATGGTCTCTCGGTTGTACGGACGAGAGAAAAATCCAAAAGAAAGGAGAGAAAAGGTAAGGTTATATGTGTGTGTGAGTTTGTGATTGGTTAGTAAGGAGAGAGTGAGAGATTTTAATATATGTTGTTCCTCCGGATTGGACAAGGGAAAAGAATGGGTTTTGTAATTGGTCCTAAAACAAATAAAAGGCCAACAATTAATTGGACCCAAGAAAGTAGGAGTTAAGGTGATTGGTTGTTACTTTGGCCCGATTACGCTCTTCTAATAATCGTAATTTTTTCGTTACTAATCCAATTCAGCCCTAACTCACATCAACGCTCTCGTGACGTCGAGTACAATTTAATTACAACAACGAGGAAATAATTTAAAACTACATATGTACATCCATGTCACTAAGCCACCGAGGGCATGATCGTGACCTTACATACTCGGGAGAGAAAATATATAATAATTTGGGATGGGTCGTCATAGGGCTGTGCAAATGTCTACTTTTTTATAAAGTGAGTGTTGTTAAACTATTATTCTCATAATTATTTATATTTTATTTTATTTTTGAACAAACGATATTATCTACATTAAGAGGAAGGGGGTAGGCTTAACCTCACAATGGGTTAGCAATAATGTGGATCAAATTCGCCTTTAGCAAGAATCGAACCTAAAACCTCTCACTTACAAGTGAAGAGGAATACCACTAAACTGTAGTACTGAGTGACAAATTTTATTTCTTACCATATAGTAACTAAATAATTTAAGAAAATGTAAACAAGGAGTGAGTAAGCAGTTTGTTGAATTCGAGTGATATTTATATATGCCCTCATTTCATCTGAAAAACGGGTTTATGCTTTGGTGCCAATGTGTTTTTCAATTTACTGCAGCCAACGTTTTTGTTCTATCTCTAAATGGGGAAAATGTCGAAAAGATTTTCACAGGACCTATCAAGCGCTTGATAAAGACTTTCAAATTTTTTTATAAATAATTCTTTTCTTTGTTCCTTAAGTTTGCATATATAATTTTGTACATATATAAGAGTTCAAATCAAGTTTTCTCCAAATGTGATACTACATAAAGTTACTTGGTCCTATTGTGCTGTTCATTTAGCTGCAACCAACGTTACAGTTATATATGTAAATAGGAAAAAATTCCAAGCGATTTCCACTAGATCCATCAAGTGTTTGATAAAGACCCGCAAATGTTTACAAGTAAGTTTGCATATTTGATTTTGTGCATTTGTCATTGTTCAAAACAAGTTTTCTCCGAGAGTGATGTCTTTTATTTCTATCTTTCTGATATATGGATGAATTACCTAACATGTTTCTAAATTGACTGTGGAGCAGAAAATAATCTAAAAAATTATGGAGGTGACACGTAGACTTTTGGGTAAGAATGATAAAATTACCCTCGAGGCACACCGGGATTCCCATGTGCATGCAACGGACAATAACGGCTCAATCAAGGAAGAGTCAAAGGTGATCATTCAAATCCCTCTTATTACTCCTCATCAATCCCTTATTGATTTTATTCAAAAGTTAATTCCCGAAACTTCCTATTTAATTTAGGAATAATTGCCATGTTAATTGCAAGATATTATTTCACATAATATCTTGTAATTATTCTCTAAATATCACCATATAAGGCCGGCCATTCTCCACTCTAAGAGCCAGCCACCCTCCTATAAATACCCCTCTTATCCTACTAAAATGCTAAACCATTTGCTACCCACAAACTTCTAAACACATTCTTTTCAAAACTTTAACTTTGACATCGGAGATTCTTCGGCCAAAGCCCCCTATTTATCGTGGGCAGGTGAGGCTTTTGGCCTTAATCTTAGGTGTTATTATTTTGCAGGTGCATTTTCGTCAAAGAAGAAGATGGCAGAAATTTGCATCCACAAATTGGTGCTTTCATTGAGAATTTGATTCACACGCTCGAAGAAGACTTTCGCATTCAAAGTTTCTCATTTCTTGTTCATACGTAAATTTTTCATACGTTCTTATTCCTAGAATTTTTTAATTCTTTGAACAGACGTATGAGAAAAATACAATGGCGGGAAATTCGGAAACCATGACGAACGAAACTTCCTACGTTCAAAGATCCGGATCAAATGATGGAGATTGTGATGTAGGCCCACCACGACGATCCACGAGACTCAACGCGGTAGCAAAAAGAGTAACTTTGCCACTACTGCAGCCACGACAACCACCGTGACAGTGGGGAGTGGGACAGCTACATGGAAGCAAGGCCATGAAGCAACAACAGCTGTCACCTTGTAGTCAGTGGTGAAGCTAGGAATTGTCGAGGGGAGGGGAGAAATTTAGAAGGTTAAGAGGTCCCAATAAAACCTAAGTAAAAAGAAAGTGATCTTTACAACAAGAGGCACAAGAAACACACAACAAAACCAAAACCAATCATTTTTGCATTTGACTACCATAGAAAACCAGAACTGTTTTTCTTAACAGGCTTCATTGAGTAGAGAGTATTGACCAAATGGAGAAAGGCATACTAGCTGAAAGATAGTTTTGGTTTGCTACTAACCATGACTTGAATAAAAAACACAATAATACGCTTGAATAATAAACACATGAAACACAATGAACCATACCTGCAGCATTCGACTAACTTGAGTAAGTGACTTACGCCAAAAGGGTATGGGCATCTTCGTCCCTTAAGATGTCATCTTCAAGACCCTCAAATGTTAGAGTTTTCTTGAAATGTGAGCAGAAATTAGAAAATCATCTCCATATGACCTTTTCTAAAAATTGAAAAGATTTTCTATGTTTCAAATAATCAATCGTCAAGGATAAGTCTGCAAAATGCATTATCCATCAACCAAGAGCTGAATGAGTTTCATAGATGTAGGAGGCCTTGAGATAAATAAAACCAACTATTCGATACCATTCTCGAGTCTCAACCATTAATTATAACATTAAATGAAAAAAGAAAATGTTTCATATGTGAGTCAGTGAAGCAATAAAACCAAAACTATATTTCTTATCTTTCTTATCTGCAACAGAAAACCAGAACTATCAACTAGAGGGTATTGACCAAATCGCTTCATTCTGTTAGACACATTTGGTTCTTATTCTTCAACAGATTCAATTCCATAAATTTAACCAAAATAAAAAGAAGAACAACATTTGAACTTAGGAACAAATCCAATTCAAGAGAATATTTGGAATTAGAACATAACAGAGTTCAAGATTAAAGAACCCAACAAAATCTCTAAATCTAGAAAACAATTTATTTTTCAATCGTACATCCTATAACTTAATTTGGTGGAGTAGATGATCAGATGATGGGTGAGGTGCTTATTTCGAGCCTTTGAGTTCAAGAGAGAGACCGAGTGAAAGGGAGAGAGAGCAGAGCAAGGACTAGAGAGAGGCTCAATGATGGAGATCCAATATAAGCTTCAAAACAAAACGAGCATTTTATTTATTTAGTTTTCCATCCCATGCCAAAAATGGCGTAGTTTTGGCCTAGGTGTTTTGAAAAAATAAAAGAAAAGAGAAACACAGCAGCTTCATCGCCTAAAACAGAATGAATCACGATTATGGCGGAGTAGAGGGGCGGAATTCTCACTTTCAGTGGTGATTTACATCGAGTGCAGGGGTGCCCACCCCTCCTTGCCCCTCTGTAGCTTCGCCATTACTTACAGTCATGAGCCCAGGCCTATGTCATAAGGTAGCCAACACAGCGTTAGGTAGCCTAGATCCAACAGGCCCACGATGCTATAGTAGTTGAGGCCCAAAGCATGGCCCAAGCAGCTATAGTTACGACAAATGGAGCAGCCCAGCACTCATGGCCCAAGGCCAACGGCGGCCCAATACACCTTAGGCCCAATGCCAAGAAGGCCAGACCGCACTACACCTATACGCCCAACCCGCTCTCGCGGTCGACCTAGTGATCTTGACTGGTCCAAGGCCAGTTCAGTCGTCCCAGCTTCAGATTTCTAGACCAACAATTGAATTGGAGGTATTTTCATCCCAATTTTCTACAAATTTGACATATGTCAACTCAAATTTCATACTCGGAGTCCATTGCACTTTCACTACTCAAGGAGACGCATACCATCTAAGCTTTTCCATCCCAAATGGAAAACATTTATCTTGACAAGTCATAGAATTAACAACGCCCTTATGCAGCAGACAACCTTGGTGAATCAGCTTTTGCAGCGTGCCCTAGGCGACGTATCCGACTTAGGACAAAAGTAAATGACAAATCTCTCTAGCAGTGTCCCAGCAAGTAGCCTCTTGACCAGCCACGAACCGAGTGTCCCAGCAAGTAGGTCTTGTTCTCAACACTCGAAATGATTCAATACTGAAGCAGCACATCACTAGTAGTGGAGCATCACGGACCTAGTTGTCCAATTCCTCGTGCTATGTACAACCTGGCCCAAGCCAGCCTTAACTTTGTGTTTACAGTCGTGCCTGTCTGCTTCACGACTCCCAGCAGCCCTTGATTTGTCACTATGGCTTCTAACCGTGCCGATCTTACACCACGGCTCCTAGCCGTGCCGATCTTGCCCTATGGCTCGCGCCGACCAAGCCTATAGCACTTAAAACTTCAAAGCATCCAACGATGGAGTAGAAGACAAGGCTTTATTAGAAACCTCTGTTATCGAAAGAATTAGTGGTGAAGAAGCTTGCGATCCATTCATATTCTCAGCTGACAACCAAACAAGCCTCAAAAGGGCACACGACGAAACATCTAACAATGGTGCAATACTTGAAGAAAGTCTGGAAGCAACTCACCGCGCTTCTCACGTACACATTTACAAGGGTTCCACAAGTAGTTCGAAGTCTCAAGCAGATCGTCAAATAAGACCTCAGAGGATGAGGATTATTTCAGTTGTTTAGTAGTCCAGTTTTCCTCAACTGTGCTCACAACAACCACTTCCATGCTCTCTAGTGCGAAAGGGTAAACCAATTTCACCACACCCATATGGGTCTACTCTCTAGTGCGAAAGGGTAAACTAATTGATCTCCAGTGCGAGAGGGTAAACCAATCCTCTGACACCCATCTGGGTAAGCTCTCAAATGCAAGAGGATAAACTAATTGCTCTTCAGTGCAAGAGGGTAAACAAATTCGTTGACACCCATTTGAGTCTACTCTCAAGTGCAAGAGGATAAACTAATTGCTCTCTAGTGCGAGAGGGTAAACTAATTCCCCGACACCCATTCCGGTCTGGTTTTCAGTACGAGAGGATAAACTAATTGCTCTTCAGTGCGAAAGGGTAAACTAATCCCCTGACACCCATCTGGGTAAGCTCTCCAATCCAGGAGGATAAACTAATTGCTCTCCAGTGCGAGAAGGTAAACCAATTTCTCGACACCTATCTGGGTAAGCTTTCTAGTGTGAGAGGGTAAACCAATTTTCTGACACCTATCTAGGTAAGCTCTCCAATGCGAGAGGGTAAACCAATTCCCTGACACCCATCTAGGTCTGCTATCCAATGTGAGAGGATAAACTGATTCTCTGACACCCATCTGGGTTTACTTTTCAACAGAAGGGGCCAAACTTCCCATGAATTTCCACACAACTACTCATTTTGATGTGATTAGTTAATGATTTTCATATTCCACATATCTTTATCATATTGTGATGTAGGCCACACAACTCAAAGGATCGAATACTCAAAGACTAGCTAAGCAACAAACGGTCATAAGGCAGTAGCAAACGACGAACTTAACAACTCAACGCCCAAGAAGCCAAAACTCGTGGCCATTTGTGACTATGTGGGGTTGTCTACTTTTTTTGAAGCAATGTGCCCAACTGATGGTTCTATGGCTAAAAGTTTTGCAAAACGCTTCAAGCAAGCAAAGTTTTAAGAAAAATGAAGATGGAGTAAAGTGAAGAAAGCGGTTTATTTCTAATAAATTGATAAACTTATACGACACAAGCTAAACATAGCAGACTACTCATTTAGCATTTTGGATGACCTTGGGCTCTCAAGTAGCCATCTTTCCCTTAGCAGCCACTTCGCACTTAGTAGTTTGCTCATCCGACACTCCATCTTCAGCAGCTCCATGTTGATTGCTCTATCAACGGCAGCTGAGAAATCAAACTCAAGCAGTTTCTTCTTTCTTTGAAAGCAGTATAGACTTGGTAACCCAAACCATGGTCCATGCCATGCTACTTCCTCGGGCCATGCCGAGCTAGCCCTTGGCTCTAGCCAAGCCGAGCAGCCCAAGCCGTGGCCCCTGCCATATCACCTTATCGGCCCATTCAGAGCCGACTCCTAGCCCCTGCCAACAGACGTGCTGCACCACCCAGACGGCTGCCTTGCGGTAGCACCACTGAAAAAAAAGACAAAGAAAATTAAGTTTTTCTTACCTTGGTATGGCACGAAGAAGACAAAGAAATCAACGAAAGTCGGTTCTTTGCATGGGCAAGCGAAGAAGAATGCTAGGGGAGGAGGAACAAATATCCTTTGACTTTCTTTCTTTCTTGTAGGGATATATAATTGCCTTTCGAAGTTGATTTAATCCCCAACTTAAGGTAGGCTTAAATAGGCTTTGGTGGCGATTTATTTCCATTTCCTTGAAGAATCTAAGTCCAAGTTCAAGTGGGAATTTGCATAAAATATGGAGATCTCTACACCTACTGCCCTTTCCTGCAAGCAGCCTAGCAGGTGTGGGGGCATTTGTGGGGCCAAAAATAATCCAAAAAATTATGGTGGTGGCACGTGTACTTTTGGGTTAGAAGGACAAAATTACCCTTGAGGCACACCGGGATTCCCACACATATGCAACGGACAATAACAGCTCAATCAAGGAAGAGTCAAAGGTGATCAATATGGTATTTATTCAAATCCCTCTCATCACTCCTTATCAATCCCTTATTGATTTTATTCAAAGGGTAACTCCCAAAATTTCCTATTTAATTATTTCGCATAATATCTTGTAATTATTCTCCAAATACCACCATATATGGCTGGTCATTCTCCACCTTCAAGCGCCAGCCACCCTCCTATAAATGCCCCTTTTTTCCCACTAAAATGTTGAGCCATTTGCTATCCACAAACTTCTAAACACATTCTTTTCAGAATTTTAACTTTGGCATCGGAGATTCTTCGGCCAAACCCTCCCCACTCATCGTGGGCGCGTGAGACTTTTGGCCTTAATCTTAGGTGTTATTATTTTGCAGGTGCATGTTCAAGTCAAGTTTTCTCTAAATGTGATCTTTTTTGTTTCTTTGCGCTATATGGATAAATTACATAACATGCTTCTAAATTGACTATACTGTTGAATGTTCAAGTCAAGTTTTCTCCAAATGTGAAGTTTCTAAACGATATATGAAACATGTTTCTAAACTGACCCTATTGTTGAATGTTCATTTGGTGTCCTTGGCCACTAAATGTTTGTGAAGTCCATTTGGGATGTAGAAAAGGAAAAAGAGGACCAGGATCTAAGGAAGTTTAGAATGAAGAAGAGGTTGATCCCTCAAAACTTACCGAGGTAATTTCAAGTAGGTTTCTTAGATCAACAATTCTTAAAGTAATGGAGCCAATTATGGTTGTTTTTTTTTAATAGAATATCTCACAAGGAGAGAGATTATTTAAGTTTAGGTTTTTGACAACTAGTTCTAAGATATATAAACCAATTGTGATCTTGAATATTCTTATGGTAATTATTTAAGCATCACTCTCCTCATATTGTTTATAACGGCACACAAAAAGATCGTGATGTGTATATTTTTCAACTAAGTGGTATGGATGATGCTAAGAGGTGAATATAAGATTCGAATTGTTTTGTTTTGAATATTTGCTGAGGTTGACTGAAATTGTTTGAGTAGTGTAGAATACACAAAAAAAAGAATTTTGGGGTTCACACAAATCTTTTCCAGTAAAAAAGTCACTAATGGAGGACACTACACTCTCAGTGCACAACAAAAGACCATAAGTGTGGATGCAAATTTTCTCCTCCTCGATCTTGGACGATTTTGTACCTACAAAACAACTAGCACCTTAGGTTAAGGCCAAAAGCCTCACGCGCCCACGATGAATGGGGGGGGGGGCTTTGGCCGAAGAACCTCCGATGCCAAAGTTAGAATTTTAGAGAGAAAGATTGTTTAGAGCATTTGGGATTTTTTGTAAGAGAATTGGAATGGCTTTTTGGTGGAAATGGGAGCCTATATATAGGGATAGGAGGTGGCCGGCCTAGCTATGGTTTTTAGGTTTAATTTAGGTTTAATTAGCCAATTTATTTGGCTAATTAAACATAAAATGAATGTTTTTATGGTATGATTAGCTAATCAATAAAATATTGGTTGAAAAGATTAGCTAATCAATGTAAAAAAGGCAAGTTATGGTGGGAAAACAAAAGAAATGGCCGGCTCCTATTTGGGAGAAGGATAACCGACCTTTAGGGTGACTTTTAGGCTTAATTGATAATTTAATTGAAAATTAATGAGTTTATTAGGTAATAATCCCATTAATTTGTCAATTAACTAAATTTATGTGGAAGATTTGGCAGGTTATAGAATGACTAGCTAATTGTTTGGCTAAAAGAGGGAAAGTGAGGTAAAAAATATATGGAATGAAATAGGTTTTGAATTGTTACCTATTTTGGGCATTTCTGACTTGGTTGAAGATGATTACTCGCTGCTCGCGCGTAGGAATCTTGATACACCTCAAGGGTATTTTGGTCTTCTTCATCCAAAAATCCACATGTCGCCTTGTGAATATTTTTGGCTCCACAAATGCCCCCACACCTGTTGGGCTGCTTGCAAAAAGCGCAATAGGTGTAGAGATTCTCTTGCCTTAGGAAACTTTGAATTGCTTCCCTTTTTTTATGATCATTCTTTCTTTTAATAGGAAATTAGATCCTTCTAGGAAAGTGAAACAAATTTCTCTCAAAGCCTATTTAAGTCCACCTTAAGTGGGTTATTAAATCAACTTTGTAGAGCGATTTATTCTACCCTACAAGAGAGAGATAGCTTAGAGGATATTTGTTCCCTCTCCTCTAGCAATCTTCTACATCTTGCCCGTGCAAAGGACCGTCTTTCGTTGCTTTCTTCGTCTTCTTCGTGGATGATGTTACCGCGGGTCAGCCGTCAGGGTGGTGTGGCACGTCGATTGGCATGGGCCAGGAATCGGCTCGGCATGGGCTGATAAGGTATTGTGGCAGGGACCACTGCTTTAAGCTGCTTGACTTGGCTAGAACCAAGGGCAGCTTGTGTGGTTGTGGTCGCGGATTGTGGCGCTGGGGTGCAGTGCTAGGCGCGTCACATGGCTCATGTCCTTTTAGGCTTTTGGACATGACGCTAGCTAGGCCGGTGATTGAGAGAAATGAAGAGGTTGCGGGCCTCATGAGCTGCTTGAATGTTGGGTTGAACTCCCCTGCTGGGTACCACGAATGGCGTTGGCTACTTTAGCTCTCTTCGTCAGGAGAAACGTGGGCTGCTCCCAACAGATGAGGTGAATAGGATCAAGCCGAATGCATTGGCTCGTCCAACCACTGTTGTGGATCTTGCTGCAAGTGAAGGTGGGAAAAGGGATCTTCCCTGCTTGCTCAGGAGATGCCGGCTGAGAAAAAACCAAAAAACTTCTTTCGGGCTTATGATTGACTTGACTGTAAGTGAAGGGGTTCGCCGACTGCTTCTAGGCTTGTGATTAACTTGACTATTTCCAAGGGGATGAAAAATGAGGCTACTGGATCTGAGCATGTGGCGCCTGTCATGTCAAGAATGGCCAGTATAATTGCTGATATGATTGAGCTCCAATCCTTCCGGTTTGGCCCAACAGTCTTCTCCAAGAATTGCTTGATTTCTCTATTCCAGATTTCGGCTTGGCCACTTGTTTGAGGGTGGTATGGCGTGGAAATCCGATGCTTCACATTGTACTTTTTAAACAACGCCTCAATGGTGCGATTGCAAAAGTGGGAGCCTCTATCGCTTATGAACACCCTCGGCATGCCAAATCTAGAAAAGATGTTAGCCTTGATAAAATCTGCCACCACTCTAGAATCGTTAGTATGGGTGGCTTTGGCTTCCACCCATTTCGACACATAATCAACGGCTAGCAAAATATAAGTAAAACCATATGAGGGCGGAAAGGGTCCCATGAAATCCATACCCCATACATCAAAGATCTCCACATTAAAGATGGGGGTTTGCGGCATTTGGTCTTTGGCACTGATTGTACCTGTTCTTTGGCATCTATCACAAGTTATAAAAAATGTTCTAGCATCCTTAAACAATGTAGGCCAATAGAAACCACTCTCTAAAACCTTAAAGGCTGTCCTTTGGGTGCCAAAATGACCCCCACATGCATAACTATGGCAAAATGCAAGAATTGAATTAAACTCGGAATTATGCACACATTTACAAATAATCTGGTCAGGACAATACTTCCACAAATATGGATCATCCCACACATAAAATCATGCATCATTTCTGAGTTTATCACGCTTGTATTTATCTAGAGTGCTAGAAACTTGTTTTGTGACCAAATAATTGACTAAATCAGCATACCAGGCTCACTTACCTCTTGGGACAGCAATTGCTCATTAGGGAAGGTTTCTAGAATGGGTAAGGAGTCCTTCTCATGCACCAAACGGCTGAGGTGGTCAGCCACCACGTTTTCACTCCTTTTTTTGTCTCTTATTTCAATGTTGAACTCTTGAAGTAGGAGCATCCAACGAATCAACCTTGGTTTGGCCTCCTTCTTGGTGAGGAGGTACTTCAACGCTGCATGGTCATAATATACAATCACTTTAGTGCCAAGTAAGTATGAACGAAATTTATCTAAAGCAAATACAACTACAAGAAGTTCTTTCTCAGTGGTAGAATAATTCAATTGAGCATCATTTAGTGTCCAGGAAGCGTAGTGGATGACGTGGGGCTGTTTGTTCCTCTTTTGGCCTAAAACAGCACCAATGGCATAATCAGATGCATCACATATTAGCTCAAATGGAAGGCTCCAATCTGGTGGCATGATGATGGGGGCCGACGTCAACATGTCCTTGAGGGTTTCGAAAACGGTCTCACACTCCTTGTTGAACTCGAAGGCTACTTCCTTTTAGAGTAAAAGGCAAAGGGGTTGGGCGATTTTTGAGAAATCCTTGATGAATCTCCTATAAAATCCTGCATGGCCAAGAAAAGAACGAACCTCCCTCACCGAAGTGGGAGAGGGTAAGTGACGTACAAGATCTATTTTAGATTTATCAACCTCAATCCCTTTTTCTGATATGATATGCCCCAAAACTATACCTTGTTTTACCATAAAATGACACTTTTCCCAATTCAAGACAAGATTAGTTTCGATGCATCGTTGTAAGATCAGAGTAAGATTATTCAAGCACGCATCAAATGAGTCACCAAAGACACTAAAGTCATCCATAAACACTTCAATGATCTTTTCCACAAATTCTGAGAAAATACTTACCATACACCTTTGGAATGTGGCTGGTGCGTTGCATAGCCCAAGTGGCATGCGTCAATAAGCAAAGGTACCAAAGGGACATGTGAAGGTAGTCTTTTCTTGGTCATCGGGAGCTATCACAATCTGATTATAACCCGAATAGCCATCAAGAAAACAATAAAATGAATGACCGGCTAACCTTTCCAGCATTTAATTAATAAAGGGCAGCGGGAAATGATCTTTTCTTGTCGTAGCATTGAGCTTCCGATAGTCAATACAAACTCTCCATCTGGTTTGGATTCGGGTGGGCACAAGCTCAGTATGTTCATTTTTTACCACAGTGACTCCGGACTTCTTAGGAACAACTTGGACCGGCGAGACCCAATGGCTATCAGAAATTAGGTAAATCACTCCACAATCTAGTAGCTTGATGATTTCCTTCTTCACAACGTCCATCATGGGTGGATTGAGCCGGCGTTGTGCTTCTCTAGATGGTTTGGCTCATTCTTCCAAGAGTATTCGATGCATACAAGTGGTAGGGCTAATTCCCTTGATATCGGCCAATGTCCATCCAATGGCAGTTCTGTATTCCCGAAGTGTTGGAAATGTGCCCTAAAACCAATCATATGATGATACTTTACGGACATTTCAAATGTTAAACTAATCTAGTTTAATATATAAAGGGCAAAGATTATTGTTTGAGCCGTCTCATATAAATGTTATATGCTTAAACGATAAAGTCCAAGGAATATGTGATTGGGAGAATGCAATCTAATGAAGTTAGATTAATGAGACCATTCTTTCGTAGACACATCCTAAATGTTCCTGATCATAGGATTACCAATTGGGCATTGACAGTCCGTTAAGATCAGTACGTACTGTGTCTTCTCTCAGGGAGAGTGACTAGTCTCGAGTCATTGGTATGTGTGACATCAAGACAAGTACGTAGGTGCTCAATAAGAGAATGAGTTCACTGAACGTGATCAACGAAGAGTTCTTATATTCCATGTCACATGAGAACTCATGGTTGGGATAATGCAAAGTAGTCCTTTGACCTGAGGCATCACAGTTGTCTTGTGGTTAAGTCCTTAATCTTTGATTATGTCTAATTCACCCCCTCGGGGTGTCACGGCATCGTTGGGGTTAAGCCACTTAGCTATGGAGACAAGTGAATGCGCAACAAGGGATCTCTAACCTTCAAACAGTTGAGGGAGAATACTCTATGATATGATTTGGAATCTCTGGCCAGAGTATGAATGAGATTGGGGAATGCGTTCCAAATCACATTCAAGGAAATCATATAAGCAAACGATTCACATTGGATAGTAGACATGAGTAAATAAACTATCATGCCAAACAATGTGGTCAAGAGTATTAGATTAGAGAAGGACCGTATTGCATTTGTAATCCCGAACTGAATAGGTTCTCCACCTCTTCTGATTAGCTTGGGTAACCATGATATGCTGCTAGGTGTCACTCATGGTTTGTGGAAGCCCTAAAGGTGTGTAATCACTAAAGGGAGAATTGAAAATAGTTTCAATTCACAATCGATGTAAAATGGTTTTAATCGCCCACTACCTCGCTAAAAGGAACCTAATGGATCGCACACCGTAAAAGGTAGAGATTGGAGATTAAACGGAAATGAGTAAGAATGATTAAATGGTTTAATCATTTAATTATGGCAAGGATTAATTAATATGTTAATTAATCAAACGAATAAGTTCGTTAAAGACTTCGGGATAGTTTTGGACCTTAAGGCCCAATGGGCTTCGAACGTCAAGCCCATTAACTTAAATTGTATGACAATTTAATGAATAAAGATTCATTAAAGCCCAAAAGCCCAAACATCCCTAAATGGCCGGCCATATTAGATGAATTAGGGTTTTGGTTGTTTAGGTTACTTAAAGAAGTGACTATATAAATGACTTTATAGCCAAAATTCATTAAGGAAAAATTAAGGGTTTATTTTGGGGGAAAATTGGTGAGAATTGTCTCTCCATTTTCTCTCTAAAGAGGCCAACACCTTGGAGGGTACATCTAGCAATCCTACTACTCCAAGGTCACTCATTTCTTCTACAATCAAACCTTGGTGAAGAGACTTAGAGATTCCCTATTTTGGGAACTTGGAGAAACCTATTTTTCATCCAAATCCATGGATCTAAGAAGCAAGGAATGAAGGCCCTATCTCTTTGGGTGATTAGCCTTTGCTTGTGCAAAGAGGAATCTACAAAGGTAATAATTTCAACTCACTTTGTTTTGAGTTGATTATTGGTTCACCAATCTACTAGGCTTTGAATTTCATGGTAATGTTTTGTTTTTGAGTGCATGCAAGCATGATTCCGCCTTTAATTGTTAATTGCATGCTATATGATGTTGCTCAAATGAACATGTTTTTCAAAATAATTCCTTCACGAAGCACCCTCACCAACTTGTCCTCCTCTTGTGCAGTGAGTGAAGAAGAGATGATGACGGGCAGCGTCTCTTGCTCTCCCAAAAACACATATTTCAAATGGCTAGGCAATGGTTTAAGCTCTAGGGAATGGGGCTGGATTACAGAAGGAAGCAACTTGTTAGTCGAAATGGGAATTGAAATTAGGTTAGGAGACTTACCAATATGCCTTGGATTTGACTCTAGGGCAACAACCATCTCCACTAATTCTTTTTGAATAGGCATGGCAAGATGTTCCTTGTTGTTGCCGTGTGCATGCCTAAGTGCTAACCCTTCGTTTTTTAGTCCAATGCTTTGCGTGAGAGTCTTTTCAAGTACATCCTCATTCAAATCATCAAGGAATTCCTGAGCCCAAGAGTCAATCACATCAATAGAGAAACAAGAGTGACCATCATAAGGATATCTCATAGCATCAGAAATATTAAAATCAATAACTTCCCCTTCAAATTCCATGGCCAATGTTCCCTTGAATACATCTATCTTTGTACAGGCAGTCTTCATGAATGGTCGGCCAAGTAATATTGGTAATTGAGAGGAATGGTTCGAGTCTTCCATTTCAAGCACCTAGAAGTCCAGCGGAAAGACTAGGTGATTCACCTACACTAAAACATCCTCCAAAACACCTTTTGGATACGCATTAGATCTATTGGCCAGTTGAATGATCACTCCATCATTTTTTAATTCTCCCAAGTTCATAGATGCATATATTGAATAAGGCATGACATTTATTGATGCACCTAGATCTAACATGGCAGATTCAAAGCGAGTATTTCCTATAACACAAGGAATTGTAAAACTGCCTGGATCTTTGCACTTAGGAGGTAGTTTTCGTTGCAACACAGCTGAGACATTCTCACTTACCCTTACCACCTCTTTGTTTGAAGCCCTCTTCCTTGTAGTGCATAGCTCGTTTAGGAACTTAGCATACTTGGGGACTTGTTTAATTGCATCTAGAAGTGGAATGTTGACTTGCATCTTTCTAAATGTGTCAAGGATGTCTTTGTCACTCTCATCCTTCTTTGATTGCATAAACCTGGGAGGAAAGGGTGCATTGGTTGGAATGGAATTAGAAGTCATGGAATTTGAACCCAACTTACCTTTGGTAGTCGAATTAGGGTGTGTAGGTGGTTGCGGCAACGATTACTCAATCCTTGCTGAGGGCAGGCCTTGTTATTTCTCCTTAGATTGCATCTTTTCGTCCTCCTTTTGATTGGATTTAGATGGGCTGGGATCAAATCCAACTTATTGTCCACTTCGCAAGGTGATGGCTTTGGCAGATTCGAAGCCTCCCTTTGGTTTCACATCCATCGAACTAGGTAACTTACCTGGTTCTCTTCTAAATTGTCCCATGAACTCAGCCATTTGTCCCATCTGTCTCTTCAATTCAGTCACCTCTCGAGCTTGATTTTGCACTTCCTTGGCGTAATTGTGCATATCTTTGGCTTGATTTTCCTAACCCTTCACCAACGTAGTTAGTAACTGAATAACTTGAGCATTATCAAAAGATGAACCTGAGTTATTTTGGGTAGGTTGTGTTTGGAGTTGTGAGGGTGCATACGGCCTTTGATAGAATCCCGGAGGTTGTTGTCTGAATGCACTTTGTTGTTGGGTTTGTTGGGGCTCCCTCCATTTGAAATTTGGATGATCTCTCCAACCTAGATTATATGTATTCGAGAACGGATCATTCCTTGGTTGGTTTTGATTCCCCAAACCTACGGCGTTGGTAGATTCCCACCCTCCGTTCTCGATCACTTAAAGGCATTTATCCGTGAGATGTCCATTCATTGAGCACACGTCACAAGCAGCTACACTTTGTTCTTTTGGTTTTTCAACCACCTGTGAAAGAAGAGTAGTAAGATTAGCCATTTGATTTTGAAGTTCGGAAATAACACTTACCTCATTAACTTGTTGCTGCCATGGGTTGTCTCTTTGACCAACGCTTTCATATTGTTGAGCATTCAATGCTCAATTAGCAATTAAGGTCTTCGCAGCCATGGGTGTTTTGTCCACCAAAGCTCCTCCCGCTGAGGCGTCTAACATTTGGCGTTCAATTGGTAGAAGCCCTTCGTAGAAATATTGAAGAAGAAGCTCCTCCTTCATCTGGTGCTGTGGACATGAAGCAACAAGGGTTTAAAACGCTCATAGTAAGTGGGAAATGATTCACCTTGGTTTTGCTGAATGCCACTAATCCTTTTGCGTAGTAGAATGACTTGAGAAGTTGGGAAAAACTTCTCCAAAAATGCCCGTTTCATACTCTCCCATGATGTGACAGTTCCGGGGGCTAGCTCATACAACCAATCTTTAGCCTTTTCCAGGAGAGAAAAGGGAAAAGCCTTCATTTTCATAATGCTCCCATCAACATTCACAGGGGTCATGCTCAAACAAACAACCTCAAACTCATTCAAATGTTTATTAGGATCTTCCATGGACAACCCATGGAACTTAGGAATATGATGCAATAAACTGGACTTTAATTCAAACTCGTCAGTTTTGTTTTAGGCTGCCCTTGGATATTGAATGCATAAAGGCAGAGCAGTGTCCAATCCCAAAGCAAAAAGCTCCTTGATTGTTCGATTGTCTACTGCCATATCTTAGACTTCTTCAAAAGTCCTTGTCGTGGCCTCCTCTTGCTCTTCTACTTTGTCTTCTTCAATATCTGATGCAGGTTGAGATGGTTGGGGGTCTTGTTGATTCCTTGCTCGTCTTAAAGTTAATTCAAAATCGTCGTCAAATTCAAAGATGTGCTTATGAACAGGTTGAGAACTTCGAGTCATAAACCACCTAAAACAAAAAAACAAGTAAAATCAGCAACTAGGAACAAAAATACATGAAAATAAACAAATTCAAAGATGTGCTTATGAACGGCGCCAAAAACTTGGTGCGAAAATTATCTTAACACACAAATTTAACCCTCTTTTAACAATTGTAGTACAAGTATAAGTAGGGATCGTTCTGGACCGAGGATTATGAGGGCTTGCTAATAACCTCTAAACTGACTCAAAAACATAAAACTAAACTTAAAAACACTTAACAAGACTCACAAGACTCAAAGCCAACTTAAAATACTCAAAACAGCTTAAAACAACCAAATAAACTTAAACTAGACACTAGAAATAACTTTGGACGAAAATTGACTTTTACTTAAATCAAAACACTTAAAAACACAAACTAAAACAGATTTGAAACACTTTGAAACAAGAAACTAAAAGGGGGGTTTTGATTTGGATGAAGTTGAAACAAACAAACAATTATGAAAAACTAGTCGGATTGTAAAACGGATGTGAGAAATAAGATGATGGATGGGATAGCTAGAGGCTTTTTCTCCACACATGACATGTATGCAAATAACTCGATTTCCAGTTACTACTTCATTGAATTATGAACGACAACGCTCTAAATTAACCGTGACATCACTAGTTAACTCTCAGATTTTCCTTGTTTTATTGGATTGGATGACATCATTCGACAACCCAAAACATTCTTCTAAAGTTCCCTACATGACATCATAATAGAGATACAATCAAAGATCATTACGTTTAATGAAAATCATAAGCATTGACAAAGCACTTGCAATTATGACATCATGTCACTCATGCTAAGAATTGAACTTAACGCGATTGTTTATAAGCGACCTTCACTACATGTGAATATAAGTTTGTAACAATTATGTGAAACTTCCTTATATTCTAGCAACGGATTTATGCATGCCAATTAAGTGTCGACCCTTAATTAACAAATACAAATAAGTTATCAATCAAATAGTTAAGCCAATTGCATTCACGATTCAAGAGTTCATAACTGGAATTTATCAAATTATATTGCACACATAATCATGGCTTTGAAATCACCCTTAGCCAAGTGGGGTTTAGCCACTCATATTTACAACAAAACGAAAGGAAATGAATTTAAACATTAGAAACAAAAGAAAGAAAACACCTAAACGCTCCAACGATCCAAGTTGGACAGCAAGCACGTCCAAGCACTTTCCTTCCCTTCCTTTGCTACGGCACAAGGTGTTGGTGAGTGTTTGAAGGTTTGTTTGTATGGAGGAATGGATGTGAAGATGAATGGATGCGTTTGGATGAATGTTGTGTTGAAATGGGAGTGAATGATCTAACCAAGTACGAACTCAATTTATGTTACACACACTTCTTTTTATAGAGGAAGTGCAAGGCAAAGCATGGGTAAAATGGAGTGGTGTTGAAATGATTCAAAGGTGAAAGTGAAGTAATGATGCAAAGCATGGGTAAAATGGAGTGGTGTTGAAATGATTTAAGGGTGTTGAAATGATTTAAGGGTGAAAGTGAAGTCATGATGCAAAGCATGGGTAAAATGAAGTGGTGTTGAAATGATTTAAGGGTGAAAGTGAAGTGATGATTGATGCAAGAATTAAACATGGATGGAGTGCACGGCAAAGGTTTGTTATGGTACAAGGAACCTTTAATTTGTGTCCTAAAATACATAGGAAACCTTCAATGTTGCTGGAACTTAAGGACATTTAGGATTTAGGAAAGATCAAACCAAAATAGGAAATCTTGGCTTAACTTTCCTATTTCAAGTAGGAATCCTCATCTTTAGGTCTTCAATTTCGTCCATTCTTTTAGTTCCAAGCATGTGATATTTATTCCAAGCCCAAAATTGCTCCAAAAGGCTCCAAAATGCACATTTTTGCATACTTTGTCCTTAGAACCTGAAATTGCACAAAAATGACTTTAAACACTAAAACTACTAAGGAATAACAACATAAATGCATGAAAACAAGCTAACTCAGTCACATAAATATGCTCCTATCAGTTATCACTATGGGGACTCTCATCACGATGAGTCTTGCACGTGGGGTGGATCAAACCATAAAATTAAGGAAATTGACAGAAATGACCAATTTTTTTTTAAACTTGGGAAAAAAAAAAAGATTTTTTGAATATGTACGGAGCATGACATGCCATGCATAACAATAGGACAAAAATATGATTTCTCCTACACCTTAGAATGACCTAATTGCCCTTGTACATAAATGGGTGATTTTGTCAAACCCAATCAACATTTGTCCGAAATTTCTCGCCCCCAACCCTTAGCTCCAAGAACCCTAACCCAAAATTGCACGACCCCTGCTCAATGAATAGCAAAGAGAACCCTTAAACTGCCTAATCATCCTCTTTCTGGTTCGTCTCTATTTCTCTCACTCTCTCTCATCTCTTTCTCTCTCTAACTCGATCACCGTCTCTATTTTTGCTTTTAATTATTTGTTTATTGA
Organism: Malus domestica; assembly: GCF_042453785.1. Lineage (NCBI taxonomy): Eukaryota > Viridiplantae > Streptophyta > Magnoliopsida > Rosales > Rosaceae > Malus > Malus domestica. The sequence goes on along the minus strand of NC_091661.1, from coordinate 4,773,584 downwards.
ATTTAGGTTTTTTTGGAGTTGTTGAGATGGCAAGTCGAAGAAAAGAGGGGTGTATAAGAGAGAGCTTGGAATGTGTTCTCAATTTTTTGAATTGGGTTTTTTGTATTTCTTTATGGGTTTTGTTATTTTGGATTCTGCATTTGAATTTTTGGGTTTCAATTTTTGAGTTCTGTGGTTTAATTTTTGGATTATGGGTGTAGGAGCTTTCAGTGGCATTCAATCAACATAAACATACTTATGCTTCTGTGTTCGTGAGTGTGTGTGAATGTTTTAGTTAATACTTCCTATTTAGTTTGGCCAAATGTGTCGTGATGAAGTGATAAGAAGCTTGTTTTGAGACTCTAGAAACTCAGGCAACTTGCAATTCTTTGAAATGCAAAAGCATAAGGATTAAGTAAAAATTGTCCACTTGTTTCTGCATAGGATAGGTTGATCATATGGGTATTCGTTTTTAATACACTATTGTCTTCTTGATTTGATTTACCTTCCTTATGCTTCTTTATTGTTACGAGTATATACAAGGTGTTTGATCTGAAAAATTATACAAAGTAGCATTCCATATCGAATAAGCATGTCCATGAGATTAAGATTAGGTAAGCTTAGTTGAGACGCCTCTTCGTAATGATATTTTGTGGACACACTTGTAGTAGTTGTGGTTTATGCATTTGGTATTCCCTTTGTTATAGCTTGATGAATATATATATATATATATGTGTGTGTGTGTGTGTGTGTGTGTGTGTGTATAGATTTTATGAAGCAAACTGAGGAGATTTATATTCATGAATTTGGTTTTTGGGAGGTGGGTGCTCTCTTGATTAGATTACTTACATCACTTTACTTGATGCTTAGGTAAGAAAAATTTCTATTAGTGACGCTTATGCGCTCTGAGGTCATTTAAGAGGGATGGTTTTGTTCTTGGACTCAATGTTCTTATTGATGGACTTAGTCTTTGTACAAGATGGATCTGTTATTTAGGTTCTGTTGACAATTTTTGAGAATTTATGAAAACATTGTTGGCAATTTTAATGTTTTAGCCTTTGTTGAAGGCTATTGTAAAAGCCAAACTGAAGAAAGTTTGAATAGTCTTTATTCAATTGAATGTTTTCGTTTATTTTCTTATATCTTCTGTAAATTCACTACTCGGTTCTTTTATGGTGTGTTCATGTCGATTTCGATTTCTTGTGTCTATTTTGTAGCCCTCATGATTGATTTATCAATGACGAATGCTGCCAAGATTAGTGAGATTTCAAAGTGTGTTATTTTCTGTACATTTCAAATGTGCATATTGTGTTTGCTCAAAACAATATATATATATATATATATATATATATGTGTGTGTGTGTGTGTGTGTGTGTGTTTGTGTGTGTGTGTGTGCGCGTGTGTGTGCGCGCATGTTTATTGTGAGCGTCATGTGAGCATGGTGTGTACATGCTATGTGCATGGTATGTGGATGGCTTGATCATGTACTGCGCATTAAAGGAGGTCAAATTTCGGTTTTTTGCTCAATTATTTTAGTCTAATTTTGACCTAACGTGATTAATAAGAACACAGAATCACACGCTATAGGATTTGAACCTACGACATCGGGTTTTGGAGACTTAAGCATGCTTTGTTTTGTGCATCCTTTCATTCAAGAAAGTAAACATTGTCAATGTTACAAAAAACTTCTCCCTTTTCCATTGACTAACAAAAAAATACATCACAACTAAATTTGAAGAAAAGTAAATGAAAACAAACAAATTTAGTCCCTACTAGAACCATTTAACATATCACAAAAAGATGTTCACTTCCTGTTGCCATCTTCACGAGTTGCAGTTACTGAATTTGTCATGGCGCCAGTAATCCCAATGGGATTGAAGTGTGACAGGACCATGTGCACTTCCACAATTGGTGCATGCTTTTGACGGCATCATTGTCATCATGAAGTTGTATTATTCTAGTTCTAACTTCCCTGTCAGAAAGATATGGTTTAATGATTGCTACTTTAGCATGTTTTTCTAAGATGGTCAAGTTAGCTGCCATCCCAAGAGGCGTGTCTAGGCAAGCAAATAAATTGAGTTAGACTGATATGAGAGCTTAGGGAAGATAGTAGACGACTACAATATATTATGTGATTCATTAGCTGGCCAACGTCTGTTTGATGTTTATTGTCAAACGTAAGACATGGATACATGTTGAACATGACATTGCTTTTTATATCAAAAGGAGGGATAAAGAATATCAAGTTTGATGTACGAGGAACTATCTGGGGTATAAAGCAACGAACTTCCAAGTGATGCACTCCTGTTAAGTTTGGTTATAGCTATGGCAGTGCTTTTGGATTTGTACGTTCATTCTCACAAGGTCGCGTGTCCCATATCCTGTATGAGGAGGTAAACTATAATGGATGAGAATTAGATGAGCTAATTAAGATGATGCCAACACCCTATGTGGGTGAGTAGGAGAAGTAGGATTTATACACCCAATATAGGGTGTGTTATCAATATGTGGTATTTGTCCAACATTGACCATTTGCATTTCTCTCTTCCCTCCTAGCCACTATAAAAAGAGGGCTTTGGGAAAAGGGGAATACACACCAAGAGATCCTCCTTTTATAGTGGCTAGGAGGGAAGAGAGAGATAGAAATGGTTAATGTGGGACAAATACCACATATCGATGACACACCCTATAATTGGTGTATTCTTGGGGTGTATTTTTCTTTCCCCAAAGCCCTCTTTATATAGTGGCTAGGAGGGAAGAGAGAAATGCAAATGGTAAAATGATTTTGGTTTCCTTGCTAGTCTGCAATGAAATCATAGGTTGTTGCTTGTTCAATGGTTTAGATTTACTTGTGGCCTATGGGCATGCCAGTTAGGTTGAAATGGCTTTCGGTTTGTATGACCGGGCCAGCACTCTGAAGTGGCTTTCGTTTTCTACATTGATCAAAATTCACAAGCAATCAAAGAATTTGATGAGTGATTGAATGTTTATGAGGAAATGAAAGCTATAAGGGCTAAGCCAAAGTTGGTTATTTATAACACTTTGTTGGATGCTTTGGGAAGAGCTAGGAGGCCTTGGCAAGCTAAGAAAATTTTCAGAGAGATGATCAGCAAGGAGCTTTCATCAAATTGGGTAACCTATGCAGCTCTTTTAAAGGCTCACTATTGTGATGATGCTCTTAATGTTTATAAGAGATAGAAGAGGAGGGACTGGAGTTAAATGTAATTCTCTATAACACCCTTTTAGCTTTGTGTGCTGCTGTTGGTTACACTGATGAGTTGTTGAGATTTTTGAAGAAATGAAAATTTCTAAAACATTGAAGCTTGACAGTTTGACCTTTTTATCCATGATTACCATATATTCCTGTAGCAGGAAAGTCACTGAGGCAGAAGCAACATTGAATGAGATGTTGGAAACAAGTTTTGAGCCAAGTATCTTTATTTTGATATCACTCATCCAATGCTATGGTAAGGCAAACCACACTAATGACGTTGTTAGGATTATTAATCAACTCTTAGAATTGAGCATAACAACAGATGAGCGTTTATGTGGTTGTCTCCCAAATGTGATGACTCAAACACCAAAGGAAAAACTTTGCAAGCTTGCCAAGTCATGGTTAAAGTCTAGAAGTTTAGCTGAGTTAGTTACTGCTTAGATGTTTGGCAGTTTAGTTCACAGACAAAGCTCATCACACTGAAATGTAATGTAAAAAATTGGTATGTTCTGCATCTCAGTTCTCTATTTATGTCCTTGGAATTTTTTCTCTTGGCGTAGAGAACAGTTTTGTACCATTAGACTTCAACAATTAAATATACTTCCATTAGTCTTATAGAGTTAATGAAGTTCTTAGAATTCTTGCATCTTACTCAGTAGGAATGCACCTATATATGTACTGTGATTTGAGTAACATATTAGTTAGATCATAGTTGAATGAGTCTTAAGAAATCGAAGAAGTGGAAATGTCCAATTTCTTTTTGTATGCTACGAAAGCTTTGAAAATTCCTTTCGATCAAAGTCATTTGAAAGTTACTGCAACATGAGAGTGACATGAGGTACAAAACAAGTGCAATTTTGTAACTTCTGTTTCCATCCAACCTATAGGAAACGCCAATTGACACTGTTGTAGACTGAAGTGACCTTCAGTGCTTGCTTTCTGAGTCTTATTTTTCTGCAATTATCATTCTCGAGATATAAGTCATGTCATTTTGTTGGGATAAAATCATTTAGAAAGTTGGTTTCAACGTCTCTTTTGGTTCAAATCAATGAACAATCTCCACAATTTCCTCCCACACGAAATGATCATAACCACACACTATAAATTCGATGAGAGCCTGAAATTCCAAATTCTTCATTTGTACCTCCCTGCATAGCTCACACCAAACAATAGGAAACCACATAAACTTTATGTTCCATCCACCCCACATGCGAGACTCATTGTGAGGAGAGTCCCCACAATTTTCCCTTTTCTTTTCATTCAAATATAAATTTGTAAAGGTGAGTGAGGATTTAAATGAGGCTTTTGATGCCAATTACGAGCTGCTTTGTTTCAAATGCATCCGTCGAAGGCATCGGGTCCAATGGTATGTCTCCTGGATTCTAACAAAAGTATTGGCATATTGTTGGGTAAGATGTTTGTGATGGTGTGTGAGCTGCTTTGGTTTTAGGGGTAATGCTCCAAAAGATTAATTGTACCCATGTTTCTTTGATTTTGAAGTGCAAGGATCCTACAACGATGACTCAACTCCAACCAATTAGTATGTGCAACATAATCTATAAAATTGTGTCCAAAGTCTTGACGAACAAGTTAAAGCTAGTGCTACCTCAGTTAATTTCACCATCCCAAAGTTCTTTTATTCTTGGGCGACTCATTTTGGACAACACTTTAGTGGCATCTGAAATTGCGCACTATATGTACAAGAAAAAATGTTGTTGGTGTTAACTACATTGAAATATTTGAGAATTGAATAGAAAATCAAAAGAATGATGAAGAGAAGAAAGATGAACAAAGATAGTTTGGAGAGAGAGTTTAGAAAGAGAAATATGAGACTTATATTAACTGAAAAGAAAGATTACACAACTATGTTTTTATAAGAGAAAGGCTAACAACTCTAACCAAATACTAACAAACTTACTAACTATATTGCTGACTTGTACAATCATTTAACTAGTCATCTAACTATTGGTGTGGAACCCTTAATACTCCCCTCAATCTCAACTTGGGAAACCCAGTTTGAGATTTGAAGAACATTTGCAGTCACTATTGTGAAACCTAGAAAAACAAAACAGACTTAAACCAACTGCAATCTTGCAATCCTTCTGGATGATTGAATTCATCCACCTCAGATTCATTCCATGTCACAATAGCTTCATTAGTTTCAACATCAATCAAATTTTGCATATGACTAACATAACTATTTGGCGTTTATATAAAACTCATTCAGTTTCTGTTGGAAGTATGCCCACAAAGCCACTCATTTGATGTAATAGCTTTTGGAATACTTATTGTATTAAACTATTATATGTTTAATGAAGGGCAAAGCTTATTGTTAATCACTATTTATTGTATCATGTGTTTAAGCAATAAGGGAATCCAAGGAATGTATTTGATCTAAGAGAGAAGTCATTTAAATAAGTTAGATTAACGAGACCTTTCTCTTATGTTCATTCCTAAAACGTTCCTGGCCATAGGATTGCCAATTGGGCATTGACAATCCGCAAATGTTAGTATGTATTATGTCAACTCAAGCGTGAGTATGACTAGTCTCAAGTCATTTAGTGTTGGACACTAAGACAAACACATAGGTTCTTGAAAGAGTAATCGAGTACACTGAACAACGATCAAAAGAGAGTTCGAACATACATGTCATGTAAGAACTTGTAAGTTGCAATATGCAAAGTAGTCCTTTGACCTGAGGCATCATACACGTCTAATGGTTAAGTCCTTGATCTTTGATCATGTCAAAGGCATTCCATCGAGAGTGTCCACGGCATTGTTGGGGTCAAGCTATCTAGTCATGTAGACATATGAATGCACAACAAGGAATCTCTATGGTGGAAGGAGAATACTCTAAGATATGATTCGGGAGTCTTTGGCCAAAGCATACGAATATGACTTAGGAAGTATGTTCCAAATCATATTCAATTGAATCATATAGAGAAGTATCACATTGGATAGTAGACATGATACAAACTATCACTCAAACAATGTGATTAAGAGTATTGTATTAGAGAAGGACCGTATTGCATTGTAATTGTAACTGGATAGGTTCTCCAACAAATTCTATTTAGCTTGGGTAGCCATGACATGCTGCTAGGTGTCACTCATGGTTTGTGGAAGCCCTGAAGATTAGCAAACACTAATCTTAATCAAAGGGAGAATTGAAATGTAGTTTCAATTCACAATCGATCGTTAAGAACTGCCTCGCTAATTGGAACCTAATGGATCGTACACCGAGTAAGGATGAAAGTGAAGAAAAATAAATGAAATGGATAAGCAATTAAATGGTTTAATTGAAATATGGTCAAGGTTAATTAATTAGTTAATTAATTATATGAAAGGTTCGTATTGGGCTTTTAAGTTAGTTTTGGGCTTCGGGGTCCAAAAGGATTTGGTCCACTAGGCCCATTATGTTTAAGTTGTATGACAACTAAAACAAATATGGGCAAATAGCCCAATCACTTAAAAGAGCCCGGCCATAGTGAGGGAGTGGTGAGTTTTGCTTAATTGCAAGTTTGCCACTCACCTAAGAAAAGATATAAAAGCATCTTTATAGCTTTTACCTCATTAGGGTTTTCTTGAGGCAAAGATGAGAAACATTTTCTCTCTTTTTCTCTAAAGGAGGCCGGCCACTTAGAGAAGATATAGCTAGCAATCTTTTCTTCTCTAAGTCATCCATTTCATCTTCACACCTCATCCTTGGTGTGGAGACTTAGAGACACCAAATCTTTGGTGTTTTTGGAGATCCTTTCCTCACATCCTCAAGGAGCAAAGGAGCATCAAAAGGAAGAAAATCACAAGGAAGATCCAAGGAGCTAGGAGGTGACTTGAAGGCCCTCCACTTGGGTGAATCCCTTGTGTAAACAAGGATGAGCTTCAAGGGTAATGAATCTCTAAAACCTTCTTTCTCTTTAATGTTGTTAAAGAGTCTTGTGGTTCACCATTCACTAGGCTTTGAAAGTCATGGGTTTTAGAATTGTTTTTTAATGCATGCCTACTTTAATGTGTTAATAGTTTGCATATATGTTCAAATATTCTCACATGTTCTTAGCTAGGACAAAAATTTTTCTTCAGTTTCAAGTTCGGTGCCAAACTGCCCTGACCATGCAACATCCTCATCCACATTTCGGATAGAAGCATGGTTAATTAAACCATCTTCCTCACTTGAATGTATTTGCTACCGCCAAACCTGAAGGAATTATTTTGAAAAACATGTTCATTTGAGCAACATCATATAGCATGCAATTAACAATTAAAGGCGGAATCATGCTTACATGCACTCAAATACAAAACATTTACCCATGAAATTCAAAGCCTAATAGATTGGTGAACCAATAATCAACTCAAAAAACAAAGTGAGTTGAAATTAATACCTTTGTAGATTCCTCTTTGCATAAGCAAAGGCTAATCACCCAAAGAGATAGGGGCCTTCATTCCTTGCTTCTTAGATCCATGGATTTGGATGGAAGAATAGGTTCTCCAAGTTCCCAAAATTGAGAACCTCTAATTCTCGACACCAAGGTTCGATTGTAGAAGAAAATGAGTGACCTTGGAGTAGTAGGATTGCTAGATGTACCCTCCAAGGTGTTGGCCTATTTAGAGAGAAAATGAAGAGACAATTCTCACCAATTTTCCCCCAAAATAAACCCTTAATTTTTCCTTAATGAATTTTAGTTATAAAGTCATTTATATAGTCACTTCTTTAAGTGACCTAAACAACCAAAACCCTAATTCATTTCATCATGGCTGGCCATTTAGGGATGTTTGGGCTTTTGGGCTTTAATGAATCTTTATTCATTAAATTGTCATACAACTTAAGTTAATGGGCTTGACGTTCGAAGCCCATTGGGCCTTAAGGTCCAAAACTATCCCGAAGTCTTTAACGAACTTTTTCGTTTGATTAATTAACATATTAATTAATCCTTGCCATAAATAAATGATTAAACCATTTAATCATTCTTACTCATCTCCGTTTAATCTCCAATCTCCACCTTACACGGTGTGCGATCCTTTAGGTTCCTTTTAGCGAGGTAGTGGGCGATTAAAACCATTTTACATCGATTGTGAATTGAAACTATTTTCAATTCTCCCTTTAGTGATTATACACGTTTAGGGCTTCCACAAACCATGAGTGACACCTAGCAGCATATCATGGTTACCCAAGCTAATCAGAAGAGGTTAGAGAACCTATTCAGTTCGAGATTACAAATGCAATACTGTCTTTCTCTAATCTAATACTCTTGACCACATTGTTTGGTTTGATAGTTTATTTTCTCATGTCTACTATCCAATGTGTGTCTTGTGCTTATATGATTACCATGAATGTGATTCGGAACGCATTCCCTAATCTCATTCATACTCTGATCAGAGATTTAAATCATATCATAGAGTATTCTCCCTCAAACGGTTTGAAGGTTAGAGATCCCTTGTTGCGCATTCACTTGTCTCTATAGCTAAGTCACTTGACCCCAACGATGCCGTGGACACCCTCCTGATGGAGTGACTTTGACATAATCAAAGATCAAGGTCTTAACCACAAGACAACTATGATGCCTCAGGTCAAAGGACTACTTTGCATTATCCCAACCATGAGTTCTCATGTGACATGGAATATGAGAACCCTTCGTTGATCGCGTTCAGTGAACTCATTCTCTATTGAGCACCTACCGTACTTGTCTTGATGTCACACAGACCAATGACTCGAGACTAATCACTCTCTCCCTGAGAGAAGACATAGTACGTACCGATCTTAACGGACTGTCAATGCCCAATTGGCAATCCTATGATCAGGAACGTTTAGGATGTGTCTACGAAATAATGGTCTTAAGAATCTAACTTCATTAGATTACATTCTCCCAATCACATATTCCTTGGACTTTATCGTTTAAGCATATAACATTTATATGAGACGGCTCAAACAATAATTTATGCCCTTTATATGTAAAACTAGATTAGTTTAACATGTGAAATGTCCGTAAAGTATCATCATATGATTGGCTTTAGGGCACATTTCCAACAATCTCCCACTTGCACTAGAGCCAATCAGCTTGGTCATCTTGATGATACCTCTTCTGTAGTCATTTCATAAATGGCTGAATAGTAGGCCTAGGCAGTGGATATCTATATGTGTTATCCACAGAAGCAACCTTGAGAATAACGACGTCACCATTATACATGATTCTCAATCATGTGGTTCAGTCTCTCATTTGTGTTCGGATCTTGATGAGACCTTGATTCCCAGGCTTGAGCTATCGCCCCATTAGTGTCATACACTTTCTGGTTGGAATCGAATAGAGAGTTCATAAATGAACTTTCCCATCCAAACAACATTGTTGTAAACTTCTATATGGCAATATATCTTGCATTCATAATGGAATACACTAAAGTCATTACTTTAATGTTTCCATCCAAATATCTCTTTAGTCATAATAAAGAGATATTTGTTTATCTCTTCATTCATAATGAAGAAACATCCAATGATGGATTAGATTCATAATCTAATACATTTACGCTTCCATTACGTTACTCTAATTCTTCCTCATTCTTTGAGGAATCTATCCTTTAGTATTTCTTAAATACTTAAGGACTCACTTGACAGTTGCCACGGTTCTGATCCTGGGCTTGCACTGATATCGTCTTGTACCGTTCTAGGTACAACTCATATCAATGTTTTTCATACAATATGAAATACATAAATCACCTTTCTGCTTATGCATAAAGGATTCAATTTACGCATTATTTCTATGGGAGTCAAAAGGTACGTTCCCTTTGAGAAGGGCAACTTGCTAGTCTCACTAGAATCGTCCTTCTTATTGAAGTTTATCATCATATGAGAAACTTCCTAGCATCCATTGTCTATTATTAGGGATTGATATAATCCAATTATATCATGAAATATATCATTATAGATTTCCATCCCATGTATATAGACTATATCTCCCATATACATTCTATCTTCATATAATGTATTAAAGTCATAACTTTAACGAAGAAGTATTCTTTTCATTTCCAAAATTAATATATCATATATACTTAAATTTTAGGAACATGATTAACTCCCACTAATCTTTTGTAAAACTCGTAAACAAAAGATTCATTTACATCTTGATGAGAAATCAAACGATTTGATCCTTTTTCCTCATAAAATGCAAATAGCTCCCACTAACTTGCTAAGATCCATGATGGATGGATCTCTACAACTTACATGTCTTGTGATTTATAGTTTTGGACATATATTATCAAGACTATCTTAATAAAGGTTTCGGAAACCCATATTATGTCAAAACATTGAATCACCATTTTAGTTGTAGCTAGCAATCTTCGAATTAATTGAAACCAATCCTTTCTCAAAGATGGTTTCTTCAAAGTCAACCATTCTCTTTGATTGTAGTTACCTTAAGCTACCAATTAGCTATGAAGGTTTCATTATTTCGAGTCAAATGGTACTTTACCATTTCCTTGAGTATATATCGTATATGCACTCAATGTAGTAATAAGGATTTTCATTCTTATCGACTACCTTGGAGCTTGTGGTATAGGAACTAGGTTGTTATATTTGTTGATTACTATCTTGTCTCTCAAAGAACCCATTCTTTGAGTTCTATCTCTCGTTCATTTGCTTTTAGGCAAATCACATTGTAGAATTACAACGAACTACCCAACAAAACAACATTTGTTAGTTGGTTTATAGAAGCGATATCCAAAAGTTATTTTAAGGATATCCTACAAGATTGTTATCAAACAAATATTGCTTATTAGCACACAACCCCAAATCTTTAACATGCTTAAGATTTGTCTTTCTTTTCCAACTACATCTTATGGAGTCATGAAAATATTGGAAGATCTTCTCATCGACAATCATATTGTTTTAGAAGTATATATCCTATATATGGGTAATAGATAACATTTAACGAACTAAATCTTATTCAAGTTCGTTCTTCTCCTAATGGAGAAATACATTATCTTATGATGCTATTTTCCTTGATATCTTTCAAGGAAACTCATCTAAAGTGTTACCTTTCCTTGGATCAAATCTAAGGAGGTAAATACTTTAGATATCTTACTCATCTATTTACATTTCTTGAATTCTTTGAAACCTTTTGCAAAGTATTCGGACTTGTGTTTATTCAAAATAAACTATAGTCCAACCGAGAGTGATCTTCGGTGAATGTCATATAACATGAGTAGTATTATGTTGAGGACAAGTGCCACTAACATCTAAGTGAATTAACCTCAACAACTTTTGTGATTCTTTCTTCTTTCCAAAAGAATAAAGATTCGAACATTTCGCCTCTATACAATTTTAACAAGAAGGTATTGGATCCGGATCTAACGATCCAAAGCATCCATCTTTCACCAACTCATAACTTATGTTTTTAGAGGAATCACAACTTAGTTGGGATTAGTCACTTCCTTGCAACCTTTTGGGTTTTAAGCATCATTTTTTTCTAAACAGTTAACACTACCATATTATCTCTACTATAGAGACAATTAATTAGATTACCATAATCTAATCATTGATTAATAAAGAACATTGTTTTGTCAAACAAAACATTTATCCATTTCACATAGTGACGGAATTTAGTTCCTTAAAATTGGAATATAAAGACAATCTATGTTTTTCCAATCTCTTTGGTAGTTCATATGAGGAAGTAAGTACCATCTGCTTTCGCAGAGATCTTCATTTGATTCACTTTCCGAATGTGAAGCACCTTTTCTTCACTCATATATCTTCTACTTCTTATTAGTCACACTTTTACAACAATTGTAAAACATAGTTACTAATACGGAATCATGCATTCAAGTAGAAGAACCAACTGTTTTGAACTTTTCAAGAACATTTTTCAACACCTTCGAAAGGTGTGTTCTTGACACTTACAAGACATTTCTTGCAAATACCCCTTCCAATGTCCATCCTTTCATAAAGAAAGTTTGTTTCCTTGGAGTTATTTATCTTCTTTATTTGACTTTCACCTTTGACTACATTAGTCATGGTCCCTAAACTCCCACTATCTCTCTTGAAACCTTTTTCAATTGTGTTATACACATCAAACAATTTTGGAGAGCATGTGGTTTATTGTTCACTACATAGTTTACAATAAACTTAGTGAACGATTAGGATAGGGAAACAAAGGTGAAGTCCTTGCCTAGTTTCCGTCTCGTTAAGTGGTTTTTCACTTCAATACTCAATGATTCAAAATCATCATAAGTCCATGTTAATGGACTATTTTTGTCAACCAACCATTATGTTCTAAACATAATTACAAACTTTAAAGAGTTGTACAAGGCAACTCTTATTTCTTCACACAACAAATTGTAAGTGAAGAATCATGGCACTTAAAGTGTCCATGCCTTTGTGCTTTCTTCTCAATTTCCTTGTTCATGTAACAAAGAAACAAGCACTAAGTGTTTGCATTGACTAAGAGTTGTTCAAAGCAACTCCTATTTCTTCATACAACAAATTGTAATTGAAGAATTATGACATTTAAAAGTGTTGTCCTCTTTATGATAGACCTTTTCTAACATATTCTTCTAATGATACATTATCAATAGGAAGATTGTGAGGATGAGACTACTTTGGTACTTTTACAAGCCATTAAAGACAATCTATGGTTTTGTAGTACCAAGTCCGTAAACTAAACGTTCGGCTTTTATTTGTCAAGTGTTGGATAGCGTTTGCAAATATATTGGTAATCAAATACATAACGAATATAAATTGATTGATTTTAAGCCATTTGATTCGGGTCTTTAAATCAAAATAGCACCACCCACTATTTTTGGCAAATTCCATATCCCTCATCGGAATTCGAGAGTTTTGGATGAAACTCTTAGTAGGTTATGGGAGACTCACTATTACCAAGCCCACCTCAGAAGAACTCCATATTGGCTAGCAACAATAATAATGAGAGAGTACGCTTACTCATTTGCAACTAATGCAAGTACCCATCTCGTTTGGCCTCTAGAGAATGATGCCTCAGAAGAACTCCATATTGGCACCATTGCACTTAGTTAAGTCATTCCCACCATGCTAGTTCAAGTAGGGGTTCAAGAATGACCTCAGAAGAACTCCATATTGGCCACACTTGTTGCCTACCTTTCACTTCATCATATGTGTATAGGCTTCTCCTGAATGTAAGCACATACTTTGCAACCCCAGAACTGGACGAATACATTGTACGAGTCACACACGATTGAAGCCTACCACGGTGGAAGGCCACGAAAGAGTATTCAAAGCACTCTCACGCTTATCAACTTAATAATGATTTGGTTGAGGGTTTTTGGTCTCATCACATATAAACATACATTTTAATCTCTATTAAAACAATTTTGGTCCTATTACAACTATTGGTCCATCTCATTGTTTTAGTTGTACATAATACTCCCACTATGCTTTTAAAACGATTTTTAAAGCAAGAGTATATGATACTACTAACATAAACTTTGCATTCATTTGATGGACTATATATAGTTGCCTTAGGGCCTAATTGTCACAGCCCGTTCCAAATTATTATATTCGTGGCTGTGAATGGACGAAATTGCCCTTAAGAAATACTAAATTTGTGAAGCTCAGGTTGCTAATTATCTAGGTTCCTAAGTTTGAAAATAAAATGGAATTTAATAAGGATGGAACTTAGATTTTTTAGGTTAAAATGTTAAAGTTTGGTGTTTGGAGATTGGAATAAGGACCACGTGGGATCCCCACATCCCTCAAAACCCTCCTCATTTCCCGTTCACTGTCTTTCTCTCTCCTCCTTCACGATTTCTCACTCTCTCTGTCTCTCTCTCCTTCGAACTCACACGGACCACCACCAAAACCACCCTAAATCTATACCAACGTCAAGTTTGAGACCACCATTGGAATCCTGAGGACTTCACGATCACGTTGGTATCCATTTCAGGTAAGTTTTACTTCGGAAAACCTAGATTCTAAACTCCCCATGAAAGTGTACTGTTCATGAGCTTTGAATTGGTTGATTTTTAGGACAATCCAAGCTCATAGTGAGCTTAGTGAGGTCCCAAGGAAGCTCGGAGTGCTTCGTTGGAAGTTTTTGGACGTAAGAACACGGAGATCGACAAGTTCAAAGTTTGGCCGGAGCTTTCGAGGCTTTTTCCGGCGTATCCCCGGCGAGTTAGTAGTCGAGGTAGGTATCAATCTCTTCGTCTCGTCAAGTACTACAACCTTCCTTTTTGTTTCACTCAATTTCGTTGAGTATTGAAGAAGTTATACTCATTTGAAAAATACCCAGTTTCCGGCGACCTCCGAGGCTTTCGAGGCAGTTTCCGGCCAAACCACGGCGAACTAGGTGTTTTGCAAGGTACCATTCTCTTTGTCTCTTCAAGGGCTACAACTTTCGTTTTTGAATCACTTGATTTCGTTGAGAAATGACAAAGTTATGGCAATTTGAAAAACTGTTCAGAAAACGGCCGCCGGAAAAACCAGTCCGGCGACCCAAGGAAGAAGAAGGTGCTACAGTAAAAATAAAAAATAAAAATAAAATTATTTTAAAAATATGTCGACGTCCGTGACGTCGAGTAGATCACTGTGGTATATTCATATACCTAAATTGAACACCGTATGAGAAAGTTATTGAAGATTGTTGGTTAGGTGTTCAAATAACGTTTTATAGTTTTCACATTTAGGTGAAAATGTGAATTGATGATCCGACCGTTGGATCGTCACCAAACTTTGATACGTTGTAATACGTAATATTTGAGGATTATTGGAACTTACGGATTGGGAATCCGAGTTACGGATCTTCCGGAATTGGAATTGTAAGTCCATAATATAAAATGTTAACCGTCACTTAGTTTTGGAAATTGACGGAAATCCAACCGTTGGATGGTAATGAAATTTTAGGATGTTATCCTAGAGATATATTGTGGACCTCTGGAAGTTATGGATTTAAAATCTGAGTGGCAGATCTTCCGGATCGAACTACGTAGTGACGTATTTTATATAAGTTAAATATTCTATCGATATGAATTCTGAGGTTGGATTTGATTACTATTCTAGGCGGCGATCGTCGTGACGCCTTGATGTGTGGTGCTAGGGAGTTGTTGGATGAACTCCAGGTGAGTGGGCAGTTTTGTTTTCCGTATATATATATATACTTAACGTTTTCCCAGAAATTGAAAATGCATGAAATTATGTTTAAAATGAAATGCATATGAGTTATGTGGAAAAACGGGAAGTGAAATACCATGCATAGAATTGATATGAAAAGTATATAGAAATGTGAGTTGAAATGCCATGCATGAATTAATATATGATGCATATGTATGAATTGGTGCGGTGGACGCACAGGTAAGAATTGATATATGATGCATATGTATGAATTGGTGCGGTGGACGCACAGGTAAGAATTGATTTATGATGCATATGTATGAATTGGTGCGGTGGACGCACAGGTAAGAATTGATTTATGATGCATATGTATGAAATGGTGCGGTGGACGCACAGATGAGTATTTAATTACTGTTATGATGATGATGATATATATTGAGCTCAAATCCTGCACCATGGTTTAGTGCTTATAGTATTCACCGCATCGCACGCTCGCCTTGGATCCAAGTAGATGCTAGTCGTACAGTCCACGCGGAGTGGGTACGACAGACCAGTCGCGAGAGTGTTAGTGAGATTCCGACTGGTGGGTGACCTTAGATTATGTGCACAGATGATTTATGAGAAGCACTAGAGCGTAACTTGTGTGCAGAAGGCCGGACGGGTCACAGAGGTGACTCCGGTAGAGTGATAATGATAGATTTTGAGCTCTAGGTTCAACCGTATAGGGCTATTAGAGGGCCTACGGTTGATTACTTTCTTGCACCTGATATGATTATGTTGATGCATTCATACCTTATTACTGTTGAGATGATGTGGCATGGCATAATTAATATGAGAAATGTTGAGATGACATGGCATGGCATGATTGATAAAGAGATAATGTTGAGATAGTAAAAATGAAGTTTTGAGAATATATATGTATATTTATATTTTACATTTCTGGGAAAGTATACAGGTTTTACGGAGAGGGGTTACAACGTTTTGAGAAATGTTTGGATTTGGAAAAGAATTGTTTTACTGACCCACTCAATTTTGGTTTTGCGCCCCTCCAGGTTCAGGAATCACAAAGGTGTGGTGACTACGAGGAATATTGCGGGGTTCTGACAGATTGGACAAAATTAGGACTCACCTTCGGGTGTATCAACTTATAAATTGTATAATTAAAGCTTCCGTACTGTGCAAATGGTTACGTCACTCTCACGTGACGGCCAGCATGCCCTCCTTCGGGACGGGGTGTGTCAGTTGGTATCAGAGCATGGTTGCAATCTTGGACATTTTGAGAAGTTCTAGTGAATTCTGTCAGAACTACACCGCCTCGTAGCAAACCACGTAGTTAGAGGAATTTAGTCTCCCTGATTTAGCGGTTTGGGGGAAACTATTATTATGGTGATTCAGTATATTATCAAAATGGACATTTTAAGACGGGTTATGAGTTGAATTTGAATCACCTTATGAAATGATGAACCTGAGGGAGCGGAGTGACGGTTTAACCAATTGGAAAAGATGTTTCAGATTATGCAAGTCAAAGGAAATTTCCTTCTGACAGGTGGGTCGAGACGACTACCTGGTTTTGGGTATGAATTTGCATCCTGGTGGAAACAAAACAGGAATGTTAATTGTTGTCACCAGAGGAATCAGCCGATTTAAAATTTTTTAAGGAAAAGTTTATCCCTCCGGCATTTATTGATGGTAGTAAACAAGAGTTTACAAATATGAGACAAGGAAGGTGATGATCGAGGGATATTATAGAAGGTTTTCAGACTTGCCTCGTTCCATCCAGATATTGTTGTTAATTTGGTGGAGGTGTTATGTTGTTTTAAGCTGGGTGGCAAAAAGGGAAGTGGTATTTTGGGTGACCACTATCCATTGTAGTTCTTATCAGGAGTATGCTAGATGTTGTTGAGCCTTGAGGACTCTGAGAACATGAGCAACGAGAATAAAGAAGAATAAGAAAAGAATGGGAATTAAAAGAAGACAATAAAGTTAATGATTCGTCATATCAAGAATATCGAAGGATTCAGAGCTTCGAAAGAAGTGAAGCTAGAGTTAATTCTTCCAGCTGAGGTTTTAATGTCGCTGGTCAGAGTAAAAGTGATGGATATACTGGTAATCCCAGATATTTGAGACAAGGTGTCTCGAGTAAAGGAAATGTACTTTGTGCAGCAGGTACAAAATTAACACTTTGGGAAATGTGAAATTAATGAATGTGTTTATGTGAACAGAAGGGACACAGAATTGTGAATCGTCCCTAGAATCAGTTGTACTCAATAATTTTCCATGATATCATAGTGTCGATTCAGCAGAGTTATGGACTTAGTAGTTTGGTCGGATTGACCGTGAGTACAGAGATATTTGATGAGTTATATGTTCAGCCGTACGGACCATGAGAAATGGATTTGACTGACACATGAGAAATTGGTGAGTTATAGGCTCGGCCGTGCCGACCACGCGGAGTGGATCCGGCCGACGTATTATTGAGATAAGAGTTGAATCAACCGTATTGGTCATTCTAGTTGACTTCGGCTGATATATTTCTTATTATGTATGATATTACCTAGAGAGTGGTAAATAAATGTAGTTGAGATGAGTGTATGTATTTTGCATTGAGTGACAAAATAGTAATGTTATATCTTTGTGAGTGGTTGCCTACTTATCGAGACAACGATGATTTATCAGTATTGCGGGCTGCAGACCGTAATATTAATAACTCATTCGTGGATTCGTTAAGCAAGCAAACCGGTAGGTTATTTTATGTTAGTGTTGTACTTATTTAGAATGTTCAGTATTAATAAAGTATGTATTGTGTCGGTTAAATTATTTCCATTAGAGTGGTTGGTTATAATTGTGACTAAATGGATTGTTACGGGAAACCAGTCACTTTCCATCGATCTGGATGACCAGAGATTACTTTTGTAAGTATGCAAAGTGAAGTGAGTTCAGCCATTATTTATGCTGTGAAAGCAAAGAGATTGTTTTGAAAGGCTGTCAAAAATACTTAGCTCATGTGGTGCTAAATGTTGTTGTTTGGAGTAGTGTGAATAATGTCAAAAGGGTTAGACTTTTCTTGATGTCTTCTCTGAAAGTATACCTGGATTGTCTTCAGGCAGAGATATGAGGTTCATTATTGATTTGTTGCCATGTATAAATTTATGTTAAAGATTGGTTCATGATGAGTTAAGGGAATTGGAAATTCAGTTGAGAGAATTGGTTGATAAAAGTTTTATTCAACCTAGTACAACACTGTTGAGGAGCACCAGTTTGTTGGTGAGAAAGAAAATGGATCTTGAGACTGTTCATTGATTATAGACAATGGAGTCGGGTAACGATTGAGAACCGTTATCCATGGTGATGTACTGATGTTTATTTAACCAGCTCAGAAGTAATTGCGAAGATTCAAAGATTGAATTGAGGTCTGGTTATTACCAATTAAAGATTATGAGCGACGTTGTTCTTAAGATTGTTTTATGAACTATGGTGATGCTATATGGATACTCATGTTGTTTTATGAGTTATTGGATGAAGTATTCCAATAATGCCTTGATAAATTGATATCATTTCCATTGAAGATATTCTGGCATATTCTGAGCCAGAGCAGAGTATGTAAACGTATTAAGTCGGTGAACCAAAGATTGAGAGAACGTTGGTTGTATGCTAAGTTTAGCAAATACTAATGTTGGATGAATCAAGCAGCATTTCTGGGATATGTTATATATTCTTAAGGTATTCAAGTGAATACTTAAAAGGTAACAGAAATTAAAATTTGGAACAACCACGAGTCGTAATTGAGATTTGGAATTTCTTAACTTACCAGGCTATCTTGGATGGTTGTGAAAGATTTTTCAGTCATTGCTTTGTCATTGACGAGACTGTTGAGAAAAGAGGTCATGTATGAGTGGGAAGGAATTGTAAGCAAAGGATTCAACAACTGAAGTATTTCCTCACTCATGCACGTATTTTAATATTCCCAGAAGATAGCGATAATTATCGGTATATGGTGATGTTACATTAAATGTTCTTGGATATGTACTAATGCAAATGTTAGGGTGATTGCATACGTTTCACGACAAATGGAATCTCATGAGATGAATTACCCTACTAGTGATTTGGAAGTCACGATTACCATCCTTGCTGTGAAGTTATGGAGACATTATATTTTAGTGAGAATGCAAGATTTTACAAATCAAAAGAGTCTTCAATATCCATTACTTGGAAGGATTTTGATATGAGGCAGCGAAAGTGAATTGTATTGCTTAATGAACATGATTGTACGATCAGGGTGATCGTAAAGTTTGTTCTAGCTGAAGCACTTGATAAGAAGACTGCAGTAAGAATTAATATCTGGTACGCTTGCCAAGATTATCTTCTTGTGGATTGGAAATCAACTAAAGTAAAGTTAAGAATGAAAGATCGAGAAGAAGTTATACTTGCTAAGTTTCAAGTTAGGCCTTTTGGTAAGGTCGTACTCGAGACTCAAATGGTATGTGGATACAAGAAAACAAAAAGTATGTGCCTAATGCTGAGGATTTGAAGCAAGCAAATATTGGACGAAGTTCACTGTTCAACTTTTGCAATAATCCAAAAGTAATAAGATTTATCATACCATTCGACAGTTTTATTTGGTCAGCAGATTGAGGCAGAAAGAGATAAACCTTTGGATTGAGACAGCTATTGTCTGTTTCGAAACGGAAATGGAAAGAGAATTGGATTACGGAACTGCTAAGTTTCTTAAGTATGTTGGTTGCGCAGTTTCCGAAGTGAAGCCATAAGGTTCATGAAGTGTGTCATGTGTGTGTTTTGTTGACTTGTGAATGGAATATTTCTGGGTAGAGAAAGATTCGATCGAGAAAGAGTTTTAGTAGACCCTGAGACTATGGATGAGTCTCCTCAAAGTATTCAGGTGATTAAGTTAACCTAAAAGTAACCAGGAATGACAAAAGACATCAACAGATGGATATGCCACTAATCGAGTATATAAGGCAAATGGTTTTATATTTTAGAAGTGTTCACCTTAGAAAAGTAGAATTTGGATTGGAAAAAGAAGGTCCTGAGAGTTAAGATAGAGTAAATGGTAAAAGTTTTGTGAAGGAATCATTCAGTGGAAGAAAATTACGTGGGAGAAAAAGAATCGAAAAAAAAAAAAAAAAAAAAAACTTACCGAGGTTGGTATAAGTGTTGATGATTTGGTTGGTTGCTGGAATTTCGGGGACGAAATTCTATAAGGAGGGAAGATTGTCACAGCCCGTTCCAAATTATTATATTCGTGGCTGTGAATGGACGAAATTGCCCTTAAGAAATACTAAATTTGTGAAGCTCAGGTTGCTAATTATCTAGGTTCCTAAGTTTGAAAATAAAATGGAATTTAATAAGGATGGAACTTAGATTTTTTAGGTTAAAATGTTAAAGTTTGGTGTTTGGAGATTGGAATAAGGACCACGTGGGATCCCCACATCCCTCAAAACCCTCCTCATTTCCCGTTCACTGTCTTTCTCTCTCCTCCTTCACGATTTCTCACTCTCTCTGTCTCTCTCTCCTTCGAACTCACACGGACCACCACCAAAACCACCCTAAATCTATACCAACGTCAAGTTTGAGACCACCATTGGAATCCTGAGGACTTCACGATCACGTTGGTATCCATTTCAGGTAAGTTTTACTTCGGAAAACCTAGATTCTAAACTCCCCATGAAAGTGTACTGTTCATGAGCTTTGAATTGGTTGATTTTTAGGACAATCCAAGCTCATAGTGAGCTTAGTGAGGTCCCAAGGAAGCTCGGAGTGCTTCGTTGGAAGTTTTTGGACGTAAGAACACGGAGATCGACAAGTTCAAAGTTTGGCCGGAGCTTTCGAGGCTTTTTCCGGCGAATCCCATGCGAGTTAGGAGTCGAGGTAGGTATCAATCTCTTCGTCTCGTCAAGTACTACAACTTTCCTTTTTGTTTCACTCAATTTCGTTGAGTATTGAAGAAGTTATACTCATTTGAAAAATACCCAGTTTCCGGCGACCTCCGAGGCTTTCGAGGCAGTTTCCGGCCAAACCACGGCGAACTAGGTGTTTTGCAAGGTACCATTCTCTTTGTCTCTTCAAGGGCTACAACTTTCGTTTTTGAATCACTTGATTTCGTTGAGAAATGACAAAGTTATGGCAATTTGAAAAACTGTTCAGAAAACGGCCGCCGGAAAAACCAGTCCGGCGACCCAAGGAAGAAGAAGGTGCTACAGTAAAAATAAAAAATAAAAATAAAATTATTTTAAAAATATGTCGACGTCCGTGACGTCGAGTAGATCACTGTGGTATATTCATATACCTAAATTGAACACCGTATGAGAAAGTTATTGAAGATTGTTGGTTAGGTGTTCAAATAACGTTTTATAGTTTTCACATTTAGGTGAAAATGTGAATTGATGATCCGACCGTTGGATCGTCACCAAACTTTGATACGTTGTAATACGTAATATTTGAGGATTATTGGAACTTACGGATTGGGAATCCGAGTTACGGATCTTCCGGAATTGGAATTGTAAGTCCATAATATAAAATGTTAACCGTCACTTAGTTTTGGAAATTGACGGAAATCCAACCGTTGGATGGTAATGAAATTTTAGGATGTTATCCTAGAGATATATTGTGGACCTCTGGAAGTTATGGATTTAAAATCTGAGTGGCAGATCTTCCGGATCGAACTACGTAGTGACGTATTTTATATAAGTTAAATATTCTATCGATATGAATTCTGAGGTTGGATTTGATTACTATTCTAGGCGGCGATCGTCGTGACGCCTTGATGTGTGGTGCTAGGGAGTTGTTGGATGAACTCCAGGTGAGTGGGCAGTTTTGTTTTCCGTATATATATATATACTTAACGTTTTCCCAGAAATTGAAAATGCATGAAATTATGTTTAAAATGAAATGCATATGAGTTATGTGGAAAAACGGGAAGTGAAATACCATGCATAGAATTGATATGAAAAGTATATAGAAATGTGAGTTGAAATGCCATGCATGAATTAATATATGATGCATATGTATGAATTGGTGCGGTGGACGCACAGGTAAGAATTGATATATGATGCATATGTATGAATTGGTGCGGTGGACGCACAGGTAAGAATTGATTTATGATGCATATGTATGAAATGGTGCGGTGGACGCACAGATGAGTATTTAATTACTGTTATGATGATGATGATATATATTGAGCTCAAATCCTGCACCATGGTTTAGTGCTTATAGTATTCACCGCATCGCACGCTCGCCTTGGATCCAAGTAGATGCTAGTCGTACAGTCCACGCGGAGTGGGTACGACAGACCAGTCGCGAGAGTGTTAGTGAGATT
The DNA here is from genome assembly GCF_042453785.1 of Malus domestica. Classification (NCBI taxonomy): domain Eukaryota; kingdom Viridiplantae; phylum Streptophyta; class Magnoliopsida; order Rosales; family Rosaceae; genus Malus; species Malus domestica. The sequence goes on along the minus strand of NC_091661.1, from coordinate 4,750,991 downwards.
CCGACTGGTGGGTGACCTTAGATTATGTGCACAGATGATTTATGAGAAGCACTAGAGCGTAACTTGTGTGCAGAAGGCCGGACGGGTCACAGAGGTGACTCCGGTAGAGTGATAATGATAGATTTTGAGCTCTAGGTTCAACCGTATAGGGCTATTAGAGGGCCTACGGTTGATTACTTTCTTGCACCTGATATGATTATGTTGATGCATTCATACCTTATTACTGTTGAGATGATGTGGCATGGCATAATTAATATGAGAAATGTTGAGATGACATGGCATGGCATGATTGATAAAGAGATAATGTTGAGATAGTAAAAATGAAGTTTTGAGAATATATATGTATATTTATATTTTACATTTCTGGGAAAGTATACAGGTTTTACGGAGAGGGGTTACAACGTTTTGAGAAATATTTGGATTTGGAAAAGAATTGTTTTACTGACCCACTCAATTTTGGTTTTGCGCCCCTCCAGGTTCAGGAATCACAAAGGTGTGGTGACTACGAGGAATACTGCGGGGTTCTGACAGATTGGACAAAATTAGGACTCACCTTCGGGTGTATCAACTTATAAATTGTATAATTAAAGCTTCCGTACTGTGCAAATGGTTACGTCACTCTCACGTGACGGCCAGCATGCCCTCCTTCGGGACGGGGTGTGTCACTAAGGATGATTATGAACCTTTGTTTAGATTCAACACGAGCCTTGTGTTGAATCTCGGTCTAGGAATGAAGATTGATTTTAGTTACGCGTTTAATCACATTAAGGCGTGTTGTCTTAGGGGCGTTGGACCCAACTACTTCATTTTCATGCATATCAAATAAAGCAAGAAAGAAGTACTTCAAAGTAAATGTGAGCTTATGCTCATTACAACATTTGCATATAACAAATTACTTTAAAGTAAAGAAGAGCTTAAGCCCTTTTACAACATTTGATCAAATCAAATTACAACCAAAATCTAATCTACACATTCCCATGGTTCAAACAAATTTGAAACGCCTTTCACATAGCTCAATTATATTAGGCTTAGGTTCATAATCACCCTTTAATTAATTAACACTTTAACTAATTAAATGAATGCAACATTTTCATTTGGTTTTTGTATCCATAAAATTGATTTAAATGGAGCTAAACAAAATGAAAATCCAATTCTCATTTAAAGAGACAAAACAATTTTGTTCTCATCCTATTTGTGCCATCATGCAATTAACCTCAACTTTTGGGCCATATTGCAAAAACAAAAAACTTTTGGGGTCACTTTGTATAATACACAAAAGTCACAACTTCATGTAAATACAACTAGAACCCAAACTTTTAATAATGCAAAAACTTCATTAAAGGAACAAAACAATTTGTCCTTTAGCGTTTTTGGACCTAAACGTAAAAACGTAAACTTTTGGGCGAAAGTGCAAATACACAAAAGTATCAAAACTTTATGTAATTGCATAAAAGCCCCAAAAGTACTCCCTTTGAGGGAGTGGCTGGTTTTGGGGAGGGATAAGGTTGGTGTGTGTGTTGATTTGTGAGTTTTGTCAAAAACATGCAAGTGTATGTAAGATAAGTTTATGAAATAATTCAATCACAATTATTTCAATCATCATTTATACAAATATCTAATACTTTAAATACATGATAAAACATTTAAAAACATATCACATATACTTTATGAAATAAATCAAAACTTTGAATCAAAACACCAAACCTTTTTGTTCTTGGCAAGAACATCAAGAACAATGAAGAACATCCATGAAAAACCCAAATTTTTCCATGAACTTTTTTCACCCAAAAACATTCCAAAACCATTCTTACTTAAGGGAAATAACATCTAACCAAACTAGGGTACTTAGGGGTTCCAAAGAACACATTAAAACACTTTTAACAAGTCAAACAAGAACCCAAAAATTCACCCTTTGGATTTGGCCGAATTTTCCCAAAAACATGGCACCAAATTTTAGCTCCAATATTCATGCTCATATGAACAACATCTACAACATTTGAGATAGCAAATTTTCCAACAAAATTTACTTTCAAAGAAGCAAGAATAAAGCTTGTAACAATTACAACTTTTAAATCACAAACTTATGAACTACAAAACACAAAAGGATTCACCAACTACTAGACCTAGGCTCTGATACCACTTGAAGGAATTATTTTGAAAAACATGTTCATTTGAGCAACATCATATAGCATGCAATTAACAATTAAAGGCGGAATCATGCTTACATGCACTCAAATACAAAACATTTACCCATGAAATTCAAAGCCTAATAGATTGGTGAACCAATAATCAACTCAAAAAACAAAGTGAGTTGAAATTAATACCTTTGTAGATTCCTCTTTGCATAAGCAAAGGCTAATCACCCAAAGAGATAGGGGCCTTCATTCCTTGCTTCTTAGATCCATGGATTTGGATGGAAGAATAGGTTCTCCAAGTTCCCAAAATTGAGAACCTCTAATTCTCGACACCAAGGTTCGATTGTAGAAGAAAATGAGTGACCTTGGAGTAGTAGGATTGCTAGATGTACCCTCCAAGGTGTTGGCCTATTTAGAGAGAAAATGAAGAGACAATTCTCACCAATTTTCCCCCAAAATAAACCCTTAATTTTTCCTTAATGAATTTTAGTTATAAAGTCATTTATATAGTCACTTCTTTAAGTGACCTAAACAACCAAAACCCTAATTCATTTCATCATGGCTGGCCATTTAGGGATGTTTGGGCTTTTGGGCTTTAATGAATCTTTATTCATTAAATTGTCATACAACTTAAGTTAATGGGCTTGACGTTCGAAGCCCATTGGGCCTTAAGGTCCAAAACTATCCCGAAGTCTTTAACGAACTTTTTCGTTTGATTAATTAACATATTAATTAATCCTTGCCATAAATAAATGATTAAACCATTTAATCATTCTTACTCATCTCCGTTTAATCTCCAATCTCCACCTTACACGGTGTGCGATCCTTTAGGTTCCTTTTAGCGAGGTAGTGGGCGATTAAAACCATTTTACATCGATTGTGAATTGAAACTATTTTCAATTCTCCCTTTAGTGATTATACACGTTTAGGGCTTCCACAAACCATGAGTGACACCTAGCAGCATATCATGGTTACCCAAGCTAATCAGAAGAGGTTAGAGAACCTATTCAGTTCGAGATTACAAATGCAATACTGTCTTTCTCTAATCTAATACTCTTGACCACATTGTTTGGTTTGATAGTTTATTTTCTCATGTCTACTATCCAATGTGTGTCTTGTGCTTATATGATTACCATGAATGTGATTCGGAACGCATTCCCTAATCTCATTCATACTCTGATCAGAGATTTAAATCATATCATAGAGTATTCTCCCTCAAACGGTTTGAAGGTTAGAGATCCCTTGTTGCGCATTCACTTGTCTCTATAGCTAAGTCACTTGACCCCAACGATGCCGTGGACACCCTCCTGATGGAGTGACTTTGACATAATCAAAGATCAAGGTCTTAACCACAAGACAACTATGATGCCTCAGGTCAAAGGACTACTTTGCATTATCCCAACCATGAGTTCTCATGTGACATGGAATATGAGAACCCTTCGTTGATCGCGTTCAGTGAACTCATTCTCTATTGAGCACCTACCGTACTTGTCTTGATGTCACACAGACCAATGACTCGAGACTAATCACTCTCTCCCTGAGAGAAGACATAGTACGTACCGATCTTAACGGACTGTCAATGCCCAATTGGCAATCCTATGATCAGGAACGTTTAGGATGTGTCTACGAAAGAATGGTCTTAAGAATCTAACTTCATTAGATTACATTCTCCCAATCACATATTCCTTGGACTTTATCGTTTAAGCATATAACATTTATATGAGACGGCTCAAACAATAATTTATGCCCTTTATATGTAAAACTAGATTAGTTTAACATGTGAAATGTCCGTAAAGTATCATCATATGATTGGCTTTAGGGCACATTTCCAACAAAACCATCTCCCATTCATCATTTCTATGCACTTTTGAGCATCATTCCTTGAATCATAGTAAGAATGTGGCACATTAACTACCTTCCAGACATCTCCACTAGCACATAATTGTGCTCCCTCGTTTACTGGAGTATCTGCAGTATTCAGATTCTCCGTGTAGTTAGGTGCATTTGGAGGAAAATGATTTGATTCTATAATGATATGCTTTTCTGAATCATTATCCGACTTTGCATTGAAATGTTCATCTGAATCTATATCTGTGAGGTTGCACTCATAACCTCTAGTAAGCTTTTGTGGAGACTTGTCATCTTCTTCCATGTATGTGGGGTTGCACTCAGAATAACAATAGCTGGAATTGACACCCTTCCTCTGCCTCTAACAAGAGTTTCTCGAAGGACAGCCTTCTATAAGGTAGTCGTAGCACACCCTCATGCCAGTATAACAACTTCTTACGGGTTTACCCTTCATGGGATTTACCGTCAACAATCTCATTCAACTTGGCTTTTGCCTTTAATATTTACAAAAATACAAAATTAACAAACTATGGTTTGGCATCGGCCTTAACTATAGTACCACAGGATCGCCCTTTGTGGATTTTACCAAAAAAAAAACTACCCTTAACAATGCCATTGACCTTCACAATTTCAACAATAGAAAATCAACATCTATGTAGGATTACCCTTCGTGGGATTTACCTATTCACATCACGGAATTACCCTTCGTGGGATTTACTTACTCTCATCACGAAATTACCCTTCGTGGGATTTACCATTAACAACTTCTTCAAACTTCATCGTATAACTGGACTTACAATAGATACATGCTAACAACTGAGCTGGTTAGACTTGACATTATAGGCTGTAATAAGGAAAATACTACAACACTTCTCAGTTAGCTCCTGAACAATCTTCTCATACATTAAACTACTCATTTTGGTACAAACCATAAACTTGTACATGCCAGAATGCAAGACTTCACACCCATTTTCCAAACATATCAAGAGTTGCAGAAAAATAAAACCCAACAAAAGAAACATAGTAGAATTTCAATGAAGCAGATAGACAAGAATCAAAACCCAACTTCAAAACCATCAACCCATCTTTAAGATCGCACCTTTCATTCACATTTCACTACAATTCACCTTGTTCAATACCCAAAAGAGTCTCAATTTTAACATTGCTTGATGCCATATCTTCACCAATGAACACAATTGCAACAAATGAACAACTTTTTCCGAATCTTGAACTAGTACGCTCTTGGCAATTGGCCTTCTTGAATGTAAAATAGCCAACAATCAATCAAAGAATCAATCTTTCAGCAATGGCAATCGGCCTTCATTTTCTTTTCAATCAATTAATGGCAATTGGCCTTCAAATTCTACTAATCAATCTTTCACTTAGAGGAAATGGCAATCGACCTTAATACACAAATTAACACCACTTTTTTTTTCTCTGAGACAATCAAACAAACAGTTGGAGTGCAGAAAGAAAGACAACACATGAATCTTCAGTTCTTGAGCGAAAAAGCCCAGAAAATACACTGGAGATCAGCAACCATTCAAGATAGCACAACAGAAGTAGCAATGACCAATATTCTTGAATCCAAATATCCCAAATATCACACTAATATCCTAGAAAAGATGAACAAGAAAGATGAACAAACAAAGTACAAATCAAAGAATTCAGCGACACATTTCTTCAAACAGTTAGAGAGCACAGAATCAGAACCTTAAGAGCTCCCAAGATTTGCAATCTTGAACAAACAAACACCACTAAAGAATTCAGAAAGTGATTTGAGCAGACCACCAAGAAGAAAGAACTATATCGAAGATGCCTCTGAATCTTGCACCAGAGCCAGCAGCGCAAATGGCCTCTTTGTCTATGATTTGCTATCCGACTTTGGAAAGAAAGAGGATTCATTGAGATCAGTGGAGAAATCTCTGATCACAGTCCAGAAAAATCAACCCAAAAGTAAAAGAATGATCGCGGAATCACCCAGAAATTTATCCGAACATCTAATGAAAATTTGGAAAGAAACTAAGCTAGAAACAGATGAAAAATAATGGTTAGTGGAACCACCAAAATCCATGGTGTGAGCCTGGTGGCTCTGATACCATGTTAACTACATTGAAATATTTGAGAATTGGAGAGAAAATCAAAAGAAAGATGAAGAGAAGAAAGATGAACATAGAGAGTTTGGAGAGAAAGTTTAGAGAGAGAAATATGAGACTTGTATAAACTGAAAAGAATGATTACACAACTATGTTTTTATAAGAGAAAGCCTAACAACTCTAACCAAATACTAACAAACTTACTAACTATATTGCTGACTTGTACAGTCATTTAACTAATCATCTAACTATTGTTGTGGAACCCTTAATAGTTGGAATGGTGTTATGGTGCTAAAACTAGACATTCGGAAAGCGTATGATCGCATTAAATGGCAGTTCTTAGAACAAATCATGAAGAAAATGGGGTTTGTCGATCAGTTGATTAAACTGGTGATGATGTGTGTTACTATGGTGTCGCACTCCTTCAACCTTAACAGAGAACCGGTTGGTTATTTTCATCCTAAAAGAGGGTTACGACAACGCGATCGACTTTCTCCATTCTTATTTGTGTTATGAGCGGAGGGATTATCTACTTTGGTAAATAAATGAGAAAGTCAAGAACACATAAAAGGTATAAGCATTTGCAAAGGAGGTCAGAGTGTGAATCATTTGTTGTTCGGAGACGATAGCTTCATTATTGCGAAAAGTTCTTTACAGGAATGCATCCGTGTGAAACGTTTGTTAAAAATCTACAAGGATGCCTCAGGTCAAACGATCAACTATGATAGGAGTTGTTTCACTTTTAATGGTAACCTTACAGACACTACTACAAAATAGGGCTTTCATGACACTTGGAAATTGTTTTAATGACATTCTTTTATTCATAGCGTCACTAAAATAAAATTATGACACAACTTATAAAAAATATAAATAAATTAAAATAAAAAGATAAGAAAACCAAGAGACAATTATCAAAAAGAGATCAGTTTCACATCTTCTACAATTGCACGTTTGAACAGTTAACCTCTTCAGCCTAAATCTCATCCTTTTTCTTTAATATGCTCGTAAAGAAAAATATAACATAAACGGTGGAGTGGGACTTCATTCCCCATCAGGACTTTGTTCTACCATTGGAGAGGACGATATTCAACAGCAAGGCTGCAAGCCAGCAAAAGTCCCTCCCGCGCTACCGCCATCCAGCCATCTGAACACCATGCGTCGTCGCCCCTCACGGCTCCACGCTTTCGTCAGCCATCACCGGCCATCGTCAAATTTTAGGTAAATCCCTTATTTTCATTTACATAAGTTAATTGATGATTTGAGATCTATGTGATATGGATTTTATATGATTTAGTGTGCGTTTATCTGGGTTTGGTGCTATTTGTGGTTTTCATGTTCAATCTGTTGTCTAGTTTGAATTGGGTATTTTGTTGTTTGAGTAGGTTTGGATGGATTTGGAGCCAATTCTGTAGTAATGTCGATTCACATTTTATTTTTCTGTGAACTTATATTGGTTTTGTTTTTCTAATTGTTAATTTACTGGGGCTGGCACTGGTGGGCAGTTTAATTATGTAAATTGTAGGTTTCAACAACTGCTGGTGCAAAACGTGTGAAGTAAGGCTCATTAGTCCCAGAGATTTCAGCATTAAGTAGTCAGACAAATAAAGAGTCTGAGGCCTCATCCAAATCAAGTGCCTTTGCCCTTGCTACCGGTCAATCCTCCGTTCATGCAGATCCTATGCAAGTGAGATTCTCTCTCTTCTTGCCTTTAATTTTTTGTGCTATTTTTTTATGAAAAAAAATGATTACTGGATGCTTTTGTTACTTGTATGTACAACTGTCCTATTTTCTAGATTATGACAAATTAATGGATGCCTTTTTTTATTTTTATTGCACGGTTACTTTAAATCAACCATTGATTTTATACTAGAATGGTTCGAGAGAATTTATTGTATTCGTTTATTTTCTTCCATGTGATCTTAAAACTACTCTGCACTTTTGTTGATATTTTTGTTTGACCTGATTCATCTGTGCAGGATACGGAAATAATGATTTTAAGTTCAAATTTTCCAAGATTCTAGAGATAATCAGAATGACCCTTTGCAGTTTATTTTTTGGTTTTAGCATGTGAAAGTAAGAATTGTTATTCTTATTGATTTTTTTAATTAATGTTGATAATTTTTGTGTAGAAAAGGTGGGAGTCTCTCCTGCGTCAAGGGAGGAGGATATTTGTTGTTGGTGATCTTATGCTGAACCAGATTTTGAGAAGAACCAGATTTCAAATTAAGGGATTAGTGGCTACCATGGTTAGGCGAGTTGAAGGAATATCGTCGCCTTTGCAGGCGAAACTGGAAGCTGCTTGTGGAGTTTTGTTGGCTCGAGAAATCGGTGCTGCTGAGGTGGAACTCGAAGGAGATACTGCGATGGTTCTCTCAGCCATTAACATGCTTGTTGATGATGATACATCCTCAATGGGGCATATAATTAATGATACAAGACATTTTCTCCGTTTAATCCCCAAACAAGAGTTTTACATACCAGAAGAGAGGCCAGTGGCTCATCGATTGGCTCGTTTGGGACTTTCAAGTGAGCAATGAAGATTGTGGTTTGAAGAACTCCTTGATATCATTATAGATCTCCTTATGGAGGATAGTTGTCTTTGTAACTAAGGTGCGGGATTCTTTTTTTCTCTTCGATCGGGTTGAAATCCCCAGCAAAGTTTTTATCGAGGCCATTTTATTTTGCACCATATCTTCCATGTATTGTACAAATTTCAAATTCCTTTATAAATGAATATTGTACTTTGAAATAAATAAAAAAAAAAAAAAATATATATATATATATATATGTATATATGAGATAGGATCAAGGGACATATATTTTTACATATACTTTTACACTCTTTTTAAGCCTTTTGATTACATGACATCCAGTGGTTTTTATTTATTCATTAAATGACATGGATGCTTATGTGGTTTTTAACTAATATTAAAGATAAAATAAAACTGAAAAAAAAAACCTAAAATCTGGATAATTAAAACTAAAATAAAAAAAGGAAGAAACTTTAACTGAAATTGGTTCTCCCATTCCCATTTCGATCAAGACTTGGATTTAGACTTTGAACCCTAATAAAAAAAATCATGAAACTTCTTTGCCGATGAGGAAGTTTGATGGAATTTCATTAGGTAACCAAAATGAAACCCTAAATTCTATATTGTTGTTTATATATGCGGGGTGATTAAATTAGATTTTGCAAAAATAAAAAATTTGTTTTGTCCGTTTATGTGTTTCTATTGAACTCGAACTTATGTTCTAGGGTTTTAAGTAAGAAAGAAACAAAGTACGGACGAAGCCAAAGACGACAAAGCCGACAAGAAGACGACGATAAACAACAAACCTCAAGAAAATGTGACTCAATTGTCGTCTTCCGGTCAGTCAATCTTTTGAATGCGATTGCGTTTCTTTGTTTCTGGTTTAATTTCTTGGTTTTTACCAATTTGAATAATGCCATGTTGAATTATAAGTCTCTAGCTGATTGAGTATTAGAAATAAGTTGAGTTTAATGTGTGTATTCACTTGAGCATATCTGTCAAGTGTAAAGTTACAAGTTGTAAGGCCATGAGAGCCATGTGGTGTGTGATCCATGTAATTAGATAGATGAGTGACTAAGATTAAAAGTTGAGTCTTGTGTGGTCCTAAAGCTAAGGCCACCAATTAATGTAAAGGAGAGTTAGTGCTCTTTGTTTTTGTTGGAGCATTGAAAATATTCCTCTGCAGCATTTTGCAAGAGAGAACAAAAAAAGGAAAAACGTTCGTTTCAGCTTCTTCCATCTCTGTTTTCATTTTTTTCTGTTCAGCTCTTCCCCCTCTGATAAAATCTATCAAATTCAAGTTACACTAACATGGCCTCAGAGCCAGGTTTGATCATTTGAGATCTGGGCGTAAACTGTGAAGAATTTGAACTACACTTAAGCTCGTTCCGGCTCAAGCGAAGTTACCGAAACTCCATAGATTCCGATTTCGATTTGTGTTCGTCTTGTCTAAGCTAAGAGATGGCTGGGTCTGGAAGTTCTGAGGTGAGAACTCCGATCTTCTCCGGTGAGAACTACGAGTTCTGGAGGATTAAGATGATGACGATTTTCAAATCTCATGGGTTATGGAGATTGGTTGAAAAAGGGGTTACGATCTCAGAGTCAAAGAAGAAGAAGACTGAAGGAAGCTCAGAAGAAGAAGACGATGAGAAAATGGTCGCAGCATATATGCAAGATGCAAAGGCTCTAGGTATTATACAAAATGCGGTTTCTGATCAAATTTTTCCTAGGATCGCCAACGCCGACTCAGCTAAGGTGGCATGGGATCTACTGTATGGAGAATATCATGGTGGTGATCAGGTTAGATCCGTAAAACTTCAGAATCTTAGAAGAGAATTTGAGTATGCTAGAATGTGAGATGATGAATCTCTGTCTAGTTATCTTACAAGATTGAATGAGTTAATTAATCAGATGAGAACATTTGGTGAATCCCTTTCTAATGAGAGACTTGTGCAGAAGGTTCTGATTAGTCTAAGTAAGCCTTATGATTCCATCTGTTTAGTTATAGAAAACACAAAGTGTCTAGAGTCTGTTGAGCTGCAAGAAGTTGTTGCGATTTTGAAGAGTCAGGAACAACGATTTGACTTGCATAATGTTGATACCACTGAGAAAGCTTTTGCATCATTCTCAGTAAGTCCAAAGGGGCAAAATAGAAGTGGAGTCAATCTGGCTCATCAAAATTCCAGAAGAATTGGAATGCTAAGGGAAAGAAATGGGATTCGAAACCTCGATTCCAACAGAAACCTTTCACTAGTCCTGCACCAAATCCATATCAGTCACAGTCAATGAGTCAAGAGACTGTCAAACCACAGTGTAGAGTGTGTTCTAAGTATCATTTTGGTGAATGTCGATATAAGGGGAAGCCTAAGTGTTATAATTGTGATAAGTTTGGTCATTGGGCTAGAGAATGCACTGTAGGGAAGATTGTGCAAAAGGCAAACTCTGCAAATCAGGTGGAAGTGTCAGGAAATCTGTTCTATGCTAATAGTGCAATCTCAGAAACAAATATCAATGGAAATTGGTATGTTGACAGTGGTTGTAGTAATCACATGACAGGGAATGCTGATCTCCTTGTTGACATAAATACAAATGTTGCTGGAAAGGTGCAAATGCCTACTGGTGTGTTAGTGAATGTGGCTGGAATGGGTTCATTGCAGATTGACACTAACAGAGGTAAAAGGTATATCAGGGAAGTCATGCATCTGCCAGGTTTAAAAGAAAACTTATTGAGTGTTGGACAAATGGATGAGCATGGATATTATCTAGTGTTTGGAGGAGGTTTGTGCAGCATATATGATGGACCTTCACTTGAAAACCTTATCATCAAGGTTAAGAAGAAGGAAAATCGATGCTATCCTCTTTCTCTGGTAAAAAATAATCAGTTAGTTTTGAAGGCTAGTTTGGAGCATTCTACTCAGTTTTGGCACAGAAGACTAGGCCACTTGAATCTCAAAGGGCTTCAGCAACTCAGTGAGAAGAATATGGTGCATGGTCTTCCATACCTAGAAGCAACCAAGGATGTATGTCAAGGATGTCAATTTGGAAAACAGCACAGAGAATGGTTTCCAAAAGATCAAGCCTGGAGAGCAAGCTGTCATCTGGAACTTATACATGTTGATCTCTGTGGTCCTATGCAGAATGCATCATTGGCTGAAAACAAATTTTTCATGTTATTCGTTGATGACTGTACAAGGATGATCTGGGTGTATTTTCTCAGATACAAATCTGATGCATTCAATTACTTCAAAAAATTCAAGTCAATGGTGGAGCTGCAGAGTGGTTTCAAAATTAAAAGTCTAAGGAGTGACAGGGGTGGAGAATTTTTATCTTCTGAGTTCACTAAATTCTGTGAAACTGAGGGCATTCAGAGGCAACTCACCATGGCTTATACTCCTCAACAGAATAGAGTAGTGGAGAGGAAAAATCGAATTGTGGTTGAAATGGCAAAGACTATGCTTCATGATAGAGGTATGCCATATGTTCTTTGGGCTGAAGCTGTACACACAGCTGTATATATTCTAAATAGGTGTCCTACAAAAGCACTAGAAAATACAACCCCTTTTGAAGCCTATAGTGGCAGAAAACCAGGTCTTGCACATCTCAAGATTTTTGGTTCCCTGTGCTATGTCCATATACCTACTGAGACAAGACAGAAGCTAGATGCTAAGAGTGTTAAAGGTGTATTTGTGGGTTATGCTACATGTGAGAAGGGATACAGAATATTTGATCCATGTACCAACAAGTTAATCTTGTCAAGAGATGTGGTTTTTGATGAATCTATGACCTGGAATTGGAAAGAAAGTTCACAAAGTTCAGCTGCTGCAACTTACATTCAGGATCAACCTGAGAATGTAGTTTGTGAGAATCCATATGAGATGAGTGTGATTGAAGGAAGTTCTCTCAGTCCTAGTTCTTCTTTTCATACACAAGAACAAGAAAGTGGCACTCCTAAGTCTGCACAAATTTCAGAGGCTTATGATCACTCACCTCTAAAATGGAGAAATTTGAATGATGTTCTTGCTCAATGCAACTCATGCATTCTGGAACCAGAAAGATATGCAGATGCAGCTCAGGATGAATCATGGTTAAAGGCAATGGAAGATGAATTAGCCATGATTGAGAAGAATGGTACCTGGAAGCTTGTGGATAGACCAACTGAACAGCCTGTTATTGGAGTTAAATGGGTCTATAAGACCAAGTTGAATCTTGATGGATCAGTTTAAAAAAACAAAGCTAGATTAGTGGCAAAGGGTTATGCTCAAAAGCCAGGTCTAGACTACAATGAAACGTATGCTCCAGTGGCAAGATTGGATACTATCAGGACCCTTGTAGCCTTGGCAGCACATAAGAACTGGAAATTATATCAACTTGATGTAAAATCAGCTTTTCTGAATGGTGTATTGGAAGAAGAGGTTTATGTGGATCAGCCTGAAGGATATGTAGTCAAGGGAAAGGAAGATAAAGTCTATCGATTGCATAAAGCCTTGTATGGATTAAAGCAGGCTCCAAGGGCTTGGTATGGAGAAATCGATACATATTTCTCACAGTGTGGTTTTGAGAAAAGTTTGAGTGAACCAACACTGTACATCAAAGCAAGGGGACAAGACATTCTGATTGTCTCTATTTACGTGGATGACATAGTTTATACTGGAAGTGATAGACTGATGCTTGATGAATTCAAAGAAGACATGAAGAGAAAATATGAAATGACAGACTTGGGTCTTCTCCATCATTTTCTTGGAATGGGAGTAATTCAGACCAATTCTAGCATTTTCATTCATCAGAAAAATTATGCAAGTTCTTTACTAAGCAAGTTTGGTCTGAATGAGTGCAAATCTGTGATCACACCACTTGTGGCAACTGAGAAATTAACTAAAGATGATGGTAGTGGAGCAGTAAGTGAAGAGCTATACAGAAGCATTGTGGGGAGTCTTCTATATCTCACAGCTACTAGGCCTGACATAATGTATGCATCCAGTTTGCTTGCCAGATTTATGCACTGTCCCACTAGCAAGCATTTTGGAACTGCCAAACGTGTGCTCAGATACATCAAAGGAACTCTAGATTATGGTTTAGAGTATACAAAAGGCAAGGAGGCAATGTTGATTGGCTATTGCGACAGTGACTGGAGTGGATCACCAGATGATAGCAGAAGTACATCTGGATATGCTTTTTCGTTTGGAAGTGGAGTTTTTTCTTGGGCTTCAGTTAAGCAGAGTTGCGTGGCATTATCCACTGCAGAAGCAGAGTACATAAGTGCATCAAATGCCACTGCACAAGCAATCTGGCTTAGATTTGTCTTAGAAGATTTTGGGGAACTTCAAACTGAAGCAACTCCATTACATTGTGACAACACCTCAGCAATTGCAATCACCAAGAATTCTGTCTTTCATCAGAAGACCAAACATATAGACAGAAGATATCACTTCATTAAAGATGCACTGCAAGAAGGAATCATTGATTTGATTTATTGTCCCACAGAAGAACAGATGGTAGATATTTTCACAAAACCTTTGGCTAAAGATCGGTTTAATTATCTCAGGAGCATGCTTGGAGTGAAATCAGCTCAAGACTTAAAGGGGAGTGTTGAATTATAAGTCTCTAGCTGATTGAGTATTAGAAATAAGTTGAGTTTAATGTGTGTATTCACTTGAGCATATCTGTCAAGTGTAAAGGTACAAGTTGTAAGGCCATGAGAGCCATGTGGTGTGTGATCCATGTAATTAGATAGATGAGTGAGTAAGATTAAAAGTTGAGTCTTGTGTGGTCCTAAAGCTAAGGCCACCAATTAATGTAAAGGAGAGTTAGTGCTCTTTGTTTTTGTTGGAGCATTGAAAATATTCCTCTGCAGCATTTTGCAAGAGAGAACAAAAAAAAAGAAAAACGTTCGTTTCAGCTTCTTCCATCTCTGTTTTCATTTTTTTCTGTTCAGCTCTTCCCCCTCGGATAAAATCTATCAAATTCAAGTTACACTAACATGCCATGCGAGTTTAATCCGATCATAAAACTTTAGACGTAAAGAAAAGACTTGGTGATGATTATGTTTCGTTCTTGTTTTCAGAATTTGGGATCTCATTGTATGCATTGTAACTGAATTAAGTGAGAATTGATGGATTGAAACCCTAAAGTTTAGATTTAATAACTTAACATGATGCGGTTAAAAAAAAAATAAGAAAAAAGAATCTTGGCGTGAAGATGGCGATATAGGAAGAGTGTTGCCAATAGAATGTGTGAATGTGAAATCCTAAAGTGAGAAAGCTAGAAATATTATGACTGATTGCTTTTGTTAGTGCAAGTCTTGTAGATTGAATTTGAGGAGCGTATAATGTTTTGCTAACCGAACTTGGTCACTGCTTGCAGGTTGAGCAGCGAGGGTAGTTGTGATTTCTGGTTTTTGATATGTTGGTACCCATGAGAATGTATGTTTTTGGTTCCAGATTATAACTTAGATATTGAATTTCTTGCCTCATTTTGTTTCAATTTTCCAAACTTATTTTTTTTTTCTAGTATACAGGCCAATCTCTAATCTTTCTAACGAGCTTACTGTGGAAATAGGAGCATCAAGCTTTACACTTCACAAGGTGAGTGAAACTAGTTCAGAGTAATAGATTAAGACATAATAGTTGGTATTTTATTTTTAAGTAATAGGATGTTAGTATTTTTAAGTTTATTTTTCTAGCCTTAATGGATCCTCCACTTGAGGATGTCGAGTTTGCACCAGTTCAAGAAATGAGTGACGCAGGCAATTGTCACACTCCAAAGAGAACTGATGAAGCATTGGAAACGCCGTATGTGGGTATGATTTTTGAAACAATGGAAGCGGCAAGAAATTATTATGAAGATTATGGCCGACAAGAAGGGTTTTGGATTCATATTCGAAGTTCATCAAAGTCTAGATGATGTTCAAATGAGGTGACAAATGCACAATTTGTTTGTTCACATCAAGCAAAATACAAGAAACTATCCAAAGACAAAAAAAGATTGATTCAGCAAATTAAACCAAGGCAAGTGAACTTATTTACTTTGAATTAGTTTTAGTTTATTGGATACACCATTTTTCATACTTTTCATGTTTTAGTCCAACTCATATTATCTTTTTTCGATATCTTATAGTGTCTTTACCCCATGATGAAGAATGTTGTTGATCAGAAGATTCAAAGAATGACAACCATGAAGAATGATGCTAATTTTCTGTCACGATCGAAATAATAATCAAGTTTTTAATTTGTAGGGCAATTACATGAAGTTGAATATATTACCCTTGTTCATATTTCAGTTTGAATTGTATTTCGGTTGTTGAATGATGGGGATTTAGTTTTTTTTTTCTTGGAAGGTACTTGAATATTTGAATGATTATTTTGCAAAATTACTTGTCTAAAAAACTGTCTATAAATATAAACTCGAGCTTGTTTTTATCAGACCAATTCAAAAACAAGATGATAAATGCGATAAAAGCTCCAAGGAAGGAAAAGAGTATGTTGTTTAGTTATTATTAGGGTTTATATTTGATAAAAATAATAACTCAATCCTTGTTTACGCTGGGTATTACCTATGCCTGGTATCATGTTTTTTTAATTTAAAAGTATGTTGTTTCAGAGTTTCTTCCTTCTTTAATTTTAGTTTTAATTTTCTAGATTTTATGTTTTTTTTTTCCAGTTTTATTTTATCTTTAATATTAGTTAAAATCCACATAAGCATCCATATCATTTAATGAATAAATAAGAACCATTGGATGTCATGTAATCAAAAGTCTTAAAAAGAGTGTAAAAGTATTTGTAAAAATATTTGTCCCTTGATCCTATCTCTATATATGACACACTCCGAAACTAGAACTAGAACTTATTTAAACTAATAAAGTAACCAAAAGTATAAGTGATGTAACAATGTGAATAAATTAAAACCGAAACTAGAACTTATTTAAACTAATAAAGTAAGTGGCCAGTAGTGGGTAGAACCCATAGAATACAAATGTTCAAAGCATAGATGACATGACTAGTGCAGTCGGAACTACTTACTTGGTACACAACCGGGAAAAGTCCCTACATTATTTATGGATATGTCAGAACCGCCGGATATTCCTCGTACGCCACAGAGTAAATCAGCTAACTACGACTTAAAGGGGCGAAAACAGAAGGGTGAGTGGGCAAAAGCAAAAGTTTATAAAATCCATTTATTTTCTGGACATACTAACCCCTTGCCATAAAACATGTATAGTTTCTAGAAAATCATACTACGTATAGGTATGAAATCAAATGCAAATCAATAGTAAATCTAGAAGTATGCCACATCACAATATCTCAATAGTAATATAAGTAAAATCAGGTGCTCAACAACCTATGCTAGCACACAAGTCAGAGTCACCTAATGCGACCGATACAACTGAACTGATGCTCATCAATCTATGCTAGCACACGAGTCGGAGTTGCCTAATCACTTGTATGACATAATTGGGTGTAATCATAATATATGCTCTAGTGCTACAATCACATGAGGATTGATGATATTCACGGTCACATACGAGTCGGAGTTGCCTATTGCAACCTGTACGACAGGAATGGCACCTGCTTGGATCCAAGGCGAGCGTTCAGTCCTAATGTGAACACACATGTGAAAAACTGGCCCTGGCCCTTGGCGAGCACTAACACCAGGATGCATCAATGATTAGCAGACTACACAAATATAAGCATGCCATAACGATTCAATAATTCTAATCAACATAATAAACTTACCTGCGCAACCCGTAAGATTATTTTAACATTTCACAACAATACAACATTTCTTATAACATTATTTAATCATGGCATGACATGCATAAATCAATTCAAAAGCATTTGTGGAAACTATAAAGTTTATATATATATATATATATATACGAAAACAAATGCCCACTCACTGATACGTTAATGAATCGTAGCCCCCTAGCCTCACTTGTCCTCATGCTTCCTTGAGGTAAGTCTCCCCTGAAGGCAAAATTTGTGAAAACAAGTTCATTTGAGTGACATCTATGCATGCAATTAACAATTAAAGGGAGAATCATGCTTGTATGCACTCAAAAACAAAACTGTACCCATGAAATTTAAGGCCTAGTAGTTATGGTGAACCAAGACTCAACTCAAATCTTAAAGAAAAGAGTTGAGAAACTTTTATACCTTTAAAGCACCTATTTGATTAGCAAAGGATATTCACCCATGTGAGGACCTTCTTTCCTTAGTCTCCTTGCTTCTTGGCTCCATGGATGTGGATGGAGGAACTTTGATTCTTAGCTCCATGACTTCTTGGATATGGATGAAGGAATGGATTCTCCAAGTTCCCAAGAAAGGAACCGCTAAGTTTCCACACTAAGGAGAGCATTGAGGAAAAGATGAGTGACCTAGGAAGAAATGGATGCTAGTCCATTCTTCCTAGGGTGGCCAGCTCCTAAGAGAAGAGAGAGCTTTTGTGTTTTTCTCTTTTCTCTCTAGAAAACCCTTATGAGGGAATGGGTTATAATTTCCTTTCTGTAGCCACTTACATTGAGTGGCATAATTGCAATTAAAACCAATTCTCCCTCACACTCTCTATGCCCGGCCATGTGGGTTCATTCGGCTTTCATATCCTTTGTGTTTTCAAGTTGTCATACAACTAGAGTTATTGGACTTGACATTCGAAGCCCATTGGGCCTTGAGGTCCAAAACTAACCTGAGGTCTAAAACAACCTTATTTGTTTGATTAATTAACATATTAATTAATCCTAGCCATAAATAACTAAACCATTTAATTATTCTGACTCATCTCTGTTGTTTCTTCAATCTCTACCTCACTCGGTGCACGATCCATTAGTGAGGCAGTGGGTGATTAGAACTCTTCAAATTGATTGTGAATTGAAACTTACTTTTCAATTCTCCCTTTAGTGATTATACACCTTTAGGGCTTCCACAAACCATGAGTGACACCTAGCATTATGTCATGGCTACCCAAGCTAATCAAAAGAGGTAGATAACCTATTCAGTTTGGGATTGCAATGCAATACGGTCTTTCTCTAAGACAATACTTTTGACCACATTGTTTGATTTGATAGTTTATTCATGTCAACTATCCAATGTGATTTTTAATGAATTCCTAAATCTTATTCATACTCTAGCCAGAGATTCTTAATTATATCATAGAGTATTGTCCCTCAAACAGTTTGAAGGTTAGAGATCCCTTGTTGTGCATTCACTTGTCTCCATGGCTAAGTGGCTTAACCCCAACTATGCCATGGACACCTTTTGACAGAGTGACTTTGACATAGTCAAAGATCAAGGGCCTAAGCATAAGACAACTATGATGCCTCGGGTTAAATGACTACTTTGCATTATCCCAACCATGAGTTTTCATGTGACATGAGTATGAGAACTCCTTGTTGATCACTTTCAATGGACCCATTCTCTATTAAGCACCTCCATGTTTGTCTTGGTGTCAGTCACACCAATGACTCGAGACCAGTCACTCTCTCTAATAGAAGACATAACACGTACTGATCTTAATGGACTGTCAATGCCCAATAGGCAATCCTATGATCAGGAACGTTTAGGATATGTATACGAAAGAGAATGGTATCATGAATCTAACTTCTTTAGATCACATTCTCCCAATTACATATTCCTCGGACTTATCGTTTAAGCATATAACATTTATATGAGACAGCTTTAAATAATAATATTTGCCCTTTATAATAAACTAGATTAGTTTAACATGTGAAATGTCCATCAAGTATCATCATATGATTGGTTTTAGGGCACATTTCCAACATCCCCTATATGCGAAACAACTAATAATAATTAATTAATAAGGACACATACGAAAAAGCTAGGAAAAATCCCCATAGTTTGCTCAAACGGAGGGTTTAAATCTACCAAAACATTCTACTTGACGTCACGGACCCGCACATGTCAAGCACTCGTCGGCCGACGGCCGGACGCACCCTCAGGCACAACCTGGCCCGCGGCCACGCGCAGGCCACGTGCCTGGCAAAACTGACAAAACCCAAGGAATATTTTGTCAGACTTGACGGAATATTCCGTTAAATAATAGCGAAGTCTAATGGCGTTACCTAACAACATCGGAATATTCTGTCAACTTTGACAGAATATTCTCCTTCTTTTCTGGTGATCCTCTGCCATCCAGCACCGACGTATGGTTCGTCAAAAATTGGGAAAATCTCGCCGATTTCTGGAGAAATTTCAAAACACCATAACTTCTTCATTTTTCAACCATTTTGAACGAGCTTCATTTGGATTTGAAGCCCGAGAAAAGGAGAATAAGATTTTACCTCTTAAAAGTCCAAGAGGTGGATGGAAGTGGATTAAAATCCACTTGACACTCTCGGCCTTACTTTCGTTGTCTCAAACCAGAGGGTCTTCTCGTCGACTCCACTTCAAAACTAGGCTGGTGACCTTGGGGAGTCACCTAGAAGCTTCCAAAACTCCCAAAACCGTGTGAATCGAACATAATCTCGTTGGGGAAAACTCCACCCGAGTTGGAGGTTCAAATCTCAATCATTTCATGTTCGGTTGGTATAGATAAGTTTGTGAGGTTGAGAGGATCATAATGGTGGTAGTTTTAAGCTCGATATGTGAGTGTTTGATGAAGGTCCTTACAGTTGCAAAGAAGAGAGAGTGATAGGTGGCGAGAGAGAGAAAGAGAGAGAATGTGATTTCTGAATTGTTGAGAAAAAGAGAGAGGGATTTCTGAATGGTAAAAAAGACAAGGTGTATGATTGGCTGAAAGAAAGTGGGAAATGAATTGATTGGTGAAGGAGATAGGGCATGGACAGGTTTTAAAAAGAGGAGAAAAGATAAGGTTTGAACAATTTGGAAAATCAAACATAATCTAACGTACCCTATCAAAAACAGTAGTCTCGAGTACTAAATAATTAACGCGCTCGTGTACAAATCCACTCGTTGTTAACGCACTTTAATTTAACGTAACTTTTTCGTTACAAGTTTGTTTCGGGTCTAACTCACACTCACGCATTCGTAACAACGAGTACTATTTATTATGATAACAAGAAAAATAATTTAAAGTCGAATAACCACGTCCACGTCACTTTGCCAACAAGGGCATAAATGTCAATTTACATGCTTGGGTAGAAAATTAGTGACATGTTGCAACAATCTACCTCCCTTAAGAAAATTTCATCCCTGAAATTTCAACACTTCTACATATCATAATTAAGGAACAGACGTGGATAGAGATCGCTCATATGCTATTCTGTCTCCCAAGTAGCTTACTCAACAAAGTTGTTTCTCCATAAGACGTTCACCATACAAACGGTCTTGTTCTAGAGAACTTTGTCTTTCTAGTCAAGAATCGTCAATGGAACCTCATCATAAGTCAAATCCGAATTAATCTCGAATGGCTGAGGAGGAATCACATGTGACGGAGCGGAGACATATCTCCGTAGCATGGACACGTGGAATACATTATACACTCTCGACAACTCTGGAGGTAGATCAAGTCGGTAAGCAACTTCACCAACTTGCTCAATGATCTGTTATGGTCCGATGTAACGAGGGCTTAGCTTTCCTTTCTTCCTGAATCGTACAACGCCTTTCTATGGCGACAACTTTAAAAATACCCAGTCTCCAACCTTATATACTCTGTCGGTCGAATGTCTACTATACTTTTTTGTCGATCCTGGCCTACTTTCAGGTTAGCCTTTATCACCTAAATGTTCTGTGTCGTCTCATCCACAAACCAACTCTTTCACCAACTTTGGACCAACACAGTGGGGTATGACATGGTTTCCCATACAACGCTTTAAATGGTGACATACCAATGCTGGAGTGAAAGCTGTTATTGTAGGAGAATTCTATCAAAGATAAGCGTTTGTGCCATACGTCTCTGAACTGCAAGACTAAAGATCTCAACATGTTTTCTAGCATTTGAATAGTTCCTTCTGACTGCCTATCAGTTTGAGGATGATAGGCGGTGCTGTAGAGTAACTTTAACCCTAGAGCTGCTTGAAAAGCTACATAAAATTTTGAAGTAAATCTGGGATCTCGGTCAAAAATGATACTAACTGGAACACCATTATACTTGACGATTTCAGAGATGAAAAGTTCAGCCAACCGACTTAGTGAGTAATTCTCACAAACAGGTAGGAAGTGCACTGACTTGGTAAGTCGATCTACTATCACCCAAATACCATCATAGCCATTACGTGTATGAGGCAACTTGTACATGAAATCCATTGTGATATCTTCCCATTTCCACTGAGGTATAGGAAGTGGTTGCAGTAACCCAAATGGTTTCTTTCTTTCAGCCTTGACCTGCTGACAGACTAAACAACGACTCATGTACTCTGTAATTTCTCTTTTCCTTCTTGGCTAGTAGCAGAATGGTTGGATAGTATGATACATCTTAGTACTTCTGGGATGCATCGCATAAGCAGAGATATACACCTCATCAAGTATTTATTTTTGCAGTTCTTCCACATTTGGTACATACATCTGATCGCCTTGCATAAACATACCATTAGGCCTTCGAATCCTGAGATCTGTGGGTTATGGGCACACATCACGCTTCCACTGCACCACTTTGATACGGCGTGTTACACCCTTGGTATGGTGGATAGCTGCCCTGGTAATAGGGAACCTCAGGCAGGTACTAATATGTTCCTAATGATGACAATGATAAAGAACATAATAACAATAATGCACAGCAGAAGCCTGTGGACCCTTAACCCATAGGTCCTAGGATTGAAACCTAGCTCTGATACCAAACTGACACACCCCGACTGAAGTCAAGGCATGATGGCTGTCACCCGAAGGTGGCGTAACCAAAAGTGTAACTGATGTAACAATTTGAATAAATTCAAACCAAAACTAGAACTTATTTAAACTAATAAAGTGAGTGCGTAGTAGTGAGTAGAACCCATAGAATACGAATGTTCAGAGCATAGATGACATGAGTAGTGCAGTAGGAAAAGTCCCTACATTATTTGTGGATATGTCAAAACCGCCAGATATTCCTTGT
This sequence comes from Malus domestica, assembly GCF_042453785.1. Classification (NCBI taxonomy): domain Eukaryota; kingdom Viridiplantae; phylum Streptophyta; class Magnoliopsida; order Rosales; family Rosaceae; genus Malus; species Malus domestica. Next base: position 4,728,383 of record NC_091661.1, on the reverse strand, counting down.
ACGCCACAAAGTAAATCAGCTAACTATGACCTGGAAGGGCGAAAAACAGACAGAAAGGTGAGTGGGCAAAAACAAAAGTTTATAAAATCCATTTATTTTCTAAACATACTAACCCCTTGCCGTAAAACATGTATAGTTTCCAGAAAATCATACTACGTATAGGTATGAAATCAAATGCAAATCAACAGTAAATCTAGAAGTATGCCACATCACAATATCTCAATAGTAATACAAGTAAAATCAGGTGCTCAACAACCTATGCTAGCACACAAGTCGGAGTCGCCTAATGTGACCTATACGACTGAACTGATGTTTATCAATCTATGCTAGCACACAAGTCGAAGTTGCCTAATACAACATGTCGACATGACTGGGTGTAATCATAATATACACTCTAGTGCTACAATCACATAAAGACTGGTGCTATTCGCGATCACATAAGAGTCGGAGTTGCCTATTGCAACTTGTATGATAGGATTGGCACCTACTTGGATCCAAGGCGAGCGTGCTGTGCAGATATGAACATACACGTGAAAGACTAGCTCTGGCCCTGGGCAAGCACTAACACCGGGGTGCAACAATGATGAGTAGACTACACAAATATAAACATGCCATAACGATTCAATAATTCTAGTCCACATAATAAACTTACCTACGTATCCCGTATGATTATTTTAGCATTTCACAACAGTACAACATTTCTTATAACATTATTTAATCATGGCATAATATCCATAAATCAATTCAAAAGCATTTGTTGAAATATATATATATATATATATATATATATACACACACACATACACGAAAATAAATGCCTACTCACTGATACGTCGATGGATCGTAGTGCCCTAGCCTTGCTTATCCTCGTGTGCCTTCAGGGTAAGTCTCCCCTATATGTGAAACAACAAATAATAATTAATTAATAAGGACATATATGAAAAAGCAAGGAAAGACCCCCATAGTTTGCTCAAACGGAGGGTTTAAATGTACAAAATCATTCTACTTGAAGTCACGGACTCGCACATGTCAAGCACTCACTGGCCAAAGGCTGGACGTGCCCACATGCAAGCCACGTGCTTGGCAAAGCTGATAGAACCCAAGGAATATTATGTTAAATGGTAACTGCATTACATAACGACGTCAAAATATTCCGTCAACTTTGACGAAATATTATCCTTCTTCTTCGGAAACTGGGAAAATCTCGCCAGTTTCTAAAGAAATTTCGAAACACCATAACTTCTTCATTTTTCAACCATTTTTAGCGAACTTTATACGAATTTGAAGCCCGGTAAGAGGACCTCTTAAAAGTCCAAGAGGTGGATAGAAGTGGATTAAAATCCATTCGACACTCTCGGGCTTACTTTCGTTGTCTCAAACCCCGAGGTCCCATCGTCGGCTCCACTTCAAAACTAGGCTAGTGAACTCGGGAAGTCACCTAGAAGCTTCCAAATCTCCTAAAACCGTGTGAATCAAACGAAATCTCATCGCTGAAAACTCCACCCAAGTTGTAGCTCTGAGTCGCTCTGAGTCGGAAATTTAAATCTCTATCAGTTCATGATCGGTTGGTACGGAAGACTTCGTGAGGTCGAGAGGATCACAATGGTGTTAGTTTTAAGCTCGATCTGTGAGTGTTTGATGAAGGTTCTTATAGTTGCAAAGAAGAGAGAGTGACAGGTGAGGAGAGAGAGAAGGAGAAGATGAGAAAGAGAGCGAAAATGTGAGTTCTGAATTGTTGAGAAGAGGAGAAAGGGATTTCTGATTGGTCAAAAAGACAGGGTGTCTAATTGGTTGAAAGAAAATGGGAAATGAATTGATTGGTGAGGGAGATAGGTCCCAGACAGGTTTTAAAAAGAGGAGAAAAGATAAGGTTTGAATAATTTGGAAAATCAGACGTAATCTAATGTACCCTATCAAAAATAGTAGTCTCCAATACTAAATAATTAACGCACCCATGCACAAATCTACTCGGTGTTAACGCACTTTAATTTAACGTAACTTTTTCGTTACAAGTACGTTTCAGGTCTAACTCGCTCTCATGCGTTCGTAACGAGTACTATTTAATTACGATAACGAGAAAAATAATTTAAAGTCAAATAACCACGTCCACATCACTTTGCCAACAAGGGCATAAATGTCAATTTACACACTCAGGGAGAAAATTACGTAGAAAATTAGGGACGGGTTGTCACAATAATTGACACACCTCGACCGGAGTTGAGGTATGCTGGCTGTCACCTGAAGGTGACGTAACCAAAAGTGTAAGTGATGTAACAATGTGAATAAATTAAAACCAAAACTAGAACTTATTTAAACTAATAAAGTAAGTGCGCAGTAGTGGGTAGAACCCATAGAATACAAATGTTCAGAGCATAGATAACATGAGTAGTGCAGTCAGAACTAATTAAAGTACTTGGTACACAACCAGGAAAGTCCCTACATTAATTATGGATATGTCAGAACCACCAGTTACACCTCGTAAAGTGCCACATGTCCCTTCTGAGACTAATTTTCTCAATTTTGGGCAACTCATTGAGGCAATCGCCAATGCCATTCAGTCCACACTTTGTCCTCCCCAAATGACTACCTTAGAAACCGTATCCCATCTTCAAATAAAATAATTTATTTGGCAATGAAGGACCTGAGAAATCCGAGGTTAGAATTGACCATGTTGAGAAGACTTTCCGAGTTATGCAGCGACAGGGGAATCTTCCAGAGGAGATATGGGTCTAGACATCGACTTGGTTCTTCCATCTGGCAGCTGGATCATGGTGGGCTCAGGTGTCACGCCCGTTGTCTGCTCAAGATGCCATGAATTGGGATGCTTTCAGGTGTCTATTTGAGGCTATGTTCACACCTCCAAAGTACAAGGATAGAAAGAGAGAGGAATTCACAAAGCTAAAGCAAGGCAAAATGTTGGTCATATCATATTTCAAGATGCTCAGGCTAACTTACACTTGATTATGGGTGCATTGAATTGTCTCTAGAAGATTGTCACCTTCCATCGACTGAGCATGCCTATGGTACCTTTTGTCGGTGAACGTAGCGGTCTGAAACATGGAGTTATCTCTGCCATGAGGGCAAAGCGGATGTTAAGGAAGAGTTGTCAAGGCTACTTAGCTTATGTAGTAATGACTGAGGAGACTTTTACTTGTGTGGAAGACGTTCGGGTAGTCAAGCACTTTCTTGATGATTTACCTGGCCTACCACCATATCGTGAAGTGGAGTTCACCATCGACCTAATTCCAGGTACCGATCATATTTCTCTAACTCCTTATCGTATGGCTTCTCTAGAGTTGAGAGAATTAAAAACCCAGTTGCAAGAACTTGTTGAAAAAGGGTTTATTCAGTCAAGTACTTCCCCTTGGGGAGCTCCAGTCTTGTTTGTGAGGAAGAAAGATGAAACGTTGAGGCTATGTATCGATTACAGACAGCTGAATCGGGTGACAATTAAAACTCGTTATCCATTCCCTTGTATCGATGATCTTTTTTATCAGCTCCATGATGCTTGAGTTTTCTCAAAAATCGATCTCAGGTTTGGCTATTATCAATTGAAGATCATGAGTGATGATGTTCCAAAAACACTTCCGAACTCGATATGGTCATTATGAGTTTCTTGTAATGCCATTCAGGTTAATTATTCTCTTGCAACTTTTATGGAACTAATGAATCAGGTATTCCGTCCGTACCTAGATACGTTCGTAATTGTCTTCATTGATGACATTCTGGTATATTCTAAGAGCGAGGATAACCATGTTAGACATCTACGTCTGGTTTTGAAGAAGTTAAGGGAGAATAAACAATATGCTAAATTTAGTAAGTACCAGTTCTGGCTGGATCAGGTATCTTTCTTGGGATATCAGCTTAGGGTGTTCTCGTGGATCCCCAGAAAGTAGCAGTAGTGGAAAATTGGGAGCAACCTCAGGCTGTCACTGAAGTACGGAGTTTTCTAGCGGTTTGAAACATGGAGTTATTCTGCATGAGGGCAAAGCGGATGTTGAGGAACGATTGTCAAGGCTACTTAGCTCATGTAGTAATGACCGAGGAGACTTCTGCTCGTGTGGAAGACGTTCGGGTAGTTAGACACTTTCCTAATGTTTTTCCCGGCAATTTACTCTGTGGCGTATGAGGAATATCCGGTGGTTCTGACATATCCATAAATAATGTAGCAACTAAGTTAAGAGCATTATCTACTAATGATGGAAGTTGGCTATATCTAGTTTTTGGAATGACAATCTAATCCATTATGGTTTATAGCCCTTTTCTCTTGTAGTGCTAGTCATCATGTGGGAATTGAGGATTTTGGTCTTATTGTTTTTTAGGAATGGTTTGTTCGGGTTCGGTTTTAATTAAATTTTGACACATCTTTGTTATTTGCCTTACTTTCCTTGGCAAAAAATTGAATTATACAGAGCTAGAATTTGTGCACTTTGAGTATAGATTAATTGAGTGAGTTTGTTATTTGTTACACGTGGGATAGTACTCAGTTTTTTATTTTTTTTTTCTCTTGTATCTCCACAGGTTTCTGAAATTTTTTTGTCAGAGAACTTACCTGCGCTTTCCAACCAATAGTAGCAACAGAGTGAGAGTCTTTCATGGCCCAATCGGGTTTCATGTAGTCTTATTGTGCATGACAATGGGAGACTTAGGTTGTTTTAGGGCTTTTTTCATCAGTTTAATGTTTTTAAACCACATATGTTCTCTTGTACATGTTTAAATTGTAAATGTCATTACGAGGTAATTCATATTATTCATCTTCTTGGTTCACTAAAATTAAAGTTTCAATTATAGATCAATCATCAATCAAAATTATAAAAATAATTAAATGGGAAAAAGCAATCTAGAAAAAAAAATAGAAATTCAATACAGTTTGTGATGAAAGCATTAGTCATCACATATTCTAATAATAAGTGACGCCCAAAGCATCAAATTTTTGTTGAAGTATGGAGTTTGAGTTGCGAATATGTGAGGGAAAGAAGTGTCACATATAGATATAATAGGTGATGAATGGTAAAGTTCATCACGTAAGTTATAGGTGACACTACATAGGTGACGCCTCTTGTGATGCAAGAAGTTCGTAACATATAAGCATATGTGTCAAAATCTATTGTCTATGTAACGAAACCCGTTCGTCACAGAATCCATGTGTTCTTGTAATGAGTCCCTTTAGTTTTCTCTTTTCTTTTCATTCAAATATAAATTTGTAATCAAAGAAATGTCCTCAGAAAAATCCATCAATATCATAAATCAAATCCATAGAAATCTTTAAAGATCCATATAGATATCCTTAAAAATCTTCCTAAATCCTAGGTTGACTACACCTTGACTACACCCTTCTAAGTCTTCGCCTTGGCATCTAGGATTGAGGAGGATTTTTAAGGATTTCTATATGGATTTTTAAAGATTTCTAGGGATTGGTTTATGATTTTGATGGATTTTTGTTAGGACATTTGTTTGATTACAAATATATATATATATATATATATATATATATATATATATATTGACACACCCCGACCGGAGTTATCTAAGGTACATAATGTGTTTCATGTCTCGATGCTTCGACATTATGTTTCAGATCCTTCACATATGATTCCTCCTTAATCTTTGGAAGTTAATCCGGATTTGATTTATGATGAGGAACCAGTGATTATTTTGGATTGGAAGGATAAAGTTCTGAGGTTTAAGATCGTGCGTTTTGTGAAAGTTTTATGGAGGAATCATTCAGCAGAAGAAACTACTTGGGAGACAAAGATCGAATGAGAGAGATGTGTTTCAGGTTGTTTTATGGATATTGATGGATTGTAAAGATTGTGTAAATTTCGAGGACGAATTTTTTTTAAGGTGGGTAGATTGTGACAGCCCGTCCCTAATTTTTAAGAGTTTTTAAAGTTTTAATTAAGGATTTTACAAAAATGCCCTTTTAGGCACGCGCATTATTCGAGGTTAATCGTTGTGTCATGCCATCTAAGATTTGTTTTCTTGACATATCCTCGTAATACTCGTCGCTATGAAAGCGTGGGCGCAGACAGTTCGTTATTTGGAGTTATAATGAAAAAGATTTTAAAGTTTGAAGTTTGGACATTTTATGAATTTTATTATTAAAATTTGGATGGCCCAGATTAAAGGAAATTTGAAATGGATGGCTTGGATGTAAGGGAAAGAAAATAAAAAAAAATAAAAAGATGTTGAAAGGTTTTTGTGTGTGTGTATGTGAAGAAAAAGAAGAAGAAAAGAAAGAAAGAGGAGAGAAGGGCAAAGATGCCCAATCAGAACAGGAGAGAGGGAGGAGTTGGGCCAACCAGAAAGAAGAGAAAGTCGAGGACCAATCAGAGGGAGAAGAAAGGAGCGAAAGGAGGGAGAGTGATGAATGGGGGAAAAGGAGGAAACGGGTCATCCTTGACCCGTGAGACCCATGCCTTCAAACCGGCGGTTTCTTGCCGTTCTCGTTCAATTTTCCGACGAATTGGATCAAGGTACCACTCCCAATCAACACCTAGGCCTTCCCTCTTCATGTTTAACCCAAAAATCAACACCTAGGCCTTCAAATTCTCCAAATCTTGAAATGTTTTTTTTTCAATTACTAACACCATTAGCATTCCCTTAGGACCTGGAACAAAGCCCAAGCATTAGTTGGGACGGCGGAGTTGATTTGAAGGTCGAATTGAAAACACCCAATTCTAGGGTTCTTCACGGTTTTGGTGGAATTGGAGCATTTCTAGGACAAATTGAACTTGGCCTCAGGTATAAAGTTTGCTCTACTCTTTGAGATATTCATTTCTGTATTTTTTGAGAATTTTTGGAAATAGTTGGATTTTCCGGCGAGCCGGGCGGCCCGTGCGGCGGCGCGTGGCCAGTGGCCCGCCAATGTTATTCTTAGCATGTGTTTAATGTTCTAGGTTCAGTTTGGTAATTGATTGACGTAAATTGAGTAATTGAACCTAAGTTAGTTACGATTCGTGGTGAGGTGAAAATGTGAATTGACGATCTGACCGTTTGATCGTCACCAAACTTTGATACGTTGTAATACGTAATATTTGAGGATTATGGGAACTTACATATTGGGAATCTGATTTACGGATCTTCCGGAATTGGAGTTGTAAGTTAGTAAAATAGAATGTTAACCGTCACTTGGTTTCGACAATTGACGGAGATCCGACTGTTGGATGGTAAAGAAATTTTAGGATGTTGTTCCAGAGATATACTGTGGACCTCTGAAAGTTATGGATTGGAAATCTGAGTTGCAGATCTTCCGGATCGAACTACGTAGTGACGTGTTTTATATAAATTATATATTCTATCGATATGAATTCTGAGGTTTGATTTGATTATTGTTCTAGGCGCCGATCGTCATGACGCCTTGATGTGTTGTGCTAGAGAGTTGTAGGGCGAACTCCAGGTGAGTGGGCAGTATTTTCTGTATTTACCTATATACTATTGATTTTCCCAGAAATTGAATTTAAATGAAAGTATGTTTTAAGATGCCATGCATGCATATATAGGAATTATATGAATTAATATTTGATGTATATATGTTAAATGGTGCTGTGGACGCACATGTGAGTATCAGGTGAGTTTTATGCTGTGCATATGATTTATTGTGGATGTGAATTGTGTTGAGAGCTCATAACCTGCACCCCTGGTGTAAGTGCTTATATTATTCACCCCGCACCACATGCTCACCTTGGATCCAAGTAGGTGCTAGTCGTATAGACCACTAGAGGTGGTTCCGGCATACTAGTAGTACAGGCCACTAGAGGTGGTTCCGACTGGTAGGTGACCTTAGATTATGTGCACAAATGATTGATGAGAGAAGCACTAAAGCGTATTATTACACCATCCTAGTCGAACAGACTACTATAGGTAGTTCCGATTTATGTGCAGAGTAGTGCCGTACAGGTCACAGTGGTGACTCCGGTTGGATGGGATTTTGAGCTATAGAATTAACCGTACAGGACCAACTGCAGGGTCTCTGGTTGATTTCTTACTTCACCTGTTATATCGTTGCATCTTTATATTATTGTGAGGCATAACATGGCATATGCATAGTGGCATGTTGATAGCATAACTTGAGATATGTTTGAAATGGATATATATGTTTATATATGCTATTTTCTGGGAAAGTATACAAGTTTTACAGCGAGGGGTTAGAAATGTTGTTAAATGAAATATTTTCAAAAAACTTTGTTTTACTGACCCACTCAACTTTGTTTTGCGCCCCTCCAGGTTCAAGATAGTAGAGCTTTGGTGGCCACAAGGAATCCAACGGTGTTCTAACAGAATTCACAAAAGTAGGACTCACCCTTGGGTGTTACATCTTAGTAATTGTATCTTTAAAGCTTCCGAACTGTGTAAATGGTTACGTCACTCTCACGTGACGACCAGCATGCCCTCCTTCGGGACGAGGTGTGTCACGAGGCATATCACCCGAGGATGACGTAATCAAAAGTGTAAGTGATGTAACGATGTGAATAAATTAAAACCGAAACTAGAACTTATTTAAACTAATAAAGTGAGTGCGCAATAGTGGGTAGAACCCATAAAATACAAATGTTCAGAGCATAGATGACATGAGTAGTGAAGTCGGAACTAATCAACTAACAAAGCTTTAGAGAATGAGAGATTACCAAAATCAAAGATATTAAGATTTGGAGTTAGCTTTATGAAGAGATTACATATATCATAAAAATGAAATAAGATCAATCAAAAGACAGCAAATAAAAATGGATTTCATGAAAACACTACAAGACTAATTATAGAGTAGTAGCAAGCAAAGATGATAAGAAATTATCAGTGTTTGGCTCCAAAATAGGAGACCCTATTCTTATTGTTGCCATGATCCCTCAATCAGCTTTCTCTCACCTTGAAACATATTAAAGACAACAAATCAACTTTACTTAACCTTGAAGCATATTTCAAGCATAAAAAACATTTAAATTCACAGATAGTAACAATTAACTTTCCAGTTTCCAATATCTAAACATAGAGTACAAGAAAAGCTCTCAGACATTTCACATATATTAAATATTCCTCAACAATGTAAATTTATATTTCAATAATAATTATAGCTACTGGAAACAAGTAACAAATCAAGGCAATAAAATATTTATACGAAGCTCTCAGACATTGATAAGTATCCATATATTATGGAGACAAGTTCATAGCACATACCCGGAAAACAAACAACAAATGTCTTTCAAACTAACAACTAAAAAAATCAAATTGACCTCAATAATATACGATAACTTTTAGGAGGAACATGTTTGATTTAATTTTCAAAGTGCAACTATAAAGCCCAAACTGCATCAAATTTTCTTTCCTTTGTTCATTAATGTGTATAAACAACCAACCAAATTGTTCTACCTTAAGTCATCAAGAAAAACCTAAGCAACTCAGGAAAATTCCAACTTGCAAGTTCATACAACAACAACAATAACAACAAAGCATTTTCCCACTAAGTGGGATCGGCTATATGAATCCATAAACGCCATTGCGCTCGATTCTGTGTCCCGTCTTCCCGTTAGATCCAAGTATTCTAAGTCTAACCTGCAAGTTCATACCAAACAAAAAAAATTCTAGAAAAAAAAAATCAAATTATTAAAAACAAAAAACTACACATGTATAAATTAATCAGGTAAATAATTTCAACATTTACCCATAATGAAAGAATTAACAAAAAAACAATTTTACCTAAACAAAGACTTTGGAGGGTGGATCCGTGGATGTGGAAGTGAAGGGCTACTGGAAGCTCAATGAGGCACGTACCAGTGCATCCAACACAAAAATCATAATTAGAGCAAAAAGAGAAGTATTGGACGACAGATAGAGGTAGTTTGGGTTGGTGCGGGCTGTGGATTTGGCTTGTTGGTTGAGTGGGTTTCTAGTGTTTTTTGTTTTGGAGAGTGATAGAGAGCAAAAGGATGAGATAGGGTTTGAGCTGTTGGTCCGGAAGATCCTGGTACTGTCATAGTTAAGAGAGAAGAAGATTGAGAGATGAGACTGCGATGGTTGCCATGATGTTGGGTCATGGTGATGGAGAGAGGGGAGAAGTCCGAGAGAAAGAGAGGGAGAGAGGGAAAGAGAGAGAGAGAGAGAGAGAGAGAGAGAGAGAGAGAGAGAGAGAGAGTATTCTAAAACAAATTAATACTTGATTCACTGTTTTTTTTTTGTTGGAACTTTCCCCGTTCAAAATGTGATGACCACTTTCGTCACAAAGGATACAAATATGTGACCCACTTTGAAATTTCTCACATATCGTATTTCGTAGGCACCATTCTTCCCTACCATGTCATTACTCTCTTCTAAAAGCCAGAGGATAGGTACTATTATTAACAGTGCTCATCCGGTTTTACCCCTCTTTCTCTTCATGTTTTTTAGGCTTTAGTGGGGTTGTATGGTGAATTGGCCATTTTACTCGTCTCTCATTTTTTTTCCCCGTGCGTGCGTGTTGTGCTTTCTAAGGAAGATACTTTCCAGCATTTTCCACTTTTCACTTTCCTCTTCAATTCTTCTCTCTGTCTTTCTGTTTCTCTTTATTTCTCCATCTGCCTTTTGGTTTCGATTCTGATAGGATCGTGTGGAAGGGTGTTTGGCCTGTTTTTCTCGTTGTTTTCCACGGTTTAGGTGTGTTTGTTCATGGATTGCCTTATTTTCTGTTTGGGCTTTATTTTTTGTTTGGTTAGCAAGAAATTTTTTGAATTGATTACTGTAAAAATTCGACTCTTCACTTTTTTTGCTAAGCGTTTTCTTTATTTTTATGTACTTTGCGTGTCATTGTTTCATTTGATTTCATTTTTTGGTGTAGGAAACATTCATCTTCCAATTTTAGGGTTTTATTGTGCGAGCTTGCAAGCCCTTTTTGAGTCATATATGATTTGGTTCTTTTTTATTTTCAGGAAGAAGTGGTCATCATTTTTTGTGTAGGGTTCAAGGTGCTTAAGGTATTTACTTCCAAGTTGTTTAATTTTTTTTTTCGTTGAGTTTGTACTGAAATTTGTGACTTTTTGTGCATAGGTTAATTTGTGAATTTCAAGAGGATTAGATTACCCAGATTACCCCAATATACATATGTATTGTTTGAAAATGAAATTGAAAATTCACTTATTTCTAGAATTCAAACAATTTATAGGACTCAAAGAAAGGGGTCCTACACCTAGTGGACTCAAAGATACTGATACAGGAATGCCTCAACGTCAAGATCGATCGAACGCCTCATTTCTAAGTCCTGAAGGGGGTGTAAAGCAAAACATGAGTGGACCAAGTTTGATATTAATAATACTAAAGTCAACTACTCTTCAAACGTACTAACCCCCAATTTTTAGAAAACTCATATAGCATAATAGGCAGTAGGTTTTCCGAAAATCTTAGCATGCCATAAAACCTTCATAAATCATATATCATATATAGTGTGCTTAGTAGTGGGATGATAATCGCTCGAAGGCACATCTATCACCCGCTCGAAGGCACATACATCATCTGCCCTAAGGAACTACATCGCCCGCACAAAGACACATATATCATCCGCCCGAAAATGAATGCATGAGTGCAGTGAAAATAGAAGCATGCCATGCCACAATATCTTAGCAATAATAAGCATAAGCCAGGTGTGAAATCAGTCTAGCTAGCATGCCAGTCGAAGTCATCTAATGTGACCTGTACGACTGAACTTATTGCTCATCACTTTATGCTAGCTCACGAGTCGAAGTCACCTAATGTGACCTATACGACAGGCTGGGTGTAAATATGTATGCTCTAGTGCTATGATCACGTGATGGTTAGCGATAAATTGCGGGTCACCTACTTTTTGTAAATGCCTAATGTAGTCTGTACGATAGGCTAGCACCTACTTGGATCTAAGGCGAGCTTGCGGTGCGAGAGGTGAACATACACTTGAAGGCTGGGCCCTGGCTTAGGGATGGAGCACTAACACCAAAGTGCAGCCTGATGAGCTCTAAATGAATATATGCATGCTCATATAATGCAACCATTTCAATCACATAATAACTTACCTGAACTTACCTGCGCCTCCGTAAGATAATTTGACATAATCACAAATCTCGTCATAATGCAATATTTAAATATAACACATTTAAATCATGGCATGCTATGCATAATCAATTTAAAACATTTCTGGAAACCGTAAGATATATATATATATATATATATATATATATATATATATATATATATATATATATATATATATATATATATATGTGTGTGTGTGTGTGTGTATGTATGTTTGAAAACAAATGCCCACTCACTGATCTTATCATAATGCAATATTTAAATATAACACATTCAAATCATGGCATGCTATGCATAATCAATTTAAAACATTTCTGGAAACCGTAAGATATATATGTATGAAAACAAATGCCCACTCACTGATCATGTCACCAAGTCAAACCTGCCTCGTAGCATCGAGAATCCTTGCGATGCATTTAGTCCTTAGGAGGCCCAATGGAGATCAGAGTTGACCGGAAAAATGGCTAGAAAGTGGCTAAATGACCACGGATTGGAAATTTCTAGAATGAGCAGTGACCATCCTTTGTTTTTTCCGAGCTCTTACACCACCAAAACCACCCAAAAACTTACCAATCATGAACCTAGACATGATCTACAATGTTAGGGACCAATTTTGAGGCTTACCTTGGTCAGAAATGGTCAAAATTAACTGGAGAAGAGTGATGCACAATGATGGTACTGTGCAGTGTGGGGTGGTTGTTTTCAAGGTGCTTTTCTCCTATTTCTAGGTCCAATGGCTCACAAGGATTGCAAGGGATGATGGTGGGGGTGTTGCCTTGTTGTGGTTGCAGGTGTAGAGGTATGGGTGTGTGTGTCTCGGAAAAAGAGGAGGAGCAAAAGAGGAGGAGAAAGAGTGAAGGTGACTGAGGGTGAAAGAAGAAGAAAATAGAGAAAGTGAAAGAGAGATCACTGGACAGAAAAGAACCCCCCCCCATAAAAATGGGGAATCTTGGCACCTGTCAGCGCAAGTGTGCTCCAAAAATGTAGAAATATCTCCAATGCAAAAATTACCCAAAATGCCCTTATTGTTCCGAGTTCCGTAAAATCTTCATTTTAGCTCCAAATTCAATTTTGCTTGCACTCATGTGTTAGTATCGTCGAGTACTATACAAATATGCTAAAACAATACTTCGTATGTCTCACTATACGCTAGTAAATGAAAGTCAATGCTTTCGCCTCTAGGGACATTTTCGTAAATTCACATCTTTAAAATTTATAAAATGTAAAATTAGGGACAGTTGTCACAATCTACCCACCTTAAAAAAATTTAGTCCCCGAAATTTGAAATCATTTTTTATACATAAAAACTCCAAAAGGTAGGGAGAAAGTATATATATAAAGAAGAAATCAAGCTAGAGCAGTTGTATAAAAGAGAACTCCATTTCGTCGTGATCGGAGTGCAATGATTCCTCTTTTATGCCTCCAAACTCCTACTTTCTTTCTCCTTCAGTTCAATACTAAAATTTTCTCAAAACATAAAGTTGAAGATAGATATATGGTAACATGTCGTCAAAATACATATATAATAGAATGAAGTTAAAATAATAGTACTGAAATCAAAACCGAACATAGAAAGATTTCACTTAAACACTCGTAGCATATCGTACTTCGAGAATAAGTGCATAGCATTTTTGGGTTAAGTCCAAACAATAAATAAATAACTAAACGTATAAATAGCTAAAATACTAACGTAGACGGACCTAAATGTCTACTTACTTAACGAGTTCAACAAATAAGTTCTCAATATTACGGTTTGCAGCCCGCAATACCAACAACTCACTGTTGTTTCGATAAGTAAGTAACAAAATCTCAAGGGTGCAATATTACCATCATGCCCCCCATTGAGAAATACACATAAATCGTGTAATCAAAGCCTTGATTATGCTCACGAACTACCCTCTCGGGCAACATGGTCGATAATATAAAATTTTCTATATCATAATCTCGAACATTCAAATATTAGATCGTAATACTCACCTGCCAATTATGCATTGGGCATAAAGTCCCCATACAATGTCTTAAGCTATGTCATACCCAAAAATCAAAAGTGTAACCGCAATTACACACAACCCTAATAAAAATAAATGTCTGCTACAAACTTACCAAGGATGTAGAACGAATAAAATGCAACACGTACATGAAGGTTTGTGTAGCTTGTTGAGACTAACCATCAGTCTAAGGATGGCATGCAGTAACGGGTAACACTTCGTATTCATAGCCTTCAAGAAGACTTCCCAATGCTTTGAAGTGAACCATGCGTCGTGAGATACAAAAGTGACAAACGTACCATGTAATCGTACAATGTAGTCCATAATGCCTTAGCGAGCAGCTTCATATTAAATTCCTCTCGAATTCAACAAAAAATTAAGTCGAGAGGCCAAAAGAACACTCAAGAGTTTGAGAGTCAAAACAAGTCCAACAAATCTAGAATATAAGGTAACTAGGATTAATGCATAACATTTTGCTACCTTGGTAGTTTATGGAGCATTCAATCACCAATGGTTAAGATTCGATTAGCAGAGTATTTGTTGGGTGATTAAGAAATTAATGATCACAACTAGATTTCAATGTCTGAGCAACTCTTTTAGACGGTTTGTCTATTACAAGAATAATACAAAGTGTAGTAGAGTAGACACGGACCCAAGATTGACTAGGGTACCTTCCAACATAAAGAGGTGAATATGGAATCCTCGTCAGAATAAACTCTGGTCTAAACGCTCGAGAAATCTAATAATTTCAAGAATGAGGAATTTTACCAAGTGGTCTAAAATATAGTACCTCTGGACCAATGGAAAGTGGGCTAACTTGTTGCTTCAGTCAATGGTCACTAAAACATCATCATAACTCCACATGCACACGATAGTTTGCATAGGGAGCTTATGATGATATCTCCCATCCTTATACAGATACAAGAAGTGATTATAACCATCCAAACAATACTTGTGAATTCCAACTAAGGTGGGATATGACAAGCTAAAGGTTCTCAGTAACTATGTTTACACCTCTGGGATAATACACGTTAGTGCAATCGTAGGTGTTGATTTGGTTCTTCCATCGTCGCTATCAGAAATTTTAGCTTATCACAAATGAAGATGTACTTGAGAAATCTAAGGTTGGTAAAGGTTCTAGACACGTTTCTCACCAAGAAGTGTCATCCGATATTTCAAATGAAGATGATAACAATTGACTCTAAGTCATGAATAAGATGGTTCGTTTCGAACGATTTTTACCGTTGGAAAGTATAAGCGATTCTCCGTCATGTTGTGTCAACACAGTTGAAACATCCAAAGAACATGTCATCATGGATTTCCAAATGATCAATGTCATCGAAAGGCATACGTTGAGAGAACAATTCGGTTTTCAGAAACTTTATTCATATCTAACATCACAACTAAACTAACTTTCCTTGGTCGAGTGAGGAAAAACACTATAGCCGAAAAATCGCTAACCAATTGTCGATAATATCGACAAGACCAAAGATATCTCGAAATTCACAATACTTTGTGAGAATTTCCACTTTCTTTCGCTACAATATTTTTGGGAAAGGAAAGGAATATTGTCTATGGAGATCATGTCTCCCAAGAAAAGTACCAATTTAATCAAAGTTAACAATTGAGGAATTTGATATAAAGCTGACTGTCAATATCTAAAGATTAAATTTTAACGCTGGAGTAGGGAAGAAAGTAGGCTACAAGGCTACTACAAATTCGTTAGGTTATGGAAGAAAACTCGAGTTACCAAGGTTAGTCGGCTAGATCATCAACTCGAAATAGGGGATAACGGTTTTTAATCGTAACCTAAGGTTTGACCTTTCACCTTCGTGGATAGGTTTGAGGTTTCCAAGATAAAGTGTTTAGTCCCTTGTTGGTAAATTCCTAATTGGTAAGCTTTAGTAACTAAGTTATCTCAATGAAGTAGGACTTGTTCGAAAAGTCATATGGAAAACTGATATAAGAGTTGTTCGATTAGAAATATGGAGAATAAATGCGGTGTTAACAAGGTGGATCAATGGTGTATTCTACTACTCTCATTCGATGGCATCCCAAGTAGAATTTTGAGAATTGAAGCCGATGGTATACATCCTCGAAACGTACTATACTACTAACCAACTCTACGACGCGAACTAAAAGGTCTTCATAGTTTTCTCGACACTCAAAACATTATAACAATGAAATATCATTTCGAATTTCTATCCTACTGTCTACCTGTGGAAGTGATCGAGAGGTGGCTAGTTGAATAGGTTTTGATTACCTAAATAGGTAATATGGATAACATAACCGTGAGTTTACTGTCTTAATACAAGGTCTGCTCCTAAGTTTCCACGATTTAGTTTCTTCGGCTCAAGTAGTCACTATTAATCAGTCTATCAGTCGCATCGCTAATTAACACATATACAATATTTTGATATTGTTCGTTACCTTAAAACTGTAAACCGACGTCCTGGCATAAGGGTAGCACTCATGGATACTAGCATGTATCCTGTATCAGAAATCATACCACTTGAATACTGGTTGACAGTTCCTGGATATTGGACAATATCGTCAATTAATAACGCCACCATAGGCTGATTAGAGGCTAGAGCCCGTTCAGATTGTTGGTTTTGGACGATTGGTAAGCAACTGGTCCTATGAGGTTGTTTCATTAATTCTAAAGAAAATACTTATTACCTCGAGGATTTCTACTAACTAAAGGTATAACAATTCATACTTGGTTTCCTATGATCATCGAAATGACAAGTACATCACCAAAAGAAAACGAGAACTAGTGTTGGCTGGAACGTCCTAAGGCTGGAAAAAGAATTTCCTAATAATCTACTTTAGGATGGATTTAAATGGAAGTTGATTTTCCTCCTGAATATCTAGAATGATCACTAGTTCGCTTGGAAATATTAGTGCTATTAGGGACCAAAAGTGATTGTCCCCCTAATGTTCTTACATCGAGTGCAACCACTTTAGCACTAGGTTGTCGCTCAAGACAATTTTGGAATCTTGACGAAGTAAACTTCGTAGGAATCGTAATAGATGGTATGCTAACGGGTATTGCCAAGGAATCAAAATTAATTATGGTTTCCTATCTCGCAAAGGTTGATAATGATGGCATGAAAATAATGATGGGATTGATTTATAGATCCCTGATGATACACCGTTATCAATACATTAGCCTTGATTTAGGGTCATCAACTTGTCTCAAATCTACATCTTTCCTTGGCAGGGAAGCTCTTTGCTTTAAGTCTAAAAGCGTTCGCCAAAGTGATCTTCTAAAATGTCGACAAGTTAACAAAACAGCCCAAAACATAAGAAAAGCTAATACATTTTTAGTATTCGATGAGTTGGCAAGATTCAAACATTAGGCTCAAGAACTAAGAATGCTTACATCATGAGTGTGATGAACGCAATACTTCCCAACTTATGATCTGATACCAAATTGACACACCATGACCCAGAATGTCCATTGGGACTCCGAATTAAGCTGTGCTAGCCAACTCCTAGAAGGTGATGAAGCCATAAAGTGTAGAGATATGGAAAATGTGAATAAATTTAAAACTAAAAGTGCCTAAATATAGGAGTGCACGATGAGCAGGAATGAACCCATTTCACACGTGATTACATAGCATAAGCAAAGCTTTAGAAAACACATTTCTCTTTTTTGAAAGTAATAACCCCTCACTGTAAAACCCGTATAGTTTCCAAAAAATAATACTACATAAGCAAAAAAAACGAATGCATGAGTGCAGTGAAAATAGAAGCATGACATGCCATAATATCTTAGCAATTATAAGCATAAGCCAGGTGTGAAATCAGTCTAACTAGCATGCCAGTCGGAGTCACCTAATGTGACCTGTATGACTGGACCTATTGCTCATTAGTCTATGTTAGCACACGAGTTGAAGTCACCTAGTGTGACCTGTATGACAGACTGGGTGTAAATATGTACACTCTAGTGCATGATCACGTGATGGCTAGCGATAAATCGTAGGTCACCTACAAGTCAAAATTGACTAATACAGTTTGTACGACAGGCTAGCATCTACTTGGATCTAAGGTGAGCGTGCGGTGTGGGAGGTGAACATACATGTGAAGGCTGTGCCCTGGCCCAGGGTGGGAACACTAACACCGGGGTGCAGAAATGATGAACTCTAAATGAATATATGCGTGCTCATATAATGCAACCATTTCAATCACATAATAACTCACCTGAACTTATCTGCACCTCCGTATGATCATTTGACATAATCAAAAATCTCGTCATAATGCAATATTTAAATATAACACATTTAAATCATGGCATGCTATGCATAATAAATTTAAAACATTTCTGGAAACCGTGAGATATATATATATATATATATATATATATATGAAAACAAATGCCCACTCACTGATCATGTCGCCAAGTCGAACCCACCTCGTAGCATCGAGCATCCTTGCGATGCATTTTGCCCTTAGGAGGCCCAATAGAGATCGGAGTTGACCAAAAAAATGGTTGGAAAGTGGCCAAACAACTACGGATTGGAAATTTCCAAAATGAGTAGTGACCATCCTTTGTATTTTCCGAGCTCCTACACCACCAAAACCACCCAAAAACTTATCAATCATGAACCTATACATGATCTACAATGATAGGGACCAATTTCGAGGCTTACCTTGATTAGAAATGGTCAAAATTCACAGGAGAAGAGTGATGCACAATGATGGTACTGTGTAGTGCGGGGTGGTAGTTTTCAAGGTGCTTTTCTCCTATTTCTAGGTCCAATGCCTCACAAGGATTGCAAGGGATGATGGAGGGGGTGTTGCCTTGTTGTGGTTGTAGGTGTAGAGTTGTGGGTGTGTGTGTCTGAACAAAAGAGGATGAGAAGGAAGAAAGGTGAGTGAGTGTGAAAGAGAGATCACAGGACAGAAAAGAACCCCCCAAAAAAAGGGGGAATCTTGCCACGTGTCAGCGCAAGTGTGGTCCAAAAATGTAGAAATATCTCCAATGCAAAAATTACCCAAAATGCCCTTATCGTTCCAAGTTCTGTAAAATCTTCATTTTATCTCCAAATTCAATTCCACTTGCATTCATGATTTAGTATCGTCGAGTACTACACAAACATGCTAAAAGAATACTTTGTACGTCTCACTATATGCTAGTAAACGAAAGTCAATGCTTTGGCCTCTTGGGACATTTTCATAAATTCACATCTTTAAAATTTATAAAATGTAAAATTAGGGATGGGTTGTCACAATACTTCACCTTAGTTATTATTTGAACAAGTAAAAGATATGTCTTGGTTTGAGTGGGGGTAGCATTTCTTTTCTACATATCCATGGAGTTTTGAAAAATCCAAACCACACTCCTTCGTATATGTTAAGAGTCCATTTATGAGAAAGGGCTGGGGAAAACTTGAACCCAATTCCTACAATGATGAATATATGCGCAATTCAAATTCCTGGGGAGTTACACATTTGTGTGCATACCATAATAGAAAAGCTTGCCCCACCCATGAGTAAATACTTCATAGTAGCCTCATTAGACCGTACATCTTTCTTGGTATATCCAAATAATAGGCAAGAGTGTAAACCGAAACATTCTAGAGCTACAAAGATAGTCATTAAATCATTATCACTACATAAAAACATTCCTCCTAGAGTAGGTATTAATAGGAATAACAGAAACTCTGTTATAGCCATTTATGTACATTCAATGTACTCTACAGGTAGAGGAATGCATAGAGTTGCACATAGTGTAATAAGAAATTAAAAGATTTCGTTGAAATTGTTCGTTTGGAAATTTCCCCAAAAGCTAATTGTAGGTTCTTTTCTCCATCGGAACAATAGGGGCGTTATGCTCATTATTAAACTTGTTGAAAAGATGAAATTTAACCAAGGTATATCTTTTTTATCAAAGGTTGAATCAATCATCAGAGGAAGAATTAGGCCAAAAATTAGAATACATTCTTGGAAAATTAAACTTCCATCGAAGAGAAGGAAATGAAAGGCCTTCATAAAAATTCTCGTAGAATCGAGATTAAAGTTTTCATTATGTACATAAAAATTCTCGTAGAATCAAGATTAAAGTTTTCATTATGTACATGCAAGATCATGAATTAGTAATTGCATCCAATCTTCAGAAAATCCCAATTCTTTCGAACTTTCTCTTTTTGGAATAGAATTTTTACAGAGTCCACATGAATAAGATCAAACCTTATTCTAGGGTATTTACATGAGATTCCTCTTTCTTAATCTTAAACAAGTCCCCGAGAGGGCTTAGTTGATCCATGATTTATGTTTCGAGAAATATATCGATCAATTCCGATTTTTTCTTTTCTATTGATTCTTTTCCAATTGAAATGTATGGGTGCATAGGTCTATATAGATCCTATTCATGGATTAAAAAAATGTTCAAAAACTCTATATGCCTCTGCCATTCTTCGAGTCTTTTCCTTTTTGTGTATGGCATTGCCATTCCTGTTGGCAACATCCACTAATTCGGAACTTAATTTGAAAACCATATTTCGACCTGGACGTTTTTAGATGCTCCGAATAACCAACGAATGGCAAGTGCTTTTACTTGTATGGATCCTATTTCAATGGAAACTTGATCAATCAATCTACCTACACTTCTTGCTTTTGCTGCTATATCGGGAGTTACTCCAAGTATTACTTGACGTAAAATAAATAACGGATTTGTTTCTGTCTTTTGTTGAATCCTTTTCATGGCTTGATATTAAATTTGATAAGCCAATGATCTTTTTTTGTGTTTCAGAATACAGTTAACCAACATGGTAACTAATTGATTACGATAAATTGGATGAAATTTTGCAAATTTTTTCTTTTGCAGTACCTCAACATGACATGAGTGTGAAGGGGTTCAAGAATCAGTTTTTTATTTTATTTTATTTTATTTATTTTATTTTTTTATAAGGGCGAAAATCATTTATTTTGGCTTTCCGACCCCATATTATAAGGTGAATCTCGAAAGATATGAAAGATCTCCCTCCAAGCCGTACATATGACTTTCATCGAATACGGCTTTCCACAGAATTCTATACGTATCTATGAGATAGAGTATGGAATTTTGTTTACTCACTTTAAATTGAGTGTTTGTTTCCTCCTTTTCCAACTAGGATTGAAAATCTTGTATTTTACATATCTATACGATTGAGTCCTTGGGTTTCCAACATAGTGTATAAAATAAAAAAGTATTTGGAATCATTACAATTTGACTCAGGCCTGTTCTAAAAAAGTCAAGGCATTTCGAATTGTTTGTTGACATAGACAAAGTCAAGGAAAACCTCTGAATTATTTCAATATTGGACCTTGGACATATAATAGTCCGAATAGAATCTCTTTAGAAATATCATTTTTTGTCTCATGGTAGCCTGCTATGGCTCCCTTACGAATTTTTCATTATTAGGTTATCTGTACACTTTACATGTTTCTAGCGATTCACATGGCATCGTCTAATGATACAAGTCTTGGATAAGAATCTACAATGCACTAAAATGCCCTTGTTAACGATCCTTTACTTCGACAACATCTAAGGTTCCTCGAACAATGTGATATCTCACATCAGGTAAATCTTTAACCCTTCCCCCTCTTACTAAGACTGCATAATGTTCTTGTAAATTATGGCCAATACTAGGTATATAAGCAGTGATTTCAAATCTAGAGGTTAAGCGTTCTCTGGCAACTTTACGTAAGGTAGAGTTTGGTGTTTTGGGGATGATAATGGAAAAGTTGACAGATAAGTCACCCTTACTGCCATTCTACAGAACTGTACATGAGATTTTCACCTTATGCGGCTCCTCATTCAATTATTTTGAAGTCATTGGATCCTTTCCTCATTCGAGAATTTCTTTCCTTCTTCTACTCCGTTCCGAAGAGTAACTACGTTTTCATTCATTTAGAATCTGGGCTCTTCTACTTCATTTTTTTTTATTACTTTTCCCTTTCTTTTTTTATTTCTTTTTTTTTAATTCCCTTCCATCATTCCTTAAATCCCATATATAGATTTAATCTTGTAGAATCTGACCTTTCATCATTGAGCAAAAGGTACGAAATAAATCAGATTGATTTTTCGATCAAAAGTAATTTGTGGAATCTTTGTTTTTTTTCCTCTTTCTCTTTCCCTATCCCTTAGGTACAACTTTTGAATCAAAAGAGAACCTTTTTTTTTTTTTTGTGTATCTATATTAATGTATATGTATAAATCGATATTATTACATTCCAATTCCTTCCCGATACCTCCCACGGAAAATTCTGAATTTTATCTTAGAAACAAGTTCACATGGTTATTTTAATATTCATTCTTAGTTTAAATTAGAGTCGTTAGATCATAGTCCTTGTGGCTGCTCTTGCTTGTGTGTAGCTTAAGTGATAGATTATAACAAGTGGCATCATCTCAGAGGGTGATAGCAATTAAGGGTTGAGATTAGTTTTGTTGTAGTTGAGTGAAAGATCTCACTTCCTCTGCCTATTCTAATGGTAACAACCTCACATGTTTGTTGTGAGGAATATATTGCAATTAATGCACATGTCACTCCCTCCAATTCTCTCTTTACCATTATTGAAATTCCCAGATCATCATCAAGCTTTCATATAAGCTTATCAAAAATATCAATACACTAACATGACCTCATAGCTAGGTTTCATCATCTAAATTGGGCGTGAATCTGTGCAAATAACTTACGAGTGATTAAGTTACGATTTGAGCTCAAATTAATTCTGGGAGCTGTGGGATTTCTTGAATTCATGGTCTAACATTGTTGGATCAAGTACCGATGAGCTTAGAGCTCAGGTTTTCAATGGAGAGAATTATGAATTTTGAAGGATTCATATGACGACCATATTGAAATCTTATGGTCTATGAGAACTGGTGGAAAATGGGTTCGAACCTCCAAATCTGAAGAGTGAGGAGGCTGTGCTTGATGAAATGAAGAAGGGAACTTTGAATGTGATGTCGTTCAGTGAGATCCTAATGAAGGATGCTCGTGCACTTGGGATGATCCAAGGAGCAGTCTCAGACCAAAATTTCCCCAAAATCGTGAATGAAGAAACATCCAAATGCGCTTGGAAGATCTTGAAGAGCAAATTTAAACAATTCAGAAGTGTGAAATTGCAAGGTTTGCATAGATATTTTGAATATTCTCGCACGAAAGAAAATGAATCTTTATCTATGTATCTCACTAGACTGTTTGATATTACAAATGAAATGAGAAGTTATGGAAAGGAGTTGTCTAAGGAAAGAATTGTACAGAAACTGTTAATCAGTCTTCCTAAAACATATGATGCTATTTGCTCTATGATTGAACATTCTAAGGATCTTGAAACCCTTGAGGTCCAAGAAGTTGTAGCTTTACTTAGGGGATTTGAGCAAAGAATTGTTATGCATGCTAAAATCTTTACTGACAGAGCATTTGCTGGCTTAAATGTAGCATTTAAGGGTCCTAAGGCTGGTGGATTCTTTGGAAATCAAAAGTTGTAGAAGAACTGGAAACCAAGAGGGAAAAAGTGGGATCGTAGGCCAAACTTTGTACCTAGACAAATAGTAGTCAGGGAGATTGCAAATGGTGTGATAGGTTCCATTATGCAAAATGTTGGTGTGAAGGTAAACCAAAGTGTACTGGTTGTGGTAAACTAGGTCATGCAATTAGAGATTGTCATGGTAATAAAGACATACAAAAGGCAAATTATGCAGAGCAAATTGAGGAGACATGGTCACTATTCTATGCATGCAGTGATGTGACAGATGTGAAGGTAAATCACTCATGGTACATTGATAATGGTTGCGAAAACCATATGATAGGTGATGAAAGACTGCGGGTGAATATACAAAGAAACCAAACTTCAAAAGTGAAAATGGGAATTGGAGAAATTGTTAAAGTTAAAGGAAATGGAACCTTGGTGTTTAAAACCAAACCTGGAAGGAGGCACATTCGAGAAGTAATGCATGTTCTTCGACTTGAAGAAAATCTCCTAAAGTGTTGGGCAAATGATGAAGCATGGTTAGTACTTGTTATTTGGAGGAGGTGCTGTAAATATCTTTAATAGATGGTCACTTGATAATCTTGTTGCCAGAATACCAATGACCAACGTGACCAGCAATAGGTGTTTTCCATTGACAATGATGCTTGCCAATCAACTTGTTTTAAGAGCAAGTATTACTCATTGTTCTCAGATATGGCATAAAAGACTAAGACAATTGAATGAAACAAGTCTCGGAGTACTAGAAGAACAGGAGATGGTACATGGATTGCCACATTTGGAGATGTCAACAAATGTATGTGAAGGGTGTATGATGGGAATGCATCATAGAGTCTCATTTCCATCTTAGTCCTCTTGGAGAGCTAAATATCCAGTAGAATTAATCCATACTGATATTTATGGACCAATGCAAGATGATTCTGATTATGGAAACAAGTATTTTCTATTGTTCATAGATGATTCTACCAAAATGACAGATGCACTTAAGTGTTTTAAGAAATTCAAGGCAATGACTAAGTTACAATGTAATTATGAGGTGAAATGTCTTAGAAGTGAGAGGGGTAGAATTCCCATCTGCAAAATTTGATAAGTACTACAGTGAGCTTCGAATCCACACGGCCCAGGGATCTTAGAGAGCTCGACCTCTTTTGAGAAGTCGAGTGGAAAGGTCACTAATGAAGATTTGAAAGCCACCATGATGCAACTATTGAGGAGTATGCAAAAGATCTCTCTGGAAACCAGATTAGAGGTTAGCAGGCTGTGTTTCTTAACAGGAACATTACAAAGAAAGTTGGAGTTGGACTACTTCACACCGAAAGATGGTTATGCCAATGAAAGAATCATGGAGGCAAGCCCATAAAAGGAACCAACAATTCCCCAGTTTCTCTTACTTGAAGAAAAGAAGAACAAAGGGAAAAGGAAAGAAGGGGCTGAAACAGTTGGCAAGAAGACCCTAAAGAAGAGTTTCAAAAGACGGGCTTGCCCGATCCTCTGCCATGCTGGAGATATGCCCTAAAAGTCAATTTTTGGAAGAAACATTTCCAGACAATGTCTATATGTATAGATAACTCTAAGACAGCAAAAGGGAAAAATCACTCATTCGGACTGTCTCAATAAAATGATATAAGTCCAAAATAGTGAATCCATAGACAATGGATCGATAGAAGAAGTAATCTAATGATGTTAGACTGCAGAGACCTTCTTCACATAACCATAAATTCCCAAAGGTTTCTGGTCATAGGATTGTCAGAGGGACATTGACAATACATAGACGAGTACATACTATGTCCCTTTCAAATGGGAAGGATGGAATGTCTCAAGTCATTCATGTAGTGATACTAAGACAAGCATGTAGGTTCTCATTAAGGGAATGAGTTCACTGAACACAATCAAACGAGAGTACTTGCATGGAGGTCTACTCATATTTCAAGCAAGTAACTTTATTGGTTGGAATGATGTAAGTAATCCTTTGACCTGAGACATCATAGTGGTTTTGGGGATACGCTGCTGAT
Organism: Malus domestica; assembly: GCF_042453785.1. Taxonomy (NCBI): domain Eukaryota; kingdom Viridiplantae; phylum Streptophyta; class Magnoliopsida; order Rosales; family Rosaceae; genus Malus; species Malus domestica. The sequence continues at coordinate 4,702,879 of NC_091661.1, read as the reverse complement.
CATTTGATTATGAGACGTGACCGTATTTCATCTTGGATATGCTATATGCATTGTTGGGGTCAACGATTTATTCTCAGAGGCATGTGAATGATCAACAAAGGATCTCTAATCCTCGTTATGAGAGGAAGAATACTTTTAGATATGATTCGGCAATCTTCAGTCGAAGTATCGAGCGTAATGATAGAAGGCATTCTTATATGACTCAATTCAATCATATAACTTGGTATAATCACATTAGGGGTTTGACATTAAGTATCCATACCCTAGTAATGTGATTGTGAGTATTGTATTAGAGAAGGATCAAATTACATTGTGATTCCAACTAAATAGGTTCTCCGACCAAATTCTACATTGGCTTAGGTAGTTATGATACATGGCTATATGTAACTCATGGTTTGTGGGTTTTTCTAGATGATTAAATAAGTAGTCATCAAACAAGAAGGAGAATTAAAAGTAAGTTTTAATTCACTGAGTGATTGGATAAATACTAATCAATTGGATTGGTACCAATCATCCCACTACCTTGCTAATTAGAACCTAAAAAGATTGTACACTTATACACTCTTGTGGTGAGACAACTAAAGGATGATGGAATTAATTAATTACATTAATTAAGTGTTATGATTAATTAGAAAGTCTAAAGAAATCATGGAAGCGATGAAAGATCGTTTCTGGTTCAAAGAAAAGTTCAAGTTCGTTCGGGCCCATCAGGCCCAAACCCATTGGGCTTTTTATTCAAGCATAGGATGACTTGAAATGATAAAAACCAAAAGTCCAAACTTACACTAAGGGGCCGGCCAAAGATGAGGAAAGAAGAGAGAGAAAGAGTCAATTAGTTGACTTACTTCTTTTACCTTTATAAAGGGAGTTTAATGAAAAAGTTTCATTAGGGCTTTTGTGTGTTCTTTTTCAACTAGAGAAAAACAAGTCTATCTATCTCTCCACATACACACATAGCCGGCCACCAAGAGGGGAAATAGCTAATCATCTCTTCTCCTTTTGGTTATTCCAACATCCATCTCACTACACTAGTGGGTGTGGATCTTTAGAGGTCTTCTACTTTGGAGACTAGAGGAGAATCAAAGGAGTTCCAAATCTATCAAGGTGGAGGAAACAAGGAGGGAGGCTAGACTCAAGGAGTTCCAAGAACAAAGAGCTTGAAGGTGGTCCATCCTTGGTCTAAAGTCTAGATCAAGAGCTATAAAACTCAACCTTCACTTTGTTCTTCAATATTTTGTTTGATACATCATACATGAACCTATGTTTCTTGAAGGTGAGTTGCATGACTATAGCTTTGATAATATGTGATAATATGCACCCATTGCTTATGTATATAAATTTAGAGTAGTATATGCATGTTGGTCACTAGAAATCCCACTATAAATCTCACTTCATGCCACCACCACCAGATGTGAAGAGGCAGATCGGGCAGGAAGGAATAAATATTAGTGTGTCTAACTCGGTGGGAGAAACAAGTGGAAAAGGCTTATCCACAACTGAGGCAAGCGTTTTCCTTACAGGCCACCACCATTGGTTAATAAGGGAGGAGGAGAAGCTAGATAGTGGCAACTAGATCATGGCTCGAAGTGGGGGACTTCTTATCCCCTACATAATAATAGGACCAATCAATAACTCAGGAATGAGTTGGCAGAATTGAGAATGATAGTGGTACAGAATACCCAACCTTAAGCCCGCCCGATGTTTAGGATAACCTATCAGAAGCTTTACCATGAGTACATTGATAAGCAATATCCTTTCCCTCTCAATTTCAAAATGCATGCGTTCCTAACTTGCAGCATGGAATACTATAATGTATCTTTCAGAGATCACATTTTCAAATTTTCAAATAACTGTGTGGCATTCGAGGACAACCCCAACTACAAACTAAGATTGTTTGGGAACTCACTAGTGGGCCTGGCTTCCCAATGGTACTCTCTGTTACCCCCTAATTCCATGACTAACTGGGGCAAATGGAGATGGCCTTTCATGAGCAGTTCTATAGGGTGGAACTTGAAATGGCCATTAATGATCTGGTAGAAATGAAACAATATGAACATGAGTCTATAAAGGATTTTGTAATGAGGTTTAGAAACACCAGGATGAGATGCCAGTTCAAAAATTCCTTCTATTTCAAAAATTTCTGATAATCTTAAGTTTAAAGAGTTTACCCAAGGAGGAGAGATACAACCTAGTTGGAGAAGCAAAAAAGAAGTAGAGATGGTGATGGTATCTACACCTGGTTAGAATCCCTTATCTAGGGAATTACAGTGTATTAAAAAGAATGCAAGAGAGCATGGTGATGGTATCTACACCTGGTTAGAATCCAGATCCTATTTGTTTTGGAACCATTTCTCCTGGAAAAGGGGTGGAGGGCCACATAATTTCAACATAATAGAAGAAAAGGAAATGCCTGAGTTGATGTTAACCAAAGATGCCCAAGCATGGATGGATCAATTTGTCTGCTAGATTGGAGAGAAGAAAGAAGGAACACCTGGACCTAGCAACTTTCATGTCAACATGACTTCTGTATTGTCCTCCATGTTCTATGCAGAACCAAATTAACCAGCTGTAATGGAAGATGATTATTTCACACAAGAGCCAATGATGGCTCTTGTAAACATTAAAAAGGTCAGCAATGAAGGGTCAAGCTTGGTAGACTTGCTTGATCCCACACAGAAGGAGCCCGAGAAAGAGTTTATTTTGATAAAATGGTATTAAAAAAACCAAGTATGGCCTTAGCAAACCACCTAAAGCCTATATATGTGACAACTCATTTGGAAGGGTTTTTTTTTTTTAAATTGTGTCGATCGATATGTTGGAAATGTGCCCTAAAACCAATCATATGATGATACTTTACGGACATTTCGCATGTTAAACTAATCTAGTTTAACTATAAAGGGCAAAGATTATTGTTTGAGCCGTCTCATATAAATGTTATATGCTTAAACGGTAAAGTCCAAGGAATATGTGATTGGAAGAATGTAATCTAATGAAGTTAGATTCATGAGACCATTCTTTCGTAGACACATCCTAAATGTTCCTGATCATAGGATTGCCAATTGGGCATTGACAGTCCATCAAGATCGGTACGTGCTATGTCTTCTCTCAGGGAGAGTGACTAGTCTCGAGTCATTGGTGTGTGTGACATCAAGACAAGTACGTAGGTGCTCAGTAGAGAATGAGTTCACTGAACGTGATCAACGAAGAGTTCTCATACTCATGTCACATGAGAACTCATGTTTGGGATAATGCAAATTAGTCATTTGACCTGAGGCATCAAAGTTGTCTTGTGGTTAAGTCCTTGATCTTTGATTATGTCAAAGTCACCCCATCGGGGTGTCCACGGCATCGTTGGGGTTAAGCCACTTAGCCATGGAGGCAAGTGAATGCGCAACAAGGGATCTCTAACCTTAAAACTGTTTGAGGGAGAATACTCTATGATATGATTTAGAATCTCTGGCCAGAGTATGAATGAGATTTAGAAAAGTCGTTCTAAATCACATTCAAGGAAATCATATAAGCACACGAATCACATTGGATAGTAGACATGAATAAATAAACTATCAAACCAAACAATGTGGTCAAGAGTATTGTATTAGAGAAAGACCGTATTGCATTTGTAATCCCAAACTGAATAGGTTTTCTCTACCTCTTCTGATTAGCTTGGGTAACCATGATATGCTGCAAGGTGTTACTCATGGTTTGTGGAAGCCCTAAACGTGTGTAATCACTAAAGGGAGAATTGAAAGTAAGTTTCAATTCACAATCGATATAAAATGGTTTTAATCGCCCACTGCCTCGCTAAAAGGAACCTAATGGATCGTGATAGGAGCATATTTATGCGCCTTAGTTAGCTAGTTCTTATGCATTTTCGTTATGTTTTCGTCGTTAAAGTAGTCTTTTGAGCTACTTTCATGTGTTTTCAGGCTTAAAGGGCATATGACATAAAAGGATGCAAATTGGAGCCTTTTGGAGCAAAATGGAGCTTAGATTGGAAAGTACATGCTTGGAGCACAAGGAATGGACGAGTTTGAAGGGCAAAGGAGCTTAAGAAATGAAGAAATGAATGAGAAGAACAAAGAATTCAGAATTAGAAACCAAAGTTTCTAAAGTTGGAAGTTTCTATTCTTGGAGGTTTCCATTTTCGAGAGTTTCTATTCTTGGTTTTGGGCTTTCTAGAAGCCCTATCTACAAACCCTAACCCTAGCCCACTAATTTGCCGCACCTAGGCCTTTCAAATTTCTGATTTCCTTGCCTTGCAAGGCATTCTAGAAGCCTAAACCCTAGCCCACTAAACCAGCCGAACCCTAGGCCTTTTCCCTTGCAAATTCTGATTGTTTTAACCTATTTTCTGGTGGATTTGGGTTTCTAGAAACCCTAATCTGATTGCTAGGGTTTTTAAGTGCCTATATATACTCTCTTAAACCTCTTGGCCGAACCTACCAGCCCCCATATCATTCATTCACGCCAAAAACCCTAGTTCTCTCTTTGCCGCAACCTTCCACCCCCAAACCCCCATATTTCTGCCACAATTCACCAGTGCCGTGCCTTCCCACCACCATCACCACCTTGTGCAGCCACTAAAGGAGGAGAAAGAAGGAGTGCCGTGCAGTCCAAAGGAAGGAGAAGCCTTGCACATGCAATCTGCCATTAGTGGAGTGTTTGGAGTTCTTTCTTTCTTTGTTTCTGTTTTCATGTTTAATTTAACTTGCCTTTCAATTATGTTAGACATGTGGAACTAATTTCTTTTTAGTTAGAGGCGAATTTGAAGCCATGATCATATGTTTTATATGACTTGATTTCTTCCAATTATGATTTCATAAATCGTGAATGTGGTTTACTTATCTATTTGATTGATAACTTGTTTATGTATGTGGGTTGAGGGTCGACACTTAATTTGCATGCCTAAACTTGATGCTAGGATATAAGGGAATTTCACCTAATCGTTATTAACTTATATTCATAAGTAGTAAAAATCGCTAGTCACGATTGCGTTAAGTAAATCCTAGGCAAGAGTAACATGCGTATCCCATAGTTATGAATGCCTCGTCAATGCTTATGATTTCCATTGAACTTAATGATCTTTGATATGTGTCTCTATCATGCGTATTCCATAGTTAGGGTCCTTGATAAGAATAATTTGGTTGTAATGCGTATTCCATTCAATTCAATGAATCTAGGGAAATCTGAGAATTAATTGGTGCAATCTAGTTAATTTGGGGCATTGTCATTCATGGTTTGTTGAAAGAGTAATTGGAAATCGAGTTGTATGCATATGTTCATGTGTGGATAAGGAACCCTCTAACTAGTTTCTCATCATTCTATTTCATCACAATCTGTTTTGCTTTAAGTTTGTTTTCAAAGTTTAAGTTTTAAAGTTTTAAGTTCGTCAAAATCAATCCCCCATTTATTTTAAAGTGTTAGATTAGTTAGAAATCAATTTAGTTTGTGTTTTTAAGTGTCTTGAGTCAAGTTTTAGTCCAATTCCGTCCAAATTAGTGTTAGGTACTCAAAACTGCCCAGAAAGTGGTTTTAAGGCAGTTTTGAGTCTTTTAGTTGCTGTTTTGAGTTTTTGGTTGATTTAAGTGTTTTAAACTCTAGTTTTGCATTAATTGAGTCTAGTTTAGTGTTCTACATTATGTTTTTATGTTCTTGAGTCAGTTTCACATTGATTAGCATCCCTAGTTAATCCCCGGTTTAGAACGATCCCTATTTGCTCATATACTACAATTGTCATCCATAGGGTTTAATTTGTGTGTCAAGTTAATTTTCACATCAGATCGCACACCGTGTAAGGTGGAGATTGAAGAAACAATGGAGATGAGTAAGAATGATTAAATGGTTTAATCATTTATTTATGGCAAGGATTAATTAATATGTTAATTAATCAAACGAATAAGTTCGTTAAAGACCTCGGGATAGGTTTTGGACCTTAAGGCCCAATGGGCTTCGAACGTCAAGCCCATTGACTTAAGTTGTATGACAACTTAATGAATAATGATTCACTAAGACCCAAAAGCCCAAACAACACCCCATGGCCGGCCATTTAGAGGAAGGGTAGTGAACTTGCTTTAATTACAAGTTTGCCACTCAAATGAATAAAGGTATAAATATGACTTTATAGCCTTTTATTCATTAGGGTTTCTTTTAGAGAAAATTGGTGAGAACTTGTCTCTCCATTTTCTCTCTAGGAGGCCGGCCCCTTGGGGGGTGCATCTTGCAATCCCACTACTCCAAGGTCACTCATTTCTTCTCCAATCTCTCCTTGGTGAAGAGACTTAGAGGTTCTCAATTTTGGGAACTTGGAGAAACCTATTCTTCCATCCAAATATATAGATTTAAGATGCAAGGAATGAAGGCCCTCTCTTTGGGTGATTAGCCTTTGCTTATGCAAAGAGGAATCTACAAAGGTATAAATCTCAACTCACTTTGTTTTGAGTTGAATAATGGTTCACCAATCTACTAGGCTTTGAATTTCTTGGCTAATGTTTTGTTTTTAAGTGCATGCTAGCATGATTCCGCCTTTAATTGTTAATTGCATGCTATATGATGTTGCTTAAATGAACATGTTTTCACAAAATATTCCTTCAAGTGGTATCAGAGCCTAGGTCTAGTAGTTGGTGAATCCTTTTGGATTTTGTAGTTCATAGTTTGTGATTTAAAAGTTGTAATTGTTACAAGCTTTATTCTTGCGTCTTTGAATGTAAATTTTGTTAGAAAATTTGCCATCTCAAATGTTGTAGATGTAGTTCATATGAGCATGAATATTGGAGCTAAAATTTGGTGCCATGACTTTGGGGATTTTCGGCCAAATCCAAAGGGTGGATTTTTGGGTTCTTGTTTGACTTGTTAAAAGTGTTTTAAGGTGACTTTTGGAACCCCTATGTACCCTAGTTTGGTTAGATGTTATTTCCCTAAAGTTTGAATGGTTTTGGAATGTTTTTGGGTGAAAAATGTTCATGGAAAATTTTGAGTTTTTTCATGAGTGTTCTTCATTGTTCTTGACATTTTTGCCAAGAACAAAAAGGTTTGTGTTTTGATTCAAAGTTTTGATTTATTTCATAAAGTCTTTGTTTTGTGCTTTATCAAATGTTTTAATGTGATAGAAATTGTGTAAGGTGATGGAAATGGTGATAGGTGTGTAAGAAGTACTTCTCTTACACACACACCACTTGCATGACTTTAAGTCACATACCACTTGCATGAATTTATGTCACAAATTCCACTTGCAAGGCTTTATGAAATTGTTGAAATTTTTTCCAAATTTTTGTGGACTTATCTCCACTCCCTTACCCTCTCTAAAAACCGGCCCTCCCTCAATGGGAGTACTTTTGGGTCTTTTATGCAATTACATAAAGTTTTGATACTTTTGTGTATTTGCACTTTGGCCCAAAGGTTTACGTTTTTACGTTTAGGTCCAAAAACGCTAAAGGACAAATTGTTTTGCTCCTTTAATGAAGTTTTTGCATTGATTAAATTTTGGGTTCTAATGTAATTACATGAAGTAGTGGACTTTTGTGTCTTTACAAAATGACCCCAAAAGTTTTGCAATATAGCCCAAATGTTGAGGTTAATTGCTTTATGGCCCAAAAGTTGTGGTTATTGTATATTGGCCCAAATTAGGTAGAGAACAAAATTGTTTTGTCTCTTTAAATGAGAATTGGATTTTCATTTTGTTTAGCTCCATTTAAATCAATTTTATGGATACAAAAACCAAATGAAAATGTTGCATTCAATTTAATTAGTTAAAGTGTTAATTAATTAAAGGGTGATTATGAACCTAAGCCTAATATAATTGAGCTATGTGATAGGCCGTTTCAAATTTGTTTGAACCATGGGAATGTGTAGATTAGATTTTGGTTGTAATTTGATTTGATCAAATGTTGTAAAAGGGCTTAAGCTCTTCTTTACTTTAAAGTAATTTGTTTTATGCAAATGTTGTAATGAGCATAAGCTCACCTTTACTTTGAAGTACTTCTTTCTTGCTTTATTTGTTATGCATGAAAATGAAGTAGTTGGGTCCAACGCCCCTAAGACAACACGCCTTAATGTGATTAAACGCGTAACTAAAATCAATCACCATCCCTAGACCGAGATTCAACACAAGGCTCGTGTTGAATCTAAACAAAGGTTCATAGTCATCCTAAGGCCCTAAGGCAACTATATAGTCCATTAAATGAATGCAAAGTTTATGTTAGTAGTATCATATACTCTTGCTTTAAAAACCGTTTTAAAAGCATAGTGGGAGTATTATATACAACTAAAACAATCATATGGACCAATAGTTGTAATAGGACCAAAATTATTTTAATAGAGATTAAAATGTATGTTTATATGTGATGAGACCTAAAACCCTCAACCAAACCAATATTAAGTTGAAAAGCGTGAGAGTGCTTTGAACACTCTTTCGTGGCCTTCCACCGTGGTAGGTTTCAATCGTTTGTGACTCATACAATGTATTCGTCCAGTTCTGGGGTTGCAAAGTATGTGCTTACATTCAGGAGAAGCCTATAAACATATGATGAAGTGAAAGTAGGCAACGAGTATGGCCAATATGGAGTTCTTCTGAGGCCATTCTTGAACCCCTACTTGAACTAGCATGGTGGGAATGACTTAACTAAGTGCAATGGTGCCAATATGGAGTTCTTCTGAGGCATCATTCTCTAGAGGCCAAATAAGATGGGTACTTGCATTAGTTGCAAATGAGTAAGCGTACTATCTCATTATTATTGTTGCTAGCCAATATGGAGTTCTTCTGAGGTGGGCTTGGTAATAGTGAGCCTCCCATAACCTACTAGGAGTTTCATCCAAAACTCTCGAATTCCAATGAGGGATATGGAATTTGCCAAAAATAGTGGGTGGTGCTATTTGATTTAAAGACCCGAATCAAATGGCTTAAAATCAATCAATTTATATTCGTTATGTATTTGTTTACCAATATATTTGCAAACGCTATCCAACACTTGACAAAGAAAAGCCGAATGCTTTAGTTTCCGGACTTGGTAACACAATCCCAAAGATTGTCTTAAATGGATTGTATATGTACCTAAATAGTCTCATCCTCACAATCTTCCTAATGATAATGTATCATTGAAAGAACATGTTAGAAAGGTCTGTCATGAAGAGGACAACACAAACAACCAATGCTTAATCCTTTGTTAAATGAACAAAGGAACTTACGAAGATTAGCATAATGACAAGGACACTTTTAGTGTTATTAGTTCTTCACTTACAAATCGTTGTATGAAGAAATAATAGTTGCTTTGAACAACCCTTAGTCAATGCAAACACTAGTGCTTGTTTCTTTGTTAAATGAACAAAGAACTTGAGAAGAAAGCACAAAGGCATGGACACTTTATGTGCCATGTTTCTTCACTTACAAATTGTTGTATGAAGAAATGAGAGTTGCCTTGTACAACTCTTGAAGGTTTGTAATTATGTTTAGAACATAATGGTTGGTTGACAAAAATAGTCCATTAACATGGACTTATAATGATTTTGAATCATTAAGTGTTGAAGTGATAAACCACTTAATGAGACGGAAACTAGGCAAGGACTTCACCTAAGTGCCCCTATCCTAATGGTTCACTAAGTTTATTGTAAACTATGTAGTGAACAATAACCACATGCTCTCCAAAATGTTTGATGTGTATAACACAATTGAAATAAGTTTCAAGAGAGATAGTGGGAGTTTAGGGACCATGACTATTGTAGTCAAAGGAGAAGTCAAATGAAGAAGATAAAATTAACTCCAAGGGAACAAACTTTCTTTATGAAAGGATGGACATTGGAAGGGGTATTTGCAAGAAATGTCTTGCAAATGTCAAGAACACACCTTTCGAAGGTGTTGTAAATTGTTCTTGAAAAGTTCAAAACAGTTGGTTCTTCTACTTGAATGCTTGATTCCGTATTAGTAACTATGTTTTACAATCGTTGTAAAAGTGTGACTAATAAGAAGTAGAAGATATATGAGAGAAGGAAAAGGTGCTTCACATTCGGAAAGTGAATCAAATATAGATCTCTGCGAAAGCAGATGGTACTTACTTCCTCATATGAACTACCAAAGAAATTGGAAAAACATAGATTGTCTTTATATTCCAATTTTAAGGAACTAAATTCCGTCACTATGTGAAATGGATAAATGTTTTGTTTGACAAAACGTTGTTCTTTATTAATCAATGATTGGATTATGGTAATCTAATTGATTGTCTCTATAGTAGAGATAATATGGTGGTGTTAACTGTTTAGAACATAATGATGCTTAAAACCCAAAAGGTTGCAAGGTAGTGACTAATCCCAACTAAGTTGTGATTCCTCTAAAAACATAAATTACGAGTTGGTAATAAATGGATGCTTTGGATTGTTAGATCCGGATCCAATACCTTCTTGTTAAAATTGTATAGAGGCGAAATGTTCGAATCTTTATTCTTTTGGAAAGAAGAAAGAATCACAAAGTTGTTGAGGTTAATTCACTTAGATGTTAGTGGCACTTGTCCACAAACATAATACTACTCATGTTGGATGACATTCACCGAAGATCACCCTCGGTTGGACTATAGTTTATTTTAAATAAACATAAGTCCGAATACTTTGCAAAAGGTTTCAAAGAATTCAAGTAATGTAAGTTGATGAGTAAGACGTCTAAAGTATTTACCTCCTTAGATTTGATCCAAGATAAGGTAACACTTTAGAACAGTTTCCTTGAAAGATATTAAGGAAATAAGCATCATAAGATAATGTATTTCTCCATTAGGAGAAGAACGAACTCGAATGAGATTTAGTTCGTTAGATGTTATCTATTACCCATATATAGGATATATACTTCTAAAACAATATGATTGTAAATTAGAAGATCTTCCAATATTTTCATGACTCCATAAGATGTAGTTGGAAAGAAAGACAAAATCTTAAAACATGTTAAGATTTGGGGTTGTGTGCTAATAAGCAATATTTGTTTGATAACAATCTTGTGGGATATCGTTAAATTAACTTTTGGATATCGCTTCTATATACCAACTAACAAATGTTGTTTTGTTGGGTAGTTCATTGTAATCCTACAATGTGATTTGCCTAAGAGCAAATGAACGAGGGATAGAACTCAAAGAATGGTTCTTTGAGAGACAAGATAATAATCAACAAATATAACTACCTAGTTCCTATACCAAAAGCTCCAAGGTAGTCGAGAAGGATTTATAAACCGTCTCAGTTGAATGGTTTGAACTTTATGACTATGTCATAGAGTTGCACCTCTTAATTCGAAAGAAATAAGAATGAAAATCCTTATGACTACATTGAGTGTATATATGATATATACTCAAGGAAATGGTAAAGTACCATTTGACTCGAAATAATGAAACCTTAATAGCTAATTGGTAGCTTAAGGTGACTACAATCAAAGAGAATGGTTGACTTTGAAGGAACCATTTTTGACGTAGTCTTAGTTTCAATTAATTCGAAGATTGCTAGCTACAACTAAATGGTGATTCAATGTTTGGACATAATATAGGTTTCCGAAACCATTATTAAGATAGTCTTAATAATATATGTCTAAAACTATGAATCACAAGACATGTAAGTTGTAGAGATCCATCCATCATGGATCTTAGCAAGCTAGTGGGAGCTATAAGCGTCTTATGAGAGAAAGGTCAAATCGTTTGATTTCTCATAAAGATGTAAATGAATCTTTTGTTTACTAGGTTTACAAAAGATTAGTGGGAGTTAATCACATTCCTAAATTTGTATATATATATAAATATATATGTGATATATATGAATATATATATGATATATTAATTTTGGAAATGAAAAGAATATTTCTTCGTTAAAGTTATGACTTTAAGCATTCTATAACGATAGAATGTATATGGGAGACATTGTCTATATACATGGGATGGAAATCTATATTGATAGATTTCAAGATATAATTTGATTATATAAATCCCTAATAATAGACAAAAGATGCTAGGAAGTTTCTCATATGATGATAAACTTTAATCAGAAGAACAACTCTAGTGAGACTAGGAGGTAGCTCTTCTCAAAGGGAACGTACCCTTTAACTCCCAAAGAAATAATGCGTAAATAAGAATCCTCTATGCATACGCATAAAGGTGATTTATGTATTTCATATTGTATGAAAAACATTGATATGAGTTGTACCTAGAACGGTACAAGACGATATCAGTGCAAGCCCAGGATCAGAACCATGGCAACTGTCAAGTGAGTCCTTAAGTATTTAAGAAATACTAAAGGATAGATTCCTCAAAGAATGAGGAAGAATTAGAGTAACGTAATGGAAGCGTAAATGTATTAGATTATGAATCTAATCCATCATTGGATGTTTCTTCATTATGAATGAAGAGATAAACGAATATCTCTTTATTATGACTAAAGAGATATTTGGATGGAAACATTAAAGTAATGACTTTAGTGTGTTCCATTATGAATGCAAAATATATTGCCATAAAGAAGCTTACAACAATGTTGTTTGGATGTGAAAGTTCATTCATGAACTCTCTATTCGGTTCCAACCAGAAAGTGTATCTAGTGTATCGACACTATGACACTAATGGGGCGATAGCTCAAGCCAGGGAATCAAGGTCTCATCAAGGTCCGAACTCAAATGAGAGACTGAACCACATGATTGAGAATCATGTATAATGGTGACGTCGTTATTCTCAAGGTTGCTTCTATGGATAACATATAGATATCCATTGCCTAGGCCTACTATTCAGCCATTTATGAAATGACTACATAAGAGGTATCATCACTGATGACCAAGCTGATTGGCTCTAGTGCAAGTGGGAGATTGTTGGAAATGTGCCCTAAAACCAATCATATGATGATACTTTACGGACATTTCACATGTTAAACTAATCTAGTTTAACTATAAAGGGCAAAGATTATTGTTTGAGCCGTCTCATATAAATGTTATATGCTTAAACGGTAAAGTCCAAGGAATATGTGATTGGAAGAATGTAATCTAATGAAGTTAGATTCATGAGACCATTCTTTCGTAGACACATCCTAAATGTTCCTGATCATAGGATTGCCAATTGGGCATTGACAGTCCATCAAGATCGGTACGTGCTATGTCTTCTCTCAGGGAGAGTGACTAGTCTCGAGTCATTGGTGTGTGTGATATCAAGACAAGTACGTAGGTGCTCAGTAGAGAATGAGTTCACTGAACGTGATCAACGAAGAGTTCTCATACTCATGTCACATGAGAACTCATGTTCGGGATAATGCAAATTAGTCCTTTGACCTGAGGCATCAAAGTTGTCTTGTGGTTAAGTCCTTGATCTTTGATTATGTCAAAGTCACCCCATCGGGGTGTCCACGACATCGTTGGGGTTAAGCCACTTAGCCATGGAGGCAAGTGAATGCGCAACAAGGGATCTCTAACCTTAAAACTGTTTGAGGGAGAATACTCTATGATATGATTTAGAATCTCTGGCCAGAGTATGAATGAGATTTAGAAAAGTCGTTCTAAATCACATTCAAGGAAATCATATAAGCACACGAATCACATTGGATAGTAGACTTGAATAAATAAACTATCAAACCAAACAATGTGGTCAAGAGTATTGTATTAGAGAAAGACCGTATTGCATTTGTAATCCCAAACTGAATAGGTTTTCTCTACCTCTTCTGATTAGCTTGGGTAACCATGATATGCTGCAAGGTGTCACTCATGGTTTGTGGAAGCCCTAAACGTGTGTAATCACTAAAGGGAGAATTGAAAGTAAGTTTCAATTCACAATCGATATAAAATGGTTTTAATCGCCCACTGCCTCGCTAAAAGGAACCTAATGGATCGCACACCGTGTAAGGTGGAGATTGAAGAAACAATGGAGATGAGTAAGAATGATTAAATGGTTTAATCATTTATTTATGGCAAGGATTAATTAATATGTTAATTAATCAAACGAATAAGTTCGTTAAAGACCTCGGGATAGGTTTTGGACCTTAAGGCCCAATGGGCTTCGAACGTCAAGCCCATTGACTTAAGTTGTATGACAACTTAATGAATAATGATTCACTAAGACCCAAAAGCCCAAACAACACCCCATGGCCGGCCATTTAGAGGAAGGGTAGTGAACTTGCTTTAATTACAAGTTTGCCATTCAAATGAATAAAGGTATAAATATGACTTTATAGCCTTTTATTCATTAGGGTTTCTTTTAGAGAAAATTGGTGAGAACTTGTCTCTCCATTTTCTCTCTAGGAGGCCGGCCCCTTGGGGGTGCATCTTGCAATCCCACTACTCCAAGGTCACTCATTTCTTCTCCAATCTCTCCTTGGTGAAGAGACTTAGAGGTTCTCAATTTTGGGAACTTGGAGAAACCTATTCTTCCATCCAAATATATAGATTTAAGATGCAAGGAATGAAGGCCCTCTCTTTGGGTGATTAGCCTTTGCTTATGCAAAGAGGAATCTACAAAGGTATAAATCTCAACTCACTTTGTTTTGAGTTGAATAATGGTTCACCAATCTACTAGGCTTTGAATTTCTTGGCTAATGTTTTGTTTTTAAGTGCATGCTAGCATGATTCCGCCTTTAATTGTTAATTGCATGCTATATGATGTTGCTTAAATGAACATGTTTTCACAAAATATTCCTTCACGATAAGGGGCATCAATTAATGTGCTACCACTTAAACAGATAAAAAGACTTTGCAGAGGTGAAGAATACCTTATTCCTATTGATCTCACTGTGTCTAAATTTTCTGGGGCCATCACCAAAACACATGGGATACTGCCTTCAGAAGTAGACTTGGGATCCAAGAAGATTATGTTGGCATTCTTTGTAGTAGACAACAACTCAACTTATAGGGCAATGCTGGGAATTGATTGGATACACTAGAGTTTGTCTATACCATCTACCTTGCACCAACAACTTGCTGTCTATCATGAACCCACTACTGTAGAACAAGGATTTTGGGAGATGGTGGAGACCGAGTCACGGCCATTTCTCGCCCGCAGTTAATGTTGTTGAGGCTAATCTCTACAATCCTAATGTTGGGATCCTACAATGTTTAGGTGTTGATCAGAACGACCACCCTACCAAGGTGATGGACCAAAAGCTCTTAGAACAAGACTTTCTCTCAATCAGGAGGAATGGGACAAGCCTTATATTATCCTTGCTCGATAACACTAATGATGACAGACCAAAAGAGAAAGGACTAGGTGATAGCAGTCAGGTCTTTAATTAAGAGACAACTGGAT
Organism: Malus domestica; assembly: GCF_042453785.1. Lineage (NCBI taxonomy): Eukaryota > Viridiplantae > Streptophyta > Magnoliopsida > Rosales > Rosaceae > Malus > Malus domestica. The sequence goes on along the minus strand of NC_091661.1, from coordinate 4,687,655 downwards.
TATGGAAGAGAACGAAGAGAGATTAAGGAAAGCTCAGCCAAAGAAATGGTAGAGTAAGGTGAGGGAACTTCAGGCACCAAAGATGATCCAAGAAGAGAAATCTTGGAAGAAGAAATGAAGGCAGCCATGCACATGGTAGAATGTATATATAACTTGGATTGGCTAGAGGATGAGCCTGAGGCTCCAAAGTTAGTAGAATTTTTGTATAGATAACCCGATAAACTAGCACCCAAAGTTCAAGACCCCTTAGAAACCATTAATTTGGGAACTGAGGAGGATCCAAGGCCAATACAACTCAATGGCCTACTAGAAACAGTAGATCGGGCAAAGATAGTTAATCTTTTGCACGAATTCAAAGACTGTTTCTCATAGCATTACACATAAATGCTTGGATTAGACTCCAGCTTAGTAGAACATAAAATGCCTATAAAAGAAGGGTATATACTTCTAAAGCAAGCACCAAGGCGGATGTCAAAAGAAATAGAAGAAAAAGTCAAAGAAGAAATTGAGAAGCTAGTAAAGGCAGGTTTTATTAGGCCTGAAAAATATGTAGAGTGGTTAGCCAACATTGTACTTGTATTGAAAGTTGTAACTAATGCCATCTAATGTTGTGTTAATTATAGAAATACTAATGAAGCAACTCCCAAGGATGAATACCTTATGCATATGGCTGGCCTATCCATTGATGCAGCTGTAAAACACAAAGTTTGTCTTATAGGGATGGAAATGCTGGATATAATCAGATAAGAAGACATACATAAGACATCATTCAGATGCCTATGACATAGGAGCTTATGAATATGTTGTCATGCCCTTTGGGCTGAAAAATGTTGGTGCTCCTGATCAAAGGGCGATGATGCTATTTTTCATGATTTGATCAGACATAGCATGCAGGTATACATTCATGACATAATGGTGAAGTCTAGAATTGAAGATTAGCACCTGGAAAACCTCAAGCAAGCCTTGCTGAGAATGACAACCCACAAGTTGAAAATGAATCCTACAAAATGCACCTTTGGGATTAGATCGGGCAACTTTCTGGGGTTCTTGGTCCATCAAAGAGGTGTGGAAGTAGACAAGAACAAGGCTAGGGCTATAATGGAATCACCTACCCCTACTAACAATGTGCAATTGCAGAGGTTTCTAGGGAAGATTAACCTTTTTAGGAGATTCATTGCTAATCTTGCAGGTAAGATCCAACCTTTGACTCATTTGTTGAGATTAAAGAATCAAGACAAGTTTGAGTGGGGCCCTCAACACCAGGAGGCCTTTGATGAAGTGAAGACTTGTCTAGCCTCTCCTCCAGTGCTGATGCCTCCCCAAAGGGGGACGCTTTTGAAGCTCTACATTTCGGCATCCGAGAAATCAATAGGGAATTTATTGCCCCAAAATAATAAAGAGGGAAAGGAGCAAGCGATACACTACCTCAGTAGGATCCTTACCAAGGTAGAAACAAGATATACCCCAATTGAAAAAGTATGCTTAGCCTTGTACTTCAATGCCAGCAAATTAAGGCACTACATTTTGCCTTGCCATATCCATATAATCACCAAAACTGATGCGATTAAATAAATGTTGTCCAAGCCAATGCTAATTGGAAAGATTGGGAAATGGATCCTAGCACTATCAGAGGTCAGTTTTCAATATGTACCTCATAGGGCAGTAAAGAAACAAACAATTGCAGACTTCCTAGCTGAGCACCAAGAATCCAAGGAGGATCTCGTCAACATCCCTGGAACTCTGGAAGTAGCCAACCTTTGGATCCCACCTAGTGAGGCTAATTCGGGCAAGGAAGAATGGATACAACAAGAAGTAAAAAAGAATAACTAGCTTATGGATCACTCTTTGGAGATTATATTTCGATGGATCCCTTGCACACAACATGTTGTAGGAGCAGGAATTGTCATCATTGATCCAAAGGGAATCCAGCATTGCTACTCATTTCTTATAGATTACAAGGATACCACCAATAATAAGACAGAGTATGAAGCACTGATTATTGGCTTAGATATTCTAATAGAGTTGGGAGTGGCTGAAATAGAAGCATATGGTGATTATGAGTTGGTGATTAATCAATTAAATGGATAGTACAAGTGTAAACTTATCACAATGGCAGGGTATTACTTGGCAGCTACTCAATTATCAAATTATTGGGGTAATGAAGCAATAATTAGCCATATTCCCAGAGAAGTAAATTTGATTGCCAATGAAATGGTACATAGGGCTTCTTGACCAACTATGTGGTGCCACCGTATTCAGTAAAATTGAATTGAAAAGTAAGTATCATTAGATTGGCATTAGAAAGGGCGATGAATGGAAAACAGCTTTTAAGACCTGAGAAGGCTTATACAAATGGTTGGTCATGTCATTCAAGTTGACTAATGCTCCCAATCAGGTACTTCAGCCTTTTATTGGAACTTGTGTGGTGGTATATTTATATGACATTCTTGTCTATAACACATGTCATGCCTTACATGTTCAGCACTTGTTGTTCCTTGGATATGTTGTATCTAAAGATGGAATTTCTGTGGGTAATAAAAAGTTGAAGTAGTCACCACATGGCCTACTCCACAATCCATACATGATGTATGAAGTTTTCATGGATTTGCCTCATTTTTACTGGAGGTTTATTCCGCACTTTAGCACCATTATGGCTCTGATCACTGATTGTATGAAAGGTGGAAAGTTCTCTTAGAATGGAGAAGTAGCATATGCCTTTAATCAAATCAAGAAAAAGTTGAGTTCAGCTTCGTTGCTCATGTGAAGCATCTCATTCCATTCAAAGGGGACAATGAGGATATTGGAACTGCAAATTTGGGGACAAATTTTCTCCAACCCGGAGAGGATGATGCAGATATGATGGCTAGTTCATTTATGGATCGTTAGGATAAATTGAATGCTTAACATTATTATAGGACTTAATAAATTCAATAATAGCTTGGGGCATTTTTTTTTGGTTGCTCATAACAACCATGACGTTTTTATGGCTAACAATAGCCTTTCTTCATGTAATTTTCAATTTTCAGTGTTATTAAGTTTAAGGCCCTTTTTGAATTCTGAATATAAGTTACAAATTAGTGATAAAACCCACTTCTTGCTAGAAGGTTGGGGAGTTGAACGTTTTTGTTGGTGAAGGAAATATTCAGAGAGATTTCTAACTAATATTTGTGCCTTTCTCTTTGTAAGAGTTTGCTGCTTTGTTATTTCTAGTGTTTACGTTGTAGGCTGGTAGTAGAACCAAAGTTTATAGGGTTTTCAGGCCTTTCCTCGCACTAGGAGATAGTGGACTCTACCTATCAATCCTATCTGTCATTTTATTTCATTTTTATCCGTTGCGCCCTACATCAATCAGGCAACTAAGTTTGTTATGTGGGATAAAACTTTGCTAAGAAAAACTCGAGATGGGCTTTTGTTGAAATGCTTGGGTTTGAAAGAATCAATAAGGGTAATGGTTGAGGTACATGAAGGCATTTGTGGAGCATACCAAGCAGGAACAAAGATGAAATAGTTGCTGAGAAGATATGGCTACTTCTGGCTCGACATGGAAAAGGATTACAAAGCTTATGCTAGAGGATATGAGGAATGTCAAAGGCATAGACATCTCCAGCACATACCATCAGTGCCCTTGAATCCAGTGGTAAAGCCATAGCCTTTCAGATGGTGGGCCTTAGACTTTATCAAGCAAATATACCTAAGTTCCAGCAAATGCCACACACTCATAATTGTGGCAACTGATTACTTTACTAAATGGGTTGAGGCTTCAGCTGTGAGGACCATTAATTCCATTGATGTGAAAACGTTCATTGAGACCAAAATCCTACACAGATATGGGGTGCCTGGAATGATTGTTACAGAAAGAAGGCCATCATTTATCTCAAAAGAAGTAGAAGAGTTTGCAACTAAGTTCAAGATAAAGATGATCCAGTTTAGCCATTATTATCCCCAATCTAATGGTCAAGCAGAAGCTAGCAACAAGATATTAGTGAACATCATTAAAAGAATGGTGGCAGATAGCCTAGAAAGGTAGAATGAGAAGTTGAGAGATACTCTTTGGGCTTATAGAACCTCAAAAAGAGCAGGAACTAGGACTACTCTTTATGCATTGACATTCAGGCAAGATGCAGTGCTTGAAGGAAAAATTTTGTCCTAGCTAAGAACAAGTAAGAACATTTGAATACATATGGAAACTATTAACACATTAAAGTAGGCATGCATTCAAAAACAATTCATAAAACCCATGACTTTCAAAGCCTAGTGAATGGTGAACCAAAAGACTCTTTAACAACATTAAAGAGAATGAAGAATTTAAAGATTCTTTACCCTTGAAGCTCATCCTTGTTTACACAAAGGATTCACCCAAGTGGAGGGCCTTCAAGTCACCTCCAAGCTCCTTGGATCTTGCTTGTGATTTCCTTCTCCTTTTGTGCTCCTTTGGTCCTTGAGGATGTGAGGAAAGGATCTCCAAAACACCAAAGGTTTGGTGTCTCTAAGTCTCCACACCAAGGGTGAGGTGTGAAGATGAAATGGATGACTTAGAGAAGAAAAGATTGCTAGATAAATCTCCTCTAAGTGGCCGGCCTCCTTGTTTAAAAAGAAAGAATAGGTTTCACCTCTTTTCTACAAGAAAAACCCTAATGAGAAAAATAGCTATAAAGTTGCTTTTATAACACTTTTCTTAGGTGAGTGGCAAACTTGCAATTAAGCAAACCTTCACCCTCTCCTCACCATGGCCGGCCTATTTGTTGTGATTGGGCTTATTGCCCATTTTGTTTTAGTTGTCATACAACTTAAACATAATGGGCCTTGTGGACCAAAACACTTTTGGGCCCCGAAACCCAAAACCAACTTAAAAGCCCAATACGAACCTTTCGTAAAATTAATTAACTAATTAATTAATCTTGACCATTCTTCAATTAAACCATTTAATTGCATATCCATTTCATTTAATTTCTTCACTTTCATCCTTACTCGGTGTACGATCCATTAGGTTCCATTTAGCGAGGTAGTGGGCAATTGTTACTCTTAACGATCGATTGTGAATTGAAACCACATTTCAATTCTCCCTTAAAATTAGTGTTTGCTAATCATCAGGGCTTCCACAAACCATGAGTGACACCTAGCAGCATGTCATGGTTACCTAAGCTAAGTAGAATTGGTTGGAGAACCTATCCAGTTACAACTACAATGCAATATGGTCCTTCTCTAATACAATACTTTTAATCACATTGTTTAAGTGATAGTTTGTTTCATGTCTACTATCCAATGTGATACATCTCCATATGATTCTTTTGAATAAGATTTGGAACAGACTTCCTACGTCATATTCATATGCTTTGGCCAATGACTCTCGAATCACATCTTAGAGTATTCTCCTTCCACCATGGAAGGTTAGAGATCCCTTGTTGTGCATTCATATGCCTACATGACTAGATAGTTTGACCCCAACAATGCCGTGGACACTCCAATGGAATGCCTTTGACATGATCAAAGGTCAAGGACCTAACCATTAGACATCTATGATGCCTTAGGTCAAAGGACTACTTTGCATATTGCAACTATCGAGTTCTTACATGACATGTATGTTCGAACTCTCTTTTGATCATGATTCAGTGTACTCGATTACTCTTTCGAGCACCTATGTGTTTGTCTTAGTGTCCAACACCAAATGACTTGAGACTAGTCATACTCACGCTTGAGTCGACATAACACATACTAACCTTAGCGGATTGTCAATGCCCAATTGGCAATCCTATGGCTAGGAATGTTTTAGGAATGAACATAAGAGAAAGGTCTCGATAATCTAACTTACTTAAATCACTTGTCTCTTAGATCAAATACATCCCTTGGATTCCCTTATTGCTTAAGCACATGATACAATAAATAGTGATTAACAATAAGCTTTGCCTTTCATTAAACATATAAAAGTTTAATACAATAAGTATTCCAAAAGCTATTACATCAAATGAGTGGCTTTGTGGGCATACTTCCAACAGTGCTCCCAATGGAGATTAATGTAAGTTTTGCGAGGCTTCAAAACAAATTTGGTCCACATAGTGATGAATTTATTGAGGCCATGTGTCAAGGAATTGAGGATTTGGATGTTGCCCGAATTGAAGCTCTAAATAAGATCCAAGAAAGGAAAAAGGTTGTTGCTCGAGCTTACAACAAGAGAGTAAGACTGAAGACTTTTAAAGGATGAGGATTGGTGTGGAAAGCAGTTTTGCCCTTGAAAGCTTAAGTTAGAGGTTTTGGGAAATGGAGTCCCACTTGGGAAGGCTCTTTTACAATTACCAAAGTATTAGATAAAGGGGCATTTTACTTGGCAAATTTAGAGGGAGATTTACATAAACATCCAATCAATACTAAATTTCTAAAGAAGTACCACCCAACTCTTTGGGATGTTAGAAACTGTTATATTAGTGAAGTTTAATACTTAGAGAATGGGTGAGGACCCTTTTGTACTTTTAAAGCAGTTGTTTCTATTAGAGAACTGTAAATAAGTAAGTAAAATAGTTAAGCAGTAAGAGATCTTTTCATTCAATAATTGGGGGAAGTACAGAAGCCCTAAGTTAACAAGTTTACATCTTTAGCCAAGGTAGCTATCCTAGAATGATAAGTCTGCATGATGGTGAAAATATGACCCGGCTCTTCTAAAACTATATTGTTGTTGGCTAACTAAGTTTTCTCCACTTCATGGCTTACTCTTTTCACCTCCTCGATCTTCTTGTATAGCTTGCTCGAGAGGGTCATTGCTTAGCCTTTAAAGTACAAAGTTGTTCCTCCAACTTTTGGATCTTGGCAGCTACCATCATTCTCCAATCCTCCATGGTCGAGCCCATCTCCACCAGCTACTACAGAGTAGTAGAGGCCCTAGTGTGCTTCTCCTTGTAGCACATTTCCTTGTTGGCTTGCCTCTCTACCTTAAGATGATGATCCTTTAAAGCCCTCAAATTTTCAAAGAATGAGATGAAGGACTCATATTGCTCCTTAAGGCTTGATATAAATCAATGAGAGCTCTCTCAGCATCTTGAAGAGCCTTAAGGCTAAAGGAGGCAGAAAAGTCCTTTTGCATCCATTCTCTAAAGACCTTGGGCTGATCATGAAGATGTTGAGGCTCAAAAAGGTGCCTTGGGGATCTCAACTTCGTCCTAATTTGCTCGAACTGTCTGACTAGTTCAGGCAAAAATGTTATGGGTGGAAGAGAAGCCAGAGGGGGATGTATCATGCCAGCACCACCAGAAGCAGCAGCAGTGGCAACTTCAGTAGGGATAGATTTGAAAGGTTTCAGCAGTTACAGCAATTTTTTTAGGCTGAGGGATTGGGATCCCTGACACTCCAGTAACTCTAGGAGGTCAAAGAGGAACTACCCTACTCGCAGCAGGCTGAGAAAACTTGCGCGAGCCTTCACCAGATGCTGTTAAAATACAAAGAAGACAAGTTAATGGAGCAATCTGGACCTGAATGAGGAAAAGATAATATTGCAAGTATGTTTGTACTCAAGAATAGCTTTTTGCTTTGGGAAAATGATGTGTTGCTATAGCTGCCTTGGAAGAAGTTAGTTGGCTTGCCTGATTAGGTGCATGAGAAACCTTGGACTAGTCACCTTTAAGGCAACTGGTATCTCAAGGACTATGGGCTCCTTAGTAGTTGAAGTGGGATGATTAGTAGTCTCTAGCAGAGAGGAAGACTGGCAAAGACAAAATACAAAGTATAAGTTCAAAGTAAAAAGATATCAAGAAAATTTTCAAATTGCTTCAGAAAAAAAGAACTTACAAAGGCACAGTCATCCTCTACGAAGTGGAGCATCTCTCCAGTTGTTGGATTGAATTTGGAGGTGGGGTTCACTACTATTGCTAGAGGAATGGAAAAGGAAGAATGAACTAGTGCTTGCCCTACTTGAGGTGCTGGGGTGCCTCCCCTTACCTAGAAAATAGTAAAAGTAAAGTCAATGCCTAAAACTTAGAAATACAAAGTTGATGAGCTTTGAAAAGAAGAATTTTACCTTTGAAGGCTCAGCATGAGGAGAAGAAAGACGCACAGGTCGGGCTAGAGGTGAAGAATGCTCGGTTTGAGAAGTCTCTTAAACTTTGGAAGCCTGTTTTGGAAGACAACAGAACTAGCTAAGTACAAGAGATGAATTTCTGAAATAATTAAGTGCCCAAAGATTCAAGAAAACTACCTTTAACTCCTCCAAGATCTTGGCAAAAACCTCATTGTCACTTTTGATGCCCTTCCATGCCTATTTGCATCTCCTAAGGGGTAGAATCACACTTCTTGCAGATAGCTGGTCCTAATCACAAGAAAGGGCATGACAGTTCAAAACTTAAGGAGATGAAATTTGATAAAGAAAAATCAAGTTTAAATCACTTACTGGCAGACTTCTGTTTTTTATTGCCCACTTCAGTTAGGAGGGTAGAAGAAGATCTAGAGACTTGGGAGGTCTGAGACTTGGTTCTTTTCTTGGTTGGAGTAGCTCTTGGAGCAAGTGGATCATGTTGGAGATATGCCCTGAAAGTTAGTCTTTGGAAGAAACCTTTTAGGACAATCTATGTATGTGTAGATAACTCTAATACAGCAAAAGGGCAAAGTCACTCATTAGGACTATCTCAATAATTGATATTGATAGGAGCATATTTATGCGCCTTAGTTTAGCTTGTTCTTGTGCATTTATAGTGTTTTTGCTTAGTAAAGTAGTCTTTTAAGCTAGTTTTATGTGTTTTCAGGTTCTAAGGGCAAAGTATGCAAAAGGATGCATTTTGGAGCCTTTTGGAGCAACGTTGAGCTTTGAATGGATGTCATATGCTTGGAGCCAAGAGGATGGACGAAATTGAAGATTTGAAGATGATGTTTCCTACTTGAACAAGGTTTCCTAGTCGAAGTAGGAAAGCGCCTAAGTGAAGATGGAATCCTAGTTGAATTAGGATTCCTAGTCAAAATGGGTTTCCTAGTTGAATTGGGATTCCTAGAAGATGAAGATTCCTACTCAAACAAGGTTTCCTACTTGAAGTAGGAAAGTTAAATCCAAATGGCATCAAGTTTCAGCAACAAAGAAGTTTTCCAAGTCCAAGAAGGAAAAGGAATCCAAGATGAAGAAGGAGAAGAATTCCAAGTCAAGGGAGGATTGAGACATGTTTTCCTAATGCTAGAAGGACTCCTAAGTGTTGTAGGACACAAATGAGAAGTTTCTAGAAAGTTTACATCCTTGCCGTGGGTTTCATGCAATTCCTATCAGTTTTGGGGCTTTCTAGAAGCCCTATCCCTAATCCCTACATTGGTGCCGCACCCTAGCTTCTAGAAATCTGATTTCCTTGCCTTGCAAGGCTTTCTAGAAGCCTTATCCACCTTATCCTATCCCTGCCGCACCTAGGACCCCTTTTCCCTTGCAAAATCTGATTGTTTAGACCTATTTCCTTGTGGATTTGGGTTATCCAAGTCCATATCTGATTACCCTAGGGTTTTAAGTGCCTATATATACTCCTATTAACCCCTAAATCAGATCACCACTCACCACAATTCAGCATTCACTCCAGAAACTCGTCCAAACTCTCTCCAGACCTTTGCCGCACCATTCTCTTCCCCTAAACACTACTACATCCATCCATAACCATGCATCCATACACCTAAGGTCCTAAACTAGTCCCTAGACCCTTTGCCGCACCAAGGAGGAGGAGAAGGAAGCTCGGAAGTTCATGCAATTCAAGTTCGCGTCGCTGGAATTTCTAGGTGTTTCTTTTCCTTTGATTTCAATGTTTAAATTCAATTCTCTTTGTTTTGTGCATATGAGGAACTAAACCCCCCTTGGCTAGGGGGGGATTCGAAATACATGTTTATGCTTGTGTTATGATTTGATTACTTCTAATTGCGTTTCATAAGTTGTGAATTCAATTTACTTATCTATGCGAATTACATTGATTTATGTGTATTGGTTGAGAGTGCACGCTTAATTATCATGCATAAATTGAATGCTAGGATATAAGGAAATTTCACCTAATCGTTATGGAATTATATTCACAAGTAGTAAAGGTTGATGATCTCAATCGCGTTAAGTAAATTCTTGGCATAAGTTTCATGCAATCATAGTAACAAGTGCTTCGTCAATGCTTATGGTTTTCATAGAACTTAATGATTCTTGCTTGTATCTCTATTATGCAATCATGTAGGGGACTTGTGGGGAATGTTTGGGTTGTCGTATGCAATCATCCAATTCAATAACGTTAGGAAAATCTGAAGGTTAATTTAAGCGAACCTAATTAACTTGGGGCATTGAGAATTCATGGTTTATTGAAAAGCAATTGGAAATTGTTTTGTATGCAAGTATAACATGTGTGGAGATGAACCCCTTAGCTAGCCTTCCATTCACCCATTTAAATCAAATTCGTTTTTACAATCTGTTCTAATTTACAAAGTTTGTTTTGTTTTTAAATTCATCCAAAACCAATCCCCCTTTGTTTTAAAGTGTCAAATTAGTTAGTAAGTGTTTTACTTTGTGTTTTTAAGTGTTTTGATTCAAGTTAAAACCCAAATTCGTCCAATTTGGTGCTTAGTGTCCAAAACTGCCCAGATTGTGTTTTTAAGGCAGTTTTGAGTGTTTTGGTGCTGTTTAGAGTCTTTTGGTTTGTTTTGGTGTTTTAAAGTTTAGTTTTGCATTCTTTGAGTCTAGTTTAGTGTTTTAAACTTGTTTTTACATATTTGAGTCAGTTTTCAAGTGATTTTGCAATCCCTCCTAATCCCCGGTTTAGAACGATCCCTACTTACATACTTTGCTACAATTGATAAAAAGAGGGTTAATTTGAGTGTCAACAAAATTTTCACATCAGATATACGTCCAAAATAGTGAATCCATGAACAATAGATCAATGGAAGAAGTAATCTAATGACGTTAGACTGCAAAGACCTTCTTCACATAACCATAATGTCTAAAAGGTTCTTGGTCATAGGATTGTCAGAGGGACACTGACAATACCTAGACCAGTACATACTATGTCCCCTTCAAATAGGAAGGATGGAAAGTCTCAAGCCATTCGTGTAGTGACACTACAAAAAGTATGTAGGTGCTCATTAAAGGAATGAGTTCACTGAACACAATCAAACAAGAGTACTTGCATGGAGGTCTACTCACATGTCAAGCAAGTAACTCTATTGGTTGGAATAATGAAAGTAATCCTTTGACTGGAGACGTCATAGTTGTCTTGGGGATACGTTGCTGATCATTTGATAATGAGACGTGACCATATCTTATCTTGGATGTGTTCTATGCATTGTTGGGGTCAGTGATTTATTCTCAGAGGCATGTGAATGATCAATAAGGGATCTCTAATCCTCGTTATGAGAGGAAGAATACTCTTATATATGATTTAGGAATCTTCGGCCGAAGTATTGAGAGTAATGATGGAAGGTGTTCCTATACGACTCAATTCAATCATATAACTTGGTATAATCACATTACGGGTTTGACATTAACTATCCATACCCTAGTAATGTGATTGTGAGTATTGTATTAAAGAAGGATGGAATTACATTGTATTTCCAAATCTATCAAGGTGGAGGAAACAAGTAGGGAAGCTAGACTCAAAGAGTTCCAAGAATAAAGAGCTTGGAGGTGGTCTATCCCTGGTCTAAAGTCTAGATCAAGAGGTATAAAACTCAACCTTCACTTTGTTCTTCAAAATTTTGTGTGATGCATCATATATGAACCTATGCTTCTTGAGGGGATTTGCATGACTATAGCTTTGATAATATGTGATAATATGCTTCCGTTGTTTATGTATATAAATTTAGAATTGTATATGCATGCTAGTCACTTGAAATCCCACTATAAATCTCATTATTTCACCTTCTGATCAGACTTAGCTTGGGTCCTCCCCTCGAGCTCAGAATCAGAAGATTATACAACATAAGATCTTGCCCGACGAGGAACCCTAGTCTTTGCTTCGGACCCATCTTTTGTCTCTAATTCACTAAACATCTCTGAGATGTTCCCAACATCCTTAGGAACATAGCTCGAGCTCACCTCTTGCCTAGCTACCTCTGTAGTAGCGTCCTGAAGAACCAAAGCATCAGCAGCCTCCTCTTTTGGCCCGACATCCACTTCTTTATAGTTACCTTGGGCTGCAAGATCAAGAAAAGAGTTAGCAATCACAAACTATGAAAATATGAAGTAAAAGAAAGAGGCAACAATGTAGGTTACCTATCTGCAGAGGTTGTTTTTTTTTATTGAAGAAAACTTACCCGAATATCCTATCATGGGCTTCTCTAACATCTTCATCATACTTCCTAGACCACTTAGCCTCCCACTAGGTGGTGAATAGAGATGTGCACTCAAAGTTAAGGGTCACAGGCTTACAAGCTATCTTGCTCATTACCTCCAAGCTGCGCCTGCTTGCCCGAAATGTAGCCTCTGAAGGAGAACGAAGACGGTAGAAGGTTCCACACTAAACTGAGTCAAAGAAGAGGACTGAGATTACCTATCTAAACCCCAGTTGCCTACCATAAAAGTTGGGGTGGTAGACTTTCAGCTCGTGTTCATAGCCCGCTCGGTCACTCCTGACTCCCCATGCCAGATATCTTTGTTGGATACAGCTAATGAATTTCTCCTTGCAGTAGCTGCTGCATCCTCCCCAAAGGAATCCTAGAAGTGGTTGTTCAAAAACCAGGGGTACCTCCTGAGCACTGAGGGACCCCACTCTAGATCAACCCGAGTTTTACAGAATCTGAAGAAATAAAGGTAGGCTAAGGTGGAATAGTTGGTGGTGGGAGCCTCTACAAGAATTTGGGTGGGAGTTACTCCCTCTAGAACCTCTAAGTTGGCAACCCAGAATTCTAGGAAATACCATTGAAGTCAAAGCTACACCATCCAGGTAGCTCCATTGACGTTGGTTTCGAAGGGCTGGTTCCTTTTCATCTCATAAAGTATATGATAGAGATGCGCAAGAAAGAAGGGGTCGGTGGAGACATCGTCAAAGGAATGCGCCTCCACCAAAGGGACTCATTCCAGCTTTACTCTTTTAGATTTGTTGGGGAAAACATGTTTATTCAACTACTATAGGAGAAAATACATTTTCTCCTAAGTTGGGTCAGTAGTGGGGGAAGGTAGGTTGAATATCTTCTTGGCAAAAGAGATGAAGCCCACGAATAAGGTCTCATAGCTCCTAAAGGTGGTAGAATTGTATTCCAAACTGGTGATTGATTGAGAAGCCTCTGAGCCTTCAGCATTAGGGCAAAAGGGTGATGACCAGTCATGTGTAATCTCTATACATCTGACTGATGACCATAAACCAAAAAGCTGAGCCATATCCAGGATAGTGGGAGTCATAGGGCCCATTATGAAATTAAAGGTATTGATCCTTGTGTTCTAGAAAATGAGAGCTATTGAGAGAAGCTCATACTTGATTGGGATAATGGTCTTAGACATTATAATAAGCTCATAGATATCATCCATTTCTTCTTCCAGATAGGCTCTAATTCATCCACCCACTTAGATCAGGCTTCATCCTTCATTAAGGGGAAACCCTTTTTTAAATTGATACCACTTTGAAGCGGAGATTCTTACCTCAGCAGTGTAAGGGTTAAGGGTTAACTAGTTGGAAGCGGGCATGTTGCTTTCCATAGCAACAGGAACTTTGGAAGTCCAAGAAGGCCCCAGTGAATCCACTCCTTCTTCCTCAAAGAAAATGGATAGATTGAGGCCAACCCAATGGCGATGAAGGCTGTTGAGCTGACAACGCAGAGTGACAATCCCTTCTCCAGACTCGCATGTAGGGCGCGATTTGGGAGCAATTGTTGAATTCAATAGAAAAAGTGAAAATGGGCTAGAAATTGAGGCAAGAAAGGGGCTGAAAATTCAAGAGGTTTGGGAGTTCAAAAGGTCAACTTGATTGAAGGAGATAGCCGAGAAGAGTTAAATGAAAGTTATTTAACTGGCAGGTAGATAACTTTGGAAATCGTAGGTTAGTGCAAAGGTTTATTTGAAGCAGCTAATTAGAGGCATTAATACCCAGTTTTGGCATGCAATGGATTTTAATCATTATCAATGTCTTGATTAGTAGACTTAACAATGATTAAAGGGGGCACTGTTTAAGTGGATATTTAATGATGGGCTTAGTGCGATTAGAAGCCCAAGAACGCACAAAGTAGAAGGAGAACTGGCCTTAGACAAGTCGACAACCCAGGAATAATTAAAAATCATTTTGGCAAGAAGTAGGTAGCAAACCTATGTGAGAAGTGACACTTAGAGGGCAACTCACCCCCAGCAAAAAAGTACTTTTCAAGGGCATGGATAGTTAAATAAATGGCGACTCACCATACTCTGTAGGCCATCACCAAAAGGCGAGGATTGAACAGTTAGGCTAGAGAGTCTATAAAAGCAACGAGGGACATAAGGAAGAAGAACACTCAACCAATCAATAAAAAACATCCAACTTTGCTCTCAAACAAGCAAAAAACCAAAAAGCTTTAGTTTGTCCAAACTTTACCCTCTTAGTCGTAGGTTCACTATAGAAAGCCATCTTTTGTCAAGTTTTAGAAGCTCTACTACCTTTCCCCAGTGTTGTAGTATCAAATTCCTTTAGTAAACCCAATTTACATTTCATTCTCCAAAGATTACAACCCCTATAAAACACAAAGAGAAGTGGTTGCAAGAAGACGAACCTTGCCTGACAAGGTCACAACTTGCCCGAGTCTCTTTTATTTGTACTTACATAAAGTAGATATGTTGTTTAATGCATCTTTCGTTATATCTTATATCATTTTCGACTACTTTTTGTTCAAAGTTTCATCTATGATTAATCTGGCTAAACTAATTAACCTTGCTTCTTTAGTGTTAACTGTAACCAAAGAAGTAATTGGAAGGGCCATGAACTCCCTTTATTTGGACATATAATATTATGAGTAAAAGTCCTTGTTTACAACGCAAGAAAAAAAAACTTTATATAGACTTAACCCATCTGTAAACAATTCAATCGAACTAAGAAGTCTAAGTAACTTGTGGCGCAAGTAATCAACCCATTTAATAACCAAAAAAAAAAACAATCTGTTATACAAAGATAACGGTGGCATGCTCAAACCCATATTAGTTTTGATTGTGAGCCTCAAGGCCTAACGAAGGCCCCACAAAGGCACCATTCAAACTATTAACAAACTCATATTGCAGTACACCAAGTAGCAAACCTTGCCCGATAGGCAAGACCCAGAGGAGTTGTACGAGGGACAGATTTCGCCTGAACAGAAGCCTAAATAAGATCATGGCTTAATGCAATATCTGGGTTGTTGAACTTGAGAGTTATGATGATGTAGCAAAGACTGATTCCTGGAAGAAAGCTATGCAATCAAAGTTGGAGATGATACAAAAGAACAATACATGGAAGTTAGTTAAGAGACCATTTGATAAGCCAATCTGACACACCCTGACCTGGAAAGGTCGAAGCATGCTGGCCATCACTGTGAGCTGACGTAACCATAAGGGTAAGTGATGCAAAAAGTGAATAAAATTAAAACTAAATAGAACTAAACAATGAAAGAGTGCGCAATCGTGGGATGAACCCACTATAATTATTCAGAGCGTAATAGACAGTGAGACTACAAAAGAGTAGTCAAAACAACCAAAGTACACTTATTACATAATAGTGATAAGTTCGTACATCTAAGATAGAAGGAAATGTCAGAACTGTCGGGATTCCTCGAATGCCACAAATAGTACAGCTATCTAGGTCCTGGAAGGACGTAAAACAAAGTTGAGTTCCTAGGACTGAGATGAATGCAATGGTGTACTTGGTTTGTCATGTTTGTGAGTTTTGGTGTGGTTTTGTGATGGTTACAGAGAGGAAGAATAAGAGAGTTCGGCAAGGGAGAGGGAGAAGATAGAGGGAGAGATGGGATGCTTTTCTGATTGGGGGGACAAAAAATAAAGAAAAGATGGGATGGTGAGAGTGAATCATGAAGAAGAGGTGCACATGTAGGATAAAAAGGGGATCCTTCGGATAGATTTTGATTTCCTATTGTAAGATCCCACATTGCCCAGGGGAGTGAT
Organism: Malus domestica; assembly: GCF_042453785.1. NCBI lineage: Eukaryota > Viridiplantae > Streptophyta > Magnoliopsida > Rosales > Rosaceae > Malus > Malus domestica. Next base: position 4,671,631 of record NC_091661.1, on the reverse strand, counting down.
CCTTATATGTATATTCCCATCCATACCTAGCACGAGGCCTTTTGGGAGCTCACTGGCTTCGGAGTTCATCAGAACTCGGAAGTTAAGCGAGTAGCGCACGATAGCACTCCCATGATGGGTGACCTATTGGGAAGTTCTCGTGTGAGTTCCCAGAAACAAACCGTGAGGGCATGGTCGAGGCCCAAAGCGGACAATATCGTGCTACGGCAGAGTAAAGCCCGGGAAGTGGTCATGCTCGAGCCGAGATGTGACACAATCATTGGTGTCAAATAGGTTTACAAAACCAAACTTAATATGGATGGCTCAGTGCAACAAAAAAAAAAAGCCAGATTAGTAGCCAAAGGCTACTCACAAAAGCCCGAAATCGACTACAATGAGACTTTTGCTCCTATGGCAAGATTAGATACCATAAGAACCTTGACTGCACTTGCTACACAGAAGAAATGGAATTTGTATCAACTAGATGTGAAATTAGCCTTTCTGAATGAAGTCTTGAAGGAAGAAGTCTATGTTGAGCAACCACAGGGTTTTGTGAAGGAAAATGAAGAAACCAAGGTGTATAAGTTGAATAAGGCACTGTATGATTTGAAGTAGGCACGAAAGGCATGGTATGGTATGATGAGATTGATGCTTACTTCAACTATGTTGGATTAAGGAATAGTTCAAGTGAAGCAACTCTGTATGTTAAAACAAGTGAAAGCTCATTTATCATTTTATTGTCTCCTTATATGTAGATGTTATTGTATATACTAGTAGTTGTCCAAAAATGCTTGAGGAGTTAAAAAAAAAAAACATGATGAATCACTATGAGATGACTGATTTGGGTTTGTTACATCACTTTCTTGGAATGGGTGTACTTCAAACTAAGGGAAACATTTTCATACATCAAAAGAAGTATGCAATGAAGTTGATTGAAAAATTTGGGTTGAAAGATTGCAAAACCGATGATACTCCACTTGTAATGACTGAAAAACTGAGTAAGGTTGATCGCAGTGAAGCTACAGATGATGGAGAATATAGAAAACGTGTTGGAAGCTTATTGTATTTGACAACAACCATACCTAACATAATGTTTGCTGCAAGCTTACTAGTAAGATTCATGCATAGTCCCACAAAGAAACACATGGGAACAACAAAGAGAGTGCTGGGATACATTCAGGAAAATTTATTTTGGGATTGTCTTTGAAAAGGGAAAAGCCATTACTTTGATTGGATACTGTGATATTGACTGGGCTAGAAGTGAAGATGATATAAGATGTATTTCAGGCTATACATTCACATTAGGATCAGGAGTGTTTTCATGGGCACCAATTAAGCAAAGCAAAGTAGCATTACAAGCAGCTGAATAAGAATATGTAAGAGCTGCAGAAGCTACATCTCAAGCAAAATGGTTAAGATTTGGTCTTGAAGATTTTGAAGAAGAACAAATGGAAGGAACTCAAATCAACACATCAACCATTGCTAAGGTAAAGAATTCTGTCTTTCGCCAAAAGACAAAGCATATCAACAAGAAGTTCATTTCATCAGAGAAGCAATTTAAGGCAAAGCGCTTGAGTTGGTGTATTGCAAGACAAAGGACCAGATTGCTGACATTCTTACCAAAGCTTTGCCTAAAGATCGATTTTCTTATCTAAGAGAATTATTTAGAGTCAAATTGGCGAAAGGGTTAGAAATGAGTGTTGTAGTATAGCCCTCCAGCCCATACTTAAAGGCAAAGAAACAAATTCAAATGGTTATTTTAAAATTGGTTCTTATTTTAAATAACAGTCATTGGATCATAGTCTATGTGGCTGATCTTGCTTGTATCTAGCTTAAGTGATAAATATAACAAGTGGCAATATCTCATTGGTTGATAACAATTCAAGCTGAGATTAGTTTTGTTCTGGTTGAGTGAAGGATCTTCCTTCCTTTTCCTATTCTACTAGTAGCAACCTCACATGTTTGTTGTGAGGAATATTGCAATCAATACACGCATCACTCTCTCCAGTTCTCTCTATCCCACTACTGAAATTCCCAAATCATCATCAAACTTTCATAGAAGCTTATAAAAAATATCCATACACTAACAGTGAGAAAGGTCAAAATCTTCAATTCCTCTCAAATAGCTCAAGGATTTAGGAATTGTCCCCTGCAATAAATTTTCTCTCAGAGACAGAGTCGTCAAACTTGTGCAACTCCTTATGCTTAGTGGAATCCCACTAGATAACTTGTTTTAAGAAACATTCAAGAAAACAAGATGTTGTATGTTAGCTACTTCCATGGGAATGGATTCAGTAAGTTGGTTTCTAGATAGATCCAAGGAAAAAAGTAAATTGACGAGTTGTTTTGGAATTGGACTGCTAATATTGTTTTCGGAAAGATCCAAATCTAACGAAAACCTACAGTCTCTGAGACTTTGTCGTATGTTTCCATTTAAATTGTTTGAGCTGAGAATTAGGCTGCTTAATGAAGTAAGTTTTCCTTGCTTTTTCTTTTCTCTCTTTCCTTTTCTTTCTCTCATCTGTTTCCTTTTGCCCGAAAGTGGGTCTCTGATCCCTCCCTACTTTCTTTTTCTTTTTTATTATTTCTTTCTCTTTCTCTCAGTGTCTTTCTTTCACTTTTCCAGAATGGGCTTTATATATATATATTATACTGTCACATCCCAGGCTCGACTCCGCCATAGCACGATATTGTCCGCTTTGGGCCCCGACCACGCCCTCATGGTTTTCTTTATGGGAACTCACATGAGAACTTCCCAGACGGTCACCCATCCTGGGAATGCTCTCGCGCAATCTCACTTAACTTCGGAGTTCTGATGGAACCCGAAGCCAATGAGCTCCCAAAAAGCCTCGTGCTAGGTAGAGATGGGAATATACATATAAAACTTACAGGATCCATTCCCCTGGGCGATGTGGGATGTTACAATCCACCCCCCTTAGGGGCCCGACATCTTCGTCGGCACACATTCGACCAGGGATTGGCTCTGATACCAAATTGTCACATCCCGGCCCGAGCCCCCACCATATCCCGGGCTCGACTCCGCAGTAGCACAATATTGTCCGCTTTAGGCCCCGACCACGCCCTCACAGTTTTGTTTCTGGGAACTCACACGAGAACTTCCTAGTGGGTCACCCATCCTGGGAATGCTCTCACACGATCTCGCTTAACTTCGGAGTTCCGATGGAACCTGAAGCCAGTGAGCTCCCAAAATGCCTCGTGCTAGGTAAAGATGGGAATATACATATAAGGCTTACAAGATCCACTCCCCTGGGCGATGTGGGATGTTACATATATTATATTATATTATAAGAGGCAATGAAAAGAACATTGCCCGAAAGGGTTATATATATATATATGCTGTAAGCATAATTTACTGAACAATTATGGAGGCCATAGAGAGAGGGAAGGTGCGACATAGAGAGAGAAGAGAGAGATGCGTAATTGTGAGGTGTGTGTTATTCCACCTCATTGTGCCTTTATTTATAGTAGTATGGAAGGTTAATTCCTTACCCTTTAGGATTACAACATTTAATAGGTAATCTACTCCTAATATCTACTAGGATTTACACAATCACATTCATAATCTAATAGGACTACAACACTCCCCCTTAAGTGTGTAAATACTCAAGTAAATGGCGCATCATGTCTTTAGCGATGAAGTAAGTACAGTTGATGAAGTCGTCGGCATAACGAGCAAATGCAAGTCTCAAATCAATGGAAAAATGCATAAAAAAATAAAACTCACAAAACCACGCTATGGTAAAACCCATAGTCTAAAGAGAAACATGAAAAGTTGTATTAAGTCAAAACTATACGTGTTTTGGATGCAAGTAGAAGAGCTCACAAGGGTATGATCATCCCAGAATGGGTGCCTCGTTAAAACCTAGTTAGGTAGCAAAAACTCAGTGGGAAAAATGCTCCTAATCGTAGCGAAAAAAAGTACATTAAGATTAAGTGAGTATACTTCTGGATACTCTCCCTAAGTTTGACATAACTTCCAAATGAGAACTACAAGCATTGCATATGAATAGTTAGGCATACCAATTCCTCAGACAAGCTTCTGGAAGGTTGACTTCAGCAATGACATTGTGTAGAGGTCGGCAAGGTTGTATGGGATCGGCTTTCATGACTTCAATCTCTTGATGCTTTGCTGATGTAAACGCAATATGTCTTGGCGTTGACTTTATTGATGTATCATGGCTTGGTCGGGTTGATACATGAGGCATAATCTTTATGGATTGTCATCGGTACTCAATGATGGATGAAAACACAGCAAGTACTACGAAATATGCTCAACAAGAACTCCAAACCATGTCTTACTTGTGGTGTAGTGAAGTGAGGTGAGTCTTGGAACGATTCGAAGATTCGCAACTAAGGTCATATTGTGGACCTTCAAGATATTGTGATATCCCTAATGGTAAAGACATAAACATTCAGGAATTTTGCCTTGTGCGGGTTTGATAAGTAACCTGCGTCAGCATAACAAACAAGACAAACATCATTCCAAGGATCAAGGGGATTGGATCTGCTCAAGATGCATTGGGATTTGATTTGTCCAAATTCGTAGTACCTTCAAGGTACGTCTTTAATACCAATTCAGTGGTTACGTGTAGGCGCGGTGCTGCATCTTTACCAAGATCAACAACGAAGGAGATGTCCTGTCTAAATACCATAAGCTAAGTACAATGAAGCGCAAAGTTGAACTTAGATATGCAATTTCGAATTCCATAACCTCTTTAAAGGTCTCATTTGCATATAACGTATGGACGATCAAAGGTATACTCAAGTGACACATTTAGGGTGTAGTTTGACTGGTAGACCAAAATACTTTCAAAATAATGCTTCCACTTCAGGTCAAGGCATAAACGAGTTTTCCCAAGATCCTTCATCTCAAATTCCATTTTTCGGTGCGAGGCAATTTTCTCATGCTCTACCGGAGTCTTAGTGAGATTCGTATTAACGACATAAACTATAACTCTAGAAATTCAAAATAAGACTTCATAGTTTAACAAGCAAAGGCATAATTCATCCTTGACTAATCAAATAATCACTTAGACGGGTGTACCACATCCGCCAGATTGTAAGTGAACGCCTCAAACAAGTTAAGAGGGTGTTCCGTGGTTTGGAACTATTTGAACCAGTCCATGTAATTCTTTAGGAACTTACATGTAAATCTCCGTATCAATATCCCTATGGAGAAACACCAACCACATTTCATAATGCTGCTATCAATCACAAGATGTTTGAGAAAAACCTTGCGTCGTAAGGCGTGCATCATATCGCATTATTTCATTCATCTTATAACGCTTCCTTTCCCACTTGTAACACAACAAGGTTACCTTGGGCAGTGTAGGAATGACAGGTACAATACACACTTTGGTAAGGAAATAGACAAGAGAGTGGAGAAAGGACGTGGGCCCACGACGGCAATCCTCGAGGCTCAATGCGATGGTAAGAGGAGCCCCACAGCCACAAAGCAACACCACCACCACAACCGCAACCAAGTAACCACGGTAAAGCCACTAGGCCACAGCCCAGGTAGCTACACAGCTACCCTTGTAGCATGCCAACCTTCAAAACCCTAGGGAGAGGCCCAAGTCCATGGAGTGGCCCACAGGTAAGAGGCCGAACATGTGCAGTTCGTGTATCTATCACATGCATCATATCCTCAACACATAAACACCTTAAAAAAAACCCCTATTTTACCCAATTGGTTTTCATCCACATCAATGCTACACCATGCATAAGCATACCTCATGCACATGATGTGAAAAGAAAAAAAAATCATTTGTGTTTTGGAAATAATGGGGTAGTCTCACTGAGCACGACACAAGAATATTTTAAACTCTGCACATTTCAGGCAAGAAACTTGTGGAAGCCAACAATCGTAGGATTGATTTCCTTAACTATTCGTCGTATTGGCCAAAACTCAAGGAAATTTGGGGGCAATAGGCCTGAAATTGACTTTCTCGGCCAAGTTGATGTTGGTACCTGATTTTGGACACACTTAGTCCATATACTCTAAGTTGTTGGATGAGAGAAATATTAAGGTGGTTTCCAATTACTTTCAATTATTATGGTTTTGATAACCATATTATCTTTCAAATAATTGGAATTATCCTGATATTATTGAAAATTACATACCCAAGGATCAGGATTGGTTTCGGGATAAAGGTTGAATTCATTATTTAATGCTACTAGGTTCGGATCCTAGTTTGAGTAACACTCGGCGGTGATGAGGTTTTGGTGGTAGTTACTTATGGAGAGTTCCAAATGATGTCAGATAATGCCGAGAAACTACAATGTTGTTAGACAATGAAAAAGTTCCTTTAACTCAACGAATATTTAGTTTGGTTAAACATCACTAGGTTGATAGTCAGCATATATTCAATTTGGTTAAACAACATTGGGTTGACAACCGGTGAAAGTGATAATTTGGTTAAACAACACTAAAGTCGTATAATTAACTCGGTCCAAAAGTCTAGATAGTTTGGTTAAATAACTGGCTCTCATATTTCAATTGATTATCAATCTCGAGTCTCCGCCAGCCAAGGGTTTATGATTCTTTCACCGAAAAAGTTCACTTCATCAACTTTCTTGACGAAGTGGAGTGTTCTATGATCGGTTATTCACAAGTGACATTCATAATTCGGCATTCAGACAGCCAAATCACTTTCACCATAAAAACAATTATCTCCATTGAGTATCTTTGTCCCTATAGCTTGATACCAATTCGGGTTACTAGGTGGTTTAGAGAGAAAGGTTGGGATGAATTTAGGTCATGTTGTTGTTCCTTGTAGTTATTATGTTCTGCATAAGTCCTCACTAAGAAAGTATTTTAATTGCAGTTGACTAGCTGAAGAAAATCTCTCTGTCAAAGTAAAAGGAGCTCCAGTTGGTGGTCATCGCCTCCCTGTGCTCGGAAGAACTCTTTGCTGCCATTATCCTTACCGAACGTCGATTAAGAATTGTCGATCTTTTAAGTGGTAAACTATAATGAGCTTTAATACCTTAATTCTTTCATCCTTTATTGATGCTATTAATGATGATTGATAGGAGCATATTTATGCGACTTAGTTTGCTTGTTTTCTTGCATTTACATAGTTAGTTTCTACTTATTATAGTGTTTGAAGCTATTTTCATGTGTTTGTAGGTCCAAATGAGAAAGTTGGCAAGAAAGTGCAATTTGGAGCATTTCAAAGCAGTTTTGGGCCAAGAATGGATAGCATGCGTGAGGAGCACTTTGGATGGACGTTTTTGAAGTTCAAGAGGCTAGAAATATGCTGAAGAGATGAAGAAAATAAAGTCAAGACAAAGAAGATAAGGAATCAGCTAAAAAGAAGGAACATTATCCAAAACCTTATCCAACCTTATCTTATCCAAACTAACCTTATCTTAGATTATCCTATCCTAATCTTATCATACGTTAATTCCAACTGCAAGGGGGAATCAATTGCATATTAGATCACCTAAAAACATGGTTCTAGAAGCCCTATCACCTGTCCTAGATTGGTGCCGCACCCCTTATCCCTTTCTTTCTAGAAACCTGCCACAAACCCTTTCTAGAAGCCTTATCTCTTATCCCTAAAAGTGTGCCGCACCTAGCCCTTCTAGAAGTGATATTTCCTGCAGCAAAGACCAATCCTTTTTCTCCCTGGAATCTGAAATTGAAGAGTCCTTATTCCTTGATGATTTGGAGTCCTAATTCCTCTCCTACTCACCCTAATCGTGCCTTACTTTCTCCTTATAAATATATAGTGCCGCAACACTCAGAAATCATCCACCTTTCACCACAAATTCGTACCATACATCCCCTCATATACATACATCCCTCAAGTGCTGCAGTTTTGCAAGGAGAAAGGAGAGGAGACCCTTGGATTGTTGGAGCGTTTCTAGGTGTATTCTATCTTTTGTTTCAATGTTTAAATTTAATTGTCTTTGTTTAATTGCAAACATGTGGAACTAAATTCGTTTTAGTTAGAGGTGAATTCAAAGCCATGAATATATATGTGATATGAATTGATTACTTCCAATTATGATTTCATAAATCGTGAATGAAATTTACTTATCTATTTGATTAATAACTTATTCTTGTGTGTTAATTGAGGGTGCACACTTAATTTGCATGCAGGGATTTGATGCTAGAATATAAGGGAATTTCACCTAATCGTTATGAACTTATATTCACAAGTAGTCAAAGTCACTAGTCATGATTGTGTTAAGTAAATTCTTGGCAGGAGTACCATGCAATTCATAGTTACGAATGCCTTGTCAATGCTTATGATTTTCATAGAACTTAATGATCTTTGATATGTATCTCTATTATGCAGTTCATGTTGGGAACTTGATAAGAATAATTTGGTTGTGTCGCTGAGTCCAATTCAATGAAATTAGGAAAATCTGAAAGTTAATTTGTGCTTCTCATGATTAATTTGGGGCATTGTCATTCATGGTTTATTGAAAGAATAACTAGAAATTGATTCATATGCATATGTGTGGTTTGTGGAGAAGGACCCTCTAACTAGTCATTCACCCTTAAAATCAAAAATTTCGTCCAAAGTATTTAGAGTCTTTAAACCTGTTTAGTTTTAAGTCTTAAATTCGTCCAAAACAAACCCCCCCTTTCTATTTTGTGTTCTTAGGTTAGAATATGTCTAGATTGGCTATTTTACATTGTTTTGAGTCTTTTGAGTTCAATTTTTGTCCAAATTGCTATCTAGTTATTGTTTTGAGTCAATTCAACTTTGTTTGTGTGTTTTGAGTCAGTTTAGCTTGTTTTGAGTTGTTTGAGTCGAATTTTCAATTTTTAAGTGCAGTTTGTGTTGATTAGCATCCCTAGTTAGTCCCTGGCCTAGAACGATCCCTACTTATCTATACTACATCTATTTTAATAGGGTTTATTTTGTATGCTAGTTTATATCACATCAAATTTGGGTGCCGTTGTCCGGGATTAGCAAAATTGCTAATCTTCCCTTTGTTTCTATTTTTGTTTGTGTTTCTGATTTGGTTTTGTTTTGTTTTCTTTGTTTTAGGTACTAGTTTATGACTTGAAGTTCTCAACTTATTCGTGCTCATATCTTGGAGTTTGACCTTGGAGTTTGACGATGATTTTGAAGGAACTTTGAGAAGAAAGAGGAAGCAGCCATAACCTAATCCACCTAGTTCTAGCTCTGAATCCGAAAGTGAAGAAGAAGAAGGGGAAGAGGAAGAACTAGCCATGGCTGTGGATAATTGAACAATCAAAGAACTTTCAGCCTCGAGATTAGACAATGATGTGCTCTTATGCATTTAATATCCTAGGGCAGCTGGCAAGACCGATGAGTTCGAATTGAAGTCTAGTTTGCTGCATCACATTCCCAAATACCATGGGTTGTCCATGGAAGATCCTAACAAGCACTTGAAGGAATTTGAAGTGGTGTGCTCGAGTGTGACACCAATCAACATAGATGGCAATATTCTAAAGATGAAAGCCTTTCCATTCTCTCTTATGGACAAGGCTAAAGATTGGCTTTATGAATTAGCACCCGGAACCGTCACTTATTAGGAAAGCATGAAGAAAGCATTCTTAGAGAAATTCTTCCCAACTTCAAGAGTTATTCTTTTGAGGAAGAAAATTAGTGGAATTCAACAGAGCCAAGGAGAATCAATTCCAGCGTATTATGAGCGTTTTAAGAAGTTAGTTGCATCTTGCCCACAACATCAAATGAAGGAAGAGCTTTTAATTCAATATTTCTATGAAGGACTACTTCCAATTGAGAGACAAATGCTAGATGCCTCGGCAGGTGGTGCTTTGGTTGACAAAACCCCAGTTGCAGCCAAGATCTTAATAGTAAATCGAGCCTTGAATGCACAACAATACGAATGAATTGGACAAAGAAACCCGCCACGGCAACACCAAGGTAATGAGGTAAGTTTAATGGCCGAAATTCAATCTCAATTGGCTAATCTCACTGTTCTTGTGTCACAGGTGGCGGAAGGATCAAAAGTACAAAGAACAAGCACTTGTGGTGTGTGCTTTATGCAAGGACATCTCAATGATCAATGCCCTCAGTTGATAGAGAATGGGGGATGGGAAAGTGCCAATGTCATAGGTTATCAAAAACATTTTTCCTTAAACATTTTTCCTTACCGTTTCCAAGCTAGCTAGTGAGCAATGTGAGATTGTCTATGGGAAATGTTTGTGAAGTACTTTGAAGGAGTTTGGCAAAAGAATAACTGTGGGGGTATTTCATGTTTGTATTTAGTTATGTGCAAAATGGGTTCAAAAAAACAAAAACAAAAACAAAATTGTATACAAAGCAAATAAAAAGTTTTTTTTTAAGTTTCAGTATAGGGGTGTGGTTGGAGGTATTAGCAAAGTGGTTGGAGAGCTTGAGTTCTTATAAATCTCAACAAGAGAATTGCTTGCAATGTAGCTTGGAACTTGTGTTTACCTATCCTTTCATTTCTATAACCCTCTCCCTAAGCCTCATTACAACCAATAAAAGTCCTCTTGATTTAAGTTTTGTAATTATGATTGTGGAGATGAGATCTTTATGCAAGCTTATGGTAGATCTTTCACATTTGATTCTTTGAGCGAAATACGTTAACCTAAATATATGTGTGATTGAGTGTATGTCCCGTGAGAAGGTAACTAGTGAGCATGTGGTGTTTTTTTTTAAAAAAAAAAAATTTAAATTGCATTAGGATGATTACACACACTACACTTCAAGGATGATTAAAAGTTTCCTGCTAACATTTGAATAAGGAAGATGAATTTGGATTAGCTTGTTTGGTGATAGCTAAGGTTCTTGATGATTTGTTTTCTTGAATGAAATTCTATGAGGGTCACATAGTGGGGAACTAATGTTTTTCATGTTGCTACTTTTTCATGTTTTCATTGTTTTGCTCGAGGACTAGCAAAAGCTAAGTGTGGGGGTATTTGATAAGCTCATATTTATATATATTTTACATCAAATTCACTTCTCTTTTCTTAGTTAGTTCCTTATATTTTTGAGCTATTTACTTTGTTTTTGAGTTTTGTGGGATTTGTCAAGCAAAAAAAAGAAAAATAGCACAAGTGGGATTTTAAGTGACAAATTCGTCAAAACTGCTTGTGCAGATCAGCTGACTTTGGAAGCAAGTTGCGAACAGCTCAGAATGAATTAGAGAATGAGCCTTATATTCTTGGAAAGCTACGGATGTCTATTTTTCTGGAACATTTCACAGATTGTTAATATCATTTGTTTAGAAAAAGTTATGGTCGTTTTAACACTGAAAGGTTACCAAGAGGCTGAGCAATTTGTAACTACAATGGAAGCAATAAACCCAATAAATCTAGCAGCCAAAACTGATGCAGCCAAGAAAAAGTCAGCTGACACTTATTCAAATATAAAAGGGAATGGAATTAAAGATGAGGATTAAGAGGGAGTAATTGGCATAAGGGCTACCCAAAGAGTTACAATTGTTTTACCATTTCCTCACACTTATTGTCATCATTAAATTGCTTTAGTGGGTGAGTTAAGGAGAAGAAAATGATGCAGCAAGAATTGGTTTAAAAGCAGCGTTGGGGAAGGAATGAATTAGAGGAGGAGGCCTCGGTCGATTTATTTCGGTTTTATCTTCTCAAACTCATGTCTATCTTTTGTTTTAACTTAAGGATTGTGTGTAACTAAATTGTTTGTAGTTAGGGGCTGTTTTGAAGCCCCGAATATGATTGCAAGTTTGTTATGACATTTCGTTTGAATTATTTTTATGAATGGATGAAAATTGGTTCACCACTTGTCTCATTGATGAATTCTTTATTTGTTTTCTATGGATGCATACGTAGTAAGCATATCTAGGATTCTAACGCTATGAATATGTGTGTGCCTGCCCTTGTGGAATGAGGACCTACATATGTTCTATGGTAGTACTTGTTAATTGCGATTAACATGTGAACTAATTTCTAGGATAACTAAGACAACACCAGTAGTTACGATGCCTTGTGATGAATCAAACTCTTTTCGTTCTTAATGATTTCTACTTCTTAAATCTATGAACACGCCATTCTAGATTGCATGCTAGGAACTAAGTTAAGTTGAAAGCGTCATTCTCTTAACATACTACATAAGAAAGAGTAATAGGTTGAGTTCTAACATTGAGCCAACTTGAGCATCTTCATCCGGAAATAAAAGGAATTTGAATGAAACATAACATGTTTGCATGATTATTTGGTGGTGGATAGCAATTCCCCTAACTCGTTTTTCTTAATTTGTGAACTACTTAAAATTTGTTTCTGTCATTTTTTTGTTCGATTTAATTTAAATAGCAAATCAACTCCAAAAATCCTAAAAATCTGTGTGATGTAGCTCTGTGTGTCTAGTGTGTTCATATAAAATTTCGTAGACTTTAGATAAGTGTAAGTCAGTCTAATAATTATTTTTTGATGGCTGGTCAGTAGGGACAGCAACCAGTTTTTGTGACATTTTAAGTAGTTAGATAAAACAATCTTCTACGGGAAAGACCCTAATTTTCATATGCTACAATTGACAAATCTTAGTGTTAATAAGGAAAATCAATAGGACATTTGTGTGCTACTTTGTGGTGTGCATTTAATCCTATCAATATGGAATCCCTGGTTCTCGCTTCTAAGTAGTGGCATTCCGTTCATAAGATCATATATATACATGTTGTATTAATAATTCCAGAAAGTGCCTTCTTTGATTATAAACGTATGTGAGTGGCTAGTCTACATGTTTACATCAATCTTCTCACATATACCTAGTATAGGGAGTGTAGTCAGAAAATCTGTGTGAAGGTCATTTCTTAACCATTTTTCGCACAAGATGTATCAAAATGAAGCTTAGAACCAGGAGAACGTTTCTATAACTCTATGGGAACCAAAAGTTGGGCGGAGGTGATCAGAAAATGGCCTAGGGCTCTCAGCCAAGCTTGAGTTTCACCCTAACTTAGCAGATTCGAGCATGCAATACTTGAACCTAGTACTCTAGACCTCAGTAAGGAATTCTGTAATTTCAAACTCGACCAAATCAACGTGATTTGGCCAGGTTCCACTCAAGGACCTACGAAACTCGTCGAAAAGATGGTGGTTAGTTAAACACACTTCAAAACGCACATAAACTTGCATGCAAGCTTGTAAAACGCACTAGAAAAGTCCAGAAATTAAGTTTTAGAGGAGGGAGGTTCACCTTACTGAGATGGAGGACTTCGGTTAGCCGGGTTTCCTCATTTTAAGATCTTAGAATTTCTTCATTTTCTCTAGATTTCTTGTTTTCTCGAGTATAAGGTCGAGTTCTAGAAGCTTAGGTGATTTTTCATTGAGTTTGGGTTGTGTTTGGAGGCGGTATGGTAGCTGCCTGGGTTGAGCCGAGAGGAAGAAGATGAGTTGCAGAGGAAGCTACGGGAGAGAGTTTGAAATGTGAGGAAAAGTTGAGTGGGTAGAGAGAACGAGAGACTGAATGAGTGAAAAAGTGAAAAAAGAGAGTGAGTTGGCTTTGTAATCTTGACAATTTACTAAATCCTAATTAAAGGAATATTGAACATGTTGTCATGGTCCAACTGACATGTCCAACCTCAACTAGACATGTTGCCTAATGTGGCCCATGGCGTCCTTTAGCATGAGAGATTTTTCAATGTGATCAGTACACGGGGTGGAACACCACGTGTCACTATACAAATGATGGGATATGTGTGCTAAAAAGTTAATAACTTAAAATATAAAATTTCCCACCACTCCTATTAAAATACGTGGTGTACTACTTGTGTTCCCGTCACAACTAAAAATTTCTCCTTTAGCATATAAGGTAGTAGAAGCTTATAGAAAGTGACCTGAAAGGTAAAGAGAGACGTGAGGGAAAAGTGATGGGATATGGCATGTGTGTGTGTATAAGAGAGAGAGAGAGAGAGAGAGAGAGAGAGAGAGAGGCCGGCTGAAAATGGGGGAAAAGGAGACAAAGTGAGGCATGAGAGAGCTAGAGAGATGTGAGGGAAAAGTGATGGGATATGGCGTGTGTGTGTGTGTGTAAGAGAGAGAGAGAGAGAGAGAGAGAGAGGCCGGCTGAAAATGGGGAAAAAGGAGAGAAAGTGAGGCATGAGAGAGCTAGAGACATGTAAGGGAACCGGCCAAAAAGAAAGAAAAATGATGAAGTGATGTGTGTGATGAAACAAGTGTAGGTTTCTAAAATCCAAAATAATTATTTGTTTAATATAACTTGCATGGCCATCCCTCATCATTAAGCCTTTTTTTTTTAAGGCTGATTTTTGTTTTCCCAAGGTCGGATCAAGCAGTGATGTACACTGCAGGGGGTCAGTTTTTAGAATTTAAATTTGCCATAGGTATTTTTACACGGTTTCAAACATAAATTTTTGTTATAACTTCGAATTGAGTTCCGTCAAAGGTGTGTTCATAAAAATGAGTATTTTTTGAAAATAGTAAAATAAGATTGGAAAAGTGAAAGGAAAATTGAGGCCTACGTGAAAGGCCTACATGGCATCTCAGGGGTATTTTGATAATTTCATTACTACTGAGAATAAAATATAATAAATCTTGGGATGGGATGTCACAAAGAAGTAAAAAGGAGTATGTGTTTATGATTTTCCAAAAGATATAACAAGATTGGGGTTGTTTGGTGCTTAAGAAGTGTTTCAAATACAAGGGTAATTGTGGAATATTGAAAATATTTTGCATATATAAAATTTTTATTGGAAGTGATTTTAACATATCATTTTTCACCTTCTACACACCACCTCTTAATTTTAACTATTTATTTTCTTGGAAAAATTAGTATACGGCCCCTACTTACTAATGTTTATTGACTGAGACTTTATTATGATCAAAATCCCTAGCAGTGATGAATTTACATGCCAGTTACATAAATTTAAAAAAAAATAGTAATTGATTAGGTTTTAATACTCACACACTTATTAAACTCCTAATTAATTTTCAATTCAAAACATTTTCAAAATAAATAAATAAAATTAGAATAAGTTTGTACCCATTAATTGTTTTTTTATAAAAATGATTTTCAATTTTTTATTCTTAAATGTACCATTTTCTAATATAAAATGTACCCCTTTTTTAATAAAATTCATTCATTTTTTTTTTCTAATTCATTTTTAAACTTATATGGGTACATTATATTTCATTGATTTGAGAATGTATCCATGTGAAGTTTGACGGAATAAATTTAATAATGCTACTAAGCCTAATATCTTCTTCTTTTTTGTGTGGTTTTGAAAAATGTATCCATGTTTTGGTTCAACAATTTTTTGGTTAATTTTAATGAATGTACCCATGTATATATATATATATATATGTGTGTGTGTGTGTGTGTGGTGTGTGTGTGTGTGTGTGCATACAAAATATATTGGAGAGTATAATTTATCTTTGATATTTTTAATCCACTAATTACGGATTTTATTTAAAATCTTATTAATATAAACAACTACAAATTCCAATTTTTAATTTAAAAATGTAATAACCTGCATAGAAACACACCATTAGATTAATGTCAAGAATTTTGATCAAAAATTGAAAACTAATAAGATTTCAATCAAATAATATTGATACCTAGAGACCGCATCAAAGTCTCCCTATTTTCTTTTAGTTGTTCAATCTAACCGCTAATAATACAAAAAGAGTGTACGACGTGAAAAAATGGGTAAGAGGGAAATGCACATGGAGGGAGCGTTTGCAATGTAATGTCTTTTATTTTTATTTTATCAGCAAGAATATAATCTCATTTATACATGTGTATACCGAATTTTGATTATCGACATGGCTCCGATGGCAGCAAAGTGATACGAGGTACGAAGGTTCCCACTACTAGAATTTTGGCTAAAGGACATCCTTTTTATTGGTGTCTATTATAAAGAATGGGCACTAACATTGATGGCAAACCCCAATTGCCACCAAACAGCCACTAAAGAGAAGTACATGTCCTATATAGAAGTTTCTAATGTTACAATCACCACCAATTAGATAACGGTGGCACAATGAGTAGTTACACCTTTGAAATATTATATAATTTTTATACATTGGTGTCTATGTTGTAATATGTTTTTTTTTAAAGGGGGGCCCAGTAGTCTGGGCACCCAAATTATAATCCCATTCCCATTGATGATGACAAATCCTTTTTTATATACCATGTTGATCCCAAAAAAATAGGGTCTCTGATGATGTATAATGTACAAGTACAATGGTTACATAAAATGTATAAGCACAGTGGTTATACAAAAGTATTCAATTATACAATAAAATTATCCTATCCTACTCTCAATCTCCCAAATATCACCAACTAATGATCAAGGCAGCTACAAAACGGAAAGCAAAAAAGTGAGCTCTACTTGAATTCATTTACATATACCCTACACCATTAAGACTAAACAATAATTTATATTCCTGTATTCCACAAAGAAAAGAAACTCGTCATATAGAACAATTATAGGTACATAATGATTTGATAAGATAACACTTCAACTGTGCAAGACCTTGCTATTGCACCAGCATGGTAGCAAAGCGTAAATTATTTTAATCAGGTACATACCAATCGGTTGTGAATTTTCTTACTGCAGGTTGTTGAAATACCAGCCACAACAATCTTAGCATCAACCTCGTCCTGCAAGGAAATGAAGTTAAACTTAAAACAAATCAATATGTGCTTCCAAGCATATATTATATATGACTTGTCCTGGATGTTCTTCTTATATTAAAGAAACCATGATTATTGTTGCGTATACCTTAAGCTCTGATAGTAGCATAGATACAGCCCGATAAGCAGGGTCTTCTGTGCTTTCCACGATAAACATAAACTCTAACAGACTACCATAGAGAGAAGAAACCTGTTTTTGTTAATTAAACAAAATAGTTCAGACCATATTGGAAGAAAACCTTGGATACAGATTCAACCTATTAAATCAGTTAGCAGAAGGATTTTGAACACTTCACCAAATTAGACATCCCTACAACGCAAATACAGAAATTCGAACATGCCCACCAAAAGAAAATATAGTTTAACTATGTTAATCTAATATCACAACATATTGAGTTTCCAAGTCTCAGACCCAATAGAGTCTAATTTGAACTTCTTATGAAAAAAAAACCTAATCTTTCAACTCGAAAATTATACAAAGAATCGCCTAAGAAATTGCGAAATCGAGGAGTAATGTAAGCCCATTTTTGAAGTGCCAATAACAGCTACCAATCTCAAAGCAGTCTAATTTTTTCAGTTCAAACGTCATTTTCTGGATTTTTGACTTCTCTCACCCAAAAATCATATATTTGACCTCCATTATGCAACTATAACGAAAATTACTTTTAAGCCAGAAAGCATGATGCTTTAATTTTGATTCTTTTAATAATAAAAAATAAAAACTTCCGCCATAAATCAAAATTGAAGAATTCAAACTTCAAATCGAAGAATTTCACAATCCCAGAAGCCGAATTCAACCACAAAAAATAGAGATAAATTGAATAATATAAATAAAAAATAACCTGGAGAAGGGGCTAAAAGTTGAGCTTTGATGAGGGTTGAAGGTCATGACTTAACACACATTGACTTTTTTTTTTTTTTTTTTTTTTTTTTTTTTTTTTAAGAAGCGATAGATTGCCCAGATTGACTTGAATCTACTGTCGAGGGGTCTTCATTGGTGGCACCCTATCCATGAACTTGCTGCAGTTGCCTTTCGTCTTCTCCTCCCTCCCTCCATCCTCTTTGCAAGCCGCATGCCTTCCCTTCACCGAATCCCTCTCTCTCTCTCTCTCTCTCTCTCTCTCTCTCTCTCTCTCTCCCTCACCCTCTATCTCTCCTCTTCTTTGTAAGCCGCATGCCTTCCCCTCACCGAACCCCACACTGAGCCGTCGATCCCATCGAAAGGGTTAGGGAGGGGGCGAGGAGTTGAGCTCAGGGAGGGGAGAGAGAGGGAGGGAGAGAGAGAGAGAGAGCGGGGCTGGGTTGAAAATTAGGCTTGTCTAACTTTGTATTTATATGGGGGTGAAAGTACTGTAGAATAGGATTATTAAATGAAAAAAAAATATTTGACCGAAAAAAAAAGGAGAAAATGGTTGGTTTTATAGTGTTGTGCTTTGAAAAAAAATTGTTTCTAATGTTCTGTGAGAATAAGTTCATTTTTGCTGTTTCATGTTTTCAGCTTTTTTCATCCAAAATTGTGAAAATAAGCTGTTTTAAAGTGTTTACTAAACACATTTTTGAGCTCAACTTTTTTTGATACCCATTTTTTATAAAAGCACCTCAGTACCAAACCAGTACGAAGACTGAAAAAGAAATAAAAAAAATAGGCCCCAAAGTTGAAAAAACATGTAAAAAGTCTTTGGTGTAAAATTTTTTGTAGTTTGACGCTAATGAGTGGTGTTTACAAAGGTTAAACCCACCATAATCGGTGTTAGGCAAGTTAAAGACACCAAATTTTGACAATGATGATAGTCCAATTTACAAAGCCACTGATGAAGAATAGTGCTCTTAAAATGGTGCCCTATAGCACATTTTCTTGTAGTGTCTCCAAACACATGATCGTGTCGTTTGGATAATGATTTATGCAATTCTTAAAATAGTCAAGCTACCAAACAGCAAACCACAGGCCACAGACACGAAATAACCCAAATGGGGCGGTCAACCATCAAAAAATTTCCTGGATTTACCTCCTCCCGTCCCATTCCATCATCATTTTCCTACAACAATTTTTCGTAATTTCTGTAATCTCACATGTCCTATCTTGTAACCAAGGAATAGAAACGATGGAAATAGTGATAAAATTTCATGACACAAATTGAAGAAAAGAGTAGGAGGAATTGGAGAAGCTAGCTTGGTACCTCAGATTGTTTTCGCGGTTGTGGTTGCATCGGTGGTTGTGGTAAATATATAGGAGGAAAACTGGTAGGAGATTAAAAAATGGCGGCGGCAGTGGCTGCAGCAACTGGTGCGACGAATAATTCATCAGATGGTTCAATAGTATGTTACGCTCCAACCATGATCACTACCAACGGTATATGGCAGGGCGACAATCCTTTAGATTACTCCCTCCCGCTCTTCATCTTGCAATTAACAATGGTCGTCGTCACCACTCGAATTCTCGTTCTCATTCTCAAACCCTTTCGCCAACCTCGTGTTATCTCAGAAATCCTGGTATGTATGTACGTGCGTACGGACGTACGAGGAAATTTATATATAAATTAACATCCAGCTAGATAAATGTCCTTTTTATCTAGAATATAAACATAATCGTTTGAATCTGCATGCATGCATGCATGGTTTTAACTAATCAATCAACAATTTAATTGTTGTAATTGCAGGGTGGAGTATTATTAGGGCCATCGGTGCTTGGAAAGAGTGATAAATTCGCCAACACAATCTTCCCTCTAAGAAGTGTGATGGTGTTGGAGACAATGGCAAACGTGGGTCTCCTCTACTTTCTCTTCCTCGTCGGATTGGAAATGGACATTTCAGTGATTCGTCGAATGGGGAAAAGGGCTGTTGTCATTGCCATTTCCGGTATGATCCTCCCCTTTCTCATCGGCGCCGCCTTCTCCTTCCTTCTCCACAAGCGAGAACAATCCATGAACCAAGGCACTTTCATCCTCTTCCTTGGCGTCGCCCTCTCCGTCACCGCTTTTCCTGTCCTGGCCCGTGTCCTGGCTGAGCTCAAACTCATCAACACCGAGCTTGGCAGGATTGCCCTCTCCTCCGCTCTCGTCAACGACATGTGCGCTTGGGCTCTCTTGGCTATTGCCATTGCCCTGGCCGAAAATGACTCCACTTCCTTGGCTTCCCTCTACGTCGTCCTCTCCAGCGGCGCCTTTGTTCTAGTTTGTATCTTCATCGTCCGCCCTGCCATTTGTTGGCTCATTCGAAGAACCCCCGAAGGAGAGACCTTCAGTGAGTTCTACATCTGCCTCATCCTCACCGGCGTCATGATCTCCGGCTTCGTCACGGATGCTATCGGGACTCACTCCGTCTTCGGTGCATTTGTGTTTGGGCTGGTGATTCCCAATGGGCCTCTTGGAGCTACCCTGATTGAGAAGCTTGAGGATTTTGTCTCGGGGCTTCTGCTTCCTCTTTTCTTCGCAATCAGCGGTCTCAGAACCAATATAACCAGCATTACTGGCCCCGGCACGTGGGGGATTCTGCTGCTCGTCATATTCCTGGCCTGCATCGGCAAAATAGCCGGCACCGTCATCGTCTGCTTGTTTTACCAGATGCCGTTCGACGAAGGGTTTACTCTAGGGCTCCTCATGAACTGCAAAGGCCTCGTCGAGCTCATTGTTTTGAATGTCGGCAAAGACCAAAAAGTTTTAGACGACGAGGCGTTTGCCATCATGGTAATTGTGGCGGTTGTCATGACTGGAATCATTACGCCAATCGTGACCACCGTCTACAAGCCAGCCAGAAGGTTTATACCTTACAAACGAAGAAGCATTCAGAGGTCGAAGCCGGATGCAGAGTTACGAATACTTGTTTGCGTCCACACTCCTCGAAATGTGCCGACTATGATCAATCTCCTTGAAGCTTCCCACCCGACGAAAAGATCCCCGCTTTGTGTCTACATTCTCCACTTGGTGGAGCTGAGCGGCCGCGCTTCCGCCATGCTCATTGTCCACAACACCAGGAAATCCGGGAGACCTGCTCTCAACAGGACACAAGCTCAGTCGGATCACATTATCAACGCATTCGAAAACTACGAGCAGCACGCGCCGGGCAACTGCGTTTCGGTGCAGCCGCTCACGGCCATTTCCCCCTACTCCACCATGCACGAAGACATCTGCAACTTGGCCGAGGACAAGCGCGTCGCCTTCTTAATCATTCCTTTCCACAAACAGCAAACTGTGGACGGGGGAATGGAGGCAATGAACCCAGCTTTTAGGACAATGAACCAGAACGTGCTTACAAATGCACCTTGCTCCGTTGGAATCCTTGTGGACAGAGGCCTCAACGGCTCCAGTCGCTTGGCTGCTGCAAATCAAATCTCGCATCACGTGGTTATTCTCTTCTTTGGAGGACCCGACGACAGAGAGGCCTTGTCCTATGCGTGGAGGATGTCGGAGCATCCCGGGATAAACCTCACCGTCATGCGGTTTGTTCCAGGGGAGGAAGCTGGACTGGAGAGAGCTGCTTCTACTTCCACTAGTAATGTGGACGGCATCGGGAATAATTCGAGGATACTGTCGGTGGAGATGGACATTGGGTGGGAGAAGCAGCTCGACGAGGAGTTAATCAATGATTTTAGAATGAAAAATGCCAACGAAGAGTCGGTTGTTTACACAGAGAAGGTGGTGAATAACGGAGAGGAGACGGTGGCGGCAATTAGGTCCATGGACAACGTTCACGATCTCTTCATTGTTGGGAGAGGGCAAGGGATGGTATCGCCTTTGACGGCGGGACTGACGGACTGGAGTGAGTGCCCGGAACTTGGTGCCATTGGAGATTTGTTAGCATCTTCAGACTTTGCTGCCACGGCGTCGGTGTTGGTGATGCAACAATATGTTGGAGATCATGATCAAGGACCAGCAGAAGTTGACACCCTCGACACGCCCGACACTCCTCCCGACCAACAAAACCCACAATTTAACAGCGTCCACAACATTAACCGCCGCCCACAACCACCCAGCAGGCCCAACGATGGCTTTAAGCCCTAATCGTTTCACCACTTTTCACATTTTGAAAACCATTTTTTCCCGTCTTTTCTATATTTTAAGTGAACAATATACACAAGATATGTACAACTTATTATATTGTAGGTACATGACACTGCATATCTTTGCTTGCTATCTTTTACAGTGAACAATATATACAAGATATGTACAACTTATGATATCGTAGGTATATGACACTGTATAGTATATCCTTGCTATTTTTTACAGTGAACAATATATACAAGATATGTACAAATTATGATATTGTAGGTATATGACACTGCATATCTTTGCTTGCTATTTTTTACAATGAACAATATATACAAGAACTCCGCCTATGTCTTACATGGCCGGTCCCAAGCCCGGATAAAGGAGGAGGGGGAGGGCGTCAGGTAGTCGACAGCCGGCACTCCATGATCACGTCGAATCCTTATGAAAATGAATCCAGAACAAAATCGCGCTAAAGCTAGGGCGTCACCCGTAAGTGGCGCGCTGTGTGGCCTGAGCACAGTGATAAGTGAGCAAGGGTCGCTGCATCTCCATCGGCACCCGGATGCAGTGTTAAATGAGCAAGGGGGCCATAGAAACTTCTTTTCGAACGACTCCACTCAAAGTTGTTTGGGAGCATATGCTCCTATCAACTTTACCCGGGACACACAAAAGAAGTACTTTGATCCTATTAGACGGGGGAGGGTGAAGAAGCTAGGACAGAAGGGTAGAGTTCAAGAGAGCAAAATGCGTTTAGGAACGTGGAATATAGGAACCTTAACGGGAAAATCTATGGAAGTAGTGGAAGTTATGGTGAGGAGAAGGATAAATATTATGTGCCTACAAGAAACTAAGTGGGTTGGTAGTAAGGCAAAGGATCTAGAAAACTCAGGGTTTAAACTTTGGTATTCGGGCACAAATAGAACGAGAAACGGTGTTGGCATCATCGTGGACAAGACCTTGGTACAAGATGTTGTAGATGTCAAGAGGGTAGGAGATAGAATCATGACAATCAAGATTGTAATAGGACAAGAACTTATCAATGTGATTAGTGCGTACGCACCTCAAGTAGGGTTGGATACGAGTTCGAAGGAGAAATTTTGGGAAGATCTTGGAGACTTGGTGTAAGGAATTGCTCAGACGGAGAAGTTATTTATAGGAGGAGATTTAAATGGACACGTGGGCAGGGAGACAGGCAACTATGGAGGTTTTCATGGTGGCCATGGTTTTGGGGAGAGAAACGAGGATGGGGAAGCTATCTTGGATTTTGCAATGGCATATGATCTCTTCTTAGCCAACACCTTCTTTAAGAAGAGAGAAGAACATGTGATCACCTACAAGAGTGGGTCGTCAAAAACACAAATAGATTTTCTTCTAATGAGGAAAGGGGATCGTATAACTTGTAAGGATTGCAAAGTTATACCAGGAGAGAGCGTGGCTAATCAACATCGCTTGTTGGTGATGGATGTACATATCAAAAGAGTAAGACAAAAGAACAAGACTTGGAAGTGCCCAAGGACTAGATGGTGGAATCTAAGAGAAGAAAAACAAGCCATTTTCAAAGAGAAGGTAATCACCCAATGTGTGTGGGATAGAGAGGGGGAAGCTAGCCAAATGTGGGATTCCATGGCTAGTTGTATCCGAAAAGTAGCAAAAGAGGTATTAGGAGAGTCCAAGGGCTTTGCCCCACACCAAAAGGAATCTTGGTGGTGGAATGAGGAGGTACAAACAAAGGTGAAGGCTAAGAAGGAATGTTGTAAAGCCTTATACAAGGAGAGGACCGATGAAAATGGTGAAAGGTATAGAAAAGCGAAGCAAGAGGCGAAGAAAGCTGTTAGAGAAGCTAAGTTAGCGGCTTACGACGATATGTATAAACGACTAGATACCAAAGAAGGAGAGTTGGATATCTATAAACTATCTAGAGCAAGGGAAAAGAAGACAAGGGACCTAAACCAAGTGAGGTGCATCAAGGATGAGGATGGAAAGGTTCTTGCTACAGAGAACGCGGTTAAAGACAGATGGAGAGGTTATTTTCATAATCTTTTCAATGAAGGACATGAAATGAGTGCTTCTTTAGGGGAGTTGAGTAACTCAGAAGAGTGTAGAAACTACTCTTTTTATCGTCGAATCCGGAAGGAAGAAGTGGTTGTAGCTTTGAAGAAGATGAAGCATAAAAAAGCAATAGGCCCAGACGATATACCAATCGAAGTGTGGAAACTTTTGGGAGAGACAGGTATAACATGGCTCACTGACCTTTTCAATAGGATTTTGAAAACGAAGAAGATGCCAAATGAGTGGCGAACGAGCACTTTGGTGCCTATTTACAAGAATAAGGGCGACGTACAAAATTGCATGAACAATAGGGGTATTAAGCTAATGAGCCATACAATGAAGCTCTGGGAGAGAGTCATTGAGCATAGATTGAGGCAAGAGACACATGTTTCGGACAACCAATTCGGGTTCATGCCAGGGCGCTCAACCATGGAGGCAATCTATCTCTTACGAAGATTGATGGAAAGATATAGAGATGGGAAAAAGGATTTACACATGGTCTTTATAGATTTGGAAAAAGCGTATGATAGGGTCCCAAGAGACATTCTTTGGAGGATTTTAGAGAAGAAAGGAGTACGAGTAGCATATATCCAAGCTATAAAGGATATGTATGAAGGAGCAAAGACTGCCGTAAGAACTCATGAAGGACAAACCGAAAGCTTTCCCATAACTGTAGGATTACATCAAGGCTCATCCTTAAGTCCTTACCTTTTTGCGTTGGTAATGGATGAGTTAACAGGACATATTCAAGATGATATTCCTTGGTGTATGCTTTTCGCAGACGATATAGTGTTGATAGATGAAACTCAGGAAGGGGTAAATGCAAAGCTTAACCTTTGGAGAGAAGTGTTGGAATCTAAAGGTCTTCGCCTAAGCCGATCAAAGACAGAATATATGGAGTGCAAGTTCAGTGCAAATGGAGGCCAAAACGAGTTAGGGGTGAGGATCGGAGATCAAGAAATACCAAAGAGCGACCGTTTTCGTTACCTAGGATCTATCTTGCAAAAGAACGGAGAATTAGATGGAGATCTCAACCATAGAATACAAGCTGGATGGATGAAGTGGAAGAGTGCATCCGGCGTGTTGTGTGACCGCCGTATGCCACTGAAGCTCAAGGGAAAATTTTATAGGACGGCAATAAGGCCGGCGATGCTGTATGGCACAGAATGTTGGGCGGTGAAACATCAACATGTACACAAAATGGGTGTAGCGGAGATGAGGATGCTTCGTTGGATGTGTGGGCACACGAGAAAGGATAAGATTAGGAATGAGGATATCCGGGGTAAAGTAGGAGTAGCCGAAATTGAAGGAAAGATGAGAGAAAATCGGTTACGGTGGTTTGGACATGTGCAAAGAAGGCCTACTGACGCTCCGATTAGAAGATGCGACTATGGGACAGAGGTTCAGGGCCGAAGGGGTAGAGGAAGACCTAGGAAAACTTTGGAAGAGACTCTAAGAAAAGACTTAGAGTACTTGGATCTAACGAAGGACATAACACAGGATCGAGCACAATGGCGTTCTAAGATTCATATAGCCGATCCCACTCAGTGACTTGGACTTTCCAAGTCTCCAACCGAGAAGTTTTCCTCACTCGGGAAATTAAGGGAACACTACCTTAACCTACATGCTCCACTCAGAAAGCTTCAACATACAAGCTTCAACAAAAGAAAATTCAAAGAACTTAGCGAAGAAGGCTTTGGTGTATTTAACACAATATGTTGAAATGAAGGAAAGCTTATTTATTGATATCCCCGATAAGCTACAAATATGTACATATACATGAGTCAAAATAAACACACAAGAGGGAGCCTTCACAAAGGTTGCTTAGGAGAAGTCTCAGCAGTCGGTAGAGCCCCAGAAAGAGAAGGCACCGGAGGGGGATCATTTGGAGCCTCAGTACTGGACAGAACCCTAGAAGGAGGAGGCATCAGAGGTTGATCATTTGGCGCTTCATTACGCGGTACAGCCCCAGAAGACGAAGGCAATAAATGCCTTTGGAACAAACCCACAAATCTCTGATGATCAAGTAAAACCTGACCATCAGTTTCCTTCATCTGGTCAAGCTTCCTCTTCATGTTTGTAGCATAGTCATGTGCGAGCCGGTGCAACTGTTTATTCTCATGCTTGAGCCCTCTAATCTCCTGTTTGAGACTCATCACTTCAGCCGCCAATGATTCAACTTGGCGGGTTCGAGCAAATAGGCGTTGGGCCATATTAGACACAGAACCTGCACACTGAACACTGAGAGCCAGCGAATCCTTAACAGCTAACTCATCAGACCGTTTGGAAAGTAGTCTGTTATCTTTGGGAGTGAGAAGGTTCCTGGCCACCACCGCAGCGGTCATATCATTCTTCATCACGGAATCCCCAACGGTAAGAGGACCAGTTGGGGAGACGAAGGATGGGCGCCATATGTTGTCTGGAGAAGGCGGGGCTGCCTCTTCAACAAGGTTCAAGTCAAAACGACGGTCGGAGGGGCCAGACATTTTCAAAGGTGTTGAAGAGAGAAGAGGTCGGACAAATCAAGATCTTAGAAGTGCAAGAATGAAGCTTCTACTGGTGGAGATTCAAGTGTGCTTTGGAACTTAATGCCAGCCCCTATAAAAATCTGCACTCGACGGAGCTTCAGAAATCGAAGAGGCGCCTGCTCAGAAATCGAAGAGGCGTTTGCTTTCTCAAAAGTTGGGCTGCTTAGAGATCACGAGGGTTGATCTCAGAAATCGAAGAGGCGTTTGCTTTCTCAAAAGTTGGGCTGCTCAAAGACCACGAAGGCCGATCTCAGAAATCGAAGAGGCGCTCGCTTTCTCAAAAGCTGGGCTCCCAGAGACCACGAGGGCCGATCTCAGAAATCGAAGAGGCACCTACTTTTCCAGCCTTGTCAGCACCTGTCACACGCACACTCAGCTTTGCGGAAATTATGGGCATTCTGTCAAAGACTTCTGGGGAAGTAGTCCCACACGCAACAATAGCTCATGGGTACCACAGATAACTTTGCCAAAGTTCTCTGCCAAAGTTGAGCACGTGAAGCTTGCAGCTCCCACTACACCGCTCTGACCAAGAAGGGTAAAAGAATAGCAAAGAAACAGCACTAACAAAGTTTAGACCCATAAATTTTGAAGGTCTAGCTACCATATTATTACCCACAAGGGTAAAGGAACAGTACCACTGTTGGATAATTGGAAAGTCCCTGTGTGTCAACCTCTGTGCTTCGTGGCAAGGTAGACTAGCAAACATGCCCAACCTTTACTCACATTCGAGAAAACACTCCCAACAAGATTGCTTGCTCCAAAATCGAAGAGGCACCGCCCTCCGAATCTCGAGAGCCACTCTCCCAACATGATTACTTTCTCAAAAATCGAAGAGACACTGCTCCCCGAATCTCGAGAGCCAGACCCCCAGCATGATTGCTTTCTCAAAAATCGATGAGGCATCGTTCTCCGAATCAATTGAAGAGGCGCTCGCTTTCTCAAAAGCTGGGTTGCTCAGAGACCACGAGGGCCGATCTCAGAAATCGAAGAGGCACCTACTTTTCTAGCCTTGTCAGCACCTGTCACACGCACACTCAGCTTTGCAGAAATTATGGGCATTTTGTCGAAGACTTCTGGTGAAGTAGAAAGCACATGAATCTTACTGTTCAATCACCCACTTCCCACACGCAACAATAACTCATGGGTACCATAGATAACTTTGCCAAAGTTATCTGCCAAAGTTGAGCACGTGAAGCTTGCAGCTCCCACTACATCGCTCTGACCAAGAAAGGTAAAAGAATAGCAAAGAAACAGCACTAACAAAGTTTAGACACATAAATTTTGAAGGTCTAGCTACCATATTATTACCCACAAGGGTAAAGGAACAGTACGGATAATTGGAAAGTCCCTGTGTGTCAACCTCTGTGCTTCGTGGCAAGGTAGACTAGCAAACATGCCCAACCTTTACTCACATTCGAGAAAACACTCCCAACAAGATTGCTTGCTCCAAAATCGAAGAGGCACCATCCTCCGAATCTCGAGAGCCAGACTCCCAACATGACTACTTTCTCAAAATCGAAGAGAGGGTAAAGGAACAGTACCATTGCTGGATAATTGGAAAGTCCCTGTGTGTCAACCTTTGTGCTTCGTGGCAAGGTAGACTAGCAAACATGTCCAACCTTTACTCACATTCGAGACAACACTCCCAACAAGATTGCTTGCTCCAAAATCGAAGAGGCACCGCCCTCCGAATCTTGAGAGCCAGACTCCCAACATGATTACTTCCTCAAAAATCGAAGAGACACTGCTCTCCGAATCTCGAGAGTCAGACCCCCATCATGATTGCTTTCTCAAAAATCGAAGAGGCATCGTTCTCCGAATCTCGAGAGCCAGATACCACAGACCACTTTTTCAAAGTGCTCTGACAGAGTTAAAACATGTGAAACTGGCAGCTCCCACTACCGTGCTATGACCAAGCAGGGTAAAGGAATAGCATTACTACTTGTTGTTAGGGAGACTCCTATATATGTCGACCTCCATCCCCAACGGACAGGCAGACCTGCAAAAATGCTCAACCCTTCATCATATCTGAGAGGGCACTCCCAACGAAGCCTTTCGAAATATTCAGCTTTCTTTCCCCCCAATAATACCTCTGCAAACAAGCTATACTAGAGCAAGAATATCTCATATCATCAGGGTTAA
Source organism: Malus domestica (assembly GCF_042453785.1). Taxonomy (NCBI): domain Eukaryota; kingdom Viridiplantae; phylum Streptophyta; class Magnoliopsida; order Rosales; family Rosaceae; genus Malus; species Malus domestica. Next base: position 4,643,317 of record NC_091661.1, on the reverse strand, counting down.
AAGCAAGAGTATCCCATATCATGCTTTTTCCCTGTCTTTTCTTTTGGCCTTGTTTTTACCTGCAAGACAAGGAGAAAGAGAGCAATCAGTCAGCACTTGGAATCAAGCTTCCAGCCAGGAAGTGACTGCCTGGAACCCCTTACCTGATTACTTACCTGGCATTGCTCTCGAGTACTCATCTTCAACATCTTATGTTTCCAGGGAAGATTCCGCATCTGCTTGAGGAACAGATAGGGCAAGTGCGAAGGATACAAGGAAGCATGTGGAGACAAGCGTAACAGCACACGTGCCGATACATCCATTACTCTGTCAAAAGCAAAAGTATCCCATATCAGCAGGGTGGAACGTACTCTAGATTTGATGGACTTGTTTTGACCCTCAAATTCTTCAGTCGGCCTTATACTCTGGAGGAAACCAGAAAACCCTCCAGCTCAGTTCAAGAATAAGCCTGTGGAAAGTTACTTCTTCAAAAGCAAAAGTATCTCATATCATCTCTTCTCATTTTTCTTCTCTTTATCCTTCATGCTGCTGCAAGATGGGGAGAAGGTGAACAATCAGTCGGAGCTCTGATTGCTTACCTTGTCTGTCACCTCTTTCAGCAGACCCCCTAGCTCGGCGACTTGGGAGACTCCTACTACATGGTTTGTATCGCGCTTGACCAAGCCTGAAACTACAAGTAAGCTTCAAGTGAAATTGATACATTACCTTGTGCATCTCCACCAGTTAAAGATACCACCCCTGATGGAGGAAGAGTACTTCCAGAGAAGATGCCACATCTACCTATGAGACAGATAAGGCAAGTCAAGACGACACCACACTCCGATACTTAGAAGTTTCGTGATTACGAGATCATTCTCCCACAATATTTCCTAATGTCATTTGTACTAAATCATTCACTTGTACTCACTAAAGGAGAGCTTGAACCTATGTACTTGTGTAAACCCTTCACAATTAATGAGAACTCTTCTATTCCGTGGACGTAGCCAATCTGGGTGAACCACGTACATCTTGTGTTTGCTTTCCTATCTCTATCCATTTATATACTTATCCACACTAATGACCAGAGCAATCTAGCGAATATCACAAAAAGCGACCGTTTTCGCTACCTAGGATCTATCTTGCAAGAGAACGGAGAATTAGATGGAGATCTCAACCATAGAATACGAGCTGGATGGAAAGAGTGCATCCGGCGTGTTGTGTGACCGTCGTAGGCCACTGAAGCTCAAGGGAAAATTTTATAGGACGGCAATAAGGCCAACGATGTTGTATGGCACAGAATGTTGGGTGGTGAAACATCAACACGTACACAAAATGGGTGTAGCGGAGATGAGGATGCTTCGTGGGATGTGTGGGCACACGAGAAAGGATAAGATTGGGAATGAGGATATCCGAGGTAAAGTAGGAGTAGCCGAAATTGTAGGAAAGATGAGAGAAAATCGGCTCCGGTGATTTGGACATGTGCAAAGAAGGCCGACTGACGCTCCGGTTTGAAGATGTGACTATGGGACAGAGGTTTAGGGCCGAAGGGGTAGAGGAAGACCTAGGAAAACTTTGGAAGAGACTCTAAGAAAAGACTTAGAGTACTTGGATCTAACGGAGGACATGACACAAAACCGAGCGCAATGGCGTTCTAGGATTCATATAGCCGACCCCACTTAGTGGGAAAAGGCTTTGTTGTTGTTGTTGTTGTTTGAACAATATATACAAGATATGTACAACTTATGATATTGTAGGTATATGACACTGCATATCTTTGCTTGCTATTTTTTACAGTGAACAACATATACAAGATATGTACAACTTATGAAACTGTAGGTATGTTACACTGCATATCTTTGCTTGCTTATGGCACGAATTAAATTTTGGGTTGCATTGAGGCTTCTTTTGATCCCGTTGATACTATTGACATGTATGGATATGAAAAATTCGGGGAGCTAGTGCTCTTATACAAGTCACAATTCATCATGACAGCTGGCCAGTTATAACAAACGTCACTAAAACAAGAATAAGCCTAATAATCCCAAGATTAAAACCTTTAATAGTGATTAAGCTAACACTAATTACATGTTTCACCGTGGGATGCAAATCTGGAAGAAGCTTCTCTCTGTATGGTTCAGTATACGCAGCTTTCATCTCAGAGATTACATCTTCTTTGGGAGGAAAATACTCAGCTTTCAGCTCAGAGACCAACTGAAAAAGTGTGTCATTTGAAACCCCATGAAATAAGTACACCATATCCACAAGAGAGTAAAAAAGATAATGTGAAATACTCGAGCGGATGGCTTTAGAATGGGAATCAAGGGGTTCTTGTTGCTGCAGTTCTTCCACGTCTGTTCTGAACTTCAGACACAAGTGTGCAAGCATCTCATCCTGCCGGCTTTGAGGCAGTTGGTAATATTTGACATCGAAGTCACTTGGCACACCATTTACAGTAGCTCGTAATTTTGCAATATTGACGTCGGAATCCTTTTCATGTGAGACATCAACTTCATCCAAAATTGGAAAGCTTATGCCTTCTTTCTTATATTTCTCAACAACTTTACGATATGTTGATCTGAAAGCATCAGAAGACCCACTAGTGAAGTTCAGAAACAACATAGCCCTCTTATTTGGATTGTTAAAGAATTCAACCCCATCATCATCTCATTCCTACTCATTTGGATTGACTCCCCTTGGCGCAATACTCGTTCACCATCACATTCGAGCTTCCCAAATTCACAGTCAACTGCCTCGGCAAGTTATTCTCCTAGATCATCCTATCAAACAACCTCAATGTCTCATCAAACTTGCCATTCTTGCTTAAGGCATCCAAAACCGAATTATAAGCCACGGCACTCATCTTCACCTTGGAATACATGTAATTATCATAAGTCAAAGCAATCGTGGTATTTTCATGGGATAAGCAAAGAGGGTTCAATTGAACAATTGGAAGCAGCCGCAGAGTTGTGGTCTTCATCGAAGCATGAATCACAATGTTCGATCCCGGATGCAAAACTGTGGCTGCAACTGAATTTTCCAAGTGTGGCTTGACGGGCAACATTAGGTCTGAAGTTGAGTCTCACCCGACACCAAGGGCCCAAGTCACGGCGTAATAGAGCAAGCTCATGGCGGACGACTGCGAGTGCAGAGTCCATAGCTTCATGGACCGCAGCACATGTCAAAGCTTCAAAGGAGTCTAACGCAGCTGAAACGCGTACGTTCATGGCAGCAAGACGAGAGGTATTGGATTGGGCGGCAAACATGAGGGAAACCAGGAACGAGATGGCTGATACCAATGATAAAGCCTAAATCTCAATGCCCTATTTTCAGATAAAAGTGTTCACGGTTTGAATTGTGTGTTTATTCTTCTCTCTAGGAGTTAAATATAAAGTTGTACAATATCCCACATAATAAGGAATAAGAATCCCAATTATACAAGGAATAAATTATAGGATTACATTCCTAAATTAAATGGTTGACTCATGATGCGAAAATTAACTTAACACACAAATTTAACCCTCTTTTGACAATTGTAGTATAAGTATAAGTAGGGATCGTTTTGGACCGGGGATTAGGAGGGCTTGCTAATAACCTCTAAACTAACTCAAAAACATAAAACTAAATTTAAAAACACTTAACAGGACTCACAAGACTCAAAGCCAACTTAAAATACTCAAAACAGCTTAGAACAGCTAAATAAACTTAAACTAGACAATAGGAATGACTTTGGACGAAAATTGATTTTTACTTAAATCAAAACATTTAAAAACACAAATTAAAACAGATTTGAAACACTTTGAAACAAGAAACTAAAATGGGGGTTTTGATTTGGAGGAAGTTGTAACAAACAAACAAGTATGAAAAACTAAACAGATTGTAAAACAAATTTGAGAAATAAGATGATGGATGGGATAGCTAGAGGCTTTTTCTCCACACATGACATGTATGCAAACAACTCGATTTCCAGTTACTACTTCATTGAATTATGAACGACAATGCTCCAAAATAACCGTGACATCACTAGTTAACTCTCAGATTTTCCTTGTTTTATTGGATTAGATGACATCATTCGACAACCCAAAACATTTTTCTAAAGTTCCCTACATGACATCATAATAGAGATACAATAAAAGATCATTACGTTTAATGAAAATCATAAGCATTGACAAAGCACTTGCAACTATGACATCATGTCACTCATGCTAGGAATTGAACTTAACGCGATCGTTTATAAGCGACCTTCACTACATGTGAATATAAGTTTGTAACGATTATGTGAAACTTCCTTATATTCTAGCAACGAATTTATGCATGCCAATTAAGTGTCGACCCTTAATTAACAAATACAAATAAGTTATCAATCAAATAGTTAAGCCAATTGCATTCACGATTCAAGAGTTCATAACTGGAATTTATCAAATTATATTGCACACATAAATGAATGGCTTTGAAATCACCCCTAGCCAAAAGGGGTTTAGCCACTCATATTTACAACAAAACGAAGGGAAATGAATTTAAACATTAGAAACAAAAGAAAGAAAACACCTAAACGCTCCAACGATCCAAGTTAGACAGCAAGCACATCCAAACACTTTCCTTCCCTTCCTTTGCTACGACACAAGGTGTTGGTAAGTGTTTGAAGGTTTTTTTGTATGGAGGAATGGATGTGAAGATGAATGGATGTGTTTGGATGAAGGTTGTATTGAATGTGGCAAAGAGTGGAGAATTGTGTAGATGATGTGTGTGTGTGTTTTGGATTGATCTTTTCTTTGATGAAGGGTGGATGAATGTATTTATAGGCTAGGGAAAGGATGTAGTGGGAGTTGGTAATGAGTGGATGTGGTGGTAGGTGAATGTGTTGGGTGGTTGAAATGAGTGGATGTAGTGGTAGGTGAATGTGTTGGGTGAAATGAGTGGATGTGTTGGGTGAAATGAGTGTATGTAGTGGTAGGTGAATGTGTTGGGGGAAATGAGTGTATGTAGTGGTAGGTGAATGTGTTGGGTGAAATGACTGTGCTAAAATGGTTATTTATAGGGAGAGGATGATGCACAAACTTCAAATTTCATCAATTCCTTTTGCTCCAAGCATATGCTATCCATTCCATGCCCAAAAATGCTCCAAAATGCACTTCTTTTCCACATTAACCCTTTGGACCTACAAACACATGAAAATAGCTTAAAATACATAATTAACTAAGAAATAACAACATAAATGCATGAGAACAAGCTAACTCAGTCGCATGAATATGCTCCTATCAACTCACGCCAACACTCCCGCTTAAGTTGGCGCATAGATATCTCCTAAGCCCAACTTGTCAAGTGAGTCTTGAAACACCCTTGCTGAAACCACATGAGTTAACACATCTGCTAATTGTTCTTTAAACCTCACATATGGAATATCAATCAATTTGAAATCTATTGATGCACAAAATCAGTGAGGACTTTGGTACAACAGAAAGTGTTAAGTTTGTGACCTTCGCTAGATTGCTCCGGTCATTAGTGTGGATAAGTATGTAAATGGATAGAGACAGGGAAGCAAACACAAGATGTACGTGGTTCACCCAGATTGGCTACATCCACGGAGTAGAGGAGTTCTCATTAATTGTGAAGGGTTTACACAAGTACATAGGTTCAAGCTCTCCTTTTGTGAGTACTAGTGAATGATTTAGTGCAAATGACATTAGGAAATATTGTGAAAGAATGATCTCTATTTATAGAAGAGAGTTTCTAGTTTCATTCTGACATCGACACGTGTCGTGTTGTGATTGGCTTCTGATGTTGACACGTGTCGCGCTATGATTGGCTTCTGGTGTCGACACGTGTCGCGTTGTGATTGGCCTCTTGGTTGGAGGAAAACTCTTCTGGGTCCTTCACGGTATAACGTTGACCGGTGCTCAGTAGTTTTGGGATTGGACAAGTATGGTACAAACAGTGGTCCCTTAAGTTCCCGAGTGAGGGAAACTCCTCGGTTGGGGACTTGCAAGATCCAAGCCATTAAGTAATCACAAAACTTCTAAGTACCGAAGTGTGGTATCATTTTCACTTGCCTTATTTGTCTCATATGTAGATGTGGCATCTTCTCTGGAAGTATTTTCCTCCATCCAGGGGGTGGTATCTTTAACCGATGAAAATGCACAAGGTAATGTATCAATTTCACTTGAAGCTTACTTGTAGTTTCTGGCTTGGTCAAGTGCGATACAAACCCTATGGTAAGAGTCCCCCAAGTCGCCGAGCTAGGAGATTTGTCGAATGAGGTAACAGACAAGGTAAGCAATCAAACTTCTAAGCAAGCAACCTGGATCGGAGTTTAGACTTCGGCTTCCGATTGATTGTTCTCCTTCTCCTTGTGTCGTAAATAGCAACAAGGATAAGGAGAAGCAAATGGAGAAGAGATGATATGAGATACTTTTGCTTTTGAAGAAGTAACTTTCCACAGGCTTATTCTTGAACTGGGCTGGAGGGTTTTCTGGTTTCCTCCAGAGTATAAGGCCAACTCAAGAATTTGAGGGTCAAAATAAGTCCATCAAATCTAGAGTATGTTTAACCCTGATGATATGGGATACTTTTGCTGTTTGACAAAGTAGTGGATGTATCAGCACGTATTCTGTTACGCTTGTCTCCACATGCTTCCTTGTATCCTTCTCACTTGTCCTATCTGTTCCTCAGGCAGATGTGGTATCTTCTCTGGAAGCATAAGATGTTGAAGATGAGTACTCGAAAGTAATGGGCAAGGGGTTCCAGGTAGTTAGTTCTTGACTGGAAGCTTGATTCCAAGTGCTAACTGATTGCTCTCTTTCTCCTTGTCTTGCAGGTAAGAACAAGGCCAAAGGAAAAGATAGGGAAAAAGCATGATATGGGATACTCTTGCTTTTAACCCTGATGATATGAGATACTTTTGCTCTGGTGTGGCTTGTTTGCAGAGGTATTATCGTGAAGAAAAGAAGCTAAGTATTTCGAGAGACTCTGCTGAGAGTGCCCTCTTGGATGTGAAGAAAAGTTGAGTTTTTTTTTTTATTTGCAGGTCTGCCTGGCTATGGAGGATGGAGGTCGACATATATAGGAGTCTCCCAAACAAGAAGTAGTAGTGCTATTCCTTTACCCTTCTTGGTCATAGCAATGTAGTGGGAGTTGCAAGCTTCACATGTTTTAACTTTGTCAGAGCATTTTGAAAAAGTGGTATGTGGTATCTGGAAAGCTGATGTTGCGTGTGAAGATTGCAGACAAGCTTTATTGAAGGAAATCTAGCTCTCGAAGTTCGGAGAGCGGTGCCTCTTCGGTTTTCGAATAAGCAATCTTGTCAGGGATTTGGCTCTCGATATTCAGATAAAGGTGCCTCTTCGATTTTTGAGAAAGCAATCCTGTTGGGAGTCTGACTCTTGAGATTCGGAGAGTAGTGTTTTTTCGATTTTTGAGAAAGTAATCCTGTTGGGAGTCTGGCTCTCGAGATTCGGAAGGCGGTGCCTCTTCGATTTTTGAGCACGTAATCCTGTTGAGAGTCTGGCTCTCGAGATTCGGAGAGTGATGCCTCTTCAATTTTTGAGCAAGCAATCTTGGTGGGAATGTTTTCTCGAATGTGAGTAAAGGTTGGGCATTTTTGCCAGTCTGCCTTGCCACGGAGCACGGAAGTTGACACATATTAGGACTTTCTAGTTTTCAAGCAGTGGTGCTTGATAACTAGAAAGTCCTAATATGTGGTACCCGAGGAAGTGAAGTTGCGTGTGGAAAGTGGTGCCTCTTCGGAATCCGGAGAGTGGTGCCTCTTCGATTTTTGAACTAACGACCGTGTTGCCCTTTCTTTTATAAGGGCACCAATTGTGTGCAAAAATTACATTCAGAGAGTTATTGCTTGTAGGAATTTTCCCCTTACTTCAGAGATTTATTGCACCTCATTTCTCCTTCATCATTTCTAATAATGTCTGGCCCATCCGACTGTCGTTTTGACTTGAACTTTGGTGAAGAGGCAGCCATGCCTTCTCAAGACAACATATGGTGCCCATCCTTCTTATCCCCTACTGGTCCTCTTACCGTTGAGGACTCTGTGATGAATAATGATATGACCGCTGCGGTGGTGGCTAGGAACCTTCTCACTCCCAAAGATAACAGACTACTTTCCAAACGGTCTGATGAGTTGGCTGTTAAGGATTCTCTGGCTCTCAGTGTTCAGTGTGCAGGTTCCAACGCCTATTTGCTCGAACCCGCCAAGTTGAATCATTGGCGGTTGAAGTGATAAGTCTCAAACAGGAGATCAGAGGGCTCAAGCATGAGAATAAACAGTTGCACAGGCTCGCACATGACAATGCTACAAACATGAAGAGGAAGCTCGACCAGCTACAGGAATCTGATGGTCAGATTTTACTTGATCATCAGAGGTTTGTAGGTTTGTTCCAAAGGCATTGATTGCCTTCGTCTTCTAGGGCTGTACCGCGTAATGAAGCTCTAAATGATCAACCTTCGGTGCCTCCTCCTTTTGGGGTTCTGCCTAGTACTGAGGCTTCGAATAATCACCCTCTGGTGCCTCCTCTTTCTGGGGCTCTGCCGACTGCTGAGACTTCTGCTGAGCAACCTTTGTGAAGGCTCCCTCTTATTTGTTTATTTTGATTCATGTATATGTACATATTTGTAACTTATCGGAGATATCAATAAACAAGCTTTGCTTCATTTCAACGTATTGTGTTAAATACACCAAGGCTTTCTTCACTAAGTTCTTTGAATTTTTCCTTTTGTTGAAGCTTGTATGTTGAAGCTTTATGAGTGAAGCATGTAGGTTGAGGTAGTGCTCCCTTAATTTCCCAAGTGAGGAAAACTTCTCGTTTGGAGACTTGAAAAATCCAAGTCACTGAGTGGTCGTGAGACTTCAGAGTATCAAGGTGCAGTAGCATATGGTAGGAGTCCCCCAAGTCTCCGATCGAGGGAGTTGACGAATAAGGCATTTCCTTTCTAATTTCCGACTTTTTTCGATTTTTTTTTCTTCGAATTTTTGAATTTTTGAATTTTTGAATTTTCAAATTTCCAAATATATATATATTAAAGCTTTGTAGGTGAAGCTTTGGTGTTGAAGCTTTGTAAGTGAAGTTTTGAGGTTGAAGCTTTGTTGGGTACCATGAATTGATTTTGCTTCACACTATCTTGATCAAGATAGTGTGAAGCTTTTGTAGGTGAAGCTTTTGTGTTGAAGCTTTGTAGGTGAAGCTTTTGTGGGTGAAGCTTTTGTGGTGGGTGAAGCTTTTGTTGGTGAAGCTTTTATGGGTGATGCTTTTGTGGTGGGTGAAGCTTTTGTTGGTGAAGCTTTTATGGGTGGTGCTTTTGTGGGTGAAGCTTTTGTGGTGGGGGAAGCTTTTGTGGGTGAAGCTTTTGTGGTGGGGGAAGGTTTTGTGGGTGAAGCTTTTGTTGGTCAAGCTTTTATGGGTGAAGCTTTTGTTGGTCAAGCTTTTATGGGTGAAGCTTTTGTAGGTAAAGCTATAGTGGGTGAAGCTTTTGTAGGTGAAGCTTTGGAGTTGAAGCTTTGTAGGAGAAGTTTTGGAGTTGAAGCTTTGTAGGTGAAAATTTGGAGTTGAAGCTTTTGTTGGGTACCATGAATTGATTTTGCTTCACACTATCTTGATCAAGATAGTGTGAAGCTTTTGAGAATTTGTAGTTATCCTCCATTGATGAAGCTTTTGTTGGTGAAGCTTTGGTTTTGCTTCACACTGTCTTGATCAAGAGTGTGTGAAGCTTTTGAGAATTGTGGTTGAACTCTTTTGATAAAGCTCTTGTTGGCACCATAAATTGGTTTTGCTTCACACTGTCTTGATCAAGAGTGTGTGAAGCTTTTGAGAATTGTGGTTGAACTCCTTTGATTAAGCTTTTGTTGGCACCATAAATTGGTTTTGCTTCACACTGTCTTGATCAAGAGTGTATGAAGCTTTTGAGAATTGTGGTTGCCCTCCATTGATGAAGCTCTTGTTAGCGCCATAAATTGGTTTTGCTTCACACTGTCTTGATCAAGAGTGTGTAAAGCTTTTGAGAATTATGGTTGAACTCCTTTGATGAATCTCTTATTGGCACCATAAATTGGTTTTGCTTCACACTGTCTTGATCAAGAGTGTGTGAAGCTTTTGAGAATTGTGGTTGCCCTCCATTGATGAAGCTCTTGTTGGCACCATAAATTGGTTTTGCTTCACACTGTCTTGATCAAGTGTGTGTGAAGCTTTTGAGAATTATGGTTGAACTCCTTTGATGAAGCTCTTGTTGGCACCATAAATTGGTTTTGCTTCACACTGTCTTGATCAAGAGTGTGTGAAGCTTTCTACGAGTTGTAGTGATGGGAAATGTCTGAAGTAGATGCAAGAGGGCTGAATAGCTTGATCTTCGTATGCCATGCACTGAAGTTGTTGTTGGCTTGCAATAAGACTTTGTTGGTGACTATAACTCTTGTTGGGCATAAGTGCTCCCCTAGTTGAGCTGTCAAGCTTGAGGGTTTTTGATTATTTGTGAATGCTAGGAGTTCACATGTATAAGTTGTACCACTTGTCTTCTGGTAGGTGGAATAAATGGTGAGTTGCTTTCATCACTTGGTTGGTGGTACGAAGATGAGTTCATTCTTCACCTGGTTGGTGGCATGAGTGGCAAATTGCCAAATGATATTAGAGTACTGGTTGTACATTTCATCACCTAGTTGGTGGCATGAATGAGAGTACGGGTTGTACATTTCATCACCTGGTTGGTGGCACGAAGATAAGTTTCTTCTTCACCTGGTTGGTGGCATGAGTGGCAAGTTGCCAAATGATATTAGAGTATAGGTTGTACATTTCATCACCTTGTTGGTGAGAATAAGGGCAAGGTGTCGAGGCACATTGTAGCAAGTGTCGAAGACATAAAGTATGTTGAACCATTTCGAAGCACAGTTGGCTTATGTATGGATGTGTTGGAATGTATGATGTTTATGTATGAATGTGTTGGAATGTATGATGTTTATGTATGAATGTGTTGGAATGTATAATGTTTATATTGATTGATATGAGTGATGCTTATGAATGTTTTGTTATGCATGAAGGGATCCATGCTTTTGATATGTGAACCATATTGGTTGTAACACTTAGTATCACATACTTTGTGCCAAAGTACGCATGTTGAAGCTCTGAGTTGGAGTATAAGGGTAGGTTAACATAGACCAAGTGTTCCAGTGCTAGGAACGCAAAAGACTCAGAAGAAGTTGTCTGAATTCCCTCTTCTTTAACTATTTGCCGAATGGCTTGTGTGACAAAAGATCTCAAGCGGTTGAGAGTCAAAACATTTGTAATATGTATGCCTTCTTATAATAGCATTTCCTTCAGTACCTAGTCCTCCACTTTGAAAGAGTGAGGCTTGGCCCCATAGTCATAATAGTTTACGGTACGTTCACCCCTGGTCGTCTTGATACGAACTTTTATCCCTCTTATTGTAATGGGCTTGTTGAGAGTAAAAAACCTTCCTCTTACCAAGAGATAGATACGTTTGGTGACTTAGCGAGTAGCTAAATGGGGTAGGAGATGATGCAATGGGTGTCTGAATGGCCAATATCTCCTCACTTGGTAGAACTCGACTTCCACTTCCCATTTGTTGATAGGGGTTAACCATATGGGGGTTCCCTTGGTATGTCTTTGCTTCGGCGGAGGCGTGGTTGTAAGTCTGTGCCATCACCTCCGAGTAAGTCTTCCAAGTGTTGGCATTGATCATGTACATGAAGAAACAATCACGTAGGCTTGCTGTGAAGGCCTTAAGGGCGGTCTTGTCATCTGCCTCAGCGCAGTGAGAATACTCATTGCTGAAGCGACCGGCATACTCTCGTAGTGACTCGTCCGGCTTCTGGCGAATAGTGTACAAGTTATCTGCAGAATGCAAGTGATCGGTCTGGAAGATGTGTTAAGAGACAAACAGTTTCCTCAATTCCTCAAATGAGTTTACTGTCTCAGGTGGAACATGGAAATACCAATTTAGAGCTTCGCCAGAGAGGGTGGAGGGGAAGAGAAGACATCGCTCTTCGTCGGTGTGCATTTGATATGCCATGGTGGACTCGAAGAGGATAAGGTGTTCAATTGGGTCCTCCCTTCCAATATAGAGTTGTAAACCAAGCTTTTGTTTTGTCTTCGCTTGAAGGGGGTGTCGAGGATCCTTCTTGTGAGAGGGCCAGGCCTGGGTTGGTTCCAGTTAGGTATCCCGACCTGACGTTCGGCCTTCAACTTGTTTACTTCCTCAATGAGCTGTAGGACAAGGGGGTCATGAGTGGAGTTATGTACCACTGGAATTTTCTTTCGTAAGTCTCCATCGCCTCTTGGAAGTAAGAAAGTTTGAACATGGGCGTGTGGTTTTTTCTTGGACTTGCCGTACTGACTTATAGGGCAAGTCTGTCGGAATACCTCGAGTCCCCTGTACCTTTATGTTCCTCTGAGACCTGTCGTTCATTCCCTAGATTTGCAGCTAGCCTAGGTTGTGGGAGGGGACCGAGTCTTTCAGAAACCCTTGGGTCATTAATCTTCGAGCATATGTGGAGGGGATTCTCTCAACGTTGCTTTAGGAAGTCTCGGCAGTTACGATAAACGGCTTTCGATCCTTCCAACCCTTCTGCAAAGAGGTGTCTTCCTCCACTTCTTCTACTTCGGGTCGAAGCATCTGGGTTGAGAGAGGTCTCATGTTGATCAATGTTTTGATGATTAGCTCACTCCTCATCAGGGATACCCATGTCGAAGGAAGGTGACCTCCGTGTTGGAGGGCACCCAGATGATGGTTGATGTCCACAGGGGCAACGCGCTCGCGTGTTTGAGTACACCTAGTTTCGTGGAACGTCTCAAAGAGCTTCTCATACTGCTCCTGGAGAACCTCATTCTTCATTGCTATCTTGTTGTTATGAGCTTTTAGCTCATCGACTTTAGCTTGAATAACAACCCTCTTTCCTTCCTTCGCACTAGGTGCAAGAGGGGTGTCATTCTGTGTGATGTGGCTTCCTTCGCTCCCCATGTTGGAAATGGATGCCTGGTCAAAAGAGAGTGTACGAATGGTAAAAACCAGCTTGGCAAAGCTGAAGAGAGTGGGAATAAGTGTCGTTCCCACAGACGGCGCCAAATGTTGATGCACAAAATCAGTGAGGACTTTGGTATAACAGAAAGTGTTAAGTTTGTGACCTTCGCTAGATTGGTTCAGTCATTAGTGTGGATAAGTATGTAAATGGATAGAGACATGGAAGCAAACACAAGATGTATGTGGTTCACCCAGATTGGCTACATCCACGGAGTAGAGGAGTTCTCATTAATTGTGAAGGGTTTTCACAAGTACATAGGTTCAAGCCTTCCTTTTGTGAGTACTAGTGAATGATTTAGTACAAATGACATTAGAAAATATTGTGAGAGAATGATCTCTATTTATAGAAGAGAGTTTCTAGTTTCATTCTGACATTGACATGTGTCGTGTTGTGATTGGCTTCTGATGTTGACACGTGTCGCACTATGATTGGCTTTTGATGTCTACATGTGTCGCGCTGTGATTGGCCTCCTGGTTGGAGGGAAACTCTTCTGGGTCCTTGACGGTATAACGTTGACCGGTGCTCAGTAGTTTTGGGATTGGTCAAGTATGGTACAAACAAATATGAATAACGGGATTAGTTGGGATTGAGAATGAGGAACCTAATGTCCTAGTGCTTCCATATTTTAATCTTTTACAATTCATTCACTTTTACTTTGTGTTCGATTAATTGTTATTTTTACTTTCGTTTCGTTTCTTTGCATATTTGAATTTGTCAACATAATCCTTCTTTTATTTAAGTTTAGTTTGAAGTCAATCTCTTATTTGAACGACACTCTACTTATCACTATATTACTTAGACGATATTGTACACTTGCAATTATCAACGACAGGTAACCAAAACATTGACATAGCAATCCGATGTTATAGTTTTCAAACTAGTAAAATAAGGAAATCTTTAATTAATTTAAACAGTTTAACCAAACAAAAGAATATTTCCCATACCAAATTACAATTCCTCCAAAGGTCATGGTTAATAGACTTTAATGTAAATATTTAAAAATCAAGACACTGAAAATTTAAAAAAAAAAAACACTGAGAATTGCGGAAAAAAGAAGAATGCACTGAAAATAAAAATAAAAATAAAAAAAAAGAAAAAGAAAAAGAGGAACATCCACCGAGTTGCTTGAAGCTTACCCCATTATTAAGTTATGGACTATGGGAAACTAAATTACTAAGTCTTCCCTACGAAAATACTCGATGAAAAAGTGATCAGCCCAAAGCAAGCTCTAAGATAAAACATTCCCCAAGATCCATGATCATCCTTCCCAAAGTTCAGCGACACTTACTCTGCAAATATACAGCCCAAGAATGTAACAGCAGAAACATAATAATCTACCTTTCAAAATACCTTATCATCCCCAAAGGTCTAAACAGTTGAAGCTTCAAATATTGAAAACAGAAAAGAAAGTAGGAGAAAGGTTCATGCTAAAAAGAGTTTAATCATAAGTTCAAAGTGAGCCCAGTTACAAAAGTTTTGAGCCATTTGAACAAAGAAAAAAAAAAAAAAAAGAGAGAACAAAATTAAAATAGAAAGGGGTGTGATATCCACACACTCCTTTTTACTTCTCTAACACCCTTCTAATTTTTGGCCATTGGATCAGATGAATTGAAGCAGATCAAATAACATAAATTAACAAGGGGCATGTGAGAAGTAAAAAAAGATGTGTAGATAGCATACCCCAAATAGAAAATATACAGGAGGGAAGAAAAAAACTTAAACACTATGAAACATTAATATTTATAAATTATAGAGTGAACAGTACTGAAATTTGAAAAACAAAGCAATCAGGAAGGAACAAAAGGACTTAATCTGTGAAAATATTAAACTATTTCAAGTGAAAATCATTTAAGGAATTTTGGGAAACTGCAGATTTATTCATGAGTCCAAAAAATCGTAAAACTTATTGACATGATTATTAATCTGACATTAAAAACTAAGCAAGCAATTCTCCCAAATCCGATAAAATGGATAATGTGTATCTGTCCATTCAACGGGTTTGATATACAGATACGATGTATTGAGGGTAATTGTGTAAATGAATCAGTTGGATAATACTTAGAGTTAGTTAGATATTTGTTTTGTTAGTTGAGGTGTGTAGTTTATTGGTTAAGAGTGATTGGCGGTGACATGTGTAAATGAGTTGTATATATACAACAACTTTGTAATCTTATTATTCATTCAATGAAAGATATTCTTTCCAATATGGTATCGTCCATCTCTGTCTAGCGACTGGATCCACATCCACGCTTTTCATCTTCGCCTTCGTCGCTAAGTTTTCCTGCAAAGCTTCATCGCTAAGCTTCTCCTCTCTTGAAGCTTCTTGCACTCGTAAACCCTAATTTCTTCTGCGAATTTCAATGGCGATTTTGACTTCTCCCTCCTCTGACTCTGGTTCTCAGATTCATCCTCCTCCGATCATCAATTCAAGCCTTAATTTCTCTAGCGCTTCTCCGATTTCGTCCATTACGATTAAGAATATTGGATCTATGGTGCCGATCAAGTTGACCACGACAAAATACTTGACCTGGAGTGCCTTGTTTGCTCCAATTTTTCGTCGCTACAATCTTACTGGCATCATTGATGGCTCAGTTGCTTCACCGCCTCAATTTCTCACCGATTTAAATGGAAATCACACTCTGAATCTAGCTTATGTTACCTGGTTTGAGAATGACCATAACATTCTCATATAGATCAACTCCACACTTTTTGATTCATTGATACCTTATACTATTGGAGTTAATTCTTCTAGAGAACTGTGGGCCAAATTGGAATCAAGACTTGTGTCTGCTTCTCAATCACATATCCATGAGCTCCGATCTCGCCTTTGAAGCATCACTAAGGGAGATTCAATTGCTGCACAATTTCTTCAACAAATTGAAGAGATCGCTGATGCTCTTGCCAGTGCCGGAGCTCCGATGGAAAATTTCAAGTTGATTTCTGTCACACTTCACGGCCTTCCACTGGAATATGATTCGTTTGTTGATGCAATTCAATTTCATCTTGGATCCATAACAATTGATGAACTTCATGATCTTCTTCTCAGCAAGAAGATTTAGTTTACCAATCGGAAAAAAAACTACTCAGTCCTCGCTGTTTCAGGCCTACAAGTCTTCTTCTGGTATTCTTCCAACACCTAATTCTCAAGCTCTTGTGGTGTCACACAACTCCAATTCCAATTATGCACAAGGTTGTGGAATGGATTGCAATAATACTCAAGGTCGAGGCTCTTTCTCAAACCCTAGGAATTTTTAGGGTCAAGGCAATTTCCGATCCAACAATTTTCGACAGAATTCTTCTTGCCAAGGCTATCAAAGGTACATTGTGGTGGTCGCTCCAATTACAACTCATATGGCAAGAAAGTTCCATGTCAAATTTGTCAACAATTTGGGCATGAGGCATTTAACTATCCTCAGCGTATGAATCCAAATTTTTTTGGTCATTCTTCTCCTTCATCTATGGTTGCCAGTACCGATGCTTCTTCTCCAACTTGGCTTGTTGACTTTGGAGCTAGCAATCACATGACCAACTCGTACAACAATCTACAAAATCCAGAATCTTACACAGGCCCTGAGCAAGTTTATATTGGAGATGGCTAACGTTTACCAATTCTTCACTCTGGATCATCTCAATTAAATACTCCTCATTACAATTTTCAACTTAATAATGTGTTATATGTCCCTGATTTGAAACACAATTTTCTTTCTACGAATCAATTTCTTATTGATAACTAGTGTTCTCTTCATCTTTATCCTTTTCACTTCTTGTGAAGGATATTTCTTTGAGGAAAATGCTCTTTAAAGGGCCAGTGAGAGATGGCTTCTATCCCTTTCAACCTCTCAACTCTAGTTTTATGATTGACAATCATCATGCATTTGCTACTTCTGTTAATGCTTCAAGAGACATCTAGCATCAAAGATTAGACCACCCTTTTGTTAAGATCATAAATAAGTTGACTTCTAAGTCATGTATTTCTGTTTATGGTAGTACACACACTATTTTTTGTAATGGTTGTGCTTCAAGTAAAAGTTCTAAACTACCCTTTGTTTATGTACATTGTCATACAAGTAAGCCTTTGGAACTACTTCACACAGATGTTTGGGGGCCATCATCTCTATCTTATGTACATCACCATAGGTACTATGTCATCTTTGTAGATGATTTTACAAAATATTGTTGGTTTTTTCCTATGCAAAACAAATCTGATGTATTCAGTAATTTTGTCAAATTCAAAGCTCATGTTAAGAATGTGTTGTGTATAAAAATTATGGCTCTGAGATTTGATCCTGGTGGTGAATATTTGAGTTCCCAATTTTCTAATTTTCTTGTTGAGCATGGCATCAATCATCAACTAAGCTGTCCTCACACACCATAACAAAATGGTTGTTCTGAGCGCAAGCACATACACTTAATTGAGACAACAAGGACCTTATTAATAGTATCTCAGGTTCCTCATACCTATTGGGATCATGCTTTTGCTACTACGGTTTATCTCATTAACAAAATGCCTACTGCATCTAAGGCTTCTCCATGGGAATTATTTTTCAATAGATCACGTTCTTATCATGCTTTGAAAATATTTGGATGCAATTGTTTTCCTTGGTTGTAGCCTTATTCTCAATCCAAGTTGGACCCCAAAAGCAAACAATGTATTTTTATGGGCTACAGTCTTAATCACAAGGGTTACAAATGTTTAGATCTCAGCTCACACAAGATATATGTTTCCAGACATGTTATTTTTGATGAATCAAGATTTCCTTTTCACAAGCAAGTCCCTACAACAAGCTCAACATCAATATTGTCCAGTGTACCTCTTAGTTATTCTATTCCATCTCAGTTGAGATTCTCTACAAGACAATTCTCACCTGTCAATGCACCATCAAGTGTCTCTAATTAGGAGCATATTATAATAAATTGTGTCCTATTACAACTACCAGTCCAAAGTAAATGAAATTAGTAGCATATGATATCTCCACTATTCGTTTTCGCAAAACAAATCAATATCAAAACAATTTTCAAAATATAGGAGATATATATTACTACTAATTGTGTCCATTTTAGTTTAGTGGCGTATGATACTCCCATTATTTGTTTCGAGAAAAACAAATCAATATCAAAAATGAATTTTTCAAATATTGGAAGAAACTACTACTACGAAGGTTTTTGCATTCCTTTGAATTTGGACTTTATAGTTATCTTAGGCTCTTTGGATGACTATAGACTTAAAAGGTTGATTCAACAACGAGCCAACATTGTTGAATAAGATCTAGGGAAGATTGCATCGTTTTAATTACGCGCTTTCAATCCAATTAAAACATTTTTCATTGATCCATTAGAAACGGAAAACAATCATTCATTGCTAATTAGGGCATTTGACCCAACAAATCTTTAATCTCATGAAAACCCCTTTTAATATGTCTCCTTACCAATAGTTAAAGAAAATCTAGTCTAGTACTAGAGGGAATCAACTAATTGAAAGAGATATAGAAGTAATAAGAATTACAAACCGATTTGTACATATTCCTACAAATTACATATACAAAGAGGGAGAGAAAGATTAAGGTCTAACGTGTTGCGGTCTAATTGAATTGATAATTAAAACACATTCCCAAGGTTCAAACAATTTGAATTTAGCGGCCTAACTCGTAGCTCAATTATCGTTTAAGGCACAAGTCCTGTTGGAAATGTGCCCTAAAACCAATCATATGATGATACTTTACGGACATTTCACATGTTAAACTAATCTAGTTTAAATATAAAGGGCAAAGATTATTGTTTGAGCCGTCTCATATAAATGTTATATGCTTAAACGATAAGTCCAAGGAATATGTGATTGGGAGAATGCAATCTAAAGAAGTTAGATTCATGAGACCATTCTTTCGTAGACACATCCTAAACGTTCCTGATCATAGGATTGCCAATTGGGCATTGACAGTCCGTTAAGATCAGTACGTGCTGTGCCTTCTCTCAGGGAAAGTGACTAGTCTCGAGTCATTGGTGTGTGTGACATCAAGACAAGTACGTAGGTGCTCAATAGAGAATGAGTTCACTGAACACGATCAACGAAGAGTTCTCATATTCATGTCACATGAGAACTCATGGTTGGGATAATGCAAAGTAGTCCTTTGACCTGAGGCATCACAGTTGTCTTGTGATTAAGTCCTTGATCTTTGATTCTGTCAAAGTCACCCCATCCGCGGGTGTCCACGGCATCGTTGGGGTTAAGCCACTTAGCCATGGAGGCAATTGAATGCGCAACAAGGGATCTCTAACCTTCAAACCGTTTGGGGGAGAATACTCTATGATATGATTAAAAATCTCTGATCAGAGTATGAATGAGATTTAGGAAGGCGTTCCAAATCACATTCAAGGTAATCATATAAGTAAACGAATCACATTGGATAGTAGACATGAATAAACTATCAAACCAAACAATGTGGTCAAGAGTATTGTATTAGAGAAAGACCGTATTGCATTTGTAATCCTAAACTGAATAGGTTCTCCACCTCTTCTGATTAGCTTGGGTAACCATGATATGCTGCTAGGTGTCACTCATGGTTTGTGGAAGCCCTAAATGTGTATAATCACTAAAGGGAGAATTGAAAGTAAGTTTCAATTCACAATCGATGTGAAATGGTTTTAATCGCCCACTGCCTCGCTAAAAGGAACCTAATGGATCGTACACCATGTAAGGTGGAGATTGAAGAAACAATGGAGATGAGTAAGAAAATTAAATGGTTTAATTATTTATGGCAAGGATTAATTAATATGTTAATTAATCAAACGAATAAAGTTCGTTAAAAGACCACGGGTTAGTTTTGGGCCTCAAGGCCCAATGGGCTTCGAACGTCAAGCCCATTGACTTAAGTTGTATGACAACTTAATTCACAAAGGCCCAAAAGCCCAATAAAACCCTTATGGCCGGGCATGTTAGAGAGAATGGCCTTTTGGTTCTTTAGGTTACTTATTTGAAGTGACTATATAAAGGACTTTATAGCCTAAATTCATTAAAAGGGTTCTTTTGGAGAAAATTGGAGAGAACATGTCTCTCATTTTCTCTCTAAAGAGGCCGGCCCCCTTGGAGGGATTAGCTAGCAATCCAACTCCTCCAAGGTCACTCATTTCTTCTCCAATCTAACCTTGGTGTGGAAACTTAGAGGTTCTCAATTTTGGGAACTTGGAGAATCTATTCTTCCATCCAAATCCATGGATCTAAGAAGCAAGGAATGAAGGCCCTCTCCTTGGGTGATTAGCCTTTGCTTATGCAAAGAGGAATCTACAAAGGTATAAATTTCTCAACTCACTTTGATTTGAGTTGAGTCTTGGTTCACCAATCTACTAGGCTTTGAATTTCATGGGTAATGTTTTGTTTTTGAGTGCATGCTAGCATGATTCCGCCTGTAATTGTTAATTGCATGCTTATAGATGTTGCTCAAATGAACATGTTCTCACAAAATCATCCTTCAAGTGGTATCAGAGCCTAGGTCTAGTAGTTGGTGAATCCTTTTGGGTTTTGTAGTTCATAGTTTTGATTTAAAAGTTGTAATATGTTACAAGCTTTATTCTTGTTTCTTTGAATGTAAATTTTGTTAGAAAATTTGCCATCTCAAATGTTGTAGATGTAGTTCATATGAGCATGAATATTGGAGCTAAAATTTGGTGCCATGCTTTTGGGAAAATTCGGCCAAATCCAAAGGGTGGATTTTTGGGTTCTTGTTTGACTTGTTAAAAGTGTTTTCAAGTGACTTTTGGAACCCCTATGTACCCTAGTATGGTTGTATGTTATTTCCCTTAAGTTTGAATGTTTTTGGGATGTTTTTTTGAGTGAAAACATTCATGGAGCTCTTATGGGTTTTCATGGATGTTCTTCATTGTTCTTGATGTTCTTGCCAAGAACAAAAAGGTTTGATGTTTTGATTCAAAGTTTTGATTTATTTCATAAAGTCTTTGTTTTGTGTTGGTGGGTGTGACTTATCTATCATAAAAACATTTATTATTTTTGAAAGGTGATAGAAATGGTGATGGGTGTGTAAGAAGGACTTCTCTTACACACACACCACTTGCATGGCTTTATTCACATCAACCTATTTCCACTTGCATGGCTTTATGACTTAGTTGAAAAATTTCCAAATTTTTGTGGACTTATCTCCACTCCTTTTTTCTCCCTAAAACCGGCCACCCTATTAAAATAGGGTATTTTTGGGGCTTTTATGCAATTACATAAAGTTTTGATACTTTTGTGTATTTGTATTTTGACTCGAAAGTTTACGTTTTGACGTTAAGGCCTAAAACGCTAAAGGACAAATTGTTTTGCTCCTTTAATGAAGTTTTGAATTTATTGAAATTTTTGGGTTCTAGTTGTAATTACATGAAGTAGTGGACTTTTGTGTTTTTACAAAGTGACCCCAAAAGTTTGTGTTTTTGCAATATAGCCCAAAAGTTGTGGTAATTGCATTTTGGCCCAAATTAGGTTGAGAACAAAATTGTTTTGTCTCTTTAAATGAGAATTGGATTTTCATTTTATTTAGCTCCATTTAAATCAATTTTATGGATACAAAAACCAAATGAAAATGTTGCATTCAATTTAATTAGTTAAAGTGTTAATTAATTAAAGGGTGATTATGAACCTAAGCCTACGATAATTGAGCTATGTGAAAGGCCATTTCAAATTTGTTTGAACCATGGGAATGTGTAGATTAGATTTTGGTTGTAATTTGATTTGATCAAATGTTGTAAAAGAGCATAAGCTCTTCTTTACTTTAAAGTAATTTGAATTATGCAAATGTTGTAATGAGCATAAGCTCACCTTTACTTTGAAGTACTTCTTTCTTGCTTTATTTGATATGCATGAAAATGAAGTAGTTGGGTCCAACGCCCCTAAGACAACACGCCTTAATGTGATTAAACGCGTAACTAAAATCAATCACCATCCCTAGACCGAGATTCAACACTAGACTCGTGTTGAATCTAAACAAAGGTTCATAGTCATCCTAAGGCCCTAAGGCAACTATATAGTCCATCAAATGAATGCAAAAGTTTATGTTAGTAGTATCATATACTCTTGCTTTAAAAACCGTTTTATAAGCATAGTGGGAGTATTATATACAACTAAAACAATCATATGGACCAATAGTTGTAATAGGACCAAAATTGTTTTAATAAGATTAAAATGTATGTTTATATATGATGAGACCTAAAACCCTCAACCAAACCATTATTAAGTTGATAAGCGTGAGAGTGCTTTGAACACTCTTTCGTGGCCTTCCACCGTGGTAGGCTCCAATCGTTTATGACTTGTACACCGCCTTCACCCTATCATGGGGGAGTGCAAAGTGCATGCTTATACTCAGGATGAGTTTATTTAAAACATTTGATGAGGTTAAGGTAGGCAACGAGTGTGGCCAACATCGTATCATCGTGAGGTCATACTTGAACCCCTTTCTAAACCGGCATGGTGGGAAAGAACTTAACTAAGAGGAATGGAGCCAACATCATATCATTGTGAGGTAACATTCTCTAGAGGCCAAATAAGATGGGTACTTGCAAGAGATGCAAATGAGTAAGCGTACTCTCTCATTATTATTAATGCTAGCCAACATCATATCATTGTGAGGTGGGCTTGGTAGTAGTGAGTCTCCCATACCCTACTAAGAGTTTCCTCCAAAACTCTCGAATTCCAATGAGGGATATGGAATTTGCCAAAAATAGTGGGTGGTGCTATTTGATTTAAAGACCCGGATCAAATGGCTTAAAATCAATCAATTTATATTCGTTATGTATTTATTTACCAATATATTTGCAAACGCTATCCAACACTTGACAAATAAAAGCCGAAAGCTTTAGTTTCCGGACTTGGTACCACCCCAAAGATTGTCTTAAAAGGATTGCATATGTACCTAAGTAGTCTTATCCTAACAATCTTCCTATTGATAATGTATCATTGAAAGAACATGTTAGATAAGTCTATCATAAAGAGGACAACACTTTTAATGTCATAATTCTTCAATTACAAATTGTTGTATGAAGAAATAAGAGTTGCTTTGAACAACCCTTAGTCAATGCAAACACTAGTGCTTGTTTCTTTGTTAAATGAACAAAGAACTTGAGAAGAAAGCACAATGGCATGGACACTTTATGTGCCATGATTCTTCACTTACAAATTGTTGTATGAACAAATGAGAGTTGCCTTGAACAACTCTTGAAAGTTTGTAATTATGTTTAGAACATAATGGTTGGTTGACAAAAATAGTCCATTAACATGGACTTATGATGATTTTGAATCATTGAGTGTTGAAGTGATAAACCACTTAACGAGACGGAAACTAGGCAAGGACTTCACCTTTGTGTCCCTATCCTAATGGTTCACTAAGTTTATTGTAAACTATATAGTGAACAATAAACACATGATCTCCAAAATGTTTGATGTGTATAACACAATTGAAATAAGTTTCAAGAGAGATAGTGGGAGTTTAGGGACCATGACTATTGTAGTCAAAGGAGAAGTCAAAAGAAGAAGATAAAATTAACTCCAAGGGAACAAACTTTCTTTATGAAAGGATGGACATTGGAAGGGGTATGTGCAAGAAATGTCTTGCAAGTGTCAAGAACACACCTTTCGAAGGTGTTGTAAATTGTTCTTGAATAGTTCAAAACAGTTGGTTCTTCTACTTGAATGCTTGATTCTGTATTAGTAACTATGTTTTACAATCGTTGTAAAAGTGTGACTAATAAGAAGTAGAAGATATATGAGAGAAGAAAAGGTGCTTCACATTCGGAACGTGAATAAAATATAGATCTCTGCGAAAGCAGATAGTACTTACTTCCTCATATGAACTACCAAAGAAATTGGAAAAACCAAAGATAGTCTTTACATTCCAATTTTAAGGAACTTAATTCCGTCACTATAGTAGAAATGGATGAATGTTTTGTTTGACAAAACATTGTTCTTTATTAATTAATGATTGGATTATTGTAATCTAATTGATTGTCTCTATAGTAGAGATGATATGGTAGTGTTAACTGTTTAGAACATAATGATGCTTAAAACCCAAAAGGTTGCAAGGTAGTGACTAATCCCAACTGAGTTGTGATACCTCTAAAACATAAATTACGAGTTGGTCATAGATGGATGCTTTGGATCGTAAGATCCGGATCCAATACCTTCTTGTTAAAATTGTATACAGGCGAAATGTTCGAATCTTTATTCTTTTGGAAAGAAGAAAGAATCACAAAGTTGTTGAGGTTAATTCACTTAGATGTTAGTGGCACTTGTCCACAACATAATACTACTCATGTTGTATGACATTCACCGAAGATCACTCTCGGTTGGACTATAGTTTATTTTGAATAAACACAAGTCCGAATACTTTGCAAAAGGTTTCAAAGAATTCAAGAAATGTAAGTTGATGAGTAAGACATCTAAAGTATTGACCTCATTAGATTTGATCCAAGGAAAGGTAACACTTTAGATGAGTTTCCTTGAAAGATATCAAGGAAAGAAGCATCATAAGATAATAAATTTCTCCATTAGGAGAAGAACGAACTCGAATAAGATTTAGTTCGTTAGATGTTATCTATTACCCATATATAAGATATATATACTTCTAAGACAATATGATTGTCAATTAGAAGATCTTCCAAAATTTTCATAACTCCATAAGATGTAGTTGGAAATAAAGACAAATCTTAAGCATGTTAAGATTTGGGGTTGTGTGCTAATAAGCAATATTTGTTTGATAACAATCTTGTGGGATATCCTTAAATTAACTTTTGGATATCGCTTCTATAAACCAACTAACAAAGGTTGTTTTGTTGGATAGTTCATTGTAGTCTTACAATATGATTTGCCTAAGTGCAAATGAATGAGAGATAGAACTCAAAGAATGGGTTCTTTGAGAGACAAGATAATAATCAACAAATATAACAACCTAGTTCCTATACCAAAAGCTCCAAGGTAGTCGAGAAGGATTTATAAACCGTCTCAGTTGAATGGTTTGAACTTTATGACTATGTCATAGAGTTACACCTCTTAATTCGAAAGAAATAAGAATGAAAATCCTTATGACTACATTGAGTGTATATATGATATATACTCAAGGAAATGGTAAAGTACCATTTGACCCGAAATAATGAAACCTTCATAAGCTAATTGGTAGCTTAAGGTGACTACAATCAAAGAGAATGGTTGACTTTGATGAAACCATCTTTGAGATAGTCTTGGTTTCAATTAATTCAAAGATTGCTAGCTACAACTAAATGGTGATTCAATGTTTGAACATAATATGAGTTTCCGAAACCATTATTAAGATAGTCTTGATAATATATGTCTAAAACTATAAATCACAAGACATGTAAGTTGTAGAGATCCATCCATCATGAATCTTAGCAAGCTAGTGGGAGCTATAAGCATTTTATCGTTTGATTTCTCATAAAGATGTAAATGAATCTTTTGTTTACTAGGTTTACAAAAGATTAGTGGGAGTTAATCATTTTCCTAAAATTGAAATATATATATGATATATTAATTTTGGAAATGAAAAGAATACTTCTTCTATATACATTGGATGGAAATCTATATTGATAGATTTTAGGATATAATTGGATTATATCATGCCCTAATAATAGACAGAATATGCTAGGAAGTTTCTCATATGATGATAAACTTCAATTAGGAGAACAACTCTAGTGAGACTAGGAAATTGCTCTTCTTAAAGGGAACGTACCCTTTGACTCCCAAAGAAATAATGCGTAAATAGAATCCTTTATGCGTAAGCAGAAAGCTGATTTATGTATTTCATATTGTATGAAAACATTGATATGAGTTGTACCTAGAACGGTACAAGACGATATCAGTGCAAGCCCAGGATCAGAACCATGGCAACTGTCAAGTGAGTCCTTAAGTATTTAAGAAATACTAAAGGATAAATTCCACAAAGATCGAGGAAGAATTAGAGTAACGTAATGGAAGCGTAAATGTATTAGATTATGAATCTAATCCATCATTGGATGTTTCTTCATTATGAATGAAGAGATAAACATATATCTCTTTATTATGACTAAAGAGATATTTGGATGGAAACATTAAAGTAATGACTTTAGTGTGTTCCATTATGAATGCAAAATATATTGCCATATAGAAGCTTACAACAATGTTGTTTGGATGGGAAAGTTCATTTATGAACTCTCTATTCGATTCCAACCAGAAAGTGTATCTAGTGTATCGACACTATGACACTAATGGGGCGATAGCTCAAGCCAGGGAATCAAGGTCTTATCAAGATCCGAACACATATGAGAGACTGAACCACATGATTGAGAATCATGTATAATGGTGACGTCGTTATTCTCAAGGTTGCTTCTATGGATAACATATATATATCCATTGTCTAGGCCTACTACTCAGCCATTTATGAAATGACTACAGAAAAGGTATCATCACTGATGACCAAGCTGATTGGCTCTAGTGCAAGTGGGAGATTGTTGGAAATGTGCCCTAAAACCAATCATATGATGATACTTTACGGACATTTCACATGTTAAACTAATCTAGTTTAAATATAAAGGGCAAAGATTATTGTTTGAGCCGTCTCATATAAATGTTATATGCTTAAACGATAAGTCCAAGGAATATGTGATTGGGAGAATGCAATCTAAAGAAGTTAGATTCATGAGACCATTCTTTCGTAGACACATCCTAAACGTTCCTGATCATAGGATTGCCAATTGGGCATTGACAGTCCGTTAAGATCAGTACGTGCTGTGTCTTCTCTCAGGGAAAGTGACTAGTCTCGAGTCATTGGTGTGTGTGACATCAAGACAAGTACGTAGGTGCTCAATAGAGAATGAGTTCACTGAACACGATCAACGAAGAGTTCTCATATTCATGTCACATGAGAACTCATGGTTGGGATAATGCAAAGTAGTCATTTGACCTGAGGCATCACAGTTGTCTTGTGGTTAAATCTTTGATCTTTGATTATGTCAAAGTCACCCCATCCGCGGGTGTCCACGGCATCGTTGGGGTTAAGCCACTTAGCCATGGAGGCAATTGAATGCGCAACAAGGGATCTCTAACCTTCAAACCGTTTGGGGGAGAATACTCTATGATATGATTAAAAATCTCTGATCAGAGTATGAATGAGATTTAGGAAGGCGTTCCAAATCACATTCAAGGTAATCATATAAGTAAACGAATCACATTGGATAGTAGACATGAATAAACTATCAAACCAAACAATGTGGTCAAGAGTATTGTATTAGAGAAAGACCGTATTGCATTTGTAATCCTAAACTGAATAGGTTCTCCACCTCTTCTGATTAGCTTGGGTAACCATGATATGCTGCTAGGTGTCACTCATGGTTTGTGGAAGCCCTAAACGTGTATAATCACCAAAGGGAGAATTGAAAGTAAGTTTCAATTCACAATCGATGTGAAATGGTTTTAATCGCCCACTGCCTCGCTAAAAGGAACCTAATGGATCGTACACCGTGTAAGGTGGAGATTGAAGAAACAATGGAGATGAGTAAGAAAATTAAATGGTTTAATTATTTATGGCAAGGATTAATTAATATGTTAATTAATCAAACGAATAAAGTTCGTTAAAAGACCACGGGTTAGTTTTGGGCCTCAAGGCCCAATGGGCTTCGAACGTCAAGTCCATTGACTTAAGTTGTATGACAACTTAATTCACAAAGGCCCAAAAGCCCAATAAAACCCTTATGGCCGGCCATGTTGAGAGAATGGCCTTTTCGTTCTTTAGGTCACTTATTTGAGGTGACTATATAAAGGACTTTATAGCCTAAATTCATTAAAAGGGTTCTTTTGGAGAAAATTGGAGAGAACATGTCTCTCCTTTTCTCTCTAAAGAGGTCGGCCCCCTTGGAGGGATTAGCTAGCAATCCAACTCCTCCAAGGTCACTCATTTCTTCTCCAATCTAACCTTGGTGTGGAAACTTAGAGGTTCTCAATTTTGGGAACTTGGAGAATCTATTCTTCCATCCAAATCCATGGATCTAAGAAGCAAGGAATGAAGGCCCTCTCCTTGGGTGATTAGCCTTTGCTTATGCAAAGAGGAATCTACAAAGGTATAAATTTCTCAACTCACTTTGATTTGAGTTGAGTCTTGGTTCACCAATCTACTAGGCTTTGAATTTCATGGGTAATGTTTTGTTTTTGAGTGCATGCTAGCATGATTCCACCTTTAATTGTTAATTGCATGCTTATAGATGTTGCTCAAATGAACATGCTTTCACAAAATCATCCTTCAAGTCCATAGTCAACCATTTATCTAACTACTTAATCACATTAAATAATTAAATTCGAATGCAACATAATCAATTAGATTTAGTACATATGGGCATAATTGTATGATGAGTTTAAACTACAAACAAAATTACAAAATCAAAATATTTTGTCCTCTAGAGGGGCCGAAATGCAAATATAGAAAGTTAGGGGTCAAACCGCAAATACTAGAAAGTATAGTCAACTTTTCAAATTGCAAAAAAGCCTACATGGAGCCCTTTGAAAGGGAGTGGCCGGCCTAGGTATGTTGGGTGAGGGAGAAGACCATACTTCTCCCTTTATGTCAAAATTAAAGGGCCATGCCTTTCCTTGTCGCCTTTTGTAGTTGTCGTACTTTTAGGTATGGCTTTAGGTATGGCTTCCTAGTCTTGTCTAGGATGGAGTAAATATAGGGTGGTTTTTAAAACAAATTTAACAATAGTCAACAAAGATTAAATCCTAAAACCAAAATAAATGAAGAACAGCAAGAATAAAAATATGAATACTAAGAACAAAACCATGAAAACAATTTCAAGATTTTAGCTTTCTTGGTGGTTTTTCAAACCAAAAACAAAAGTGACAAGGACTTGGCTTTTTAGCTTAAAAGTGTGTGTGTGTGTGTGTGTGACTCAAAAAGAAACACAAACACAAGCTAAACCCCCCCCCCCCCAAAAAAAAAACGGTGCCCTCTCCATGGAAGAAAAACCCCAAATTTTGTTCAAAAACTCACTCTTCATTCATGCATCCAAAACACTTTTTGCATACATATCCTTTTCAACGCTTGAAACACATTTTTCAACACTTGAAAAACAAAAGATAAACATATCTAGAATGAAGAAATAATATGTCAAACATAAAAACAAAACCCATATGCATAAAATCCAAAAAAGACACATCAAATATAAACCTTTGGCTCTGATACCACTTGAAGGGAAATTTTGAGATTTAAGTGGGATTTCTAGTGACTAGCATGCATATACAATTCTAAATTTCTATAATAAGCAACGGAAGCATATTATCACAGATTATCAAAGCTATAGCCATGCAAATCCCCTTCAAGAAGCATAGGTTCATATATGATGCATCAAATAAAATATTGAAGAACAAAGTGAAGGTTGAGTTTTATACCTCTTGATCTAGACTTTAGACCGAGGATGGACAACCTCCAAGCTCTTTGTTCTTGGAACTCCTTGAGTTTAGCCTCCTTTCTTGTTTCCTCCACATTGATAGATTTGGAACTCCTTTGATTCTCCTCTAGTCTCCCAAGTATAAGACCTCTAAAGATCTACACCCACTAGTGTAGTAAGATATATGTCGGAATAACCAAAAGGAGAAGAGATGATTAGCTATTTCCCCTTTTGGTGGCCGGCTATGTATGTGTGTAGAGAGAGAGAGAGAGAGAGAGAGAGAGACTAGTTTTTCTCTTGTTGAAAAGAACACACAAAAGCCCTAATGAAACTTTTTCATTAAACTCCCTTTATGAAGGTAAAAGAAGTAAGTCAACTAATTGACTCCTTCTCTCTCTTCTTTCCTCATCTTTAGCCGGCCCCTTAGTGTTGGTTTCGACTTTGGATTTTTATTATTTCAAGTCATCCTATGCTTGAATAAAAAGCCTAATAGGTTTGGGCCCGATGGGGCCAAATGAACTCGAACTTTTCTTTAAGCCCAAAATGATCTTTCATTGCTTCTACGATTTCTTTAGACTTTCTAATTAATCATAGCACTTAATTAATCTAATTAATTAATTCCATCATCATTTAGTTGTCTCACCACAAGAGTGTATTGATGTACAATCATTTTAGGTTCTAATTAGCAAGGCAGTGAGGTGATTGGTATCAATCCAATTGATTAGTAATTATCCAATCACTCAGTGAATTAAAACTTACTTTTAATTCTCCTTCTTCTTTGATGACTACTTATTTAATCATCTAGAAGAACCCAGAAGCCATGAGTGACATCTAACCATATATCATGGCTACCCAAGCTAATGTAGAATTTGGCCGGAGAACCTATTGAGTTGGAATTACAATGTAATTCGATCCTTCTTTAATACAATACTCACAATCACATTACTAGGGTATGGATACTTAATGTCAAACCCCTAATGTGATTATACCAAGTTATATGATTCAATCGAGTCGTATAGGAAAGCCTTCCATCATTACGCTCGATACTTCGGCCGTAGATGCCTGAATCATATCTAAGAGTATTCTTCCTCTCATAACGAGGATTAAAGGTCCCTTATTGATCATTCACATGCCTTTGAGAATAAATCACTGACCCCAACAATGCATAGAACACATCCAAGATGAGATGTGGTCACGTCTCATTATCAAATGATCAGCAACGTATACCCAAGATAGCTATGATGTCTCAGGTCAAAGGATTACTTACATTATTCCAACCAATAGAGTTACTTGCTTGACATATGAGTAGACCTCCATGCAAGTACTCTCGTTTGATTGTGTTCAGTGAACTTATTCCCTTAATGAGCACCTACATACTTGTTTTAATGTCACTACACAAATGGCTTGAGACTTTCCATCCTTCCCATTTCAAGGGGACATAGTATGTACTGGTCTATGTATTGTCAATGTCCCTCTGACAATCTTATGACCAGGAACCTTCTGGACATTATGGTTATGTGAAGAAGATCTCTGCAGTCTAACATCATTAGATTACCTCTTCCATCGATCCATTATCCATGGATTCACTATTTTGGACGTATATCATTTATTGAGATAGTCCTAATGAGTGATTTTGCCCTTTTGTTATATTAAAGATATCTACACATACATACATTGTCCTAAAAGGTTTTTTTTTTTCAAAGATTGACTTTCAGGGCATAGCTCCAACAATCAATCTCACTCATATCTGTCATCTCCACAAATCTCTCTATGGACTAAAACAAGCTCCAAGAGCTTGGTATGAGAAACTTCATGGAGCTTTGACATCTCTAGGGTTCACTAGTTCTCAGTCTGATCACTCTTTGCCAAAACAGGTCAAATGGTGTTTATCTTGGTTTATGTTGATAACATAATTGTCACCTGACCATCAATTGAAGCTTGCAAACAAGTAATAGCTCAACTCAATTCCATGTTTCCCATCAAGGATGTAGGTGTTCTCCACTACTTTTTTGGTATTGAGGTAAAAAGATCATCCAAAGATTTTACATTTCTCAAACCAAATACATACTGGATATGTTGAAGAAAGCACAAATGGATGGAGCTAAACCTTATGTCACTCCTTTGAGTACTTCCAAATTAGATCACACATCTCCTTTACTAGAGAATCCTACAAAATATAAATCTCTAGTGGGAGCTCTTCAATACTTAACTTGGACAAGGCCAAATTTTTCTTTTGCTGTGAATCTTGTCTGCCAATTCATGCATAGTCCTAGGAAATCTCATTTTCAAGCAATGAAAAGAATTTTCAAGAATCTTAAGGGCTTTATTGATATGGGTTTGTGGTTTTCTAAATGTTCCTCCACTCCATCAACTACAACATTCTGAGATGTTTATTGGGCAGGCTGCTTAATTGACAAAAACTCCACTTGAGGTTTCTGCATTTTTCTAGGCTTATCCATTATTAGTTGGAGTGCCTAAAAGCAACCCACTATTACTCACTCGTCTACTGACGCTGAATACTGATCATTTGCCAACGCTACTGCAGAAATCACTTGAATCTGCAAATTGCTGGTTGATATTGGTTACAAACCTTCTTCTATTCCTCAACTCTGGTGTGATAATGTTCTGCCATATCTTTGGCCACGAATCCATTGTTTCATGCTTGTACCAAACCTCTTTCTACGTTGAGATTGATTACCACTATATTCAAGAAAAGGTTTTGGCCGAAGAAATTTCTGTTCATTATGTTTGCACACCGAATCAACTAGCAGATATATGTACTAAAGCTCTCTCTGATTTCAAATTTCAGCTTCTAAGATCCAAACTCTCACTTCGATGTCCTCAGCTCAGTTTGAGGGGGGATATTGAGGGTAATTGTGTAAATGATTTAGTTGGATAATACTTAGAGTTAGTTAGATATTTGTTTTGTTAGTTGAGGTGTGTAGTTAATTGGTTAAGAGTGATTAGTGGTGACATGTGTAAATGAGTTGCATATATACAACAACCTTGTAATCTTATTATTCATTTAATGAAAGATATTCTTTCCAATATGATGTTCTATCATCCTCTGATGAAAGTACAAGGATGACTATCTTTAATCAATTTAAGGTAAAAAGAAATTTTTTTTAACACTCTTAAAATCTATATCATATTTTGCTACAACAAACATATGCAGTAAGTCTAATGATAAAGATAACAAATAAACCTTAGAGACTTAAAAGGCTCGTGACCTTTTGATTTCATTTACCATAACAGATCGATACATTTATTTTAAGGGTTTACAACCTCTTTTTGGAAAATTGCTCTTGGCTAACTGCCTTTATGCAGAAATTATTTATGTTCACCAAAATCATCTACTTTCACTGGATAACATAAGTTTAAAGTAATTTAACTCTTGCCATTTGCAATTTGATTCTAAAAATAAAGAATATACTTTAAACACTTGGAAAATGACCCTTTTTCTGTTTACCTAACAACAAACTAAAATCGTTACATCTATAAAAGGCGCTCTTTAGACTTGTGATTCATGCCTATTCTTGGCTTACTTCCTCTATGCTGATATTATTTGAGCCAAAATCATTTGGGTTCATTGGTAAGCATACCTATTTTAAGTTAACAGAACTAGTGGCAAGGTGAACCCCCCAATCTTTGAAATAATCACATTTCTGGAAAACCTATGTAGATTATGAAACTTATAAGAGAGCTATATATATAGACAAAAGTTACATAGAAGATTTATTTACCACAGTGGAAACTATGCCAAGAGATCTTTAACAAACTTGTTTCTGCTCCAAACACCAAATATTGAGAAAGAACAAGAATCCAACTAACTGTAACAAAATTTTCAAATCTATGTAAACCATAAAGAAACATAAGCATAAAACTAGGACATGGGAAATTGATACAGGGCGCAGCAACTAGAAACAAAATAAAAGAAAAAGGAAAACTAATATATAGTGTCCACTATCTCCTAGTGTGAGGAGAGACCTGAAAACCCCAAAACCCCATCTTTAGTACCAGCCTACAACATAGACAACTAGAAAAACAAAGCAGAACAATCTCACAAAGAGAAAGGCACAAAACTGAAACAGAGAAACACTCTGAGAATTTTCATTAATAAAAAATGTCCAACTCCTCATCTTACAGCAATAAATGGTTTTTATAACCATTTTGTAACTTACATTCAGAAATTAAAAAGGCAATAAACATAAAAACACACAAAACTGAAAATTACATAAACAAAGGCTATTGTCAGCCATAAAAACGCCCCAGCTGGTATGATTAACCAAAAAAATGCCTTGTAATTAACCTAATCAACTATTTGTATTAAAACCCTCTTTATTTCACCACATGAATTCATCTTTCGATAATCTATGTGCTTTATTTCAAATGCATCTGCTCTTTTCCCATCCTGCATCAGAAAGGTAATTGCAATATATCATACCACATATATGATGGAAACCCAGTGAATAGCCCACCAGCCCTGGAGGCCTACTAGGATCCAGTTGTTAAACCTGCATATTTTGATAATTTTCCTATAGACCTTCAGCATGGGATGTGATACAGTAGTTCCATATGCTCTAAGAAATAAGAGGTTACTCAACCCATGAGGACCCCCTTACTAAGACCGATCAGGCTTTGAGAACCCTAATGTACTCACCAACACTAGCACCCACCTAACCCATTTGGCTCACCAGAAAAATATATGGGTTTAATGCCCCTCCCATTTGGCCTGAGTTTAATGCTTGGGCCATCATACCCAAGTTAACAACCCTATGAATAAACCTACCACCCACATTGCCCATTAATCCATTGTACAGTAGATTAAGGCTAGGGTGCTGACTGAACATTGCCATATTCTGGGCCGCTACCACTATTGCAAGTGACGGCTGTTGAATTGGCGATTGTGGTAGCACCATAATTGAGTTTTTGTTCTTGAAACCCTCAGATGCCTTTTGACATTGAAATTAGTACCCTTCAAACACTTTGAAAGGCTTTTCAAGAGCCTTTTTGGTACCCTTCAAAGTCTTGTAGATGAACAATGCGTAATCCCTTGACTTTCGGGTCTGCGAATCTAACCCGACAGGCCCAGTCTCGATTTCTCCAAATTTCTTAATGAAAGCCCTCAATTTCTCACCATCAACATCATGGGGCACACTGTTAACGTAAACTTTCCTTGACCCAGAGTTCGATAGAGCAGAAGAAGAAGTCGTGGTGGTGGCAGTGTTGGTGGCCGAACTGACGGAGGCCAATTGGCAAGAAGCGATTCTATTACCAACATTTTTCTTAGGGTTCTTCAAGGCCTTGATGGCTCCACAGCATGTTTTGAACTGCACGAAGCCATAGCCTTTGGGCTTGCTAGTGGCTTTATCCAACACCAGATTGTAATCTTCAATTTCAACGAAGGGTTGAAAGCCGGCGACAAGAGCTTCACACGTGGTGAATGCGGTTAAAGAGAGGGAGTCCTTAGCGGTCCCTTCAGTGATGACGTTGATGAGTTGCTCCTTAGAATAGGGTTCAAGGAGTTAGGGAAGGTCCTCTATATCAAACTTTGACTCAGAAGCCGGCTGAAAATTGAAATCGAAATTGGATTGGGGTGGTGGTTGTGACTGTGGTTGTTGTATTTGTTTGAGTGTTTTGGGTTCGGGTGGTTTGTCAATTTGTTTTTGTCGAATGATTTGATGAGGCGGCGCTTCTTTATTGTGGTGATCTTTTCCATATAATTCAAGACTGGACTAGAGAGGGTCTTTGGGTAGAATAAAGGGCTAGATGGAGAAATTATTGAGTATATGGTATTACCATGTTTTGCCACTCTCCCTTGGATGCCTATAAATCAACATTAGCTGCCTCGTTAAAACCTTGCTCGAAAAAACCCAGTGGGAAAGTACCATAGCGAAGGAAAAAAAGAGTACAACTGCACTTGGATTGTTGATATAGTGTTAAGGATGCCTATGTTACCTTGTTAAAACCTTCATAGGAAAAATCCAGTGGGAAAAATTCCTAGTCGAAGGAAAAGAGTACAACATGCATGTATCATGGATGCCCCCTGATTCTGCATTCTTTAAATTTAACTGATTAGTGAGCTAACGTAATCCAATACTATGCACTAGCTTCTGAAACGTGCACTTTGGTAGAGACTTGGTGAATAGGTCTGCTAGATTTTCATTGGAATGAATTTGTTTGACTTCAATAACTTTAGCCTTCTGAAGCTCATGTACACTGAAAAACTTTGGAGATATGTGTTTAGTCTTATCGCCCTTGATGAATCTTTCATTCATTTGGGCAACACACACTGCATTATCTTCATGAATGATAGTTGGAGCGTCTATCTTTGAAGTTAGACTGCATGAATTACAAATGTGATGGATCATTGATCTTAACCAAGAACATTCACGATTTGCTTCATGTAAAGCAAGTATTTCTGAGTGATCGAAAAATGTAGCAACTAACGTTTGCTTTGTTAAGCACCATAAGATGTCGTATCTCCATTAGTGAACACATATCCAGCTTGTGAGTGGGCTTTATGTGGATCAAATGGAAAACCAGCATTTGCAGATACAACAAAGCTCTGGTCATTTGTGGAATTTCTCTTAGTAAAAGAGACCTATGTCTGTTGTTCCATGAAGGTATCATAAAACATCCTTGACTCCCTTCCAATGACGAATTGTTGGAGCAGAGCTACACCTTGCTAACAAGTTGATTGAAAAAGCTTTATCTGGTCTAGTACATTGTGCTAAATACAATAAAGCACCTATTGCACTTAGATTTGGTACTTTTGGATCAAAGACCATTTCATCATCTTATTTTGGACGAAATAGATCTTTCTTAATATTCAAAGAACGAACGACCGTTGGCGTGCTGAGCGGATAAGCCTTGTCCATGCCAAATCACTTTAGAATTTTTTCAATGTAAGCTAATTGATTGACCAAAATTCCATTAGCACAATGCTCGATCTGGAGGCCAAGACAATATTTTGTTTTCCCAAGGTCTTTCATTTCAAATTCGCTTTTCAAATATTCAGCAGTTTTATTGAGCTCTTCAGGGGTTCTAACTAAATTCATATCATCGACATATACTGCCACTATAGCAAATATAGAATTTGATTTCTTAATGGACACACAAGGGCAAATGGCATTGTTGGTATATCCTTCCTTGATCAAATACTCATTGAGACGATTATACCACATTTGTCCATATTGTTTTAGCCCATATAATGATCGCCTTAATTTAATTCAGGCAACTTAAGTCCTTCTGGGATCTTCATATATATGTCAGTATATAATTCTCCATATAGATATGCAGTGATGACATCCATAAGTCGCAAGTCAAGTTTTTTCTGAAATCGCTAAACTTATTAAGTAATGGAACATAATTGCGTCCATTACCGGAGAGTATGTCTCTTCATAATCAATTCCAGGTCTTTGTGAAAAACCTTGTGGAACGAGTAGTGCTTTATATTTTGCAGTCTCATTTTTCTCCTTGCGCTTTCTTATGAATACCCATTTGTAACCTACAGGGTTTACTCCAGGGGCGGTTTGGACTACCAGTCCAAAAAAACTTCGCCTTTCCAAGGAATTTAATTCTGCCTGGATTGAATCTTTCCAGTTTGGCCAATCTTGTCTCTGTTTACATTCATCAACAAACTGGGACTCAATATCATCGCTTAATATGATTTCAATGGCTACTGCGAAAGTGAACATGTTGTCGATGATTATTTCATTTCGATCCTACAATTCATTAGTACATGCATAATTTATGGAGATTTCTTTGCTTTCATGTACTTATTTCTCTTTAGGGACATGTGTGATAGGAGCATATTTATGCAACTTGATTAGCTTGTTTTCTTGCATTTATGTTGTTAGTTCATAGTTATTTTAGTATTTTAAGCTATTTTCGTGTGTTTGTAGGTCCAATGGGCTAAAGTTGCCAGAAAGTGCATTTTGAAGCATTTTTGGGCCTGGAATGGATATCTCATACATGGAGCAAGATGGATGGACGAAATTGAAGATCAAAAGAGGCTAGGATCATGCTGAAGTTATGAAGAAATTAATTCAAGAAAAGGAAGTTAAAGATGCAAGCAAGAAAGAAGGAATGTTAGCCAAAGTTTCCTTGTTTTGTCTTAAACCTTTCCTAATCCTAAATCACCTATGTTCCAGCTGCAAATGGGTGTTCTAAATACTTTAGGA
Source organism: Malus domestica (assembly GCF_042453785.1). NCBI lineage: Eukaryota > Viridiplantae > Streptophyta > Magnoliopsida > Rosales > Rosaceae > Malus > Malus domestica. Next base: position 4,605,712 of record NC_091661.1, on the reverse strand, counting down.
CACTTAATTACATGTTTTTAGAAGGACAATCCCTACCATAAAGGATGTATCAACTTACCTTTCCCTTGTCTTGCCGTGCACACTATCTTTGTCCCCTTCATTATCTTATTGCTGCACCATTCCACCACCTTTCCACTTTTCTTCCCTTTTCCTTGTCACACAACCAGCCTTTCACACCTTCCTTTGCCATGCACTCCATCCATGTTCCCATGTTGCAGCAACCTTTCACTTTATGTCAAAACAACCTTTCACTTTTTCCCTTGCCATGTGTCATACCTTTCCCTTTCACCTTTCACTTTGTGTCACAACTTACCTTTCACTATTCTTCTTTGCCGTGCACTCCATCCATGTTCAATTGTTGCAACAACCTTTCACTCTTTCCTTTGCCATGTGTCTCCATCCTTGTCCCCTTAACTTTTTCCTTGTTACAGCACATTTCCCTTTCACTATTTCCTTTGCCTTGTGTTCCCTCCCATGTCCCCTTGCTGATTATCTTTTCTTTCCTTTCCCCTAGGATCCTGCTGCACTCCTAATTAACCTTTGCCATGCTTTCTTCTATCCCTATATAAATTACCCTTGCCGCACCATTCCATGCATTCATCATCATTCACTTCCATCACTCATCCACACCACCCCATATCCATTGTCTACCATTCATGCTTTTCAGCCACATTTCATCCATTAACACCAACCATTCTTCATCACAAATACACTTAGAAACACCCTTGCAATGCTTGCTATTCAAGTTGATTCGCGGGGCGTTTTAGGTGTAATCAATCTTTTGTTTTCAATGTTTAAATTCAATTTTGTTTCTTTTGCTGTGAACATGAGAGGCTAAACTTGTTTTAGCTAGGGGAGAATTTGAAGCCATGATTTTATATGCAATATGAATTGATTAAATCCAGTTATGAATTTGTGAATTGTGACTGCAATTTGCTTAATTGTTTTATTCAGAACTTATTCTTGTATGTCGATTAAGGGTGCACACTTAGTTTGCATGCATGAATTTGATTCTAGAATATAAGGGAATTTCACATAATCGTTAGGAACTTATATTCACAAGTAGTGAAGGTTGCTAGTCACGATCGCGTTAAGTTAAATTCTTGGCATTAGTATCATGATGTCATAGTTACGAATGCTTTGTCAATGCTTATGATTTTCACAGAACGTAATGATTTTTGATTGTATCTCTATTATGATGTCATGTAGGGAACTTTTGAAGAATGCTTTGGGTTGTCAAATGATGTCATCCAATCCAATAACTAAAGGAAAATCTGAGGGTTAATTAGTGATTGACACGGTTAATCTAGGGCATTGTCGTTCATAATTCAACAAAAGAGTAACTGGAAATCGATTCATGTTCATATAAGTTATGTGTGGATAAGGAACCTCTAGCTAAGCCCATAAACCATCCAGAAATCCAAATTCGTACCAAACTTTGTCTAGTTTAGTTTCTGTCTTGTTTTAGTTCAAATTTGTCAAAACCAAAACCCCCCTTTGTTTTAAGTGTCAATTAGGTTAGAATCTGTGTTATTTTGTGTTGTTGAGTGTCTTGAGTCATAATCAAATCAATTTTCATTCAAATTCATCCCTAGTGTCTAGTTTGAGTCAATTTGATTGTTTGAAGCTGTTTTGAGTCTTTTAAGGTTGTTTGAGTCATATAACCTTGGTTAGAGTTTTAGAGTCTAGTTTTAATGTTTTTAGGTCAGTTTAGTTTAGATTAGCAATCCCTCCTAATCCCCGATTTAGAACGATCCCTACTTATACACATACCATAATTGTCAAAAGAGGGTTTTAATTTGTGTGCTTGTTTTACATCGCATCAATGTGTCTCATCAAGGACATTTTCTTTTTCTAGAAATACAGAATCATGGATTGTGGATTCATTATTCATTTTATTCTCCTAAATGATTTCATTTGGATTCAACTATGCCTTCAACTTCCTCTTTCAAGGGGCTGAATCTTTTGAACCTTGGGGTCTACCAAGCTCCAGGCATGCACCGGATGAATCATTTGCTACCACTTTATTTTGTCCAACAGGAACATCAATTCTCGCAGGTGCATTTGCAGCTAGTATATGTGATTTTGTCACTTTCTAGCATCATTAAATGCAACTAGCATTTGATTAGCAAACTTTGAAGATGAACGATCATTTTCACTGCATTTTCACATTGAGTGTTTTGTGGTTCAAAATGAGATAAGGTGGGTACAACCCATGTCTAACACACTCCGACCCGGAATGTCCACCTAGACTCTGAATCGAGTTGTGTTGGCCGACACCAGAAAAGTGACGAAGTCATAAAGGGTAGTGATGTGGAAAAATATGAATGAATTTAAACCTAAAAGTGTGTCCACTCATAATGAGCCTTTGGGAGAATCATCGTTTTTTGGTGATTGTATCTATTTCTCAATGCCTTCTAGAGGGCTAATGGATCTTCAACTGTTAGGTACTCGATCTTCAACCGTAAAATAAATATAGTTTCCACATATAACATACTACGTATAGTATGAAAATACTTACTGTAGCCAGCAATATCTCAATAATAATGCAATATGTCACGACATTTCGTAAATAAACGCATAACGTCTGGTAATCCATAATTTCGTATAAACAAACATATCATATCAAGTGCTTATCAACGTATGCTGACACATGAGTTCATGCAGAGATATTCTGACATGAATAGGACTGGGTGTAATAATGATATACGCTCTAGTATTACAATCACGTGAAGACTGGCGCTATGCACATCACATACGAGTCCTATTTGCACCTACAATGGATCCAAAGTGAGCGCATGGTGTGATGTGAACATACACGTGAAAGACTGGCCATGGTCCTGGGCGAGTACTAACACCAGTGCAGCACACGATGAGTAGATAACGTAAATATGATCATGCAATGGTAAATCGATAATTCTAGTCAACATAATATTATTCATAACCACAAATATAATTAAGGCATCCCATAATAGTACGCATACATATGCATCCCGCAGGATTCAGAATAATTTCACAATTCTCAACATTACGACCTTTCTTATAAACATTAATTTAATTATGGCAATCACGTAGAAAATTCATTATATATATATATATGGAAACTAAATAAATTTATATACTATATAAAAGAAAAGCCCCACTCACAGATACTTGTAAGGTCGCAGCCGTTCCAACTAGAGAAGCCGAAGTCTCTGATAATAATCACACATAAGTATAATATTAGGTCTCGTCAATAAAACTCAACCAAAATGTCTAAATTTGGGAAAACGGAGTGCAAATTTGGAATCAGGGTGTCGAAATACGCTAAGAAGGATCCCGGCAAATTTTCATAAAAAGTCAACGAAAGGTCAATCAACCCTAAAAAGTCAACTTAACCGCCAAGGCGGTCAAATATGTTAAAACTTTGGAATTTCACTAAATGGATGTCAAAAATGGACTTGGGCATTGATATTAGCATAGGAAATATGCTGACGAAAACCCAAAATAGTCAACATAAGGAAGATTCCCTCTTCACTACTCCGGTCGCCAGAGCCACGTTTTTTTTTTCGTCGAAAAACCTACTAGGACTTGGTTTGTTGGCCAGATTTTTGGAGAATTTTCAAATAGCTACATCTCTTTCATTCCTTAACCAAAATTGACCCATAATATATCAAAGAAGCTAGAGAGGAGTAGAACAAGATTTTACCTATTTAGAGTTCAAAAAGTGACCGGAGATGGTCGAAAAATGCCTGCAAAGGCGCGGAGGTCGTAAAAAACGTGGGAAATTTCAAATGGTTATAACTTCTTCCATACTAAACAAAATTGGGTGATTCAAAAACAAAAATCATACCTCTCAGTGAGACGAAGAGAATGGTACCTTTCTTAATGGTTAACTAGTTGTGGATTGACTGAAAAATGGCTTGAAAGTTCATGGCCTGACTGAGATTCAATCCCAACGATCCGGAAAGAATTTCAAGGTGAGGTTGGGTATTCTTAGCTTGTGAGGACGAGACAAAGCTCCTGGTGTCATATCCTGGCCCGAGCCCCCACCATATCTCAGGCTCAACTCCACCATAGCACGATATTGTCCGCTTTGGGCCTCCACCACGCCCTTACGGTTTTGTTTCTGGGAACTCGCACGAGCAGAACTTCCCAGTGGGTCACCCATCCTGGGAATGCTCTGGCCCTTTTCTCGCTTAACTTCGAAGTTCCTATGTAACCCGAAACCAGTGAGCTCCCAAAAAGCCTTGTGCCAGGTAGGGATGAGAATATACATATAACGATCACTCCCCTGGGTGATGTGGGATCTTACAATCCACCCCCTTAGGGGCCCGACGACCTCGTTGTTGGAAATGTGCCCTAAAACCAATCATGTGATGATACTTTACGGACATTTCACATGTTAAACTAATCTAGCTTAATATCAAGGGCAAAGAATATTGTTTTAAGCCGTCTCATATAAATGTTATATGCTTAAATGATAAGTCCAAGGAATATGTAATTAGGAGAGTGTAATTTAAAAAAGTTAGATGTATGAGACCATTCTCTTTCGTATACATATCCTAAACGTTCCTGATCATTGGATTGCCAATTGGGCATTGACAGTCCGTTAAGATCAGTATGTGTTGTGTCTTCTCTCATGGAGAGTGACTGGTCTCGAGTCATTGGTGTGACTGACACCAAGACAAGTACGTAGGTGCTCAATAAGGAATGAGTTCACTGAACACGATCAACAAAGAGTTCTCATACTCATGTCACATGAGAACTCATGGTTGGGATAATGCAAAGTAGTCATTTGACCTGAGGCATCATAGTTGTCTTGTGGTTAGGTCCTTGATCTTTGATTATGTCAAAGTCACTCCATTCGTGGGTGTCCACGGCATAGTTGGGGTTAAGCCACTTAGCCATGGAGGCAAGTGAATGCGCAACAAGGGATCTCTAACCTTCAAACCGTTTGAGGGACAATACTCTATGATATGATTAAGAATCTCTGGCCAGAGTATGAATGAGATTTAGGAAGTCATTCCAAATCACATTCAAGGTAATCATATAAGTAAATGAATCACATTGGATAGTAGACATGAATAAACTATCAAACCAAACAATGTGGTCAAGAGTATTGTATTAGAGAAAGACAGTATTGCATTGTAATCCTAAACTGAATAGGTTCTCCACCTCTTCTGATTAGCTTGGGTAACCATGACATACTGCTAGGTGTCACTCATGGTTTGTGGAAGCCCTAAACGTGTATAATCACTAAAGGGAGAATTGAAAGTAAGTTTCAATTCACAATCGATTTGAAAGAGTTCTAATCGCCCACTGCCTCGCTAAAAGGAACCTAATGGATCGTACACCGTGTAAGGCAGAGATTGAAGAAACAACGGATATGAGTAAGGATAATTAAATGGTTTAATTATTTATGGCAAGGATTAATTAATATGTTAATTAATCAAACGAATAAAGTTCGTTAAAAGACCACGGGTTAGTTTTGGGCCTCAAGGCCCAATGGGCTTCGAACGTCAAGCCCATTGACTTAAGTTGTATGACAACTTAATGACAAATAATTCACAAAGGCCTTAAAAGCCCAATGAAACCCTATGGCCGGCCATTTTGTTAAAGGAGTGGGTTTTGGACTTAATTACAAGTTTGCCACTCCAATGAACAAAGGTATAAATATGACTTTATAGCCAAAATTCATTAAGGTTTTCTTTTGGAGAAAAGAGAGAACACAAAGCTCTCCTTTCTCTCTAAAGAGGCCGGCCACCCTTGGAGGGATTAGCTAGTAATCTTTCTCCTCCAAGGTTCACTCATCTCTTCTTCACATCTTACCTTGGTGTGGAGACTTAGAGGTTCTCTATTTTGAGAACTTGGGGAAACATATTCTTCCATCCAAATCCATGGATCTAAGAAGCAAGGAATGAAGGCCCTCTCCTTGGGTGATTAGCCTTTGCTTCTGCAAAGAGGAATCTACAAAGGTATAAATTTCTCAACTCACTTTGATTTGAGTTGAGTCTTGGTTCACCAATCTACTAGGCTTTGAATTTCATGGTTAATGTTTTGTTTTTAAGTGCATACAAGCATGATTCCGCCTTTTAATTGTTAATTGCATGCTATAGATGTTGCTTAAATGAACATATTTTTCACTAAATTTCCTTCACTCTTCGGCACACCATGGCCAGGGTTAGGCTCTGATACCAAACTGACACACCCCGACCCGAAATGTCCACTAGGACTCCGAATCGAGCTGTGCTGGCCTACACCTGGAAGGTGGCGAATCCCTAAAGTGTGATGATGTGGAAAATTATGAATAAATTTAAACCTAAGAGTGCCTAAATACCAGAGTGCACTAACGAGCGGGAATGAACCCATTCCACACGTGACATTAGAGCATAAGCAATTACAGAAGAGTGAATTAAGAATCGTACCCTCGAAATATTCAAATTGTCACATTCTGGCCCGAGCCCCCTCCATATCTCGGGCTTAACTCCACCATAGTACAATATTGTCCGCTTTGGGTGCCGACCACGCCCTCACAGTTTTGTTTCTGGGAACTCACACGAGCAGAACTTCCTAATGGGTCACCCATTCTGGGAATGCTCTAGTCCCTTTCTCACTTAACTTCGGAGTTCCTATGGAATCCAATGTCAGTGAGCTCCCAAAAGGCCTCGTGCTAGGTAGAGATGGGAATATACAAATAAGGATCACTCCCCTGGGCGATGTGGGAACTTACACCTGGTGCTCTTGGTTTGAGCAGTGGTGATCGGCAAATTGGTGCACCATGCATGAATAGTGAGTAGACAGAAGGCAGTCTTAGAGAGAGTGTTGTATGGGAGAGCAAGAGACAAAGTGAGGGAGAAGAGCTGAGAGAGTTCCAAGAGTATGGTGAAAGTGACACGGGGATGGGGAGAGTGACACGGGGACAAAGGGGAAAGGATACTCACGTGGGTGGGTCCCAAGGACATAGATATCCTATAAGAAAATAATAAAATAATAAGGATGAATATATAGAATTATGAATTTACTAAAATGCCCTTCTACTACGTAGTTCCATAAAATCTTCTTGGTAGCTCCAAATTCAATTCCGCTTGCACCCACACATTCGTATGGATGAGTACTACAAGAATACGGTAAAATAATAGTTCATACGCGTCATGAAATGACGGTAAATAAAAGTCAATGTTCTTGCCTCAAAGGGCATTTTCATCAATTCATTCTTTCAAAATTAATAAAATCATAAAAATTAGGGAAGAGTTATTGCAATGTCAGTTCTTGTTGTTCTTCTGAAATGATCATTTCTCCCCCTAACGACGAAAAAACTATCTCATCAAAGTGACAATCCGTAAAACGAGTTGTGAAAATATCACCTATCAAGTGTTCCAAATATCTAATGATAGATGGTGAATCAAAACTTACATAAATTTCTAGTCTACACTGAGGTCCTATTTTAGTGCATTGTGGTGGTGCAATAGGCACATAAACAGCATAACCAAAAATTCATAAATGTGAAATGTTTTGTTAATTCCCAAACATGAGTTGTACTGAGGAGTATTGGTGGTTGGCTATAGGTTTCAATTGAACCAATGATGCAGCATGTAAGATGGCATGTCCCCATGCAGAAACTGGCAATTTTGTTTTCATAAGCAGGGTGCAAGCTATTAATTGAACTAGCTTGATAAATGCTTTTGCTAAACCATTTTGAGTATGAACATGAAGAACAGGGTGTTCAACATCAATGCGTAGTGTCATGCAATAATCATCAAAGGTTTGAGATGTAAATTCACCAGCGTTATCAAGTCGGATTCACTTAATAGGGTAATTTGGGAACTGTGCTCGTAACTTAATTATCTGAGCAAAAAGTCTCGCAAAAGCTACATTTCGAGTAGATAAGAGGCAAACATGTGACCATCGAGTAGATGCATCAACCAAAACAATAAAATATCAAAATCGTCCACAAAGTGGTTGAATAGGCTCACAAATATCCCCTTGAATTCTTTGCAAAAATGATGGGGATTCAACATCAATCTTTAATTGTGATAGTCTAATTACCAACTTTCCTTTAGAACAAGCCTTGCAAGGGTTATCATTTGATATATCAATGTGTCTGCTCAATGGATGTCCATTAGAGTTAGTAACGATTCTATGTATCATAGTGGATCCTGGATGACCTAGATAGTCATGCCAAAGCATGTAAATTTTTGGATCAATGAACTTTTGGTTTATGACAGTATGTGCTTCAATTATCTTTATGTATGTATAATACAATCCACTCGATAAACCATGGAACTTCTCCAATGTACACTTCTGGGTATCATTAGAGGTAATGCATGATTCCACATTTTCTGCATTTTTCGTTTCAATGTGGTATCCATTTAAATGTATGTCTTTAAAACTCAGCAAATTTCAAGTAGATCGAGTAACATACAACGCATTTTGTATGGACAATATTGTTCCATTTGGTAACATGATATGGGCTTTTCCTAGGACTCTGAATCGAGTTGTGCTAGCCAACACCTAGAAGGTGACGAAGCCATAAAGTGTAGTAATGTGGAATATGTGAATAAATTTAAACCTAAAAGTGCCTAAATACGAGAGTGCGCTATGAGCAGAAATGAACCTATTTCACATATGACGCCAGAGCATAAGTAAAGTACAGTATAGTGGATTGAGAATCATACCATCGAAGGTAATCTCCAATACCAAGATTTTCCACGAATCCTCGTCGAAGAAAGCTCAACTATTAAAACCTGGAGGGGTGAAAAGAAAACAAGGGTAAGTGGGCCTGAAAAAATATATATATATATATATATATATATATATATTATTATTATTTTTTTAATAAAGACCTTCTAAAACGTTATAACCCCTTACTGTAAAACCTATATAGTTTCTAGAAAATCATACTATGTATAAGTATGAAATCAAATGTAAATCAACAGTAAATCCGTAAATATTTCAAACCATTACATATCAGCAGCAGTATAATAAAATCAGGTGCTCATCGATCTATGCTGACACACGAGTCGAAGTTTCGTAATGCAACCTGTATGACTCATAAATCAATCTATGATAACACATAAGTCGGAGTTGCCTAATGCAACCTGTACGACAATGTCGGGGTTGCATATAACATAAATCTAGTCATGCCATAACTCAATCATTTCAAATAACACAATAAACTCACCTGAACTTACCTGCACGTCCCACGTTCACCTTAGCACTTCAAAGCATTCACAGTAATTGTATGTAGGTAATATGTATATGGATATGCCATGATGCAATCTAAAACTCAACCATATCATAGTATTTTAGAATAATAAATATATATGACATGGCATAAAATGCATAAATCAATTTAAAAGCACGTGTAGAATTATCAGTCATATATATACGATAAAAAGGAAAGACCCACTTACTTGAGGTCCGCACTACGACTCCCTAGCACGAATATCGAGACATCACGAACCATCATCGCCTATAACAATTATCAAATCATGTCTCAGAGTTCTTATCGATAGAACATGTAACTTACATAAAACATATCCCCAAGGACGTTCTAGAATGATTTGTAACTCATTGACCAAAAGTCAACCGTCAATCAAAGGTCGACGGTACGGTCCATAACACTACATAACTCAATCCGGAAGATCCGCACCATGGATTTCCAATCTGTAACTTCCAGATATTGACATTATGCTTCTAGAATAACATACTAAAATCCTACCACGATCCGATGGTCAGATCTCCGCCAATTGCCAAAATGAAGTGAGGGACGACGTTTTATTTTATGAACTTACAAATCCAATTCGGGAAGATCCGTACGTCAGATTCCCGATCCATCAGTTCCTAATATCCTCAAATATTACTTACTATAACGTATTAAAGTTTGGTGATGATCCAACGGTCGGATCGCGAATTCATAATATGATTAAGTGGCGGTCTCTATCAAAACTATGTTCAATCAATGAAATTTCATCAATCGGCCTTCTTTAAGGGAATTGGGGTATTAAATTCAACCTAGGAAAGTCAGGGGTGCCTCTGCTGATAGGAGCATATTTATGCAACTTAGTGAGCTTGTTTCTTGGCATTTACTTAGTTTAATTCTAGTTATTTTAGTACTTTAAGCTATTTTCGTGTGTTTGTAGGTTCAAATAACAAAGTTGGCAACAAAGTGCTATTTGGAGCACTTTGGAGCATTTTTGGGCCAAGATTGGATAGTGCAAGCATGGAGACATAAGGATTGACATTTTTGAAGATTAGAAGGCTAGAAATCAGCATGTGTGTGTGCAAGTGTGTTGACCTACAACTACAAACACTCATCCACTACACCAATTACATCCACTCATTACCAAACACTCATCCACTACACCCATTACATCCACTCATTACCAAACATCCATCCACTACACCTATTACATCCACTCATTACCAAACACTCACCCACTACACCCATTACATCCACTCATTACCACAACACTCATCACTACCACCTTAATTAGATGGTGGTCCTCTCCCTAGCCTATAAATACATCCGCCCTTCACCATAACAAGGGAGAAGAAAACCAGAGGAGAACACCATCCACCCATCCATCCTTCACCATAACTCACCTATATCAATCCACCACCATAATTTACCACTCATCCATCAAACCACACCTTGTGCCGCAACAAAGAGAAGAATGAGGACCCTTGGACGTGCTTACCATTCAAGTTGGATTGTTGGAGCGTTTTTAGGTGTTTTCATTCTTTTGTTTTCAATGTCTAAATTTGTTTATCTTTGCTTTGTGAGTATGAGGAACAAAACCCCCCTTAGCTAGGGGGAATTCGAAACCATGTTCATGCTTGCAATATGATTTGATTACCTTCAGTTGTGATTTCATAAGTTGTGAATTCAATTTGTTTAACTGCTTGATTGATAACTTATTCATGTATGTTTATTAAGAGTGCACACTTAGTTTGCATGCATGAATATGATGCTAGAGTATAAGGGAGTTTCACCTAATAGTTACAAACTTATATTCACAAGTACCGGAGGTCACTTATAAACGATCGCGTTAAATGAATTCTTGGCAGGAGTTTCATGCTCATCATAGTAACGAATGCCTCGTCAATACTTATAGTTTTCATAATGCTTAATGATCTTGGATTGTATCTTTATTGTGCTGTTCACGTAAAGGACTTTTCAAGAATGCTTGAATTGTTGTATGCGCTTTCCCATCCAATTCAATAACTTAAGGAAAGCTTGAAGGTTAATTTAAGCGGACTTAATTAATCTGGGGTGTTGAGTTTCATGATTGATCGAAAGAACAACTGAAAATTGGTTTATGTGCAAGTATGTCATGTGTGGAGAAGAACCCTCTAGCTAGCCCATCATCCATAGTTTACCCAAATTCGTCCAAAATCTGTTTTAGTTTACAATCTGTTTGTTTTGTTTTCAAATTCGTCAAAATCAATTACCCCTTTACTTAAAAGTGTTTTATTAGTCAAAATCTGTTTTGATTTGTGTTTTTAAGTGTCTTGAGTCAAGTTAGAACCTAATTTCATCCAAAACCATCCCTAGAGTCAGTTTAGAGTCTAATTCATTGTTTTAAGCAGTTTTGAGTCTTTTAAACTAGGTTTGAGTCTTTTTAGTTTGTATTGCATCTTTTGAGTCTAGTTTGGTGTCTTAAACTTAATTTTACGTTTTTAAGTTAGTTTCAAGTGTTTAAGCAATCCCTCATAATCCCCGGCCTAGAACGATCCCTACTTACATTCTTTACTACAATTGACAACAAGAGGGTTTAATTTGTGTGTTAAGATAATTTTCGCATCAAATTTTTAGCGCCGTTGCCGGGGATTAGCAACTTTGCTAATCCCCTAATCCCCCGTTGTTTCTTTTTCATGTCTTTTGTTTTAGTTACTGACTTTGTTTCTATTTGTGTCTTTTATTTTTTCTTATGATAGTTGATTTAGTTTTGTTTCCTTGATTTCAGATACTAGAGAAGTAAGACATGGATTTTGCTACCATTCAAGCTCAATTGGCGAAACTTACTTCTCAATTGTCACAATATGCCGAAAAGACCACAATGCAAAGTGTCCCAACAGATGGTGTGTCCTATGGGCAAGGATATCCAACTCATCAATGTTCTCAATTCGCTACGAATGAAGATGCTTGGACTTATCAAGGCCATAGCCAATCATGGGACAACATGTTTTCCAACGCTTACAATTCGGATTGGAGAGATTATTCAGATTACATGTGGGGAGAACCTCAACAATTCCAACAAGATGGGTATTGGCAGTAAGAAGAGGAATTTTATTCAAGACCTATGCAGCCACCACAACAATTTGCCCGATTCAATTCAGGATCATGCAATCCAAGGAAGAAGAGGGTGAGAAAGGCACCTTCGAAACCTTTCTAAAGAATCAAGAGTAAGAAGTGGATCGGGAATGTGTAGAATTCATCAAAGAAGATACATTTGAGACGAAAATTCCTAAAGAAGTTGGATTTTATGACACGGGACAAGTCATAACTCTCAAAACACCAAATCTGGCCAAGTCCCATATCCCTACAACCTTCAAAGATGTGGTGTTCGTAATTGAGTTTATGTTGGAGAAAGCAAGTAAGCCATCTTCTCCAACTTCGATTTTATTATATACTAACTTGCTGATTTTGATGATTCAGGCACCTATACTAGAATTTAAACCATTGCCGGATCACGTCAAGTATCACCTTCCATTCAAGGATCAATTCCATGCTATGGGCCCTATCCAAGTTTAGAAGGAAGTTTCGTCCGGCTAGAAAACGTTAAAGCAAGCGCTTCTTGGGAGGCAACCCAGGTATTCAAATAAGGAAGATTTTTGAATTGCTCCACGATTGGTTTTGCATTCCTAAAAACCTTCCCTTTTCTGTAGTTTTATTTTGCCATGATTGTCATTTTTATTTGTTGCTTATTTAATTATTTTTTGTGTGGGTTTATTTTTAAAGCACTGACAGTTATGCAAGGTATTTTTACATTCATTTTCATAAAAAAAGGAACATTAAGCAGAAAAAAAGCTACAAGAGGGAGCCTTCACAAAGGCTGCTTAGGAGAAGTCTTAGTAGTCAGCGGAGCCTCAGTAGTCGGCAGAGCCTTAACAATCGGCGGAGCCCCAGAAGGAGGAAGCATCGGAGGTTGATCATTTGGAGCTTCATTATGCGGTACAGCCCCAGAAGATGAAGGCAAATGCTATTGGAACAAACCCACAAACCTCTGATGATCAAGTAAAATCTGACTATCAGATTCCTGCATCTGGTCAATTTTCCTCTTCATGTTTGTAGCATAGTTATGTGCGAGCTTGTGCAATTGTTTATTCTCATGCTTAAGCCCTCTAATCGCCTGTTTGAGACTCATCACTTTAGCTGCCAATGATTCAACTTGACGGGTTCGAGCAAATAGGCGTTGGGCCATATTAAACACAGAACCTGCACACTGCACACTGAGAGCCAAAGAATCCTTAACAGCCAACTCATCAGACTGTTTGGCAAGTAGTCTATTATCTTTGGGAGTGACAAGGTTCCTGGCCACCACCGCAACTGTCATATCATTCTTCATCACTGAATCCCCAACGGTAAGGGGACCAGTAGGGGATATGAAGGATGGGCGCCATATGTTGTCTGGAGAAGGCAAGACTGCCTTTTCACCAAGGTTCAAGTCAAAACGACGGTCGGATGGGCCAGACATTTTTAGAGGTGTTAAAGAAAGAAGAGGTTAGACAAGTCAAGATCGTAGAAGTGCAAAAATGGAGTTTCTACAGGCAGAAATTCAAGTGTGCTTTGAACGTCCTGCATACCTCTATAAAAATCAGCACTCAACGAGATTTCAAAGATCAAAGAGACGAGCTTAGAAATCGAAGAGGCCAACTCAAAAATCGAAGAGGCGCTAGCTTTCTCAAAAACTGGGCTTGCTCAGAAACCACGGCCAATCTTCTTTTCCAGATTTGTCCGCACTTGTCACGTGCAACCTCTGCACTCGACGGGATTTCAGAGATCGAAGAGGCAAGCTCAGATATCGGAGAGGCATCTACTTTTCCAAACGTGTCAGCATCTGTCACATACAGAGTCAGCTTTGCAGAAATCACAGGCAGTTTGTCGAAGCACCGATTCCAGATATCGGAGAGGCATTTGCTTTTCCAGACGTGTCAACATCTATCACATGCAGAGTCAGCTTTGCGGAAATCACGGGCAGTTTGTCGAAGCGTCGATTCCAGATATTGAAGAGGCACTTGCTTTTCCAGACGTGTCAGCACTTGTCATATGCACACTCAGCCTTACAGAAATTACAAGCAATCTATCGAAGATCTCTTGTGAAGTAGAAAGCACATGAAGTTTACTATTAAATCATCCAACGGTTGCTGACAAGAGTGAAAGAATAATACCGGTTATTAATTCCTATAAATGTCACCCTTCACCCTCCATTGCAAGGTAGACATACATAACCCTTCTTCTTCTCCGATAATGCCTTTCCAACAAACCCTCTCGAGTCACTCAGTGTTCCTTATTCCTTGGGGTACCTTTGCAAACAACTCATCCAAAGTAAAAGTATTTCATATCATGAAGGTTGAAAACAAGAGTATCTCATATCATGCTTTCTCCCTGTCCTTCTCCTTGTCATTGTTTTGGGACAAGGAGAAAGAGAGCAATCAGCCAGCACTTGGTATCAATCTTCCGATCTGGAACCGACTGCCTGGAACCCATTCCTGATTGCTTACCTAGCCTTGCTCTCGAGTACTCATCTTCATCATTTTATGCTTCCTCTTCGTCTACCACATTTGTCTGGGGAACAGATAAGGGAAGTGAAAATGATACCTCGAAGCATGTGGAGACAATTTGCCAATTCATCCTCAGCTAGGGACAAGGAGAAAGAAAGCAAAAGGTGGGCACTTGAAAAGATTGAAGAAAGAAACAGACCAACACCTCTACCTCGTGCCTGCCTGCTGTGCAGAAGAAACAAGCAGATAAGAATGCAGACTGCACAATCAAATCAACCCAGCAGAATGAGTCTGAATTGAAACCAAGGAACTCTCATATTCCTCGCTCAGAATTTCAAACCAGTTCGAGATCAAAGCTGTGGAAAGACAACATGATCATCTATCTCCAAAACCAGATTTGCGTTCTTAAACTCTACTATGTCTGGTTTTTACTTTGCCATACTTGTCACGTTTATTCGTTGTTTGTTTGTTTGCTTTTTTTTTTGTGTAAGTTTATGCTTGAAACATTGAGGACAATGTTTGATTTAAGTGTGTGGGGGGGGGGTAACCATGGTTTTGCATGAAATTCGTAGGAGTTTATCATCCATTACTTCTAGTGTTGTTCCTTGCTGTTTTAAGTGTTTTTAAGCTGTTTTGGAGTGTTTCAGTGTGTTTTGACATAAAAATCCAAAAATCTCATAAAAAATTGAAAAATTGTTTTGAAAAGCCCAAAAAGATTTGTTTTTGTATGTTTATTTGTGTCTTAGGGTACCTTCCAACACAATGATAAGGATTTGGTTTTTATTAATGTCATTTTTTATCTTTTTTTTTCCTTGTTAAAAAAGAAAATTAAAAGGTTTATTCCACTTCACTTTTAAGTGAGAAGTCTTAGGTTAAATTGTCGCTAAAGGCGAATTTGAATCACATTATTGCTAGCCCATTGTGAGGCTTGAATGAAAAATTTGTGAAAACAAGTTCATTTGAGCAACATCTATGCATGCAATTAACAATTAAAGGCGGAATCATGCTTGTATGCACTCACAAACAAAACTTTACCCAAGAAATTCAAGGCCTAGTAGTTGTGGTGAACCAAGACTTAACTCAAATCTTAAAGAAAATAGTTGAGAAACTTTTATACCTTTCAAGCACCTCTTTGCTTAGCAAAGGATATTCACCCAAGCTTCATTCCTTACTTCTTAGCTCCATGGATTTCTTGGAGGAGGATGGTTGAATGGATTCTCCAAGTTCCCAAGAAAGGGAACCTCTATGTTTTAACACCAATGAGGGACTTGAAGGAGAGATGAGTGACCTTGGAAGAGGATTGCTACTAGTAAATCCCCTCCAAGGGGGCCGGCCTCCTCGAGAGAAAAAAGAGAGCTTTTGTTCCCTCCAATTTCCTCAAAAGAGAACCCTAATGAATTTCGGCTATAAAGTCCTTTATATACTCACTTCACTTAAATGACAAAAAAACCAAAAAACTTTCATCCATGATATGGCTGGCCTTCTAAAGGCTTTGGGTTGTTTAGGCCATTTTGAGTCTTTAGTCATTAAGTTGTCATAAAACTTAAGTTAATGGGCTTGATGGTTCTAAGCCCAATGGGCCTTAAGGTCCAATAATTACCCAAAAGTTAAAACGAACTTATTCAATTGATTAATTAACATATTAATTAATTCTAGCCATAAATAATTAAACCATTTAATTATCCTTACTCATCTCCATTGTTTCTTCAATCTCAAACTTACAAGATGTACGATCCATTAGGTTCCTTTTAGCGAGGCAGTGGGCGATTAGAACTCTTCAAATCGATTGTGAATTCAAACTTACTTTCAATTCTGTTGGAAGTATGCCCACAAAGCCACTCATTTGATGTAATAGCTTTTGGAATACTTAATGTATTAAACTTTTATATGTTTAATGAAGGGCAAAGCTTATTGTTAATCACTATTTATTGTATCTTGTGTTTAAGCAATAAGAGAATCCAAGGAATGTATTTGATCTAAGAGATAAGTGATTTAAGTAAGTTAGATTAACGAGACCTTTCTCTTATGTTCATTCCTAAAACATTCCTAGCCATAGGATTGCCAATTGGGCATTGACAATCCGCTAAGGTTAGTATGTGTTATGTCGACTCAAGCGCGAGTATGACAAGTCTCAAGTCATTTAGTGTTGGACACTAAGACAAACACATAGGTGCTCGAAAGAGTAATCGAGTACACTGAACAACGATCAAAAGAGAGTTCAAACATACATGTCATGTAAGAACTCGATAGTTGCAATATGCAAAGTAGTCTTTTGACCTGAGGCATCATAGATGTCTAATGGTTAGGTCCTTGATCTTTGATCATGTTAAATGGCATTCCATTGGAGTGTCCACGGCATTGTTGGGATCAAGCTATCTAGTCATATAGGCATATGAATGTACAACAAGGGATCTCTAACCTTCCATGGTGGAAGGAGAATACTCTAAGATATGATTCGGGAGTCTTTGGCCAAAGCATATGAATATGACTTAGGAAGTTTGTTCCAAATCATGTTCAATTGAATCATATAGAAAAGTATCACATTGGATAGTAGACATGAAACAAACTATCACTTAAACAATGTGATTAAGAGTATTGTATTAGAGAAGGACCGTATTGCATTGTAGTTGTAACTGGATAGGTTCTCCAACCAATTCTACTTAGCTTGGGTAACCATGACATACTGCTAGGTGTCACTCATGGTTTGTGGAAGCCCTAATGATTAGCAAACACTAATTTTAAGCGAGAATTGAAATGTGGTTTCAATTCACAATCGATCGTTAAGAGTAACAATCGCCCACTACCTCGCTGAATGGAACCTAATGGATCGTACACCGAGTAAGGATGATAGTGAATAAATAAATAAGATGGATATGCAATTAAATTGTTTAATTGAAAAATGGTCAAGATTAATTAATTAGTTAATTAATTATACGAAATGTTCGTATTAGGCTTTTAAGTTGGTTTTGGGCTTCGAGGCCCAAAAGCGTTTTGGTCCACAAGGCCCATTATGTTTAAGTTGTATGACAACTAAAACAAAATGGGCAAATTAGCCCAATAACAAGGTAAGGCCGGCCATAGGGTGAGGGGTTGCAAATTTGGATTAATTACAAGTTTGCCATTCACTTGAAATGAAGTATAAAATCAACTTTATAGCTTTATTTCTCATTAGGGTTTTTCTTGGTGAAATGAGGTGAAACACTTTCTCTCATTTTCTCTAAAGAGGCCGGCCACTTAGAGGGGATTTAGCTAGCAATCTTTTCTTCTCTAAGTCATCCATTTTCATCTTCACACTTCATCCTTGGTGTGGAGACTTAGAGACATCAAGCTTTTGATGTTTTGGAGAACTAATCCTCAAATCCTCAAAGAAGAAAAGGAGCACTAAAAGGAGGAAAATCACAAGGAAGATCCAAGGAGCATGGAGGTGACTTGAAGGCCCTCCACTTGGGTGAATCCCTTGTGTAAACAAGGATGAGCTTCAAGGGTAAAGAATCTCTAAATTCTTAATTCTCTTTAATATTGTTAAAGAGTCTTTTGGTTCACCATATACTAGGCTTTGAAAGTCATGGGTTTTATGAATTGTTTTTGAATGCATGCCTACTTTAATGTGTTAATAGTTTGCATGTGTATTCAAATGTTCTTACTTGTTCTTAGCTAGGACAAAATTTTTCCTTCAAATTCTCCCTTTAGTGATTATACACCTTTAGGGCTTTCACAAACCATGAGTGACACCTAGCAGTATATCATGGCTACCCAAGTTAATCAGAAGAGGTGGAGAACCTATTTAATTTGGGATTACAATGCAATACGGTATTTCTCTAATACAATACTCTTGACCACATTGTTTGGTTTGATAGTTTATTCATGTCTAGTATCCAATGTGATTCTCTTACTTATATGATTACCTTCAATGTGATTTGGAAAGAATTCCTAACACTCATTCAAACTCTGGTCAGAGACTCTTAATCATATCATAGAGAATTCTCCCTCAAACGGTTTGAAGGTTAAAGATCCCTTGTTGTGCATTCACTTGCCTCCATGGCTAAGTGGCTTAACCCTAACTCTGTCATGGACACCCTCTGACGAAGTGACTTTGACATTGTCAAAGATCAAGGACCTAACCATACGACAACTATGATGCCTCAGGTCAAATGACTACTTTGCATTATGCCAACCATGAGTTTTCATATGACATGAGTATGAGAACTCCTTGTTAATCAAGTTCAGTGGACTCATTCTTTATTAAGCACCTACATGCTTGTCTTGGTGTTAGTCACACCAATGACTCGAGACCAGTCACTCTCTCTTAGAGAAGACATATCACGTATTGATCTTAACGGACTTTCAATGCCCAATTGGCAATCCTATGATTAAGAACGTTTAGGATATGTAAATGAAAGAGAATAGTCTCATGAATCTAACTTCTTTAAATCACATTCTCCCTACATATTCCTTGGACTTATCGTTTGAGCATATAACATTTATATGAGACGACTTTAAACAATAATATTTGCCCTTTTATATTAAACTAAATTAGTTTAACATGTGAAATGTTCGTAAAGTATCATCATATGATTGGCTTTAGGGCACATTTCCAACAAGGCTAAGCTCACCTCATCCCTTTAGCGTAGATAATATCATTTGTTCAAAACAAAAATTAAAAAAAAAAGAGTTCAAAAGTTAAATTAATAAATGCACAGTAGCCACCATTTGGCAGATCCCTAATCTCCAGCCACCACTCTCACACCTGCCATAGCAGGCATTCTGTATGGACCACGATCCTCTTCAAAGTTTTTATGTGCGGACCCTTATGATCACTTAGTCGTCCACCACAAATCGAATGGTTGGTCTTCAGTTGACTGCCTCTTTTTCCTATCATCCAATTTTTTCATACTTGTTTTGCAAATGCCCTGTAACATCCCACATCGCCCAGGGAAGTGGATCTTGTAAGCCTTATATGTATATTCCCATTTCTTCCTAACACGAGGCCTTTTGGGAGCTCATTGGCTTTGGGTTCCAATTGAACTCCGAAGTTAAGCGAGTTCGCGCAAGAGCATTCCCAAGATGGGTGACCCACTCAGAAGTTCTTCTGTGAGTTCCTAGAAATAAAACCATGAGGGTGTGGTCGAGGCCCAAATCGGACAATATCGTGCTATGACAGAGTTGAGCCCGGGATGTGGTGGGGGCCTAGGCCGGGATGTGACAATTTGGTATCAGAGCCAATCCTTGGCCAGAAGTGTGTCGACAAGGACGTTGGGCCCCTATGGGGGTGGATTGTAACATCCCACATCGCCCAGGGGAGTGGATTATGTAAGCCTTATATGTATATTCCCATCTCTTCCTAACACGAGTCTTTTTGGGATCTCACTGGCTTTGGGTTCCATCGGAACTCCAAAGTTAAACGAATTTGCATGAGAGCATTCCTAGGATGGGTGACCCACTGGGAAGTTCTTGTGTGAGAGCATTCCTAGCCCAGACCCCCACCATATCCCAGGCTCAACTCCGTCGTAGCACGATATTGTCGAATTTGGGCCCAGACCACGCCCTCACGGTTTTGTTTATGAGAACTCACACGAGAACTTCCTAGTGGGTAACCCATCATGGGGTTGCTCTCGCACGAACTCGCTTAACTTCGGAGTTCCGATGAAACCCGAAGCCAGTGAGCTCCCAAAAGGCCTCGTGCTAGGTAGAGATGGGAATATACATATAAGGCTTACATGATCCTCACCCCTGGGCGATGTGGGATATTACAATCTACCCCCTTAGGGTCCTAATGTCCTCGTCGGCACACTTCCTGCTAGGGATTGGCTCTAATACCAAATTGTCACATCTCGGCCCAGGCCCCCACCACATCCTGGGCTCGACTCCGTCGTAGCACAATATTTTCCACTTTGAGCCCCAACCACGCCTTCATGGTTTTCTTTCTGAGAACTCACACGAGAACTTCCTAGTGAGTCACCCATCCTGGGAATGCTCTCGCGCGAACTCGCTTAACTTCGGAGTTTCGATGGAACCGAAAGCCAGTTAACTCCCAAAAGGCCTCGTGCTAGGTAAAGATGGGAATATACATATAAGGCTTACAGGATCCTCACCCCTAGGCGATGTGGGATGTTACAATGGAACATGAAGCCAGTGAGCTACCAAAAGGCCTCGTGTTAAGAAGAGATGAGAATATACATATAAGGCTTACAGGATTCATTCCCCTGGACGATGTGGGATGTTACATGTCCTCTCCAACCTACGAGATTGTTGTGCTCAAACAAAGCCTCCAGATGTAGGACCATGATTTTCTAGGGCGGGTGTAAGGTTGATCCAAATATAGAATGGACTTTCCAGCTTTAGGCAAGCTTGATCAAACGAAGCAGCGGTGCCACCATCACCTTGTTCTAGGGCTATAGGAGAGGTCCTAGCGACTTTGATGCATGACTATACTTGTTCGGCAAGGCACGCGATATGATCGGATATGGACACAATCAGATCCTTTAAGTCGTGGAGTTCCTACAATCTAAGAATTAGTGTGCACTGCAAGTAATCATGACTCCTAAAAGGGTGCAATATCTACTCTTAGATATCATTTAAGATACTCCCAGTTTAGAATAAGAATTTTGTCCTAAAAAGGTCTCTGCTCGCTGTATAAGTACACTTATCTAGGTTCCATATCTGGTAATGCAATCTAAATACTTGAATTTTTTTGCCTACTACTTGAGTATGAAACAGTTCACCAACTTGACTATCGGAGAGCCTTTGGCCAACACACTCTTCACGGTCTTACGCTTACTTACGATTGTTTATTGTTTTGCAGGCAGTCGAGTTTGAGCACTTCCTCCACACACATTAGTGCATAAATTTGGTTATAATAATTAATTCTTTTATTAAGAGGGAACTCATATTCCTTTCGACTTGATCACTCTACCAACTGATATGTCTACCAAAGAAAGCTCGATTAATGGCCACATTAACCCCATCATAAGGAATAACCTACCTTCTAATGTGTCTGTTGTTCCTAGGCCAGAGAACCCGATACCCAAGTCATTACCATCTCAAGGTAAGTAACAGCCCACAAGGAGTGGCTGTTATACCATGGAACAACAAGGACTCAGTCAACAAGCCACCTCTTTACATGGACCAGATTTGGGAAATCCTGATGTCAACTCAAGCAGAAAGCCATTACAACTTTGTGGACATTAAGAGGCATATGAAGAATCTAGAAAATTTGAATGGAACAACTCCTCAAACCCAAATTTCTATTTTTAGTTATGGAAACATAAGCATCATAACCCTCAAATGAGAACCTATAATGTCACCTATTGTCCCAACCTCCACAAATGTCACTGGTTTGAGCAAGAGTCCCTTCCCGACGAATAAGTTACCAATGTAGTTTCTGGAGATAAACTTTAAGAACCACAAAATTCTCCCATCTGGAATGCAAAGGGAACATCGAGAGTGAAGCCTCGTCAGATGAGATTCAACGAACCCAAATTTCCTGAAGACCAAGAGCGCTAACACCCCTTGGATAGAGAGAACCCCAAGTTTGGTCAAGAATAACCATCCTCACATCCCCAGTAGGCCGACGTTCTAGGTCAAAGGTCTGGTTTCAATGGCGATCAAAATCACTCCCCCATCACGGAAGTTTTCCTAACCTTGTTTTAAGTCATTATGTGGTGATTTCGACCCAGACTAGCATGTTATGCATTATCAAAATGCCACCACCTTATACAACAACAACGATGCATGGATGTGCAAAATGTTCTCATTCATCTTGGAGAGGCAGTTATGAGATGGTACTCAGAACTGGAAATAGGTTCAGTGGTTATTTCAAGAGTTTGGTTGACATCTTCATGAACACCTATTCGGTGTACCGTGAAGTTCGCAAGCATCATGAAGCCATGTTCAGGATGACCCTTCAATCTAAAGACAAAAGTCTCAAGACTTATCTAAAGATCTTTCAAGCAGAGCTAGCAAAAGTGGAAAAACCTGATGATAAGTTGGCCACTATGGCGTTCAAACAAGAGAAAGCATGACTACGCCACTTTGGTTGAATGTTTTGATATCACGAGCGATTTGACTGACTGGATGAAGCGACTAAAAGAATGACACCTGAGCTAGATTACTAGGATGACTGACAGAAGAAAGGCTGACAAGGGCACCTTTCATCCTTCTCCATGACAAGCTACTAAAGAAGGACGTCGAGACAGGCAGTCATTACCAAAGCCAAAGCAGTATACTGCACGTGTACACAGTATCGGGATCATTGAATTTGTCCCTCATCATGTGACCGATAAGCTGCATGTTAACTTAAAGATAACGGTCTTTGAAAAAAATCAAATCACACTGGTGGCAAACTTTAACTTTTGCAATCCTAAACCTGTCACTACCATTCTGGTACACAAAAATCCGCCAAGGGCAACGGACATCCTTACAATTGACAACTAGACGCTTCTTCGAAGATGCATTGATCCTGTACTAAAAATTCCCTTCAGCCATTTTCAATTGAAGCCTTCTCGAGAGATCTTTCTTGTCAACAAAAAGGTCCCCCTTCTGAAATACTGCTGCAATTCCGCATTTTCGTCGACAACATAGTTAAGCCTTTTCACATAGCCATCATAATTGCTGGTAGATTCACCAGTGTCTTCTGCACACGTATTTGTCCTCGCTTCAGGTTTTGGATACGTACACCTCCATTTCATTGTACCTCATAATTGTGAGGCATCGACATGACATGTTCACTTGTATAGATATTGACGCGTTGAATCAAATTCGTACTGCCAGGAATAAAAATCCATCATTGTAACCCAATCTATGTCATCCCTGTTGGAAATGTGCCCCAAAGCCAATCGTATGATGATACTTTATGGACATTTCACATGTTCAACTAATCTGGTTTAATATAAAGGGCAAAGATTATTATTTAAAGTCGTCTCATATCAATGTTATATACTTAAACGATAAGTCCATGAAATATGTAATTGGGAGAATGTGACCTAAAGAAGTTAAATTCATGAGACCATTTTCTTTCGTAAACATATCCTAAACATTCCTAATCATAGGATTGCGCATTGACAATCTGTTAAGATCAATACGTGCTATGTCTTCTCTTAAAGAGAGTGACTGGCCTCGAGTCATTGGTGTGACTGACACTAAGACAAGCATGTAGGTGCTCAATAGAGAATGAGTCCACTGAACGCGATCAACAACGAGTTCTCATACTTATGTCACATGAAAACTCATGGTTGGGATAATGCAAAGTAGTCCTTTGACCTAAGGTATCATAGTTATCTTATGGTTAGGTCCTTGATCTTTGACTATGTCAAAGTCACTCTATCAAAGGGTGTCTACGGCATAATTGGGGTTAAGCCACTTAGCCATGGAGGCAAGTGAATGCATAACAAGGGATCTTGAACCTTCAAACCATTTAAGGGATAATACTCTATGATATGATTAAGAATCTCTGGCCAGAGTATGAATGAGTTTTAGGAATTCGTTCCAAATCACATTCAAGGTAATCATATAGGTAAGAGAATCACATTGGATAGTAGACATGAATAAACTATCAAATCAAACAATGTGGTCAAGAGTATTGTATTAAAGAAAGACCGTATTGCATTGTAATCTCAAACTGAATAGGTTCTCCACCTCTTTTGATTAGCTTGGGTAGCCATGACATACTGTTTGGTATCACTCATGGTTTGTGGAAGCCCTAAAGGTGTATAATCACTAAAGGGAGAATTGAAAAGTAAGTTTCAATTCACAATCGATTTGAAGAGTACTAATCGCCCACTGCCTCACTAAAAGGAACCTAATGGATCTTACACCATGTAAGGTAAAGATTGAAGAAACAACAGAGATGAGTAAGGATAATTAAATGGTTTAATTATTTATGGCTAGGATTAATTAATTTGTTAATTAATAATCAAACGAATAAGTTCGTTTTAGATCTCGGGTTAGTTTTGGGCCTCAAGGCCCAATGGGCTTCAAATGTCAAGTCACAACTTGAAAACACAAAGGGCATGAAAGCCCAATGAACCCACATGGCCGACCATAAAGAGTGTGAGGGAGAATTGGTTTTAATTTCAATTATGCCACTCAATGTAAGTGGCTATAGAAAGGAAATTATAACCCATTCCCTCATAAGGGTTTTCTAGAGAGAAAAGAGAAAAAAACAAAAAAGCTCTCTCTTCTCATAGGAGGCCGACCACCCTAAGAAGAATGGACTAGCATCCATCTCTTCTTAGGTCACTCATCTCTTCCTTAATGCTCTCCTTGGTGAGGATACTTAGAGGTTCCCTTTCTTGGGAACTTGGAGAATCCATTCTTTCATCCATATCCAAGAAGTCATGGAGCCAAGAAGCAAAGTTCCTCCATCCACATCCATGGCGCCAAGGAGCAATGAGACTAAGGAAAGAAGGCCCTCACATAGGTGAATATCCTTTGCTAAGCAAAGAGGTGCTTGAAAGGTATAAAAGTTTCTTTCTTTAAGATTTGAGTTGAGTCTTGGTTCACCACAACTACTAGGCCTTGAATTTCATGGGTAAAGTTTTATTTTTGAGTGCATACAAGCATGATTCAGCCTTTAATTATCACATCCCGGCCCGAGTCCACCACATCCCGGGCTCGTTCCACTACCGTAACACGATATTGTCCGCTTTGGGCTTACCATTCCCTCACGATTTTGTTTTTGGGAACTCAGTTTGGTATCAGAGCCTAGGTTGCAGTCCTGTATAAATTGTTAATGCTCTAATGATCTTTTGATGTTTTCTGTCAGAATTATACCGCCTCGTAGGGAATCACGCCGTGCTTCTGAGCCTAATTTCCCTGATATAACTCAATTAAGGGAAGCGATGGCCCATGCCTTTCAGAATGCAATCCGCCCTCCTCCTCCTCCTCAGAGGACATCCTTGGAGACTATGTATAAACTGAAATTGGATCGTTTCATGGGTAATGAAGGCCATGAACGGGCAGAAAAGTGGCTAGACCATATTGAGAAGACTTTCCAGGTGATACAGAGTCAGGGGAATTTTCCTGCTAGTAGATGGGTGGAGAGCACTACTTGGTTTTTGGGGCGAGAGCCAGCGGCTTGGTGGGTAAATCAAACTAAGTTTATGTCCCCTGAGATGGCAACTGATTGGGAAGTATTCAAAGAGAATTTTAAGAAAAGATTTGTCGCTCCGGAGTACATTGATCGCAAGAAGCAGGAGTTCACTCGATTGAACCAAAACAATATGTCGGTGCATGAGTATTACAGGAAGTTTACAGACTTATCTCATTATGATCTTGATATAGCTGGTAATCAGATAGAGATGCTTCGCCATTTTAAGCTGGGAACTAAGAGGAAATGGCAGACTTTTGCTAGTGCGCTTCCTTGCATCGATTATCATGAGTTTTTTGAGATTTTGGTTCGGATGGAGGATTCCGACAACCTTCCTAGTGACAGTGAGGATGATGAGGACAAGAATGATAATCAGAAGAAAGATGATAAGGGCAAGGGTATCTCCACTCAGGGACCCGTAAGACGCAGAATTTCAAGAAAAGTGGAGCGAGTTCGAGTTCTTCCAGTGGAGGATTTAGTGTCACAGGCCCGAGGAGAGGTGGAAGATTTGCTGGCGGGCCCAGATTTCAGAGGCAGAGAGATTTTGGTGGTGCTGGTGGTTCTGGTGCTCCATTGTGCCGCCGTTGTAATTTTAGACATCATGGAGAGTGTAGGATAAATGGTAGTGGTGGTGCTTGCTACACTTGTGGACAGATGGGACATAGGGCTGCTCAGTGTCCCTAGAGTTAGCAGAAATCTCAGCAGTTTGCTATGCCACCTCCAGCGCCGATTCAGCAGAACTTTGGATCAGGCAGTTATGGTCAGACAGGTCGTAGTGGTGCTTACCACTATCAGGGTGATGCTGCTTCTATGCTTCTGGACAGTATCAGTATTCCCAGGATCCTTATTCTCAGACTGGGTATTCCCAAGACCTTGGGGGTTATACTTCTTATTCTTCCATGCCAGCTAGCGGGTCGCAGTGGCATCAGGAAGGTCAGCCCCGACAGGGAGAGGTTGTTGCTAGCAGTGCAGGACCGTCTAGGCAGGCTAATCAGCCAGGACAGGGATGTACTTCTCAGGGGCGAGGTAACCAAGGCTACAAAGGTCACGGTGGACAACAGCAAGCTTAGGGACGTGTTAATCACGTATCACTGCAAGATGCTCAGAATCATCCGGACTTGATTATGGGTTTGTTAAATATCCTTGGTCACTTTGCTAGAGTTTTGATTGATTGTGGTGCTACACATTCTGTGATTTCTCATACGTTTGCTCAAATGACTCAAAGTCACCCTACACCTCTAGGATTTGATTTAGAGTTTGCCATGCCTAGAGGGGACAAATGTTATGTTGATAGTGTTTATCCAGGATGTCCTGTAATGGTGGATGATGTAGTTATGCCAGCTAATCTTATCTCGTTAGATATTGTGGATTTTGATGTGATTTTAGGGGCAGATTGGTTGCATTATAATCGTGCCCATATAGATTGTTACGGGAAATCTATTACTTTTCATCGTCCTGGATTACCAGAGGTTACTTTTGTGGGTGAAAGCAGTGGGGTGAGACATGGTGTTATTTCTGCCATGAGAGCAAAGAAGTTGTTATCGAAAGGTTGTCAAGGATACTTAGCACATGTGGTGTTAAATGATGTTGTTCCTAGCAGTGTGGAGGAAGTTGGAGTAGTCAGGCACTATCCTGATGTATTCCCAGATGACTTGCCGGGATTACCGCCAGGTAGAGATGTGGAGTTTTCTATTGATTTGCTTCCAGGTACAGATCCTATATCTTTAACTCCATACAAAATGACTCTAGCTGAACTGAGAGAGTTGAAAATTCAGTTACAAGAATTAATTGATAAAGGTTTCATTCAACCTAGTACTTCACCTTGGGGAGCTCTGGTATTATATGTAAGAAAGAAAGATGGAACTCTGAGATTATGTATTGATTATAGGCAATTGAATCGAGTAACGATTAAAAACCGTTATCCATTGCCTCGCATCGATGATTTGTTTGATCAGCTGAAACGTGCGTGTGTGTTCTCTAAGATTGATTTGAGATCTGGCTATTATCAGTTGAAGATTAAAGATGAAGACGTACCTAAGACGGCTTTCAGGACCCATTATGGACTTTATGAAATTTTTGTGATGCTATTTGGATTGACTAATGCACCTGCAGCTTTCATGAGGCTATTGAATGAGGTATTCCAGCAATATCTTGATAGATTTGTCATTGTTTTTATCAATGATATTCTGGTATACTCTAAGTCTAAAGCAGATCATATTCGACATCTTAATTTGGTATTGAAGAAATTGAGAGAGCATCGGTTGTATGCCAAGTTCAGTAAATGTCAGTTTTGGTTGAATGAAGTGGCATTTTTTAGGCATGTAGTATCGGCACAAGGAATTCAAGTAGATCCTCAAAAGATAGCAGCAGTGGAGAATTGGGAACAACCACGAACCGTCACTGAGGTACAGAGTTTTCTTGGTCTAGCAGGTTATTATCGACGGTTTGTTCAAGATTTTTCTATGATTGCTTTGCCATTAACGAAGTTAACCAGGAAGGATGTTAAGTTCGAGTGGGACAAGAATTGTGGGCCAAGTTTCCAGCAATTGAAATATTGCCTCACTCATGCTCCAGTATTGGTACTTCCTGATGATAGCGGTAACTTTGAGATTTACAGTGATGCTTCTTTGAATGGTTTGGGATATGTTTTGATGCAACATAATAGAGTGATTGCCTATGCTTCTTGACAGTTGAAGATTCATGAAAGGAATTACCCTACTCACGATCTCGAGTTAGCAGCCATTGTTTTTGCTTTGAAAATTTGGAGGCATTATCTCTATGGTGAGAAGTGTAAGATCTGAAGGGAAATCTTAGAGATTGATATGGGATTTCGAAATGACTAGCATGCATATACAAATCAAAATTAATATACATTAGCAACGGAAGCAAGTTATCAAATAATATCAAAGCTATAGTCATGCAAATCCCCTTCAAGGTTCATAGGTTTATATATAATGCATCTAAAACATTTAAGTTAAGAACAAAGTGAAGGAATAGATCTATACCTCTTGATCTAGATTTTAGACCAAGGATGGACCACCTCCAAGCCCTTTGCTCCTTGAACTCCTTAAGCCTAGCCTCCTTCCTTGCCTCCTCCACTTTGTTGCTTTGTTGGTAAGAGTGCTCCTAGGTTCTCCTTTAGTCTCCAAAGGAGAAGACCTCTAAAGATCCACACCCACTAGTGTAGTGAGATGGATGGAGGAATAACCAAAAGAGTGAAAAAGGATTAGCTAAATCACCCTTAAGGTGGCCGGCCTTTGTGTAGTTTTAGAGAGATATTTCTTTTGCCTCTTTGTTGTTTTAAACACACAAAAACCCTAAGGAATAAATCTCTATAAAGTTCCTTATATAGACAAAAATAAACCTAGTCAACAACTTGACTTAATATCTCTCCCTCTCCACTTTAAATGGCCGGCCCCTTTGTGTTGGTTTGGGCTTTGGGCTTTTATTTATTTCTAGTCATCCAATGCTTGAATAAAAGCCCAATGGGTTTAGGCCCAATGGGCCCAATTAAACCCAAACGTTTCTTTAAGCCCAAAACGATCTTTTATCGCTTTTATGATTTCTTTAGACTTTCTAAATTAATCACAACACTTAATTAATCCAATTAATTATTTCCATCATCCATTAATTACTCACCACAAGAGTGTATCGGTGTACAATCATTTTAGTTTCTAATTAGCAAGGTAGTGAGGTGATTGACATCAATCCAATTGATTATATTTAATTCAATCACTTAGTGAATTAAAACTTCCTTTTAATTCACCTTCTTCTTTGATGACTACATTTAATCATCTAGAAGAACTCACAAGCTATGAGTGACATCTAACCATATATCATAGCTACCCAAGCTAATGTAGAAGTTGTTCGGAGAACCTATTCAGTTGGAATTACAATGTAATTCGATCCTTTTCTAAAACAATACTCTTAATCACATTACTAGGGTATGGATATATTATGTCAAACCCCTAATGTGATTATTCCTTCTTATATGATTCAATTGAGTCATATAGGAACGCTTTCCTTTATTACGCTCGATACTTCGACCGAAGATTCCCGAATCATATCTTAGAGTATTCTTCCTCTCTTATCGAGGATTAGAGATTCCTTGTTGCGCATTCACTTGCCTTCATGACTAAGTGGCTTAACCCCAATTATGCCATGGACACCCACGAATGGGGTGACTTTGACATAATCAAAGATTAAGTACTTAGCCACAAGACAACGACGATGCCTCAGGTCAAAGGACTACTTACATTATTCCAACTATTAGAGTTACTTGCTTGACATGTGAGTAGACCTCCATGCAAGTACTCTCGTTCGATTGTGTTCAGTGAACTCATTCCCTTAATGAGCACCTACATACTTGTCTTAGTGTCACCACACGAATGGGATGAGACTTTCCATCCTTCCATTTAAAGCAGACACAATATGTACCGGTCTAAGCATTGTCAGTATCCCTCCGACAATCCAATGACCAGGAACCTTTTTGGACATTATGGTTATGTGAAGAAGGTCTCTGTAGTCTAACATCATTAGATTACTTCTTCAATCGATCCATTGTCCATGGATTCACTATTTAGGACATATATCGTTTATTGAGATAGTCCTAATTAGTATATGTGCCATTTGATGTATAAGAATCATCTATACATCCATTCATTTGTCCTGAAAGGTTTCTTCCAAAGATTGACTTTCAGGGCATATTTCCAACAATCTCCCACTTGCACTAAAGTCAATCACTAGTGTATCTTATACATGCTAGTTGAGAGAGCTTATACTTGTAGGTTAACTCGGTTATGTATTAATCCCTTTTATTATTTAAAAGGGATTTACTTATCAAATGTTTCCAAAACATTTGATGATGTCTCTTTCTTGTGTTCGAATACTTTGATGAGACCTTGATTCCATGGCTTGAGCTATCGCCCCATTACGTCGTAGTATCCTACTAACGACCTTATGGTTTGGATTCAATCATTGGTTCTATAAGAACCCCTTCATTCAAAATACCTTTTTGAAGCAGTTTCTAAAACAATATATCGTCATATATTTCGTTTGTATACTTTATACAAACTTTGCTCCAACCTTGAGACCATTGTAGTACAATACTAACAATTCATTCATATGATTAGTACTTCATCCATTATGAAGTTCCATTTGTTAAAATGGCTTATTTTCACTTTGGTTAACAACCTAAGTGAATGCACGCTTCCAGAGTCCCACTATGATGTTTCTTTCTTTAAAGGCAATAATACTCTTTCAGTTGCTTTGGTTCTGATCCTGGGATTTAGTAATATCTTATAGTGACAACCCCTGTGGTTCTTCACTTTTGGATATCTACTTCACAAGTCCATACATGTGTCCCTTTTGTGATTTTGTGACACATTCATTATAAGGGTTATGAAAGTGATTTCCTATCACATAGGAAAATGCTTTCTTAAATCTACAACATTTGAGATTTAATTTCCCTATTTAATATCCTTGAGATAGCCTTGCTATATCAATAAGTCCAATTTCAAGTCTATACTTCAAAATTGACCGTGTCATGTTTTGTCATTTCTCGAGTAACATCTATGTTTTATCAAGTCTATCAAATAGACTTTATTCACATCTTGTTGCTCAAATTATGACATCACTCCCACTGGCCTTGTTGTAACTTAGCATTCATTCAAAAATAACAATTATATTTTCTTGATTTGAATGCATATTGCTCCCACTTAACTTAAATGAATCATACACAAAAGAATTCCTTCTCAAGTAATTCCATTTGAAATGTGTGACTTGTTTCATTAAGTCTATTCATTTAAATTATATGGTGTCATACACCATACTTCAAGTTTTAGTCATACTAAGACCTTTAATGTAGTCATATAAGAAGTATCCAAGTCTTTAGTGGAAGCATGGCTCCTACTAAGGATATAGAAACTCAACCATTCCTTCTAGGTGGTTGATATAATTCTTTATCAAAACTACATAGAGCGTTATAGTTACATGAGATGTTGAATTTGGATTGTCTTGTTGTTAAACCATATGTTGTGACTCATTTTGAAACTATTTCCCTTTTGTTTCATCAACTTGTCCATATGCTTAGTTATTTAGCTTGTTCTCATAAAAGAGAATGATGAACAACTCCCAACATACAACCATTTTATGCTAGGTTGACGAAACCAACATTCAAAGACTATTCTTTAGAATGTCACATAACATAGAATTTTAACGTTTGAAGAGCTTGAGTCCTTTTAACAATTAAAATTACAAACTTTTAATAATAGTCAAGTACTATTATTCTTTAGACAACTATAAACCAATCACATTCAAGTTTATATCCATTTTCACACCTCCCACTATTTCTCATGACTTTAATGAGAAATCATTTCATACATTCAAAATGTATAAAAGTGGAGTATATTGGAAGAAGACATTGTTTAGTAGCTTTAAAACATTTCAAGCTTATTTGTTTCAATCTTCACTAAGTTAATGTCTTGTTATTAAGTGACTAAAGTCTTTAAACATTTTATAGATTTAGACACTTCTTTCTTGGTTTAATCACTAACACAATTGACATTTTAAAACCTTTTAAAGAATGCCCAATTAGTTGTTCAAAACTACTAATTGAATCAAGAGTGATCTTGATCATTGTGTTTCAAGTGATAACCATATAAGAAATGTTTTTCTTATTACTTATATCATTATAATGTGATCTTCCTTTTCTTCAAGAAAGGATTCTCTAGACTTTTGTCAATTCATATAGAACTCATAGGTAGACAAGTGGAACCAAATCTAAAGATTCATTGTATCCTTTTATGTCCTACATGTGAGATCTATCCATAATTGATAAATCTAAAGTTTGGTTATCACATTACAATAAGTGATATAACTCTTGTATCTCATCTAGGATACAACAAGACAATTTTCAATTCATAACACTACTTTAAGGAAATAGTATATTAAAAAGGCATTCTTCACATTACATTAATATGATAATTCAAACATTCATAATGTTTAATACAAAAAGTATTAGCTCTATACATTTAGAGACTAATTTAAATACCCTTATACATTTAGGCACTAATAGTGGTATTCCATCATATGAAGCCACATAATAAGTTCTTATCAAAATAAGAAAGTTTAAAGGCAATCTTTAATGCCTAACAAACTTCCTAAGTAGTGAGCAGGAACCTTTTTGGACATTATGGTTATGTGAAGAAGGTCTAAGCATTGTCAGTATCCCTCCGACAATCCAATGACTAGGAACCTTTTTGGACATTATGGTTATGTGAAGAAGGTCTCTGTAGTCTAACATCATTAGATTACTTCTTCAATCGATCCATTGTCCATGGATTCACTATTTAGGACATATATCGTTTATTGAGATAGTCCTAATTAGTATCTTTGCCATTTGATGTATAAGAATCATCTATACATCCATTCATTTGTCCTGAAAGGTTTCTTCCAAAGATTGACTTTCAGGGCATATTTCCAACAAGATCTTCACAGATCATAAGAGTCTTCAGTATCTGTTCACTCAAGATGATCTTAATCTTCGTCAACGAAGGTGGATGGAGTTACTAAGTGATTGACTGCACCATTAAATATCACCCGAGTCGTGCGAATGTGGTAGCTGATGCACTGAGTAGGAAACCTCAAGGTCGACTCAATGCTTTGTATGCTTGTCGTGTTCCTCTTCTTGCAGAATTGAGAGCTACTGGAGTAAAGTTGGAGTTAGAAGATCGAAGATAAGCTTTTCTTGCTAGTTTCCAAGTCAGGCCAGTTTTGGTTGATCGTGTACTTGAAGCTCAGATGGTTGATGAAGAAATTCAAGAAATGATTCAATTGAGAAATGAAGGGAAAAAGAAAGACCTCAGGATTCGAGAATCAGATGGCATGCTTATGCAGGAGAACAGAATATATGTGCCGAATAATAAGGAATTAAAGAAAGAGATTTTGGATGAAGCACATTGTTCAGCTTATGCGATGCACCCAGGAGGAACCAAGATGTACCATACCATTCGACCATTTTATTACTGGCTGGGTATGAAGAGGGAAATTGCAGAATATGTAAGTAGATGTATTGTTTGTCAGCAAGTCAAAGCAGAAAGAAAGAAGCCTTTTGGGCAAATGCAACCACTTCCCGGTTCTCAGTGGAAATAGGAAAATATAACCATGGATTTTGTGTATAAGCTTCCGCGTACACATAATGGATTTGATGGTGTTTGGGTGATTGTAGATCAACTTACCAAGTCAGCGCACTTCATTCCCATGAGGGAAAAGTATCCCCTGAATAAATTGGCTAAGTTGTTCATCACGAAGATTGTGAAGTATCATGGAGTTCCAGTGAATATTATTTCTGATCGAGATCCAAGATTTACTTTTAAGTTTTGGGTAGCTTTATAGGAAGCTTTTAGTACGAAATTGCTTTACAGCACTGCTTATCATCCCCAAACCGATGGACAATCAGAAAGGACTATTCAGACGTTAGAGGATATGTTGAGATCTTCAGTGTTACAGTTTGGTGATTCTTGGCATGACCGCCTAGACTTAATGGAATTTGCCTACAATAATAGTTTTCATTCGAGCATTGGTATGTCACCATTTGAGGCACTTTATGGTAGAGCTTGTTGTACGCCATTGTGTTGGTCAGAGGTTGGTGAAATAGTGTTAAAAAGCCCAGATATTGTGGATGAGACTACTCAAAATATTCAGGTGATTAAGTCTAACCTGAAAGCGGCCCAGGATCGACAAAAGAGTTTAGCAGATAGACATGCTACTGATCGAGTATATGTGTGGGTAATTTGGTATTCTTGAAATTGTCACCTCGGAGAGGTGTAGTGCGATTTGGAAAGAAAGGCAAGTTAAGTCCTAGGTATATAGGACCTTATGAGATCACTAAGAGGATTGGTGAGGTTGCTTATAGATTGGAGTTGCCTCCGGAGTTATCTAAAGTGCATAATGTGTTTCATGTCTCGATGCTTCGACATTATGTTTCAGATCCTTCACATGTGATTCCTCCTCAACCTTTGGAGATTAATTCGGATTTGTCGTATGATGAGGAACTAGTGACTATCTTAGATTGGAAAGATAAGGTTCTAAGGAATAAGACAGTGAGCTTGGTAAAAGTATTGTGGAGCAACCACTCAGTGGAAAAAGCCACTTGGGAGACGGAAGATCGAATGAGGGAGATGTATCCGAGGTTGTTTTATGAGTATTAAGTGTATTGTTTGGTCGTATGAATTTCGGGGATGAAATTCTATAGGGAGGGAAGATTGTCACAGCCCGTCCCGAGATTTTATTATTGAGGTGGTGAAATTGACGAAATTACCCTTGTCGGTTACTAAGGTACGTGTGGCGTTATTTGAATAAATACCTACTCTCCTAAAGTCTTGGAAAATAATTGGAGTTGGATTAAAAGTTTGGTATATATGTTTTATGTGGTTAGGGATTAAATACTTGGAATGTATGGTTTTGGTTGGACCACACACATGCACAGGACCCCCCATTTCCTTTCCCCGTGCTCTCTCTCTCCTTTCTGTTTCAGTCTCTCACTCCCTCTCGAAATTGTACGGACAAAGGGTCAAACCCTCGAACTTTCATGGATCGACGTTAAAAAGGTAAGATTCTTCATCCTTTCAACCTCCTGAGTCGTTTGGTACTAGTTTTAGAACGAGAAACCTTAGAAATCATGTTGAAAACCCGAGGTCTGATTTGAGTATTGTTCATGCATTCGTGATGTGTTGATTTTCAGGGAATTCTAAGCTTATAATGAGCTTAGTGAGGTCCTAAGGAAGCTCGGAGTGCTTAGTTTGAAGGTTTTGGATGTCGGGATCGTTGAGTTCGTTGGTTGGTTTTCTTGGAATTTCTCCGGTGAGATTTCGTAGTTTTTAGAGCCTTAAGGTGGTGTAACGTGGAACTACATGCTTAAGGCTTCATTTTGATATAAAATACGAAGAAATTGGTTGAGAAATGACGGAGAACAAGGAGATTGAAAAATCTCCAATTTTTCGGCCACTGGAAAAACCAGTCTGGCGAGCCCAAGGTAGGAGACGCGCGTGGGGGCGCGTGAACCTATGCCTGTCCAGGCACGTAGGGGCGCGTGACAAGCCCAAATTTTTTTCTAAAAATATGCCGACGTTCGTGACGTCGAGTAGGTCACTGTGGTATATTCATATACCCAAATTGAGCACCGTATGAGAAGTTATTACGAACTGTCGGTTATGTGCTTTAATTAACATTTTTATAGTTGTTTCGCATATAGGTGACACCTATCCGGAGGACGAGTGCATCCAGGGACGTCACGGGGGTTACGACCCATCGACTTACCAGTGAGTGGGCAGTATTTCTGTTTATACCTATATACTATTGATATTTTTCCCAGAAATTGAGTTTAAATGAAAGTACGTTTTAAAATGCCATGCATGCATATTATGAGATATATGAATTGATAATTGATGCTTATATATATATACATATGTGAATTGGTGTTGTGGACGCACATGTGAGTATCAGGTGAGTTTTATGTTATTCATGTGAATCATTGATGATGTGAATTGCGTTGAGAACTCATAACCTGCACCCCTGGTATTAGTGCTTATGTTATTCAACGCACCGCACGTTTACCTTGGATCCAAGTAGGTGCATGTCGTATAGACCATGAGAGGGTTCCGACATGCTAGTCGTACAGATCACTAGAGGTGGTTCCGACTGGTAGGTGACCTTAGATTATGTGCACAGATGATTGATGAGAGAAGCATTAGAGCGTATTGTTATACCATTCTTGTCGTACAGACTACTTCATGTAGTTCCAACTTATGTGCAGAGTAGTGCCGTACAGGTCACCGTGGTGACTCCGGTTGGTTTGGATATTTAGCTATGGAATTAACTGTACAGGACCAATTGCAGGGTCTCCGGTTGATTCATTACATCACCTGTTATATTGATGCATTCTAAATCTTTTATTGACATTTATGGCATAGCATATTTTCTGAGTTTTGATAAGAATTGTGATTTGAAATATTTGAAGATTATATGTATATTATATACTATTTTTCTGGAAAAGTATACAGGTTTTACAGCGAGGGGTTAGAAATGTTTTAATTGAATTGTTTTAGAAAAGCTTTGGTTTTACTGACCCACTCTATTTTGTTTTGCGCCTCTCCTGGTTCTAGTTAGCAGCGTTGGTGGCCCACGAGGATCCCCACGGCGTACTGACAGACTATATAAATGTAGGACTCACCTGCGGGTGTTGTAATCTAGTTATGGTGCGGGTGTTGTAATCTAGTTATGGTCCTACTTGACTGCACTTAGTTCTTAGGCTCTGAATATGTGTGTTTCACACTTAAACTTATTCTAGCATGTTACTTGGTTATTACTGCTAACATTTGGTTTTTATTATTCATATGTTCTTATCTATTGCTTCCGCGTCGCACTTTTGGTTACGTCACGCCCATGTGACGGCCAGCACGCCTTGATTCTAGGATCGGGGCGTGTCATTAATTGTTAATTGCATGCATAGATGTTGCTCAAAAGAACTTGTTTTTCATAATTTTTCCTTCAATCCCCGTCTTGAAAACAACACCTCCATAGTAACCAAAACCCTTACTTTCAATGTAAAAGTAGTCATTACTTCAAATGCTGCATCCGAGCATAGTGGGAGGAGTATTGATACATGTATATATAGGTGTCACCTTTGTATCAATAACTGCCCTGCTATACTCCAAAAAATACTACATGTCTCTATTGTCTCAAATCATCAAATGTTTGTTTGCATGCAACCCCCATTGGAACTGAGTAGGCAAGAGTTACCTTATCAATACCACTAGACGCGATATTAGAAACAATCTCCACAAACTCCCTGAATTTTATGGGATTAGACACAACAACTCCTTTTTCTTCACCGCTTATGTACTCTTTTCATTATTTGATGTATCCCACCTCCTAATATGACAAACCATTACAGGTACTTCCCCATGTTATGTTGCACAAACATGTAATTACATATAACATACTTGCAATCAGAACTAGTGAACATTCCCGCTTATTATATTGCACATAACAAGAAAAGTTTTCCAAATTTTTGCACTTTAACACTTGGAACAGAAATTGGAACATACATAGTATTTAGCACATAAAAAATCAAGTTTTTCCACAACCCATAGCCTCAACATGAAACACAAACTCTAATTGAACTTCTAAATCATTGATATAGGAACATGGAATTAAACACGCTACCTTAGGGCCTCCAAAATCGAGCAGATGCCTAGGGTGCCAAATATGCCTGCCAAAGCTTCAATCGCCGGAAAAAATGAAACTTTTCAGCAAAAATCAGAAAATATGGTACAAAAGTGTTATCTTTAAGGATGGAAGACCCCGACCTCAACTTAATCTAGAAACCCCGACCTCAATCTTCTGAGCTCTTTCTCAACATCACTATGTACAAAATTAGAGCTCCCTCAACCTAAAACCCCTGACCTCTCTTTGGAGATCTCTCTCGACTTCCCTCTCTTTGAAACCTCTCTTCCAAGCTTTCTCTCAACTTCCCTCTCTTCGAAATCAGAGCTTAGATATTTGAGCTCAACCCAAAAACCCAAAGCTCACAACTCTCTCTCTACATCCCTTTCTCGACCCAAAAAATTAGAGCTCACAATTATGACACAATGAGTTGTGAGTTTTTAAAACTTATATGTGGGTGTTTTCATCATTTTGCTTTAGTGCATGGTGATCATGGAGTGTGTATGACCAATTTATCCTATTTTGATCACAAGAATAAGAAAATAACCTATTTGTATCAATTTCTCTAAAAGAAATGACTCATTTCTATCAATTTCCCTTTTTATTTGAATGACGAAAAAATTAATAAATTGGTAAATTTCGATAATGAGTGGCATATATATTCAGAATGCAGTTGTTATCCATTTTCTAATATTTTAATGAAAATTTCCTCAAAAGGAAAATTAATAATAATAGAGTCCCCTGCACCTGCAGCAAAATAATTGGTGTGATACAATTACCGAGTAAGAAGAAAGAGAGAGAGAGATGGCTATAAATTGGTTTAGAGCAGTGCCCAAATTACGACATTCAGAGCCCGAATTCATCAGGTCACACGCATTCTCACTCTCTTTCTCACCTACCAAAAGGGCTTTCTCTGGAAGTGGAAGAATAGCAACAGCTTTATCATCTTCTTCTTCTTCAATGTCCTACGAAAAGGAGCTCGCTGCTGCCAAAAAGGCTGCCTCACTCGCTGCTCTCCTCTGCCAGGCAATACTCTCTCTCTCTGATTTCATCACTTTTTGTTTGAGAGTTGACTTTAAGAATGGAAACCCAGAGCATAAATTGTCGATTGAGTCCGCTTCGAATTCGGAGCATGATAATGTAATTTGCGACCAACTCAGAATGCAAAACATTTGTTTGAGCAAAACCCATGTCGTGAATTTGCCAATTCTTTTGCCATTTAAGCATTTATTGGACAATGAATCCGCCGTTGTATTTGTTTACCATCTCCAAGAAACAGAAAGCTTGTATTTCAACCCAGATTGCTCATTAAGTAGACCCATGGCCAATGTATGAATGTGTATACAAGTGAGTATGTGACTCATGTCTATACAACTCTGAGGAATAAAAGAGAGGATCTTTGATGTGAACACCACTATAATTCAAGTGTGATATACTATATGATTTTATAAGGAGCTCCTGGCGAGAAATATTCCTTTTCTAAAGTCATATGAAGGGCAAATTGAGAAATATATAATCCCGTCTTATAGCCTTATAATGTCTGTTGTCGTATGAAAATTGTTTCCCTTTGGCTTACGATTTGTGAGTTAGCACTGAGCACTGAAATTATCATTGTTATTTTCATTTCTACTACGCTTGTAGCAATATAATCTGTCATCCCAAGTTGACTTCAGTTATTGGTTTTCTCTGCTTCAGAAGGTGCAAAAGGCCCTATTGCAGTCAGATGTTCATTCAAAATCAGATAAAAGTCCAGTTACAGTGGCGGATTACGGTATGTTTACAAACTCTTTTGTTGATGATCGTCTTTTACACTTGATCTGTTTAGATATATATATATATATATATATATATTGTTTTTTCTTTTTCTTTTGGGGGTGTTTTATAATGAATCACAGTCATCTGCAGTTTGCTTTGAAGCTATCTTGTAGCTCCACACTATGCTTTTAGTATTGCACAACTTTCTACTAATTCTCTTTTTGAAGAAAAGAAGTTTAATTATTTTGTATTACTAAATTGTCACTGCTGGCAAGATTCAAATCCATCGACTACTGCTGCTCCCCCGCCCTCCACCACTTGAACTAATATGTTAGGGAATTCGGTTTTCATTAGATGTTTCTCGAAAATAGAAAAAGAAAAGTTCTGCTCATATTTTCTTGCATATAGATAATATCCTAGGTTAAGCAGTTGATATTCCCTCCTTAGGAAGTGGCAAGGTTTTGCTGAATTATTTGATACTAGGTTTTCTTGCCTGGCTTATAAATCTGTCAGCCTGTATTTCTTTGACCAACATTTTAATGTGAAATATATATCTGGTCCCGAACCATTAATGGAAAACAAAGATAAATTGTTCATCACGTTGTTATAATATTTTAAGAAGAAAGTAATTACTTGTGAATAATGAAATGAAATATGTGCCATCTTGTTAATATGCATTGAGAAAGTAAACGTTGCAATACTACTTGGCTGGAAGTAAAGTTTCGCTGGCAAACAAATCTTTACATAATGGAATTTTTGTTCATGACTGAAGACCATAAATTCTGCACAATTATCCACAATGTTGGTTAACCAATCATTGACATTTCAGATGTTGTTGAGTCTAGAGACTCCAATGAGTCTCTCTTACCAAAAGAACTGAAAAGTTACTTTCTTGTTACTTAGATTTTATTGTGGAAAATATTTGAAACAGCAGATTTCTTACAATTAACTATAAGTAAATATAAAAGGTTGGACACAGTATGCATTTAGAAAATTTTCTTTAATATGTTGGCCTCAAGAATGCTTTTAAGTCACTGTAGAATTTTAATTATCCATTGTACTGAACTCCAACATCTTGCTTACTGGTTTTAACCATAGAAAGTAGCAAAAGATTTAGATCATTATTTGATGCCAATGAACCTGATACGAACTTCAATATATGGTCCACCTTGAATAATATTAGTACATACCAATACTTGTATTATCTTTTATCCATTGAAGAATTTTGGAAATGAAGAAGATGCCAAATGAGTGGCAAAAAAGCAATTTGGTGCCTATGTACAAGAATAAGAGCGACATACAAAATTGCATGAACAATAGGGTATTAAGTTAATGAATCATACAATGAAGCTTTGGGAGAGAGTAATTGAGCATTGACTGAGGCAAGACACACGGTTCTCAAACAATCAATTCGGGTTCATGCCAGGGCGCTCAACTATGAAGGCAATTTATCTCATATGAAAATCGATGGAAGGATATAGAGATGTGCAAAAGGATTTGCACATGGTCTTTATAGATTTGGAAAAAGCCTATGATAGTATCTTAAGAGAAATTTGTTGGAGGATTCTAGAGAAGAAAGGAGTGTGAGTAGCATATATCCAATCAATAAAGGACTTGTATGATGGAGCAAGGACTACAGTAAGAATTCATGAAGGACAAACTGAAAGCTTTCCCATAACCATAGGGTTACACCAAGGCTCACCTTTAAGTCCTTTCCTTTTTGCGTTGATTATGGACGAGTTAATGGGACGTATTCAAGATGATATCCCTTGGTGCATGCTTTTCATAGATGATATAGTATTGATAGATGAAATGCTTGAGGGAGTA
The DNA here is from genome assembly GCF_042453785.1 of Malus domestica. NCBI lineage: Eukaryota > Viridiplantae > Streptophyta > Magnoliopsida > Rosales > Rosaceae > Malus > Malus domestica. The sequence goes on along the minus strand of NC_091661.1, from coordinate 4,564,110 downwards.
ATGTGAAACTTAATTTTTGGCGGGAAGTGTTGGAATCCAAAGGTCTTTGCCTAAGTAGGTCAAAAACAGAATATATGGAGTGCAAGTTTAGTAGGAATGGGGGTCCAAATGAAATAGGGTTGAGGATTGTAGATCATGAAGTACTAAAGAGTGTATCTTGCAAAAGAATGGAGAATTTGATGGAGATCTCAACCATACAATACAAGCTGGATGGATGAAGTGGAAGAGTGCATCAAGTGTGTTGTTCGACCGTCATATGCCACTAAAGCTCTAGAGAAATTTTACAGGACGACAATAAGGCCAGCAATGCTTTATGGAATGAAATGTTGGGCGGTCAAGCACCAACACGCACAAAAAATGAGTGTAGTAGAGATGAGAATGTCTCGTTAGATGTGTGGGCACATGAGAAAGGGCAGGATTAAGAATCAGGATACGATGTAAAGTAGGAGTGGCCGTAGTTGAAGATAAAATGAGAGAAAATCGGTTAAGGTGGTTTGGACATGTGAAACGAAGATCTACAAATGCTTCGGTTAGAAAATGTGATTTGAGCATTAGGGAAAACGGGGTAGAAGAAGACCTAGGAAGACTTGGAAATAGACTTTAGGAAAAGATATGAAGTGCTTGGAGCTAATGGAAGACTTGACGCAAAACCGAGCTCAGTAGCGTTCTAGGATTCATACAGTCGACCCCACTGAGTGGAATAAAGCTTTGTTGTTGTACGGATTATGGATTGCGGGTTCAATACTTGCATCATGGGTATTCTCCTTGCTCTTTGTATAGTGACCATTGAAGTCTGGTTGTGCTTTGTGGCCAAGAGTTTCAAATGTCTAGATATATGAATAGATGACGAGAATAATTTAATGCTTGTCAAACTTACATCACCTCAAACTTTCTACCGTCTCATTAAATGTTTCCCAAAAGTAGTTTTCATTCCATTAGCTGGTATGAAAGGAAGTCAAAATTTTTTGCTATACTAGACATACATGTCTGTATAGAACGGGAGAGAAGTAAATGCAACATCTGCACAGATGTCCATTTAATTCCTTATCCTTTACTGCACTGCAAGAAATTCTATATACTTTTAAGTTTTCCTGATCTGCCTCACCATGGTTAGTGTGCTGATGGAAGGTTGATATGATGCCCTAGGAAAGACAATTTTTTGTCACACCCAGATTTTAATGGTCAGGTTGTCTGAGCCTGTCCATAAATTTTCTCTTGCACACGTGAATGGTTATTATTACTTTAAATTGGCCATGATTATATCATAATTTGTAGTATAGACACTCCATTTCATTTTTCCATGTTTCACAGTAAGCTTTTATTGTTTCTCCCCCATATTTTTTTTTGGTTTTACATTCAATCTACGCTATCCTTGAATGTTTTGAAAGTGGAGCACGTTACGTTTCTATCAAAATGACTAGGTCCCTTAATTGGATTGCCCATAAGCCCCAGTGTTTTTGTCTCCACCTAATACCAAAAGCAGATGCTTGGGATGTTTTATAATTTTTTTCCTAGAAAAGTAGAAACAGTTGTTTGACATATAATTGAAACTCTCATTGCAATTGTCATATTTCTTATTGTTTCACTGTCAACAATCATTTGTTTCTATTTATAGTTTTATATTCATGATATCTGATAATGCTTTTTAGTCTGGATGCTGAAGCTGTGATTCAGTCTTGAGAGAAAAATCACATACACTAACTCAGAAATTAGGCTGAATATGAAAGGAACTGTAACTTTTTAATTTTAAATTTTTTTTTTGTCAATATGAAAGCAACTGTGATTGACTGCCTCTTTCTTTTTATTTTATGAACCTGTGATTCCCAGGTTCACAGGCTATTGTGAGTTTGGTACTGGAAAGGGAACTTCCTTGTGAATCGTTCTCGCTTGTGGCCGAGGAGGTGAGCATGTACTATTTTGCTGATAAAGTGACATTCAGATTCTGGGTTTTTTCTCCCTTGAATTGTTAATCCTACTTCTAACTTTTAAATCTCTTTAGGACTCAGGAGATCTTCGGAAAGAAAGTGGGCAGGAAACACTAGAGCGCATAAAAAAACTTGTTAATGATACTCTTGCCAACAGTGACTTTTCCAGTGTTTCTAATTTAACCACTGAAGATGTGCTCAGAGCTATTGACAATGGGAAATCTGAAGGTGGTTCTAGCGGCCAGCACTGGGTTCTAGATCCCATAGACGGAACCAAAGGGTAAGCTTCTGAACATATTTTGAGAGATCTTGTCATCGGTAAGATGGACGTCTCTTAAGTCATTAGTTAAGAAGAATGCTTTCTAAAGGTCCATTCCATTTAAAGTTGTAATTTTTGATGATTTGGAGATGATGTGACCATTTTGTCCTGTACCCATTTCATTTCAAATTATGTGATTATCCTTCTGTCATGTCTTGCATGTATGAGGGATGCATGTAACATGAATTGATGAAGTCTATATATGGTACTTCAATATATAAGCATGCATAGTTTTTTTACTTTTGTTTATGCATATTATATGTACGGAATTATCTCAAAGCTATTAATCATTTCCTTCAACATGCCGAAGTGTCAGGCTCCTAGTGTACGACCATGCATTCTTTTAAACTAAGCTGTAATCTTTCCATTTGGAGTGCGACAGAAGTCTTTCCTTGGCTATTCCTTTATAGAACATGGTATCTTTTCCGTTAACTGATCATTTCTGATCTCCGTTTTACTTTTTCTTTTTTGATGTTTCTCAAGCACCTTTTCTTTTTAATACGGCTATTTTCATACCGTGTTCAGTTTTGAATTTGAAAATTTAGGATGAAAAGCAAACTGTCTATTTCAGATGTTATTTGGCTTCCATCACTAAGAAGCAAGTCACCATGCAGAAAAGTTTGATACATAGTAAAATTTGAAATGTGACAGACAATAGGCATTGTGATCAAGTTGGTTGTTAAGGAAGCCCCACATACGCTCACACACACACACGGGTCCAATGGTTTGAACTGTCTAAATTTACATCCCTTTTAAGAACAATAAATGCAAAAAAGAAAAAAAAGAAGAAAGTAAAATGTTAAATCATTTGACCATTTAATTGTTGTGGTTATAGCTTGTTTGTTTGACTACTCTTCCCCTCCTATGTGATACATGGGCATCTCCGCTAGACCTTATTCTGACATTCCTTTGTATTTCTCATCAAACAAATAGCATCTTCTGTTGTCCATTATCCAACACTTCAGTTTCATCTGATTTATTTGATCAAGTTTAGGTGACTAAATGATTTCAGATGTAGTTGATTTTATGTAAGATGATCCTTGAATAAAGGATTAAGAAGTGGATGGTTTGGATCATTAAATCCACTGTGGGTTGGCAGTTATTATAATTTGCTGAAATTTTATTTGGTAGGGTGCAGCTTGTTTTAGTATTAGTTTATAGTTTTCTTCTTTGATTCATTTTTTTTTTTTTGTCAAACGTTTTCTTTGATTCACTTGCTAACCTGTTTTCTGTATTGATTTAATATGCTTATGAACCTGCCATGATAAATAGCTGATTCTGCTGTAGGTTTGTTAGAGGAGATCAATATGCCATAGCATTGGGATTGCTGGATGAAGGAAAAGTTGTGTTGGGTGTCCTGGCCTGTCCAAATCTTCCTCTTGCATCCATTAGTGGCAATAATCAGCATTCTTCATATGATAAAGTTGGTTGTCTTTTCTTTGCTACAGTTGGTACCGGAACATATATGCAGCCATTGGATGGTTCGTACCCGATAAAGGTTAGCACTTATAGATAACTCATTGCATTCTTTATTTGAACAGGTTTCACAGAATTAATGTTATTACTGTGCTTCAGGTGCATGTCAGCGCTACTGAAAATCCTGAAGAAGCTTCGTTTTTCGAATCTTTTGAAGCAGCACACTCCTTGCATGACTTGTCTAGCAGCATTGCTCAGGTACTGTGTTTGTCTGTTCCCCTTAAACGATTTAGGTTGTGTGTGTTTTCTATTGAATATTGGTAGTCAAACATTATTTTGTGAATAGAAACTTGGTGTCAAAGCCTTGCCAGTTAGAATTGACAGCCAGGCAAAGTATGGAGCACTTTCCAGAGGAGATGGAGCAATATATCTTCGTTTCCCCCATAAAGGATATCGTGAAAAAATATGGGATCATGCTGCTGGGTGCATTGTCGTGACTGGTAAACTGTTATTTCTTCTCTTATTATATATCAACATAGCTCTTGGACCATGCTTTATAGAATAGCCTGTAGGCCGTGACCTCCGAGCCCTCTCAGGAGGATGAAGTTGTAAGCGTTAGGGATGAGTTTGAGTTTATAAAGTTAAGGTGTGGACCTTTGGATGCAATGCAATCATGCAAACGATATTTGGATCACACATTCCCAGAGGCTGGTATGTTTAGACATGTCATTTGAAACTCATAGTTGTGGATATGTATTGTTAGGAATTTAGATAGAAACCTTAATCCTAAGGCCTAAACCCAATATATATATCCCCACATCAGTAATGAGCAATGTATTAAAAGCATGAGGCGTGGGCGAAGCCTCACGGGACCTAAATTTTTTAATATATACACTGAACTGAGCGTACACATATATTATATTAAAAAAAAAGAAGATTATTAATCAATAATCACCCTGAGCACACACATATATTATAAATACACACACACACACACATATATATATATATAATAGAGGATGAAAAGCACAATGAGCACACATATAACAATGCACACAGACAACACACACATCGATTATATAAAAAAATAAAAATCAGAAAAAAAAAAAAGACAGAGAGACAATAGTGCAAGGAAGAGGTATGAGACGGTTAAAACCCTACCCAAAATTTGGGTGTGGGAGTCAAACAGACGCTTGGACCCCCTGAGGCACCGCCTCCGCCGCCTAGGCGGCTCCGGCGACACCTTCCGCCCACTCCCTCATAACAGAGGCAGCAATCCTCACGCCCAGCCTCAAAGGGCGCCTAGGCGCACCCTGAGGCGAGCCTTTTAAACCATTGGTTATGAGCTGAACAGAAGGGGCATTTCTCTGTTTTCAAAAAGGGATTCCTCTTGATTTTAATTTAATGCCCTTTAGTTGATCTTGTTTATCGATAGTCTCTGGTGTTATGCAAACATATAAGATGTATGCCCTTTAGTTGATCTTGTTTATCGATAGTCTCCAGTGTTATGCAAACATATAAGATGATGCTATGTGAAACATATGAACAATAAAGTAAACACGCAATACATAAACACAAAGAATTTAGCGAGGTTTGGCGAACTTTGCTTACTCCTCGTGTCTCGTGTAATCTCTCTTGAGAAATCACCTGGACTATGCACCATTTATATAGTTAATGAGGAAGCCTGGCCTATATAAAGGGCTTTAGGGGAGTTTTCTGTTGTTTAAAATGTGGTGTATTAATAAAAAGATAAGAAATAGGAGATTAGAGAAAAGGTTTTTTTTTCCCTTTTCTGTCATGAGTAGGACCGCTGCTACCCTGGGTAGATTGGTACTGGAAGTCTCTATGGATAGAAGATTAACAATTCTTCCATGGTACATTACCACTGAGTTTTGTCGTAAAAAATAAACGGTTAGATCTTGCATATAAGAATCTAATGGGTCTTGCGACCATCTGATCTTTGCATAAAACCCGTACCATTGAGTGGGACATAACAGTGTAGCCGGACCCGAAGATTAAACCATACATAACTTACCTTATGTTGGATTCAGTTAGTTTCATTCTGTATTTAGGTCAGGAAAGAAAAGATGTTTCATGAAATTACTTCATTGATTGTATATTTATCCAGTCACTTCAAAATTGCATGAGCGATCTTCTGAAAGTATTCCTCTCTTAGGAATCGTTGAGGAAAACTCTATTTTTATCCTTGTAATAGAAAAAGCTACTAATTCAAGAACAAGTTGATAGTTTTCTTGTTTTCGGGATGCAGTCTTAGGGTTTATATTTGGAAAACATTTTCTGCAATTCTGACGCTGGTTTTTGAATGAAACTTTTCAGAAGCTGGGGGTGTGGTCGCAGATGCTGCGGGGAACCCGTTGGATTTCTCAAAGGGGAAGTATCTTGATCTTGATACGGGCATAATCGTCACAAATCAGAAACTAATGCCATTACTATTGAAGGCAGTTAGAGAATCCCTCGAAGAAAAACTTTCATCTCTATGATTTTTTTATCAGGGCAATAGTAATTGGAGGATCTTCAAGGCAATGTTCCTAACAAATGTTTTCAGAAGCAATAACGTTCAGCGTTTGTATTGTGATACAGTGTTTTCTGTGTAGGATATTTGTCCTTTCACTTGCCTCATTGGTCTCCCGTATGTTTTTACATAATATTATATACGGAATTGATATCGGCCATTATGGGTATGCGTGCAATATCCTTGTGTACCCTGCCGCTTTATGGCCTGGGTCCTTGTTACAATTTCTTGGCCATCTCGCAATGTTGGGGTAATCGTATGCCACTAGTTTTAACTCATCGAGCGAGCATTGCTCGTGATTTGTGATTTGGAGTAAAATTCTTTGGTATACTTATTTTTAAAATAAAACGGGGTGACCCCGAGGGTGGCAATGTCGTACGTGTAACTCATCCATACCACTGCATGTTTTTCTATGCAAGTAATCCCAAGGAATTGTAACTAATAATAAGAAAAGAGGTTTGCATTGGTAGACTAATAATAAGAAAATGGGAAAAGTGGGAAGGTAGTTGTACATATACGAGATTATATAAACCAATCTTAGTCTATCAACAATCTCAATTGTAAAGAAAAATGATCACAATATCCATTCCAAAAGCAAACAAATAAAGAAGCTCTTCCAAGTTCCATAGTCATCCAAAACTTTCTTCTATAACCAATGGAATATCCTCCCTAAATGAACCAAGTATGTCTAAACTTGGCAACAAAGTTTCACAAAAGAAACATCATGGGCAAACATTCATGAAATGTAAAGGGATTGGGTTTGGTTAGGTTTGGCTTAGTTTTCGAACCTCCAAAACGAAACAAAACCAATAAAGTTCGGTTCGGTCTTTTTTCGGTTTTCGATTTTTTAACTTTGGTTCTGTGTTCGGTTTTTTTGAACCCACCCCCTACTACTGAGCAATTTGCCGGGTCCGAATAGTATTTTCCTGCACTTCTGACACACCTCAACCCCAATAACACAAGTTACAAGGCCATGATGTTCTGACCATCATTAAATTGACCATGTGATCCCACCAGGAGATGACATCACAAGCCAATTCAATGACATAAGCCATAGAAAGAAATTTACGATGTGCAAAAATTTGAACAAAGTGTTCATTATTTATAAAATCCAAAACTGCTATAGAGTTCACTTATCAACCTCCCACTTGGGGACACAAAATCTTGGGATTAAATCTCGTTATTATCACATCACATTAGAGCAGCTAGAAGTTTCACACAACAGTAAACATATAAAAGTGCAATGTTGTGGATAATCAAAAGTATGACCATGCAATTATTACAATAAAGATAAAACTGTAGTAAATGAAACATCACCCTAAGTCCAGAGGATGAAAGCCTAATTGCCAAGCCCACTCATTACCACCGGTGTTCTCGTTATTCTCGCTACGTCCTGAGGGGTTGACAAAACAAAAGTTAAGTGGACCAGTTTTATCTCATCAAAATCATTCCAATATACTAATCTTCGTTTTGAAATCACATGTATAGTAAAAACTACATACATAATAATACTATAATAATAACAGTCAAGATCAATTCAATCTCGCTCATCATATCAAAGAAAGTAAATCAACCACAAATAATATATATATATATATATATATATATATATATATATATTGCAAGCAGGTGGAATGCCATCTACCTGATCGATATCTACCGTCTACTAGAAAATTCTAGCCTCTACTAGGATAGGAAATGTACCTGCAATAAACCTACGGTCATAGCTAGCTATACGATATGTACGATATGTGGTGAAAATAAATCACCAAGAATCTCAAGATATCATTTAAGTTATATAAGTTGTAAGCCTCGTTGAAGACTAACGATACTAATATGCATCAACATATAAATAAATAACGTAAAACATTTAGTTTTTCGAAAAGTTCAACTTATAGGTTAGAAGAGTGTCTGTTGTCAACATGCTCCTTGTTATAATCCTTTTAGGGATAGGCATGGGACAGGTTGGGCCCAAATTTGGAAGAATCAGATGATACCCTATTTAAATTGTAATGGGGCGAGCCATGGCAGGTAAGTGGATTTTGAGTTTTGGAACAAGACTTAACTCGGCCCATTTAAAACGGGTTGGTTCCAACCCTTATTTTTTAATTTTTTTTCAAAAATACATAATTTTCATGAACTGCACTACAATGCACTACAACAACACAAATCCTCCTCAACAACCTAGATCCTCCTCGACAAGCCATCTTTGTCGATCTCAAGCCCACCGTCATCGACGAGGTCTACTATCGTTGTCACGACATCTTCATCTATCTTCGATCTCTACTATCTCTCAGGTCCCTCACAACACCTCCTGCATGAGCTTCTTGAAGACGGTGGTTGTATACGAGTTTGATTTAGATGTAGAAGAGACGTTATCAAGCTTCCCCTTTTGCTTCCACAAAGATATTGCCCAAAAATACCAACCATCTAAATTTAAAAAGAAAACAACAAATTATTCTCTTTAAAGAACAACAACAAAGCCTTTTCCCACTAAGTGGGGTCGGCTATATGAATCCTAGAACGCCATTGCGCTCGGTTTTGTGTCATGTCCTCCGTTAGATCCAAGTACTCAAGTCTTTTCTTAGGGTCTCTTCCAAAGTTTTCCTAGGTCTTCCTCTACCCCTTCGGCCCTGAACCTCTGTCCCGTAGTCACATTTTCGAACCGGAGCGTCAGTAGGCCTTCTTTGCACATGTCCAAACCACCGGAACCGATTTTCTCTCATATTTCCTTCAATTTTGGCTACTCCTACTTTACCTCGGATATCCTCATTCCCAATCTTATCCTTTCTCGTGTGCCCATACATCCCACGAAGCATCCTCATCTCCGCTACACCCATTTTGTGTACGTGTCGATGCTTCACCGCGCAACATTCTGTGCCATACAACATCGCTGACCTTATTGCCGTCCTATAAAATTTTCCCTTGAGCTTCAGTGGCCTACGACGGTCACACAACACGCCGGATGCACTCTTATACTTTATCCATCCAGCTTGTATTCTATGGTTGAGATCTCCATCTAATTCTCCGTTCTCTTGCAAGATAGATCCTAGGTAGCGAAAACGGTCACTTTTTGTGATCTTCGCTAGATTGCTCCGGTCATTAGTGTGGATAAGTATATAAATGGATAAAGATAGGAAAGCAAACACAAGATGTACGTGGTTCACCCAGATTGGCTACGTCCACGGAATAGAGAAGTTCTTATTAATTGTGAAGGGTTTACACAAGTACATAGGTTCAAGCTCTCCTTTAGTGAGTACAAGTGAATGATTTAGTACAAATGACATTAGGAAATATTGTGGGAGAATGATCTCGTAACCACGAAACTTCTAAGTACCGGAGTGTGGTATCGTCTTGACTTGCCTTATCTGTCTCATAGGTAGATGTGGCATCTTCTCTGGAAGTACTCTTCCTCCATCCAGGGGTGGTATCTGTAACTGGTGGAGATGCACAAGGTAATGTATCAATTTCACTTGAAGCTTACTTGTAGTTTCAGGCTTGGTCAAGCGCGATACAAACCATGTAGTAGGAGTCCCCCAAGTCGCTGAGCTAGGGGATTTGCTGAAAGAGGTGACAGACAAGGTAAGCAATCAGAGCTCCGGCTGATTGTTCACATTCTCCCTATCTTGCAGGCAGCATGAAGGATAAAGAGAAGAAAAATGAGAAGAGATGATATGGGATACTTTTGCTTTTGAATAAGTAACTTTCCACAGGCTTATTCTTGAACTGGGTTGGAGGGTTTTCTGGTTTCCTCCAGAGTATAAGGCCGACTGAGGAATTTGAGGGTCAAAACAAGTCCATCAAATCTAGAGTACGTTCGACCCTGCTGATATGGGATACTTTTGCTTTTGACAGAGTAGTGGATGTATCGGCACGTGTGCTGTTACGCTTGTCTCCACATGCTTCCTTGTATCCTTCTCACTTGCCCTATCTGTTCCTCAGGCAGATGCGGTATCTTCCCTGGAAGCATAAGATGTTGAAGATGAGTACTCGAGAGCAATGCTAGGTAAGTAATCAGTTAAGGGGTTCCAGGCAGTCAATTCCTGGCTGGAAGCTTGATTCCAAGTGCTGACTGATTGCTCTCTTTCTCCTTGTTTTGCAGGTAAGAACAAGGCCAAAGGAAAAGACAGGGAAAAAGCATGATATGGGATACTCTTGCTTTTAACCCTGATGATATGAGATATTCTTGCTCTAGTATAGCTTGTTTATAGAGGTATTATCGGGGGGAAAGAAAGCTGAATATTTCGAAAGGCTTCGTTGGGAGTGCCCTCTCAGATAAGAGGAAGGGTTGAGCATTTTTGCAGGTCTGCCTGTCCGTTGGGGATGGAGGTCGACATATATAGGAGTCTCCCTAACATCAAGTAATAATGCTATTCCTTTACCCTGCTTGGTCATAGCACGGTAGTGGGAGCTGCCAGCTTCACATGTTTTAACTCTGTCAGAGCACTTTGAAAAAGTGGTCTGTGGTATCTGGAAAGCTGATGTTGCGTGTGAAGATTACGGACAAGCTTTATCCAAGGAGAGCCAGCCCTTGAAGTTGGGAAAGTGGTGCCTCCTCAGTTTTCGAACAAGCAATCATGTCGGGGATCTGGCTCTCGAGATTCGGATAACGATGCCTCTTCGATTTTTGAGAAAGCAATCCTGCTGAGGGTCTGGCTCTCGAGATTCAGAGAGCGGTGTCTCTTCGATTTTTGAGAAAGTAATCATGTTGGGAGTCTGGCTCTCGAGATTCGGAGGGCGGTGCCTCTTTGATTTTGGAGCAAGCAATCTTGTTGGGAGTGTTTTCTCGAATGTGAGTAAAGGTTGGGCATGTTTGCTAGTCTACCTTGCCACAAAGCACAGAGGTTGACACACAGGGACTTTCCAATTATCCAGCAGTGGTACTGTTCCTTTACCCTCTCTTCGATTTTTGAGAAAGTAATCATGTTGGGAGTCTGGCTCTCGAGATTCGGAGGGCGGTGCCTCTTCGACTTTGGAGCAAGCAATCTTGTTGGGAGTGTTTTCTCGAATGTGAGTAAAGGTTGGGCATGTTTGCTAGTCTACCTTGCCACGAAGCACAGAGGTTGACACACCGGGACTTTCCAATTATCCAGCAGTGGTACTGTTCCTTTACCCTTGTGGGTAATAATATGGTAGCTAGACCTTCAAAATTTATGTGTCTAAACTTTGTTAGTGTTGTTTCTTTGCTATTCTTTTACCCTTCTTGGTCAGAGTGATGTAGTGGAAGCTGCAAGCTTCACGTGTCTCAACTTTGTCAGAGAACTTTGGTAAAGTTATCTGTGGTACCCATGAGCTACTGTTGCGTGTGGGAAGTGGGTGATTGAACAGTACGATTCATGTGCTTTCTACTTCGCCAGAAATCTTCGACAGAATGCCCATAATTTCCGCAAAGCTGAGTGTGCGTGTGACAGGTGCTCACAAGGCTGGAAAAGTAGATGCCTCTTCGATTTCTGAGATCGGCCCTTGTGGTCTCTGAGCAGCCCAGCTTTTGAGAAAGCAAGCCTCTTCGATTTCTTAGATCGGCCTTCGTGGTCTTTGAGCAGCCCAGCTTTTGAGAAAGCAAACGCCTCTTCGATTTCTGAGATCGACCCTCGTGGTCTCTGAGCAGCCCAGCTTTTGAGAAAGCAAACGCCTCTTCGATTTCTGAGAAGGCGCTTCTTCGATTTCTGAAGCTTCGTCGAATGCAGATTTTTATAGGGGCTGACATTAAGTTCCAAAGCACACTTGAATATCCACCAGTAGAAGCTCCATTCTTGCACTTCTAAGATCTTGATTTGTCCGACCTCTTCTCTCTTCAACACCTTTGAAAATGTCTGGCCCCTCCGACCGTCGTTTTGACTTGAACCTTGTTAAAGAGGCAGCCCTGCCTTCTCCAGACAACATATGGCGCCCATCCTTCGTCTCCCCTACTGGTCCTCTTACCGTTGGGGATTTCGTGATAAAGAATGATATGACCGCTACGGTAGTGGCCAGGAACCTTCTCACTCCCAAAGATAACAGACTACTTTCCAAACGGTCTGATGAGTTGGCTGTTAAGGATTCTCTGGCTCTCAGTGTTCAGTGTGCAGGTTCTGTGTCTAATATGGCCCAACGCCTATTTGCTCGAACCCGCCAAGTTGAATCATTGGCGGTTGAAGTGATGAGTCTCAAACAGGAGATTAGAGGGCTCAAGCATGAGAATAAACAGTTGCACCGGCTCGCACATGACTATGCTACAAACATGAAGAGGAAGCTTGACCAGATGAAGGAATCTGATGGTCAGGTTTTACTTGATCATCAGAGATTTGTGGGTTTGTTCCAAAGGCATTTAATTTATTGCCTTCGTCTTCTGGGGCTGTACCGCGTAATGAAGCTCCAAATGATTAACCTCTGATGCCTCATCCTTTTAGGGTTCTGTCCAGTACTGAGGCTCCGAATGATCCCCTTCCGGCGCCTTCTCTTTCTGGGGCTCTACCGACTGCTGAGACTTCTCCTAAGCAACCTTTGTGAAGGCTCCCTCTTGTTTGTTTATTTTGACTCAAGTATATGTACATATTTGTAACTTATCGGGGATATCAATAAATAAGCTTTCCTTCATTTCAACGTATTGTGTTAAATACACCAAAGCCTTCTTCGCTAAGTTCTTTGAATTTTCTTTTGGTGAAGCTTGTATGTTGAAGCTTTGTGAGTGGAGCATGTAGGTTGAGGTAGTGTTCCCTTAATTTCCTGAGTGAGGAAAACTTCTCGGTTGGAGACTTGGAAAATCCAAGTCACTGAGTGGGATCGGCTATATGAATCTTAGAACGCCATTGTGTTCTGTCCTGTGTCATGTCCTCCGTTAGATCCAAGTACTCTAAGTCTTTTCTTAGGGTCTCTTCCAAAGTTTTCCTATGTCTTCCTCTACCCCTTCGGCCCTGAACCTCTGTCCCATAGTCGCATCTTCTAATCGGAGCGTCAGTAGGCCTTCTTTGCACATGTCCAAACCACCGTAACCGATTTTCTCTCATCTTTCCTTCAATTTCGGCTACTTCTACTTTACCCCGGATATCCTCATTCCTAATCTTATCCTTTCTCGTGTGCCCACACATCCAACGAAGCATCCTCATCTCCGCTACACCCATTTTGTGTACGTGTTGATGCTTCACCGCCCAACAAATCCTAAAGAAAATCCCAATTGAATTCGACGAAATGACTGTGTGAGATTGGGAAGAAGAAGAAGACTAAGATGGGGAGTCTAGGATTTGGGAAAAAGAATGTCTGGGTGGAAGAAACGAGAAACTGGAGAGAGAGGATTGGGAAGCTTAACACTTATGTTATACTAAAGTTTTGGACTCGTCCTGCCTCGTAAATATCAACACCCCATCCCGCCCCGCCCCGTTTCTTCTCTATTAAATTTGGATCCACCCCATACCCGTCTTGAATCGGTTGTAACCGCCCCACCTCGCCGATTCTAGACCCGTTTGCCCACCCCTAAATATTTTTATCCTTAAGTAAGCCTGTGAATTAAGTATAAAGCTAAGTTAAGCTTTAATCGAAAACCCAGGGGTAGGCCTCGGGTCCTACACGCGCCGCCACACGCCTCCATGTTCTAGCTATACGTCGACACGTGTCGCCGCGGTGGTGTCACACATTATGACAGACGCGCCGCCGTGGGTCACCGTGGCTAACAAACACGAAGCCGTACTCACAGCCGTGGTTCAGTAAGTAGATGTCGCACTCGGCGTTGCCAGTGCCATGCGCCGGTCGTCGGGAAGAGTGTAAAGATTTAAAGGAATATAACTGTTTTGTTAGTGGATTCCGTCAAAGTTAACGGAATTTCAGTTGTTGTCGTTAAGTTAATGACAACCATCGTCGGCCTTCATTTGCCGTCTCTGGAGTCACGCCAAAAGCTGTAAAGAGTTTTCCGAGAGCTTATAGAGCTCAAATCAGTCCAAAACTCATGATTTCACCATCAAAATCCTAGAAAATAACAAATAAGGTCTCGGGAACTCACCTAAAATCAATTTGGGATGAGGAGAGATCGAATCCACCTCGGATTCGATGAGGTTAACTTGGTTATGAAAACGAGATCCAAGGTGCATGTATGTTAAATCTTAGTAATTTCCATCTAAAATCCATATGCAAAAAGGTAGTTAATTACGTGGGACTGGTTCTGAAGGATTATTTTGTGAAAACATGTTCATTTAAGCAACATCATATAGCATGCAATTAACAATTAAAGGCGGAATCATGCTAGCATGCACTTAAAAACAAAACATTAACCAAGAAATTCAAAGCCTAGTAGATTGGTGAACCATTAATCAACTCAAAACAAAGTGAGTTGAAATATATACCTTTGTAGATTCCTCTTTGTATTTAAACAAAGGCTAATCACCCAAGAGATAGGGCCTTCATTCCTTGCATCTTAGATCCATGGATTTGGATGGATCTACACCAAGGAGAGCATGGATGATAAATGAGTGACCATGGAAGAATAGATGGCTAGCTACAACTTCCATGGTGGCCGGCTTTTCTAGAGAGAAATGGAGAGACAATTCTCACCAATTTTCCCCAAAACAAACCCTTAATGAATAAAAGGCTATAAAGTCATATTTATACCTTTATTCATTTGAGTGGCAAACTTGTAATTAAAGCAAGTTCACTACCCTTTCTCTATATGGCCGGCCATGGGGGGTTGTTTGGGCTTTTGGGTCTTAGTGAATCATTATTCATTAAGTTGTCATACAACTTAAGTCAATGGGCTTGACGTTCGAAGCCCATTGGGCCTTAAGGTCCAAAACCTATCCCGAGGTCTTTAACGAACTTATTCGTTTGATTAATTAACATATTAATTAATCCTTGCCATAAATAATTAAACTATTCAATTATTCTTACTCATTTAGTTTGTTTCATCCATCTCCACCTTATACGGTGTACGATCCATTAGGTTCCTTTTAGCGAGGCAGTGGGCGATCAAAACTCTTTCAAATCGATTATGAATTGAAACTTACTTTCAATTCTCCCTTTAGTGATAATACACTTTTAGGGCTTCCACAAACCATGAGTGACACCTAGCCGTATGTCATGGTTACCCAAGCTAATCAGAAGAGGTTAAGAACCTATTCAGTTTAGGATTACAAATGCAATACGGTCTTTCTCTAATCTAATACTCCTGACCACATTGTTTGGTTTGATAGTTTATTTATTCATGTCTACTATCCAATGTGATTCGTGTTCTTATATGATTTCCTTGAATGTGATTTAGAACGACTTTTCTAAATCTCATTCATACTCTGGCCAGAGATTCTAAATCATATCATAGAGTATTCTCCCTCAAACGGTTTGAAGGTTAGAGATCCCTTGTTGCGCATTCACTTGCCTCCATGACTAAGTGGCTTAACCCCAACGATGCCGTGGACACCCCGATGGGGTGACATTGACATAATCAAAGATCAAGGACTTAACCACAAGACAACTGTGATGCCTCAGGTCAAAGGACTAATTTGCATTATCCCAAACATGAGTTCTCATGTGACATGAGTATGAGAACTCTTCGTTGATCGCGTTCAGTGAACTCATTCTCTACTGAGCACCTACGTACTTGTCTTGATGTCACACACACCAATGACTCGAGACTAGTCACTCTCCCTGAGAGAAGACATAGCACGTACCGATCTTGACGGACTGTCAATGCCCAATTGGCAATCCTATGATCAGGAACATTTAGGATGTGTCTACGAAAGAATGGTCTCATGAATCTAACTTCATTAGATTACATTCTTCCAATCACATATTCCTTGGACTTTATCGTTTAAGCATATAACATTTATATGAGACGGCTCAAACAATAATCTTTGCCCTTTATATTAAACTAGATTAGTTTAACATGTGAAATGTCCGTAAAGTATCATCATATGATTGGTTTTAGGGCACATTTCCAACAATCTCCCACTTGCACTAGAGCCAATCAGCTTAGTCATCAGTGATGATACCTCTTTTGTAGTCATTTCATAAATGGCTGAATAGTAGGCCTAGGCAATGGATATCTATATGTTATCCATAGAAGCAACCTTGAGAATAACGACGTCACCATTATACATGATTCTCAATCATGTGGTTCAGTCTCTCATATGAGTTCGGATCTTGATGAGACCTTGATTCCCTGGCTTGAGCTATCGCCCCATTAGTGTCATAGTGTCAGTACACTAGATACACTTTCTGGTTGGAACCGAATAGAGAGTTCACTAAATGAACTTTCCCATCCAAACAACATTGTTGCAAACTTCTATATGGCAATATATTTTGCATTCATAATGGAACACACTAAAGTCATTACTTTAATGTTTCCATCCAAATATCTCTTTAGTCATAATAAAGAGATATTCGTTTATCTCTTCATTCATAATGAAGAAACATCCAATGATGGATTAGATTCATAATCTAATACATTTACGCTTCCATTACGTTACTCTAATTCTTCCTCATTCTTTGAGGAATCTATCCTTTAGTATTTCTTAAATACTTAAGGACTCACTTGACAGTTGCCATGGTTCTGATCCTGGGCTTGCACTGATATCGTCTTGTACCGTTCTAGGTACAACTCATATCAATGTTTTTCATATAATATGAAATACATAAATCATATCAATGTTTTTCATATAATATGAAATACATAAATCACCTTTATGCGTATGCATAAAGGATTCTTATTTACGCATTATTTCTTTGGGAGTCAAAGGGTACGTTCCCTTTGAGAAGAGCTACCTCCTAGTCTCACTAGAGTTGTTCTTCTGATTAAAGTTTATCATCATATGAGAAACTTCCTAGCATCTTTTGTCTATTATTGGGGATTGATATAATCAAATTATATCCTAAAATCTATCAATATAGATTTCCATCCCATGTATATAGACTATGTCTCCCATATACATTCTATCTTTATAGAATGTTTAAAGTCATAACTTTAACGAATGTTTAAAGTCATAACTTTAACGAAGAAGTATTCATTTCATTTCCAAAATTAATAAATCATATATACATTCATATATATCACATATATATTTATATATATATATACATACAAATTTAGGAATATGACTAACTCCCACTAATCTTTTGTAAACCTAGTAAACAAAAGATTCATTTACATCTTTATGAGAAAGCAAACGATTTCACCTTTCTCTCATAAGACGCTTATAGCTCCCACTACCTTCCTAAGATCCATGATGGATGGATCTCTACAACTTACATGTCTTGTGATTCATAGTTTTAGACATATATTATCAAGACTATCTTAATAATGGTTTCGGAAACCTATATTATGTCCAAATATTGAATCACCATTTAGTTGTAGCTAGCAATCTTCGAATTAATTGAAACTAAGACTACGTCAAAAATGGTTCCTTCAAAGTCAACCATTCTCTTTGATTGTAGTCACCTTAAGCTACCAATTAGCTTATGAAGGTTTCATTATTTCGGGTTAAATGGTACTTTACCATTTCCTTGAGTATATATCATATATACACTCAATGTAGTCATAAGGATTTTCATTCTTATTTCTTTCGAATTAAGAGGTGCAACTCTATGACATAGTCATAAAGTTCAAACCATTTAACTGAGACGGTTTATAAATCCTTATCGACTACCTTGGAGCTTTTGATATAGGAACTAGGTTGTTTATATTTGTTGATTACTTTCTTGTCTCTCAAAGAACCCATTCTTTGAGTTCTATCTCTCGTTTATTTGCTTTTAGGCAAATCACATTGTAGGATTACAATGAACTACCCAACAAAACAACATTTGTTAGTTGGTTTATAGAAGTGATATCCAAAAGTTAATTTAAGGATATCCCACAAGATTGTTATCAAACAAATATTGCTTATTAGCACACAACCCCAAATCTTAACATGCTTGAGATTTGTCTTTCTTTCCAACTACATCTTATGGAGTCATGAAAATATTGGAAGATCTTCTAATTTACAATCATATTGTTTTTAGAAGTATATATCCTATATATGGGTAATTGATAATATCCAACGAACTAAATCTTTATTCAAGTTCGTTCTTCTCCTAATGGAGAAATCTATTATCTTATGATGCTTCTTTCCTTGATATCTTTCAAGAAAACTATTCTAAAGTGTTACCATTCCTTGGATCAAATCTAAGGATGTAAATACTTTAGACGTCTTACTCATCAACTTACATTACTTGAATTCTTTGAAACATTTTGCAAAGTATTCGGACTTGTGTTTATTCAAAATAAACTATAGTCCAACCGAGAGTGATCTTCGGTGAATGTCATCCAACATGAGTAGTATTATGTTGTGGATAAGTGCCACTAATATCTAAGTGAATTAACCTCAACAACTTTGTGATTCTTTCTTCTTTCCAAAAGAATAAAGATTCGAACATTTCGCCTCTATACAATTTTAACAAGAAGGTATTGGATCCGGATCTAACAATCCAAAGCATCCATCTTTCACCAACTCATAACTTATGTTTTTAGAGGAATCACAACTTAGTTGGGATTAGTCACTACCTTGCAACCTTTTTGGGTTTTAAGCATCATTATGTTCTAAACAGTTAACACTACCATATCATCTCTACTATAGAGACAATCAATTAGATTACTATAATCCAATCATTGATTAATAAAGAACAATGTTTTGTCAAACAAAACATTTATCCATTTCACATAGTGACGGAATTTAGTTCCTTAAAATTGGAATATAAAGACAATCTATGTTTTTCCAATTTCTTTGGTAGTTCATATGAGGAAGTAAGTACCATCTGCTTTCGCAGAGATCTATATTTTATTCACTTTCCGAATGTGAAGTACTTTCTCTTCTCTCATTAATCTTCTACTTCTTATTAGCCACACTTTTACAACGATTGTAAAACATAGTTACTAATACGGAATCAAACATTCAAGTAGAAGAGCCAACTGTTTTGAACTATTCAAGAACAATTTACAACACCTTCGAAAGGTGTGTTCTTGACACTTGCAAGACATTTCTTGCAAATACCCCTTCCAATGTCCATCCTTTCATAAAGAAAGTTTGTTCCCTTGGAGTTAATTTTATCTTCTTCATTTGACTTCTCCTTTGACTACAATAGTCATGGTCCCTAAACTCCCACTATCTCTCTTGAAACCTTTTTCAATTGTGTTATACACATCAAACAATTTGGAGAGCTTGTGGTTATTGTTCACTATATAGTTTACAATAAACTTAGTGAACTATAAGGATAGGGATACAAAGGTGAAGTCCTTGCCTAGTTTCCGTCTCGTTAAGTGGTTTATCACTTCAACACTCAATGATTCAAAATCATCATAAGCCCATGTTAATGGACTATTTTTGTCAACCAACCATTATGTTCTAAACATAATTACAAACCTTCAAGAGTTGTACAAGGCAACTCTCATTTCTTCATACAACAAATTGTAAGTGAAGAATCATGGCATATTAAGTGTCCATGCCTTTGTGCTTTCTTCTCAAGTTCTTTGTTCATTTAACAAAGAAACAAGCACTAGTGTTTGCATTGACTAAGGGTTGTTCAAAGCAACTATTATTTCTTCATACAACAATTTGTATGTGAAGAACTAATAACACTAAAAGTGTCCTTTTCTTTATGCTAATCTTCGTAAGTTCCTTTGTTCATATAACGAAGGAATAAGCATTGGTTGTTTGTGTTGTTCTCTTCATGATAGACTTTTCTAACATGTTCTTCCAATGATACATTACCAATAGAAAGATTTTGAGGATGAGACTACTTAGGTACATATACAATCCATTTAAGACATTCTTTGGGATTGTGGTACCAAGTCCGGAAACTAAAACATTCGGTTTTATTTGTCAAGTGTTGGATAGCGTTTGCAAATATATTGGTAAACAAATACATAACGAATATAAATTGATTGATTTTAAGCCATTTGATTCGGGTCTTTAAATCAAATAGCACCACCCACTATTTTTGGCAAATTCCATATCCCTCATTGGAATTCGAGAGTTTTGGATGAAACTCTTAGTAGGTTATGGGAGGCTCACCATTACCAAGCCCACCTCAGAAGAACTCCATATTGGCTAGCAACAATAATAATGAGAGAGTACGCTTACTCATTTGCAACTAATGCAAGTACCCATCTTATTTGGCCTCTAGAGAATGATGCCTCAGAAGAACTCCATATTGGCACCATTGCACTTAGTTAAGTCATTCCCACCATGCTAGTTCAAGTAGGGGTTCAAGAATGGCCTCAGAAGAACTCCATATTGGCCATACTCGTTGCCTACTTTCGCTTCATCATATGTTTATAGGCTTCTCCTGAATGTAAGCACATACTTTGCAACCCCAGAACTGGACGAATACTTTGTATGAGTCACAAACGATTGAAGCCTACCACGGTGGAAGGCCACGAAAGAATGTTCAAAGCACTCTCACGCTTTTCAACTTAATATTGGTTTGGTTGAGGGTTTTAGGTCTCATCACATATAAATATTCATTTTAATCTCTATTAAAACTATTTTGGTCCTATTACAACTATTGGTCCATATGATTGTTTTTAGTTGTATATAATACTCCCACTATGCTTATAAAACGGTTTTTAAAGCAAGAGTATATGATACTACTAACATAACCTTTGCATTCATTTGATGGACTATATAGTTGCCTTAGGGCCTTAGGATGACTATGAACCTTTGTTTAGATTCAACACGAGCCTTGTGTTGAATCTCGGTCTAGGGATGGTGATTGATTTTAGTTACGCGTTTAATCACATTAAGGCGTGTTGTCTTAGGGGCGTTGGACCCAACTACTTCATTTTCATGCATATCAAATAAAGCAAGAAAGAAGTACTTCAAAGTAAAGGTGAGCTTATGCTCATTACAACATTTGCATAAAACAAATTACTTTAAAGTAAAGAAGAGCTTATGCCCTTTTACAACATTTGATCAAATCAAATTACAACCAAAATTAATCTACACATTCCCATGGTTCAAACAAATTTGAAACGGCCTATCACATAGCTCAATTATATTAGGCTTAGGTTCATAATCACCCTTTAATTAATTAACACTTTAACTAATTAAATTGAATGCAACATTTTCATTTGGTTTTTGTATCCATAAAATTGATTTAAATGGAGCTAAACAAAATGAAAATCCAATTCTCATTTAAAGAGACAAAACAATTTTGTTCTCTACTTAATTTGGGCCAATATGCAATAACCACAACTTTTGGGCCATAAAGCAATTAACCTCAACTTTTGGGCTATATTGCAAAACTTTTGGGGTCACTTTGTAAAGACACAAAAGTCCACTACTTCATGTAATTACATTAGAACCCAAAATTTAATCAATGCAAAAACTTCATTAAAGGATCAAAACAATTTGTCCTTTAGCGTTTTTGGACCTAAACGTAAAAACGTAAACTTTTGGGCCAAAGTGCAAATACACAAAAGTATCAAAACTTTATGTAATTGCATAAAAGCCCCAAAAGTACCCCACTTGCAAGGGTGGCCGGTTTTGGAAGAGGATAGAGTGATGTGTGTGTTGATTTGTGAGTTTTAGACATAAAGCATGCAAGTGGTGCAAGTGGTGTGTGTGAAAGGAAATTAATCCTTACACACCCATCACCATTTCCATCACCCTTCAAATAAATATCTTATGCAATAAATCATTTGAAAAACATAAAACACAAACTTTATGAAATAAATCAAAACTTTGAATCAAAACACAAACCTTTTTGTTCTTGGCAAAAATGTCAAGAACAATGAAGAACACTCATGAAAAAACTCAAAATTTTCCATGAACATTTTTCACCTAAAAACATTCCAAAACCATTCAAACTTTAGGGAAATAACATCTAACCAAACTAGGGTACATAGGGGTTCCAAAAGTCACTTGAAAACACTTTTAACAAGTCAAACAAGAACCCAAAAATCCACCCTTTGGATTTGGCCGAAAATCCCCAAAGTCATGGCACCAAATTTTAGCTCCAATATTCATGCTCATATGAACTACATCTACAACATTTGAGATGGCAAATTTTCTAACAAAATTTACATTCAAAGAAACAAGAATAAAGCTTGTAACATATTACAACTTTTAAATCACAAACTATGAACTACAAAACCCAAAAGGATTCACCAACTACTAGACCTAGGCTCTGATACCACTTGAAGGATTATTTTGTGAAAACATGTTCATTTAAGCAACATCATATAGCATGCAATTAACAATTAAAGGCGGAATCATGCTAGCATGCACTTAAAAACAAAACATTAACCAAGAAATTCAAAGCCTAGTAGATTGGTGAACCATTAATCAACTCAAAACAAAGTGAGTTGAAATATATACCTTTGTAGATTCCTCTTTGTATTTAAACAAAGGCTAATCACCCAAGAGATAGGGCCTTCATTCCTTGCATCTTAGATCCATGGATTTGGATGGATCTACACCAAGGAGAGCATGGATGATAAATGAGTGACCATGGAAGAATAGATGGCTAGCTACAACTTCCATGGTGGCCGGCTTTTCTAGAGAGAAATGGAGAGACAATTCTCACCAATTTTCCCCAAAACAAACCCTTAATGAATAAAAGGCTATAAAGTCATATTTATACCTTTATTCATTTGAGTGGCAAACTTGTAATTAAAGCAAGTTCACTACCCTTTCTCTATATGGCCGGCCATGGGGGGTTGTTTGGGCTTTTGGGTCTTAGTGAATCATTATTCATTAAGTTGTCATACAACTTAAGTCAATGGGCTTGACGTTCGAAGCCCATTGGGCCTTAAGGTCCAAAACCTATCCCGAGGTCTTTAACGAACTTATTCGTTTGATTAATTAACATATTAATTAATCCTTGCCATAAATAATTAAACTATTCAATTATTCTTACTCATTTAGTTTGTTTCATCCATCTCCACCTTATACGGTGTACGATCCATTAGGTTCCTTTTAGCGAGGCAGTGGGCGATCAAAACTCTTTCAAATCGATTATGAATTGAAACTTACTTTCAATTCTCCCTTTAGTGATAATACACTTTTAGGGCTTCCACAAACCATGAGTGACACCTAGCCGTATGTCATGGTTACCCAAGCTAATCAGAAGAGGTTAAGAACCTATTCAGTTTAGGATTACAAATGCAATACGGTCTTTCTCTAATCTAATACTCCTGACCACATTGTTTGGTTTGATAGTTTATTTATTCATGTCTACTATCCAATGTGATTCGTGTTCTTATATGATTTCCTTGAATGTGATTTAGAACGACTTTTCTAAATCTCATTCATACTCTGGCCAGAGATTCTAAATCATATCATAGAGTATTCTCCCTCAAACGGTTTGAAGGTTAGAGATCCCTTGTTGCGCATTCACTTGCCTCCATGACTAAGTGGCTTAACCCCAACGATGCCGTGGACACCCCGATGGGGTGACATTGACATAATCAAAGATCAAGGACTTAACCACAAGACAACTGTGATGCCTCAGGTCAAAGGACTAATTTGCATTATCCCAAACATGAGTTCTCATGTGACATGAGTATGAGAACTCTTCGTTGATCGCGTTCAGTGAACTCATTCTCTACTGAGCACCTACGTACTTGTCTTGATGTCACACACACCAATGACTCGAGACTAGTCACTCTCCCTGAGAGAAGACATAGCACGTACCGATCTTGACGGACTGTCAATGCCCAATTGGCAATCCTATGATCAGGAACATTTAGGATGTGTCTACGAAAGAATGGTCTCATGAATCTAACTTCATTAGATTACATTCTTCCAATCACATATTCCTTGGACTTTATCGTTTAAGCATATAACATTTATATGAGACGGCTCAAACAATAATCTTTGCCCTTTATATTAAACTAGATTAGTTTAACATGTGAAATGTCCGTAAAGTATCATCATATGATTGGTTTTAGGGCACATTTCCAACAGGTTCAAGTTGAGCTCGAGATCCAAAAACCCCAAACTCACCGGAATTTGCTCGGAGAAGATAACAGGAAACTGGCAAGGTTTCAGAGAAAATGCAGGGATTAAAGCCCTCCATTTCGAAGTAAAATTTATCACAAATCACTTCCCAAGCAAGGAGAAAGTACAGATAAGCAAGAATCAAGCCAAACCTCACATGGGTTTCGAGATTTGAAGCTTGAAGCTCTCAGCTTCAATGGCAAAGCACCACCTAAGCTTCGATCGCACATGCAATGGTACCACTGAGTTCCTCAAGTCCTAGGGATCCCAATTATGTGGTTTTGGGTCTCGATTTGTGATGGTAAGTGGGAGAGTGAGAGCTCTCGTCTCTCGGTGCTAGAGAGAGTGAGTTTGAGAGGAGAGCGAGGGTTTAGAGAGAGAGAGAGAGAGTGATATGAAAGTGAGGGAAGAGAGGAACCAAGAGAGAGTGTAAGCCAAATTAACCAAAGTTAAGTGAAATTACATTTTTGCCCTCCGTAATTATAAAAACTACAATTATGCCCTTGAGACTTCGATTTGAATTTTGTTTCCAATTTCACATTCCCGTCCATTAGTATATTTAGAAAAAAGTAAGAAAGTATAAGAAATTAGACTTAAAGTCAAGGCTTGAAAATTACTCAAGACACCCACTCAGGAGCAAAATGGTCCTTTTACATGTATTGGGAATAAAGTATAATATTTTAAGGAACATGTTGTAACAACTTCCTTGTACTTTAAATATTCTTTAACATTCCCCACTACTTTGATTATGTATTTAGCTTGTATGTTTGGATTATGATACAAATTAAAGGCTTGGCCTCGTTTGGCCTTTAGGGTTGGATTGGAATGAAAAATTCATTATATTTAAGGCATGTTGAACAAAGAAATGATAAAATTTCCAACTTAGATGTAGAACATAGATTTTATTGATGCAAATTTCCGTTGTCCTTTTCTTTGACAAAAATGCATATACAAAACAATCAACACCTTTGATCAAAGACCTAAGCCTCACACGCTCATGAAGTTTGGAGGGGGGGTGTTAGGCCAATTGATCTCCGATGCCTAAGTTAGTTTCTCTGTAAAGAGTATGTGTTTAGGGCTTTTAGGGGTAGCAAAAGCTTACCAAAATTTGGTGGAGATGAAGGTATTTATAGGGGAGTGGCCAGCCACTGTGTTAGGGTTTTTACCTTACACGTGGCGGCATCTTATTAGCCAAGTTGTATAGAAAGAATATTCTTAAGATATTAAATCCCTAGTTCAGTAAAATATGGATTACTTACTTGAATGCCTTTGACTTTTTCTTATCTTTAATGCCTTTTCCTTGCCATGGGCAAGTGAGCTGTGAGCAGTCATATTTAGCTGCTTTGACCTTCAAGTGTGCTGAGCTACACATGAGAGTATTTGAGAAGGCTACCCATCTAATGAAGGCAATCTTGTCTTTCTTGAGCAAAAGTCCACGTGCCACCTCTAATAATTTTGGGATTATTTTAGGCTCCACAAATACCCCCACACCTGTTGGGCTGCATGTAGGAAAAAAGGCAGTAGGTGTAGAAGTCCCAAGCTGCCTAGGTGTGTAGAGAGTTGTTTCCCAATTTGATGTAGATCTCATTCTTTGACTTGGAGATACACTCTTCTAGGAAAAGGAAACCAATTGCCCCCAATACCTATTTAATTGTTCCTTAAGCAGGGGATTAAATGAATTTAGAGAACAATTTTCATCCCCACAAGGAAGAGAGAAATCATAAGAAATTTGTTCCCCATTCCCTAGCTCTTTTCTCCTTTTGCCTTTGCAAAGAGTTGTTTCTCATTGTTGTTCTTCTTCTCTATACTACACCAAGGTAAGAAAATATTTAATTTTCTTTCTTCTTAATTTTATGGAGCCTTGGGGCTTGAAAAAAATGGCTCAGTAAGGCTGAGGGTGGTGGCTTGACAGCCATGGGGCTGCTGTTGAATCAAGTAGCTCGGAGAACTTTTACAATGCGACACAGCTAGCTGGCAAAGGCCAAGAATCGGCTGGGCTAGGGCAAGGAGCTAGCGGCATGAGCATGGCTCAGTGCAAAGTTGGCGTACGCTAAGAATTAGGTGGCTGGGGTTATCGCTTGGGCGTGAGGAGCTAGCGTCCAGAGCTTGGCCCGGCGCACAATGGGCATGGGCCAAGAATTACGTGGCTAAGGTCACGACTTGGGTGCAAGACTCTGGTGGCACGAGCTTGGCTTGGCACATGACAGACGTAGGCCAGAAATTGCGCAGTTAAGGCCACGGCTTGGGCTCAATGCGCTATGCTTGGCAGTCTGGGCACGGGCGTAAAGCGCTGGAGGAGAAAAGAGGACCAGGTCGTGGGGTCTGGTGTATGCTATTGAAAAGCTCATCATTGATCTGACTTCTCCCAAGGGGAAGAAAAAGACTGTTAAATCTGAGCCTGTAAAGCCTGCTGCTCTGAAGGTGGCCATGACTATTGCTGTGACGATTGCCTATCGTTAAGGTTATGTGTTGCCCTAGTGTCTGGATTTATACCGAAGCATGCGTCTGGAGCTAAGCCCAGTTTGGCTTTTGAGAGGCTCACTGTTATGAAAAGCGAGAAGGTGGATTTTGCTGCTAAAGTGGCTCCAGGGCCTATTCCTACTACTATAACCGGTTCGTCTGTTGGGAAGGGGAAGTCTGCTCACATGGGCAATTGTGAAAAGTTCACTTGATATGTTTATGACAAATTTTCTGATATTTGTGTGTTGCTGAATGCTAACTTGCTTGAGGACATCAATGCATGCACCAAGTTTGTTGATAGTGTTGGGAAAGTGATTCACTCAGACGCTTTTGTGAAGTGTCCTGCCTACTTGAGAATGTCCTCATTGTTTGCTACTATGTAGAAGACTTTGATCTTGGCAGTTGGGTCCATGTGGGTTGATCAGGATGCTGCTAAAAATGTTAATGAGGTCGAGGTGGCGTTGATGGCTCAACTTTGCTCAGCTGCTAAAAAGATTGAGAAACTCAAATCTGAACTCATCGTTTTGAAGGGGTTTGATATCTTTACCCCTACTTCTGTGTAACTAGAAACTGTGCATTAGGAGGTCGTCGATTTGAAAGCTAAACTTAGTGCAACTCAAGTGATGTTGGAAGCTGTAGAAAAGAAAGTCAGTCGTTTTGCATCGTGGTCTAAGACCTTGAGTGTGTTAATTCGAAGCTATGATCTACTTGTTTTGCCAAGGACGGGGAGCTTATCTTCATGCATGGTGAAGTGTCTTGTCTCAAGGATGTTACCAGTAAGCTTGAGTCCAAGGAAGTGGATCTACAAGGTGTGTTGTCTGTTGATGCGAAAATTATCTTAACACACAAATTTAACCCTTTTTCGACAATTGTAGTACAAGTATAAGTAGGGATCGTTCTGGACCTGGGATTAGGAGGGCTTGCTAATAACCTCTAAACTGACTCAAAAACATAAAACTAAACTTAAAAACACTTAACAAGACTCACAAGACTCAAAGCAAACTTAAAATACTCAAAACAACTTAAAACAACCAAATAAACTTAAACTAGACACTAGGAATGACTTTGGATGAAAATTGACTTTTACTTGAATCAAAACACTTAAAAACACAAACTAAAACATATTTGAAACACTTTGAAACAAGAAACTAAAATGGGGGTTTTTGATTTGGATGAAGTTAAAACAAACAAACAAGTATGAAAAACTAGACAGATTGTAAAACGAATGTGAGAAATAAGATGATGGATGGGATGGCTAGAGGCTTTTTCTCCACACATGATATGTATGCAAACAACTCGATTTCCAGTTACTACTTCATTGAACTATGAACGACAATGCTCCAAATTAACCGTGACATCACTAATTAACTCTCAAATTTTCCTTGTTTTATTGGATTGGATGACATCATTCGACAACCCAAAACATTCTTCAAAAGTTCCCTACATGACATCATAATAGAGATACAATCAAATGTCATTACATTTAATGAAAATCATAAGCATTGACAAAGCACTTGCAACTATGACATCATGTCACTCATGCTAGGAATTGAACTTAACGCGATCGTTTATAAGCGACCTTCACTACATGTGAATATAAGTTTGTAACGATTATGTGAAACTTCCTTATATTCTAGCAACGGATTTATGCATGCCAATTAAGTGTCGACCCTTAATTAACAAATACAAATAAGTTATCAATCAAATAGTTAAGCCAATTGCATTCATGATTCAAGAGTTCATAACTGGAATTTATCAAATTATATTGCACACATAATCATGGCTTTGAAATCACCCCTAGCCAAGAGGGGTTTAGCCACTCATATTTACACCAAAATGAAAGGAAATGAATTTAAACATTAGAAACAAAAGAAAGAAAACACCTAAACGCTCCAACGATCCAAGTTGGACAGCAAGCACGTCCAAGCACTTTCCTTCCCTTCCCTTGCTACGACACAAGGTGTTGGTGAGTGTTTGAATGTTTGTTTGTATGGAGGAATGAATGTGTTTGGATGAAGGTTGTGTTGAAATGGGAGTAAATGATCTAACCAAATATGAACTCAATTTATGTTACACACACTTCCTTTTATAGAGGAAGTGCAAGGCAAAGCATGGGTAAAATGGAGTGGTGTTGAAATGATTCAAAGGTGAAAGTGAAGTAATGATGCAAAGCATGGGTAAAACGAAGTGGTGTTGAAATGATTTAAAGGTGAAAGTGAAGTAATGATGCAAAGCATGGGTAAAATGGAGTGGTGTTGAAATGATTCAAAGGTGAAAGTGAAGTGATGATTGATGCAAGAATTAAACATGGATGGAGTGCACGGCAAAGGTTTGTTATGGTACAAGGAACCCTTAATTTGTGTCCTAAAATGCATAGGAAACCTTCAATGTTGCTGGAACTTAGGGACATTTAGGATTTAGGAAAGATCAAACCAAAATAGGAAACCTTGGCTTAACTTTCTTACTTCAAGTAGGAATCCTCATCTTTAGGTCTTCAATTTCGTCCATTCCCTTAGTTCTAAGCATGTGATATTTATTCCAAGCCCAAAATTGCTCCAAAAGGCTCCAAAATGCACATTTTTGCATACTTTGTCCTTAGAACCTGAAATTGCACAAAAATGACTTTAAACATTAAAACTACTAAGGAATAACAACATAAATGCATGAGAACAAGCTAACTCAGTTGCATAAATATGCTCCTATCAAATTCCCCCACAATTAGCTTTTGCTAGTCCTCGAGCAAAACAAAAGAAACAAACGAATCAAAACAAACAGAACACAACTTAACCTTCCAACATTTGCCTCAGGGATTTCCAATGCACATGACATGTTAAAAATCATCATTCCCATAGCTTTTAGTCATCTTCACACTTGAGCACATACTTAATTACAGTCACCACTTACTAGTTCACAATTAACCAATTAAAACGATATTTTGAATGTAGTAACATGCCTTAGAGAATTTGCTCAATTCCTTACAAGATACTCTCTATTTTCACACACATTTTCTGACTACACACCCTACACTAGTTATATGTGAGCAGATTGATGTAAACATGGAAGACTAGTACTCACATATGTTATAACAAAGAAAGCAATTTATGGAGTTAATAAGCATGTTTACATATGATCTCATGAATGGAATGCTACTACTTAGATGCGAGAACCAGTGACACCATATGCTCATACCAATTTCGAACTCCACAAATTGAAACACACAACACTCAAGATTGAAGTCATGGGTTGTAACAGGGCTTGGGGGTAATGGCTAATAAAGAAAGGATAGCAATAACAAACGTTCTTAAAGCGATAGCAAGCAAAGCAATGAAATAGACACTTGGAATTCACTTTAGAATGCAGAATCAACTTTTAAATACAAAGGGAAGATTCATGCAACACTTAGGGTCGAATTCAATGTTTTGGACCCTTTTTTAACAAACTTTTTTCTTTTCACTCTTTTTTTTTTCTTTCTTTTCTACCCATGCCTTATTAAGGACTTTGGTACACACACACACACAAGAATCACTTCCCCCACACTTGCTTTCTGCAACACATTGATAAAAAAGGAGTTCATTTTAAGTTATGCTTTACTATGCTTCAAGAACAAGGGTATGGATAGTCCTAAAACTAGGCTAGCTAAGGATAGTGTGGAGTAACAAAGAACATAGGCTTAACAAGGTTCAACAGGGTTAAACTTAAACACATAATGAAATAGGGGCACGACAATTTGGCTTTGGTGGTCACTACACAACTTCATCTTGAATATGTGTTATGCAAATCAATAGCATGCTTTGAATGAAATAGGCATGAGTTCTAGCATTTGGAACTAAATGATGAAACGCCTTCTAAGTAGCAACCAAGCATAGAATAATGAGATCATGCAATGACTTTGGAAAACAATGATGCACAAATTATTAACTCTCCAAATAAACGTTTAGGCTCAAGTCTCACAAGGTTGTAGCGTTCATTTGAGTTCCTTCCTTCAAGCATGTTACAAAAACTGATTTTTTCCTTTATGATTGCATGTGAATTCATAAATTATAACCACAACCAAGCATACACCAAAGAGTAAATCAAATTTTCATCCATGTTTATAACTCTTTTTAACAGTCATGTAATTAAAAACCAAATCCTCATCATTGTGTTGGAAGGTACCCTAAGACACAAATAAACACACAAAAACAACTCTTTTTGGGTTTTTTCAAAACAATTTTTCAAATTTTTATGAGATTTTCGGGTTTTTATGTCAAAACACACTAAAACTCTCCAAAACAGCTTAAAAACACTTAAATCAATTTGGTTACCCCCCCACATTTAAATCAATTTGGGTGATAAACTTCTACGAATTTCATGCAAATCAATTTGGTTACCCCCCCACATTTAAATCAAACATTGTCCTCAATGTTTCAAGCATAATCTCACACAAAAACAAGCAAACAAACAAACAACGAATAAACATGACAAGTATAGCAAAGTAAAAACCAGGCAGAGTAGA
Source organism: Malus domestica (assembly GCF_042453785.1). Lineage (NCBI taxonomy): Eukaryota > Viridiplantae > Streptophyta > Magnoliopsida > Rosales > Rosaceae > Malus > Malus domestica. Next base: position 4,533,029 of record NC_091661.1, on the reverse strand, counting down.
GTTTAAGAATGCAAATCTGGTTTTGGAGATAGATGATCTTGTTGACTTTCCACAACTTTGATCTCGAACTGGTTTGGAATTCTGAGTGAGGAATATCAGAGTTCCTTGGTTGTGCAGTCTGCATTCTTCTCTGCTTGTTTCTTCTGCACAGCAGGTAGGCACGAGGTAGAGGTGATGGTCTGTTTCTTTCTTCAATCTTTCCAAGTGCCAACCATTTTCTTTCTTTCTCTTTGTCCCTAGCTGAGGATGAATTAGCACATTGTCTCCACATGCTTCGAGGTATCCTTTTCACTTCCCTTATATGTTCCCCAGGCAGAAGTGGTAAACGAAGAGGAAGCATAAGATGTTGAATATGAGTACTTGAGAGCAAGGCTAGGTAAGCAATCAGGAAGGGGTTCCAGGCAGTCAATTCCAGATCGGAAGATTGATACCAAGTGCTGGCTTATTGCTTTCTTTCTCATTATCCCACAGATGAAAACAACGACAAGGAGAAGGACAGGAGGAAAGCATGATATGAGATACTCTTGCTTTCAACCTTCATGATATGAAATACTTTTTCTTTTGATGGGTTGTTTGCAGAGGTATCCCAGGGAATAAGGAACACTGAGTGACTCGAGAGGCTTTGTTGGGAAGACATTCTAGGAGATGAAGAAGGGTTATGTATGTTTGCCTTGTAATGGGGGGTGAAGGTCGACATTTATATGAATTAATAACCGGTACTATTCTTTCACTCTTGTCGACAACCATTGGATGATTGAATAGTAATCTTCACGTGCTTTCTACGTCACCAGAAATCTTCGACAGATTGCCCGTAATTTTTGCAAGGCTGAGTATGCATGTGACAGATGCTGACACGTCTAGAAAAGCAAATGCCTCTTCGATATCTGAAATTGACGCTTCGACAAATTGCCCGTGATTTCCGCAAGCTGAGTGTGCATGTGATAGATGCTGACACATCTGGAAAAGCAAATGCCTCTTCGATTTCTGAGCTTCCCTCTTCGATTTCTGAGCTCCGTCGAGTGCAGAGGTTGCATGTGACAAGTGTGGACAAATCTGGAATAGAGGATGGCCCGTGGTTTCTGAGCAAGCCCAGGTTTTGAGAATGCTTGCGCCTCTTCGATCTCTGAAATCTCATCAAATGCTGATTTTTATAGAGGATAAGCAGTTCGTTTCTAAGCACACTTGAATTTATGCCCATAGAAACTCCCTTCATTGCACTTCTAAGATCTCGATTTGTCCGACCTTTTTTTTCTTCAACACCTTTGAAAATGTCTGGCCCCTCCGATTGTCATTTTGACTTGAACCTTAGTGAAGAGGCATTCATGCCTTCTCCAGGCAACATATGGCGCCCATCCTTCATATCCCCTACTGGTTCTCTTACTGTTGGGGATTCGGTGATGAAGAATGATATAACCACTGCGGTGGTGGCCTGGAACCTTGTCACTCCCAAAGATAACAGACTACTTTCCAAACGGTCTGATGAGTTGGCTGTTAAGGATTCTCTGGCTCTCAGTGTGCAGTGTACGGGTTCTGTGTCTAATATGGCCCAACGTCTATTTGCTCGAACCTTCAAGTTGAATCATTGGCGGCTGAAGTGATGAGTCTCAAACAGGAGATTAGAGGGCTCAAACATGAAGAGGAAGATTGACCAGATGAAGGAATCTGATGGTTAATTTTACTTGATCATCAGAGGTTTGTGGGTTTGTTCCAACAGCATTTGCGTTTGTCTTCTGGGGATGTACCGCTTAGTGAAGCTCTAAATGATCAACCTCCGATACCTCCTTCTTCTGTGGCTCCGCCGACTGTTAATGCTCCGCCGACTACTGAGACTTCTCCTAAGTAGCCTTTGTGAAGGCTCCCTTTTGTATTTTTCTACCTCCTGTTCATTTTCAACAAATTTTAATGTAAAATACCTTGCATATCTGTCAATGTTTAAAAAATAAACCTACAACAAAAAACAATTAAACAAGCAACAAATAAAAATGACAATCATGGCAAAATAAAATTACAGAAAAGGGAAGGCTTTTAGGAACGTAAAACATGGGTTGCCTCCTAAAAAGTGCTTGCTTTAACGTCTTGCAGCCGGATGAAACTTCCTTCTAAGCTTGGATAGGGCCCAGACATTGAGTGGGATTTCTTCCACAATCTGCCCCATATCACTCTCATAGTATAGCTTCAGGCGATGCCGTTCACTTTGAATTCATCGCCGTTCCTTAAGCTTTTAACTTGGACTGCACCATGGGGAAAAATATTAGTGACAACAAATGGCCCAATCCACTTAGACCGTAACTTACCAGGGAACAATCGTAGACGGGAATTAAATAGTAGCACTTTTTGTCCAATTGAGAATGTTTTTCCCCGAATCATTTTGTCATGAAACGCCTTTGTTTTCTCTTTGTAAATTCATGCATTCTCATAGGCTTCGTTTCGTATCTCCTCAAGTTCATTCAGTTGGAGCTTCCTATTCATTCCAGCAACATCTAAGTCCAAATTGAATGTTTTCACAGCCCAGTGCACTTTGTGCTCCAGTTCCACAAGTAGGTGACATGGCTTGCCGTAGATTAGTCGAAATGGAGACATCCCTAGAGGTGTTTTGTAGGTAGTGCGATATGCCCACAGTGCATCATCTAAACGCAAGCTCCAATCCTTCCGGTTTGGCCCAACAGTCTTCTCCAAGATTTGCTTGATTTCTCTATTCGAGACTTCGGCTTGGCCACTTGTTTGAGGGTGGTATGGCGTGGAAACCCGATGCTTCACATTGTACTTTTTAAACAGTGCCTCAATGGTGCGATTGCAAAAGTGGGAGCCTCCATCGCTTATGAACACTGATAGGAGCATATTTATGCGCCTTAGTTAGTTAGTTCTTATGCATTTATGTTGTGTTTTCTTAGTTAAGTTAGTCTTTTAAAGCTATTTTCATGTGTTTTCAGGTTTTAAGGACAAAGTGAGCAAAAGGATGCAATTTGGAGCATTTTGGAGCAAAATTGAGCTAGAATGGAGCTCATGCATGTGGAGCACAAAGAATGGACGAATTTGAAGGATTGAAGAAGCTAGGAATGTGTTTCAAAGTTGAAGAATTGAAGATACAAAGTTTCCTAGTTGAAGTAGGAAAGGGCTTAAAGTGAAGGATTCCTAAATGAAGAAGGATTCCTAATCAATGTAGGAGTCCTAATTGAAGATGGATTCCTAGACGAATGAAGTTTCCTACTCAAGCAAGTATTCCTACATGAAGAAGAAGAGTTAAAGTCAAAGAATCAGCTCAAGAGAAGGATCTTATCCAAAACCTCATCCATAACCTTATCTTAGCTTATCTTATCCAAACAAACCTTATCCTATCCTATCTTATCCTAATCCTAAACTATCCACATTTCAGCCACTTAGGAGGGTTTCTAACTAGATTAGGATGTTTAAAATGGGATTTCTAGAAGACCTAATCTTATCCTACAAGATGGCGCCTAGGAACCTTTCTAGAAGCCTAAAAATCTGCCTTGCATTGTCTTTCTAGAACCCTAGCTATGTGCCGCACCATATACCTTATTTCCCTTGGAATTTCAGATTTCTAGAAGCCTTATCATCTCCTATCTTTGTGCCGCACATTATTTCCCATTCCTTTTGGGTTTTTGACTTGTTTTCCTTATAGGATTGCATGTTATTATCCTATGCAGATTAGGCCTTTAAAACCTTGTCCTTTGCTATCTAGGAGTGGGGATTTTCAGCCTATAAATACAAGCCCTTGCCGCACCTTTTCACTCACCATCCTCTACCATATTTTCACTACATCATTCACCAAAAACCCCTCATTGTGCCGTGAGTTTGCAAGGAGAAGAAGGAAGGAATCTAGAGCCGTGCATGCCATTCAAGGAGCTTGGATTGTTGGAGCGATTCTAGGTGTTTTCTATCTTTATGTTATTGTTTAAATTTATTCATCTTTGTTTATTTGCGAACATGAGGAACTAATTTCTTTATAGTTAGAGGGGAATTCAAAGCCATGATCATATGTTTTATATGACTTGATTACCTCCAGTTATGATTTCATGAATCGTGAATGTGGTTTACTTATCTATTTGATTGATAACATGTTTATGTATGTTAATTAAGGATGCATACTTAATTCGCATGCATGAATTTGATGCTAGAGTATAAGGCAATTTCACCTAATCGTTATTAACTTATATTCATAAGTAGTAAAAGTCGCTAGTCACGATTGTGTTAAGTAAATCCTTGGCAAGAGTAACATGCGTATTCCATAGTTATGAATGCCTCGTCAATGCTTATGATTTCCATTGAACTTAATGATCTTTGATATGTGTCTCTATCATGCGTATTCCATAGTTAGGGTCCTTGATAAGAATAATTTGGTTGTAATGCGTATTCCATTCAATTCAATGAATCTAGGGAAATCTGAGAATTAATTGGTGCAATCTAGTTAATTTGGGGCATTGTCATTCATGGTTTGTTGAAAGAGTAATGGGAAATCGAGTCGTATGCATATGTTTCATGTGTGGAGAAGGAACCTTCTAACTAGCCTTTCACCATCTTAATCTACATCAAAATCGTTTTTGTCAAGTTTGTTTTCAAAGTTTTTTGTTTTAAAAGTTAAATTCGTCCAAATCAACCCCCTTGCTTTTAAATCTTGTTTTTAGAGTCAAAACGTGTTTTCTTTAAGTCTTTTGAGTCTTTGAAGTTCTATTTTCGTCCAAATCACTTGCTAGGTCTAGAATTGAGTCTTTTTTATTGTTTCTTGCTGTTTTTAGTGTTTTAAGTTAGTTTTGAGTCTATAGAGTCTAGTTTAGTGTTTTTGAGTCTTCTTTGTGTTGATTAGCATCCCTAGTTAATCCCCGGTTTAGAACGATCCCTACTTGCATCATTACTACAATTGTCATCAATAGGGTTTAATTTGTGTGTCAACATAATTTTCACATCAAATTTTGGCGCCGTTGCCGGGGATTAGCAAAGTTGCTAATCCCTTGGATTGTTTTATTTTAGTTTGTTTAATTAATTCCAGATTCTGATTTTGTTTTTGTTTCTTGTTTTAGGCACTAGTTTATGACTCGGAGTACTCATCTGATTCGTGAACACATCTTGGACTTTGACGACGATTTTGAGCGAGAGTTGAGACGAAAAAGGAAGAATCCAGAACCCAGTGAATCAAGTTCAAACTCAGAAGCCGAAGTTGAGTTTGAGGAAGAGGAACCCACGGAACAAGTGGGTGAAGTTGAGACAGTCATGGCACAAGACAATCGTACAATCAAGGAGCTTTCGGCTTCGGGATTGGATAATGCCGCACCTCTATGTATTCAATATCCCGCAGCTGCCCAAGGAAAGACCGAGGAATTCGAGTTGAAGTCAAGTTTGCTACACCACATTCCGAAGTACCATGGGTTGTCCATGGAGGATCCTAACAAGCACTTGAAAGAGTTCGAAGTGGTTTGTTCAAGCATGACTCCAATCAACGTCGATGGGAGCATATTAAAGATGAAGGCCTTTCCCTTTTCTCTCTTGGAAAAGGCGAAAGATTGGTTATATGAATTGGCTCTCGGAACAGTCACATCTTGGGAGAGCATGAAACGGGCCTTCTTGGAGGAGTTTTTCCCAACTTCTCGAGTCATCCTCCTACGAAAAAGGATAAGTGGAATTCAACAAGAAGAAGGTGAGTCTTTTCCTACATATTATGAACGTTTTAAATCTCTTGTCGCTTCTTGTCCACAGCATCAAATGAAGAAGAAGCTTCTTCTACAATACTTCTAAGAGGGACTTCTACCAATCGAACGACAAATGCTAGAAGCTTCGGCGAGAGGAGCTTCGGTGGACAAGACTCCCACGGCAGCAAAGACTTTGATTGCTAATCGAGCGTTGAACGCTCAACAATACGAAGGTGTTGGACAAAGAGGCACTCCACGGCAACACCAAGTGAATGAGGTAAGTGCCATAACCGAACTTCAAAATCAAATGGCTAACCTTACTACTTTGCTTTCTCAGGTGGTGGAAGGTCCAAAAGTGCAAACCGTGGCAGCGTGTGGCGTATGCTCCATGCAAGGACACCCTACGGACAAGTGCCCACAATTAATAGAGAATGGAGGGTGGGAGACCCTCAATGCCGTGGGTTTTGGGCAGCAGTACCAACAAAGGAATGATCCATTTTCGAATACTTATAATCCCGGTTGGCGTGATCATCCGAATTTCAAATGGCGGGAACCCCAACAAGGCCAACAACAAAGCACATTTCGGCAACAACTCCCGGGTTTCTATCAAAAGTCATTCGCACCCAATCAAACTCAAATGCAATCGGCCCCAACAAATTCAGGTACGTCCTTGGATAATGATACAATTCTTAAATTACTCAACACTTTGTCTCAGGGGCAAGAGAATCAAACCAAAGCATTGCAAAGCCAAGATAAAAGGGTGGATCACTTGGAAAAGCAAATTGGGCAGATTGCGGAGTTTGTAGGACAGTTTCGAGACCAAGGAAGACTCCCTAGTTCAACCGTTGCAAATCCAAAAGGGGGATTCGAAACCGCCAAAGCAATAACATTGAGGAGTGGTAAACAAGTTGGAAGTGAACCCCAAGCATCCAAATCAAGTCATGAAGAGGATGAAAAGTTGCAGTTTGAGAAGGACACACAAACCTCACCTACGGCAAGGATGGAATACCCTATGCCGCAACCTCCTTGCAATTCCAAACCATATAATTCGGCCAAGGTAAGCTCAAAACCAAATTCTTCTAGTTCTATTCCACTAAACGTGCCGTTCCTTAACAGGTTGAGGCAATCCAAGAAGGAGGAGATCGAGAAAGACATTTTGGAGACATTCCGGAAAGTGCAAGTCAATATACCTCTTCTTGACGCAATTAAGCAAGTACCTAGGTACGCCAAATTTTTGAAGGAACTATGTACAACAAGAAGGAGAATTTCAAACAAAGAGGTTGTCCAGGTAAGTGAGAATGTTTCCGCTGTTTTGCAAAGAAAATTACCCCCTAAATGCAAAGATCCGGGGAGTTTTACAATTCCATGTGTTATAGGCAATACTAAATTTGAACATGCTATGTTAGATCTAGGAGCTTCAATTAATGTCATGCCATACTCGATATATGCATCCATGAACTTAGGAGAACTTAAAAACGATGATGTTATAATTCAATTAGCCGATCGTTCTAATGCATATCCGAAAGGAGTTTTGGAAGATGTGTTGGTGCAGGTGGATAACTTGATATTTCCAGCGGATTTCTATGTTTTAGAGATGGAGGACTCACCAAATGTCACCCCATTGCCGATTCTACTTGGGAGGCCCTTCATGAAAACAGCACGCACCAAGATCGATGTGTTCAAAGGGACGTTGACAATGGAATTTGATGGGGAGATTATTAATTTTAACATTTCTGAAGCTATGAAATTTCCTAAAGATGATCATTCTTGTTTTTCTATTGATGTATTGGATGAATTGGCGCAAGATTATCTTGATATGTTGGAAGACGATCCCCTTGAAACGACGATTGCACAAGGACTTGGCATGAAGCCCAATCTGGCCGTACCTAAGGAGGAGCATGCCGAGCTTGTGGCTGCCTTTGATTCATTGCCACAACATCGTGGTAAGCCTTCTAACCCAATTCCAATTCCCGTTTCCACTAATACGTTGTTACCTTCTGTGATTCAGGCCCCTGTTCTTGAGCTTAAACCATTGCCGGATCATTTAAAGTATGTATTTTTGGGAGATGAAGAGACGTTGCCTGTCATTGTCTCCTCATCACTCACAGCATTAGAGGAGGAAAAGTTGATTCGGGTGTTGAAAGAGCACAAAACAGCCATTGGATGGACATTGGCCGATATTAAGGGGATTAGCCCTACAACATGCATGCATCACATATTTCTAGAGGAGGGGGCTAAACCAACTCGAGAGGCTCAATGCCGACTCAACCCTCCGATGATGGAAGTTGTGAAAAAGGAGATTATAAAGCTTCTCGATTGTGGAGTGATTTATCCAATTTCGGATAGCCGTTGGGTCTCACCGGTTCAAGTGGTCCCAAAGAAGTCCGGAGTCACTGTGGTGAAGAATGTCGAGGATGAGCTTGTGCCAACTCGTATTGAAACAGGTTGGAGAGTGTGCATTGACTATAGGAAGCTCAACAACACCACAAGGAATGACCACTTTCCACTACCATTAATCGATCAAATGCTAGAAAGGTTAGCCGGTCATTCTTTTTATTGTTTTCTTGATGGTTATTCAGGATACAATCAAATTGTCATAGCTCCGGACGACCAAGAAAAGACCACCTTCACGTGCCCATTTGGTACTTTTGCTTACCGGCGCATGCCATTCGGATTATGCAATGCACCGGCCACGTTCCAAAGATGCATGGTAAGTATCTTTTCAGATTTTATTGAGAAGATTATTGAGGTATTCATGGATGATTTTAGTGTCTTTGGCGATTCGTTTGATGGTTGCTTGGAAAATCTCACATTAATCTTAAAACGATGCGTGGAAACGAACCTTGTTTTAAATTGGGAAAAGTGTCACTTTATGGTAAAACAAGGCATCGTTTTAGGGCATGTCGTTTCTGAAAGGGGAATTGAGGTTGATAAGTCGAAAATAGATCTTGTACGCTACTTACCCTCTCCAACTTCGGTTAGAGAGGTTCGTTCTTTTCTGGGCCATGCAGGATTTTATAGGCGATTCATCAAGGATTTTTCAAAGATTTCCACACCCCTATGCCGACTTCTCCAAAAGGATGTGACCTTCGACTTCAACGAGGAATGTGAAAAGGCGTTCAAACACCTCAAAGAGATGCTAACTTCGGCCCCCATCATTCGGCCACCAGATTGGAGCATCCCCTTCGAGCTTATGTGCGATGCGTCCGATTATGCTCTAGGCGCTGTTTTGGGACAAAGGAAGGACAAACAGCCACACGTCATATATTATGCCTCTCGGACCTTGAACGATGCTCAATTGAACTATTCCACAACGGAAAAAGAACTTATTGCTGTTGTTTTTGCTTTAGATAAGTTTCGTTCTTATTTACTTGGTACTAAAGTAATAATTTACACTGATCATGCGGCGTTGAAGTACTTGCTCACGAAGAAGGAGGCTAAACCAAGGCTTATTCGATGGATGCTTCTCCTCCAAGAGTTCGATATCGAAATCCGAGACAAGAAAGGAAGTGAGAACGTTGTGGCTGATCACTTGAGCCGTTTGGTGCATGAAGAAGACGTCGTTCCTATTCCAGAGACATTCCCGGATGAACAATTGATGTCCATTGAGGTTAGTATGCCATGGTATGCAGATTTAGTTAATTATTTAGCATCTAAAGTCATTCCAAGTGAGTTCAATAAAAACCAACGTGATAAACTTAAGTATGATGCACGAAATTATGTGTGGGATGACCTTTATTTATGGAAATATTGCTCTGATCAAATCATTCGTAGGTGTGTGCATGATTCTGAAATACAGTCTATTTTAAACTTTTGTCACACTTATGCATGTGGAGGTCACTTTGGCACTCAAAGGACTGCACGAAAAGTACTTGAATGTGGTTTTTATTGGCCTACTATTTTTAAGGATGCTAGAACTTTTTGCATACCATGTGACCGTTGTCAACGAACTGGAAATATAGGACCAAAGGACCAAATGCTGCAAAATCCCATATTTAATGTTGAAATTTTTGATGTTTGGGGCATAGATTTCATGGGTCCTTTTCCTTCATCTCATGGTTTTGTTTATATTCTACTTGCGGTTGATTATGTTTCAAAATGGGTGGAAGCAAGAGCCACCCGTACTAATGATTCTAAAGTGGTTGCAGATTTTGTTAAGACTAACATTTTTGCAAGGTTTGGAATGCCGCGGGTACTTATAAGTGATGGGGGCTCCCATTTCTGCAACCGCACCATTGAAGCGCTACTCAAGAAATATGGTTTCACGCATAAGGTGACAACACCTTATCATCCTCAAACAAGTGGGCAAGCGGAGGTTTCAAATAGAGAAATCAAGCAGATTTTGGAGAAGACCGTAGGGCCAAACCGGAAAGATTGGAGCTTGCGCTTAAATGATGCATTATGGGCGTATCGTACGGCCTACAAAACACCAATCGGAATGTCCCCATTTCGGCTAATTTATGGGAAACCATGCCATCTTCCGGTTGAATTAGAGCATAAAGCACATTGGGCCATCAAAACCTTTAATATGGACATTGATGCCGCAGGTCTTCATAGGAAACTTCAATTAAACGAGCTTGAGGAAGTTAGGAATGAAGCTTACGAGAACTCTCGTATTTACAAGGAGAAAACGAAGGCATTCCATGACAGGATGATTCGAAGCAAGACATTCTCTATCGGGCAGAAAGTGCTACTTTTCAATTCTCGCCTTCGGTTATTTCCAGGTAAGTTGCGTTCTAAGTGGATTGGACCTTTTATTGTTACTAATGTTTTTCCGCATGGTGCAGTTCAAATTCAAAGTCTGAAGACGCAACAAGAATTCAAAGTCAATGGACATCGTTTGAAGCCATATTTCACAACTTTTGAGGAGCAGACCGTGGAGGAAGTAGCTCTCCAACCCGTGGGCCCTATTCAAGCTTGATGGGAGGCATCGTCCGGCTGGAAGACGTTAAAGCAAGCGCTTCTTGGGAGGCAACCCATGCAAATAAAGAGGACCTAGGAAGCTCCGGTATCACAACCAGATTTGCGTTCCTAAACCCTACTCTTTATTGCTTTTATTTTGCCATATTTGTCATGTTTGCTAGTTGTGTTGTTTGCTTGTTTTTGTGTGTGTCTATGTTTGCAACATTGAGGACAATGTTTGGTTTAAGTGTGGGGGGGTAAACAAAGTATTTTATTGAAAAATTCGTAGGATTTTACCACCTAACATTTCAAAGGTTGTTTTTCACTGTTTTTAAGTGTTTTTAGTGTGTTTTGAAGCATTTTAGTATGTTTTAACATGAAAATCCGAAAATCCCATAAAAATTTGAAAAATTGTTTTGAAAAATCCAAAAAGAGTCGTTTTTGTGTGTTTGTTCGTGTCTTAGAGTACCTTCCAACACAATGATGAGGATTCGGTTTTTAATTGCATGACTATTAAAGAGAGTTATAAACATGGATGGACGTTTGATTTACTCTTTGGTTTATGCTTGGTTGTGGTTATAACTTATGAATTCACATGTAATCACAAAGGAAAAAATCAGTTTTTGTAACATGCTTGAAGGAAGGAACTCAAACTAACGCTACAACCCTGTGAGACTTGAGCCTAAACATTCTTTGGAGAGTTAATAATCTGTGAATTTGTTGTTTTCTAAAGTCGTTGCATGATCTCATCATTCTTTGCTTGGTTGCTACTTAGAAGGCGTGTCATCATTATAGATCCAAATATTAGAACTCATACCCATTTCATTCAAAGCATAAAATTGATTAGCATAACTAATAAGATGAAGTTGTTTAGTAGTTACCATCAGAGCCAAAAAGCCTTCATACCATGCATTTGTTTTGTAGGTTTACCTTTTTGAGCCTTCGTTAGCCATCTTCTTTGTTAGCCACGTTATCCTTACCTAGCCTAGATTAGGACTATCCATACCCTTGTTCTTAAAGGATAATAAAGCATGACTTAGAGGGAATTCCTTTTGATCAACATTGTGCAGAAAAATAAGTGTGGGGGAAGGGGAATTTTGTGTGCCAAAAGAAGTAGAAGGGCACGGGTTAAAAAAAGAAAAAAAAAGGGAGCAAAATTCGTAGAAAAAGAAAAAATGAAGAAAAAAGTGTGAAAAGAATGGAAAAAGAGTTGAAAAGAAGTGAGAATTACCTCACATGTGTTGGTTGTTGAAGAAAGGGTCCAAAAAGCTTGAATTTGGCCCTAAGTGTTGCATGAGTCTTCCCCTTAATCCCCTTTTCTGATATGATATGCCCCAAAACTATACCTTGTTTTACCATAAAATGGCACTTTTCCCAATTCAAGACAAGATTAGTTTCGATGCATTGTTGTAAGATCAGAGTAAGATTATTCAAGCATGCATCAAATAAGTCACCAAAGACACTAAAATCATCCATAAACACTTCAATGATCTTTTCCACAAATTCTGAGAAAATACTTACCATATACTTTTGGAATATGGCTGGTGTGTTGCATAGCCCAAATGGCATGCGTCGATAAGCAAAGGTACCAAAGGGACATGTGAAGGTAGTCTTTTCTTGGTCATCGGGAGCTATCACAATCTGATTATAACCCGAATAGCCATCAAGAAAATAATAAAATGAATGACCGGCTAACCTTTCCAGCATTTGATCAATAAAGGGCAGCGGGAAATGATCTTTTCTTGTCGTAGCATTGAGCTTCCGATAGTTAATACAAACTCTCCATCCGGTTTGGATTCGGGTGGGCACAAGCTCATTATCTTCATTTTTTACCACAGTGACTCCGGACTTCTTAGGAACAACTTGGACCGGCGAGACCCAATGGCTATTAGAAATTGGGTAAATCACTCCACAATCTAGTAGCTTGATGATTTCCTTCTTCACAACGTCCATCATGGGTGGATTGAGCCGGCGTTGTGCTTCTCTAGATGGTTTGCCTTCTTCTTCGAAGAGTATTCGATGCATATAAGTGGTAGGGCTAATTCCCTTGATATCGGCCAATGTTCACCCAATGGCAGTTCTGTATTCCCGAAGCACCCTCACCAACTTGTCCTCCTCTTGTGCAGTGAGTGAAGAAGTGATGATGACGGGCAGCGTCTCTTGCTCTCCCAAAAACACATATTTCAAATGGCAAGGCAATGGTTTAAGCTCTAGGGAAGGGGGTTGGATTACAAAATGAAGCAACTTGTTAGTCGAAATGGGAATTGAAATTAGGTTAGGAGACTTACCAATATGCCTTCGATTTGACTTTAGGGCAGCAACCATCTCCACCAATTCTTCTTGAATAGGCACGGCAAGATGTTCCTTGTTGTTGCCGTTTGCATGCCTAAGTGCTAACCCTTCATTTTTGAGTCCAATGCTTTGCGTGAGAGTCTTTTCAAGTGCATCCTCATTCAAATCATCAAAGAATTCTTGCGCCCAAGAGTCAATCACATCAATAGAGAAACAAAAGTGACCATCATGAGGATATCTCATAGCATTAGAAATATTGAAATCAATAACTTCCCCATCAAATTCCATGGTCAATGTTCCCTTGAATACATCTATCTTTGTACGGGCAGTCTTCATGAATAGTCGGCCAAGTAATATTGGTAATTGAGAGGAATGGTTCGAGTCTTCCATTTCAAGCACGTAGAAGTCCGCCAGATAGACTAGGTGATTCACCTACACTAAAACATCCTCCAAAACACCGTTTGGATACGCATTAGATCTATCGGCCAATTGAATGATCACTCTATCATTTTTTAATTCTCCCAAGTTTATAGATGCATATATTGAATAAGGCATGACATTTATTGATGCACCTAGATCTAACATGGCAGATTCAAAGCGAGTATTTCCTATAACACAAGGAATTGTAAAACTGCCTGGATCTTTGCACTTAGGAGGTAGTTTTCGTTGCAACATAGCTGAGACATTCTCACTTACCCTTACCACCTCTTTGTTTGAAGCCCTTTTCCTTGTAGTGCACAGCTTCTTCAGGAACTTAGCATACTTGGGGACTTGTTTAATTGCATCTAGAAGTGGAATGTTGACTTGCACCTTTCTAAATGTGTCAAGGATGTCTTTGTCACTCTTATCCTTCTTTGATTGCATAAAGCTGCGAGGAAAGGGTGCATTGGTTGAAATGGAATTAGAAGCCATGGAATTTGAACCCAAATTACCTTTGGTGGTCGAATTAGGGTGTGTAGGTGGCTGCGGCAATGATTGCTCAATCCTTGCCGAGGGCAGGCCTTGTTCTTTCTCCTTAGATTGCATCTTTTCGTCCTCCTTTTGATTAGATTTAGATGGGCTGGGATCAGATCCAACTTTTTGTCCATTTTGCTAGGTGATGGCTTTGGCAGATTCGAAGCCATTTGGATTCACATCCGTCGAACTAGGTAACTTACCTGGCTCTCTACTAAATTGCCCCATGAACTCAGCCATTTGTCCAATCTATCTCTTCAATTCAATCACCTCTCGAGCTTGATTTTGCACTTCCTTAGCGTAATTGTGCATATCTTTGGCTTGATTTTCCTGACCCTTCGCCAATGTAGTTAGTAACTGAATAACTTGAGCATTATCAAAAGACGAACCTGAGTTATTTTGGGCAGGTTGTGTTTGGGGTTGTGAGGGTGCATACGGCCTTTGATAGAATCCTGGAGGTTGTTGTCTGAATGCACTTTGTTGTTGGGTTTGTTGGGGCTCCCTCCATTTGAAATTTGGATGATCTTTCCAACCTGGATTGTATGTATTCGAGAACGGATCATTCCTTGGTTGGTTTTGACTCCCAAAACCCACGGCGTTGGCAGATTCCCACCCTCCGTTCTCGATCAATTGAGGGCACTTATCCGTGAGATGTCCATTCATTGAGCACACGTCACAAGCAGCTACACTTTCTTCTTTTGGTTTTTCAACCACCTGTGAAAGAAGAGTAGTAAGATTAGCCATTTGATTTTGAAGTTCGGAAATAGCACTTACCTCATTAACTTGTTGCTGTCGTGGGTTGTCTCTTTGACCAACGCTCGATTAGCAATTAAGGTCTTGGCAACCATGGGTGTTTTGTCCACCAAAGCTCCTCCCGCTGAGGCGTCTAACATTTGGCGTTCAATTAGTAGAAGCCCTTCGTAGAAATATTGAAAAAGAAGCTCCTCTTTCATCTGGTGATGTGGACATAAAGCAACAAGGGTTTTAAAATGCTCATAGTACGTGGGAAAGGATTCACCTTGGTTTTGCTGAATGCCACTAATCCTTTTGCGTAGTAGAATGACTCGAGAAGTTGGGAAAAACTTCTCCAAAAATGCCCGTTTCATACTCTCCCATGATGTGACAGTTCCGAGGCTAGCTCATACAACTAATCTTTAGCCTTTTCCAAGAGAGAAAAGGGAAAAGCCTTCATTTTCAGAATGCTCCCATCAACATTCACAGGGGTCATGCTCGAACAAACAACCTCGAACTCCTTCAAATGTTTATTAGGATCTTCCATGGACAACCCATGGAACTTAGGAATATGATGCAATAAACTGGACTTTAATTCGAACTCGTCGGTCTTGTTTTGGGCCGCCCTTGGATATTGAATGCATAAAGGCAGAACATTGTCCAATCCCGAGGCGGAAAGCTCTTTGATTGCTCGATTGTCTACTGCCATATCTTGGACTTCTTCAAAAGTCCTTGCCGTGGCCTCCTCTTGCTCTTCTACTTTGTCTTCTTCAATATCTGGTGCAAGTTGAGATGGTTGGGGATCTTGTTGATTCCTTGCTCATCTCAAAGTTCGTTCAAAATCGTCATCAAATTTAAAGATGTGCTTATGAACAGGTTGAGAACTTCAAGTCATAAACCACCTAAAACAAGAAAACAAGTAAAATCAGCAACTAGGAACAAAAATACATGAAAATAAACAAAAAGAAATAATAAGGGATTAGCAAAGTTGCTAATCCCCGACAACGGTGCCAAAAACTTGATGCGAAAATTATCTTAACACACAAATTTAACCCTCTTTTAACAATTGTAGTACAAGTATAAGTAGGGATCGTTCTGGACCGGGGATTAGGAGGGCTTGCTAAAAACCTCTAAACTGACTAAAAAACATAAAACTAAACTTAAAAACACTTAACAAGACTCACAAGACTCAAAGCAAACTTAAAATACTCAAAACAACTTAAAACAACCAAATAAACTTAAACTAGACACTAGGAATGACTTTGGACGAAAATTGACTTTTACTTGAATCAAAACACTTAAAAACACAAACTAAAACATATTTGAAACACTTTGAAACAAGAAACTAAAATGGGGGTTTTGATTTGGATGAAGTTGAAACAAACAAACAAGTATGAAAAACTAGACAGATTGTAAAACGAATGTGAGAAATAAGATAATGGATGGGATGGCTAGAGGCTTTTTCTCCACACATGATATGTATGCAAACAACTCGATTTCCAATTACTACTTCATTGAACTATGAATGACAATGCTCCAAATTAACCGTGACATCACTAATTAACTCTTAGATTTTCCTTGTTTTATTGGATTGGATGACATCATTCCACAACCCAAAACATTCTTCAAAAGTTCCCTACATGACATCATAATAGAGATACAATCAAAGGTCATTACGTTTAATGAAAATAATAAGCATTGACAAAGCACTTTCAACTATGACATCATGTCACTCATGCTAGGAATTGAACTTAACGCGATCGTTTATAAGCGACCTTCACTGCATATGAATATAAGTTTGTAACAATTATGTGAAACTTCCTTATATTCTAGCAACGGATTTATGCATGCCAATTAAGTGTCGACCCTTAATTAACAAATACAAATAAGTTATCAATCAAATAGTTAAGCCAATTGCATTCACGATTCAAGAGTTCATAACTGGAATTTATCAAATTATATTGCACACATAATCATGGCTTTGAAATCACCCCTAGCCAAGAGGGGTTTAGCCACTCATATTTACAACAAAACGAAAGGAAATGAATTTAAACATTAGAAACAAAAGAAAGAAAACACCTAAACGCTCCAACGATCCAAGTTGGACAACAAGCACGTCCAAGCACTTTCCTTCCCTTCCTTTGCTACGACACAAGGTGTTGGTGAGTGTTTGAAGGTTTGTTTGTATGGAGGAATGGATGTGTTTGGATGAAGGTTGTGTTGAAATGGGAGTGAATGATCTAACCAAATATGAACTCAATTTATGTTACACACACTTCCTTTTATAGAGGAAGTGCAAGGCAAAGCATGGGTAAAATGGAGTGGTGTTGAAATGATTCAAAGGTGAAAGTGAAGTAATGATGCAAAGCATGGGTAAAATGGAGTGGTGTTGAAATGATTTAAAGGTGAAAGTGAAGTGAAAGTGAAGTAATGATGCAAAGCATGGGTAAAATGGAGTGGTGTTGAAATGATTCAAAGGTAAAAGTGAAGTGATGATTGATGCAAGAATTAAACATGGATGGAGTGCACGACAAAGGTTTGTTATGGTACAAGGAACCCTTAATTTATGTCCTAAAATGCATAGGAAACCTTCAATGTTGCTGGAACTTAGGGACATTTAGGATTTAGGAAAGATCAAACCAAAATAGGAAACCTTGGCTTAATTTTCCTACTTCAAGTAGGAATCCTCATCTTTAGGTCTTCAATTTCGTCCATTCCTTTAGTTCCAAGCATGTGATATTTATTTTAGGCCCAAAATTGCTCCAAAAGGCTCCAAAATGCACATTTTTGCATACTTTGTCCTTAGAACCTGAAATTGCACAAAAAAGACTTTAAACACTAAAACTACTAAGGAATAACAACATAAATGCATGAGAACAAGCTAACTCAGTCGCATAAATATGCTTTTATCATTTGCTAGCGAGAACCTGAAAAAGGAACTGGATATATTGCAGGATGCTCACACTGGGCTAGATGAGGGAAATATACAGTTGAAGAATGAGAGGGTCGGTCACTAAATGACACTTGCTTCTTGTTAGGCCGATTTCTACATGCTTGGCTATGTAGACCATCTCCAGGGTGGGCCATCAGATTGTGAATTTTTCGAGAAAGACTTCGAGACTTACTTCATTTCTCTAGTTGATCTGCTTGACTTCTCGTTTAAGGCTGCCTTTGGTGGAGCTGCTAATGGTCAGACTATCAAAGCAGGGGGGCTGAGGATAAGTTGATGGAATCTTTCGTTGCTGATAGCGGTGTGGCTGCCGAAGGCGTGGTAGTCGAGGAACTAGTGGTTGCACAAGTTGCTGATGAGTAGTCTTTTTGCTTAAACTTAGGATTTTTCTTCTTTTCCTTTTGTTCTTCTTTGTTTGAACTTTGTTGGCCTTCAAGCCAGTTTATCAATTTGCTAGAAATTTAATAAACTGCTTTCTTTTATTTGCTTCATCCTCACGATTTCGCTATGTCTTTTGCAATATTTATTGTAGGACGGGCGGCTGGGTGAGCTGCTTCAATGAAGCAGTCGATCTTACGTCGTGCTTTAGGTTCTAGTTTTAGCTTAGGGGTTTCAGAAGCCTTGCCTGCTTGAGGTGATTTGCAAGAATTTACCGTAGGATGGGCAGCTGGGTGAGCTGCTTCATCGAAGCAATCAATCCCACATCGTGACTTTAGGCTGCAGTTTTGGCTTTAATGCTCAAGGAGTTTTGCCTCAATGAGGCGTTTTGCTAAATTTTTCTAACTTATAGAGCCAGTAGCCAGAAGCGTGGCTTCTGTAGAAAGTAAATGAGTCCACGTTGCTACTATAGTTGTGAACTTCAGCTTCAGTGGCTTCACGAGCCTTGCCCTCTCGAGGTGAATTGTGAAATTTTTAACTTATAAAGTCAGCAGCTGGATGCGTGGCTTTCATAGAAAGTAGACGAGTCCACGTAGCTACTATAGTTACGCATCTCGGATTTGATGGCTTCACAAGCCTTGCCCTAATAAGGCAAATTGCAAAAATTTTAACTTATAGAACCGCCAGCCAGACGCGTGGCTTTCATTGAAAACAAATGAGTCTACATAGCTACTATAGTTGTATATTTTGGCTTTAAGTCTTGCAAACTTTTAACCATAGGCTGTCGGTCGGATGCACTACTTTTGAATAAGCAGACGATTTCGGGTAGTCATAGAAGGTGTAAATCTCAGTTTACAAATTGCCTAGGGTTGCTAGTCATTGTACTGTCGGCTGAGTCTCTTACTTACATAATCAAACAATTCGCGTGATGACTTTAGGCGTTACCCTTAGCTCTTAGAGGCAGTTTAAGGTTAAGTTGTGTGCGCGATTTAGACTCAGTGCCCTAGTCTTCCGGGGCACCTGTTCTCTAATCATCTAAGCTACGTTCAACTCGCTATGAATCTCATGGGTAGCAATGTAACTGATTCTGCAGGTTGCTTGACTAATATTCAAACACTTTAAAGTCGAGTTACGCTCATGAAGATTTCACACCATGGGTAGGCCATTCTGTCATGTGAATCTTTCATGGGCTAGGATCTTGCACTTAGTGTCTCTTTTAGTTAGAAACCTGGGCTCTTGCAAAATTGAATCCTTCAATCGGCTAAGACTTTGCGAAAAGATGCTACACTTAGTGTCTATTCTAGAGTAGTTTACCCTCTCTATATGGGAAAGAAGACCTAGATAGGTGTCGGAGAATTAGTTTACCCTTTCACACTGGAGAGCTTACCTAGATGGGTATCGGGAAATTAGTTTACCTTCTCACATTGGAGAGCATACCCAGATAGGTGTTGGGGGATTAGTTTACCCTTTCACACTGGAAAGCATGAAAGAGCATACCCAGATAGGTGTTGGGGGATTTGTTTACCCTTTCACACTGGAGAGCATACCCTGGTGGGTGTTGAGGAATTATTTTTTCCTCTATCACTAGAAAGCTTACCTAGATGGGTGTCGGGAAATTAGTTTACCCAAATAGGTGTCGAGGAATTAGTTTACCCTCTTGCACTGGAGTGCATGAAAGTCACTGTTGTAAGCGTAGTTTAGAAAAGCTAGATTGTTGGACAACTGAAATAATCCTCAACCTATGAAGTCATCATCCACGATCTGCTTGAGATTTTGAACTGCTTATAGAACCCACGTGAGAGTGTGAGTGGGGAGTGTCCTGAACTGCTCCTAAACTTGATCCAACTGTTACACCGTCCTTGAATGTTTCACCGTGTGCTCCCCAGAGGCTTGATTGGTGACTAGCTATGAATCTGAATGGATTGTAAGTTTCTTCACCTCTAAGTCTTTCACTAGCCAAAAGCTACTAGTAAAGCTTTGTATTCTACTCTGTCGTTGGATGCTTTGAAGTTTGGAATGTCGCTGGCCTGATCAACACGATGAGGAACCGCAGAGCATCGGTCGGCTCTGCGGAAGCCGTATGACAAGTTTGGCACGGCTGGGATCTGTTATGCATGATAGATGTAATTAGGAGCCGCGGCGTTGAGGCCGACTGGGCTTAGCAATTTTTGACACAACTCGTTAGCCATACATGAAACGACACAAAATTAACAAGTTATCAGGTCCACAGGATAACGAATCGGGTCGTTATCGAGTAACCTGATAAGCACTTGTTAAGATAATGGGTTGGTCTCGATATACACATTGGTAACCTGATACACGAAAAGTAAAATATTAATTTAATAATTTTATACCCCTAAAAATACTATAATAATTATATATATCATATGTATATATATTATATACTATAACAATTATATATATATATATATATATATTAAATTTAGAAAATTTGGAAAAAATGAGGTCATATATTTTTATATGGTATAATACTATTGTTTTATTTCTTTTCATAATTATTTTGGTAAACTTCTAATAATTTGAATTGTTTATAATGTTTGTTTTTTCTATAATTAGTTTACGCGGAAGAGAGTTTTGATGTGGAAAAACATCATCAACATAACGATCAAACCAAAATTCCAATACAATTTCCTAATGATGATTGATAAAAATTGAAGGATTCTGTAAAAGGAATAACATGTAAGCTTTGAGTTTCATTGGTAAGGTTTTAACTTCTGAGAAAGGCATCACAACCTTGAAAAGAAAAACTCATTCATTTTGCATATGCTCACACATTTGATATTTTGTAGTAGACTAGTAGTGTATTGGTGCTTTTTTATTAGGCTCTTATTTTGGAGTGTAGATGTAGTACTTAATGACAAATGTGTTTTTATACTTTGAAGTAATATTTATGGGGCATGTGGTATGTGCAAATTTAAGAAAAAAAATATTTTTCCTAACGGGTCGGGTCATTTTACCTGTTGGGTAAAGTGACCTAACTTGTTAAGGACCCATTAAGATAATTGGTTTAACACGACAAGACCTGTTAAGATAACATATGTTAAACGAAACTGACATGAAACACGGAAAACACGACCCGTTTGCCAGGCCTAGTCGATGCTATGTGCAGCAGAAGGCGATGGTCAACTGCCGATATTGGGCTATTATAGGGCTGAGTTGCGCGCAGTGGGAGGTGGTGCTCGACTACTGGCGCTGGGCTACTCCATGTATGGAACTGTCTAGGTAATAAGGACAAGGCATGCTTCTGATCCCTGGTAGTTTGAGGAACTCTCCTGTAGGTCGGGCTAATGCGTTCTTCTAATGCTCGTCTGCCCTCAGCATGCCTTTGGGCTAAGTTGCTACATTCATTGGATTGTGCAAGATACTATGTCATGTCAATGACTACATGCTTCTGAAGGTATATTATGAGCTTCTGGATTGCAACAACTAGCAATAAATCAAAGTTTTGTTTTTCAGGTATTTGGTTTCCGCATCAAGAAGAGCTTTTGAACAGTGGAATAGAGGTGGTCGAGCCCCCAACTTTTCTCGTATGAGGATAGAGCTCATTTTTACTTTAGATATGGCCAGATAGATGTATAGGTCTCTACTTCTTTCAAGTTAGATAGCAGAGGGGGTCATGTTAGGTACTTCTTCAAGTCCTGGAATGTTTTCTCACACTTTGTCATTACATATATCTCGTTGCACCTTCATATCGCCTTCAAAAAGAGCTTACATCAATCAGTAAATCGTGAGAGGAAACAATTAAGTGTAGTTGCTCGCCTGGTCAAACCTTATATCTTTTTCAGAGTATTGGGGAACTTCATATCCAAGAATGCTCATATCTTCTTTGGATGTGCACCTGGCGGGGTTGAGCTTCGTCGATGGTTTCAATGTGCTAAAATTTGTGCAGTTGTTCTACTACGAGTCTTTGTACTTCTTTTTGGATTTGTCTCTGTTGGGACAAAGGAGCCTCTGGTCACCTAGTGCTAACCTGTTGGCTTGTGTTGCTCTTCTGCATGTCGTGCTCGCTGTCGCGCTTGCCGAAGCCTGCTAGTTGAACTCGAGCTGGATTGCTCTCGTGCTTCCCTAGATCCGTCATGCAGCAGCCTACTCTGGTGTCTCATAGAATGATCTCCTCATGGGTTTATCCTCGTGTGAGCGTTGCGCTTGGAATTTCTAGAATGCTCGTTGAAGCATGGACCTAACCTCGAATGCATAATCACTCGTGGGCCGAGTTGGGAATGAATGATTTTTTTTTTTGTATTAAGGCAGAAAAAGACGTTTTCCCTAGGGCCAAGCCGAAAGTGTACACTACCTAAAAGCACGGTTCGTGACAGGCTGATCGGCTACTTGTCGGGACATCGCTGGAAAGAGTCATGATCATCTACCCTTGTCCTGCTTCTCGACACCTTGTATGAGGTGTCTTGATGCGCTAAATGAGCTGATTCACCAAGGTTGATGGAACGGGTTAGGTCGGCGACCTGGTAGGACAGGTGATGTTCGCCATTTGGAGTGGAAAAATCTAATGATAGGTGTCTACACCATAGAGGTAAGGTCATGTACAACACATCTACACCACATTTACCCTATCTTATTAATAAGGTTATGAAGCCAACCAATCTAATTACCAACAAACCATGAAAGCTTGAAGTTGCTAACCAATTAGCACTTTTTAGTTAGGGATTTAAACTAATATGAGGTTGGTGCTTTTTTCTAGACAAGAAACCTTGAAATAATGGGGTAAGTGCCATCCCGTTTGGCGCCAAGTCTTTAAGAGAATCTCAAGGCCAACATGACATAGTTGTTTATCACAAATTGTTTCTTAAAAAAATAGGGAAAGTATCCCACTGGTCTGCTTTTGGGCACCATGTATCCATCTTTTGTGTAGGACAGCAAAATAATATTGTGGTGCCAAGTTTTGGCCCATTTTGC
The DNA here is from genome assembly GCF_042453785.1 of Malus domestica. Classification (NCBI taxonomy): domain Eukaryota; kingdom Viridiplantae; phylum Streptophyta; class Magnoliopsida; order Rosales; family Rosaceae; genus Malus; species Malus domestica. Next base: position 4,510,247 of record NC_091661.1, on the reverse strand, counting down.
TAGGCAATCATGTCTTACTTCGCCTATTAAAGCAACACATTTTACATGACTCACTCCACACATGTACGCGCGCGCACACACACACGCACACACAAACACACATTGCAAACTTTATCACATAAACAACCTCCATGCCTGCAATATTTCCATTGAAGGAAATATTTGTGAAAACAAGTTCATTTGAGCAACATCTACACCATGCAATTAACAATTAAAGGCGGAATAATGCTTGTATGCACTCAAAAACAAAACTTTACCCATGAAATTCAAAGCCTAATGAGTGTGGTGAACCAAGCCTCAACTCAGGAACAAAGTGAGTTAAGAAATATTATACCTTTATTGATTCCTCTTTGCATAAGCAAAGGCTAATCACCTAAGAGATAGGGTCTTCATTCCTTACTTCTTAGCTCCATGGATTTCTTGGAGGAGGATGGTGGAATGGATTCTCCAAGTTCCCAAGAAAGGGAACCTCTAAGTCTCCACACCAAGGAGAGCATTGATGAGGAGATGAGTGACCTAAGATGATTTAGATGCTAGTAAAACTTTCCTAGGGTGGCCAGCCTCTTAGAGAGAAAAGGGAGCTTGTGTTCTCATCTTTTCTCCAAAAGAAACCCTTAAATGAATTTTGGCTATAAAGTTCTTTATATAGTCACTTCACTTAAGTGACAAAAATAACCAAAACCCTATTTCATCAATATGGCCAGCCTTTTATGGTCTTTGGGCTATTTGGGCCCTCTTGAATCTTTATTCATTAAGTTGTCATACAACTTAATGAAGGAAAATTTTGTGAAAACATGTTCATTTAAGCAACATCTATAAGCATGCAATTAACAATTAAAGGCGGAATCATGCTAGCATGCACTTAAAAACAAAACATTAACCATGAAATTCAAAGCCTAGTAGATTGGTGAACCAATAAACAACTCAAAACAAAGTGAGTTGAAATATATACCTTTGTAGATTCCTCTTTGTATTTAAACAAAGGCTAATCACCCAAGAGATAGGGCCTTCATTCCTTGCATCTTAGATCCATGGATTTGGATGGATCTACACCAAGGAGAGCATGGATGATAAATGAGTGACCATGGAAGAATAGATGGCTAGCTACAACTTCCATGGTGGCCGGCCTTTCTAGAGAGAAATGGAGAGACAATTCTCACCAATTTTCTCTAAAACAAACCCTTAATGAATAAAAGGCTATAAAGTCATATTTATACCTTTATTCATTTGAGTGGCAAACTTGTAATTAAAGCAAGTTCACTACCCTTTCTCTATATGGCCGGCCATGGGGGGTTGTTTGGGCTTTTGGGTCTTAGTGAATCATTATTCATTAAGTTGTCATACAACTTAAGTCAATGGGCTTGACGTTCGAAGCCCATTGGGCCTTAAGGTCCAAAACCTATCCCGAGGTCTTTAACGAACTTATTCGTTTGATTAATTAACATATTAATTAATCCTTGCCATAAATAATTAAACTATTCAATTATTCTTACTCATTTAGTTTGTTTCATCCATCTCCACCTTATACGGTGTACGATCCATTAGGTTCCTTTTAGCGAGGCAGTGGGCGATCAAAACTCTTTCAAATCGATTATGAATTGAAACTTACTTTCAATTCTCCCTTTAGTGATAATACACTTTTAGGGCTTCCACAAACCATGAGTGACACCTAGCCGTATGTCATGGTTACCCAAGCTAATCAGAAGAGGTTAAGAACCTATTCAGTTTAGGATTACAAATGCAATACGGTCTTTCTCTAATCTAATACTCCTGACCACATTGTTTGGTTTGATAGTTTATTTATTCATGTCTACTATCCAATGTGATTCGTGTTCTTATATGATTTCCTTGAATGTGATTTAGAACGACTTTTCTAAATCTCAATCATACTCTGGCCAGAGATTCTAAATCATATCATAGAGTATTCTCCCTCAAACGGTTTGAAGGTTAGAGATCCCTTGTTGCGCATTCACTTGCCTCCATGACTAAGTGGCTTAACCCCAACGATGCCGTGGACACCCCGATGGGGTGACATTGACATAATCAAAGATCAAGGACTTAACCACAAGACAACTGTGATGCCTCAGGTCAAAGGACTAATTTGCATTATCCCAAACATGAGTTCTCATGTGACATGAGTATGAGAACTCTTCGTTGATCGCGTTCAGTGAACTCATTCTCTACTGAGCACCTACGTACTTGTCTTGACGTCACACACACCAATGACTCGAGACTAGTCACTCTCCCTGAGAGAAGACATAGCACGTACCGATCTTGACGGACTGTCAATGCCCAATTGGCAATCCTATGATCAGGAACATTTAGGATGTGTCTACGAAAGAATGGTCTCATGAATCTAACTTCATTAGATTACATTCTTCCAATCACATATTCCTTGGACTTTATCGTTTAAGCATATAACATTTATATGAGACGGCTCAAACAATAATCTTTGCCCTTTATATTAAACTAGATTAGTTTAACATGTGAAATGTCCGTAAAGTATCATCACATGATTGGTTTTAGGGCACATTTCCAACAATCTCCCACTTGCACTAGAGCCAATCAGCTTAGTCATCAGTGATGATACCTCTTTTGTAGTCATTTCATAAATGGCTGAATAGTAGGCCTAGGCAATGGATATCTATATGTTATCCATAGAAGCAACCTTGAGAATAACGACGTCACCATTATACATGATTCTCAATCATGTGGTTCAGTCTCTCATATGAGTTCGGACCTTGATGAGACCTTGATTCCCAGGCTTGAGCTATCGCCCCATTAGTGTCATAGTGTCAGTACACTAGATACACTTTCTGGTTGGAACCGAATAGAGAGTTCACTAAATGAACTTTCCCATCCAAACAACATTGTTGTAAACTTCTATATGGCAATATATTTTGCATTCATAATGGAACACACTACAGTCATTACTTTAATGTTTCCATCCAAAAATCTCTTTAGTCATAATAAAGAGATATTCGTTTATCTCTTCATTCATAATGAAGAAACATCCAATGATGGATTAGATTCATAATCTAATACATTTACGCTTCCATTACGTTACTCTAATTCTTCCTCGATCTTTGAGGAATTTATCCTTTAGTATTTCTTAAATACTTAAGGACTCACTTGACAGTTGCCATGGTTCTGATCCTGGGCTTGCACTGATATCGTCTTGTACCGTTCTAGGTACAACTCATATCAATGTTTTTCATACAATATGAAATACATAAATCACCTTTATGCGTATGCATAAAGGATTCTTATTTACGCATTATTTCTTTGGGAGTCAAAGGGTACGTTCCCTTTGAGAAGAGCTACTTGCTAGTCACACTAGAGTCATCCTTCTATTTGAAGTTTATCATCATATGAGAAACTTCCTAGCATCTTTTGTCTATTATTAGGAATTGATATAATCCAATTATATCCTAAAAAATCTATCATTATAGATTTCTATCCCATGTATATAGACTATGTCTCCCATATACATTCTATCGTTATAGAATGTTTAAAGTCATAACTTTAACGAAGAAGTATTATTTTCATTTCCAAAATTAATATATCATATATATATTCATATATATCACATATATATTTATATATATATATATATATACATACAAATTTAGGAATATGACTAACTCCCACTAATCTTTTGTAAACCTAGTAAACAAAAGATTCATTTACATCTTTATGAGAAAGCAAACGATTTGACCTTTCTCTCATAAGACGCTTATAGCTCCCACTAGCTTGCTAAGATCCATGATGGATGGATCTCTACAACTTACATGTCTTGTGATTCATAGTTTTAGACATATATTATCAAGACTATCTTAATAATGGTTTCGGAAACCTATATTATGTCCAAACATTGAATCACCATTTAATTGTAGCTAGCAATCTTCGAATTAATTGAAACTAAGACTACGTCAAAAATGGTTCCTTCAAAGTCAACCATTCTCTTTGATTGTAGTCACCTTAAGCTACCAATTAGCTTGTGAAGGTTTCATTATTTCGGGTCAAATGGTACTTTACCATTTCCTTGAGTATATATCATATATATACACTCATTGTAGTCATAAGGATTTTCATTCTTAGTTCTTTCGAATTAAGAGGTGCAACTCTATGACTTAGTCATAAAGTTCAAAAACCATTCAACTGAGACGGTTTATAAATCCTTATCGACTACCTTGGAGCTTGAGGTATAGGAACTAGGTTGTTATATTTGTTGATTACTTTCTTGTCTCTCAAAGAACCATTCTTTGAGTTCTATCCCTCGTTCATTTGCTCTTAGGCAAATCACATTGTAGGATTACAATGAACTACCCAACAAAACAACATTTGTTAGTTGGTATATAGAAGCGATATCCAAAAGTTCATTTAAGGATATCCCACAAGATTGTTATCAAACAAATATTGTTTATTAGCACACAACCTCAAATCTTAACATGTTTTAAGATTTGTCTTTCTTTCCAACTACATCTTATGGAGTCATGAAAAATTTGGAAGATCTTCTAATTGACAATCATATTGTTTTTAGAAGTATATATCCTATATATATGGGTAATTGATAATATCCAACGAACTAAATCTTATTCAAGTTCGTTCTTCTCCTAATGGAGAAATCCATTATCTTATGATGCTTCTTTCCTTGATATCTTTCTAGAAAACTATTCTAAAGTGTTACCATTCCTTGGATCAAATCTGAGGATGTAAATACTTTAGACGTCTTACTCATCAACTTACATTTCTTGAATTCTTTGAAACATTTTGCAAAGTATTCGGACTTGTGTTTATTCAAAAATAAACTATAGTCCAACCGAGAGTGATCTTCGGTGAATGTTATCCAACATGAGTAGTATTATGTTTGTGGACAAGTGCCACTAACATCTAAGTGAATTAACCTCAACAACTTTGTGATTCTTTCTTCTTTCCAAAAGAATAAAGATTCGAACATTTCGCCTCTATACAATTTTAACAAGAAGGTATTGGATCCGGATCTAATGATCCAAAGCGTCCATCTATGACCAACTCGTAATTTATGTTTTAGAGGTATCACAACTTTAGTTGGGATTAGTCACTACTTTGCAACCTTTTGGGTTTTTAAGCATCATTATATTCTAAACAGTTAACACTACCATATCATCTCTACTATAGAGATTATTAATTAGATTACAATAATCTAATCATTGATTAATAAAGAACAATGTTTTGTCAAACAAAACATTCATCCATCTCTACTATAGTGACGGAATTAAATTCCTTAAAATTGGAATGTAAAGACAATCTTTGGTTTTTCCAATTTCTTTGGTAATTCATATGAGGAAGTAAGTACCATCTGCTTTCGCAGAAATCTATATTTTATTCACTTTCCGAATGTGAAGTACTTTCTCTTCTCTCATATATCTTCTACTTCTTATTAGCCATACTTTTACAACGATTGTAAAACTTAGTTACTAATACGGAATCAAGCATTCAAGTAGAAGAACCAACTGTTTTGAACTATTCAAGAACAATTTACAACGCCTTCGAAAGGTGTGTTCTTGACACTTGCAAGACATTTCTTGCAAATACCCCTTCCAATGTCCATCCTTTCATAAAGAAAGTTTGTTCCCTTGGAGTTATTTTGCTTTCTTCATTTGACTTCTCCTTTGACTACCATAGTCAAGGTCCCTAAACTCCCACTATCTCTCTTGAAACTTATTTCAATTGTGTTATACACATCAAACATTTTGGAGAGCATGTGGTTATTGTACACTACATAGTTTACAATAAACTTAGTGAACGATTAGGATAGGGACACAAAGGTGAAGTCCTTGCCTAGTTCCCGTCTCTAGAAGTGTTTTAATACTTCAACACTCAATGATTCAAAATCATCATAAGTCCATGTTGATGGACTATTTTTGTCAACCAACCATTATGTTCTAAACATAATTACAAACTTTCAAGAGTTGTTCAAAGCAACTCTCATTTCTTCATACAACAATTTGTAAGTGAAGAATCATGGCACATTAAGTGTCCATGCCTTTGTGCTTTCTTCTTAAGTTCTTTGTTCATTTAACAAAGAAACAAGCACTAAGTGTTTGCATTGACTAAGGGTTGTTCAAAACAACTCATTATTTCTTCATACAACGATTTGTAAGTGAAGAACTAATAACACTAAAAGTGTCCTTTTCTTTATGCTAATCTTCGTAAGTTCCTTTGTTCATATAACGAAGGAATAAGCATTGGTTGTTTGTGTTGTCCTCTTCATGATAGACTTTTCTAACATGTTCTTCCAATGATACATTATCATTAGGAAGATTGTGAGGATGAGACTACTTAGATACATATGCAATCCTTTTAAGACATTCTTTGGGATTGTGGTACCAAGTCCGGAAACTAAAACATTCGGTTTTATTTGTCAAGTGTTGGATAGCGTTTGCAAATATATTGGTAAACAAATACATAACGAATATAAATTGATTGATTTTAAGCTATTTGATTCGGGTCTTTAAATCAAATAGCACCACCCACTATTTTTGGCAAATTCCATATCCCTCATTGGAATTCGAGAGTTTTGGATGAAACTCTTAGTAGGTTATGGGAGGCTCACTATTACCAAGCCCACCTCACAATGATATGATATTGGATAGCATTAATAATAATGAGAGAGTACGCTTACTCATTTGCAACTAATGCAAGTACCCATCTTATTTGGCCTCTAGAGAATGTCACCTCACAATGATATGATATTGGCTCCATTGCACTTAGTTAAGTCATTCCCACCATGCTTAGTTCGTGAAGGGGTTCAAGAATAGCCTCACAATGATATGATATTGACTATCCTCGTTGCCTACACTAACCTCATCATATGTTTATGGATTCCTCCTGAGTATAAGCATGCACTTTGTACTCCCCCATGATAGGGTGAAGCCGGTGTACAAGTCATAAACGATTGGAGCCCACCACGGTGGAAGGCCTACGAAAGAGTGTTCTAAGCACTCTCACGCTTATCAACTTAATAATGGTTTGGTTGAGGGTTTTAGGTCTCATCACATATAAACATACATTTTAATCTCTATTAAAACAATTTTGGTCCTATTACAACTATTGGTCCAGATGATTGTTTTTAGTTGTATATAATACTCCCACTATGCTTATAAAACGGTTTTTAAAGCAAGAGTATATGATACTACTAACATAACCTTTGCATTCATTTGATGGACTATATAGTTGCCTTAGGGCCTTAGGATGATTATGAACCTTTGTTTAGATTCAACACGAGCCTTGTGTTGAATCTCGGTCTAGGGATGGTGATTGATTTTAGTTACGCGTTTAATCATATTAAGGCGTGTTGTCTTAGGGGCGTTGGACCCAACTACTTCATTTTCATGCATATCATATAAAGCAAGAAAGAAGTACTTCAAAGTAAAGGTGAGCTTATGCTCATTACAACATTTGCATAAAACAAATTACTTTAAAGTAAAGAAGAGCTTAAGCCCTTTTACAACATTTGATCAAATCAAATTACAACCAAAATTAATCTACACATTCCCATGGTTCAAACAAATTTGAAACGGCCTATCACATAGCTCAATTATATTAGGCTTAGGTTCATAATCACCCTTTAATTAATTAACACTTTAACTAATTAAATTGAATGCAACATTTTCATTTGGTTTTTGTATCCATAAAATTGATTTAAATGGAGCTAAACAAAATGAAAATCCAATTCTCATTTAAAGAGACAAAACAATTTTGTTCTCAACCTAATTTGGGCCATCATGCAATAACCACAACTTATTTGGGTCATTAAGCAATTAACCTCAACTTTTGGGCTATGTTGCAAAACTTTTGGGGTCACTTTGTAAAGACACAAAAGTCCACTACTTCATGTAATTACACTAGAACCCAAAATTTAATCAATGCAAAAACTTCATTAAAGGAACAAAACAATTTGTCCTTTAGCGTTTTTGGACCTAAACGTAAAAACGTAAACTTTTGGGCCAAAGTGCAAATACACAAAAGTATCAAAACTTTATGTAATTGCATAAAAGCCCCAAAAGTACCCCACTTGAAAGGGTGGCCGGTTTTGGAAGAGGATAGAGTGATGTGTGTGTTGATTTGTGAGTTTTAGACATAAAGCAACAAGTGGTGCAAGTGGTGTGTGTGAAAGGAAATTAATCCTTACACACCCATCACCATTTCCATCACCCTTCAAATAAATATCTTATGCATTAAAACATTTGAAAAACATGAAACATAAACTTTATGAAATAAATCAAAACTTTGAATCAAAACACAAACCTTTTTGTTCTTGGCAAAAATGTCAAGAACAATGAAGAACATTCATGAAAAACCCAAAATTTTTCCATGAACTTTTTTTTTCACCCAAAAACATTCCAAAACCATTCAAACTTTAGGGAAATAACATCTAACCAAACTAGGGTACATAGGGGTTCCAAAAGTCACTTGAAAACACTTTTAACAAGTCAAACAAGAACCCAAAAATCCACCCTTTGGATTTGGCCGAAAATCCCCAAAGTCATGGCACCAAATTTTAGCTCAAATATTCATGCTCATATGAACTACATCTACAACATTTGAGATGGCAAATTTTCTAACAAAATTTACATTCAAAGAAACAAGAATAAAGCTTGTAACATATTACAACTTTTAAATCACAAACTATGAACTACAAAACCCAAAAGGATTCACCAACTACTAGACCTAGGCTCTGATACCACTTGAAGGAAAATTTTGTGAAAACATGTTCATTTAAGCAACATCTATAAGCATGCAATTAACAATTAAAGGCGGAATCATGCTAGCATGCACTTAAAAACAAAACATTAACCATGAAATTCAAAGCCTAGTAGATTGGTGAACCAATAAACAACTCAAAACAAAGTGAGTTGAAATATATACCTTTGTAGATTCCTCTTTGTATTTAAACAAAGGCTAATCACCCAAGAGATAGGGCCTTCATTCCTTGCATCTTAGATCCATGGATTTGGATGGATCTACACCAAGGAGAGCATGGATGATAAATGAGTGACCATGGAAGAATAGATGGCTAGCTACAACTTCCATGGTGGCCGGCCTTTCTAGAGAGAAATGGAGAGACAATTCTCACCAATTTTCTCTAAAACAAACCCTTAATGAATAAAAGGCTATAAAGTCATATTTATACCTTTATTCATTTGAGTGGCAAACTTGTAATTAAAGCAAGTTCACTACCCTTTCTCTATATGGCCGGCCATGGGGGGTTGTTTGGGCTTTTGGGTCTTAGTGAATCATTATTCATTAAGTTGTCATACAACTTAAGTCAATGGGCTTGACGTTCGAAGCCCATTGGGCCTTAAGGTCCAAAACCTATCCCGAGGTCTTTAACGAACTTATTCGTTTGATTAATTAACATATTAATTAATCCTTGCCATAAATAATTAAACTATTCAATTATTCTTACTCATTTAGTTTGTTTCATCCATCTCCACCTTATACGGTGTACGATCCATTAGGTTCCTTTTAGCGAGGCAGTGGGCGATCAAAACTCTTTCAAATCGATTATGAATTGAAACTTACTTTCAATTCTCCCTTTAGTGATAATACACTTTTAGGGCTTCCACAAACCATGAGTGACACCTAGCCGTATGTCATGGTTACCCAAGCTAATCAGAAGAGGTTAAGAACCTATTCAGTTTAGGATTACAAATGCAATACGGTCTTTCTCTAATCTAATACTCCTGACCACATTGTTTGGTTTGATAGTTTATTTATTCATGTCTACTATCCAATGTGATTCGTGTTCTTATATGATTTCCTTGAATGTGATTTAGAACGACTTTTCTAAATCTCAATCATACTCTGGCCAGAGATTCTAAATCATATCATAGAGTATTCTCCCTCAAACGGTTTGAAGGTTAGAGATCCCTTGTTGCGCATTCACTTGCCTCCATGACTAAGTGGCTTAACCCCAACGATGCCGTGGACACCCCGATGGGGTGACATTGACATAATCAAAGATCAAGGACTTAACCACAAGACAACTGTGATGCCTCAGGTCAAAGGACTAATTTGCATTATCCCAAACATGAGTTCTCATGTGACATGAGTATGAGAACTCTTCGTTGATCGCGTTCAGTGAACTCATTCTCTACTGAGCACCTACGTACTTGTCTTGACGTCACACACACCAATGACTCGAGACTAGTCACTCTCCCTGAGAGAAGACATAGCACGTACCGATCTTGACGGACTGTCAATGCCCAATTGGCAATCCTATGATCAGGAACATTTAGGATGTGTCTACGAAAGAATGGTCTCATGAATCTAACTTCATTAGATTACATTCTTCCAATCACATATTCCTTGGACTTTATCGTTTAAGCATATAACATTTATATGAGACGGCTCAAACAATAATCTTTGCCCTTTATATTAAACTAGATTAGTTTAACATGTGAAATGTCCGTAAAGTATCATCACATGATTGGTTTTAGGGCACATTTCCAACACTTAAGTCAATGGGCTTGACATTCGAAGCCCATTGGGCCTTGAAGCCCAAAACTAACCTGAGGTCTAAAACGAACTTATTCGTTTGATTATTAATTAACAAATTAATTAATCCTAGCCATAAATAAGTAAACCATTTAATTAACCTTACTCATCTCCATTGTTTCTTCACTCTCTACCTTACACGGCATACAATCCATTAGGTTTCTTTTAGCGAGGCAGCGGGCGATTGTTACTCTTAACGATCGATTGTGAATTGAAACAACATTCTAATTCTCCCTTTAATGAAGATTACCAAGGCTTCCACAAACCACGAGTGACACCTTGCAGTATGTCATGGCTACCTAAGATAATTTGAAGAGGTGGAGAACCTATTCAGTTTAGGATTACAATGCAATACGGTCTTTCTCTAATACAATACTCTTGACACCTAGCAGTATGTCATGTCTATTGTCCAAGGTGTTTCTCTTACTTATATGATTACCTCGAATGTGATTTGGAAAGACTTCCTAAATCTCATTCATACATTGGCCAGAGATTCTTAATCATATCATAGAGTATTCTCCCTCAAACGGTTTGAAGGTTAAAGATCTCTTGTTGCGCATTCACTTCCCTCCATGGCTAAGTGGCTTAACCCCAACTATGTCGTGGACACCCTCTGATGGAGTGACTTGGACATGGTCAAAGATCAAGGACCTAACCACAAGACAACTATGATGCGTCACGTCAAATGACTACTTTGCATTATCCCAACCATCAGTTCTCATGTGACATGAGTATGAGAACTCCTTGTTGATCGTGTTCAGTGGACTCATGATAGGAGCATATTTATGCGACTTAGTTTGTTTTTTTTCTTACATTTCATAGCTAAATTCTACTTATTAGAGTGTTTTAAGCTATTTTCATGTGTTTTCAGGTTCAAATGACAAAGTTGATAAGAAAGTGCAATTTGGAGCATTTTCGAGCAGTTTTGGGCCAAGAATGGATAGCACATGCATAGAGCAAGGTGGATGGATGTTTTTGAAGTTCAAGAGGCTAGGAATATGCTGAAGAGATGAAGGAAATAAAATCAAAACTTGGAAGATAAGGAATCAGCTAAAAGGAAGGAACATTATCTTAACCAACCTTATCTTATCCAACATTATCCAAACTAACCTTATCTTATCTTATCATATCCTAATCCTATCCTACCTTAATTCCAGCTGCAAGGGGGACTCCTTATCACATTAGAATACCTAATATCTGATTCTAGAAGCCCTGAAACAATGCAAATAACCTGATCCCTTTTTCCCCTAGAAATCTGACGAATTTAATCCCTTCTCTTCTAGAAGTTTGCCGTGCCCTATCTTTGTCCTCCAAGGATTGGTGCCATGAACCCTACCCTATATAAACCTATTTTTGCCGCATCTTTTGGGGGGATTTTAGAGAGAGATTTTAGAGAGAGGGTTTTAAAGAGAAATTTAGAGAAGCAAAATTAAAAGTGTGTCGTGTTAGTTTAGTTAAAATTCATTCAAACCAGTCCCCATTTAGTATTTTGAATCTTTTTAGTTTAATTTTCGTCCAAATCACCCTCTAGTTCTTATTTTGAGTCAATTTAACTTAGTTTTATGTTATTTGAGTCAGTTTAGCTTGTTTTGAGTTGTTTGAGTCTAGTTTTCAGTTTTAAGTTTAATTTGTGTTGATTAGCATCCCTAACTAATCCCCGGCCTACAACAATCCCAACTTACGCGTACTACGACTATCTTAATAGGTTTAATTTGTGTGTTAGTTTTTACCACATCAATTTTTGGCGCAATTGCAGGGGATTAGTAAAATTGCTAATCGCTTTATTTTTTTTTCTTATGATATTTGATTTAGTTTTATATCTTTGATTTCAGGTACTATAGAAGCAAGACATGGCAATTGCTAATATTCTAGCTCAAATGGTGAATCTTACTTCTCTTTTGTCGCGGTATATCGAAAGGACTGCAATGCAAAGTGTGGCTACATTTGGTGTGTCCTATAGGCAAGGATATCAAACTAATCAACATCCTCAATTAATTGAGAATGGAGGTTGGGATGGTGCCAATGCTTGGCGTTATCAAGGCCATAATCAATCAAGGAACGACTTGTTTTCCAACATGTACAACCCTGGTGGGAGAGATCATTCATATTTTATGTGGAGGGAACCTCAACAAGTTCAATAAGAAGGATATTGGCAGCAACCTGAGGAGTCCTATTCAAGACCTATGCAGCCACCACAATCTTCCCCACAACAATCCCAACCAAATTCAAGTTCGTTAATGGATAACGAAAAAATTCTTTAAGTACTAACTTCATTAATGCAGGGCCTACAAAATCAAGCCAAGGAGATGGGCGAATTAAAAAATCAACTTGGAGAGATCGCAGAATTCATGAGGCTAATTCAAGAACAAAGTGAACTCTCTAACTCAACTACTGTAAATTCAACGGGAGGTTTTGAAACTGCTAATGCTATCACTTTGAGAAGTGGCAAGGAGATTGGAACAAATTAAAAAAACATCCAAACCAAGCCAAGAGGAGGACGAAAAGTTGCTGCAACAAGAAGAAAGAGCCACGGCAAGAGAAGAACACCCATTGCCGCAGCCCCCTAAGCACCCTATGTCGTCCAACTCAACTAAGGTAGGTCCAAATTCAATTCCTTCTAACGTTATTCCACCAAATGTGCCTTTCCCTAGCAGGTTTATGCAATCTAAGAATGAAGAGAATGAAAAAGACATTCTAGAGACCTTCAGGAAGGTGCAAGTCAATATCTCGCTCCTTGATGCGATAAAGCAAATTCAGAAGTATGCTAAGTTTTTGAAGAAGCTTTGTACAACAAAGAAACGAATTTGGGAGAAAGAGGTGGTACATGTAAGTGAAAATGCCTCTGCAATGTTGCAAAGGAAGCTACCATCTAAATGCAAAGATCCAGGTAGTTTCACTATCCCTTGTGTAATTGGTAATACAAGGTTTAACCATGCTATGCTAGATTTAGGTGCTTCCATTAATGTCCTGCCATATTCTGTTTATGCATCTATGAATCTAGGAGAGCTTAAAAATGATGGTGTCATTATTCAATTGGCTGATCGATCTAATGCATATCCAAAAGGAGTTTTGGAAGATGTTTTGGTGCAGATAGACCATTTGATTTTTTCGGCAGATTTTTATGTGCTTGAGATGGAGGATTTAGCCCACTCTCCACCATTGCCAATCTTACTTGGACGACCATTCATGAAAACAACCAAAACCAAGATTGATGTTCGTTCTTGTTTTGCCATAGATGTGATTAAAAATTTAGGGTAGGAACATTCAATCGCACCAATTAAGAAGGATGTATCTAGAACCACCATCGAAGAGGGAATTGGAGTGGAGCACAAGGAACATGCCATTACCCTCAAAATACCCAATCTGGTCGAGAGCACCCCTAGTGAATTTGTTGACAGTGCTGCTACTTTTGAGCCTTCGTCGCAGTATATTGGTGAGCCACCTATTATAATTCCAATTCCCATTTCAACTAATAGGTTGTTACCTTCATTGGTTCAGGTGCCTAATCAAATCCAAGCTGGTGGGAAAGTTTACGTTGACTTTAGGAAGCTCAACGACACAATCAGGAATGATCACTATCCCCTTTCGTTCATAGGTCCAATGCATGGAAGTTGTAAGGAGCATGTCATGGAGGAAATACCCCTCCATGCCGTGGACCCTAATGGAGCTTAAAAGAAGGTATCGTCCGGTTGGAAGACGTTAAAGCAAGCGCTTCTTGGGAGTCAACTAATTCTCTATTGAGCACCTACATGCTTGTCTTGGTGTCTACCACACCAATGACTCGAAACCAATCACTCTCCCTAAGAGAAGACATAACACGTACTGATCTTAACGGACTGTCAATGCTCAATTGGCAATCCTATGATCATGAACGTTGAAGATATGTATACGAAAGAGAATGGTCTCATGAATCTAACTTCGTTAGATCACATTATCCCAATTACATATTCCTTGGACCTATCGTTTAAGCATATAACATTTATATGAGACGGCTTCAAACAACAATCTTTGCCCTTTATTACTAGATTAGTTTAACATGTGAAATGTCCATAAAGTATCAACATATGATTCGTTTTAGGGCACATTTCCAACAATCTCCCACTTGCACTAGAGCCAATTAGCTTGGTCATCAGTGATGATACCTCTTTTGAATTTATTTCATAAATGGCTGAGTAGTAAGCCTAGACAATGGATATCTATATGTTATCCATAGAAGCAACCCTGAGAATAACGACGTCATCATCATACATGATTCCCAATCATGTGGTTCAGTCTCTCATTTAAGTTCGGATCTTGATGAGCTATCGCCCCATTAGTGTCATAGTGTCGATACACTAGAGACACTTTCTGATTGGAATCGAATGGAGAGTTCATAAACTTTCCCATCCAAACAACATTGTTGTAAGCTTCTATATGGCGATATATTTTGCATGTATGATGGAACACGATAAGTCATTACTTATAACGTTTCCATCCAAATATCTCTTTTAGTCATAATAAAGAGATATCCAATTATCTCTTCATTCAAAATGAAGAGACATCCAATGATGGATATGATATTAGATTCATAATCTAATACATTTACGCTTCCATTGCGTTACTCTAATTCTTCCTCATTCTTGAGGAATCTATCCTTGAGTATTTCTTAAATACTTAAGGACTCACTTGACAGTTGCCATGGTTCTGATCCTGGGCTTGCATTAATATCGGCTTGTACTGTTCTTGGTACAACTCATATCAATGTTTTTCATACAATATGAAATGCGTAAATCACCTTTCTGTGTATGCATAAAGGATTCTATTTACACATTATGTTTCTTTGGGAGTCAAAGGGTACATTCCCTTTGAGAAGAGCAACTTCCTAGTCTCACTAGAGTTGTCCTTCTGATTGAAGTTTATCATCATATGAGAAACTTCCTAGCATCTTTTGTCTATCATTAGGGCTTGATATAATCCAATTATATCCTGAAATCTATCATTATAAATTTCCATCCCATGTATATAGACTATGTCTCCCATATATATTCTATCGTTATAGAATGTTTAAAATCATAACTTTAACGAAGAAGAATTCCTAAAATTAATATATCATATATATGTTCAAATTTAGGAATATGATTAACTCCCACTAATCTTTTGTAAACCTAGTAAACAAATGATTCATTTACATCTTTATGAGAAATCAATCAAAAATCATAACTTTAACGAAGAAGAATTCCTAAAATTAATATATCATATATATGTTCAAATTTAGGAATATGATTAACTCCCACTAATCTTTTGTAAACCTAGTAAACAAATGATTCATTTACATCTTTATGAGAAATCAATCAATTTGATCTTTCTCTCATAAAATGCTTATAGCTCCCACTAGCTTGCTAAGATTCATGATGGATGGATCTCTACAACTTACGTGTCTTGTGGTTCCTAGACAATCTTGATAACGGTTTCGGAAACCCATATTGTGTCCAAACATTGAATCACCATTTAGCTGTAGCTAGCAATCTTGAAATTAATTTAAACCAAGACTACATCAAAGATGGTTTCTTCCAAGTCAACCAATCTCGTTGATTGTAGTCACCTTAAGCTAGCATTTAGCTATTTAGGTTTCATTATTTCGGGTCAAATGGTACTGTACCATTTCCTTGAGTATATGTTATATATACACTCAATGTAGTCATAAGGATTTTCATTCTTATTTCTTTCGAATTAAGAGGTGTAACTCTATGACATAGTCATAAAGTTCAAACCATTCAACTGAGACGGTTTATATATCCTTCTCGACTACCTTGGAGCTTGTGGTGTAGGAACTAGGTTGTTATATTTGTTGATTATTATCTTGTCTTTCAAAGAACCCATTGTAGAGTTATATCTCTTGTTCATTTGCTCTATCTTAGGCAAATCCTAGTGTAGGATTACAATGAACTACCCAACAAACAACATTTGTTAGTTGGTTTGTAGAAGTGATATCCAAAGGTTAATATAAGGATATCACACAAGATTGTTCTAAAAACATATTGCTTATTAGCACACAACCTGAAATCTTAACACGCTTCTTTCCAACTACATCCTATGGAGTCATGAAAATTTTGGAAGATCTTCTAATTGACAATCATATTGTTTTAGAAGTATATATCCTATATATGGGTAATTGATAACATCCAACGAACTAAATCTTATTCGAGTTCGTTCTTTTCCCAATGGAGAAATCCATTATCTTATGATGCTACTTGTTGAACAAAAAAATAATAATAAAAAAAAATTAAAGAGAAGTTTGCAAACAAACAAACTTCTCAAAAGACAAAGGAAAGGTAGCACGTCACAGACTTGGAAAACCCAAGTCAACAAAGACGGGAGCAAAAATAATAATAAATATATATAAAGAAAAACATATATATCTCCCTACAGAAGAGATAAACGTGGAGCAAAAACTCCTCATTTTCTGCAAAACGTGGGAAGGTTACAGTCGTGGAAGATTGCTGCACAGATAGTGGGAGAAGTTAAGGGAAAGTGGAGGCCTCTACTCCCCCACGTAAAAACTCCAGAGCCTTCCAACCATGCCTATAAATAAGTGCTAGTTGCGGTGCAAGAGGGGGGAAACGGAAACAAGAGAGGAGATGCTGCAGAAATTGAGAAGCACAGAGAAGACAACAGAGAGGCAAAGCAAGAGAACAAAGTCACAACAAAGGAAAAGAAAGAAGAAGAAGAAATCAAGAGCTACACGCAAGAACAAAGAGCAGGAAAAGCAACACATCATTTGAAGGTATAAAGCCATCTCATTTAATTTTTTGGGTTGTTTCCTTCTTCTGCTTTGTAGGAAGAAAAGAAGCACGTTGCTTCTTCAACTTTTCCCACTCCCCAGCATTCTCGAGTTGCAGTCCAACAAAGCCAACAAAATCACCACTTCCATTCCCCGCCGCTACAGTTTAATCCCATGAATTTCTTCAGGGTCTAAACCACCCCATGAAGTTCTGATCAAATCCAAGAGCTCCGCTCTGTGCCGCTGCAGTTTAATCCCATGAATTTCTTCAGGGTCTAAACCACCCCATGAAGTTCTGATCAAATCCAAGAGCTCCGCTCCGTGCCGCTGCAGTTTAATCCTATGAATTTCTTCAGGGTCTAAACCACCCCGTGAAATTTTGATCAAATCCGAGAGCTCTGTTTGCTATCGTAGCCGTTGAGTGAAGAAGAAGAAACAAAGTCCACCAAAACTGGTGCTTTTGTTCCGCAGAGAAAATGACCATTGGGTTACTGAAGTAGGAGAAGGCACATCCGTTGTTCCCCCGTTTGAACAAAGTCTCATGTCAGTGCCGTTCACGGCCAGGAACTCTCTGCCATGATGCCTTTTTCAATTGCCAAAGAGTGATCACCTCACGTGGGAGTCTCCTCATATGGAAAAGAAAGAAGGTTTTGTTGAACTTTCAAAGTCTTACTGGAACTTGAAGGCCTGGAAAGTCATATAAAAAAGAAGAAGGGGAGAGAAATTAAAAGTTTGCTGTCAGAAACTTGGGAGTCCCAACTTTATACTTAAAGAAAAGACAAAAGTCTATTTCGCCTTGAACCATGCATCTCACGTGGAGAAGAAAATGAGTTTTGTGGAAAGACTTGGGTCAGATGGTTTCAAAATCCCATGGTTAGATGAGATTGAAAGTACAAAAGAAAAATATGAAACAAGGGGAAGGCTGTGTTCGACATAATCCGTATGGAATGGATCCTGTGAAGGAATTAAATGAAACATTTTCTCTATTCCAAGCATGGTTCTCTACAAAATTTTCAGGAGAAAGAAATTGCAAACGAGGAGGAAAAAAAGAAGATAATCTTTCATGTGGGCTTTATGTAGCTTTTGCCAAGTTAAAAATTGTTTCTTGAAGCCAGAAATGCGGAGATAAAAAATTAAGTACAAGCCAAAGTCAAATGCCAAATCTAAAAAAATAGTGGGATTATTACGAGTATACCCGTTAATTTCATTTGACAACAACATGGAACAAAACCATGGAAGCTCTTCAATGGTCATCCACAAAGCCACACCAAGACTTAAATGGCACGAAGCCACAACAAGATTCAAATGGCACGAAGCCACAACAAGACTCAAATGGCACGAAGCCAAAGGAAAATCTCAAATGGCATGAAGCCATATCAAATCCCAAATGGCACAAAGCCATATCAAATCCCAAGTGGCATGAAGCTATATCAAATATCAAATGGCACAAAGCCGCAACGAGTCTCAAAAAAATTATGAACTACGCCGGTTTGATTCCGTTAAGGATATGTAGGCAGTCTGATATCAAATTTTGGACACAACCAAGAAATCAAGACGAATCCCTGGTTTATATAAACTAAATTCACTTATGCTGCTTTGATCAAGTAAAAACAAATTCTACAAAGAGTAAAAGATAAGTCTTCAAGCACAAGTTCCTAGTGACGCTGCTCATGCAACAAAGTTCCTAATTTTATAGGGAATGTTGCTCCATGTGAGATCGAAGTAAAACAACAATTTTGTAGTCACATGAGCTTTATATTTTTGGACTCCGTGAATAAAAATAAGGATGGACAACACAAAGCCATGTCAAGACTCAAATAGCATGAAGCCATATCAAATATCAAACGGCACAAAGCCGCAACAAGACTCAAATGGCATGAAGCCACATCAAGCTCAAATGGCTTAAAGACCTCATCTGCATGAGCTGAAATTGCACAAGGCATCAAACTCCAACAAAACACATAAGGAACTATGAGTGACTTGATCCCTCTACAAGGGTGTGTAGGCAATCTAGGGTTCGACCTAGGTGCAGTCACAAAATCAAATAGACACCCAAATACCCAAATTATGGTTTATTCGAATTAGAATCAAAGGGTATTTCTTTCCCAAAAGAAAGGTTGTAATTAATAGGCGCGTAGCCTAGAATGGGTCGAACTCGAATTAATAAAACCCTCTTCGGAAAAATGAACGAGGGTGAAATTGTGTCAAGTAAAATTATTATTTTTGCTCAACAGTACTTTCCTTGATATCTTTCAAGGAAACTCTTCTAAAATGTTATTTTTCCTTGGATCAAATCTATGGAGATAAATACTTTATACGTCTTACTCATCAACCTACATTCTTGAATACTTTGAAACCTTTTACAAAGTTTTTGGACTTGTGTTTATTTAAAATAAACTATAGTCCAACCGACAGCGATCTTCAGTGAATGTCATACAACATGAGTAGTATTATATTGTGGACAAGTGCCACTAACATCTAAGTGAATGAACCTCAACAACTTTGTGATTCTTTATTGTTTCCAAAAGAATAAAGATTCGAACATTTCGCCTCTATACAGTTTTAACAAGAAGGCATTGGATATGAATCTAACGATCCAAAGCATCCATTTGTGACCAACTTGTAATTTATGTTTTAGAGGTGTCACAACTCAGTGGGATTAATCACTATCTTGCAACCTTTTGGGTTTTAAGCATCG
This sequence comes from Malus domestica, assembly GCF_042453785.1. Taxonomy (NCBI): domain Eukaryota; kingdom Viridiplantae; phylum Streptophyta; class Magnoliopsida; order Rosales; family Rosaceae; genus Malus; species Malus domestica. Next base: position 4,490,244 of record NC_091661.1, on the reverse strand, counting down.
TTATATTCCAAACAGTTAACACTACCACATCATCTCTACTATAGAGACAATCAATTAGATTACAATAATCCAATCATTCATTAATAAAGAATAATGTTTTGTCAAACAAAACATTCATCCATCTCTTATAGTGAAGGAATTAAGTTCCTTATTCAAATTAGAATATAAAGTCAATCTTTGTTTTTCCAATTTATTTGGTAGTTCATATGAGGAAGTAAGTATTATCTGCTTTTGCAGAGATCTATATTTTATTCACATTCTGAATGTTAAGTACTTTCTCTTCTCTTATTAATTTTCTACTTCTTATTAGCCACACTTTTACAACTATTGTAAAACATAGGTACTAATACGGAATCAAGCATTCAAGTAGAAGAACCAATTGTTTTGAACTTATTCCAGAACAATTTACAACACCTTCGAAAGGTGTGTTCTTGACACTTGCAAGACATTTCTTGCAAATACCCATTCCAATGTCCATCATTTCATAAAGAAAGTTTATTCCCTTGGAGTTATTTCACCTTTTTCATTTGACTTCTCCTTTGACTACAATAGTCATGGTCCCTAAACTCCCACTATCTCTCTTGAAACGCATTTCAATTGTGTTTACACACATCAAACGATTTGGAGAGTGTGCGGTTAATGTTCACTACATAGTTTACAATGAACTTAGTGAACCATTTGGATAGGGACACAAAGGTGAAGTCCTTGCCTAGTTTCCATCTCTTGACGTGGTTTAACACTTCAACACTCAATGATTCAAAATCATCATAAGTCCATGTTGATGGACTATTTTTGTCAATCAACCATTATGTTCTAAACATAATTACAAACCTTCAAGAGTTGTTCAAAGCAACTCTCATTTCTTCATACAACAATTTGTAAGTGAAGAATCATGGAACATAAAGTGTCCATGCCCTTTGTGCTTACTTCTCAAGTTCCTTGTTCGTTTAACAAAGAAACAAGCACTAGAGTTTGCATTAACTAAGGGTGGTTGAAAACAACTCTTATTTCTTCATACAACGGTTTGTAAATGAAGAATTATGACACAAAAAGTGTTGTCCTCTTTATGATAGACTTATCTAACATGTTCTTCCAATGATACATTATCTATTGGAAGATTGTGAGAATGAGACTACTTAGGTACATATACAATCCATTCAAGACAATCTATGGGATTGTGGTACCAAGTCCAGAAACTAAAGCCTTTGGCTTTTCTTTGTCAAGTTTTGGATAGTGTTTGCAAATATATCGGTAAATAAATACATAACGAATATAAATTGATTGATTTTAAGTCATTTAATCTGGATCTTTAAATCAAATAGCACCACCCACTATTTTTGGCAAATTTCATATCTCTCATCGGAATTCGAGAGTTTTGGAGGCAACTCTTAGTAGGGTATGGGAGGCTCACTATTACCAAGCCCACCTCACAATTATATGATATTGGCTAGTGTTAATAATAATGAGAGAGTACACTTACTCATTTACATCTCACGTAAGTACTCATCTAGTTTGGCCTCTAGAGAATGATGCATCAGAATTATATTGTGTTGGCGTCATTGCATTTAGTTAAGTCATTCCCACCATGCCAGTTCATGTAGGGGTTCAAGCATAGCCTAAGAATTATATCATGTTGGCTAAACTCGTTGCCTACCTCACTTCATCATGTATGTATATAAAACTCCTCCTTAGTATAAGCACATACTCTGTACTCCCCCATTATAGGGTGAAGTCGGTGTATAAGTCACAAACAATTGGAGCCTACCACGGTGGAAGGCCACGAAAGAGTGTTCGAAGCACTCTCATGCTTGTCAACTTAATAATGGTTTGGTTGAGGGTTTTGGGTCTCATCACATATAAGCATACATTTTAATCTTATTAAAACAATTTGGTCCTATTACAATTATTGGTCCATGTGATTGATTTAGTGGTATATGATACTCCCACTATGCTTGTAAAATGGTTTTTAAATCAAGAGTATATGGTACTACTAACACATGCTTTGCATTCATTGATGGACTATATAGTTGCCTTAGGACCTTAGGATGACTATGAACCTTTGATTCGATCCAACACGAGCCTAGTGTTGGATCTCGGTCTAGGAATGGTGATTGATTTTAATTACGCATTTAATCACATTAAGGCTCGTTTTCTTATTGGGCGTTGGACCCTACTACTCCAATTTCATGCATATCAAATAAAACAAGAAATTGAGTACTTCAAAGTAAAGAAGAGCTTTTGCTCTTTTACAACATTTGATCAAAACAAATTACTTTAAAGTAAAGAAGAGCTTATGCTCTTTTACAACATTTGATCATATCAAATTACAACCAAAATCTAATCTACTCATTCCCATGGTTCAAATAAATTTGAGAGACGGCTTTTCACATAGCTCAATTATCGTAGGCTTAGGTTCATAATCACCCTTTCTTCAATTAATTAACGCTTTAACTAATTAAACTTGAATGCAACATTGTCATTTGGTTTTTGTATCCATAGAATTGATTTAGATGGAGCTAAATGAAATGAAAATCCAATTCTCATTTAAAGATACAAAACTATTTTGTTCTCAACTAATTTGGGCCAAAAAACAATAACCTCAACCATTGGGCTATATTGCAAAACACAAACTTTTGAGGTCACTTTGTAAAAACACAAAAGTCCACTACTTCATGTAATTACAACTAGAACTCAAAAAATTTGAACAAATGCAAAAACTTCATTAAAGGAACAAAACAATTTGTCCTTTAGTGATTTTGGGCCTTTACATAAAAACGTAAACTTTCGGATCAAAGTGCAAATAGACAAAAGTATCAAAACTTTATGTAATTGCATAAAAGCCCCAAAAGTACCCTACTTTAATAGGGTGGCCGGTTATGGTAGTGTGAGTGGAGGGGTTGGTTTTTGTTGAAAAGGCAAAGTCATAAAGTATGGTTGAAAAAGTGATTGGTATGGTGTTGAAAAAATATGTATGGGTGTCCACACCAAGTGATGATTGAAAAAGGTCATACCACTTTATGTAAACAACCAAAAATTTTGAATCAAAATTCCCAACCTTTTTGTTCTGGCCAAGAACATAACAAGAACAATAAAGAACATCCCTGAAAACCCATAAGAGCTCCATGAACATTTTTCACCCAAAAACTCTCAAACTAAAGGGAAATATCATATTACCATACTAGGGTACTTAGGGGTTCCTAATGTCACTTTAAAGCACTTTTAACAAGACAAACATGAACCCAAAAAACCACCTTTTGGATTTGGCCGAATTTCCCCAAAAACATGGCATCAAATTTTAGCTCCAAAATTCATGCTTATATGAACTACATCTACAACATTTGAGATGGCAAATTTTCTAGCAAAATTTACATTCAAAGAAGCAAGAATAAAACTTGTAACAATAACAACATTTAAATCATAGAATATCAACTACAAAACCCAAAAGGATTCACCAACTACTAGACCTAGGCTCTGATACCACTTGAAGGAAATATTTGTGAAAACACGTTCATTTGAGCAACATTTACAACAAGCAATTAACAATTAAAGGCGGAATCATGCTTGTATGCACTCAAAAACAAAACTTTACCCATGAAATTCAAGGCCTAGTGAGTGTGGTGAACCAAGACTCAACTCAAGAACAAAGTGAGTTGAGAAATATTATACCCTTGTTGTTTCCTCTTTGCATAAGCAAAGGCTAATCACCTAAGAGATAGGGCCTTCATTCCTTACTTCTTAGCTCCATGGATTTCTTGGAGGAGGATGGTGGAATGGATTCTCCCAGTTCCCAAGAAAGGTAACCTCTAAGCCTCTACACCAAGGAGAGCATTGACGAGGAGATGAGTAACCTAGGAAGATTTAGATGCTAGTCAAAACCTTCCTAGGGTGGCCGGCCTCTTAGAGAGAAAAGGGAGCTTGTGTTCTCATCTTTTCTCCAAAAGAAACCCTTAAATGAATTTTGGCTATAAAGTTCTTTATATAGTCACTTCACTTAAGTGACAAAAAGAACCAAAACCCTATTTCATCAATATGGCCGGCCTTCTATGGTCTTTGGGCTATTTGGGCTCTCTTGAATCTTTATTCATTAAGTTGTCATACAACTTAAGTCAATGGGCTTGAAATTCGAAGCCCATTGGGCTTTGAGGCCCAAAACTAACCCGAGGTCTGAAACGAACTTATTCGTTTGATTAATTAACATATTAATTAATCCTAGCCATAAAAAATTAAACCATTTAAATGTTCTTACTCAACTTCGTTGTTTCTTCAATCTCCACCTTACACGGTGTACAATCCATTAGGTTCCTTTTAGCGAGGGAGTGGGCGATTGTTACTCTTAACGATCGATTGTGAATTGAAACAACATTTCAATTCTCCCTCTAATGAAGATTACCATGGCTTCCACAAACCATGAGTGACACTGACCTAGCAGTATGTCATGGCTACCCAAGCTAATCAGAAGAGGTAGAAAACCTATTCAGTTTATAATTACAATGCAATACGGTATTTCTTTAATACAATACTCTTGACCACATTGTTTGGTTTGATAGTTTATTCATGTCTACTATCTAATGTGATTCTCTTACTTATATGATTACCTTGAATGTCATTTGGAATGACTTCCTATATCTCATTCATACTTTGGCCAAAGATTCTTAATCATATTATAGAGTATTCTCCCTCAAACCGTTTGAAGGTTAGAGATCCCTTGTTGCGCATTCATTTCCCTCCATGGCTAAATGGCTTAACCCCAACTATGTCGTGGACACGCTCTAATGGAGTGACTTTGACATAGTTAAAGATCAAGGACCTAACCACATGACAACTATGATGCCTCAGGTCAAAGGACTATTTTGCATTATCCCAACCATGAGTTCTCATGTGACATGAGTATGAGAACTCCTTGTTGATTGTGTTTAGTAAACTCATTGTCTAGTGAGCACCTACATGCTTATCTTGGTGTCTGTCACACTAACTCGAGACCAGTCACTCTTCCTGAGAGAAGACATAACACATAGTGATCTTAACGGACTGTCAATGCCCAATTGGCAATCCTATGATCAGGAACGTTTAGGATATGTATACGAAAGAGAATGGTCTCATGAATCTAACTTCTTTAGATCACATTCTCCCAATTACATATTCCTTGGACTTATCATTTAAGCATATAACATTTATATAAGACGGCTTCAAACAATAATATTTGCCCTTTATATGAAACTAGATTAGTTTAACATGTGAAATGTCTGTAAAGTATTAACATATGATTGGTTTTAGGGCACATTTCCAACATCCATAATGTTTGATTATGCAACACTGACCGGGAAATCCAAACAAGAGAATGAAGTCACTAGCAGCTTCGATTTCAATGCGGAAAACCTCGTGGCTAGGGAACAAACAACATTTTTCAAGAGCCGGATCGCCAACATTGAAAAGGAGAAAGTGGTATGTCGAGCAAGAATTGAATTGTTGAAGTCCATCGAGGATGGCCATAGACTCCGAGCTTGCAGGAACCGCATCAAGGTGAGACACCTAAAACACGAACTGAAACACTATTGGTATGAGGATAGTTTTAGGTGGTTCAATGCCTTCGATGAGCTAGAGATGAAGAAGAAGAAGGGCTACGAGGGAGATGTTGAGTTGTTCCAGGCGTACGACATTCTTCACAGTGGCACCAAGGCCAACATGGGTTGGCTTGATATCCACGTTACCGACAAGTATAGCCTTTTTCGTAGGTGTTTGTTCTAGGCGTGGCATGGTACAAACACATGACAATTACTGGACAATGTACTTTAATGGCTCTAGTACTTTTGTCTCTGCTAGTGTTGGGATCGTTATTCAATCCCCTAATCACAGCTGTTGGTATTTTTCTCTCAAGCTTAGGTTCGGGTGCACGAATAATCAGGTTGAATACGAAGCCCTCATCATCAGCCTTGGTGTCCTTCATGATTTGCAGGCAACTCGAGTCCTTATTCTCGGTGATTCCGAACTTGTGATTAACCAACTTAATGGGACTTTTCATTGCATGAGTTATACTCTAGCGCGATATCACATGGTTGCCAGCTATTTGGCCGAGTCCTTCGATGACGATACCTTCAAACATATTTCATGGGTTTGAAACACTGACGCCGACAAATTACCTCAAATAGCCTCCGGAGCACAACTCTTGGGGGGCAAACTAGGCCGAGAAATACCTGTGACACGATAAGCATACCCGACCTTGGTTAACCAGCAGGTTCTCTAACGTGATTACGTGATCCGTACACGAGTCATGTCATTACCATCGTTGTTAGAGCGGAAGGACCCTATAGAGGTTTGCATAGTCGAGGCGATGCTGGATGACTAGAGAAAGTTAATTATATGGTATCTTAACAATCGCAATGGCAAACACGAACGTAAGACAAGGGTTCACGCCACAAATTATGTAATGTACCAAAATGAATTGTATCGAACGGGTGAGGACAGTCTATTATTATTATGCCTTGGCCCTCAGAAGGCTGCTCATGCAATAATAGAGGTTCATGAAGGTATTTGTAGGGCTCATCAATCTGGACGAAAGATGCGTTGGCTGCTTCGGCGACATGGCTATTTCTGGCCGAGCATTCTGAAGGATTGTATCGAGTACGCAAAGGAATGTGTACAATGTCAAATTCATGGGCCTATACAAAGAGTTTCGGCCGAATCACTTTATTCAGTCACCAAACCATTGCCGTTCAGGGGATGGGCCATGGATGTAATCTGTCACATCTCGGCCCAAGCGGGACCACTTCTAGGGCTCGACTCTACTGTAGCACGATATTGTCCGCTTTAAGCCCCGACCACACCCTCACGGTTTTGTTTCTGGGAACTCACATGAGAACTTCCCAGTGGGTCACCCATCATGGGAATGCTCTAGCGCGAACTCGCTTAACTTCGGAGTTCCAATGGAACCCAAAGCCAGTGAGCTCCCAAAAGGCCTCGTGCTAGGTAGAGATGGCAATATACATATAAGGCTTACAGGATCCATTCCCCTGGGCGACGTGGGATGTTACATAATCGGCAAAATCATACCATTTTCCGGGTTAGCAAAGCATGCATGGATACTTGCCGCATTGGATTAATTCACCAAATGGGTTGAAGCCAAGTCATATGCCAAGTTAACTTCTAAAGAAGTTTGTAATTTTGTAAAAGAAAACATTGTGACTAGATTCGGCGTACTAGAAACAATCATAACAGATAATAGTACGATCTTTACATCCGGCAGGTTTCAGGAGTATAAAACAAATCTAATGATTTGACTCAAGCAATCTACACTGCATTACCCACAGGCGAACGGACAGGCCGAAGCAAGTAATAAGGTTTTAATTGGTATTCTCGAGGAAATGGTAAAAGAAAGGCCTGGTATGTAGCATTTAAAGTTAAACGAAGCATTATGGGCTTATCGAACGTCACCCTAATCGGCCACTATAACGACTCCATATACGTTAACTTATAGCCACGATGCTATGTTACCAGTCGAGCTAAGTATAAACTCGTTGCGAGTGATTGAACAAAGTAGTTTGTTTAGTGCCGAGTACACTCAGGCCATGCGACAAGAGTTAGAAGATTTGGAAGAAAATCGGCTTGACGCTTATAATTTATTGGTGGCATAGACAAAGATTGCCGAGCGAGCTTATAATCAGCGAGTCAGACAAAAAATATTCAGAGAGGGCAAGTTGGTTTGGCAAACTGTGTTGCCCGTAGGAATTGGGAAGGACCGTTCATCGTTCACAAAGTTGTCGGCAAGGGGCATACCACCTCAAGGATCGAACTGGTTTAATTCACAAGTTGCCAATCAACGAGAAATTTTTAAAGAAATGCTATCCAGTCACTTGGGAGATGCGAGAATAAAAGATAATTTCATGGATTTTGCAAAGAGACGTACAAGAAAAGTTACAAAAGATTCCTAAAGACCAAAATCCTAAGGGGTCGAAGGAAGGAAGGCTTCAAGAGTGACCTTCAGTTTCAACCACCTTACTTCACCCATGGTGACTTCGGCTTGGCTCGTCCTTTTATTAAGATGAAGTTGCTGGATTTGCCTTGTGCTAGCCGTGAAGTCCATTAACTGAGCCTTATTTGCTTCAAAATTCTTTTCAAGGTCCGAAGCAACGGCCAATCTTTGCCTTTGAAGTTCAGCAATTTGACGTTGCAACTCAGTGATTTGATGATTAAAGTCGGCCAACTGCGTTTTCTTTTCTTTAATGGCCTTAACCTTTGATCAAATGGCTTCGGGAGCGGTCTTGGCAGCTTTTAGGTTGTCTTCAGCCTGGAGAGCCCGTTCAAAAGTAATAAAGAACTATCGAGTCTGCTTCAGGATATCGAATAGGTGGACGACATTCTTGGTACTCAGTAAACCACTAGTTGTATGAGCATTTAGGCACTCTCATACGAAGTCGAGGCCTTTGCATTGAAGGATTTATGAAGCAGAGAGGGATAGGAGTTCTTGCAACTTGGTAAGGGCATTGGATTCGACCTCGGTTGCCGAAGGCTCGGCTGACGTAATAAATGATCCGGCTACTCCAGCAATATTTGAAATGGGAACGTCGAGCTCGGCTTCCCATGAAAGCTGCACATGAAAAGGTTTTAGGCAAAAACAAAATTGTAAAGAATATAACAGAGAGAATTTGCTTTAGACATACCAGGATGAGACTTCGGCCATGTCCTCTGGTTCATTGCTCGAACCTAGAGAGCTTAATGGCCGAGCCCAGTATTGAAGACTGCTTCTCAATTCACGCGGCCGATGAAGGTTATCTACATTTGACGGCCACTGAGGTGGCCAGGAAATATAGATAGCACCTTTCGGTGCATAGAATTTTTGGTGAAATGAATAATCGGGCACCTGACATCTAATATTATTCTCGGTTCAGACTTGTTATAGTAAAATCAGCGAAAGAAAGGGATCGAGCCTTACAAAAGCTGAAGTAACTTCTTGAGGAGGAATGCCAAAGTCTTGATCCTGTTGATGAATTAGTGTCTCCTCCGTCACTTCAGGCTCGACAAGAGGCCATTTTCTGCGGTCAGCTGCAGGAGGATCAACCTGGTCAGTCACCTCAACCACAGGTGGAGGATTGTTAGTAAGGAGTCTAGTTGGTCGAGGGTGACTCATCAGTAGGGTTTCTTCGTTGCCGTTGTCCTGAAATAAGAGTTGTTAGTATTCAGAATCTAATTGAAAAGAAAACGACGCCAGCAATGTAATCATACCTTCCCCAAAACGACCACTAGTTTGGGTTTTAGATGAAGAGGGATATTGTTCTCGGCCAAGGTGGCCATTTCCTCCAAGACAGGAACAATGGCCAACTTTGTTAGTGTAGGTTCCTTGACCACCGAGTTATTGGTTAGTTCGACCACGACTTGTCGAACAGGTTGAACCTCAGGTGCTCGACCAGTGGAAGGGTTTGGTTGCATGTCCATCGAGGCTCGAGCAACAAGAGCACGAGGAGACTCAACATATGCTCTTATGGTTTGGCTGGAGATGACATGAATTTCCTGCTCCCTTTTTTTGCCAATTGCTTGACTCATTTTTTGGGACGGGGAGCATAGCCAGCTGTTACAGCCTCTGGGCAAGACTGTTTGCCCGGCAAGGTCGGTGAGACTGTAGCGATTTTCTTTAACGAAGGAGCAGGGTTTTTCTTCGCCACAACCGCAGCTGCCACGTCTGTATGAATGCCTAAAAAAAGCTAAAATCAAATCAAAAGGAAGTTTGAGCAAATGACCAAAAGAGAACGATAAACGAAGATTAATACCTTGAGCTGTCTCTTTGGATTTTAGCGCAAGGACTTTCTTTGGGCGATCACTGAAAGTTTTTTTGATGGCGTTCTCGACCGATGTGTGAAAGAAGTCCTGAGTGTATGTTTCCCACCAGTCGACGAAAGTGGTGGTGCTAAGGGTTTCAGGCACGTTAGCCCGGAGATAGAATTTTTGCCACCTTTCTTGAAATTCATGAACTGTTTCCCTACATTCTCTTTCCAAAGAACCAGATAAGCGTCCTCAGCTTAAAAGGGAGCGGGAAGTGAGTAAAGGCACCAGGCAACCTTGGAGGTAACTGAGTTGCCGAGCAGTGAAATGAGGATGGTATACTTCCCAGCTCGCTCGACAAGCATGGCAGCCGAAGGGAAGGTTACGTGTTAACATGAACAACCCCAGTTTTGACAAAGATTAGCATCTTCAGCTTCACTCCATGCTAACCATGGAAGCTTGATGGAAAGGGGATACTCTTGATGAAGCCATATCAGAAACTTGTCGTCAGAGAGGTCTTGTAGGCCGAAGAAGTATTTGAAGACTTCTTCGGCTCAGTGAGGAGGCATCGGTCGAGACGCTAACTAAGGGCCGAGCGCCTCGATGGGTTGGAAGCTAAGGATCTCTGGTTGAAGAGTTGCAAAATAGACCTGCAGGCAAAGTTGGAAAACCCAGAGCGGACCATTCTAGTGCGAATCAATTTTGTTGATGGTCATCTTGGGCAGGAGGTTGGCAAGAATGGCCGAACTAAGGGCCAAGGTGTGACCACTTGCTAGGGTTTCGGCAACCGGCATATTCTCGACCAAGCACTTATTCGATTTGGTATTTGTTGTACTAGTAGAATAGGAAGGCTTCGTGTTCCCCCTTCCGAATGTTTTCTTCTCCTCGGCCAGTGAAATGGAGGATGAGAGTGTTGTAATTGAAGAAATTCTTATATAGTTTTTGAATCTCTTCTCTTGAGGGTTCTTGACCCTCTTTACTCAGCACTTCAATAGCTCACTCGTCGAATATAGTTTTGAGGTCAAGGATAGACGGATGCCCAGAGAGGGCGGCATCAACAGAGAGGCCAGAAAGAGATGTCCCAGGGATAGTTGAGGCGTCGAGGATGGTGGGGCCAATAGGGCCGAGGGGAAGGACCATGGTGTTGGTGGCCGAGCACCAAAAGCACAAAGCTGCCACATGAAGTTCTTTATCCATGATAATTTCCACGGTCAAGAGTTTAATGAAATCATAGATGCCAAGAGTCTTCCATTCTTGGCTGAATTTGTTTCCATCCATTCAAACCAAGCTACCCAAGCTGTAGTGGTTGAGGGTCAGGCTCATTGGGGCTTGGTCAGGTCGCATTTCGACCAATCCAACCCTTGCAACAAGGGTGTCAGGCAATGATGCTTGAGGAGAGTGGTGATGGACGATGGTACGACATCCTTGAAAAGTGGCCCCAAGATCTGGTGGGAGGCAGTCAAATCACTTTCAAAACGCAAAGTTTTGATGGCGCTTCGATCGATGAAGCCTTGGAATTTGTTGCATTCATCGAAAAGCTTGGAAATGAAGGAAGCCATTGATGAGGAATCAAAGAATTTCTGGGTTGAGAGTTTTCTAGGTTTTCTAGGAACTCGAGAGCCAGGAGTAAGAGGGGTTTGGGAGTTAGTAAAGCGTAGAGTTTGAATGAAGAAAAGATGGGTATTTATAGGGTTTTAGGTTGAAACCCAATGGTTTAAAGTTCCGAATAAAGGATAAGACTAGTCGGATAGTTTAACAATCATCATGGAGATTCGGGAAACCCATATGAAGAAGCCAAGAAATTAGCAGATCGAGGCTACATGATGACATGTGATGGCGGATTCAATGTAGAGGAGACGTTTGATTATGTGCATGACTCAAACAGATCGAGAAATTCATGGATCGAGGTTACACGATGGCGTGTTGCGGTGAATTTAATGATGAAGAGATGTTCGGGTATCTACACGTCTCGAAAAGACTACAATTTCGCAAATCAAGGTTGTAATGATGGTGTGTGGAAGGCTAGGTGTTTTAGTGTCAAGTAAGGACAAGCATGCTAGGAAGTTGCCACGTGGCAGGGTGTCTGACAAAATTAAGATTGTGCAATCGTGCTTCATAAATGCGCTGGATAAATGGAATATTCGAGTTGTTTTAGAAAATATACCTTGGTTTGTTTTCACTTCTTCAAGATCGAAATTCGGCTAAGGAATTCTGAGCCGAAAACCTCAGAAGCGAGGGGGCAATGTTTGGGTCCAAAACATTATTTTAGGCTGAAGGTAACAAATGGGCCGGCTGGGTACTGGGAGTTGTGTAGTTGTTTGTCAGTCGAGTCCCTTTGTGAGAAGGATTGATTTGGATAAAGATGAATCCTTAAACCCCTAGGAGTGTTAAAGCTAAAGGCACTATGGAACACATAAAGAATTTGGCTCATTGTGGAGATGTGTTCAAAGTCATAATTAAAGTAGGAGTGGCTGAGTTTTAGAGTTGTTGGCTCCCAAAAGTCGCGACTTCTTCCCCAAAAGGGAATGAGATGGAATTGTCAGTCACTCTATCCTTAATAGCCGTAAGGATAGCGTAGTGGTTGAGCTGGCCAAACCAATCGATGCGGTCCACGTCAACCAAATGACCGAAACAAGAATCCTCGAATTTCTTCACCTGATCCTTTGAGAATCAGCTTCTAATAATATCCAAACACCCCGAGATGTATGACAGAAACAAAAATCATTAAGAATTTTTTATTTAAAATTAAACACAAACAATACCTATCAAAAACTGACCGTACAATGTACGATGAACAAATAAGATGTTAAGGTCCCTAGGATACTCACAAAAAAATTTCGGAAAGGATCTTATCCCTCGAATCACCCATCAGAATCCCTATGGTATCCACTAAAGTCCTCATCGGTAGTCACGGAATCTATTTTGAGTTATACCACCAAATTTTCCCTACCGCAATCAGCTCTCCCACAACTCAAAGAACGTCTCAACATCCCCACCGCCCCACTCAATCTCACCACCACTTATCTTCCAAGAAACACCCAAACGTAGTCCTTCAACATTACAACTTTAATTTTAGATTTGGTTTTGTAGAAAGAGAGGAAAAGGAGTTGGAAATCTTTTGAATTTTCTGAATTATTATTCTTTTATTTTCCTAATTTTATTTTGTTAACGCTGTTATGTTTAGGGGTTAACTGATTAGTCACGTGTCAATATAAGAGGTTGACACTTATCTGGCATAAGGGCATGGTACAGAAGATTTGAAGCCATCTTTTTACTTGTTCATTTTGGACAATACAGTTCGCACCTGTGTCATATGAAGAACAATTTATATGGCACGTGTACATCACTATGTGGTTTCATATGTCAATCAAATAAGGATGCGTGTATAAAAATTCACACATATCTTTATTTTAATGGCACGAGACGATACTGTAGCAGTGTACTCATGTCATGTAAGTCATTCTCGTGTTGTTCAGTTTCAGTGATCTCCAAATAAGGTAATTACACTTTTGACGTGGTACTGGTTTGCTTTGTCCAATTAAAATAGTTCCAATGATTTGTTGCTCACCTCTAAAAGCTTATATAAGTCACATTATTGCTAACCCATTATATGACTATGCACACTCTCTACCCCTTGGTATAGATAATTTCGTTTGTCCAAAAAAAAAAACAAAGTTATATATTGCCACTTAGTACTATAGTACAGTGATATTCATCTTCACTTTGTAAGTGAGAGTTCGTCGATTCTCGCCAAAGGAGAATTTGAACTACATTATCATAGCTCGCTCATTGTGAGCCTCAACCACTCCTTCACGTCCTTGGTATAGATAACATCTCTTGCTAAAAAAAAAATTATATATTAATTGTAAGGTTAATTGAAATTTTTTTTTAGTTTGATTCATAACAATGAAGAGTGATAATATGGTCCTTGAGTTTATATATTGCATATTAATGTGGTCATTTTCTTAAAATTATGTAAATAGCTATGTTAGTGTGCTGATATAGCACACATAAGGTCCCATAAATTCATAATATGGTGCCCCATGAATTATATAAATTAAAATATCTCTATAATTAATTCATATGATGCATTTTCTAACCCCTCTTGTGTATGTTTTCTTTATAATTTTGCTTTAAATATCATAACTTGAAAATTTCTTGCTCAAACATTATGTAATTCAAGTTTAACTTCCTTGTTCTAAATACAATTTTATCATGCTATAGGCAGTTTGGGTATTTTCAAACAGTTCAAATCGAACTGAATCGAAGGTTTGAACGATTGTTTTGTTGACCCATCAAACAAGGGAGACCAAAATTATGTTAGTTCTTGTCGTCATTGTACCTTTGACTATGACTATGACTAACAAAAGGCTAGCAAATGAAAGTGATAATAAAAGCAGAGCTTGTCCCGTTCACCAACATTTAGCTTTGTTGAATTTTATACCATTCGGTGGATAAATTTTTCAATATGCCTGAAACACATTAAGTTTCAAAATACAAAAAATTGAAATTTTATTTTTTAAATATCCAATTACTTATATTATGATGTATGGTACACTGAGTCGTATTTCTAATACATTGAATAATCTCTCCATCCAATGAATTCCTCTGAATCCTAATCATCTAATTCAGGTCCTTGAAATTTGATCAAACAACTAAAATTATTATAACTTTTAAAGGAAACCTTGTTTGTAGCTGTTAATTGCCACTCTCATGATCCTTGTGACTAAATATATTCATCTCTCCCACATAGCATGATTTTATTGATTTGACATTCTTATTCATGGAGAACGACTTACATTAGGATTTATCGTTACCGTAGCATGCTGCGCATTTGGATCACTGTAGCAATGTAGTTCTTCTTCTAACATTTTGTTATGTTTGTCCGATTTTGACCCTTCTCGCCTTGGTTTTTTTTTTTTTTTTTTGTAATAATATAATTTAAATTCGTTTTCGTGATAATCGAATCTAAAACATTTCTCTTATAAATGAAAAAGAATATCACTAGGCTGTAATACAACTACTAAGTGGCTCGTCTTGGTAATTATTGAATTCCTTACTAATGTTGTTTTCACTTTTACTTAAATAGGTGAGGAAAAGTCTATATATAATAACTTATGGAATAATAATTATCAGACTATTATATAGATATATGAATTTATTATAAACAATTATGAAAATTTGTGAAAAGCTAAAATAAAAAACAATAGAGATAATGCACAATCGAAGATTATATATTACTATTTAAGATATATACTGTTTAAGAATGTATACTTTTTGTTTGAAGAAATTAGGTTCTCATCTCTCTTTTTTTAACTTCATTGATTGATTGAAATCTTATGCCTTTTCAATTTTTCATCAAGGTCCCTTGATTTTAATAAACGTCATTAATTATTTTAATAATAAATTATTTTACATGTCAAGATAATTAAATTTTATTTTTAAACACAGAAGTGTTATTGGCACTTCAAAAATCTCATTATACAGTCTTCACAAGTGTATTTTTCCTTTTAAATATAGAAAGTTTGGAGTGTAGAATGTGAATTTTGGAGTGCCAATAACAATTCCCTTTAAATATAGAGAAATGTTATTGCCACTCCAAACATCTCATCCTACACTCCTCACAAGTGTATTTTTCTTTCCAAATATAGAAAGTTAGGAGTGTAGAATAAAAATTTTGGAGTGCTAATAACAATTCCCTAAATATATTCATTTAGTGTTAAAAAAGTTACATTTTGTTGCAGTCCTATTAGATTAAGAATGTGATTGTGTAAATCCCAGTAGATCTAGGAATATCTCTTTCTGAATTAGGAGTTGATTACCTACTAAGAGTTGTAATCCTAAAAAGGCAAGGAATTAACCGACCCTACTATTATAAATAAAAATACAATGGGATGGAATAGAACAGACCTCACAATTACACATCTCTCTCTTCTCTATACTATTGTCGGACCCCTCTTTCTATGGCCTCCATAATTGTTTAGTAAATTATGCCTACGACACGTTATCAACACGCTATTGACGCTGCACTAAAAAGAGTTCGCTCTTCAATCAGGGGAGCATTACGTTTTAATTATTCTTTTTTTTATTAATTTATTATTTTATTGAATTGATCTACATGCTATTGATTCAATTTAATTTTTCTTTGTTGAACATGATACAACGCATTAAAGATGAAATTCTAGCTTTTCGAGAAGGATCTTCAACAAATTCAAAGGCTTTTGTTGTTTTCCGCCAATCAAGTACATATAAAATAAAGGAAGATATTTGAAATGACCATAAAGCATGAAAACATTCCCCATGATGCAGGATCCCCCTACATTTATATTTACCTTCCGATATATATGTTGATGCACAAAACCGGAGGTCTTGGAACAACATAAATCCGACCGTGAATCTGCAAGAAATATAAATAACACAAGATGTATCGTGGTTCACCCTAAGGTTTGGGCTACGTCCACACTGAATATGTATTTATCTGAGGGAGAGAGAGCTCTGAGAGTGAGAGCTTTGAGAGGGGGTGAGAGGGCCTAGGAATTGGCCTCCCCAAATTGTGAGGGTGAGGGGTCATTTTATAGAATAAGGACTCCTCACTTATTACATATTTGCCCCGTCCTTTATTACATAATTACATTTAAGTCCCCCGAGTATTTATACGAGGTCTAAATACGGAGGCCCTAAGTATGGTATAAACAGTAGTCCCCCAAGTCTTCAGTCAAGAGAGTCTTTTGGCTGGAGACTTGAAATTCAGTCTATGTGTAGGCCGAAGTAACTAGATGTCGTCTTGAACTAATACTTGATATGAGGGGATGCTCAAAGTGAAATGATGCTCAACTAGAAGTAGCACATGTTATGAGGCTGCTCTGCTTGTGGCTTATGTTGCCTTGGTTGGCTCGGCTTGTGGGTTTTGAAGGTGAGGGAGTCCCTTTTATAGAATAAGGGATCGCTCCTCAATGCATAAATGATGGGCTAGAGTTGATGCTCGCGGTGAGGCGGTTGCTCAGTAGGCGACGATGCTCTCTAATGGTGGTGAGGGAGTCCCTTTTATAGAATAAGGGCTCGCTCCTCAATACATAAGTGATGGGTTAGGAGTGATGCTCGCGGCGAGGTGGTTGCTCAGCTGGCGACGTTGCTCTCTAATGAAGGTGAGGGAGTCCCTTTTATAGAATAAGGGCTCGCTCCTCAATACATAAGTGATGGGTTAGGAGTGATGCTCACGGCGAAGGGGTTGCTCAGCTGGCGGCGTTGCTCTCTAATGAAGGTGAGGGAGTCCCTTTTATAAAATAAGGGCTCACTCCTCAGTACATGAATAATGGGTGCTCTCTAATGAAAGTGAGTGAGTCCATTTTATAGAATAAGGGCTCGCTCCTTAATACATAAATAATGGGCTAAGTCCCTAAAGTATTTTTCATGAGGCCCAGTTGAGGCCCAATATATGGTACATAATGTAGTCCCCCAAGTCTTCGATCAATAGAGTCTGTTGGCTGGAGACTTCAAATTGAATCCATGTATGGGCCGAAGTGGCAGTTGTTCGGAGGCGGTATTTGTATACCCTGCACTGAAGCTTTGCAAGTGAAGCTTTGAAGCTAGAGCTCTGTAAATGACGCTTTTGAAGCTAAAGCTCTGTAAATGAAACTTTTGAAACTAATTGACATGAGTGATGCTCATGAATGTTTATGTTGATTGACATGAGTGATGCTCATGGATGTTGTCATGAGTGATGCTCATGAATGTTAACATGAGTGATACTCATGAATGTTAACATGAGTGATACTCATGAATGTTGACATGAATGATGGTCATGAATGTTTATGTATGATTGTCATGAGTGATGCTCATGAATGTTTATGTATGAATGACATGAGTAATGCTTATGTATAATTTGGAGTACTGGGCGTACTTTTGATCACCTGGTTGGTGGCATGAAGAATAGTACGGGTTGTACATTTCATCACCTGGTTGGTGGCATGAATGGCTAGTTGCCAAATGATATTAGAGTACGGGTTGTACATTTCATCACCTAGTTGATGGTAATAGCGGCAGGTTGCCGAATAATTTTTGGAGTACTGGGCGTACTTTTGATCACCTGGTTGGTGGTAATAGCGGCAGGTTGCCGAATAATTGCGAAGTACTAGGCGTACTTTTAATCACTTTGTTGGAGCTATTTTGGGCTTATGGGCCTTCGCCCTCTACACAACATTCCAGCCCATTATTTTAAGCTTGACGTTTTTTTTTTTTTTTTTTTACCCTCTGATGGGGTTATACATATATTTCCGAAAGATACGAAAAATAAATTACATCATTCAAAAATAAATCCGACCCTCTGCTTACTGGGTCATGCCCATAATTCTTTTTTCTGCTTTTGTTTCCCACTCTTCCTCTTTTTCTTTTTTTCTGAAACATTCTCTTAACAACATCATGATTTTTTTTTCTTTTTCTATTCTATTCTTTTTCCTTGATCTCTCCACCTCCAGACACACTCACTTGCTTTTGCTTTTACTTTCCCTTTTCTGCTTTGCTTTTGCTTTTGTTGGAGTGATGGGCCTTTCTTTTTCTTTGCTTGGTGGTTGAGCTGGCAGGGATGGCTTCCACTTAGTGACGCAGTTCCTTTCCACTTTGGAAAGCAGTCAGCTCATCCACTCCTCGTTTGTAAAAGCAAGACGATACCGTAGGGAAATGATGTTGCTGCTTCTAAAATCGTTTCCACGCACCATTATCAGGAAAAGCAATGGATATTGTCGGAATCAGGGAGCTGCTGGAGCCTATTTTTGAGCAGAAGGATCTCGCTTATTGTCAACCCGTAGGACAAACCTAGTGTGCTCTTCCCCAACCACTTGACAAAGTAGGTGGCATTCCGATCCCCCAAGCCCGTCTTCACGAACCCACGAGCGAAAAGAAAGAAAAAATTGGGTTTTTCTAAGAGAGATGCCACTGCTGAGCAAATCATTGGCCAAAATTTGGTTTGCAAGCTCTGAAGGATGAAAGCTATTCCAAAAGACATATTCAGACGCATTGGCGCAGGTCCCTCCTAACTTTGCATTGTACAGTATTGCTGTTTCTGAGGGGGATAGGTTTTGCACCTTGAAGCGGCGGCGGTGGCGTGAGAGTGGTTCCGGGTTCTGCGGATTTAGAGGCTTAGATTGGGAAGTGGGTTTTTCTGGGTTTTTGTAGATCTTGGGTTTTTTTTTGCAGAATCGACTTCCAAAATAGCAACAAGATAATTATGCCCCAACGTCCCATACATCTGGTCAAGCAAGATGACGAGGTACATGGCCACCGCCGTGTCCATATCGTGCTGCACGATGAGGTGGAAGACGTCGACTCCTATCGCCACTCCGCCCACTGCCACCTTCATCTCAATCTCGGCCACCCTCCTCCTTTTGCTGTCGTACACCGCGCAGCACCGCGTATGACCCTTCCATCTGATAAAACACCGCGTCCTTGTTATCGTAGTTCTTTTTTTTTTGACGAGCCACTACCTTTGTAGTTGTTGGCTGAGGTCATGTGCACCAAACACTTGTTCTTAAGGATGTTCACGTGCTTCGTCGCGCATAACCATGGATTCACCTCGATTTCTCCGTCATACACCACGCAGTTGTCCCCCCTGAGGAAGATAGTGTATGATTGTTTTTCTGTGTGGGTTAGTGATATGAGAGAGAAGGAAGGAATGTGATTGTGTTTCCACCGATGCCGCCATGACCAGGAGCTGAAGAGGAAGACATGGGTTTTGCAGTAACTGTGCAAGTGTTTGGTTCTTGGGTTTCTACAGATTCACGGTGGAGGTGAAGAAATGAAAGAGAACCAACATAGTTTTTCGTGTCGTTTCCCACAGACGGCGCCAAATGTTGATGCACAAAACCGGAGGTTTTGAAACAACGTAAATCCGACCGTGAATCTGCACGAAAGTAAATAACACAAGATGTATCGTGGTTCACCCCAAGGTTTGGGCTACGTCCACATTGAATATGTATTTATCTAAGTGAGAGAGAGCTCTGAGAGTGAGAGCTTTGAGAGGGGGTGAAAGGGCCTAGGAATTGGCCTCCGAGGGTGAGAATGAGGCTCTCCCTAATTGTGAGGGTGAGGGGTCATTTTATAGAATAAGGGCTCCTCACTTATTACATATTTGCCCCTTCCTTTATTACATAATTACATTTGAGTCCCCGAGTATTTATACGAGGTCTAAATACGGAGGCCCTAAGTATGGCATAAACAATATATATATATATACACACACGTTTCATGCATTACGCAATTTTTACTATGTGGAATTTGTGAGTCAAAGAATTGAAAGAAATTAGAAGCAATTTAGGGTTTGTCAGTCTAGGTGCAGTCCAGTAGGACAAGTACGAGTTATACAGTACCATAAGATATCCTACGAATATATTATTTTGTCAGAACTGCCAAGATCCTCAAGGCCACCAACAGCAAGTCTACCTAAAACCTGGAGGGGCGCAAAACAGAAAACGTGAGTGGGCAAAAACAAAGCTTTTCAAAAATCATTTCATTGACAAATGCTCTAATCCCTCACCGTAAAACATGTATAATTTTCCCAGAAATAGAATATAAACATATGCATAATATATATATATATATATATATATATATATATCTCAATTCAAATCATGCTTCACATAACCATTTTCATAAGTATGCCATACCAAAACATAAAATAGAATAAGTAACTCAGTTGAGAATAAATTCATGGAAAATAACATATTAGCCGGAAGTGCGGCTGAATTCATAGCTTATTAGTCAATCTAGCCGAAGTCACTACAATGACCTATACAGAACTACACTGCACACAAGTTGGAACCACTAAAAGGGTCTGTACAACAAGACTGGGTGGAATATAATTATGCTCAATATTGTGCTTTCATGATAGCTGGGAGATGAATTGCTAGTCACCTACGAGTCGGAACCACCTATGATGGTCTGTACGACAAGACTATGCACCGAAATTGGATCCAATGTGAGCATATGGTGCGGGAGGTGACATTATATATAGGCCTGTGTCATATCTCTAGCTCATCACTAACATCGGGGTGCAGGTTTATGAGCTCTATGCTTCTCAATTAATCATAATCGTTATTCACATTTACAATTCATAAACTCACTTGGGCTTACCTGAGCGTCTACAGCACCACAATTATATATTATGCATCATATACTAATTCATATACTGAACATAATTTATATGCATGGCATTTCAAGGCATACTTTCATTTAAACACATTTTCTGGGAAAATACCAAGTATATAAGTATATACTGAAAACCAAAAGCCCACTTATTGGTATGTTGAAGGGTCGTAACCCCCGAGTCACCCTTGACTGCACTCGTCCTTGGGATAAGCCTCCCTTATATGCGAAACAACTATAAAAACGTCAATTTAAAGCACATAAACAATACTAGCTAATAACTTCTCATACATTGCTCAAATGGGATGTTTGAATATACCAACGTGATTTACACAACCTAACGAACATCCTAATATTTTTAGAAAAAGTTTCCTACCACCCACGTGCCGCCCATGCACGGGCACGTGCCTGGCACACTGACGGTGGCAGTAACAACGTTAGGGAATATTCCGTCCAAAAGCAAGCATATTCCGTTAAAACTAAACTGATGCCGTTAACTTCTGTTAGGAACATTCTGTTAATTTGACGGAATATTCTTTTATCTTCTCCGGCACTCCTCCGGTGCCGTCGCCGTCGTCGGAAACTGGAAAATTATTCAAAGTTTGATATCTCACTCATTTTTCATCCAAATTTCATGAAACCCGTACCAAATTGAAGCTCTTAACTTGAAGAACATTTTCTTACCTATTTAAAGCCCTAAAGATAACGGGATCTCGCCGAAGAGATTCGAGAAAAACCAGCCAAACTTGAAACTCACAATCCCGACGTCCAAAACTACTCAGCAAGCTACCCTGAGCTTCGTGAAGACCTTCTAAAGCACCTTGTGAGCTTAAAATCTTCTAAAAACTCATCGTTTGAACATGCATGAACAGTGCCAATTTCGGGGTAGGGTTTTTCACAGGTTTTCTGAAGCTTCCAAGTCCTAAAAATGGTATGGTTGAGTTCATGATGACAAGATGAAAGTGATGGTACTACTCACGAGCTCGATCTGTGTAGAAATGGGTTGGTTTGAGGTTCGTTCGTACGTTTGTACGGATTTTCTGCAAAAATTCGAGAGGACGAAGAGAGAGAGAAGGCACGGGAGAGAGGGAGAGTTTGTGGGTATGTATGTGGTCCACGTAGGTCACCAACCAACCAAAGAAAACACTTTGAGTCCTAAGTGTTCCAAAACTTAGGAAAAATTTTAGAATTTTTCCAAATAAAACTCCACCCACATAACCACATAAAACGTCCAAGGGTAAGTAATCTCACGCCATCGAAATTATATATCTCAAGACGGGCTGTGACAATCTACCCACCTTATGAAAATTTCATCCTTGAAATTTATACAATCATACAATCCACTACTAATCATAAAACAAGTGTGGATACATCTCTCTCATCCGATCCTCTGTCTCCTATGTAGCCTCTTCCACTGAGTGATTTCTCCATAATACTTTCACCAAACGCATTGTCTTATTCCTCAGCTTGTTATCTTTCCAATCAAAAATAGTTACTGGCTCCTTGTCCTAAGTCTAATCCGAATTAATTTCTAGAGGTTGATGAGGTATTACATGAGATGGATCTAAGACATAATGTCGAAGCATCAAAACATGAAACGCATCATGCACTTTGGACAACTCTGGAGGCAACTCAAGCCTATAAGCAACCTCACCAGCTCGCTCGGTGATCATATATGGCCCAATGTACCTAGGACTCAACTTGCCTTTCTTTCCAAATCGCACAACACCTTTCCAAGGTGATAGCTTCAGAAATACCCAATCACCTACATTATACCTCCGGTCAGTGGCATGCTTGTCTGCTAAGCTCTTTTGTCGATCCTGGGCCGCTTTCAAGTTAGACTTAATCACATGAATATTTTGGTAGTTTCATCTACAATCTCCGGGCCCACCAAAACTCTTTCGCCAACTTTTGCCCAACATAATAGCGTTCGACAAGACTTGCCATAGAGTGCCTCAAAAGATGCCATACCAATACTCGAATGGTAACTGTTGTTGTAGGCGAATTCTATCAAATCCAAACAATCATGCCAACAATCGCCAAACTGCAGCATTGAAGATCTCAGTATATCTTCTAATCATGCCAACCATCGCCATCATAACCATTCTGTGTACGAGGAAGCTTGTATACAAAATCCATGGTAATATTTTCCCATTTCCACTGTGGAATGGGAAGTGGCTGCATCAGCCCAAACGTTTTCTTCCTTTTAGCTTTAACCTATTGGCAAATGGCACACCTACTCACATACTTGGCAATTTCCCATTGCATATGCCGAAATATGTGCTTCATCAAGAATTTCTTTCTTTAACTCCGCATTATTCGGCACATACTTTCTGCTTTCCTGCATAAGCATACCATCAGTTTATCGAATTCTGAAATCTTTCTTCTTCCCCTGATTCCTTGCTTAAATTATTTCCTGGGTCTCTTCATCATTCATCTGAGTCTCGAGCACACGATCAATTAAGATTGGCCTAACTTGAAAACTAGCAAGTAAGGCTTCCTCTCTATCTTCCACTCCTAACTCCACTCTAGTTGACCTCAAATCCGTAAGAAGAGGAACATGACAATCATAGATGGAATTAAGTCTAGCTGGAGGCTTCCTATTAAGTGCATCTGCCACTGCATTTGCACGACTAGTATGATATTCAAAGTTTGATATCTCACTCATTTTCATCCAAATTTCATGAAACCAGTACCAAATTGAAGCTCGTAACTTGAAGAATATTTCCTTACCTGTTTAAAGCCGCAAAGATCACGGGATCTCGTTGGAGAAATTCAAGAAAAACCAGCCAAACTTGAAACTCACAATCCTGACGTCCAAAACTAACCAGCGAGCTACCCCGAGCTTCGTGAAGACCTTCTAAAGCTCCCTGTGAGCTTAAAATCTTCTAAAAACTCATCGTTTGAACGTGCATGAATAGTGCCAATTTCGGGGTAGGGTTTTTCACAGGTTTTCCGAAGCTCCAAGTCCTAAAAATGGTATGGTTGAGTTCGTGATGACGAGATGAAAGTGATGGTACTACTCACGAGCTCAATCTGTGCAAAAATGGGTTGGTTTGAGGTTCGTCCGTACGTTTGTACGGATTTTCTGCAAAAATCCGAGAGGAAGAAGAAAGAGAGAGAAGGCACGAGAGAGAGGGAGAGTTTGTGGGTGTGTGTGTGGTCCACGTGGGTCACCAACCAACCAACGAAAACACTTTGAGT
Source organism: Malus domestica (assembly GCF_042453785.1). Classification (NCBI taxonomy): domain Eukaryota; kingdom Viridiplantae; phylum Streptophyta; class Magnoliopsida; order Rosales; family Rosaceae; genus Malus; species Malus domestica. The sequence goes on along the minus strand of NC_091661.1, from coordinate 4,466,154 downwards.
CCTAAGTGTTCCAAAATTTAGGAATTTTTTTTTAATTTGTCCAAATAAAACTCCACCCACATAACCACACAAAACGTCCAAGGGTAAATAAGTAATCTCACGCCATCAAAATTATATGTCTCGGGACGGGATGTGACACTACATCTCTGCAGGAATTTCATATATATAGGGGAAAATGACTGAATCCAAGGAGGAAAAGGTTTTGGCATTTTGAAATATTTAAGGACTCTAAAAATCAAGTAGAGAGTGTTGGAATGTGATTAGGATTTCTCCTTGCAACTAGAGATAAGAGAAGATAAGGTTGGATAAGATAAGAAAAGGTTGGATAAGATAATGTTCCTCTCCAACTAGGATTCTTCTTTCTTGTGTAATTCCTTGCCTTCCAAGCCCCAACTTTAATTTCTCTAAATTTTAGCACATGTCTAACACCATTTAAACACCAAAAACGTCCAGTCGATATGCTATCCACGCTTGCTATCCAATCCAAGTCCAAAACTGCTCCAAATTGCTCCATTTTGCCATTTATTGTCATCTTTAACAACTGGACGTACAATAATACGAAAATAACTTAAATTACTACAATAAATAGAAATTAACTAAATAAATGCAAAGAAATAAGATAACAAAGTAGCATAAATATGCTCTTTTCACATTGTTTTTTTATATAAAATGTACCCATTTTCTTTTTATATAAAACGTATCACCTTTTTTTGTATAAAATGTACCAACTTTTTGTTTGGAAAATGTATGTATAAAATTACCTATTGTTTGTATGTAAAATGTCATTAATATAAGTAATTACAAATCATGGGTGTTATTTAAGTATAATTTATTTTTTAATATTTTCAATCCGACAAATGATGGATTTTATTTAAAATCTTATTAATATAAATAAATAAAAATATCAAATGTTAATTTAAAAATTATAATAACCTACATAGAAAATGCATTATTGCATTAATTTTAGGGACTTCAATCAAATCTCAAAAACCAACAAGGTTTCAGTCCAAGAATGTTGATAAATAGGGACTGCATCCAAAATCACCTTTTTTTTTTTTTTTTCCTATTTTGATGTACAATAATGAGTTCAAATTTTTAGCACTAATCACATTTAGTTGAAAGTGAGATGTTTTAAATTTAATTCTCAGCTCATTGTGCAAAATAAAATATCGTTGTATAAAGAAATGGATTTTATACTCATTTAAGTTTGACCCTCATAACAAAATCTCTGACTCGTCATTGTATGTAAGTTTCCCTTCACATGATATTTATCATTACAAAAAAATGTCATGCTAGCTACCGTGACTGTACGATAATACTGTGTCTATCTGTAAGTTTTTCTTTTCCACACAACATTACATTATTAGATAGAAAATATTGGCGAATTCATGCTTTGAATGACATTAACAATTCCAGTGGTGGGTCGGTTTGACTGAAGTAATAACAAATGGAGAGAGACGTGGGGTGGACCCGTGGAGGGGACCATTTGCCCAATTATTCTATATTTTCAGTTGCAATCTCGTACTCTTTCTTTAACAATTCAGAAACACAGGATAAGACCACCTCTCTTCTCCCTCTTTTTTCTTTTCGTGTGTTGGTAATGCTGTTCCTCCCCCCATATTATATACATAAACACACACACACAGATATATATCTGCATTTGTAAATTTTTTTGAGTTGGGAGTTTTCATCAATTATCCATATATGAAAAACCAAGTTGATGAAATGAGCATTCCCCATTTGTTCAAATGCCCAATCAGTCTGGACTTGTTCAAAGACCCAGTCATTCTTTGCACAGGCCAAACGTACGACAGGTCGAGCATCGAAAAATGGCTGTCCGCAGGTAATCTCACATGTCCTGTCACAATGCAGAATCTTCACGATCCATCCATGGTGCCGAATCACACTCTTCGTCATTTCATCAATCAGTGGCTGCAGATGGGCAACCAATTTGATCCTCATTACTTGCAAACAATTGATTCTTTATCTTCACTCAAACGTGGCCTCGAATCTAGTGATGTGGGTACCTTGGAGAGCAAGGTTCAAGCGCTCGAGAAGATTCGAGCTTTTTCCCAGCTAGAATCGCCATCGAGAAATAATTTGCTGCTCCAGTTGGGATTCCTACCTTTACTATTGGAACTTGTGCTTGGAGGAGGACAAGCCGAACTGAAACAGAAACTCCGCAAGCAGTGGTACCACTATATAGAGTTTGTGGAGCAAGCGCTTTGTTGCATCGTAGCATTGCTGTCTCTCGGCGAATTGGAGTCGCTCAATATGCTTAGAGAAGAGAGTAAATTAGCAGCCTTCCAAGATTTATTCGCGCACGGGACCACCTTGATCAGGATGAGTTTGTGCCGGCTCATAGAGGCAGCATCAACGTCTCCAGAGACAAAAGGAGTGTGTTCTATGTTGGGAAAGAACAGCGAACTCTTGCATCAGTTATTGGCTCAGCTGCTTCACCAGAACTCAAATTCGGAGGATGGAGATGCTGCAATTAAAGCTGTATCAGCATTTTCTTCACTCGAAGAGAACAGAGAGTTTCTGGTCGAACAAGGCACAGTGGATGGACTCATTTCATACATAATTTCTAGCACAGAAAGACATGAAAAATCCTTGGCACCGTTGGCAATGGCCACACTGGAGAAGCTTTTAGGACTAGAGAGTGCAAGAGAGGCAGTGACTAGTAATCCGAACGGCATTCAAGCTCTTCTTAAGATGGTTTTTAGGGTATCAGATGATCATGGAGGCAGTGAGAGTGCCGTTGGCTCGCTCATAATTCTATGCAACGACTCTTTGCTGGCACGAGAAGAAGCAATTAGTGGCGGAGTGTTGACTCAGTTGCTATTGCTTCTTCAGAGCCAGTGCAGTGGTGGTACCAAAACAAAGGCGAGAAAGCTGCTCAAGCTCCTCAGAATTAAGTGGTCTCAGGAAGCAAACCAGCTTCTGTAGCTTCTGTATTACTTGGTCTCCATCTCCATGTGCAGACATTAAACTATCAAAGTACCAATATGTGTAATTCATAAAGCATGGAGACTAATGCAAATGATTCTCTGTTATTCCTTCTTGAATTAAGTTTTCTTTTAGTGTTCATATTTTTATGCTGTTTAGGGAAGTCTTTCGTAATAATATTATTTTGATTATTGATCTTTGCGTGGCTGAAGGATCCTTGCAGATCTCGTTTGCTCGTTTGTTTTGATGTGAGGGCATTTGGATCCACAACAAAATCCCAATGCTTACACATCTCAAGCATACACTAAATGGAAGAATAATTTATCACTTTGTGTTAAAACGACTCACAAAGGACATTTGTATTGAATATTTGAAAGTTCATGGTCAAACAACAAACACTCATAGGTCCACATTTTGCATGATGAGATGGTGTACCTTTTTACACAAAAGTAGGCGATGCTACATTACCTACCAATACCAAACAGAAGCACTCCATACTTCTTTCACTAGAGTCAAAAGTGGAGCACCTACATTTTTCGGTATTTTTTACAATGACTTAAGTTTTCTCAAACCTACTACATCCTGGGTTCAAACCCTCTCTTCTCCATTTAGTGTAGAATATCACTTGTATTAAAGTATGGTTATTGAAAGTAATTTTAGAAAATAGTCTCAAACAAAACAATTTCATATCATAAGTTTATTGAAATGATTTCGGCACACCTTTTTCTCCCCATTATAGGATTTATTTGATAAATAAATCAAATATTAATCAACCCAAATTTGGGTGATGGATTGATATAACATCTCGTAATTATCTTTATGATAATTAAAGGAAAATCAAGAGATATTCAGATTGGAATATGCTTGAGATTTTCATGGGCGTTTTAGTCATTGTTCCTTTTTCTCAACATATATATAAGGAGGCTTTGGGGAAGAGAGACACACAAGAAAATACAAGCATTTTCATGATTCATAATATTCTAGTTAGGTCTCTAGGGTGATCACCACAGCCCTAGGTCTTGGGAGGCGAAAAGCAAAGGGGCAGCTCAACATACCGTAGCGAACCCAACGACCTTCGAGGTTCTAGACGCACAAGGAGGTTTTACGCCTTGATTCATATTCGTAGGAGCGTGTTGAGATCCAAGCTTCCTCACGAGAGGTATAATTGTCCCTATACTTAGTTCATACTCTTCCAATAGTGGTAACAGAGCCACTCACACTATCCTCACACAATTGCACGATGTATTTATATATATTCTATGTTAGAAAGGTTGAAAACCCTCAAAAAATCAAAGAAATAATCAATTCCAACACAATTAGAAGCCCATAATTTGAAGGAAGGGAAATAATCTCACCTGAGATTGAGAACTAGAGCTCGAAGCTCTAGGGTTCCATGGTAGGTCGTTGCTCAATGCTTTGACGGTGCATGCAAGGGTATCACTAGGTTTCTCTCATCTCAGGGATTAAGATTTCAGGGTTTTAAAGTTCGATTCGCTTCGGTTTTGAAGAGAAAAGGGAGCGAGAGCTCTCAGAGCTCTAGAGAGAGAGAGAGTGAGAGTTTCCAAGAGTTGAAGAGAGAAGAATTTCAGAAATGAAGAGGGAGAGAGAGTGGGCCGGATGTGGGTTAAGTCCCACTTAAAATTATTTAAGTGAAATTACCCAATTGTCCTCCAAAGTTGTAAAATTAACAATTAAGCCTTCATGGTCTCAATTCATGGTTCGTTTTCAACGTTAAAGTAATAGATGAAAAATAAAATTATGAAACTTAAGAAAGTACGACGATTAAACATAAGGCATTTAATTGCCTACTACTAGAGTGGTGGTGGTGCCATGAGATGGGTTGCCCTTGACCTATGAGACAAAGACATTTAGAGCAGGGTTGTTGTTAGATGTCTAGTTAATTTTAGTGTTGAATATGATTTCTTCTGCACTCATGATTTTGGTAGAGTGATCTAGTTAGGAGGAATATGAGTTCACTCTTAATGAAAGCACCAATTGTTGGAACCAAATCTGTGAGTGGATATGCTTAAATCTGTGTACCTGTAAACAAACAAACAATTGTAGGTAAGCCAAAGATTGAGAGTGTGTTGGTTAAAGGCTCTCTAACGCTTAAGTTAGTAAGTAATATTAAGACTCAAGCAGTAGGCTATGGAATAAGTGTGCAGAATTGCATTACCAAAGATGAACCCTAGAATGATTTATTTATACAGTCGAGGAAGGGACCTTCTAGGTTAGGATAGTAGAATCCTTATTAAACCAAGGGAATTCTAGAGGATATCTAGGAAGTAGATATTGCAGCGTCTTAGGATTGTGGTTACTTGCGGCGCACACTAAACCTTAGATTCTAAGGACGCCAAGATTATAGGAAACCCGCTGATTCCTTACTAGATTGGGTTTCTGTATCTTGCGGAACAAGCATGGTCAATCTCAGTAATGTAGTTAGATTTCGCCCACTGATTCTGGAATAAGATCATAGCGGCATCTGGAAAAGTATGGTCCCACATATAGGAAAACTAGATGATTTCATAGTGCATCAGGTTTTTGTATCTTGCGGAACAAGCATGGTTAATCTGAACGAAGCACTTTGCCCACTGCTCCAGAATCGAATGATGGTAGTATCACTAATCTGTCTGTGCAACTTCGTTATGAAAGTTGTTGAGTCCATGATAAGACTTCTGAGGTAGTCGTATTCCGATCACCTTACTCCGTATCTAGAAAATCATGCTCTTACAATTACTTTATTATTTGATCTGGCATCAAGGAAGGATCTTTAAGGAGTCACCTTGGGTGTTTACAAGGGTTGGTTTTTAAAGGCTTAGCACTACAACCCTTCTTGAATATAGACCTGGCCACACTTTTATCGAGCCCATTTTGTAAAACTCTAATTTAAATCCAAAGGAAAGGCCTGTTATGCATAGAAGCGATATGATTGTTTGGGCTTTTACCCAATATTTTTTTTTTTTTGCACTCTTTTGGATAATGTATGAAAAGGAGTTTAAAACATAACCACATTTTAAATCAAATTTATTTCAAAAATAATTAGAAAGTATGATCTTGACTCTTAGAATTTAGTTGTAGTTACGAGCGACTTAACAGATTCTTCGATCTCAATCTATGACAAAAGTGAAATGTTTTCTAATGGATTTTTGAAATAAATGGTATAAGATGTGTAAACAATAATGTCAAAAACTACTTCACCCTTGTAGAAAATGGCTACCAAAAATGTTGTTGTTGATTTGACCAAAGGTGAAAAGTTGGTTGGAACCAGTTATGATATTTGGCATAAGAAGATCCAATATCTTCTCAATGAACAAGAGCTCTTGAAGCCCTTAGATGTTGTGATGGTTGAGCTTGACATTGAGAGAGATGGAACCACTACAGCTCAACATAAAGCTAGAGTAAGGTCTTATGAATCTTGGTTTAAGAAAGATTAAATTGTTCGTTTTACTATGTTTTACTATGTTAAGTAGCATGCATGATGATCTAATTGGTGAGGAAGAATCATACTTGACTGCAAAGAAGATGTGAAACTAGCTAAAATTTTCTTTCAGTGGCACCTCAACCACTATGCTGCAAAGTTTAGTGTTGAAGTTTGAGGTGTATAAGATGTGGTTTCCAAGCACTCTATATCTGAACATCTGAGAAAGATGTCTAGCATGATATAAGATTTGAAAGCTATTGGAAGTGTCATCACCAATGAGCAGCAATTTCAAGCTGTGATTAGGTTCATCTAGACTTATAGGGTGCCCTCCAACAGACCATGACACAATGATCAAATTAAGAACTTCTATGGCATATTGCGTCATGTTGAACTAGAAGGTGAGCGCCAAGATACTACCCAAGCTACAAACTTTTTGACTCAAGGTGAGTCTAAAATGGGGGGACCGGTTCAAGGGGAAAGGCAAAACCAAGATTGAGAGAGAGAAAGTAAAGCTTGCTCCTTAATCTAATAAGAGGAAGGCATGCAGAGGTACACATGGCAAGAAAGATGTATGCAAGTTAACTTCCTTTAACTATAAGAAGAAGAGACATTTTGCTCGTAATTGCATTAAGCTGAATAAAACGATCAACCCTTACCCTAGATCTGTCATTGTTTGTGTATGTTCGTACATACATGTTGCTCACACGTCCATTGATTGGATTGTAGGCACTGGAATAACCATACATGTGATGAGAGAGAAAGCAGGGTTAAAAAATTATCAATGCTTTCCAACTAAGTTACATTGGGTGTATGTGGGGTAAAGGAAGTCATACATAAGCTTTAGGAGTTGGTTCTTATTGACTTCAATTCACACTGGGTGCAAATTGTTTTTGCATAATACCTTGCACACATTTGGGATTCAATTTAATTTATGAATTGTTTTTGCATAATACCTTGCACACACTTGAGATGCAATTTAATTACCGCACTTTTCAATTAAGGATATTGTTTTAACTTAAGCTAACATACTCGACCCTGATATTCCCCGAACACCAGGGTAGGCACGTGCTGACCCTGATATTCCAAAATATTCTCCTAAGCATGATAAACATCAAGTGTAAATCTAATTTACTCATAAAACGTAACCATTAAATCATGCTTTTGATGTATGCATTTCTACTATTAAAACATGCATATTATAATAGGTCCACTCACAGATGCTTCGTCGTCGAAGAGCCACGCAAACTAGCGAAGACAGAAACGCCACAAATAATTGCCCCTAAGCCCATAAAGGGTCCAATTAATAAAACTCTATTCAAACGATTGAATTTAGGAAAATGGATGTTAAAAACGGATTCAGGACGTCGAATTACCCTAAGAAGAGTCCACGGTAAATTTAAAAAAAGTCAACAAAAGCCAACACAAGAATATTCTAGAGATTATTCCAGGAATATTCCTTGGAACATTCCAACTGGGTCAAACAGGCCAAGTCAAACAGATCCGGGTCTAGGGTTTAGGTAGGACCGGGATGGGTTCCTAGGTTAGGCCTAGGGATTCTTTTTTTGGGTTATAGGCTCGTGGCTTGGCCTGAGTTCAGAAGGGCCTAAGGCCCGAGTCAAAACGGCCCAAGGGCCAGGGTTTGAAAGGGTTTGGACTTGGGTTTGAAGTGGGTTGGGCTTGCCGATTGGGCTGCTTCCATGGCGTAATCCTTTGGGTTTGAAAGAGTTCTAATCGCCCACTGCCTCGCTAAAAGGAACCTAATGGATCGTACACCGTGTAAGGTAGAGATTGAAGAAACAACGGAGATGAGTAAGGATAATTAAATGGTTTAATTATTTATGGCAAGGATTAATTAATATGTTAATTAATCAAATGAATAAAGTTCGTTAAAGACCTCGGGCTAGTTTTGGGCCTCAAAACCCAATCGGCTTTGAACGTCAAACCCATTGACTTAAGTTGTATGACAACTTAATGACTAATAATTCACAAAGGCCCAAACAGCCCAATAAAACCCTATGGCCGGCCGTATTGATAAAGGAGTGGGTTTTGGACTTATTACAAGTTTGCCACTCCAATGAAGGTAGGTATAAATGTGACTTTATAGACTTTTCTTCATTAGGGTTTCTTTTGGAGAAAAGATGAGAACACAATGTCTCTCCCTTTCTCTCTAGGAGGCCGGCCCCATTGGAGGAGATTAGCTAGCAACCTTCCCTCCTCCAAGGTCACTCATCTATTCTTCGAGTCTCTCCTTGGTGTGGAAAAATTAGAGGTTCTCAACTTTGGGAACTTGGAGAATCCTTTCAACCATCCTCATCCTAGAAATCCATGGAGCTAAGAAGTATGGAATAAAGGCCCTCTCCTTGGGTGATTAGCCTTTGCTTATGCAAAGAGGAATCAACAAAGGTATAAAATTTCTCAAGTCACTTTGTTTTGAGTTGAGTCTTGGTTCACCCTTCTACTAGGCTTTGAATTTCATGGGTAATGTTTTGTTTTTGAGTGCATACAAGCATGATTCCGCCTTTAATTGTTAATTGCATGTCATAGATGTTGCTCAAATGAACATGTTTTTCACAAAATTTCCTTCAAAACCAAAGGTGGGCCCCTCTTGGGCACACCTATTTAAGACCCAAAAACAATATTTTAAACAAATAAAACCCAACCAAAGTGAAAATACAAAAATACCCTTCCGTTCCATAAATTTACGGAAGAGGCTGTTACATAAGCCTATCTAGACTGGTGATCTATATGGATCAAGTTGAAATTGGATATGATCCAATAAAGAATGATTTTGTATGCTTGGATTTAGTTGTTTCTTGTTCTCTATTTCTTTAGTAACTGTTGTAAAACATGTTAATTTTGAAACATGGCATTCTAGACTAGGGCATATGTGAAGTCTAGTCTTATTATTTGGCTGCCCTTGTCAAATGTTGTAAATTGTACCACACATGCTCTAGTTAGATTTAGGATTAAATTCCTACTATGGGATCATGCTGCTAGAAATATCACTTTAAGAACTTAACTTCTCTTATCAAAAGGTTTGTTCATTCAGATGCCTTTCATGCTATTATTTCTAGTTCATTTTGTCTAGTGGTTCTATCTAGCCAAAACTTCTCGTTGCTTTCACGCGAGTTGGGCACACACTTTAAGACAACCCGCATAAGCTTTCTGACAACTTTTCATCCAAGAGTGTTTTTCAACCCTAGATCTTTCCAAATTGATTTTGCACATGAAACGTGGCTTTTCTGGTACCCTTTCTGTTTGAACATCAAACCCTCTTGAAAAGATCAATCTAGGGTTCATTTGTTTTTAGGGTTTGAGATTGGAAAATTTTTGAAAGCTTTATTTTTCATCTCCATCTCATATCTCCTAGGAGCATCAAGCATATTTTATGGGTAATGTTCTTCATCTAATATTTCTAAATCTATCTTTGAAATTGCTTGCTTAAATTCGTTTTATATGCTCATTTGTTTAGCTTTAAGCTACCTCTTGTGTTCTTCATTGAAACCCTAGCCACAAAACCATGTTCATAAATCAAACACCCAATTATTGCATATTAGGGTAGCATTGTCTTCATGGTTTTGTTTTAATTTTGTGGTCACGTTTTTCAAGTTTCAAATCTTTAAACTGGCCTCTTTTTGGATTCGCGTCAGTTGCATCTTTCAAGTGTTTGACTAGTGAAACTGACTAGACATCAAATCCAGATTTGCATCAACTTCATCCTAACAACATTTACATAAGTTGATTTGATTTTAGTGCCACAAGGTGAAGAGCTCAGGATGACCTGCCACTTCGTGAAGGCCGAAGGAATCCATCTCGTGAAAGGTAAGGTTGCACAAAGGTAAAGCTGCTCCGTAGATAGGGATCTAGGAATTGAGCTTGTGTGGTCTTTGTATGAACCTTGATTTCACTAGTGGATTGGACTCGGTGGAGAGTCCCCAGTTTCTTAACCTAGAGGTGGGTTTTTTTCCGGCAAAAGAACTTCATGCGTTCTTTGTCTCTTAAGCTTGTCCACATATCTTATTTACTGGCATATGTTTCATGCACCCTATTAATTGTTATTTGATATGTGTTAGAGACTAAGTTTACACTGCATATTATGAGCAATGAACTAATTTGTTGTTGACTAAGATAACTCGTAGTGAACTAAGTTTCATTCATAGGTTTGCGTTTGATTAACTGACGAATCCGTACTGAGTTGACTGGTGGGCTTGACCAGTCAAACCAACACACTTTAATTCATAATTGCTTTGTTATTGTTGTTCGGATAATGAACCAATATGTAAATGTGTTCAAGCTTAGGAATTATTGTTGTGAAACTAATCTGGGCATACTCTGATTAGTTGAACGTATTGGTCAATTAGGTTTTGTTCTTACAACTGCACTTTATATCACAGACTAACTTGTGACTAGTTGACTAGCTCATTTGACTAGTTTAATGTGCAAAGTTAATTTTTATTTGCAGGATATTCCGCCTAATACCCAATTTCAGCATATAAGACTAAGATAGAATGACTAGGTTAGTTAAAGAATGCCTCATGAGCTCACTTACTATTATCAATCTACTTGTATGTGAGCCTTGTTTGGTTGGAAAAATAGTTAGAAAGCCTTTTGAAAAGGTTATTTGAGCTACTCAACCATTAGAGTTGATCCACTCTAACATCTGTGGACCAATGAGTGTGAAGGCCTGTCATGGTACCTCTTGCTTTTGAACTGTGATCGACATTACACACAATATGGTTATGTGTATTTGATGACTCATTGGTATGAAGCTTTGGATTGCTTCAAACGTAGCTGAGGTTGAGAATAAAAAAAGGAAGACTGTAAAACTCTCCAGACTGATTGTGGATGAGAGTATTATTCTGATCAATTCAAGGTTTTTGTTGAAAGTAAAGGGATACACAGATAACTTTTTGTTCCCTACACACCATAACAAAATGATGTGGCTGAAAGGAGAAATAGAACTTTATTAGAGATGTTGAGGTTTATGACGGCGCAAGAAAATCTCCCCTTATCTTTCTAGAGTGATGCATTGTTAACTACGATATATACTTAACGGTGTGCCTTCAAACGGTTTTCTCGACCCCATATGAACTTTGGAATGGTGAAAAACCCAATCCAGTTTTGCATGTATGGGATTGTGCTGGTTTGTTCATTATTCATCATATAAGTTCGGATAGTTAGGTTCTATAGCAAATAAACATACCTTTATAGATTTTGTGAAAATTCAAAAGGTTATGTGATGTATGGTGAACACCCAGATGGAGGGATAACCAAGATCAAGTGACAAGATGTAGAATTCATAGAGAATGACTTCCCAAAGCATCGAGATACTATCAAAAACCTTGGAGAAAGATGAAGAACTCACGACATCTTTAAACAAATGAGGGAAATTAATTTTCAATTCGTTAGTCATTGAAGAAGATGTGTGAGCACTTCGTCTGAGTAGGTGTACACAACCTAGTCGGAGTGTACCCATGGACGCTAAAGAGAATACACCCACCTATGGAAGCGTACCCTCTAGAACTCAAGGTCATACAGTTTGAAGGAGCTAAAGAGGCCACATTCCCAAGCGTCATTTTGAGGTTGATGGGGAAGTCTACATTTCCATACCTTCAGAGGAAGATGAAGCTTCTTCTTATAAAGAAGCGTTGTCTTCAACTGCCAAAGGTTTGGTTCCTTCAATAGATTGCGGCCCCAACACAACCAATTTCACTGAAAAAGCCCGGATGCTTACCTAAGTACATATTTACTCATCAGGAGGTAGAATCCTTCTCGGATTCGCAGATGATTCACAAGAAAGCCTAGCTGGATTCTGGGGACTAAGACAGGGACGAATTAAAGGTTAAAACCCTGGAATTTCTCGCTCAAATTTAATATGCATGGTACATAAATTGTACCTAATATTTAATGGAGGCTAAATCGAGTCCAAGGCACCTCAATTTTGTCGAGTTTTAGCTCAGATTTGATGAGACCTTGCCGGATTTATTCACAGAAAACCAGGGGTTCAACAACAAAGATACGAACACATCATAGAATTCACGATTTTAACTTGATTTAACACTAATAGGTTCAGAGATTTAACACCAATAGGTTCGGAGGGTTACCTAAACTCAGACATCACCACCTAAGGTGGATTCACACTCGAACTCGACGGAACAAGCCGGAGTTCACTACCGGATATCTTGTTATCAAGCTTAGAAACATGCATGGGTTATTAAAGTTCGATTTCTAACCTAATTTCACACAAAGAAGCAGTATTCCTCACCTAGGATTGCAGATAGTCAAGCCCACGTACGATTGACGGCACGGTTGCCAGATTTTGACTTGAGTTCACCGGAGAACTCACTGAGCATAGAGGGCTCAGTTTTCCCCTCTCGCATGCCACTATTCAAACATGCAATTATAGTACTATGATTGTCAGGTTTCATAGAGTAAGAATTTGTAAGTATTGGTATGAGATTTGAATTGGCAAATTGGGTGGTAGCGAGTATGGTTTCACAGTGGTGTTCGAAACTAGAAAGAGAAATGGAGATGGTTGCAAAGGAAATGGGTTAGATAGAGGAGTGCTTCAGCAAATGGTGGAAAAGATTGGACCGAGAGTGGAGTTAGCTCACTTGGTCACATGGAAATTACCCATTTGCCCCCTAACATTTGAAAATCATAATTAAAGTTCCACAACTTTGAATTCAATTCTACTTTTGCCTATGTACCCATAAGTACAGAAACTAATTTAATAAAATAGGAAAAATATGAGAAATTGAAATTTAGCTCAGAGGTCCATAATTACTCAAGGCACCCAACTTGGGGCATTTTGGTTATTTCGCATCCTTTAGAAATAAAATATGATATATTAAGGTATGGTTGTTGTAACACATGTGGTGAAATTTGACTCTATTTGCCTCATTTTAGCTATTGTGGCTCAACTAGATTTGAAACTTTACCAAATGAATGTTAAGACAACATTTCTTAATAGTGAACTAGACGAGGAGATCTACATGAATCAACCTCTAGGCTTTGAGGTTAAGGGACAAGAGCGTAAAGTAGGGATCGTTCTAGGCCGGGGATTAGGAGGGATGCTAATCAACACAAATTAAACTTAAACACTGAAAACTAAACTAGACTAACACAAAATACGAACTGAGGAGGTTTTTGACGAATTTTAAGAAACAAAAGTAAATAGCAGCAATTAAATTGAGTTGTAAAGGGAATATGGGTGAAAAGCTAGCTAGAGGATTCTTCTCCACACATGAAACATATGCATACAAATCAATTTCAGTTATTCTTTCTATAAACCATGAATGACAATGCCTCAAATTAATTGTGAACAGCACTCATTAACTCTCAGATTTTCCTAAGTTCATTGAATTGGACTCAGCGACGCAACCAAATTATCCTTCTCAAGTTCCCTAACTATGAAAAGCATGATAGAGACACATATCAAATGTCATTAAGTTCTGTGAAAATCATAAACATTTGACAAGGCATTCGTAACTATGAATTGCCTGATACTCCTACTAAGAATTTACTTAACACAATCATGACTAATGACTTTTACTACTTATAAATATAAGTTCATAACGATTAGGTGAAATTCCCTTATATTCTAGCATCAAATCCCTGTATGCAAACTAAGTGTGCACCTTTAATCAACACACAAGAATAAGTTCTTAATAAAACAGATAAGTAAATCACATTCATGTTTTATGAAACAATAACTGGATGTAATCAATTCATATAAAACATATGTTCATGGCTTCGAATTCTCCTTTAGCCAAAAAGAAATTTAGTTACACATGTTCGTCATAGTTGAAAAGCAATCTAAAATAAACATGGAAACTAACATAAGGATAGAAAGAACTCTGGAATCCCCATCACTCCAATGGCAGATTTAGCACAATCCTTAGATGCAGGTGCACGACACTCCTCATCCTCTCCTTCCTTGCAAGCACAAGTCACTCTTTCCCCCAAAAAACTTGCGACACTCTCTATATTTTTCTCCTCTCCCCCCTGAAAGTTGCGGCAATAAGTAGTATTTATAGGTAGGGGCACGACACAATTTGTGGAAGAAAATGATTTGGTTATTTGCAGGAAGTGGTTTAATGTGATAAGGAATCCCCCTTGCAGCTAGGGATAAGGTAAAGTAGGATTAGGATTAGGATAGGATAAGATAAGGTTTGTTAAGGATAAGGTTGGATAAGATAAGATTGGATAAGGTTTCCCTTTAATTTCTGATTCCTTGTCTTCCAAGCCTCAATCCTAATTCTTCCAGATTGCAGCACATTCCTAGCCTCATTTGACCACAAAAATGTCCATCCCAAGTGCTCCCTTTAGCCACGCATGCTATCCAATCCAAGTCCAAAACTGCCCCAAATTGCTCCATTTAGCCATTTATTGTCATCTTTCCCAATTGGACCTACAATAATACGAAAATAACTTAAATAATGATAATAAATGGAAATTAACTAAGAAAATGCAAAGAAATAAGATAACAAAGTCGCATAAATATGCTCCTATCAAATTCCCCCACACTTAGCTTTTGCTAGTCCCCGAGCAAAACAAAGAAAACAAAACAAAACCTAAACCTTCCAACAATTGCCTCAGGGATTTCCAATGAAACATGACATGTTAAAAATCACTACCCTCATAGATTTTAGCCATCCTTACCATTGAGCTTATACTTAAGCACAGTAACCACTCACTAGCTCGCATTTAATCAATTAAAACAACATTTTGAATGTAGTAACATGCCTTAGAGAATTCACTCACTTCCTCATCGGATATACTCTATATTTTCACACAGATTTTCTGACTACACTCCCTATACTAAGTATATGTGAGAAGAATGATGTAAACATGTAGACTAGCACTCACATATGTTATATCAAAGAAGGCACTTTCTGAAATTATGAATACAAACATGTATATGATCTCAATAACGAATGCCACTACTTAGAAGCGAGAACCAGGGATTCCATATGCTCGTACTAATTTCAAACTCCACATATTGAAACATATAACAATCAAGATAAAAGTCTAAGGGTTGTAATGGGGCTAAGGTATTGGCTAACAAAGAAAGGTCAGAGATAAACAAAGGTTCTTAAAGTGATAGTAAGCAAAGTAATGAAATCAACAACTAGAATTCACTTTTGATTGCAGCATCCAACTCTAAACACAAAGGGAAGATTCATACAACTTTAGGGTCAGATTCACATTTTTGGACCCTTCTTCAACAACCAACACTTATGAACTCATTCTCACTTGTTTCAACCTCTTTTTTTTCTTTTCTCAACTTTTTTTCATCTTCTTTCTTTTCTGTTTCTTTTTCAACGTTTTTCTTCTTCCTTTTTTTTAAAAAAAAAAAAACATAAAACATAAGCACTACTTCACCGAATTCAAAAGAACAAATCCTTCCCCCACACTTATTTTTCTGCAAATCGTAGATCAAAAGGAATTCCCAATAAGTCGTGCTTCACTATTCTTTAAGAACAAGGGTATGGATATTCCTATACTAGGCTAGGTAGGGATAATGCAGGCTAACAAAGAAAATAGGCTTAATAAGGCTCAAAGGGGTTCAACCTACGATACATATGCAAGGGATAAGGCTTTTTGGTTCTGGTCGTAACTAAACAACTTCATCTTCTAATTTGTTATGCAATCAATATTATGCTTTGAACGAAACTGGCATGAGTTCTAGTATTTGGAACTAAAATTATGAAAAAGCATTCTAAGTAGCAACCAAGCAAAGAAATAATGAGATCATGCAATGACTTTAGAAAACAAGAAATCACAGATTAATAACTCTCTAAACAAAGAATAGGCTCAAGTCTCACAAGGTTGTAGCATTAGTTTGAGTTTCTTCCTTTAAGCATGTTACAAAAACTGATTTTTTCTTTGTGATTGCATGTGAATTCGTAAATGATAACTACAACTAAATATTAACCAAAGAGCATATCAAACTTCCACCCATGTTTGCAACTTTCTTTAATAGTCATGCAATTAAAAACCAAATCCTCATCATTGTGTTGGAAGGTACCCTAAGACACAAACAAGCAACAAAAAACGACTCTTTTTGGTATTTTCTCAAACATTTTCCGATTTTTTTTATGACACAAAAACACTTTAAAACAGTGAATAACAACATTAGTAGTGATAGGTGGTGAAATTCGAAAATAAGTCACGAAAAGCAATCTGTTTAACACCCAAAACTTAAACCAAATATTGTCCTCAATGTTTCAAAAATAAACTTAATCAAGAAAGCAACAAAACATAACTAGCAAACAAGACAATTATGGCAAAGGAAATATAAGAAAGAAAAGGATAAAAGAGAGCAAATCTGGTTGTAGGAGCCGAAAAGTCCATTGTTTCTTTGGTTGAACACATGGATTGTGACACATCTCGACTCGGAATGTCCACTAGGATTCCGAAACGAGCTGTGTTGGCCGACATATGGAAGGTGACGAAGCCATAAAGTGTGATGATGTGGAAAAATGTGAATAAATTTGAACCTAAGAGTGCCTAAATACCAGAGTGCGCTGGTGAGCAGGAATGAACAAACTTCACGCGTGACGTTAGAGCATAAGTAAGTACAGTAGAATGGATAAGGATTATACCCTCAAAAGTAACCACCTATCCTGAGATTTGCCAAGAATCCTCGTCGATACGATCTTCCAGCAAATTAAACCTGAAGGGGCGCAAAACAGAAAGTGTGAGTGGGCAGAAGCAAAGCCTTTAAAAAACCATGTCAATTATTAAAGGTTACTCTCGCTGTAAAACCTGTATAATTTCCCATAAAATAGAATATATACATATATCGAAACCATAATCAAATTAGCAAAATCCATATATATGCCATGTCAAATATCTCAGCATCAATAACGAGCAGACCAGGTGAAGTAAATCAATGAAAGTAATATGTCAGCTGAATCCACCTATTATGGCCTGTACGGCTAAACCCATAGCTCATCAAGTATACCTGCACACGATTCGGAACCATCTATAGTGGTCTGTACGATATGACTGGGTGTAAATAAATACGCTCAAGTACTACGATCATTTTGAAGGAGGGTTTAAATGGGTTCTAATTAACACCGAATCAAGTTGCCAAAGTCTAGGTACAAACCTAGGGTTCATTCTTCCACCTTGGCAAAAGGTTTGAAGTTCACTAACTAAATGATTGATTGGCTAATTCCCTACTCGATACACGTTAAATTCTTCCAATTCTTCCAAATGGTCGAAATTATTCGAAAAGACGCAAGGAAACTAGTGCATATGAGAAAGTATACCTACACACGAGTCGGAACCATCTATAGTGGTCTGTACGACATGACTGGGTGTAAATAAATACGCTCAAGTACTATGATCATTTAGAAGTAGGTTTTAAATGGGTTCTAATCGACATCGAATCAAGTTGCCAAAGTCTAGGTACAAACCTAAGGCTCATTCTTCCACCTGAGCAAAAGGTTTGAAGTTCCCTACCTAAATGATTGATTGGGTAATTCCCTACTCGATACGTTTTAGTAACTAAATTCTTCCAAATGGTAGAAATTACTCTAAATGACACAGGGAAACTAGTGAATATGAGAAAGTATATCGATGATAATATCTCAGGTGAGGCTTTGGAATACGACGCCTGAATGTACGTCCTCAAAACGTACCATAATATTTCCTTTCACCATGCCACATGCTAATAGGTCTTCACAACTTTCTCGATACACCACTCACTATAATAGTGAGAAGATAACTCGTACTTTAACTCTCTTATCTACCTGTAGAAGTGATCCAGAAGGTGGCTAGCCGAAAAGATTCCATTTACCTAGATAGGTGATAAGGTAGAAACAACTATGAGTTTACTGTCCAAATACAAAGCCTACTCCTAACTTTTCAAAATTAGTTCTTCGGCTTCAACAGTCAATGTTAATCAATCTATTAGTTGTGCCCTTAATTGACGCATATACGATAATTTTTAATATTGTTCGCTACACTGGAACTGTAAATCGGGGTTCTGGCACAAGGGTATCACTTCCAAATACTAGCATGTCTCCAGTATCATAAATCATACCGCCTGAATCCTGGTTGACAGTTCATGGATATCGGACAATATCGTCACTTAGTAGCACCACTATAGGCTGATCACAGACTAGAGCCCCGCTTAGGTGATGGTTTTTGGACAACTAATAAGGAATGGGTCATCTGATAGGGTTCCATAATTCTAGGGGGAAAAATACTCACTATCTCAAAGAGTTTGCACCACTCATCGGTCTAACAACTCGCACTTCGGTGCCTATACTCATCGAAATGACGAGTATATCACCAAAAGAAATTCGAAAACTAGAATTGGTTAGGATTCCTAAAGCCAGAAAGGGAAATTTACTAATACTCTACTTTAAAATGAGTTTAAACGAAATTGACCTTTCTCCTAAAGATCTGAAATGATAACTAATGGTTAAGGAGATTAGTACCATCGGGGACCAAAAATGGTTGTTCCCCTGGTGTTCTGATGTCAAGTGCTATCTTTTTAGCACCCTACTGTCCCCCAAGACAATTTTGGAATCTTGACGAAGTAAGCTTTGTAGAAATCCTACTAAATAGTATACTGATGGGTAATGCAAAGGAATCAAAATCATTTATGGTTTCCTATCTTGAAAAGATTGATAATGATGGTTCAAAAATAATGATGGAATTGATTTATAGCTCCCTCGTGATACACCGACATTGATACATTAATCCTGCTTTAAGACCATAAACCAGTCTCAAATCTCCATTTTCCTTGGCAGGAAACTTATGCTCTGATACAAAACTAACACACCCCAACCCGGAATGTCCACTAGGACTCCAAAACGAGCTGTTCTGGCCGACACCTGGAAGGTGACGAAGCCATAAAGTGTGATGATGTGGAAAAATGTGAATAAATTTGAACCTAAGAGTGCCTAAATACAAGAGTACGCTGGTGAACAGGAATGAACCAACTTCACACGTGACGTTAGAGCATAAGTAAGTACAGTAGAATGGATAAGGATTATACCTTCAAAAGTAACCACCTATCCTGAAATTTGCCAAGAATCCTCGTTGATACGAACTTTTAGCAAATTAAATCTGGAGGGGCGCAAAACAGAAAGTGTGAGTGGGCAAAAACAAAGCTTTTCAAAAACCATTTCAATTATTAAAGGTAGTAACCCCTCGGCATAAAACCTGTATAATTTCCCAGACAATAGAATATATATACATATATCGAAACCATACTCGAATTAGCAAAATCCACATATATGCCATGTCAAATATCTCAGCATCAATAACGAGTAGACCAGGTGAAGTAAATCAATGAAAGTAATATGTTAGCCAGATCCACCTTGCATAGCATGTACGGCTGAACCCATAGCTCATCAAGTATACATGCACACGAGTCGGAACCACCTATAGTGGTCTATACGACAGGACTGAGTGTAAATAAATACGCTCAAGTGATATGATCTGTTCGAAGTAGGGTTTAAATGGGTTCTAATCGCAACCTGATCAAGTTGCCAAAGTCTAGGTACAAACCTAGGTACAAACCTAGGGTTCAGTCTTTCACCTTAGCAAAAGGTTTGAAGTTCCCTAAGTAAATGATTGATTGGGTAATTCCCTACTCGATACGCGTTAGTAACTAAATTCTTCCAAATGGTAGAAATTACTCGAAAGGACGCAAAGAAACTAGTGAATATGAGAAAGTAGATCGATGATAATATCTCAGGTATGGCTTTGGAATATGATGCCTGAATGTACGTCCTCAAAACATACCATAATATTTCCTTTCACCACTCCACATGCTAATAGGTCTTCACAACTTTCTCGATACACCACTCACTCTAACAATGAGAAGTTAACTCATACTTCGACTCTCCTATCTACCCGTGGAAGTGATCCAGAATGTGGCTAGCCGAAGAGATTATGTTTACCTACATAGGTGATAAGGTAGAAACAACTATGAGTTTACTGTCCTAATACAAAGTTTGCTCCTAACTTTCCGAAATTTAGTTCTCCGGCTTCAACAATCACTGTTAATCAATCTCTTAGTCATGCTGCTAATTGATGCATATACTATAATTTTTAATATTGTTCGCTAACCTGAAACTGTAAATCGGCGTTCCAGAATAAGGGTATTACTTCGAGATACTAGCATGTCTCTAGTATCATAAATCATACCGCCTGAATACTAGTTGACAGTTCATGGATATCGGACAATATCGTCACTTAGTAGCACTACTATAGGCTGATTACAGACTAGAGCCCGCTCGGGTGATGGTTTTTGGACAACTAATAAGGAATGGGTCCTTTGATAGGGTTCCATAATTCTAAGGGGAAAAATACTCACTATCTCAAAGATTTTGCATCACTCATCGGTCTAACAACTCGCACTTCGGTGCCTATACTCATCGAAATGACAAGTATATCACCAAAAGAAATTCGCAAAATAGAATTGGTTAGGATTCCCAAAGCCAGAAAGGGAAATTTACTAATACTCTACTTTAAAACGAGTTTAAATGGAAATCGATCTTTCTCTTAAAGATCTGAAATGATAACTAATGGTTAAGGAGATTAGTACTATCGGGGACTAAAAACGATTGTTCCTCTGATGTTCTGATGTTAACTGTCCCTCAAGACAATTTTGGTATCTTGACAAAGTAAGCTTCGTAGAAATCGTACTAAATGGTATACTAATGGGAACTGCCAAGGAATCAATATCAATTATGGTTTCCTATCTCGAAAAGATTGATAATGATGGTTCAAAAATAATGAAGGAATTGATTTATAGGTCCCTGGTGATACACCATTCATTAACCCTACTTTAAGACCATCAACCAGTCTCAAATCACCATCTTCCTTGGCAGGAAAGTTCTTCGCTTTAAGTCTAAAAACGTTCGCCAAAGTGACCTTGTAAAATATCGTCAAGATGGCAAAACTGCCCAAAACTTAAGAAAAGCTACCACATTTTTTGTAATCGACGAGGTGGCATGTTTCGAAGATTAGAATCAAGAACATAAAGTGCTTTCATCATGCGTGTGATGAATGCAATACTACCCAACTTATACTCTGATACCAAACTAACACACCCCGACCCGGAATGTCCACTAGGACACCATAACGAGCAGTGTTGGCCGACACCTGGAAGGTGACGAAGCCAGCCATAAAGTGTGATGATGTGGAAAAATGTGAATAAATTTGAACCTAAGAGTGCCTAAATACCAGAGTGCGTTGGTGAGCAGGAATGAACCCACTTCACGCATGACATTAAAGCATAAGTAAGTACAGTAGAATGTATAAGGATTATACCCTCAAAAGTAACCACATATCCTGAGATTTGCCAAGAATCCTCGTCTATACGAACTTTCAGCAAATTAAACCTGGAGGGGCGCAAAACAGAAAGTGTGAGTGGGCAAAAACAAAGCCTATCAAAAACCATTTCAATTATTAAAGGCATTAATCCTTCGCCGTAAAACCTGTATAATTTCCCTTAAAATAGAATATATACATATATCAAAAACATACTCGAATTAGCAAAATCCACATATATGTCATGTCAAATATCTCAGCATCAATAACGAGTAGACCAGGTGAAGTAAATCAATGAAAGTAATATATCAACTGGATCCACCTATTGTGACCTGTACGGCTGAACCCATAGCTTATCAAGTATACCTGCACACAAGTCGGAACCACCTATAGTGGTCTGTACGGCAGGACTAGGTGTAAATAAATACGCTCAAGTGCTACAATCACATGAAGACTGTGCGAATAATCACGGGTCACCTACGAGTCGAAACCACCTATAGTGTGGTGCAGAAGGTGAACATCACATGAAGGCATTTGCACCGGGGTGCAGGTTTATGAGTTCTCAATGCATCTCAACATACTCATCAATTCACATAAACAATCTACAACTCACATGGTACTTACCTGAGCATCCACAGCATCAAATCACATTTATGCATACTATACTAATTCATAGTCTAAGCATAAATCAATAGGCATGGCATTTCAAAGCATAAACACATTTTCTGGGAAAAATACCAAGTATATAAGTATATACTGAAAACCAAAAGCCCACTCACCTGGAGTTCACACTACAACTCCCTAGCACAACCATAGAGGCGTCACGAACGATTGGCGCCTAGAACAATTATGAAATCATAACTCAAAATTCTTATCAATAAAATATGTAACTTACATAACACACATCCCTACGTCGTTCAATTCGGAAGATCCGCATCACAAATTTCCCATCCCTTACTTCCAAAGATCCACATTATACTTCTAGAACAACAACTTAAAGTTCCCTTATGATCCAACGGTCGGATTTCTGCCGATTGCCAAAACCAAGTGGCGGTTAACATTTTATTTTATAAACTTACAAATCCAATTCGGGAAAATTTGTATATCATATTCCTGATCCGTAAGTTCCTATGGTCCTCAAATATTACGTACTATAACATATTAAAGTTTGGTGACGATCCGACAGTCGGGTCATCGATTCATATAATAACCTATTAATGTAACGTAGAGAATTTAGGTTCCAACAATCAATCTACGTCATACAATTACCAAAACTAAGCTTAAGGCATCTAATTTAGCCTAAGGATAACATCGATGGCCCATTGGCCACGCTCTGCCGCCCCGACTCGCCGCAAAATTCAACTATTTCTAAACATTACCAAATGTTACAGAATTGTAGATTTAAATGAGTAGAGTAAACTTTATACCTGTGGCCAAGTCTAATTTGGCCTGGAAGGGCTTTAACTTACCTCAAACCCGCTGGGACTCGATTCGACCTCCAAACTTGCTCCGACTCCTCAACCACTGCTTGGGCCTTATTCCTAGGTTCTAGGAAAGTCTAATGGTTGTGGTAATTGAAGGAAAACATTTCACAAATTGTGGATTTCGAGCAAAAGTCTCACTGCACCCACCACCGATTTTTGAACAATTTACCACCAAATTCATCCTAACTGTGGGTGGAACTGGAAGAGGGAAGGTTATGGAGTAGGTTGTAAGTAGTGGGAAGGTTTGAATTGCCGAAAAAATGACGGTGAACCGTTGAGAAATGGGCAGAACGAGTCAGGTCGAAGGCTTGCACGGGCCAACCTGTGTCACCCCCTTCTTCTTCTCTTCTTTCCCCACCTTTCTTCTGTTTCTGATTGGTGACTCCCATCACTCTCTCCTCCCAATTGGTATGTCCCTCTCTTCTCTGATTGGGCAACCAATACCCTTTCCTCTTTCTCCCATCTTCCTCCCGCTTCTTCTTCTCCTTCTTTTATTCCTTCATTACTCTCAAATAAACTTATAGTAATAATAATAATAATAATAATAATAATAATAAATGGAAATCCCTTAGAAACATAATTTTCAAATTTGTGACTCCATGAAACCTCACGGATCATTTGGCGTCTATGCGTTCGTATCATTGAGTACTACGCAAATACATTAAAAAAATAAGTCGTATGTCTCACTAAACGTTGGCCAATGGAAGTCAAAACCCTCGCCTCTAAGGGCATTTTTGTAAAATCATGCTTTTAAAATTTGTAAAAACATAAAATTAGGGACGGGTCATCATAATCTACCCACTTTCAAAAAATTTCGTCCCCGAAATTTGAAATCAATTGTCATACATAAAATTGACACACCCCGACCTGGAAAGGTCAAAGCATGCTGGCCGTCACCGTGAGGTGACGTAACCATAAGGGTAAGTGATGCAAAAAGTGAATAAAATTAAAACTAATTAGGACTAAATAGTAAAAGAGTGCGCAATTCGTGGGTTGAACCCACTGCAATTATTCAGAGCGTAATAGACAGTGAGACTACGAAAGAGTAGTCAAGGCAACCAAAGTACACTTATTACATAGTAGTGATAAGTTCATACGTCTAAACAGAAGGAAATGTCAGAACTGCCGTGATTCCTCGAGTGCCACAGAGAGTACAACTATCTAGGTCCTGAAGGGGCAAAAAACAAGGTTGAGTGGGTCAGTAAAACAATGTTTATAAGAAAACCTTTATCTTTGAATATACTAACCCCTCGCCGTAAAACAAGTATAGTTTCCTCAAAACATACTACGTAAGTATGAAAATCCAATATATATCAACCATATAACCAGAATTATGCCAAGTTAATGATGTATCATATGCCACAATAATAATCAAGTGATAATCAATACAACTAAGTGCTCATCCATCTAAGCTGACACACAAGTTCGGACAGATGGTTTCTGACACAAACAGGACTGGGTGTAATCAATATGCTCTAGTACTACGATCACGTGAAAACTGGTGCAAAAGCACATCACATACAAGTCGGATCGCCTAATGCAATCTACCTGACAAGACTGGCACCTAAACTTGGATCCAAGGTGAGCGAACGGTGCAGATGTGAACATACACGTGAAGGACTGGCCCTGGCCCTGGGGCGAGTACTAACACCTGGTGCAGCAAGATGAGCATGTACACAAGCACGTATGCATGCCATGACAGTAATATCACAACCATATAGCAGCATTTATCACAGTTTTATATCACAATAATGATACTAGGCAATGTAAGCGTAAAAGTGACATAAATATGCATTTATGGAAACTATAAATATATATAGGTATAAAGCAACTGTCCACTCACAAGTATGTCACTGGGTTGTAACCCCCGAGCCTAGCTTGGCTTCGAAAATCCTCGGAATAAGTTTCCCCTATATGTGAAATAACTAAATAACATTAATTAAAGCACATAGCGGAAACCTAAATAAAACGCCCATAGTTTGCTCAAACCTAGGGTATAAATATATGAAATCGATCTACTCGACGACACGAACGCGTACGTACCATCCATGCGCCGCCTAAAGTGGCGGTCCACGCGCGCCCACGTGCCCCCGCGAGTACACTGTACTCGACTTCTTCGCGAAAATCTGCAGTTTTGCAGATTTTTGGGTCAACTTCCAGAGCCCATAACGAGCTCGATTCTCAACCAAATTCACATCTACAAAAACCAAATTAAAGCTAAGAATGTGATCTACCGATCCCAATTTACAGAAAGTTCGAATATAGTCCGTGTTGTTCAGAAATTTGGTCTGAAAGTGGCCAAACGACCACGGCTAAAATTTTCCAGAAAACTAAAATTTTCTTCCCAACTTCCAGAGTTGATTTCTAACTCGTTACTTAACCAAACTCAGTGATTCAAAAGCCATTTTGAAGTTAGGAATGTAGAGAACAAGTTGGTACCTAGAAGAAGTCCAGTTGTGGTCGAGGTTGACCAGAAAAATGGTTTGAAAATGACTAAATGGCCACGGTTCTTGTACGAAAACTTCGGGTACTCCTTCTTCTCGAGTTTCTGGGTAAAACCACACTTTCAAAACACAAACAAAGGATCAATAACAACCCATAGAAGTGAAATGAAGGTTCTAAGGGTTTCTTAAGGCTTACCTTAGCCATGCATGGCTTGAAAACCGTAGTATCGAACTCACCGAGTCGAACCTTCCGAGTTGGACGTTCAAAACTCGGTCAACACGCAAACCAAGGGTATGGTTGTGATCGTGGGGCTGAGATGAGCATGATGATGTAGTTTGTTTGTTCGATCTATGAGTTTTGGAGCTTGCTCATGGAGTTGCAGAGGGAGAGAGAGCTCACGGGATAGGGAGAAGGAAGAGAGAAGTTTTCAAATTTTCTTTGCTTTTTCTGATAGAGGGGGGACAAAACATACAGAAAAGATGGGATTGAATAGCTGAAAGTGGAGTGCTGCAGAGAGTGCACTGGATGGGTTTTAAAAGGAATCCAAGGGATAGATTTCTATATTTCCTACAGTAAAAGGAAATCGAAATCTATCCGAAGTAGATATTTTTACACTTTAAAATCTACGTCTACTCGTACTAGCGTGTACAATTTAAATGCGATAGCGAGAAATAAAATGGAAAGCGATAAGAATAAGTCCATGTCACTTGCCAGTAAGGCATAGTCGTCAAAACACATACTCGGAGAGAAATTACATAGGAAAATTAGGGATGGGTCGTCACAAAATGCTCCAAAAGATTGTAAGAAAATGTACACATAAAGAAGAAATCAAATTAGAGCGGTTGCATAAAAGAGAATGTCATTCCGTCGCGATTAGAGTGTAGTGATTCCTCTTTTATGCCTCCAAGCTCAAACTATCCTTCTCCTTCATTACCATGCCAAAAATATAATATTTTATCAAAACATAGGGTCCAAAAATAGACGTAGAAAACATAACATCAGAATATGTATGTAGTGAAGTAAAGTTAAAATAGTTGTACTGAAATAAAAAATGAGCATAAAATATTTTTCACAAACACACTCGTAGCGTAACGTACTTCGAAAATAAGCATGTATTATCTTTGGGTCAAGCCCAAACAACACATAACTATTTAAATAAGTAAATACAAATACTAATGTAGAATGACCTACTTGTTTACTTGCTTATCGAACCCAACGAATAAGTTATTGATATTACGGTCTGCAGCCCGCAATACCGACAACCCACTGTTATCTCAAATGATGCCATACTCCTAATCAGGAATGTAACCGTAGTTACACATAACTCTAACAAAAGTGAGCATCTATCAAATATGCATTGTGCATAAAGTCTGTATGTCAACTCCAATGGTACCATAGCTAAACCAAAATTGTAACCGTGGTTACAAGCAACTAAAATAGAGATAATGGTATGTTGTAACCAAGCTAATAGTGGAACGAACAATATGCAATTCGTCCACTAAGATCTGAGTAACTTGTTTCAGGCTAGTCGTTAGTCTAGGGGTAGAAATGCGAACTAATAACATCTAATACTCATAATCTTCATAAAGACTTCCAAAGGTTTGGAAGTGAAAGATATAGCACGATAAAATATAAATACATCAACATGATAATCTTATCGGGTTTCTGTTTGCCTGAACTTGTATAGAAGTCTAGAAGTAGCTTTCTCATAATGCCATTATCCTCTGGACGCAATTAGAAAAACTGTGGTCATCCAGGACGTTTGAACTCCATATCCTCAAAATCCTCTCAACGTTAATCAAAAGCGAGGTGTATCTAGAATGAAGATTCTCTTCAAACGCATCAAAGGGAGCCTCAATTTTATTCCTTTCCTACCTCCACATTTGATCATGCCACAACGAGAACTTCTTGATCACACCACATGGAGAAATTAACAGCGTCCCACTTCTATCTTAGTTGTCTTCACAAGTGTTTTGTTGTTGAAATTCCAATGCCCATTTTCAGGAATAAAATCATCGCCAATACTTAAAGCCTTGGAGCTGGAAGAATACGGCTTCCCACTTAAATAAAGCTACCACCAATTGAAACATTACCTAAGCATAACCTTGGTTCGGCATCAAGATTATTGATTTTCACATTCACTACCCGTACAAAATACCTCGTACTGAGAGCGTATAATGATACTTCCTAACTCCAGTCATATAACAAAAGTGATTTACCATTCGAACTATTCTTGATGAGTTAAAAGTAACTCCATAATGATACTCGATTTCTCTTACTACAATACGATAGGACAAGCTAAAAATGATCAAGGATAGCTATATCATTTTTACTGCCGCCATGAAAACTTAGCTCATTCCAAGAGTAAATGTATTTAGGAAATTCTAAGGTTGATAAGGATTTTGGACCCATTCTCCACAAAGCAATGTCATTTGATTTTCACGCAAAGATGGTAAATGTCGACTCTAAGTCATAAATGAGATAACAGTTAAAAACCCTTTGTGAAAATGTTAACTTTCTTCCGTTACAAGCTTTTTGGGAAAGGAAAATAATCTCGTCCATTGAGATCACGTCTCATATGAAGAGTATCAATTGAATCAAATTTTACAATCTAGGAATCTAGTATATAGTTGACTAACAGAGCTTAAAGAATTTGGTCTCGCTATCAAGGAAGATAAGAAGGTCATCGATAAAACCATTATGAATTTGTCAGACCATGGAGGCAAACTCAGATTTATAAAGGTCAGTCAACTTGATCATCAGTTCGAAGTAAGGTTTAAATGGGTTCTAATCGCCACCCGATCAAGTTGCCAAAGTCGAGGTACAAACCTAGGGTTCAGTCTTTCACCTTAGCAAAAGGTTTGAAGTTCCCTAAGTAAATGATTGTTTGGGTAATTCCCTACTCAATACGCGTTAGTAACTAAATTCTTCCAAATGGTAGAAATTACTCGAAAGGACATAAGGAAACTTGTGAATATGATAAAGTAGATCGATGATAATATCTCAGGTAAGGCTTTGGAATATGACGCCTGAATGTACGTCCTTAAAACGTACCATAATATTTCCTTTCACCACTCCACATGCTAATAGGTGATGTGAAATATATAAGCACTCAAATTAAACCCTCTTTTTATCAATTGTAGCAATGTATGTAAGTAGGGATCGTTCTAGACCGGGGATTAGGAGGGATTGCAAAATCACTTGGACATGACTCAAAAACGTAAAAACAAGTTTTAAACACTAAAATAGACTCAAAGAATGCAAAACTAAACTTTAAAACACCAAAACAAACCAAAAGACTCAAAACAGCACCAAAACACTCAAAACTGCCTTAAAAACACAATCTGGGCAGTTTTGGACACTAAGCACCAAATTGGACGAATTTGGGTTTTAACTTGAATCAAAACACTTAAAAACACAAAGTAAAACACTTACTAACTAATTTGACACTTTAAAACAAAGGGGGATTGGTTTTGGACGAATTTAAAAACAAAACAAAACTTTGTAAATTGACAAGACTCTAAAACGAATTTGGTTTAAATGGATGATGGAAGGCTAGCTAAGGGGTTCATCTCCACACATGTTATACTTGCATACAAAACGATTTCCAATTGCTTTTCAATAAACCATGAATTCTCAATGCCCCAAGTTAATTAGGTCCACTTAAATTAACCCTCAGATTTTCCTAACGTTATTGAATTGGATGATTGCATACGACAACCCAAACATTCCCCACAAGTTCCCTACATGATTGCATAATAGAGATACAAGCAAGAATCATTAAGTTCTATGAAAACCATAAGCATTGACGAAGCACTTGTTACTATGATTGCATGAAACTTATGCCAAGAATTTACTTAACGCGATTGAGATCATCAACCTTTACTACTTGTGAATATAAGTCCATAACGATTAGGTGAAATTTCCTTATATCCTAGCATTCAATTTATGCATGATAATTAAGCGTGCACTCTCAACCAACACACACCAATCAATGTAATGCACATAGATAAGTAAATTGAATTCACAACTTATGAAACGCAATTAGAAGTAATCAAATCATAACACAAGCATAAACATGTATTTCGAATCCCCCCCTAGCCAAGGGGGGTTTAGTTCCTCATACGCACAAAACAAAGAGAATTGAATTTAAACATTGAAATCAAAGGAAAAGAAACACCTAGAAATTCCACGACGCGAACTTGAATTGCATGAACTTCCGAGCTTCCTTCTCCTCCTCCTTGGTGCGGCAAAGGACTTTAGGGACAGGTTGGGACTTTAGGTGTATGGATGCATGGTTATGGATGGATGTAGTAGTGTTTAGGGGTTGGGGATGGTGCGGCAAGACTTAGAACTAGGGGGAATGGTGTTTGGTGGGTGCGACAAGAGTGTGGAGAAGGTTGGACGAATTTTTGGAGTGAATTGTGAATTGTGGTGAGTGGTGATCTGATTTAGGGGTTAATAGGAGTATATATAGGCACTTAAAACCCTAGGGTAATCAGATATGGACTTGGATAACCCAAATCCACAAGGAAATAGGTCTAAACAATCAGAAATCCTAAGGGATAAGGAGTAGGGGTGCGGCAGGATTTATGGGACATGGATAGGCCTTCTAGAATGCCTTGCAAGGCAAGGAACTAGGGCATCTAGAAGCTAGGGTGCGGCACCAATGTAGGGATTAGGGATAGGGCTTCTAGAAAGCCCCAAAACTGATAGGAAATGTAGAAACTCACGGCAAGGAGGGGAATTCTTCTAGAAACTTCTCATTTGTGTCCTACAACACTTAGGAGTCCTTCTAGCATTAGGAAAACATGTCTCAATCCTCCCTTGACTTGGAATTCTTCTCCTACTTCATCTTGGAAACCTTTCCTTCTGGGACTTGGAAATCTTCTTTGTTGCTGAAACTTGATGCCATTTGGATTTAACTTTCCTACTTCGAGTAGGAAACCTTGTTTGAGTAGGAATCTTCATCTTCAAGGAATCCTAATTCAACTAGGAAACCCATTTTGACTAGGAATCCTAATTCAACTAGGATTCTATCTTCACTTAGGCGCTTTCCTACTTCGACTAGGAAACCTTGTTCAAGTAGGAAACATCATCTTCAAATCTTCAATTTCGTCCATCCTCTTGGCTCCAAGCATATGACATCCATTCCAAGCTCAACTTTGCTCCAAAAGGCTCCAAAATGCATCCTTTTTCATATTTTGCCCTCAGAACCTGAAAACACATAAAACTAGCTTAAAAGACTACTTTACTAAGCAAAAACACTATAAATGTACAAGAACAAGCTAAACTAAGGTGCATAAATATGCTCCTATCAATAGGTCTTCATAACTTTCTCGATACACAGCTCACTCTAACAGTGACAAGTTAACTCGTACTTTGACTCTCCTATCTACCCGTGGAAGTGATCCAGAAGGTGGCTAGCCGAAGAGATTCTGTTTACCTAGATAGGTGATAAGGTAGAAACAACTATGAGTTTACTGTCCTAATACAAAGCTTACTCCAAACTTTCCGAAATTTAGTTCTTTGGCTTCAACAGTCACTGTTAATCAATCTCTTAGTCGTACCGCTAATTGACGCATATACGATAATTTTTAATATTGTTCCCTACCCTGAAACTGTAAATCAGCATTCCGGCACAAGGGTATCACTTCCAGATACTAGCATGTCTCTGGTATCAGAAATCATACCGCCTGAATACTAGTTGACAATTCATGGATATCGGACAATATCGTCACTTAGTAGCACAATTATAGGTTGATTACAGACTAGAGCATGCTTAGGTGATAGTTTTTGGACAACTAATAAGGAACGGGTCCTTTGATAGGCTTCCATAATTCTAGGGGGAAAAATACTCACGATCTCAAAGATTTTGCACCACTCATCAGTCTAACAACTCACACTTCGGTGCCTATACTCATCAAAATGACGAGTATATCATCAAAAGAAATTCAAAACCATACTCGAATTACCAAAATCCACATATATGCCATGTTAAATATCTCAGCATCCATAACGAGTAGACCAGGTGAAGTAAATCAATGAAAGTAATATGTCAGCCAGATTCACCTATTGTGACCTGTACATCTAAACTCATAGCTCATCCAGTATACCTACACATGAGTCGGAACCACCTATAGTTGTCTATGCGACAGGACTAGGTGTAAATAAATACGCTCAAGTGCTACGATCACGTGAAAACTGTGCAAATAATCGTGAGTCACCTACCAGTTGGAACCACCTATAGTTGTATGTACGACAGGCCTGTGCACCTAACTTGGATCCAAGGTGAGTGTGCAGTGCGGGAGGTGAACATCACATGAAGGCCTGTGCCCTGGCCACGAGCGGGAGCACTAACACCGGGGTGCAGGTTTATGAGCTCTCAATGCATCTCAACATACTCATCAATTCACATAAACAATCTACAACTCACCTGGCACTTACCTGAGCACCCACATATCAAATCACATTTATGCATACTGTACTAATTCATAGTCTAAGCATAAATCAATAGACATGGCATTTCAAAACATAATTTCATTTAAACACATTTTATGGGAAAAATACCAAGTGTATAAGTATATACTGAAAACCAAAAGCTCACTCACCTGGAGTTCATGCTGCAACTCCCTAGCACAACCATAAAGGCGTCACGAACGATTAGTGCCCAAAACAATTATCAAATCACAACTCATAATTCTTATCAATAAAATATGTAACTTACATAACACACATCCCTACATCGTTCAATTCGGAAGATCTACATCACCGATTTCTGATCCCTTACTTCCAAAGATCCACATTATACTTCTAGAACAACATCCTAAAGTTCCCTTACGATCCAAAGGTCGGATCTGCACCGATTGCCAAAACCAAGTGGCGATTAACATTTTATTTTATGAACTTACAAATCCAATTTGGGAAGATCTGTATATCGGATTCCCCATCCAGAAGTTCCTATGGTCCTCAAATATTACGTACTATAACATATTAAAGTTTGGTGATGATCCAACAATTGCGTCGTCGATTCATATAATGACCTATTAACGTAACGTAGAGAATTTAGGTTCCAACAATCAATCTATGTCATAAAATTACCAAAAATGAGCTCAAGGCATCTAATTTAGCCTAAGTAGAACATCGACGCCCCCCCTGGCCATGTGCCACTATGGGTGGTGGTCGACTGCCCCAACTCTTCGGAAAATTCAACTATTTCTAAAAATTACCAAATTTTACAGAATTGTAGATTTCAATTAGTAGAGTAAACTTTATACCTGTGGCCAAGTCTAATTTGGCCTGGAAGAGCTTCAATTTACCTCAAACCAGCCGGAACCCTGGAATTTGGTGTGACTCGATTTGACCTACAAACTTTCTCCGACGCCTCAACCACTGATTGGTCTTTATTCTTGGGTTCTAGGAAAGTCTAATGGTTATGGTAATTGAAGGAAAACGTTTCACAATTGGTGGATTTCGAGTAAAAGCCTCACGGCACCCACCATCAGTTTTTGAGCAATTTACCCCCAAATTCATCCTAAATATGGGTGGAATGAAGAGGGAAGGTTATGGAGTAGGTTGCAGGTAGTGGGAAGGTTTAAATTGCCGAAAAAATGATGGTGAACCGTCGGGAAATGGGCGAAACGGGTCGGGTCCGAAGGCTTGCATGGGCCAACCCATGTCACCTCCTTTTTCTTCTCTCCTTTCCCCACTTTTCTTCTGTTTCTGATTGGTCACTCCCATCACTCTCTCCTCCCAGTTGGTCCATCCCTCTCTTCTCTGATTGGGCAACCAATACCCTTTCTTCTTTCTCCCATCTTCCCCCCGTTTCTTCTTCTCCTTCTTTTATTCCTTCATTACTCTCAAATAAACTTATAATAATAATAATAGTAATAATAATAAATGGAAATCCCTTGGAAACATACTTTTCAGATTTGTGACTCCTTAAAACCTCACCCATAGCTCCAAATTCACTTCCTCTGGTGTCTATGCGTTAATATCATCGAGTACTACACAAATACGTTAAAAGAATAAGTCGTACATCTTACAAAACGTTGGTCAACGGAAGTCAATACCTTCGCCTCTAAAGGCATTTTCGTAAAATTACGCTTTTAAAATTTGTAAAAACATAAAATTAGGGACGGGTCGTCATAGGTTGCCTCCCAAGAAGCGCTTGCTTTAACGTCTTCCAACTGGACGATACCGTCATTTAAGCTTCACTAGGGCCAACAGCATGAAAAGGTACATCCTCCACGACATGCTCCTCAAAACACTCATAGTAAGGCTTCAAACAGTGTCCATTCACTTTGAATTCATGTCCTGTCTTTAAGCTTTGAATTTGGACTGCACCATAGGGAAAGACATTAGTAACAACAAAAGAACCAATCCATTTAGAACACAACTTACCTGGAAACAATCGAAAGCAGGAGTTGAAAAGTAACACTTTCTGCCCTACAAAAAATGTCTTACTACGAATCATCTTGTCATAGGCAACCTTTATTTTTTCCTTGTAAATATGAGCGTTCTCATAAGCCTCATTTTGAATTTCTTCAAGCTCATTCAATTGTAACTTCCTATGACGGCTAGCAACATCAATGTTCATGTTGAAAGTCTTGACTACCCAATGTGCACGGTGCTCCAACTCAACTGGAAGATGGCATGGTTTTCCATAGATTAGTCGAAAATGACACATTCCAATTGGTGTTTTGTAGGCTGTACGATATGCCCACAACGCATCATTCAAATGCAAGCTCCAATCCTTCCGAGTTGGTCCAACTGTCTTCTCCAAGATTTGCTTGATTTCCCGGTTAGAAACTTCGGCTTGCCCACTTGTTTGAGAATGATAAGGTGTCGAAACCTTATGTGTGATATTATACTTCTTGAGCAGTGCCTGTATGGTCTGATTACAGAAGTGGGAACCCCCATCACTTATAATAACTCTCGGCATCCCAAATCTAGAAAAGATGTTAGTTTTGACAAAATCTGCAACCACTTTGGAATCATTAGTATGGGTGGCTTTTGCTTCCACCCATTTCGAAACATAATCGACCGCAAGTAAAATATAATTAAAACCATGAGAGGAAGGAAAAGGACCCATGAAGTCAATGCCCCAAACATAAAAAATCTCAACAGAAAATATAGGCGTCTGCAGCATTTGGATCCTTTGAACCTATATTTCCTGTTCTTTGACAACGATCACAGGTCATGCAAAAAGTTCTAGCATCCTTAAATATAGTAGACCAATAAAATCCACATTCTAAAACTTTAAGTGTTGTCCTTTGAGTACCAAAATGACCTTCGCATGCATAAATGTGATAGAAATTTAAAATTGAATTAAATTCAGAATCATGCATCAGGGCAATATTTCCACAAATAAGGGTCATCCTATACATAAAACCATGCCTCTTTCTTAAATTTGTCACGTTGGTTTCTGTTTAGGGTGTTTGGAACCTGTTTAGACACTAAGTAATTCATAATATTAGCATACCATGGCTCACTTACCTTAATGGTCAGCAGCTGCTCGTCTGGGAATGCCTCTGGGATAGGTAATGGATATTCATTATGTACCAAATGACTCAAGTGGTCAGCTATTACATTTGCACTTCCTTTCTTGTCTCGGAGTTCGATTTCAAACTCTTGGAGAATAAGCATCCAGCGAATAAGCCTTGGCTTGGCTTTTTTCTTCGTAAGTAAATACTTCAAAGCTGCATGGTCAGAATAGATTATGACTTTAGTGCCAAGTAAATAAGAACGAAACTTATCTAAAGCAAAAACAATGGCAAGGAGTGCTTTTTCAGTGGTGGAGTAATTCAATTGCGCATCATTCAAGGTTCGAGAAGAGTAGTAGATGACATGTGGCTGCTTGTCCTTTCTTTGTCCCAAAACAGCCCTATGGCATAATCTGAAGCATCGCACATAAGCTCAAAAGGAAGACTCCAATATGGTGGAACTATGATAGGTGCCGAAGTGAGCATCTCCTTGAGGTGATTGAATGCCTTCTCACATTTGTCGTCGAACACAAATGGCACATCCTTCTGTAGGAGTCGACACAGGGGTGTTGAAATCTTCGAGAAATCTTTGATAAAACGTCTATAGAATCCTGCATGTCCAAGGAAAAAATGAACCTCTCTCACCGAAATGGGAGAGGGTAAGTAGCGTACAAGATCTATTTTTTATTTATCAACTTCAATTCCCTTTTCTGAAACTATATGACCTAAAACTATTCCTTGTTTTACCATGAAGTGACATTTTACCCAATTTAAAACAAGGTTAGTTTCAATGCAGCGTTCCAAAATCAAAGTGAGATTAGCTAGACAATCATCAAACAAATCACCAAAGACACTAAAATCATCCATGAAAACCTCAATAATCTTCACAACAAAATCTGAAAAGATACTTAGCATGCATCTTTGAAAGGTGGCTTGTGCATTACATAAACCAAATGGCATTCGACGATATGCAAAAGTGTCAAATGGACAAGTAAAAGTAGTCCTTTTTTTTATCATCTGGAGCTATAACAATCTGATTATATCCTGAATAACCATCAAGAAAGCAATAAAAAGAGTGACCAGCTAACCTTTCAAGCATTTGATCAATGAACAGTAGAGGAAAGTGGTCTTTCCTTGTGGTGGCGTTGAGCTTCCTATAGTCAATGCAAACTCTCCAACTTGTTTGGATTCGAGTGGGCACAAGTTCATTCTCTGCATTCTTTACAACAGTGACTCCAGATTTATTTGGTACTACTTGAACCGGTGAAACCCAACGACTATCCGAAATTGGATAAATCACTCCACAATCAAGAAGCTTGATAATCTCCTTTTTCACAACTTCTATCATCAGAGGGTTGAGTCGGCATTGAGCCTCTCGAGTTAATTTAGCCCTCTCCTCTAAAAGTATGCGATGCATGCATGTTGTAGGGCTAATTCCCTTAATGTTGGCTAAAGTCCATCCAATGGTTGTTTTGTGCTCTTTCAACACCCGAACCAGTTTCTCCTCCTCTACTGCCATGAGTGATGAAGAGACTATGATGGGCAACGTCTCTTTATCTCCCAAAAAGACATACTTTAAATGATTTGGTAATGGTTTAAGCTCAAGAATGGGTGCCTGAATCACTGAAGGTAACAACTTATTAGTAGAAACGGGAATTGGAATTAGGATTGGAGGCTTACCAATGTGTTGTGGCAAAGACTCAAGGGTAGCCACCATATCGACGATTATTGTAGGATTAGGCTCGGCCACATTGGTTTTGAGTCTCATTCTTTTAGCAATGGTTGTTTCAAGGGTATCCCTCTCCAAGGAGTCAAGATATTCCTGTGCCAAAGAATCAAATACGTTAATAGAGAAACAAGAATGATCATCAATAGGATACCTTATAGCTTCAGAAATGTTAAAATCAATGATATCGTCATAAAATTCCATTGTTAACGTCCCCTTAAACACATCTATCTTGATTCGGGCTGTTTTCATGAAAGGTCTTCCAAGTAAGATTGGCAATGGTGTAGAATGGGCTGAATCTTCCATGTCAAGCACATAAAAATCTCCTGGAAATATCAAGTGGTTAACCTGCACCAAAACATCTTCCAAAACTCCTTTTGAATATGCATTAGAACGATCTGCTAATTGAATAATAACACCATCATTTTTAAGCTCTCCTAGATTCATAGATGCATAGATAGAGTATGGTATGATGTTAATGGAAGTACCTAAATCTAACATAGCACGTTCAAACTTGGTATTACCAATAACACAAGGCATTGTGAAACTACCTGGATCTTTGCATTTAGGTGGCAGTTTTCTTTGCAAAACTCCAGAGGCATTCTCACTTACCTGTACCACTTTCATGTTTGAAATCCGTCTCTTTGTTGTACAAAGCTATTTAAAAAATTTGGAACTTGCTTTATTGCATCAAGCAGTGGGATATTGACTTGCACCTTCCTGAAGGTCTCTAGAATGTCTTTTTCATTCTCTTCTTTCCTAGATTACATAAACCTGCGAGGAAAAGGCACATTTGGTGGAATAGGGTTAGAAGGAATTTGATTCGAACCAACCTTACCTAAGTGGGATTGCGTGGGATTCTTAAGGGGCAAGGGTTGTTCTTCCTTTGTCATGGCTCTATCCTCCTCATCTTCTTCTTGCAGTAGCTTTTCGTCCTTTATTTGCCTTTGTTTGGATGATTTTGGGTTGGTTCCAATCTCCTTGCCACTTCTCAAGGTAATAGCCTTAGCAGTTTCAAAACCTCTCTTTGGATTTACAATGGTTGAACTAGGAAGCTTGCCTTGTTATCTGAATTGTCCCATGAATTCTGCTATCTGCCTTATTTGATTCTTTAATTCGCCTACCTCATTGGCTTGATTTTGTAAGCCATGCATCAAAGAAGTTAGTACTTGAAGAATTTAATCATTATCCATTAACGAACCTGAATTTGGTTGGGTAGATGGTGAGTAAGGCTGTGGTGGTGCAAATGGCCTTTGATAGAGCCCAGGAGGTGGCTGTCTATATCCACCATGTTGTTGAGTTTGAGGTTCCCTCTACTTCATATTTGGATGATCTCTCCAGCCCAGATTGTAGGTGTTGGAGAATGGGTCATTCCTTGGTTGATTTTGGCCTTGATAACCTATGGCATTGGCACTTTCCCATCCCCCATTCTCTATCAATTGAGGACATTGATCAGTGGGGTGTCCTTCCATAGAGCACACGCCACAAGCACTTGTTCCTTGCACCTTGGATCCTTCAACAACCTGTGATAAAAGAACAGAGAGATTAGCCATTTGGGATTGAAGTTCTAAAATAGCACTTACCTCATTAACTTGATTGTGCCATGGGGGGGTCTCTTTGTCAAACTCCTTCATATTGTTATGCATTCAAGGCTCGATTTGCTATTAAGATATTTGCAGCAACTGGTGTTTTGTCAACCAAAGCACCTCATGCAAAGACATCAAGCATTTGTCTCTCAATTGGAAGTAGTCCTTCATAGAAATATTGAATTAAGAGCTCTTCCTTCATTTGATGTTGTGGACAGGATGCAACTAAAAGTCTCGAAACGCTCGTAATATGTTGGAAAGGATTCTCCTTGGCCTTGTTGAATTCCACTAATTCTCTTCCTCAAAAGAATGACTCTTGACATTGGGAAGAATTTCTCTAAGAATGCTTTCTTCATGATTTCCCAAGAAGTGACGGTTCTAGGTGCTAATTCAAAGAGCCAATCTTTAGCCTTTTTCAAAAGAGAGAATGGAAAGGCTTTCATCTTCAGAATGTTCCCATCTACGTTGATTGGTGTCATGCTCGAGCACACCACTTCAAATTCCTTAAGATGATTGTTCGGATCTTCTATAGACAGCCCATGGTATTTGGGAATGTGATGCAGTAAACTAAACTTCAATTCAAACTCATTGGTCATGCCTTGAGCTGCTCTAGGGTATTGAATGCAAAGAGGGACGACATTGTCCAATCCCGAGGCTGAAAGTTCCTTAATTGTTCGATTGTCTACATCCATGTCTTGTTCCTCTTCCTCTTCCTCTTTTTCAAATTCAGATTCAGAACTAGAACTAGGTGGATTGGGTTCTGGCTGTTTCCTCTTCCTTCTCAAAGTTTATTCAAAATCATCGTCGAACTCCAATATATGCCCACGAACTGGTTGAGAACTTCTAGTCATAAACGAGTACCTAAAACAAAGAAAACTAAACTAAACTAAATTAGAAACACAATGAAAACAAAAATAGAAATTGTTTGTACCATACTTGACCAATCCCGAAACTACTGAGCACCGGTCAACGTTATACCGTCAATGACCCAGAAGAGCTTCCCTTCAACCAGGAGGCCAATCATAATGCGACACGTGTCGACATCAGAAGCCAATCACAGTGCGACACGTGTCAACATCAGAAGCCAATCACAACACGACACGTGTCAAAACAAAACTAGAAACTCTCTTCTATAAATAGGGATCATTCTCCCACAATAATCTCTAATGTCATTTTGTACTAAACTATTCACTAGAACTCACAAAAGGAGAGCTTGAACCTATGTATTTGTGTAAACCCTTCACAATTAATGAGAACTTCTCTACTCCGTGGACGTAGCCAATCTGGGTGAACCACGTATATCTTGTGTTTGCTTCTCTGTCTCTATTCATTTACATATTTATCCTCACTAGTGACCGAAGCAACCAAGCGAAGGTCACAAAACTTGACACTTTCTGTTGTACCAAAGTCCTCACTGATTTTGTGCATCAACATTTGGCACCGTATGTGGGAACGACACTTATTCCCACTCTCTTCAGCTTTGTCAAGCTGGTTTCCACCGCTTGTACACTCTCTTTTGACCAAGCATCTCTCTCCGACATGGGGAGCGAAAGAAGCCATAACACACAGAATGACACCCCCGTTGGACCTAGTATGAAGCAGCGAAAGCAGAAAGGAAATAGAGTTACTCTTCAAGCTAAAGTCGATAAGCTAGAAGTTCAGAACAACAAGATAACGATGAAGAATGAGGTCCTCCAGGAACAATATGAAAAACTTTTCGAGATGCTTCATGAGGCTAGGCATGCTCAAACACACAAGCACGTCGTCCCTGTTGAGGTCAACAATCATCTGAATGCCCCCCAACACGGAGGGTCACCGATATCCAACACGGACATCCCTGATAGGGATCGAGCTACACATCAATGTGATAATCAACAGGAGACTTCTCTCAACCCAACTGCTTCAACCTGAAGCAGAAGAAGTAGAGGAAAGCACCTCTTCACAGAGGGAGTGGAAGGATCAAAAGCCGTCTATCGCGATTGTCAAGACTTCCTAAAGCAACGTCGAGAGAATCTCATCCACATAAGCTCGAAGATCAATGACCCAAGAGTTTCTGAAAGACTCGGTCCTCTTCCACGACCCAGGCCAGTAGCCAATCTAGGGAATGGGCAACAAGTCCCAGAAGAACATGAAGGTACAGGGGACTCGGAAATATTCCGACATACTCACTCTAGGAGTCAGTGTGGCGAGTCCAAGGAAAAATCACGCTATCTTGATCAAACTTTCCTACTTACAAGAGGCGATGGGGACTTACGGAAGAAAACTTTAGTGGGGTACGACTCCACTCAGGACCCCCTTGTCCTACAGCTCCTGGAGGAAGTAAACAAGTTGAAGGCTGAACATTAAGCCGAGATACCTGACTGGAACCAACTCAGGCCTGGCCCCCTCACAAGAAGGATCCTCAACACCCCCTCCAAGCAAAGACAAAGTAGAAGTTTGACTTACAACTCTATACTGGAAGGGAAGACCCGATTGAACACCTTAACCTCTTTGAGTCCACCATGGTATACCGGAGACACACTGACGAAGAACGGTGCCTTCTCTTCCCCTCTACCCTCTCTGGCGGAGCTTTAAACTGGTATTGCTGTCTTCCACCTGAGACAGTAGACTCATTTGAAGAGTTGAGGAAGCTGTTTGTCTCTCAACACATCTTCCAGACCGATGGCTTGCATTTCGCAGATGACTTGTACACTATTCGCCAGAAGTCGGACGAGTCATTACGAAAGTATGCTGGCCGCTTCAGCCATGAGTATTCTCGCTGCGCTGAGGCAAATGACAAGACCGCCCTTAAGGCCTTCACGGCAGGCTTACGTGATTGTTTCTTCAAGTACATGATCAATGCCAACATTTGGAAGACTTACTCTGAGGTGATGGCACAAGCTTACAACCATGCCTCCGCCGAGGCAAGGACATATCAAGGGAAACCCCCTACAGTCACCCCTTATCAACAAGTAGGGAGTGGAGGCCAAATCCAACCGAATGAGAAGACCTCAACCTTCCAAACGGTAGCAGCACACCCCCTGCCTCATTTAATGCTTCGCCAAATCAGAAAACATATCAATCCCAAGGCAAAATGAAAGATTTCCATCCTCACCAATCTCATTTTAATAGAAAGAATAAAGGGCACTATCGCGATAACTCAGGATATCGTCACAATAACGCCCGTCCCCAGGCAGTCAACGCAGTGGGCCAATCACGTGTCAAGACAGGCCCTACCCCGAGGTATGAGACATACACGCCTTTGAACACTACATGCACGGCCATCTACCCCAGTATAGCTCACCTGATACCAAAGCCAAAGCCAAGACAGCCGGATTACAAGTCCACAAAGAACACAGGCATGTTTTGTTGCTACCATGAGTATAATGGCCATGATGGCGAGAAGTGCATCATCCTCCGTGATCATATTGAAGCTTTGGCCCGTGAAGGAAAAATTGATCAGTTCCTCCTTCACCCTCCAAGGGATAACCGTAACCAACGCCAGGTGAATGTGATATATTCCATAAGCGGCGGCACACCCATGTCTGAATCTTCCAATAGGGCCATGAAAAACAGTGAACGAACTTTAAGACCTGGCCATCA
This sequence comes from Malus domestica, assembly GCF_042453785.1. NCBI lineage: Eukaryota > Viridiplantae > Streptophyta > Magnoliopsida > Rosales > Rosaceae > Malus > Malus domestica. The sequence continues at coordinate 4,424,170 of NC_091661.1, read as the reverse complement.
AGTGTTTCACGTGGAAGACATCAGGGGAGGCAAGTATCGAAAGCCTAACTGGGATCCAATATGTTTCTACCCTGAGGAAGAAAGAGGTATCATCTACCCTCACAACGACCCGTTGATCGTGGAGGCTCACATAGCAAATTTTGATGTGAAACGAATCCTGATAGACACAGGTGCTTCAGTCAATATCATGTTTGCTGAAGCTTTCAAGGCACTTAATGTAGCTGAACACTTGCTCGATCGCTCGATTTCTCCTCTGATAAGCTTCTCTGGCAATATCGTACAACCTTTAGGGAGTATACACTTACCCCTCACCATTGGTACAGGCCCCTACACAGCTACTATTACCACTAACTTCCTAGTGGTCAATTGCCTGACGGCATACAATGTCATCTTTAGGCACACAAGCATCAATGATCTCAAGGCCATGGTATCCACACATATGTTGTTGATGAAGTTTCCAACCCCTTTCGGCAATGGATACATCATGGGAGATCAACTCAGTGCTCGATCATGTTACAACACTTCAGTTAAGCAACAACACCTGTTTGTCCCCAAGGAGACCCTCTTTATACATAAATAGGTAGTAAAGACCAGTCCAGATGAAGCCAACACGGATCTTCATGATGGCAACAGTCAACCTGACGACCCTCGAGATGACTCCTTCACCCAGCAAGCACAACCCGTTGAAGAGTTAGAGAATGTCTCTATCTCCAAAGACCATCCAGATCGCATGGTGAAGATTGGCACCACTTTGTCACCACCCCTTCGATTGTCGCTGATCTCCTTTTTGCAAGAGAACGACGAGGTCTTTGCTTGGTCATATAAAGATATGTCGAGCATCTCTCCTGATATCATCTGTCACCACTTGAGTATTGATCCCAAGACCAAACCAGTAAAACAGAAGCGAAGATCTTATGATGTTGAGCGATATGAGGCGATGAAAGCAGAAGTTGAAAAACTCAAAGACATAGGCTTCGTTCGTGAAGTCAATTACCCAACATGGGTAGCAAATGTTGTCCTTGTTAAGAAAAATCCGACCAAGGAAAGTCTCTTGCTTCAAAAGGTCTTGTGGAGAATGTGTGTTGACTACACCTACCTAAACAAAGGATGCCCGAAGGATAGTTTCCCCCTTCCTCTCATTGATAGACTTATAGACTCTACGGCAGGGTGTAAGCTCTTGAGCTTCATGGACGCTTATTCAGGATACAACCAAATCCTCATGAACCCCTCAGACCAAGAACACACAGCCTTCACTACTAACAGGGGACTATATTGCTACAAAGTCATGCCTTTCGGTTTAAAAAATGCAGGGGTAACTTATCAGAGGCTAGTTAATTCAATGTTTACCGAACAAATCGGGAAGAGCATGGAAGTTTATGTTGACGATATGTTAGTCAAGAGCAAACATGCCGACCAGCATATCACCAACCTATATGAAACCTTCACCATTCTGAAGAGGTATCGAATGAGGTTGAACCCCAACAAATGTGCCTTCGGCGTGGGCTCTGGCAAATTCTTAGGCTTCATGATTAGCCAACGAGGCATTGAAGCTAACCCCGAAAAGATCAAAGCAATCCTCGACATGAAAGAGCCAGTAACTTCAAAAGACATCCAAAGCCTTACTGGCAAGGTGGCAGCCTTAACCAGATTCATCTCTAAGGCCACAGACAGATGTGCTCATTTCTTCAAAGCACTCAAGGGAAATAAGAAGTACATTACATGGACGGAGAAATGTGCCAAGGCATTCAGGAACCTCAAAGAGTACATGAGTAAAGCCCCTCTACTCTCCAAACCAGAAGTTGGTGATACTCTCATTATCTATCTATCGGTTTCGACTTCAGCAGTCAGTTCTGCTCTTATTCGAAAGGACAGTGGGGTCGAAATGCCCGTCTACTACGCTAGCAAGGCCCTACAAGATGTGGAGACACGATACTCCAACATTGAGAAATTAGCTCTAGCATTGGTCATGTCTGCTCGAAAACTTCGCCCTTATTTCCAAGCACACGCCATCATCGTGCTTACCAATCACCCTCTGTTGGAAATGTGCCCTAAAGCCAATCATATGATGATACTTTACGGACATTTTACATGTTAAACTAATCTAGTTTAATATAAAGGGCAAAGATTATTGTTTGAGCCGTCTCATATAAATGTTATATGCTTAAACGATAAAGTCCAAGGAATATGTGATTGGAAGAATGTAATCTAATAAAGTTAGATTCATGAGACCATTCTTTCGTAGACACATCCTAAATGTTCCTGATCATAGGATTGCCAATTGGGCATTGACAGTCCGTCAAGATCGGTACGTGCTATGTCTTCTCTCAGGGAAAGTGACTAGTCTCGAGTCATTGGTGTGTGTGACATCAAGACAAGTACGTAGGTGCTCAGTAGAGAATGAGTTCACTGAACGTGATCAACGAAGAGTTCTCATACTCATGTCACATGAGAACTCATGTTTGGGATAATGCAAATTAGTCCTTTGACCTGAGGCATCACAGTTGTCTTGTGGTTAAGTCCTTGATCTTTGATTATGTCAAAGTCACCCCATCGGGATGTCCACGGCATCGTTGGGGTTAAGCCACTTAGTCATGGAGGCAAGTGAATGCGCAACAAGGGATCTCTAACCTTCAAACCGTTTGAGGGAGAATACTCTATGATATGATTTAGAATCTCTGGCCAGAGTATGAATGAGATTTAGAAAAGTTGTTCTAAATCACATTCAATGAAATCATATAAGCACACGAATCACATTGGATAGTAGACATGAATAAATAAACTATCAAACCAAACAATGTGGTCAGGAGTATTAGATTAGAGAAAGACCGTATTGCATTTGTAATCCCAAACTGAATAGGTTTTCTCTACCTCTTCTGATTAGCTTGGGTAACCATGATATGCTGCAAGGTGTCACTCATGGTTTGTGGAAGCCCTAAACGTGTGTAATCACTAAAGGGAGAATTGAAAGTAAGTTTCAATTCACAATCGATTTGAAATGGTTTTAATCACCCACTGCCTCGCTAAAAGGAACCTAATGGATCGCACACCATAAGAGGTGGAGATTGGAGATTAAATGGAGATGAGTAAGAATGATTAAATGGTTTAATCATTTATTTATGGCAAGGATTAATTAATATGTTAATTAATCAAACGAATAAGTTCGTTAAAGACCTCGGGATATGTTTTGGACCTTAAGGCCCAATGGGCTTCGAACGTCAAGCCCATTGACTTAAGTTGTATGACAACTTAATGAATAATGATTCACTAAGACCCAAAAGCCCAAACAACACCCCATGGCCGGCCATTTAGAGGAAGGGTAGTGAACTTGCTTTAATTACAAGTTTGCCACTCAAATGAATAAAGGTATAAATATGCTTCATTACCATCGGAAGCTCAAAAGATAGAATCAACAACCCCAGCATGGAGTCTGTATGTTGATGGCTCATCCAACCAACAGGGCTGCGGAGCAGGATTAGTCCTCACTACCCCCGACAAAGTGGCGATGGAATACGTTTTTCGTTTCAAATTCAAGGTATCGAACAACGAGGCCGAATATGAAACCCTTCTAGCAGGCTTACGTTTGGCCAAGCACCTCGGGGTTAAACGAATTGATATCTTCAGTGACTCTCAATTAGTGGTCAACCAAGTCACAAACAACTTTGATGCTAAGGATAGCTCCATGGCAGCATATCTTGCGCAAACGCGACTTTTGCTCAAGCACTTCCACTACCAGATCACCCAAGTTCCTCGAACGGCAAACAGTCATGCAGACGCTTTGGCTCGCCTCGCCTCGGCAATGGAAGACAAAATAGGGAGAAAAATTCATGTCGAATTGTTGGCAGCACCAAGCACCATGGTCGCGGAAGTGTGCAATTTACAACAAGGAGATAGTTGGATCACCCCAATTTATAAATTCCTTGCTCATGGCACCCTCCCAATTGACAAAGTCCAAGCTAAGCAGATTCGATACAAGTCTGCCCGCTACCTGATCATTAATGACCAACTCTACAAGCGCGGTTTTACCCCGCCATACCTAAGATGCCTTACACCTGAGGAGGCGGAAATTATCCTTCGGGAAATACATGAAGGAGTTTGTGGAGATCATGCTGGGTCTCGATCCCTAGCACACAAGACTTTTCGCCAAGGATACTATGGGCCAACACTCCACCAAGATGCCATCAGAATATCTCGTTCATGTGATAAGTGTCAACGCTACGCAACTATCCCTCACTCCCCTCCCGAGCCGTTCACTCCTATGATCAGCCCTTGGCCCTTCACCCAATGGGGACTTCATTTGATCGGCCCAATGCCTGTAGGGAAGGGCAAGGTCCGCTATGCAATCATTGCAGTTGACTACTTCATAAAGTGGGCTGAAGTAGAACCCTTGGCAACCATTACTGAGGCAAAAATAGAAGACTTCGTATGGAAGAACGTCCTCTACAGATTCGGCATTCCCAATGCGATAGTCACGGACAATGGGCGGCAGTTCGACAACAAGAAATTCAGGATGTTCTGCTCTAAGTTCAACATCAACTTATGTTTTGCCTCTCCAGCCCATCCCTAATCTAATGGACAAGTCGAGGCCGTTAACAAAATAATCAAGCGCACTCTGAAAACTAGCTTGGACAAAGCTAAAGGTTGTTGGCTAGAATTCGTACCCCAAGTTCTTTGGTCATACTGTTGGAGATATGCCCTGAAAGTCAATCTTTGGAAGAAACCTTTCAGGACAATGAATGGATGTATGGATGATTCTTATACATCAAATGGCAAAGATACTAATTAGGACTATCTCTATAAACGATATATGTCATAAATAGTGAATCCATGGACAATGGATTGATGGAAGAAGTAATCTAATGATGTTAGACTACAGAGACCTTCTTCACATAACCATCATGTCCAAAAAGGTTCTTGGTCATAAGATTGTCGGAGGGATACTGACAATGCATAGACCGGCACATACTATGTCTGCTTCAATTAGAAGGATGGAAAGTCTCATCCCATTCGTGTAGTGACACTAAGACAAGTATGTAGGTGCTCATTAAGGGAATGAGTTCACTGAACACAATCGAACGAGAGTACTTGCATGGAGGTCTACTCACATGTCAAGCAAGTAACTCTAATGGTTGGAATAGTGTAAGTAGTCCTTTGACCTGAGGCATCATCGTTGTCTTGTGGTTAAGTACTTGATCTTTGATTATGTCAAAGTCACTCCATCCGCGGGTGTCCACGGCATAGTCGGGGTTAAGCCACTATGTCATGAAGGCAAGTGAATGTTCAACAAGGAATCTCTAATCCTCGTTTTGAGAGGATGAATACTCTAAGATATGATTCAGGAATCTTCGGCCGAAGTATCGAGCGTAATAAAGGAAAGCGTTCCTATACGACTCAATTGAATCATATAACATGGAATAATCACATTAGGGGTTTGACATATTATATCCATACCCTAGTGATGTGATTGAGAGTATTGTTTTAGAGAAGAATCGAATTGCATTGTAATTCCAACTGAATAGGTTCTCCGAACAACTTCTACATTAGCTTGGGTAGCCATGATATATGGTTAGATGTCACTCATGGCTTGTGAGTTCTTCTAGATGATTAAATGTAGTCATCAAAGAAGAAGGTGAATTAAAAGTAAGTTTTAATTCACTAAGTGATTGGATTAAATATAATCAATTGGATTGGTGCCAATCACCTCACTGCCTTGCTAATTAGAACCTAAAACGATTGTTCACCAATACACTCTTGTAGTGAGTAACTAATGGATGATGGAAATAATTAATTGGATTAATTAAGTGTTGTGATTAATTAGAAAGTCTAAAGAAATCATAAAAGCGATATAAGATCGTTTTGGGCTTAAAGAAACGTTCGGGTTTAATTGGGTCCATTGGGCCTAAACCCATTGGGCTTCTATTCAAGCATTGGATGACTTGACATAAATAAAAGCCCAAACAACACTAAGGGGGCCGGCCATATAGAGTGAAAAGGAGAGATAGGAAGTCAAGTTGTTGGCTAGGTTTCTTTGTGTTATAAAAGGAACTTTATAGTGAAAAAGTTTATTAGGGGTTTTTGTTGGAAATATGCCCTGAAAGTCAATCTTTGGAAGAAACCTTTCAGGACAATTGAATCGATGTATGGATGACTCTTATACATTTTGAATGTATGAAGTGATTTCTCATTAAAGTCATGAGAAATAGTGGGAGGTGTGAAAATGGATATAAACTTGAATGTGATTGGTTTATAGTTGTCTAAAGAATAATAGTACTTGACTATTATTAAGAGTTTGCAATTTTAATTGTTAAAAGACTCAAGCTCTTCAAACGTTAAAATTCCATGTTGTGTGACATTCTAAAGAATAGTCTTTGAATGTTGGTTTCGTCAACCTAGCATAAAATGGTTATATGTTGGGAGTTGTCCATAATTCTCTTTTATGAGGACAAGCTAAATAATCAAGCATATGGACAAGTATATGAAACAAAAGGGAAAAAGTTTCAAAATGAGTCACAACATATGGTTTAACAACAAGACAAACCAAATTCAACATCTCATGTAACAATATTGCTCTATGTAGTTTTGATAAAGAATTATATCAACCACCTAGAAGGAATGGTTGAGTTTCTTTATCCTTAGAAGGAGCCATGCTTCACTAAAGACTTGGATAATTCTTATATGACTACATTAAAAGGTCTTAGTATGACTAAAACTTGAAGTATGGTGTATGACACCATATAATTTAAATGAATAGACTTAATGAAACAAGTCACACATATCAAATGGAATTACTTGAGAAGGAATTCTTTTGTGTATGATTCATTTAAATTAGTGGGAGCAATATGCATTCAAATCAAGAAAAATATAATTGTTATTTTTGAATAAATGCTAAGTTACAACAAGGCCAGTGGGAGTGATGTCATAATTTGAGCAACAAGATGTGAATAAAGTCTATTTGATAGACTTGATAAAACATGGATGTTACTTGAGAAATGACAAAACATGACACGGTCAATTTTAAAGTATAGACTTGAAATTGGACTTATTGATATAGCAAGGCTATCTCAATAATGTTATATGGGAATTAAATCTCAAATGTTGTAGATTTAAGAAAGCATTTTCCTATGTGATAGGAAATCACTTTCATAACCCTTATAATGAATGTGTCATAAAATCACAAAAGGGACACATGTATTGACTTGTGAAGTAGATATCCAAAGGTGAAGAAACCACTGAGTTTGTCACTTTAAGATATTACTATATCCCAGGATCAGAACCAAAGCAACTGATAGAGTATTATTGCCTTTAAGAAAGAAACATCAGAGTGGGACTCTGGAAGCGTGCATTCACTTAGGTTGTTAACCAAAGTGAAAAATAAGCCATTTTAACAAATGGAACTTCATAATGGATGAAGTACTAATCATATGAATGAATTGTTAGTATTGTACTACAATGGTCTCAAGGTTGGAGCAAAGTTTGTATAAAGTATACAAACGAAATATATGTCGATATATAGTTTTAGAAATTGCTTCAAAAGGTGTTTTGAATGGAAGGGGTTCTTATAGAACCAATGATTGAATCCAAACCATAAGGTCGTTAGTAGGATACTACGATGTAATGGGGCGATAGCTCAAGCCATGGAATCAAGGTCTCATCAAAGTATTCGAACACAATAAAGAGACATCATCAAATGTTTTGGAAACATTTGATAAGTAAATCCCTTTTGAATAATAAAAGGGATTAATACATAACCAAGTTAACCTACGAGCATAAACTCTCTCAACAAGATGTATAAGATACACTAGTGATTGACTTTAGTGCAAGTGGGAGATTGTTGGAAATATGCCATGAAAGTCAATCTTTGGAAGAAACCTTTCAGGACAATTGAATCGATGTATGGATGACTCTTATACATCAAATGGCAAAGATACTAATTAGGACTATTTCAATAAACGATATATGTCCTAAATAGTGTATCCATGGACAATGGATCGATTGAAGAAGTAATCTAATGATGTTAGACTATAGAGACCTTCTTCACATAACCAAATGTCCAAAAAGGTTCCTGGTCATTGGATTGTCGGAGGGATACTGACAATGCGTAGACCGGTACATACTGTGTCCCCTTCAATTGGAAGGATGGAAAGTCTCATCCCATTCGTGTTGTGACACTAAGACAAGTATGTAGGTGCTCATTAAGGGAATGAGTTCACTGAACACAATCGAACAAGAGTACTTGCATGGAGGTCTACTCACATGTCAAGCAAATAACTCTAATGGTTGGAATAATGTAAGTAGTCCTTTGACCTGAGGCATCGTCGTTGTCTTGTGGTTAAGTACTTGATCTTTGATTATGTCAAAAGTCACTCTATCAGAATGTCAACGGCATAGTTGGGGTTAAGCCACTTAGTCATGAAGGCAAGTGTATGCGCAACAAGGAATCTCTAATCCTCGATAAGAGAGGAATACTACTCTAAGATATGATTCGGGAATCTTCGGCCGAAGTATCGAGCGTAATAAAGGAAAGCGTTCCTATACGACTCAATTGAATCATATAAGAAGGAATAATCACATTACGGGTTTGACATAACATATCCATACCCTAACGATGTGATTGAGAGTATTGTTTTAGAGAAGGATCGAATTACATTGTAATTCCAACTGAATAGGTTCTCCGAATAAACTTCTACATTAGCTTGGGTAGCTATGACATATGGTTAGATGTCACTCATAGCTTGTGAGTTCTTCTAGATGATTAAATGTAGTCGTCAAAGAAGAAAGGTGAATTAAAATGAAGTTTTTAATTCACTAAGTGATTGAATTAAATATAATCAATTGGATTGATGCCAATCACCTCACTGCCTTGCTAATTAGAACCTACAAGATTGTTCACCAATACACTATTGTAGTGAGTAACTAATGGATGATGGAAATAATTAATTGGATTAATTAAGTGTTGTGATTAATTTAGAAAGTCTAAAGAAATCATAAAAGCGATAAAGATCGTTTTAGGCTTAAAGAAACGTTTGGGTTTAATTGGGCCCATTGGGCCTAAACCCATTGGGCTTTTATTCAAGCATTGGATGACTTGAAATATATAAAAGCCCAAAGCCCAAATCCAACACAAGAGGCCGGCCACTTTAAGTGGAAAGGGAGAGATATTTAGTCAAGTGGTTGACTAGGTTTCTTTTTGTCTATATAAGAAACTTTATAGAGATATTGTTCATTAGGATTTTTGAAGTGTTAAAACAACAAAGAGGCAAAAGAAAAATAGCTCTCTAACACTACAAAGGCCGGCCACCTTAGGGGTGTTTTTACTAACACATCTTTCACCCTTTTGGTTATTCCTTCATCCTTCTCACTACACTAGTGGGTGAGGATCTTTAGAGGTTTCCTACTTTGGAAACTTGAAGAGAACCTAGGAGCACTCATACTATCAAAGTGGAGGAGGCAAGGAGGGAAGCTAGGCTCAAGGAGTTCAAGGAACAAAGGGCTTGGAGGTGGTCCATCCTTGGTCTCAAGTCTAGATCAAGAGGTATAAGACTAAACCTTCACTTTGTTCTTCTCTATAAATTGTTTTGATGCATTATATATAAACCTATGAACCTTGAAGGGGATTTGCATGACTATAGCTTTGATAATTTGTTATAAATGCTTCCGCTGCTTTCGTATATTAAAATTTATTTTGTATATGCATGATAGTCATTTAGAAATCCCTATATGTGAAAACTCATAATTTTCTTTTTCAGTTTTGTGTGTTGTTTTTCACAAAAAGAAGAAACCATCTCTCTCTCTCAAAACTCACACAAGGCCGGCCACCATAAGGGTGATTTAGCTAATCATTTTCTCACCCTTTTGGTTATTCCTTCATCCTTCTCACTACACTAGTGGGTGAGGATCTTTAGAAGTTTTCAATTTTGGAAACTTGAAGAGATCCTAGGAGCACTCATTCTAAACAAAGTGGAGGAGGCAAGGAAGGAGGCTAGGCTCAAGGAGTTCAAGGAGCAAAGGTCTTGGAGGTGGTCCATCCTTGGTCTAAGATCTAGATCAAGAGGTATAAAACTACTCCTAAACTTTGTTCTTTTATATGAATTTGTTTTTTATGCATCTTACATAAACCTATGCATCTTGAAGGGGATTTGCATGACTAGAGCTTTGATATTATTTGATAACATGCTTCCGTTGCTTTCGTATATAAATCTTGAATTGTATATGCATGCTAGTCACTAGAAATCCCACTTGAAATCTCATAAATTTCCCTTCACATACCGCACTTCATATCGGACTTCCACAGGAGAAACTCCATTCTCACTTGCTTTTGGTACAGAAGCAGTTGTCCCGGTTGAGCTTGAGCAAGCAACATACCGAATCCAGAACTACATGCAGAGTGAGAACGACAAACAACTCACCCTCAACCTGGATCTAGTCGAGGAACACAGAAATCAGGCTCACCTGAGGAATGTCGCCTACAAGCAGCGCATCTCCAACTACTACGACTCAAGGGTCAAACCTCGCTCTTTCAAAGTGGGAGATTGGGTACTGAAGAAAAGATTACTCTGTGATAGAGTCCCGAGTGAAGGAACACTCAGTCCTAACTGGGACGGACCGTTCGAGGTCGTCGGCATCAGCCGCCCTGGCTCCTACAAGCTCAGAAGCTCCGACAGCAAGACCCTTGGCCATCCATGGAATGCTGACCACTTGAACTACTATTACAAATAGACTCACATTGTACAAGTGTTAAGCTACAGCCGTTCGACATCCTATGTAACAAAGACCATTTGGTATGAATTCAATAAAGAGGTGATTTAGCCAACTCGGCCCTAAACTCTTTTACATTCTGAGCAATGAAACACTCAAGTGTTCAAGCTTCAACGCAAATGTTTCCAATACAAAATAAAATCTAAGTATGTGTCAACAAGACTATACAAAGGATCTATGCAAACATAGCCAAACATTCATCAATGATAGGGCAAGCACTTGAAGCTTGATAATGCAAACACTTGAAGCTTGATAATACAAACACTTGCTTGATAATGCAAACACTCATAAACATGCAAAACAAAAAAAAACTCGCAGGCTTATAACATGGCACGTGCCATACAAACAACAAACTAGTGCAGGTAGAGTACATGCAGAAAGTGAAAGCACTTCTAGTCATCCTCATCTGAGGTTGAACCCCTGATCATATCACTTTGAGTCCTACCGCCATTTTCTACATCTCCAAACTCATCATCACCCTGATGACTCTGCTCATCAGCACTGGCCTCATCGCCAAACTCATCTGCACTGCTAGAATAAACTGCAAGGTCGAAGGTTTCACCTTTTCGATGATGCTCATCTATTTCTTCACGGTATTTTCGAAGAACGCTTCCATCATCATAACGATCAAAGACAGCCATCCACTTCTTTTTTTTCAAAGTGAACTTCCCGGGTACAGTGATGTCTAAGGACATGGAGAAAGGCCTGGGAACCCAAGAACTCCTTCACAACAGCTTCCTTCTCAGTCGGGATACTACTCTTCAGCTCAGAAACCTCAACCAAGGCACTATCCAACTCCCCTTTAACCTTGGAAACCTCGACCATAGTTGTCTCCAACTGTTTCTTAGTCGCCTCCAACTGTACCTTGAGTCTTAAGTTCTCACCATTCCGCCTCTTCAAACTCTCAAAATGTTGATCCTTGACTTGGATGGCCTCAGCCAAAGCTTTGCTCGTCTTCCTGGCATCATTCACAAGCTGCTTATTCTCTTTTAATTTCACCTTGCACCGCTCAGCTTCTCGCAGTCTGTCGTGATACTCAGCCATGACCTGCATGAGAAGACGATCATCGCTACCAAAATAATGCTAATAAAGAGGAGAAAACAAGAAAATGACAAAGTAACACTCACATATGAAGACAGCTTCAACATCCGGTCGCAATCCGATTCATCTTTAGCTAAGGGCTCTCCGAGTTCATCGAAAGTGAATCGACGCCCTGCCAGGCAATTGTTGATATACCCAAATCCTTCCAAGGGACACTGCCAATCTCTTCCTTATCTTTACCCTCGCTGCTAGAACTAGGATCACCTTTCTGCCCAATGTGCTCCCTAACTGGAGGAAAGATAGGATTGATAGTAGGAAGATGAGGCAGCAATCGCCTATCTTCCCCGGCAACTATGGCAGCAGCATATCCAATGGCCTCAGCTTCAGCTTTCTTCGAGGCAGCAACCTTGAGGACTTCTTCTCGAGACTTAGTTTTAATGATTGGTCTCACTCGGTGCTTGTGAGCTTCCTTGTGAAACAGGATGTCTTCTGAAGGAACTAAGATGGGCACTCTCCTTTTCTTGGTGCTGGTCTCCACTTTCTTGCCCACCTTCTCCACTGAACAAGGAAAATCAAAGTAAGGAATACCACATTATATATCTATATATATATATATATATATATAAAGGAGGGAAGAACAAGGATCAAGTGAAGGATACAACTTACTCGCTCGTCTCTGGCACTCGGAAACTAAGGGCTGGAAACCGTACTTTCGAAACAAGGGTCGTAGCTTACCCAAGTGTCTATCTTCTTTGGGCACCCTTAGCACTTTCTCTACATCAACTAGCTCCTGTCCGGAGAGTTTGATGGTGCCTCGTGTCACTGCATAAAGAAAAATCTTAGAAGCAAGAGAAAATCACAACAATAGCAAATAATGAGAAAATGGATACATTACAACCTACAGTCTGGAAGTGAGTAGAAACACGTCGCTCAGGTGTGACACCCTTAGCATGCTCCCAATCATTATAAAGAAAGCACCAACGTTTCTTCCATGTGCAGTATGCCTTTCTCTAATCAAAGACAACACGCTTTCTCTCGCTCCGACATGCACATTCGGCATAACCAGTACATGCTTTCACCGGGCGCATCTTATAACAGTAGCGCCACTGATGGAAGGAAGGCTCACCTAATCCACACTCCATCCAAATAATATAAAACCCGATCAAGGTATCCCAGAAACCAGGGTTAAGTTTCCCAGGTGCATAACCAATAAAAGACAGCATCCGTTGCAACCACGGATGCAAAGGTAAATTTACCCCCAAGGTCACTAATGTCTGGGTATAGAACATAACATGACCTTTGAGCGACTCAGAAGGCAATTCTTCACAACGCACCAAACGTATTCCTACACTACGGGGGATACTACATGATCGCCTTAGGGCCTCAAGCTGCTTTTCGCTATCTAACAAGTTATTTTCTAAATGGTCCGCTGTGAACTCAGAGCGAAATATGGGTATGGCGTCACAAACAACCCCCTCACCCACTAGCATGGAGGAAGAACCAATATTGGCTAAGGTTTGACAATTGTGAGGATCAGAACGAAATATGGGTATGACGTCACAAACAACCCCCTCACCCACTAGCATGGAGGAAGAACCAATATTGGCTAAGGTTTGACAATTGTGAGGCTCATCCAACGTTTCTTTCGTACCAGACTCTAACAAAGGCCATGAAGACCCTGACATTGCAGGCTCAAACCTAGAGCTAGAGCTAGGGGAGCCCTCATCACTAAGACTTCCAGACTCCGACATCTATAACAAACAGAAACAAACTCTATCACTACATGAAGGATCAAAACATAAGGAAGCTCATAGGGCATGAAGAAAAGCTCAACCAGTTCATTATGTTCTTAACAAAATACATGAACACGCAAACAATTCAACAAGAATGAAAACATTCGATCTAGTGGAGAAGACTACCAACCTGAAGATGATGTAGCAAAGCAATGCCAGAATCCCTCTTAAGTAAAGAGCACTATGTCTTCAAAAATCACTACAAGATGAGCAAATGAAGGTAAGGTAAATAATGGAAACTTATCCTTCTTATATATAGTTCAACATGGCTATTGACATTCAAATTTCAAATTCAAACCATGAGAAAGCCCCACATGGAAAATCTTCAAACTTCTAACACTAGGGAGTTTCAAATTTCAAATGTTTCAGTTCCCCCCTTCACAAAAAAAAAAAAAAAAAAGATCCAAAAAAATAAATAAATAAATAAAAAAGGATCCGAAAAACAAAAAAAAAAGGGGGAAGGGGGAACACAGCAGCTTCATCAATGGGATTCAACTACCAATCTCAAAAAACTTCGCACTGTCTTCATCAAGATAGTGCGAAGCACAATCAATTTATGGTGTCAACAAAAGCTTCATCAATGGAGGACAAATATCAATCTCAAAAGTTTCGCACTATCTTCATCAAGATAGTGTGAAGCAAAATCAATTTATGGTGCCAACAAAAGCTTCACCTATAAAGCTTCAGCCCCAAAGCTTCACCTATAAAGCTTCAACCCTTCAACACCAAAGCTTTACCTATAAAGCTTCACCACCAAAGCTTCACCTATAAAGCTTCAACCCTTCAACACCAAAGCTTCACCTATAAAGCTTCAACACCAAAGCTTCACCTATAACGCTTCAACACCAAAGCTTCACCTATCAAGCTTCAACCTTAATGCTTCACCTACAATACAAAATTTCAACACCAAAACATATAAAAGATTCACACACTCTTCATCAAGATAGTGCAAAGCTAATTCAAGTTTTGTGTCCTAAAAATAGCTTCAACTAGTCACGCTATATACCCAAACAAAAATCTATAGTCAATAACCCTTACCGATTAAACTATTTTCCAAACACAAAACCTTGTGGCAAATAAACAAATTTTGTTCATAAACCCAAGATTCCCTTGAACCTGTACAAAAACACGGGTCAACGCAAACATTTGTTTTGTTCTACACCCACAACATCCCTGTCATAAACAAACAGGCAATTATGTATATGTTTCCAAACATATTATAATAAATCAAACAACAAACCAAAGTCCCAAGTTTAACAATGGACAAAAGTACAAGCAATTCACCAGTAAGGAAGGTGCTACAAAAACATGAATCCCCCAGACTAAAATCCAACCCAAGCATCCTTTTTCTCCCTCTCCCTCTTCCGCCTCTTTCTATCTATCAAATTTCTGCAACTCCTGCTCTTCCTCAGTAGAGCTGAATTTTGGACATCTTATAGTTCTTGAGCAGATGAACAACTTTCACGAAGGAAATGTTTCTATTTGAGCGACGGAAGTTAGAGTGTTGAAGCTCCAAACATGACGGTCAGATTTCTGCAGGCTTCAAAACTGCCGTAGTGTTTCGAAGATCTGGAAATATTCAACCGTTAGTTTGTTCTGAATTTTTTATATGCTATGGAAGAGATGATGCGGAACAACTTCTATGAAGAAAGTATGTTGATCTGAACAAGAGAAAATGGAGTTTCGAAGCTCACAACAAGTCTGACAGGTTGACAGAAAAATGATGAACAGTTACTCATCATACCTGAATTTCTGGATTTGTACTGCTCCAATGGATCTATAATTTGGATATGTTGTATTTCACAAGGTGAGGAACAACTTCAATGAAGAAAGTATGTTGAGCTGAACAAGAGAAAATGGAGTTTCGAAGCTCACAACAAGTCTGACGGGTTAACAGAAAATTGATGAACAGTTACTCATCATACCTGAATTTCTGGATTTTTACTACTCCGATGGATCTCAAATTTGGATATGTTGTAGTTCACAAGGTGAGGAACAACTTCGATGAAGAAAGTATGTTGAGCTGAACAAGAGACAATGGAGTTTCGAAGCTCACAACAAGTCTGACGGGTTAACAGAAAATTGATGAACAGTTACTCATAATACCTGAATGTCTGGAGTTGTACTACTCCGATGGATCTCAAATTTGGATATGTTGTAGATCATAAGATAAGGAACAACTTTTATGAAGACGACTTTGCGATCTGAGCTATAGAGAATGGTGTTATATTGCAGCAACTCAGGCTGATTAGTGGAAACGAAAAGCAATTCCACCAAAAAAAAAGTAAACAGCAACAAGGGCAAGCTCCCATACACCAAAGAAAAGATGAAAAAGAAGAATAACACAGAAAAGGGAGCTGGGTAGGACACAGGGTGCTCATCAAAAAGAGAGAAAAGCTACTAATTGCACTTGATCTTGTCTAGTCAGCAGCATGCAGCATCAAACACACAAAAGTTGGAAATATTTTTAGATAAGGCATATATGAAGGTGTGACATCAAAACAAGGCTTCGTTACTTTGACAAATTAGTAACAAGCAAGACACCTCATTCGGCAACTCTCCTCGCCTGAAGACTTGGGGGACTCCCACCATATGCTACTGCACCTTGATACTCGGAAGTCTCACAACCACTCAGTGACTTGGATTTTTTCAAGTCTCCAACCGAAAAGTTTTCCTCACTCGGGAAATTAAGGGAACACTACCTCAAACTACATGCTTCACTCACAAAGCTTCAACAATACAAGTTTCAACAAACGAAAAAATTCAGAGAACTTTCTGAGAAGGCTTTGGTGTATTTAACACAATACGTTGAAATGAAGCAAAACTTATTTATTAATATTTTCAATAAGCTACAAATATGTACATATACATGAGTCAAAATAAACAAACAAGAGGGAGCCTTCACAAAGGTTGCTTAGGGGAAGTCTCAGCAGTCGGTAGAGGCCCAAAAGGAGAAAGCACCGGAAGGTGGTTATCCGGAGCCTCAGTACTGGACAGAACCCCAGAAGGAGGAGGCATTGGAGGTTGATCATTTGGAGCTTCATTATACGGTACAGCCCCAGAAGACGAAGGCAATAAATGCCTTTGGAACAAACCCACAAACCTTTGATGATCAAGTAAAGCCTGACCAGCAGATTCCTGCATCTGGTCAAGCTTCATTTTCATGTTTGTAGCATAGTCATGCGCGAGCCTGTGCAACTGTTTATTCTCATGCTTGAGCCCTCTAATCTCCTGTTTGAGACTTATCACTTCAACAGCCAATGATTCAACTTGGCGGGTTCTAGCAAATAGGCGTTGGGCCATATTAGACACAGAACCTGCACACTGAACACTAAGAGCCAGAGAATCCTTAACAGCCAACTCATCAGACCGTTTGGAAAGTAGTCTGTTATCTTTGGGAGTGAGAAGGTTCCTGACCACCACCGCAGCGGTGATATCATTCTTCATCACAGAATCCCCAACGGTAAGAGGACCAATAGGGGATATGAAGGATGGGCGTCATACGTTGTCTGGAGAAGGCGTGGCTGCCTCTTCTCCAAGGTTCAAGTCAAAACGATGGTCGGAGGGGCCATACATTTTCAAAGGTGTTGAAGAGATAAGAGGTCAGACAAATCAAGATCTTAGAAGTGCAAGAAGGGAGCTTCTACTGGTGGAGATTCAAGTGTGCTGTGGAACTTAATGCCAGCCTCTATAAAAATCTGCACTCGACGAAGCTTCAGAAATCGAAGAGGCGTTTGCTTTCTCAAAAGCTGGGCTGCTCAGAGACCACGAAGGCCGATCTCAGAAATCGAAGAGGCACCTGCTTTTTCAACCTCGTCAGCACCTGTCACATGCACACTCAGCTTTGCGGAAATGACGGGCAATCTGTCGAAAATGTCTGGTGAAGTAGAAAGCATGTGAATCTTACTGTTCAATCACCACTCTCTACACACAACATCAATTCCTCAGGTACCATATATAACTTTGCCAAAGATCTCTGACAAAGTTTAGGCACGAAAATTTCGAAGTTCCAGCTACCCTACTATTACCCACAAGGGTAAAGGAACAGCACCACTGCTTGACAACTGGAAAGTCCCTATGTGTGTCGACCTCCGTGTTCCGTGGCAAGACAGACTGGAAAGAACGTCCAACCTTTACTCACATTCGAGAAAAGACTCCCAACATAATTACTTTCTTAAAAGCCGAAGCGGCACCGCTTTCCGAATCTCGAGAGCCAGATCCCCGACGGGATTGCTTGTTCGAAAACCGAAGAGGCACAGCTCTCAGAACTTCGAAAACCAGATTTCTTTAGATAAAGCTTGTCTGTAATCTTCACACGCAGCATCAGCTTTCCAGATACCACATACCACTTTTTCAAAGTGCTCTAACAAAGTTAAAACACGTGAAGCTAGCAGCTCCCACTACATTGCTGTGACCAAGAAGGGTAAAGGAATAGCAGTACTACTTGCTATTGGGAAATTCCTATATATGTCGACCTCCTTCCTCCACGGACAGGCAAACCTGCAAAAATGCTCAACCCTTTCTTGCATTCGAGAAGGCACCCTCAACATAACCTCTCGAAATACTCAGCTTTATTTCCCCCCGATAATACCTCAGCAAATAAGCCACACCAAGAACAAGAGTATCTCATATCATCAGGGTTGAAAGCAAGAGTATCCCATATCATGCTTTCTCCCTGTTCTTGTCTTTGTCCTTGTCCACACCTGCAAGACAATGAGAAAGAGAGCAGTCAATCGGAACCTGAAATCAAACCTCCAATCTGGAACTGACTGCCTGGGACCTTTGCCTGGTTGCTTACTTAGCATTGCTCTCGAGTACTCATCCTCAACTGTTGTCAAGGTCATGAATTCCTCCGGCAAATACCTCATGACAGTTGATCAGATATTGGCTCTTTACACTGAAGCTGCCAAGCATAGATGAGTCAATATGAAGGAATATTCTGAATGACCATTTAAATGCAAAGGTTACACACCACTTCTGCCATGCAAAAGATTGAAGCAGAAGGTTCAACGATGAGCTGAAACAGATCACTACAGCACGACACCTTTCCATACCACATTCACTATTATGTCAACAGGAAGAGTATCCCATATCATCAGGGTTGATCATACTCTAGATTTGATGGGCTTGTTTTGACCCTCAAATTCTTGAGTCGACTCACTAAGGTGTCGTGAACTGCACGTGCCGATTTACCAATCTTGAATCAAATCCTTAAAGATCAAGCCACCAACGGTCCTTGAAGATATCACAAGCCCGATTCAAGATCAAGTGTCCACCACCCTGAATCAAATCCAGCCTAGTTCAAGAATAAGCCTGTGGAAAGTTACTTCTTCAAAAGCAAAAGTATTTCATATCATCTCTTCTCCATTTGCTTCTCCTTATCCTTGGTGCTATTTACGACACAAGGAGAAGGAGAACAATCAACAGGAAGCCGAAGTCGAACCTCCGATCCAGGTTGCTTGCTTGGAAGTCTGATTGCTTACCTTGTCTGTTACCTCCTTCGACAAATCTCCTAACTCGGCGACTTGGGGGACTCCTACTATAGGGTTTGTATCGCACTTGACCAAGCCCGAAACTACAAGTAAGCTTCAAGTGAAATTGATACATTACCTTGTGCATCTTTATCGGTTAAAGATATCACCCCTGGATGGAGGAAAAGTACTTCCAGGGAAGATGCCACATCTACATATGAGACAGATAAGGTAAGTGAAAATGATACCACACTTCGGTACTTAGAAGTTTCGTGATTACTCAATGGCTTGGATCTTGCAAGTCCCCAACCGAAGAGCTTCCCTCACTCGGGAACTTAAGGGAGCACTGTTTGTACCATACTTGACCAATCCCGAAACTACTGAGCACGGGTCAACGTTATACCGTCAATGACCCAGAAGAGCTTCCCTTCAACCAGGAGGCCAATCATAATGCGACACGTGTCGACATCAGAAGCCAATCACAGCGCGACACGTGTTAACATCAGAAGCCAATCACAACACGACACGTGTCAAAACAAAACTAGAAACTCTCTTCTATAAATAGGGATCATTCTCCCACAATAATCTCTAATGTCATTTTGTACTAAACTATTCACTAGAACTCACAAAATGAGAGCTTGAACCTATGTATTTGTGTAAACCCTTCATAATTAATGAGAACTTCTCTACTCCGTGGACGTAGCCAATCTGGGTGAACCACGTATATCTTGTGTTTGCTTCTCTGTCTCTATTCATTTACATATTTATCCTCACTAGTGACCGAAGCAACCAAGCGAAGGTCACAAAACCTGACACTTTCTGTTGTACCAAAGTCCTCACTGATTTTGTGCATCAACAGAAATAAAGGGAAGATTAGCAATTTTTCTAATCCCCGGCAACGGCGTCAAAATTTGATGTGGTAAAAACTAGCACACAAATTAAACCCTATGATTTAGACAATTGTAGTATGAGCAAGTAGGGATCGTTCTAGGCCGGGGATTAGGAGGGATGTTAATCAACACAAATTAAACTTAAAAACTGAAAACTAAACTATACTAACACAAAATAAGAACTGAGGGGGTTTTTGATGAATTTTAAGAAACAAAAGTAAATAGCAGCAATTAAATTGAGTTGTAAAAGGAATATGGGTGAAAAGCTAGCAAGAGGATTCTTCTCCACACATGAAACATATGCATACAAATTGATTTCCAATTATTCTTTCTATAAACCATGAATGATAATGCCCCAAATTAATTGTGAATAGCACTCATTAACTCTCAGATTATCCTAAGTTCATTAAATTGGACTTAGCAACGCAACCAAATTATCCTTCTCAAGTTCCTTAACTATGAAAATCATGATAGAGACACATATCAAAGGTCATTAAGTTCTGTGAAAATCATAAGTATTGACAACGCATTCGTAACTATGAACTACATGATACTCCTGCCAAGAATTTACTTAACACAATCATGACTAGCGACTTTTACTACTTATAAATATAAGTTCATAATGATTAGGTGAAATTCCTTTATATTCTAGCATCAAATCCCTACATGCAAACTAAGAGTGCACCTTTAATCAACACACAAGAACAAGTTCTTAATAAAACAGATAAGTAAATCACATTCATGTTTTATGAAACAATAACTGGATGTAATCAATTCATATAAAACATATGTTCATGGCTTCGAATTCCCTCTAGCTAAAAAGAAATTTAGTTACACATGTTCGTTATAGTTGAAAAGCAATTTAAAATAAACATCGAAACTAAAATAAGGATAGAAAGAACTCTCGAATTCCCCAGCACTCCAATGGTAGATTCGGCACAATCCTTAGATCCAGGTGCATGGCACTCCTCCTCCTATCCTTCCTTGCAAGCACAAATCACTCTTTCCCCCCAGAAACTTGCGGCACTCTCTATATTTTTCTCCTCTCCCCCCCTGAAAAATAAGTAGTATTTATAGGCAGGGGGCACGACACAATTTGTGGAGGAAAAGGAATTGGTTATTTGCATTGTTTTAGAACCCCTTAAATCAAATAGGAAGTGGTTTAATGTGATAAGGAATCCCCCTTGCAGTTGGAGATAAGGTAAAGTAGGATTAGGATAGGATAAGATAAGGTTTGTTAAGGATAAGGTTGGATAAGATAAGATTGGATAAGGTTTCCCTTTAATTTCTGATTCCTTGTCTTCCAAGCCTCAATCCTATTTCTTCCAGATTGTAGTACATTCCTAGCCTCATTTGACCACCAAAAACGTTCATCCCAAGTGCTCCCACGCATGCTATCCAATCCAAGTCCAAAACTGCTCCAAATTGCTCTGTTTAGCCATTTATTGTCATCTTTCCAAATTAGACCTACAATAATATGAAAATAACTTAAATTACGATAATAAATGGAAATTAACTAAGAAAATGCAAAGAAATA
The DNA here is from genome assembly GCF_042453785.1 of Malus domestica. Classification (NCBI taxonomy): domain Eukaryota; kingdom Viridiplantae; phylum Streptophyta; class Magnoliopsida; order Rosales; family Rosaceae; genus Malus; species Malus domestica. The sequence goes on along the minus strand of NC_091661.1, from coordinate 4,402,686 downwards.
AGATAACAAAGTCGCATAAATATGCTCCTATCAACAGTGAAACATTAGATTCCATAATTCAATCACTTCATTTGGTTTTGAGATGATCAAGGAAGACCATTGTGTGTATCTTAAGAAATTTGAGAAAAATATTATACTTTCTCTGTATGTTGACGACATCCTCATAGCGAGAAATGACAAGACCTCCATACAAATCACAAAAGTGTGGTTGTCATCCCATTTTGAGATGAGGGATATGGGAGAAGCACATTATGTGCTTGGAGTTAAGATCACCAAAGGTCATTCAAGGAAACTTCTAAGTTTGTCTCAAAAGACTTACGTCAAGAAGGTACTTGAACGGTTAAAGATGAAAAACTCTAAACCCCATAGACACTCATATGGAAAGAGTGCAAAATCATCCTTAGAACAGTGTCCTGAGATCAAGAAAGAGAAAGAACAAATGACAAACATACCATATGCCTCTGTGGTAGGAAGTTTGATGTACGCAATGCTTTGCATGCGTCCGGACAAGCTCACTGGCAAGTTGTCAAGAGTACTGTGAGAGACCTACAAGGAACAAAAGACTTAGCTCTATGTTATCAAGGATGTGATTACAAGATAAAAGGATAGAGTGATAAGGACTAGGCAAGTGATGGAGATGAACGCAAGTCCACCTCAAGTTATGCTTTATTCTTGGAAGTGGAATAGTTTCCTCGAGTAGCAAGAAACAAACTTGTGTTGCTCTACCAATGAGGGAGTCAGAATATGTTACCCTTAGATCAGCTATTCAAGTAGCTATTTGACTTCGGAGGTGCTTACGACACATGGGTATTACATCACATTCCCATGAAGTTGTATTTGTCTACTGTAATAATACCTCGGCCTTAGCATACACTAAAGATCCCAAGTATAATGCAAAATCTAAGCACATAGATGCACGATACCATTTCCTTAGGAACAAGGTTACCATGGGTGAAGTAGTAATGTTGAAACATATCTCGACAAGCATGCTTGCTGATCCCATGACTAAACGCATAATTAGAAAATGTTTTTTGACTCGTGTAAAGAATATGGGTTTACGTAGGGTTTAATGTGCTTTTCTTTATATAACATTATTATTGATTGAATAAAGCATTGAAGTTTTCATTTCATATTTCCTTTTGGAATGATTGTTTACACATCTTTACAAGTGTCAACAAGCTAGAATTTGTTCTTTACACGAACAATTCGCCCTGACACTGTGGTAGTGAGCAGGATGAGAAATATGTGTCCTCGATGCATTTGAGTGTGAGACTTGTATTTGCACGTACCTATATACACTAGATATATGTATGTATGTCACTTTAAAAATGTCTAAGCTGAGACCTAATAGAGGTCAAACATGAAATTTATTTTGAAATTCATGGTTAAGCTTGTAAAGCCGGATGTGAGTATCTAGATGGGCGCCAACAGGGCGACTAGGATAGAATGCTCAAGTTAGGCACTTGTGTAGTAAATAGACTAAAACCCGTACGGTGTATGCTCAATGGACATGTGACACACACATTGAATTGAGGATACACCATAGCATACAAATTATATTGTATGTGCTATTACGAATGGATAGTGAAAGTGATGAATTGATCACTACTTCAATCATTGTGTGAACAACAAGGGATCTATATGATTCCACCCTTATGCCCTTTTGGACTATAGTCTATGTTAGAAAGATGAGGTTTTATGATCAATACTTTAGCATGTTTATCTAAAGCAGTCAAGTTAGCTATTGTTCCAAGAGGCGTGTCTAGGCAATAGTTAAACCAAATTAGGCTGACGTGAGAATTTAGGAAGACAGTTTGAAGACAACACCATGTCATGTGGTTCATTCGTTGTGCAGTGTCTTTTGATATTTGTTATTTAACATAAGACATGGATACATGATGCTTGTGAAACATGACATTGCTTTTTATTTCATAACGAGGGATAAAGAATGTCAGGTATGGTGTATGACAAACAGTATGAGGTATAAAGTGATAGACTTCCGAGTGATGCACTCTTGTTAGTTTGGTGATAGCTTAATAACCGTTCTAGTGGATATGTACGTTCTTTTCTCGCAAGGTCGCGCATTCCACTTCCTGTACGAGGAGATAAACTAGAATGGCTGTGAAGTATGTGGGTTGATTGAGATTATGCCACACCGTAAGTGGATGAGTGAGAGATGTAGGATTTATGTAATAAATAAATCAAATAGTGATCCACCCACCCAAATTAGGGCGATGGATTGATATAAATCTCTTAATTATCTTTTGTGATAGTTAGAGAAAAATCAAGAGATATTTAGATTGGAGCATACTCGGGATTTTTATGGGTGTTTTAGTCACTGTTCCCTCTTCCCAACCACTATATAATAAAGCTTTGAGGAAGAAACACAAAAGAAAATACAAGCATTTTCAAGGTTCACAATATTCTAGTTAGGTCTCTAGGGTGATCTCCACAAGAGGAGAAAACTAAAGGGGTAGCTCGACATATCGTAGCCAACTCAACGATCTTCGAGGTTCTAGATACACCTTGGTTCATGTTCGTATGATCGTGTCGAGATCCAAACTTCCACACAAGAGGTATAAACGTTCCTCTACTTAATTTATAGTCTTCCAACACCCGTATACACACTTGTTTACTTTTGGTCTTTCGAATTACGAAAAGGAGGCTTTCAAGTCTTCACATACCCTTTCGTTTTAGCATGACAAAATAACAATGTTTTACAATTGCACTTACAAACGTTTGCACTCTGTACACTGACTAATAATGATGTTCAGCAATAATTGATACATAATCTAGCGTCAAAATTATGAATAAAGTAGAAAATACAAAGAAAAAGGAACGAACTGTGTGTTCAATCGCTAAGATACAGACGATGTTAGAAGCCCGCAGCCAAAGAGTTAGGACTGGTAGCCAAACGAAAACGAGAAGCCTTTGTATAAGAAAGATTCATTTGTTTTCACTTGGTTTATCACAGGAAACCGTATCGTAAGTTACAATGATAATATTTCTTAGCGTAAGTATTTGCAATTTGCAGGTGACCAATAGATACCAAACATCGCCGTGACTGTTGAGTAGTTCGTAACAGAATTACATAAAACATAATTCTACTAGGAAAGTGTGATGAAGTGCTGCAATGAACTAACCAAACTTGGAGGCCAATGCTTCGTTTCTTTGACGTATGAGAGGTCCGTATAGTGAGGATCAAGAAGCGTTGCAATTGTGAACTGATTTTCTGCAAGCAGTGGGGCGTGTTTGTCGACATACAAGGCTGCTGCTAGAGCTGCATGCACTTCTGTAGAAAAACCAAACAACAAAAATGAATTCGTTAGAAATTGAGAGAATTTTGTCGGGATTAGCTTAGGCAAGGAACGTAATATCTACTCAAGTAGGTACCTGGATATCCCTTCAAAGATATGGAAACATCCTCCATCTCTGCAACTGCATCTTCTCTGTTGCCAACCTCATACAAAACCAAGGATCTGCCTACTCTTGCATAGTCTGAAAAGGAAAAGTCATTGTACTTCTCAATCACCTGAAATGAGATAAAGACGATGTTAACTGTGAAACTCGTTTCTTCTACCCGTCTGTCTCTCCGAGTATAGTAATGGCTAGGTGCAAAGATGTTCCTTGATTAGAGAACTGAAACAATGCACAAAAGCACCAAAGACGATGCGACTTTTAAACAAGGAACCAAACCATCATGATTCATGATGATGACAATGACATAAAGTAGTTGGTTATTACTGAAACACAAGATATGCACATTTCAAATTGTCGAGAGGATTCAAAAAGGCAGAGCAATAATGATTATTAGACACACAGCAAAACCATATAATTCTGAGAGTTAACTGACCCAACACTCCTAATTTCTCTAATTTGTAGGCAGCGGAAGATTATAAAATAGAACACAAAAACAGGTGAACTACTTAATCCATCCGTTGTGCAGCTTATCTAAAGCTGGAACAGCTGTCTCTCTTCTCCTTTTTTTTTTTTTTTCGGTGAGGTCCATCGTAGCTAAGCACATTCCATGGAACCCAAGGGAAGATCAATTTAAAATATGAGAAATATGTTTCTTACATGCTATGTAATAACAAAAACACCATGGCATGGCAGGAGCTGTATCCTATCCAGTTCCGGCCATACACGCATTCAAGGAAATAATTGACTAGTTTTTGAAAGCTTCGATTTATTCGGACATAAAAATTAATTAAGAAAACCTTGTCATACAATTGACCCACAAATTCCATAGAAATCACAAATCAAATCTGACCTCATACGTGCGGGGAATACTAAAATTTTATTTTGCAAACCATAGGAGAAACTACATATGGCTTGACAAAGGACCATGCATCTTCATAGACATTGCTAGATAAAAACGCTTTCCTATAAGAGTAAGACCAGCCCCACTCTCTCTAGTGCACCACTCTGTTGCATTTCCAATAACCACATCCACACACAAATGCACACAGGCATACACTCATACGCCAAAACAAGAGAAGAGAAGCATGCACGAGACCAAATCAATTCCAGTTGGAAGATTGTAAGGTTGGAGGCTATTGGAAGAAGCTACTCTCGGCTGGAATGCTGGAAATCAATCACAGTCATACCTTTTTGGAGCTAGCTGTTATATCCATTGTATAACTCTTGGCTAGGGCTAGGTACTTTATTCAAGAGATTGTTTACTTTAGCCTACAATTAAGGGATCCTGTTTCCTAGTTATTGTAAAATAGTTAGTTGTCTTCCAAGGAGTAAATTAGGGAGTTGATTGGGAACTGATTGGAGGCTGTGTCCTCCGTTCCTTTCTCTATATATGTTCCAACTTGTAAATGATTTACACATGAAATATACATCAAAAATTCAATAATTCCACATAGCTTTAACAGGTGAGTCATGTCCGTACCGGAGTTTCAAGTCCACCATTGGCTTCATTCAATCAAGTTAACGGTTTATTTGGTTCATTCAATCAGGTGAGTCATGTCCGTACCGGAGTTTCAGGTCCACCATAGCTTAAAAGAAATATAATGCCCACGTTTCCTTGGGAAAGAAATAACCCCAAATCCAAATGTCCACCATTACCAATATATAAAGACAAAACTCAGGAAACAGGCAACAGGCAAAACGTAGTAGTGGTAAAGTGAGTGATTGAGTACCTGAGTAAAACAGACAAGAGCTTGGTCAAAGTCACCCAGAGCCTGCAGTTCCCTCCCTTTCTCCAACAACTCCAAGGCATCCGATATTCTTCGAGAAATTGCATCGCTTGCGTCTCTCTCAGCAGCGCTTATCGGGTTGAAGCTTGTGAGAGCAGAAGAAGTGGAACCAGAAGGGGTTGTTGAATTTACATTGCTACTGTTGGTGTCACTACAGCTAGCTTTACTTGGGAGCAGAAAAGTAGCCAAAGGAAGTGACAAGAGAACCAAGCGCCTGCTCAGCAATGGCCATTTTACGTTTGCTGGTTGAGTTGAGGAAGAAGAGGTCGGGAGAAGATGGGGAATGGGTGGTGCTTTACATGCCCTCATATTGTTTTGATTTAATTTTGTGGGCAAAGCCTTTCTGCCTCCTAACTTTATACTCTTTTTTATTTTTATTTTTTTTGTAAATCCAATTTTATTAGACTATTTCCAACCCTTTGAGTTAAAACCTAAAAATTTAACACATAAAATTTAAGTTTTAACCTATAAGCAGTTTTTTTGCTCCAACCATTCTAGGTTAAATTCTTGACCCGAGATTATTAAAGAATGAATTTAGGCTAATTTTTTTTGTTGAAGTAGGTTTTTTCAAAAAATAAAAAAAAAAATTATGTAGACTATCCTAATTTAATTTTATGAACATTTTAACCTAAAAATATCTAAATTCCGATAAATATTGAAAAATTACTAAACCGACACCACAAAACTCATGAAATGCTATGAAACAATATTTTTTTAATTAATTTAGCTGTTGGATTTAATTTTGGACCATTAGATCTTTTTTTTACCATTAGATTTGATCATATTAGATCTCAACCATTAGATTCAAAAAAAATTATAAATATAAAACCATTAATTGAATAAATTAAATGTGGACCGTTGGATAACCAATGGTCCATTTGAATTGTGACCATCAGATCAGAAAATGAGTCGTTGGGCTCGTGTCACGAGGCGAGATGATGGCTGACACACATGGGTGGGCCAGCAAAATGCTGAGGTTGCTTAATGCGTGGGCCGTGCGAACTTCTAGGCTTCGGCAAGTCAACTTCACTTCCCTCATCCCACTCGCACAAGTGGGTTACATCACCAAGAGTAGCTCCAGCATACGTTGGAGCCCGATGGACAAGTGCTCGAACAGCGCCACATTGCCCTAGCAACGAAGTCTAGCCCACGTTGGTGATTGTGCTTGAGGGAGAGGCCCGACATGAATAGCTAGACCGAGAGCCCGATGGCCAAATGACGCAAGGCTGACGTCAAGGCGATGTCAGCCACGTTTATCTTTTTTTGCGTCAGGCACATGCGCTTCAAGCGTCCGTGGTGGCGCGTCGTCCAACATGTTTTCAGACGTGGGGCTCGCGGCGCTTTTCTGAAATGTTACCGTTGGGGAGGCCACGTGGCTTCTCCACATCCGTTGGATTTCAACAACTACATTTTATGGACCATTGGATTTCAAATGGTAAAAAAAAAAAAATTAAACCTTTATTAATTTCAACCATTGGATTTGAGATCAACGGTCCACATTATTCGCCTTTATAAATTGAAAAAAAAAAGTAAAAAATTCTGAAATGTTACCGTTGTGCCACGTGGCACAATCTAGAGGGTTGGAATTTGTTGATGCACAAAATCAGCGAAGACTTTGGTACAACAGAAAGTGTCAGGTTTTGTGACCTTCGCTTGGTTGCTTCGGTCACTAGTGAGGATAAGTACGTAAATAAATAGAGACAGAGAAGCAAACACAGGATGTACGTGGTTCACCCAGATTGGCTACGTCCACGGAGTAGAGGAGTTCTTATTAGTAGTGAAGGGCTTACACAAGTACAAAGGATCAAGCTCTCAATTTAGTGAGTTCTTGTGAATGATTTAACACAAATGGCATTAGCCAATATTGTGGGGGAATGACCCCTATTTATAGAAAAACTTGTAGCTTTGTCACATTGACATGTGTCATGTTATGATTGGTTCTTGATGTCGACACGTGCTGCGCTCTGATTGGCTTCTAATCTTGACACGTGTCGAGTAGTGATTGGCCTCCTGGTCGGAGGGGAACTCTTCTGGGTCCTTGACAGTATAGCGTTGGCCGGTGCTCGGCAGTTTCGGGATTGGTCAAGTATGGTACAAACAGTGCTCCCCTAAGTTCCCGAGTGAGGGAAACTCCTCGGTTGGGGACTTGCAAGATCCAATCCCTTGAGTAATCACGAAACTTCTAAGTACCGAAGTGTGGTCTGATCTTCATCTGCCCTTCTCTGGAAGTACCTTTCCTCCATCCGGGAATGGTGTATTTAGCTGATGAAGATGCACAAGGTAATGTATCAATTTCACTTTGAAGCTTACTTGTAGTTTCGGGCTTGGTCAAGTGCGATACAAACCCTATAGTAGGAGTCCCCCAAGTCGCCGAGCTAGGAGATCTGCCGAAAGAGGTGACAGACAAGGTAAGCAGTCAAACTTCCAAGTAAGCAACCCAGGATCAGAGGTTTGACTTCGGCTTCCGGTTGATTGTTCTCCTTCTCCTTGTCTCTCATTCAACTGCCAGGATAAGGAGAAGCAAATGGATAAGAGATGATATGAGATACTTTTGCTTTTGAAGAAGTAACTTTCCACAGGCTTATTCTTGAACTGTGCTGGAGGGTTTTCTGGTGCCCTTCAGAGTATAAGGCCGACTCAAAAATTTGAGGGTCAAAACAAGTCCATCAAATCTAGAGTACGTTCGACCTTGATGATATGGGATACTTTTGCTGTTGACGGAATAATGAATGTGGTATGGAAAGGTGTCGTGCTGTAGTGATCTGTTTCAGCTCACCGTTGAACCTTCTGCTTCAATCTTTTGCATGGCAGAAGTGGTGTGCAACCTTTGCATTTAAATGGTCCTTCAGAACATTCCTTCATAGTGACTCATCCACGCTTGGCAGCTTCAGTGTAAAGAGCCAATATCTGATCAACTGTCATGAGGTATTTGCCGGTGGAATTCGTGACCTTGACAGCAGTTGAGGATGAGTACTCGAGAGCAATGCTAAGTAAGCAACCAGGCAAAGGCTCCAGGTAGTCAGTTCCAAATTGGAGGTTTGATTTCAGGTTCCGACTGACTGCTCTCTTTCTCCTTGTCCTGCAGGTGTGGACAAGGACAAAGACAAAGACAGGGAGAAAGCATGATATGGGATACTCTTGCTTTCGACCCTGATGATATGAGATACTCTTGTTCTTGGTGTGGCTTATTTGCTGAGGTATTATCGGGGGGAAATAAAGCTGAGTATTTCGAGAGGTTATGTTGAGGGTGCCTTTTCGAATGCGAGAAAGGGTTGAGCATTTTTGCAGGTTTGCCTGTCCGTTGAGGAGGGAGGTCAATGTATATAGGGATTTCCCAATAACAAGTAGTAATGTTATTCCTTTACCCTTCTTGGTCACAGCAATGTAGTGGGAGCTGCCAGCTTCACGTGTTTTAATTTTGTCAGAGCACTTTGAAAAAGTGGTATGTGGTATCTGGAAAGCTGATATTACGTGTGAAGATTACAGACAAGCTTTATCTAAGGAAATCTGGCTCTCGAAGTTCTGAGAGTTGTGCCTCTTCGGTTTTCGAACAAGCAATCCCGTCGAGGATCTGACTCTCGAGATTCGGAAAGCGGTGCTACTCCGGTTTTTGAGAAAGTAATTATGTTGGGAGTCTTTTCTCGAATGTGAGTAAAGGTTGGACGTTCTTGCCAACCTGTCTTGCCGCAAAACACGGAGGTCGACACACATAGGGACTTTCCAGTTGTCAAGCAGTGGTGCTGTTCCTTTACCCTTATGGGTAATAGTAGGGTAGCTGGAACTTCGAAATTCTCGTGCCTAAACTTTGTCAGAGATCTTTGACAAAGTTATATGTGGTACCCGAGGAGTTGATGGTGCATATGGAGAGCGGTGATTGAACAGTAAGATTCACGTGCTTTCTACTTCACCAGAAATCTTCGACAGATTGCCCGTAATTTCCACAAAGCTGAGTGTGCATGTGACAGGTGCTGACGAGGCTGAAAAAGCAGGTGCTTCTTCGATTTCTGAGATCGGCCCTCGTGGTCTCTGAGCAGCCCAGCTTTTGAGAAAGCAAACGCCTCTTCGATTTCTGAGATCGGCCCTCGTGGTCTCTGAGCAGCCCAGCTTTTGAGAAAGCAAACGCCTCTTCGATTTCTGAAGCTCCGTCGAGTGCAGATTTTTATAGAGGCTGGCATTAAGTTCCACAGCACACTTGAATCTCTACCAGTAGAAGCTCATTTCTTGCACTTCTAAGATCTTGATTTGTCTGACCTCTTCCTTCTTCAACACATTTGAAAATGTCTGGACCCTCCGACCGTCGTTTTGACTTGAACCTTGGAGAAGAGACAGCCACGCCTTCTCCAGACAACATATGGCGCCCATCCTTCATATCCCCTACTGGTCCTCTTACCGTTGGGGATTCTGTGATGAAGAATGATATGACCGCTGCAGTGGTGGCCAGGAACCTTCTCACTCCCAAAGATAACAGACTACTTTCCAAACGGTCTGATGAGTTGGCTGTTAAGGACTCTCTGGCTCTTAGTGTTCAGTGTGCAGGTTCTGTGTCTGATATGGCCCAACGCCTATTTGCTAGAACCCGCCAAGTTGAATCATTGGCTGCTGAAGTGATGAGTCTCAAACAGGAGATTAGAGGGCTCAAGCATGAGAATAAGCAGTTGCACCGGCTCGCCCATGACTATGCTACAAACATGAAGAGGAAGCTTGACCAGATGAAGGAATCTGATGGTAAAGTTTTACTTGATCATCAGCGGTTTGTGGGTTTGTTCCAAAGGCATTTATTGCCTTCGTCCTCTAGGGTTGTACCTGGTAATGAAGCTTCAAATGATGAACCTCCAATGCCTCATCCTTCTGGGGTTTTGTCAAGTACTGAGGCTCCGGATAACCACCCTCCGGTGCTTTCTCTTTCTGGGGCTTTACCGACTGCTGAGACTTCCCCTAAGCAACCTTTGTGAAGGCTCCCTTTTGTTTGTTTATTTTGACTCATGTATATGTACATATTTGTGGCTTATCGAAAATATTAATAAATAAGCTTTGCTTCATTTCAACATATTGTGTTAAATACACCAAAGCCTTCTTCATAAAGTTCTTTGAATTTTTGCTTTTGTTGAAACCTGTATTGTTGAAGCTTTGTGAGTGAAGCATGTAGTTTGAGGTAGTGTTCCCTTAATTTCCCGAGTGAGGAAAACTTCTCGGTTGGAGACTTGAAAAATCCAAGTCACTGAGTGGTTGTGAGACTGCCGAGTATCAAGGTGCAGTAGCATATGGTGGGAGTCCCCCAAGTCTTCAGGCAAAGAGAGTTGCCGAATGAGGTGTCTCGCGTGTTACTAATTTGTCAAAGTAACGAATCCTTGTTTCGATGTCACACATTCGTATATGCTTTATCTAAAAATATTTCCAACTTTTGTGTGTTTGATGCTGCATGCTATTGACTAGACAAGATCAAGTGCAATTAGTAGCTTTTCTCTCTTTTTCATCTTTTCTTTGGTGGAATTGCTTTTCGTTTCCACTAATCAGCCTGAGTGGATGCAAGATAACACCTTTCTCTATAGCTCAGATTGCAAAGTCGTCTTCATGAAAGTTTTTCCTTATCTTGTGAACTACAACATATCCCAATTTGAGATCCATCGGAGTAGTACAACTTCAGAAATTCAAGTATGATGAGTAACTGTTCATCAATGTTCTGTTAATCCGTCAGACTTGTTGTGAGCTTCGAAACTCCATTTTCTCTTGTTTAGATCAACATAATTTCTTCATCGAAGTTGTTCCTCAGCTTGTGAACTACAACATATCCAAATTTGAGATCCCTCGGAGCAGTATAACTCCAGAAATCCAGGTATGATGAATGACTGGTTATTATTTTTCTGTCAACCCGTCAGATTTGTTGTGAGCTTCGAAACTCCATTTTCTCTTGTTCAGATCGGTATGCTTTCTTCATTGAAGTTGTTCCTCAGCTCGTGAACTACAACATATCCAAATTGGAGATCCCTCGGAGCAGTATAACTCCAGAAATCCAGGTATGATGAATGACTGGTTATTATTTTTCTGTCAACCCGTCAGATTTGTTGTGAGCTTCGAAACTCCATTTTCTATTGTTCAGATCGGCATGCCTTCTTCATTGAAGTTGTTCCTCATCGTCTCTTTCATAACATATCAAAAATTCAGAATGAACTAATGGTTAAATATTTCCAGATCTTCGAAACATCACAGCAGCTTCGAAATCTGCAAGAATCCGACTGTCATGTTTGGAGCTTCAACACTTTAATTTCCGTCGCTCAAACAGAAATGGTTCCTTCTTGAAAGTTGTTCATATGCTCAAGAACTATAGGGTGTCCAAAATTCAGCTCCATTGGAGAAGAGCAGAGGTTGTAGAAATTTGATAGATGAAAGGAGGCGGAAGAGGGAGAGAGAGAGAAAAAGTCTCTTGGGTTGGATTTCTATTTTGGGGCAGATTCCAATTTTTGTAGCACCTTCATTATTGATGAATTGCTTGTACTTTTGTCCATTATGAAACTTGGGACTTTGGCTTGTTGTTGGATCTATTATAATATGTTTGGGAACATATATAAGTGAATAAATAAGAAGGAAAATTTTGGGCCCTTGTGGGTGTAAAACAAAAAATGTTTATGTTTACCCAAGTGTTTTTGTACAAGTTCAAGGGCATCTTGGGTTTTGTGAACAAAATTTGTTTATTTGGAGCAAGGTTTTGTGTTGAAGCTTTGTAGGTGAAGCTTTGGTGTTGAAGCTTTGTAGATGAAGCTTTCGAGGTGAAGCTTTGATGGTGAAGCTTTGTAGATGAAAGTATGTAGAGGGAGCTTTCTAGGTGAAGATTTTTTAGGTGAAGCTTTGTAGGTGAAGCTTTTTTAAGTGAAGCTTTTCGGGTGAAGTTTTTTTTGGGTGAAGCTTTGTGGGTGAAGCTTTTTAGGTGAAGCTTTGTGGGTGAAGCTTTTTAGGTGAAGCTTTGTAGGTGAAGCTTTTTTAAGTGAAGCTTTTCGGGTGAAGTTTTTTTTTGGGTGAAGCTTTGTGGGTGAAGCTTTTTAGGTGAAGCTTTGTGGGTGAAGCTTTGGAGGTGAAGCTTTTCGGGTGAAGCTTTTTGGGTGAAGCTTTTTAGGTGAAGCTTTGTGGGTGAAGCTTTGGAGGTGAAGCTTTTCGGGTGAAGCTTTTTGGATGAAGCTGTTTTTTTTTTTTTTTTTTTTTTTTTTTTTTTTTGCGCTTGACACGATCTTCATTTGCTTGTTTTGTAGTGACTATGGAAGACGGATTGCTTTCTGATTGAGAAGGGTTCCGGCATCGCTTGCTATGAATGTAAAAGAGTGAGGGCTGAGTTGGCTAAATTACCTCTTTATTGAATTCATTGCCAAATGGCCTTCATTACATAGGATGCCGAACGACTATAGCTCAACACTTGTACATCGTGAGTCTATTTGTAGTAGTACTTCAAGTGATCAGCGTTCCATGGATGGCCAAGGGTCTTGCCATTGGAGCTTCTAAGTGTGTAAGAGCCAGGGCGACTGATGCCAATGACTTCATACGGTCCATCCCAGTTTGGACTAAGTGTGCCTTCACTCGGGACTCTGTCGCAGAGTAATCTTTTCTTTAAGACCCAGTCTCCTATTTTGAAAGAACGAGGCTTGACCCTAGAGTCATAATAGTTGGAGATGCGCTGCTTGTAGGCGACATTCCTCAAGTGAGCTTGGTTTCTGTGTTCCTCGACTAAATCCAAGTTGAGGGTGAGTTGTTTGTCATTTTCACTTTGAATGTAGTTCTGGACTCGGAATGTTGCTTGCTCGAGCTCAACAGGGACAACCGCCTCTGTGCCAAAGGCAAGTGAGAATGGAGTTTCTCCTGTTGAAGTCCGATATGAAGTGCGATATGACCAAAGAACTTGGGGTACAAATTCTGGCCAACAGCCTTTAGCTTTGTCCAAGCTGGTTTTCAAAGTGCGCTTGATTATTTTGTTGATGGCCTCAACTTGTCCATTAGACTGGGGATGAGCTGGAGAGGCAAAGCATAAGTTGATGTTGAACTTAGAGCAGAACAACCTGAACTTCTTGTTGTCAAACTGTCGCCCATTGTCAGTGACTATCGCATTGGGAATGCCGAATCTACAAAGGATGTTCTTCCACACGAAGTCTTCTATCTTTGCCTCAGTAATGGTTGCCAAGGGTTCTACTTCGGCCCACTTTGTGAAGTAGTCCACTGCAACAACTGCGTAACAGACTTTGCCCTTCCCTGCCGGCATTGGGCCGATCAAATCAAGTCCCCACTGGGCGAAGGGCCAAGGGCTGATCATAGGAGTAAGAGGCTCTGGAGGGGAATGAGGAATAGTTGCATATCGTTGACATTTGTCACATGAGCGGGATACTTTGATGGCATCCTGGTGGAGTGTTGGCCAGTAATATCCTTGGCGAAAAGTCTTGTGTGCTAGGGACCGAGATCCAGCATGATCTCCACAGACTCCCTCATGTATTTCCCGAAGGACGATTTCCGCCTCGGCAGGCGTAAGACACCTTAAGTATGGCAGGCTAAAACCTCGCATATAGAGTTGATCATGGATGATCAGGTAGCGGGTAGACTTGTATCGAATTTGCTTAGCCTGGACTTTATCATTTGGGAGGGTGCCATGAGCAAGGAAATTATAGATCGGGGTGATCCAACTATCCCCCTGTTGTAAGTTGCATACTTCTGCGGCCATGGTGCTTGGTGTTGCCAACAGTTCGACATGAATTTTTCTTCCAATCTTGTCTTCCACAGCTGAGGCGAGGCGAGCCAGGGCGTCTGCATGACTGTTTGCCGCTCGAGGAACTTGGGTGATCTGGTAGTGGAAGTGCTTGAGCAAAAGTTGTGTTTGCGTAAGATATGCTGCCATGGAGCTGTCCTTAGCATCAAAGTTGTTGGTAACCTGGTTGACCACTAATTGGGAGTCACTGAAAATATCAATTTGTTTAACCCCGAGGTGTTTGGCCAAACGTAATCCTGCTAGAAGGGCTTCATACTCGGCCTCATTGTTTGATGCCTTGAATTTGAAACGAAGAGCATACTCTATTGCTACTTTGTCGGGCGTAGTCAAGACTAGTCCCGCTCCACATCCCTGTTGGTTGGATGAGCCATCAACATACAGACTCCATGCTGAGGTCGTTGATTCTACTTTCTGAGCTTCCGATGGTAATGAAGCTACTGCTTCAGGTGTAGAAGCAATGTCAACAGGATATGTGAAGTCGGCGATGAAATCTGCTACTGCTTGACCTTTTTCGGCTGGTTTTGGTTGGTAGGAGATGTCAAACTCACCCAATGCTATCGCCCACTTGATCATTCGCCCAGACGTGTCAGGACTCTGGAGTATCTGTCGAAGAGGGTGATTGGTAAGCACGATGATGGCGTGTGCTTGGAAATAAGGGCGAAGTTTCCGAGCAGACATGACCAATGCTAGAGCTAATTTCTCAATGTTGGAGTATCGTGTCTCCGCATCTTGTAGGGCCTTGCTAGCGTAGTAGACGGGCCGTTCGACACCACTGTCCATTCGAATAAGAACAGAACTGACTGCTGAAGCCGAAACCGATAGATAGATGATGAGAGTGTCACCAACTTCTGGTTTGGAGAGCAGAGGGGCTTTACTCATGTACTCTTTGAGGTTCCTGAATGCCTTGGCACATTCCTCCGTCCATGTAATGTACTTCTTATTTCCCTTGAGTGCTTTGAAGAAAGGAGCACATCTGTCTGTGGCCTTAGAGATGAATCTGGTTAAGGCTGCCACCTTGCCAGTAAGGCTTTGGATGTCTTTTGAAGTTATTGGCTCTTTCATGTCGAGGATTGCTTTGATCTTTTCAGGGTTAGCTTTAATGCCTCGTTGGCTAATCATGAAGCCTAAGAATTTGCCAGAGCCCACGCCGAAGGCACATTTGTTGGGGTTTAACCTCATTCGATACCTCTTCAAAATAGTGAAAGTTTCAGATAGGTTGGTGATGTGTTGGTCAGCATGTTTGCTCTTGACTAACATATCATCAACGTAAACTTCCATGCTCTTCCCAATCTGCTCGACGAACATTGAGTTGACTAGTCTCTAATAAGTCGCTCCTGCATTCTTTAGGCCGAAAGGCATGACTTTATAGCAGTATAGTCTTCTGTCGGTAGTGAAGGCTGTGTGTTCTTGATCCGAAGGGTTCATGAGGATTTGGTTGTATCCTGAGTAAGCATCCATGAAGCTCAGGAGTTCACACCCGGCCGTAGAGTCTATAAGTCTGTCAATAAGAGGAAGAGGGAAGCTATCTTTCGGACACCCTTTGTTTAGGTCGGTGTAGTCAACACACATTCTCCACAAGACCTTTTGAAGCAAAAGACTTTCTTTGGTCGGATTTTTCTTAACAAGGACCACATTTGCTACCCATGTCGGGTAATTGACTTCGCGGACAAAACCTATGCCTTTGAGTTTTTCAACTTCTGCTTTCATTGCCTCGTATCGTTCAGCGTCATAAGATCTTCGCTTCTGTCTCACCGGCTTGATCTTGGGGTCAATACTCAAACGATGACAGATGACATCGGGAGAGATGTCTGGCATGTCCTCGTATGACCAGGCGAAGACTTCAGTGTTCTCTTTCAAAAAAGATATCAATGCTAACCGAAGGGGTGGTGACAATGTGGTGCCAATCTTCACCATGCGATCTGGATAATCTCTTGAGATAGGTACCTTCTCCAACTCTTCAGCAGGTTGGGCTTGCTGGGTGAAAGAGTTATCTCGAGGATCATCGGGTTGATTGTTGCTATCAGGAAGATCCAAGTTCGCTTCATCTAGGCTGGTCTTTGTGACTTGGTCATGTACAGACAGGGTTTCCTTGGGTCCGGGCAAGTGTTGTTGCTTAACTGAAGTGTTGTAACATGATCGTGCACTAAGCTGATCTCTTCTGATGTAGCCGTTGCCATGGGGGGTTGGAAATTTCATCAACAGCATATGCGTGGATACCATAGCCTTGAGATCATTGATGCCTGTGCGCCCAAAGATGACATTGTATGCCGTTGGGCAGTCAACCACTAGGAAGTTAGTGGTAATGGTAGCCGTGTAAGGGCCTGTACCAATAGTAAAGGGTAAATGTATGCTCCCTAAGGGTTGCACGATATCACCGGAGAAGCTTATCAGAGGAGAAATCGAGCGATCGAGCAAGTGTTCAGCTACACTGAGTGCCCTGAAAGCTTCGGCAAACATGATATTGACCGAAGCCCCTGTGTCTACGAGGATTCGTCGAACATCAAAGTTGGCTATGTGAGCCTCCACGATCAATGGGTCGTTATGAGGGTAGATGATGCCTCTTTCTTCCTCAGGGTAGAAACATATCGGATCCCAGTTAGGTTTTTGATACTTCCTTCCCCTGATGTCTTCCACGTGAAACACTTGGTGACCAGGCCTCAGACTTCGTTCACTGTTTTTCATGGCCCTATTGGAAGATTCAGATATGGGTGTGCCGCCGCTTATGGAATATATGACATTCACCTGGCGTTGGTTACGGTTATCCCTTTGAGGGTGAAGAAGGAATTGATCAATTTTTCCTTCTCATGCCAAAGCTTCAATACGATCACGGAGGATGATACATTTCTCGCTATCATGGCCGTTATGCTCATGGTAGCAACAAAACATGCCCGCGTTATTCGGGGGCGTGTAATCTGGGTGCCTCGGCTTTGGTTTTGGTATCAGGTGAGCTATGCTTGGGTAAATGGCCGCGCATGTGGCATTCAAGGGCGTGTATGTCTCATACCTTGGGGTAGGGGGTATCTTGACGCGGGTTTGACCCACTGCATTGACTGCCTGGGGGCGAGCGTTATTGTGGCGATACCCTTGGTTATCGGGATAGTGTCCCTTACTCTTTTTACTGAAAGGAGAGTGGTGAGGATGGAAATCCTTCCTCTTGCCTTGAAATTGATATGTCTGTTGATTCGGTGAAGCATTATGCAAGGCATGGGGAGGTGCCACTGCTGTTTGGAAAGTCGAGGTCTTCTCATTTAGGTGAGTCTGGCTTCCACCTCCCACTTGTTGATAAAGGATGGTTGTAGGGGGTTTCTCCTGATATGTCTTTGCCTCGGCGGAGGCATGGTTATAAGCCTGCGCCATCACCTCAGAGTAAGTCTTCCAAGTATTGACATTGATCATGTATTTAAAGAAACAATCACGTAGGCCTGCCGTGAAGGCTTTGAGGGCAGTCTTGTCGTCTGCCTCGGCACACCGGGAGTATTCATGGCTGAAGCGGCCAGCATACATACGTAATGACTCGTCTGGCTTCTGGCGGATAATGTACAAGTCATCTGCAGAGTGCAAGCGATCGGTTTGGAAAATGTGTTGGGAAATAAATAGTTTCCTCAATTCCTCAAATGAGTCTACCGTCTCAGGTGTAAGACGACAATACCAATTTAGAGCTCCACCAGAGAGGGTGGAGGGGAAGAGAAGACATCGCTCTTCGTCGGTGTGCATCCGGTATGCCATGGTGGACTCAAAGAGGTTAAGGTGCTCAATCGGGTCCTTTTTTCCAGTATAAAGTTGCAAGCCAAGCTTTTGCTTTGTCTTTGCTTGAAGGGGGGTGTTGAGGATCCTCCTTGTAAGAGGGCCAGGCCTGGGTCGGTTCCAGTCAGGTATTTCAGCCTGACGTTCAGCCTTCAACTTGTTTACTTCCTCAAGAAGTTGTAGGACAAGGTGGTCCTGAGCGAAGTTATGTGTCACTGGAGCTTTCTTTCGTAAATCTCCATCTCCTCTTGGAATTAGGAAGGTTTGATCAAGGGCATGTGATTTTTCCCTGGACTCGCTGTACTGGCTTCCAGGGTATGTCTGTCGGAACACCTCTGAGTCCCCTGTACCCTCATGTCTCTCTAGGACTTGTTGCCCCTTCCCCAAATTGGTGGCCGGCTTGGGCCATGGCAAGGGACCGAGTCTCTCAGAAATCCTTGGGTCATTAATCTTTGAGCTTATATGGATGGAATTCTCTTGACGTTGCTTCAGGAAATCCCGACAATCGCGAAAGACGGCTTTCGATCCTTCTGCCCCTTCAGCAAAGAGGTGTCTCCCTCCACTTCTCATGGTTCGGGTCGAAGCAACTGGGTTAAGAGAAGCCTCATGTTGATTATCAAGTCGAGGGGTAATCTGTTCCCTATCAGGGATATCTATGTCGAATGCATGTGACCCTCCATGTTGGAGGGCACCCAGTTGATGGTTGACTTCCACGGGGGCAACAAGCTCGCGTGTCTGAGCTTGCCTAGCTTCGTGGAGTGTCTCGAAGAGCTTCTCATATTGCTCCTGGAGGACCTCATTCCTCATTGCTATCTTGTTGTTCTGAGCTTCCAACTCATCGACTTTAGCTTGAAGAAGAACTCGTTTTCCTTCCTTCTTTCGTTGTTTCGCACTATGTGCAAGGGGGGTGTCATTCTGTGTGCTGTGGCTTCCTTCGCTTCCCATGTTGGAGAGGGATGCCTGATCAAAAGAAAGTGTACAAATGATAGAAACCAGCTTGACACAGCTGAAGAGAGTAGGAATAAGTGTCGTTTCCCACAGACGGCGCCAAATGTTGATGCACAAAATCAGCGAAGACTTTGGTACAACAGAAAGTGTCAGGTTTTGTGACCTTCACTTGGTTGCTTCGGTCACTAGTGAGGATAAGTACGTAAATAAATAGAGACAGAGAAGCAAACACAGGATGTACGTGGTTCACCCAGATTGGCTACGTCCACGGAGTAGAGGAGTTCTTATTAGTAGTGAAGGGCTTACACAAGTACAAAGGATCAAGCTCTCAATTTAGTGAGTTCTTATGAATGATTTAACACAAATGGCATTAGCCAATATTGTGGGGGAATGACCCTTATTTATAGAAAAACTTGTAGCTTTGTCACATTGACATGTGTCATGTTATGATTGGTTCTTGATGTCGACACGTGCTGCGCTCTGATTGGCTTCTAATCTTGACACGTGTCGAGTAGTGATTGGCCTCCTGGTCGGAGGGGAACTCTTCTGGGTCCTTGATAGTATAGCGTTGGCCGGTGCTCGGTAGTTTCGGGATTGGTCAAGTATGGTACAAACAGAATTCAAAATTTTTTTTATCCAAAGGCAGAGATTAATTATGTGAATAAAAAATTAATAAAAATTTGGAAAAAAAAATTTGAAAAATTTTGAAACAAAAAAAAAATTGATTTTACTTTTCTATTAATACCTTCTCATTATCTTCTATCTTACACCACAATTTCATATTTTCTCAACTACTTTCAACCACATTCCTATCTTTCTCTCAAAGTTTCATTCCAATTTTTTTCCAACAAAATGACTAATTATGCAGGTACAAATTGGACGCTTATTGAAGATGTTACGTTGTGTGCTAGCTGGGTTGAAGTTACTCATGATCCGATTACAGGTAATGAGATGCAATTGCAAGAAATGTGGAGTCTTATTCATACCAATTATGTTGAGAAAATTGGTGGGAAAAGAACCAGAGAATCGATGTCCAGTCGTTGGAGAATACTCAGCCAATCGTTTAGTATGTGGAGAGACGTCTTGGCACAAGCTAGTAGTAATCTTCAAAGTGGGGTTGTAATTTCTTATTTATTGAATAGAGTACTTTATGTTGTTTCCAATTTATTGAATTTAGTACTTTATTTAAACTAAGAGTATATTTATTTAATTTGGTAATTTATTTATACTAAGAGAATCTTTATTCAAAGGACATAAACACACCAAATAAAATTACATAAACATACCATAATAAAAAAAAATCACTAAATGAACTAAAAAAAACACACCAAATAAAATTAAATAAACAAACCAAATAAAAACAAACACACTAAATGAACATAAGTATCTTAAGCTTGTTTCAAGTCAATTTGCCGGTCATTGTGCATATATGGGTCATGAAGTGCAGTATATCATTGAATGAGCCTTTCATTGTAACATCCATCCCTTTCTAATGGCTCGTGTTGCACAGGTTCTTCAATGGCGTCATGAGAACAATATATTTGTGTTCTTGAATTGTTCATCGTGTCTGACTCATATTCATCAACGGCATCATAATCGTACTCATCTTCCACAATCATGTTGTGAAGAATCATGCATGTCATCATGATGGATCAAAGCGACTCTAAATCAAACATTTTGGCAGAACACCTGACAATCGCCCAACGAGCTTGGAGGATACCAAAACAACGCTCCACATTCTTCATGCACCCCTCTTGACAGCTTGTAAAGTGTTTTTCCTTCACACTTCGCGGACGTGGCATTGTTTTGACAAACAACGACCACCTTGGGTAAATTCCACCTGCTAGGTAGTAAGGCCTGTGGTACTTATGTTCGTTGACCCAGTACATGACTCTTGGTGCTTTTCCTTGCAGGACATCGTTGAACATTGGGGATTGAGGAAGGACATTGAGGTCATTTTGAGCTCTCGGAACCCCAAAAAGGCGTGCCAAATCCATGTATCAAAAGATGCCACCAGCTCCAAAATGATACTTTTTGCTCATTTTCTGTCCCCATAAACTCCTTGCCATGCACTTGGACAGTTTTTCCAAGTCCAGTGCATACAGTCGATGCTTCCAATCATCCCAGGAAAACATCGCATCTCGCCCTTCTTCAGAAGCTTTTGCAAGTCCATCTCAGTAGGTCTCTGGAGGTACTATGCTGTGTAGATAGATTCGATTGCAGAGCAAAACCGCATCAGGGACTCAATAATTGTTGATTTTCCCATCCTCGCTATCTCATCCACTTGGTCTATAGATGCTCCATATGCAAGCATCCGCAAGGCAGTAGTAATTTTTTGCTCAAGCAGGAGACCCATAACACCAAAAGCATTCTTCTTTTGCATAAAGTAAGAATCATGGTGGCAAACAACGCCCATGATTTTGTTAAACAAATGTCGTTCCATTCTAAAACGACGTTTAAAGTACGTATCAGGGAATGCACTGTTACGAACAAAATAATCGTCCAAGAGATCCTTACCTCATCGTTGCCTGCTTCTATCAGTGTTTGCAAAACGGCTAGGCCTGGAGATCTGAGCCACAACTTGGATGGCTCGACGGGAATGTGAGGCTCTTGCCATTCTTGCTTCGTCATCTCTCCTTCTACGCTCCTCATCCTCTTCCTCTTCCATCTCATTTTGGGCCACCTGGAGATTGAACATTCCTTCTGATTGGTTAAACAATTCTTCCTCTTGCTGATCGATTTCCCACATCATCCTTGAAGAAGAAGACATTGTAAGAAGGAAGCAAAAACTATGAATAATGATACAGATTTTGATTATGGTAAAGAAGGAAGCAGAAACTATGAATAATGATAGAGATCTTGAGAAAATTGGTGTGAGATTTCTAAGGATGGATGGTGGATTATATGGAGGATTCAAAAAGGATTAAATTCTATATAATGCCACATGGCATGTCGTCATTCGTTAAAAATCTAATCGAAATCTATCTTCAAATATTGTAAGCAGATTGTGACATGTGGCGCGACGTTATTGGTTAAAAATCTTATCAGAAATCTACCCTCAATGATTCTGAAAAGGTAACGACACATGGCATGACGATATTGGATAAAAATCTTATCGAAATCCATCACCAATAATTGTCTTTTCGAATAATGACATGTGGCGCAACGAGAACGATTAAAAATCTTATCCAAAATTACAAATAAAATTATTTTGTATTAGTTTATAAATAAAAAAAATACTAATATTTATTACCTATTGCCAGGGCTATTCAGTGTAGAGGTGGAGATGCAAAAAGGCAGTTACTGTTCATTAAGGGCAGTTACTATTCACTAGGTGGATTAAGTAGTGAATAGCCCTAGGGGGCCTTTGCAACGGTAGAGTTGCTCTAACCTTGGCTAAATTTGGAAGGAACTGCAAACAACAAGACTAGCTGAGGAAAGCTCTCAAAGGACCAACACGAAGCTTCATGAATTAATAAGTTTATGTTGTAAAAATATGGTGGATGCTTTAAATCAGGATGGGGATCGTGCGGACAAAATTAGGACTTGTTTGGAACAACTTCTTTAAAAAGCAATTTTGCTCATAAGCACTTTGAAATTTTTTCACAAAAAAAAATGCAAGTGCTCTCTTGCTTTTTTGAAGCCAGAAGCACGTCTCATTTGTTTTGACAAATATGGTCATAAGTGCTTTTGGTGATTTGTAAGTACTTTTAGTTATTTTATTAACACTTCCAAACAGATCCTTAGATTTGGATATTCGGTGCAAGTACTTGCAAGACAACTACCAAATTAGCAACATTGATCTCTGCTCGTCTTTTTATAATTGCAAACTATATCATTATTTAATATGCACCAAAAACAAAAGGAAGAACTTAAACTCAAATGCAATGAGTTAAAAAAGAATGTCCTATTCGCCGAAACTTTTTTTTTAAGTTGTTCTTATATTACTTCATGCTGGTATTATATCAGTAATTCTTCAGGCCTGTGACAATATATTAATTTTAATTCTGTTTGTACACATAAATTAGTCCAAAAGAAACCAAAAAGATGAGGAAGAAATCAGATAAGCTATATTTTACAAGAGAATTGCAATTCATACAATGAGTAATTCCTTGAGTGACAGAGGGACCAATTTAGTGCTAATTAGAGATCTGAAATGCTTGAGACAGGTGTTTAAGCTTCAGCAACAACCGCTGGTCGATGCATCGGACTGTGGCGGTTTCTCCTTAAAGATGTTATGCTTCTTCACCCCTTTAGAACCCTCGGCTAAGAGACTAGGAGTATCCAGAATCTGCATTAGAATATCAGGCCATCATTTCATTACAATATCATTCGTTTTTGTTAAATAAGATTATTAGAAATTTAATCAATAATGCTTTGTGCAAATTAAATATCAACGATTGCCTTTGCGAACAATTGTGCTTTCTTTCTTCTTTTATATTTTTTTTCCAAAATATTTATTCTCAATTAATGAGTTTCATAGATTGATACAGACACGATAAATGAGATTACGAGATTGAAGTTCTCCAAACCTTTAAAACAAGCTCTTCGAAGCACTGCTGCACATTAACTCGAGTTTTAGCACTGCACTCAATAAAGAGGCACCCAGATTCCCTAGCAAAATTTATTCCCTCTTTCTTTGTTACAACCCTGTCGCTTTCCTGGGAAACAAGGATTGAGAATTAGGTGCATATACATAGGGACCTCACATCAACTTGACCTGTAATCATGCCTGTGTTTATCAACTCAAATGTTCACCAAACATACATGCCAAGTACCTAATAAGTGAGGGAGCTGTACAATAGAAAACTGGACATCTTGTGGTAATGCAACAGTCGCACAAGACAGAATAGATACGCAATTACAATTTAAAATCAAAATCAAATAAGAGAGGCGGAACAGCCTCTAAAACCCTCATTTAGTATGTAACAGTAGCATGATACGGAACAGGTTGTAGTAAGTAAACCAGACGCTGAAGACATTATTTCCAACTATAACTATCCTGAAAATCTGATTTAAATTCTACCACTAATCTGTTTATCTCCTTAGAAAGAAGGATAATGTCTTGATCCTTTTCGCTTTCTTTAACTACAACCTAATATGCAAGGACGACCCCAAGCCAACAAGGCTTCCCCCTGCTTCCCCCAAAATGATTAAACAAAACTTCTCATGAGAAATTCAAATTGGAACAGTGAACATACCTTGTCAACTTTGTTCCCAACAAGCATCTTGATGCAGTCTTGATTTGTTGAATAGAGTTCTATTTCTTTGGCCCATACATCACAAAGGTTTGTAAATGTTTCTCGCCTCGTTACATCGTAAACTGTTGGGGTAACAAAAAACAAATTAATACTTGTAACTGTTACTATTATCCTTGAATCACCATATACGACTAATGTGTTAGTACGATTAACTTCAAAGTGATAAGACCCATAACCTATCCCCTAAAAGTTTCACCAAAAAGTTCCACCAAAGTTCTGAATGTGCTATCTTTCATCTAAATGAAATTAGAGGGATAACAGGCCAAACAAAATTCTTTCCACAAACTACATTTAAAATTACGGAATAGCCACTGCTTTCCTCTAATTACACTTAAAATTTGTTTGTTCCACTAACTAGATTTAAAATATGCTATCTTTCATCTCTTTTGTAGCCCAAGATTAAGACCACTTTGCCAAAATCTAACAAAAATTTTTAATTCTAGAAAGAAATATCCACTCGAGTGAAATAAAATACAAGCATAAGTTTAAGAGTTAATCTACAAGTTTCTATTAAGCCAAAGAGTCAACCTAAGCATCAATTCTTTAATTCTTAACAATTCAATGTCTTTAAGTTTTCTAAGAGAGTCCTGTTATGTTGTAGGAGTGTTCAGTCATACATTACATTAATATCTGCTATCGCCATTTTCTGCTCTATACAGAACCCAATAAGCCTCTTTGTCATGGCATGAGTGGACCATTTTCTGCTCGCACAAAAGCCAGGTTCTCACCAGGTGGACATATATTTTTAAGGGCAGATACATTTTACCACCTCAACTTTGGTCACGTAACAAACTCATACCCCATCTTTTAAACATTGCAATATCATACATCCACTTACGAATTCGTTGCAATGTCATACCTCCATTGAAAGATCTGCAATTTGTCGGTTAACTGCAGAGATGGCATGCACAGGGTTCGTAACCTTGCCCAACTAGACTAAAAAATTAATTAAATATTAACATTTTAAAAATTTCTCCCAATTCAATTCGCTTTCTCCTAATCTGTTCCAATGGTGCCGTCTCATTTCTTTTCCAAGACCACCATTCCCTTCTCCTCCATCTCGACCTCTCTCCCATGGCACCCCTCCCCCGCCTCCTCCTCCACCACATTCCGCTCTAATCCCCACCACCGCACCCTCACCGTCCTCTCCAAAGGTGAGAGTGTCGTCGTTGTTGAGTCCGACCAGACTGACATGGACATTGAGACCTTACAGCATCCTCGCCACCATCATTGTCAGGGAAGGTGAGACCGTGGTGGGCACTTGCCCATTTGGCCGAATTAGGCTTGCTAATGTGGGGGATGGAGACGTCGATGGGCGGAGGTGGAGCCCATGCGCACGATTGGGTCGAGTTGCTTCACGGCCAGGGGATCAATTTCAAGTGAATCCAGGATTGAGGGGTGGACTCGATTGGGTTCGGGAAGCTGATGTTGTCATCGGGGCTCATCTGCAACGACATCGTTAATGGTAAATAGGCCTGAAGGAAAATAGACCTCTTCAGGCCTCGTCGAAAAATAGGCGTGTGGGGTGGCGGTGGTTAGCCTAGCCTTCGACGTGGTTGATTGGCAATATGAGGTCATTGGCGGCTGAGGGTGCGCGGTGGGGAGTGGGTTGCAGTTTTGCTCGTGAAGGAAGGAAGGGGGAGACAGACGGACTGGGGAAGAAGGGGGAGACGGATGGACTGGGGAAGAAGGGTGAGGGTAATGGGTTTGTAGAGGGTGGGTGCCACATTTACAAAAAAAATTATATGATTACGAGTAGCATATATCCAAGCTATACAGGATATGTATGAAGGAGCAAAGACTGCCGTAAGAACTCATGAAGGACAAACCGAAAGCTTTCCCATAACTGTAGGATTACATCAAGGCTCATCCTTAAATCCTTACCTTTTTGCGTTGGTAATGGATGAGTTAACAGGACATATTCAAGATGATATTCCTTGATGTATGCTTTTCGCAGACGATATAGTGTTGATAGATGAAACTCAGGAAGGGGTAAATGCAAAGCTTAACCTTTGGAGAGAAGTCTTCGCCTAAGCCGATCAAAGACAGAATATATGGAGTGCAAGTTCAGTGCAAATGGAGGCCAAAACGAGTTAGGGGTGAGGATCGGAGATCAAGATATACCAAAAAGCGACCGTTTTCGTTACCTAGGATCTATCTTGCAAAAGAACGGAGAATTAGATGGAGATCTCAACCATAGAATACAAGCTGGATGGATGAAGTGGAAGAGTGCATCCGGCGTGTTGTGTGACCGCCGTATGCCACTGAAGCTCAAGAGAAAATTTTATAGGACGGCAATAAGGCCGGCGATGCTGTATGGCACAGAATGTTGGGCAGTGAAGCATCAATACGTACACAAAATGGGTGTAGCGGAGATGAGGATGCTTCGTTGGATGTGTGGGCACACGAGAAAGGATAAGATTAGGAATGAGGATATCTGGGGTAAAGTAGGAGTAGCCGAAATTGAAGGAAAGATGAGAGAAAATCGGTTACGGTGGTTTGGACATGTGCAAAGAAGGCCTACTGACGCTCCGATTAGAAGATGCGACTATGGGACAGAGGTTCAGGGCCGAAGGGGTAGAGGAAGACCTAGGAAAACTTTGGAAGAGACCCTAAGAAAAGACTTAGAGTACTTGGATCTAACGGAGGATATGACACAGGACAGAACACAATGGCGTTCTAAGATTCATATAGCCGATCCCACTCAGTGACTTGGATTTTCCAAGTCTCAAACCGAGAAGTTTTCCTCACTCGGGAAATTAAGGGAACACTACCTCAACCTACATGCTCCACTCACAAAGCTTCAACATACAAGCTTCAACAAAAGAAAATTCAAAGAACTTAGCGAAGAAAGCTTTGGTGTATTTAACACAATACGTTGAAATGAAGGAAAGCTTATTTATTGATATCCCCGATAAGTTACAAATATGTACATATACTTGAGTCAAAATAAACAAACAAGAGGGAGCCTTCACAAAGGTTGCTTATGAGAAGTCTCAGCAGTCGGTAGAGCCCCAGAAAGAGAAGGCACCGGAGGGGGATCATTCGGAGCCTCAATACTGGACAGAACCCTAGAAGGAGGAGGCATCAGAGGTTGATCATTTGGAGCTTCATTACGCGGTATAGCCCCAGAAGACGAAGGCAATAAATGCCTTTGGAACAAACCCACAAATCTCTGATGATCAAGTAAAACCTGACCATCAGATTCCTTCATCTGGTCAAGCTTCCTCTTCATGTTTGTAGCATAGTCATGTGCGAGCCGGTGCAACTGTTTATTCTCATGCTTGAGCCCTCTAATCTCCTGTTTGAGACTCATCACTTCAGCCGCCAATGATTCAACTTGGCGGGTTCGAGCAAATAGGCGTTGGGCCATATTAGACACAGAACCTGCACACTGAACACTGAGAGCCAGAAAATCCTTAACAGCCAACTCATCAGACCGTTTGGAAAGTAGTCTGTTATCTTTGGGAGTGAGAAGGTTCCTGGCCACTACCGCAGCGGTCATATCATTCTTCATCACGGAATCCCCAACGGTAAGAGGACCAGTAGGGGAGACGAAGGATGGGCGCCATATGTTGTCTGGAGAAGGCGGGGCTGCCTCTTCAACAAAGTTCAAGTCAAAACGACGGTCGGAGGGGCCAGACATTTTCAAAGGTGTTGAAGAGAGAAGAGGTCGGACAAATCAAGATCTTAGAAGTGCAAGAATGGAGCTTCTACTGGTGGATATTCAAGTGTGCTTTGGAACTTAATGTCAGCCCCTATAAAAATCTGTACTCGACGAAGCTTCAGAAATCGAAGAGGCGCCTGCTCAGAAATCGAAGAGGCGTTTGCTTTCTCAAAAGCTGGGCTGCTCAGAGACCACGAGGGTCGATCTCAGAAATCGAAGAGGCGTTTGCTTTCTCAAAAGCTGGGCTGCTCAAAGACCACGAAGGCCGATCTCAGAAATCGAAGAGGCTTGCTTTCTCAAAAGCTGGGCTGCTCAGAGACCACGAGGGCCGATCTCAGAAATTGAAGAGGCACCTACTTTTCCAGCCTTGTCAGCACCTGTCACACGCACACTCAACTTTGCAGAAATTATGGGCATTCTGTCGAAGATTTCTGGCGAAGTAGAAAGCACATGATTCGTACTGTTCAATCACCCACTTCCCACACGCAACAGTAGCTCATGGGTACCACAGATAACTTTGCCAAAGTTCTCTGACAAAGTTGAGACACGTGAAGCTTGCAGCTCCCACTACATCGCTCTGACCAAGAAGGGTAAAAGAATAGCAAAGAAACAACACTAACAAAGTTTAGACACATAAATTTTGAAGGTCTAGCTACCATATTATTACCCACAAAGGTAAAGGGACAGTACCACTGCTGGATAATTGGAAAGTCCCGGTGTGTCAACCTCTGTGCTTCGTGGCAAGGTAGACTAGCAAACATGCCCAACCTTTACTCACATTCGAGAAAACACTCCCAACAAGATTGCTTGCTCCAAAATCGAAGAGGCACCGCCCTCCGAATCTCGAGAGCCAGACTCCCAACATGATTACTTTCTCAAAAATCGAAGAGAGGGTAAAGGAACAGTACCACTGCTGGATAATTGGAAAGTCCTTGTGTGTCAACCTCTGTGCTTCGTGGCAAGGTAGACTAGCAAACATGCCCAACCTTTACTCACATTCGAGAAAACACTCCCAACAAGATTGCTTGCTCCAAAATCGAAGAGGCACCGCCCTCCGAATCTCGAGAGCCAGACTCCCAACATGATTGTTTTCTCAAAAATCAAAGAGAGGGTAAAGGAACAGTACCACTGCTGGATAATTGGAAAGTCCCTGTGTGTCAACCTCTGTGCTTCGCGGTAAGGTAGACCAGCAGGATTGCTTTCTCAAAAATCGAAGAGGCATCGTTCTCCGAATCTCGAGAGCCAGATCCCCAACAGGATTACTTGTTCGAAAACCGAAAAGGCACCACTTTCCCAACTTCAAGAGCTGGATCTCCTTGGATAAAGCTTGTCTGTAATCTTCACACGCAACATCAGCTTTCCAGATACCACAGACCACTTTTTCAAAGTGCTCTGACAGAGTTAAAACATGTGAAGCTGGCAGCTCCCACTACCGTGCTATGACCAAGCAGGGTAAAGGAATAGCATTATTACTTGATGTTAGGGAGACTCCTATATATGTCGACCTCCATCCCCAACGGACAGGCAGAACTGCAAAAATGCTCAACCCTTCCTCTTATCTGAGAGGGCACTCCCAACGAAGCCTTTCGAAATATTCAGCTTTCTTTCCCCCCGATAATACCTCTGTAAACAAGCTATACTAGAGCAAGAATATCTCATATCATCAGGGTTAAAAGCAAGAGTATCCCATATCATGCTTTTTCCCTGTCTTTTCCTTTGGCCTTGTTCTTACCTGCAAGACAAGGAGAAAGAGAGCAATCAGTCAGCACTTGGAATCAAGCTTCCAGCCAGGAATTGACTGCCTGGAACCCCTTACCTGATTACTTACCTGGCATTGCTCTCGAGTACTCATCTTCAACATCTTATGCTTCCAGGGAAGATACCACATCTGCCTGAGGAACAGATAGGGCAAGTGAGAAGGATACAAGGAAGCATGTGGAGACAAGCGTAACAACACACGTGCCGATACATCCACTACTCTGTCAAAAGCAAAAGTATCCCATATCAGCAAGGTCGAACGTACTCTAGATTTGATGGACTTGTTTTGACCCTCAAATTCTTCAGTCGGCCTTATACTCTGGAGGAAACCAGAAAACCCTCCAGCCCAATTCAAGAATAAGCCTGTGGAAAGTTACTTCTTCAAAAGCAAAAGTATCCCATATCATCTCTTCTCATTTTTCTTCTCTTTATCCTTCATGCTGCCTACAAGATAGGGAGAATGTGAACAATCAGCCGGAGCTCTGATTGCTTACCTTGTCTGTCACCTCTTTCAGCAGATCCCCTAGCTCGGCGACTTAGGGGACTCCTACTACATGGTTTGTATCGCGCTTGACCAAACCTGAAACTACAAGTAAGCTTCAAGTGAAATTGATACATTACCTTGTGCATCTCCACCAGTTACAGATACCACCCATGGATGGAGGAAGAGTACTTCCAGAGAAGATGCCACATCTACCTATGAGACAGATAAGGCAAGTCAAGACGATACCACACTCCGGTACTTAGAAGTTTCGTGGTTACGAGATCATTCTCCCACAATATTTCCTAATGTCATTTGTACTAAATCATTTACTTGTACTCACTAAAGGAGAGCTTGAACCTATGTACTTATGTAAACCCTTCACAATTAATGAGAACTCCTCTATTCCGTGGACGTAGCCAATCTGGGTGAACCACGTACATCTTGTGTTTGCTTTCCTATTTCTATCCATTTATATACTTATCCACACTAATGACCGGAGCAATCTAGCGAAGATCACAAAAAGTGACCGTTTTCGCTACCTAGGATCTATCTTGCAAGAGAACGGAGAATTAGATGGAGATCTCAACTATAGAATACAAGCTGGATGGATGAAGTGTAAGAGTGCATCTGGCGTGTTGTGTGACCGTCGTAGGCCACTGAAGCTCAAGGGAAAATTTTATAGGACGGCAATAAGGCCAGCGATGTTGTATGGCACAGAATGTTGGGCGGTGAAGCATCAACACGTACACAAATTGGGTGTAGCGGAGATGAGGATGCTTCGTGGGATGTATGGGCACACGAGAAAGGATAAGATTGGGAATGAGGATATCCGAGGTAAAGTAGGAGTAGCCAAAATTGAAGGAAATATGAGAGAAAATCGGTTCCGGTGGTTTGGACATGTGCAAAGAAGGCCTACTGACGCTCCGGTTCGAAAATGTGACTACGGGACAGAGGTTCAGGGCCGAAGGGGTAGAGGAAGACCTAGGAAAACTTTGGAAGAGACCCTAAGAAAAGACTTGAGTACTTGGATCTAACGGAGGACATGACACAAAACCGAGCGCAATGGCGTTCTAGGATTCATATAGCCGACCCCACTTAGTGGGAAAAGGCTTTGTTGTTGTTGTTGTTGTTGATTAATTTTTCATTGGGCGAGGGGGTTGGCCCTGCGTATGCCTCATCAGCAGTTAATAGACAAAATTCACAAATTTTTTACCAAAGGTCCAACATTGCAGCGAATTTATAAGTTGATGCATAACATAACGATGTTTAAAAGATAAGGTATGAGTTTGTTATGTGACCCAAAGTTGAGGTGGTAAAATTTCACTTTTAGCAGTATTAAAACAAAATTGGAAATTCATTTACAAGCACTAATTTAATATATAAATCTTGCTAATGGCCTTTGTCTTCGAACATTCCATCAAATGCATCATAGGGAAGCTATACAGATCATGTTCCAAAGATTATTCTATTTAATGCATCACACATAAAAGTTCAAGAACAGAGGCAGCATCCTTTATGCAACAATGCAATAAGTCATGATCTGCATTTTTCACTTGAAAGAATAATAAAAACCGATGTAGGTAACACTTACCCATAATGATCCCTTGTGCACCTCTGTAATATGAACTCGTCAAGGTTCTAAACCTCTCTTGACCAGCTGGGAAAATAAACATTTAGAACCTGTTAGAAATTGACATCCAAGCCCTACTCTTTCTAAACAAATTGATGAAGGATAGCCATGTAAAACCAATTTACAAGAAAATTGAATGCTAAGCAAAATAAGCAGGGAAGGATATCAAATATTATGGGGCTTATACATGCATTAATAACAATAAGATCATATAGAACAAGTCTCAATGCCAAAAACAGAGATCAACTGTAAAGGAAAATGGGGTAAGGGCTATGCGGGCTAGGCGGTGGCTAGCTGGCCTATGCAGTGGCTAGGCAATTCAGGGTATAGGGTACCATTATTTTTTTATTTTTTTATTTTTTCAAAACACATCTTATATCTCTCGTTGTTTCGTGTTTCCCTTCTCCCTATCTCTTCGCATAGACGGGTGTGATGATGTCAATGCCATAATGGCTTAAATTTTAACTTTCCCAAATTCTCAATAAAGTACAACTTTTTTAGAGTGTAAGTAGGCATCTATTTATATGTTATATAAGAAATTGTATTAAATCCGCCTTAGTCCACCTAGCCGCCTAGGCGCTACGCCCCAACCCACCGCCCGACTAGCACCTAGTGTTTTTCAGAACCTTGGTCAACACGGCAAAAAATGAATAGATACACATGTATCAAAGTTCTTTATTCATAGTTTTCGTGTCAACACTTTGATCTCTTCATTAAGTAAGGACAATGTGATCTAATAATATAACAACCCTATAAAACACTATAGTTTCGATTAATTCAACCCTTTTCTTTTGATAAATGATCCGAAATTT
Organism: Malus domestica; assembly: GCF_042453785.1. Taxonomy (NCBI): domain Eukaryota; kingdom Viridiplantae; phylum Streptophyta; class Magnoliopsida; order Rosales; family Rosaceae; genus Malus; species Malus domestica. Next base: position 4,370,438 of record NC_091661.1, on the reverse strand, counting down.
CGCTAAGTTTATCGTGCAATTTTGGGTAATGACAACATACAAAATTAATTAAACAAGGCCCCTAAATCATGTCACATAGGAACCCTAAATCATATCACATAAGAAGGATCACTACAAATATATAAATCTCCATAAAATTAGGATGCAAACCAGTGAGGGAATTGGGATTTACCTGTATCCCAAATTGCAAGCTTGAGTTTTTTGCCTCCGAGAGTAACATATTTGACCTTAAAATCAACACCTGCACCCGCCAAAAGGAAACGATGAAGAATCTGCAAAGAAAAACGAAACGAATGAAGAAATTGCAAAGGAGGAAACTGGGAATGCAAACCAATGGTGGGCGAAAGGTCTTCAAAGGAGTCGGAGGTGAAGCTGAGGAGTAGGCTGCTCTTGCCGACGCCTGAGTCGCCGATCATCAACAGCTTGAACAAGTAGTCGAACTCCGCCGCTTGATTCGAACCCACCGCTGATTCCATTCACCCTCCCTCTATTCAATCTTCTATTACACATCCAATGCAATGCCCAGATCTATCAATCAATCAAGCAACCGAGGATGCAACCGGAATTCCGTACTTCCACCCAGTTTGCTCCCAATTCGGAACTTTTCCTTCTCTCTTCTTCTTTCCTTCGCTCTCAATACTCAATGCACGCTATTTGGACATTTTGGCCTAGGAAAAAAAAAAGAATACTAATTTTAGAGGAACTATTATTATTATTATTACTCCTTTATGCTGTGAAATTTTTTATTTTCGTTTTTTAAATTGAAAAAGAGATGAAGTGTGTGAGAGAGAACATGCCAGTGGAGAGTGAGAGGTTGAATTTTTATTTTTTTATTAGAAATATTAAAATCATCTATAGGTAATGCTTAACCAAAAAACAAAATTTTGTTTTGTGAAACTACATTACTGCCTTTACTATTTTTGTTGTGAAACAAGATTAAATAGTATTTTCACTCTCTTTTAGTTGATAGAGAGGGTTCTATTAATATTAGTTTAGATTCGAGTTTTTATCACAAATAATTCTTGAAATTGACCCACATTATTAAGATGGTCTTTGAAATTGAAAATCGATCAATGTAGTCCTTGAAAATAGGTATCGCAAATCAATGTGGTCCATTCGTCACAATTCTGTCAAAAATTCTGTTATGAGCTGATATGGCACATAAATGGGCTCCACAAGTCTATTTTTTTTTTTTATCACAAATGGTTCTTAAAATTGACCTACACCATCTAGTTGGTCCCTAAAAATAAGAATCAATCAATTTAGTCCTAGAAATAGGTGTCTCAAATCAATGTGGTCCTTCCGTCACAACTTTGTCAAAAAGAATTTATGTGCGGATGTGACACATAAATGGATCTCACAAGTCTAATTAAATTAAAAATAAGTTTGAAATATGTTTAATAATGTAATCAAACACACAAATCTCTAGGCAAAACTTCAAACGCTAAATTCATCTGAAACTACATTGAGAGAGATTCAAGCACGCGATCTTAGATACAAAGGCATATGTTGGAACCAAATTCACGCACTGCACAAATCCAAGTAACTTGTAAAAGAGTAAACAACCATGAGCAATCCAGATAATGGGATGGTGTATCGGTCAAAGGCTCTCCAAAACTTTTTAGATTCAACGATGAGTTCTCTTGGTACCTTGCCTTTAAATAGCTCTTTCACAATTGTGATTTCTCGGACCAACTTCACTTCTAGCCTTCAGCTCATGTCATGAACCTTTTTTTCTGTATCGTTACCTACCTTCTAAACCCATTTTTATTTTTAGTCTTCGATTATTAGGATTTCCAATCATGAAACTTACCTTAACCATATCTGTTTTTGCCAAGAAAAACTAGGCAAGAAGAAGATGAACCATAATCTTATTATAGCCTCCCTTGCTTCTTGAAGCATCTTCCATGACATTAATCCCTTGCTTTCCCATACGCGACATCTTTTGTGTAGCCTTTGCGTATGGGTTCAACTTCAGGATGGTGTTGAGATTCTTGAGTGGGTTCTGCTCCATTGGTCCATTGGAGCCCTTTGTAGGAGGCATGGAAATGATGATTTGGTTGTAGATGATGCGGATTTGAGCATTATCCTTCCAGGAGGCATGGAAATCAAACTGGAATAAGACCCTTCTACTGATTATAAGATGCGGGGAATGGGGTCTTCTTTTCACGCCTCAGCCATTTCCCCTCTCATCCAAACAAATCTCTCCTCCATCACCACCGCCCTAATCTCCCACCACTCACTTTCCTCATTGATTCTCCACCAAGCCATCACTGCCTCCAAGATCCTCGCCATGGTTGAGTACACTTCTAGCAACCCAAATCTACCCCCAAGATCCTCGCCACAGTTGAGTCCTCACATGCATATTTTTTTTGTCATGCTGACCTCAACATGAAGACAGATCTACTAGGTCATAGGGTCGGTCAATTCTGGCCTGATTGCTTAGTCCGGTTATACTAGGCCCACGAGTAGCCTAACTAATTGGGTTGGGTGGAGAGGATTTTTTTAGTTTTGGAGATTCAATTGCCATTTGCATGGGCAAATAGGATGAGGGGGAAATGCTCTTAGGATTATGATTACTTTTGTGGCATGCCAATCCTTAGATTGTAAGAATCTGGTTAGGCTTCCATGTCTTGTGGAGCAAGCATGGTCAATCTTAGCGAGGCCAAGCCTTGCCTACCATTTTTGAGCCCAACTGGATGTGGTGACATCGTTAGTCTGTTTAGGCGGCTTATTCTAATTAGAGTCGTTAAGTCCATGGTTGGACATTTGATGTAATTGTATTCTGATCCACCTTACTTTGGATCAGAAAAATTCATGATCCCATACTTGATTTGTTTGAGGTGTAGATTCGTGGCTTTCTTTATAGGTGTAGTTGTGGACGATTTGGATCTCTAAGGCTTGATTTTGGCCATCACTTGAAGATTTGATGTATTCAGGGTATGTTTTGGGATTTGTGCTTTTTGTTGGACTCAACTTGAAAGTTGTTTCCCTTTTGGCAGGTGCAACAATGGTTACGGGCTACTCTCCAGTAAAGGATATTGTTTTGTTGTTCTTGTTGGGCTATGTTTTCATGGGTCTCCTTAAATGTATTGAATTATTGTTCTGTTTTTATATTTTATTTTATTTATTTAATACTTTTGTGCGATACTTGAATGTGCCTAATATGCAAAAGAGTAGTGTTATTCATATGTGACTGTCAACATCAAATGCCACCTAAAGTGGTATGAAAATGCGGTACAAAAATATGGTATGAATAACATTAATCTATACAAAAATTGTGATATCATGATGTATACTTTTTCTAACATTTGATATTTGCCTCTTAGGTTCATCTATAAAAACAATTTTATTTTTAGTCTCATTAATGAAGTTTAATTATTTTGCATGAATTGAATTTTCCAAAAAAAAATAACAAAAAAAAAAAAAAAATAGAACGACACATGTTGAGTACAGGATATTTCCATCCAGCAAAACTAAACTCCTGGTAGTTGAAATAACATATCCCCAGAAAGTCTTGTGAAGAAACTGTTGACTTCCGGGTAATGGTACGACATGTGTCAAATAATAGATAGGGGACATGGAAGGAAAGAGACACAGTAACCTACATCTAGTTTGGAGACGCACACAATGCAGATGAAAAGTTACAACCATATCATCCACCTCACCAGATTCTCGCCGAACAAATCAAATCCAGCACGCTATACAGACAGAGCACGCTAATACAGACAATGGGCGTAGTGTGAAAACTTCCTTCCTCGATCTTACGCACCCCCATCCCTCCCCTCATGCGCCCTACATACCCCGCACGTAAGAAATTGATGGATTCAGATAACTTAGTAGCTTATTGAAGAGCTCGTGGGCATCTTTGCTCCTCGTATTCACCATCATGTCCGGCCTTCCCATATGGGCCGATTCCATTTGGCAGGAGGATTCGAAACCCGTTCAGATGCCCCGGCCAAGAGTTGTGTCGGGTTCTTCAGGGATGTGCCAAAGAGGAAGGTGGTGATATCCGTCGAAGCTTTCGGTGGCGTTGGCGACGGAACCACCTCCAACACGGAAGCGTTCTGGAGAGCGATTCTACACATGCAGAGTTTTGTCAATACTGGTGGGTCCCAATTGAATGTTCGCAAGGGCAGATGGCTGATGAGAAGTTTCAACCTCACTAGTAATTTCACGCTTTTCCTTGAACAGGGCGTTGTAATTGGCGGCTCCCAGGTAATCTGTAATTCTCCACATTGCAGAATAATTATGTTATACTCATCTAGCCCGCCGCAGAAATAGATTCACATTTGAGCACAATTTGTAAAAATTGGTTATTTTTGGTTAATTACGTTCATGCTTTAGGAAAGCCCAATTTGTAAAAATTGGTTATTTTTGGTTAATTATGTTCATGCTTTAGGAAATGGCTTTTGTTTGTTTAACTATTTTACCATATTCTAAACTAATCTAGCGGAAAGTTTGAACGCGGGGCATAATGTCGACTTTTGAACATCTAAAAATAGATTCAAGAGAGTTAAATTAAATTTCTCACAAATGTACTGTTCAGGCAAAGATTTCTCTTAAAAAGGTTCCTTGGTCCTCAACATAGCTCCCTAAGGGATTGGCACTTTGGATGTGTAGTCGGACTCTTGCTTGTTGATGTGCTACAAGAAGAGAACAAAGTTAGTTCTGAAAGGTGCCTTTGTGGGGTCTTAGGTGTAGGCCTTGAGGCTCACAATTAAAACTAACTATGTGCTAGGCGTGCCACTGCTATCTCAGTATAGTAGATGTAGAACAAGTGTGTTTTAAGTTGATTATTTGTATCCCAAGTTACTTTAAACTTCTTGTAATCAAAGGATTGTTATGGGTTAAGTCCACATTAAGTTCTTTTTCTTGCCTTGTAAACAAGGACTTTTAGTTCATAGTCTTGTATGTTTAAATGAAGAGAGTCCAAAGCCCCTTAAATTACTAGTTTGGTTCCAGATTACATTTAATGAAAACATATTCATCAAGCTAACTAGATCCAGATGCAAAGGGAACTCTTAAAATAGAAAAACAAGTGGAAATAACTTGAATACATGCTGGAGAATGCATTAAGCAATAGATCTACTAATTTAGAAAACAAACAAAGAGCTTTGGGCAAGATTTCACCTTGTCTGGCAAGGTTGAACTTCTTGTAGTCACTTCTCTTTGAATTTACAGGGTTTATATGCTAAAAAGGGATGGATGGTAAACAAGTTTACATGGGGAGAATTGATACTACACCACTAAGAGAGATAGCAGAGCTTTTATACTAGACGAGAGATAGCTTTTCTTAAAGAACTATTGCTAAAGGGACTGAATCTGGGTTGATTTTAGCTTTTGAATGCAAATCTGGCTTGAGAGCAGAGTTTGTAAGTTTGTTTGTTTGATTGGTTGAGTGTCCTTGTCTCTGGGGTCTGTCCTTCCTTTTATAGACAATTTGGCCTGACTGTTGTAACTTTTGCTCTTGCCTGAAAGCACTTGGAGGGTAGTGAGTCATCAACTTTTTAGTTGTAATGCCATTGGAAAGTAGTTTTTGGCAGATAGTAGGTTAGTCTCCATCACTTGTCATTTCAATCATAAACATGTGGCTTGTATCTTGGCTGAGAAGGTTTCAATTTGCTTCTGGACTTGATGCCGGACTTCAGGTAGATCTCCTTTAATTGGCATCCTTGGGCTCTATTTTCTTCAAACCCAACATTCAAATATTAACCCAAACATGTATGAATCAATAGTATATAGATATGCAAGCACGAGATTGTATACACAAAAATTGCTTTAAACCCAACTAACTACCACGCACCTTAAGTTTTGCTGCATAAATACCCATTGCAAGCAACCCAAATAGAGTGGTCTCCTCTTCCAAAGTTTGCATATATGGTTATTTGTCAAGAGCAAATGCACTCAACATTTGCTCTGATTGACTAACACATGAGAAAGTAAAACAATTTGGTACAACGGTTAGCATAGTCCATCTTCAACACTCCATATGCAGTGGATGAGAAACTAAGAAAATATCAAAAGAAAAATTAAATGGCATGAACTCTATGTTGAATGAACACATAACCGAACCCATTTTAGTCTTACCTCATGATCGTTTGCCCAAATAATTATCAGATTTCAAAGTGATAAATCAAATATATAACCCTTACTATCATGCACTACCATTCCATATTACCATGTCAAGAGAAGGGAAAGGAACATTGTGAGGTGAAAATTATAAATAAGGGCAGAGTAGAATTAACCATTTTGATGTTCCTGTTAATTATGTCTAAAAGAATTTCCATATCCAATGCATTCTTTCTAATAATTGACACAAAAGAAATAAATATACAGCCATGTTCATGTAATTCAAAGAGGAACAACCATATACCTGAGTTTTTAGGGTGATTAGTCACCTTCTCCCCAAATCCCCTAAACATAAAATTCTCTTGTGCTCGTTTGTTTCATGTTGTGCCTTGCTCCCATTAAGATCCTTCTTTCTCCTAGTTGGAGACTTTGACTCAAGAAAATCAAACATTCAAACAAGTCATCTTTCACCTGATTGAATGGTACCAAATGAATGCCATTAATACTTATTTGTAATTTAATTAGCAAAAAAATAAAAAACGCTTGAATGAATTTAACAAATCGGTGAGCTAGAGTATGTAATTAATTAGTACTCTTGACAAATATATACTTGATGCTTATCCAAGATATAATTCAATGTCAAATCGAAATCAATATTCATATGAACTAATTTAAATAAGTGCAAGCATTGATCCTCAATTGAATTTCTAGCTTAATTTTCTTGTCGAAAAACCTTGACCTACAAAACCAAATTACCTTTATCAACAAAAATGAATCAATTTAAGAAAGCAAATACAATGTAGAAAAATAGCTATTCAATTCAGTTGTATTTAGATTATACAAAGGTCCATTCAAACAACCATAAAGACAAAAATAAAAAATTGAACAACCAACCTTTTCCAAAAACCATTGGTTGCACCCTTCTAACCTTTGATTGATCCAGAAGAACCAAATTAATCTGAAATGAAAAGAAACCCTATAGACATCAAAATTTCGGTGAAATAAATGTTGACCAATGCATTAAAATTTCAACATTCACGTGTCACATAAATTTTCCATGCAACGTGTGACTCAACAAAAATTGAAAAAGTCATCAAAAAGGACACGTGTCAATACTTGGCAAAAATGATTTATTTCATCTTATTATTATATTCAAAATTAAGCCTTGAAAAATTCTATAAATAGAAGGCTAAGCCTTTCATTTCAAGGCACCAATTCACTTCACAAAATCCTTGAAGCTTTGAAACTCTAAAGCTCTCAAGCATCCAACCCCCCAAATTCCCAAGAATTCCGAAGGATCAAGAAAGCTTTCTTCGTTCTTTGCCAAATCTACATCTTACAAAGATAGAATAAGATGATCAAATTGTAAAAGAGATTGTAATCCCTAAATTAATACAAAATATTATTTTGTACACGTGTTCTTGTCTTATATCTCTCAGGAATTTTCCGTGTTTACAAACCCTATTAATTAAATCAACCCAGAATGTAAAATAAGTACAAACAACAGAGAAAAACCAAGAGCAAAAACTCTCTAAAACAATGAAAAAAAAACACAATTAGGACAGTTAAATACTGAAACCAGTAGCGACCAAGAAAAGCTTAATTAAGAAGAAATAAGGATTGGTATAATTAATAAATAAGAAAGAGGATAGAGGTACAAACCAATGATGACACACTGACCGAGATCAAGGCATAATCTCATTTAAACATATTTTCTGGGAAAATATCAAGTATATAAATATATACTAAAAACCGAAAGCCAACTCATTGGTATGTCGAAGGATAGTAGCCCCCGAGTCGCCCTTAAATGCCCTCGTCCTTGGGATAAGTCTCACCTATATGCGAATTAACTATAAAAACGTTATGTAAAGCATATAGACAAAACTAGCTAATAACTTCTCATACAATGCTCAAATGGGGTGTTTGAATATACCAATGTGATCTACACAACTCCACGAACATCCCCCTATTTTTAGAAAAATTTTCCAACCACCCACGTGCCGGCCAAGGCACGGCCAAATGTGCCGCCCACGGGCGGGCACGTGCCTGGCACACCAACAACAACAGTGACACCATTAGGAATATTTCATTAAATAGTAACAGAATCCGTTAAAGTTAACTAACGCCATTGGAATATTCCGTCATCCCTAACCTCGAACCTCCGGCAACTGTCGCCGGCGTCGGAAACTGTGTAAAACTTAAAACCTTGATATCTCGGTCGATTTTCATTCAAATTTCATGAAATTAGTGCCGAATTAAAGATCTCAACTTGTAGAACATCCCCATACCTGATTTAAGACCTAAATCTCACGGAATCTTGTCGGAGAATTTCGAGAAAAATCGGCTAAGTTTGAAACTGACGATCCTGACGTCCAAATCGCTTGGTTTTTCTTCTTCGAGCTTCGTAGGGATGTTTTAAAGCTTCCTACAAGCTTCAAATCACCTGAAACCTTCACATTTACGTGTGCATCAACAATGCACCAAATAAGAGGTTAGAGTTCTCAGGGTTTTTTCACGGTTTCAAGTCCTAAAAATGACATATACGAACTCAAGGACAAATAAGGAGTTCAATTCTTACCTTCTTAACGTTGATCTGTGCGTGAAATGCTTGGTTCCAAGCTCGTTCGTACTGTTTGTACGAAAAATAGAAGGAAATCGTGAGGCAGGAGAGAGAGAGAGCACGGGAAAGAGAGAGAAAGTGTATATGTGTGTGGCACAAGTGGTCCTCATCCAAAACCAAAGAAAATACATTTAACTCCCAAAGCATGACACACACACACTACAATCTCAACGTCCAAGGATAAAACCGTCATTTCACATCGTCGAAATTAAACATTCGGGATAGGCTGTGACAATCTACCCACCTTATAAAATTTTGACCTCGAAATTATACACAACAATTACATCCATTAATAATCATAAAACAAGCGTGGATACATCTCTGTCATCCGATCCTCTGTCTCCCAAGTAACTTCTTCCACTGAATGATTTCTCCATAATACTTTCACCAAACGCACCGTCTTATTCCTTAGTTCCTTATCATTCCAATCCAAAAGAGTTGTTGGTTCCTCATCGTAAGTCAAATCCGGATTAGTCTCCAAAGGTTGAGGAGGAATCACATGTGAAGGATCTGAGACATAATGACGAAGCATCGAAACATGAAACACATCGTGTACCTTGGACAACTCTGAAGGCAACTCAAGCCTCGATGATCATATAAGGTCCAATGTACCTAGGACTCAACTTGCCTTTCTTTCCAAATCGTACAACACCTTTCCAAGGTGATAGCTTCAAAAATACCCAATCACTTGCATTATACTTCCGATCAGTGGCATGCTTGTCTGCTAAGTTTTTTTGTCGATCCTGGGCCGTTTTCAGGTTAGACTTAATTATCTGAACATTTTGAGTAGTCTCATCCACAATCTCAGGGCCCAACTAAACTCTTTCACTAACCTCTGGCCAACATAGAGACGTACAACAAGATTTCCTGTAAAGTGCCTTAAATGGTGCCATACCAATACTCGAATGATAACTGTTGTTGTAGGCAAACTCTATCAAATCCAAACAATCATGCCAACCATCGCCAAACTGCATCATTGAAGATCTCAACCTATCTTCTAGTGTCAGAATAGTCCTCTCAGATTGTCCATCTGTCGGAGGATGGTATGCCGTACTATAAAGTAATCTCGTACCAAGAGCTTCTTGAAATGCTACCCAGAACTTGGAAGTAAATCTAGGATCCCAATCTGAGCTAATATTAACTAGAACACCATGGTACTTCACAATCTTCGATATAAATAACTTAGCTAATCGGCTTAACGAATATTTTTCCCTCACTGGAATAAAGTGTGCTAACTTAGTAAGCCGATCAACTACTACCCAAATGTCGTCATATCCATTCTGTGTATGAGGAAGCTTGTAGACAAAATCCATAGTAATATTTTCCCATTTCCACTGTGGAACAGGAAGTGGCTGCATCAACCCAAACGGATTCTTCTTTCCATCTTTAACTTGTTGGTAATGGCACACCTACTTACATATTCGACAATTTCTCTTTTCATACCCAGCCAATAATAAAATGGTCTAATGGTATGATACATCTTAGTGCCTCCTGGATGCATCGCATATGCTGAAATATATGCTTCATCCAAAATTTCTTTCTTTAACTCTGCATTATTCAACACATACATTCTGCTTTCCTGCATAAGCATACCATCAGTTTCTCGAATCCCGAAATCTTTCTTTTTGCCTTGATTCCTTGCTTGAATTATTTCCTGGATCTTTTCATCAATCATCTGGGCCTCGAGCACAGAATCAATTAAAATTGGCCTAACTTGAAAATTAGCAAGCAAGGCTCCTCTTGATCTTCCATTCCTAACTCTACTCCAGTGGACCTCAAATCCACAAGAAAAGGAACATGACAATCATAGATGACATTAAGTCTAGCTGGAGTCTTCCTACTAAGTGCATCCGCCATTGCATTTGCACGACCAGGGTGATACTCAATCGTGCAATCATAATCACTAAGTAACTCAATCCACCTTCGTTGTCGAAGATTAAGATCTCTCTGAGTAAAAAGATACTGAAGACTCTTATGATCCGTGAAAATCTTACATTTCTCACCATAAGATAATGTCTCCAAATCTTCAAAGCAAAAATGATAGCCGCTAACTCCAAATCATTAGTAGGGTAATTGTTCTCATGAGGTTTCAACTGTCTCGAAGCATAAGCAATCACCCTACCATGTTGCATCAATACACAACCCAAACCATTTAAACAAGCATCACTATAAACCTCAAAATTACCGCTATCTCTGGGAGTGCTAGAACAGGTGCATGAGTGAGATAATACTTCAACTTCTGAAAACTTTGCTCACAATTATTATCCCACTCAAACTTAACATCCTTTCGAGTCAACCTCGTCAATGGCAAAGCAGTCACTGAAAAATCCTTAACGAACCGTCTATAATAGCCTGCTAGGCCAAGAAAACTCCGTACTTCGGTAATGGTTCGAGGTTGCTCCCAATTCTCTACAGCTGCCACTTTCTGAGAATCCACTTGAATGCCTTGAGCAGAAATAACATGTCCCAAAAATGCCACTTGATTCAACCAAAAATCACATTTGCTAAACTTAGCATATAGCTGGTGTTCCCTTAAATTGTTCAACACCGATTTAAGATGTTAAGCATGCTCAACCTTAGACTTAGAGTATACCAGAATATCGTCAATGAAGACAATAACAAATCTATCCAAATATGGCTGGAATACTCGATTCATCAAATCCATAAAAGCGGCTGGTGCATTAGTTAACCCGAATGGCATTACAAGAAATTCATAATGATCGTATTGAGTCCTAAATGCGATTTTAGGGACGTCTTCATTTTTAATCTTCAACTGGTAGTAACCCGACCTCAAGTCAATCTTATAAACTATACAGGCACCTCGGAGTTGATCAAATAAATCATCTATACAAGATAACGGATAACGGTTCTTAATTGTTACCCGATTCAATTGCCTGTAATCAATGCATAGCCTCAAAGTTCCATCTTTCTTCCTCACAAATAAAATTGGAGCTCCCCAAGGTGAAGTACTAGGTTGAATAAAACCTTTATCCACTAATTCTTACAATTGAACTTTCAATTCCCTTACTTCAGCAGGAGCCATTCTATAAGGAGTCAAAGATATAGGATTCGTACTTTGAAGCAGATCAATAAAAAACTCCACATCTCTATCTGGCAGCAATCCAGGCAAATCCTCAGGGAATACATCCGGAAAATACCTAACTACCCGTACATCATCCACACTATTAGGAGCATCATCGTTCAGTACCACATGAGCCAAATATCCCTGACAACCTTTCGACAACAATCTTTTGGCTTTCATGGCAGAAATAATACCATGCCTCACCCCACAAGGCTCTCCTACAAATGTAACTTCAGGTAATCCAAGACGATGGAATGTGACTGTCTTTCCATAACAATCTATCTTGGCACGATTATAGTGCAACCAATTAATGCCCAAAATCACATCAAAATCCATAATATCCAATGGCATAAGAGTAGCTGGCATAACAACATCCTCTACCATCACTGGACATCCTAGATATACCCAATCCACAAAACATCTATCCCCTCTAGGCATAGAAAACTCTAAATCATATCCTAGAGGTGTAGGATGAAGTTGCGTCACTTGAGCAAATGTATGAGAAATAACAGAATGCATAGCACCACAATCAATCAGTACTCAAGCAAAATGATCAAGAATATTTAACGTACCCATAATTAAATCAGGATTGTTCTGAGCGTCTTGCAGTGACATGTTATGGATACGACCCTGATTCTGCTGTCGGCCACCGCGACCTCTGTTAGCATGAACGCCACGTCCCTATCTTGGTTGACCAGACTGCCTCAAAGATCCTGCACTGTTAGCAAAAATCTCGACTTGCTGAGGCTGTCCCCCTTGGTACCACTGTGATCCATTGGCTGAATGTGGATGATATGACATAGAACCTCCCTGATACTGAGGGTCCTGAGAGTACTGATACTGCCCTAAAGTATAAAGAACGGCGTAACCCTGATAATGATAGGCATCTCCTCATCCAATTTGGGCATAACCACTAGATCCTAAAGCTTGCTGGGTCGGTACATGTGGTGGGAAGGAAGGCTGCTGGGGTCTCTACTAATTCTGAGGGCATTGAGCAACCCTATGACCCATCTTTCCACAAGTATAGCATCCACCGCTCCCTCGCTTACACTCCCCAAAATGCCTATTATTACACATGCGGCATAAAGGAGCACCTGAACCACCTGAATTACCAAAGTCTCTTTGTCTCTGAAATCTAGGGCCTCCAGTAAATCTACCACCTCTTCTCTACATATTAGAACTTAAACCTCCACTAGAAGAGCTGGAATTGCCACCACTTCTCTTAAAATCTGGGTCTTACGACGTCCTTGAGATGCTTGCCCTTTTCCTTTATCATATCGCATCTGGTTCCCATTCTTTTCTTCCTCATCCTTACTTTCACTGGGCATGTTCTCTGAGTCCTTAATCCGCAGTAAAACCTCATAAAACTCCTGGTAAGTGGCACAGGGAGTCGATGTAGCTATAGAATGCCATTTCTTCTTAGTACCCAACCTGAAGCGACGAAGCATCTCAACCGGATTAGCAGCAACCTCTGAATCATATCGCGACTAATTAGTGAACCTTCTATAATACTCATTAGCTGACATCTTTCGTTTCTTCAAATGGGTAAACTCTTGTTTCTTACGATCAATGTACTCAGGAGGAATGAACCTTTTCTGAAACAACTTTTTAAATACTCCCCAGTCCGCAATCTTCGCTGGGGTCAACTGGTAAGACTCCTGTCTCCACCAGGATGTAGGCTGCTCCCTTAAAAACCAAGTAGTCATCTCAACCGACCTATTAAGAGGAAGATTCCCCTGACTCTGCATCATAAGAAAGGTCTTCTCGATATGATTAAGCCATTTTTCCGCTCCCTCATGTCCCATTTCCTATGAAGTGATTCAGCTTCAGCTTCAGATTTACTATGGTTCCGACTCGTAGGTGAGTGGTGAATTATCACCCAACTATTATGTGAGAGTAGTATTAAGCATAATTATATTACACCCAATATTGTTATACAGACCTTTCCATTTGGTTCCAACTCTTGTGCAGTATAGTGCCGTATAGGTCATCGTAGTGACTTCGACTAGTTTGACTTTGGAGCTATGAATTTAGCTGTACAGACTACCACAAGGGTTCTGGCTAATATGTCATATTTCTATGAAGTTATTCTCACCTGAATTAGTTACTTTGTTATATCTTGACATGGCATACATATGAATATGATTATGTGAAGCATGATTTGAATTGATATATTTACATATATATTTATGTATATGCTAATATTCTAATTCTGGGAAAAATTATACATGTTTTACAGCGAGGGGTTAGAGATGTTGATAAATGAATTGGTTCTGTAAAACATTTGTTTTTGCCCACTCACGTTTTCTGTTTTGCTCTCCTCCAGGTTTTAGGTAAGCTTGCTATTGGTGGCCTTAAGGACTTCGGCGGTTCAGACATAATAAAATAAGTGTAGGACATCTTATGGTATTGTATAACTAGTACTTGTCCTACTGGACTGCACCTAGACTTGTTATGCTCTGATTAGGAGTAATTACTTTTGTATCTTACTCCTAACACTTCCTGTTTTCTAGTGCACTCTAGTAGTTTCGGTTTTTAATTATTCATATATTTCTTATTCTTATTGCTTCCGCACTGTGTACATGGCTACGTCACCCTCACGTGATGGCCAACATGCCTTGATCTCGGTCGGGGTGTGTCACCATACCAACCGAACTATTTGGTATACCGATATTCGGTATACCGAAAGTTTAGTACGGTAATGGTAATAGATTTTGCCGTACCAAATATTTGGTATGGTAATTGGTACAGAGGTTTTGGTAGCAAAACCCCCTCAAAGGATAACAATGTTCTTTAAAGAGAGAATGTAAGAGATTTCTGCTTCCGTAAAAGCACCATTGGGAGGTGGTTCCTCTGAAATTTTTATGCACGCATTGCTATCGGTGAAGCTGGCCCTTTCCATTAGTTAAGCAGATTGGACAAAGCTGCATTGAAATTGAAAAAAGGAAAATAATTCAATAATCTTAATTTTAGGGAACTTAAAGATATTTCACAACTTACTTGTTTTTCTTGCCAGAAAAATTATAAGCATATAGGGTGATGGATATTTCTCAACCAGTAATGCAAAAGGCAAGTACACAAGTTTCTTTTAAATGAATTTGTTGTAGTTAATGTGTGTAGTAATTGCATCACGAAACAAACCTTCAATAACGCTCATAATACGATGGAAAAGACTCTCCTTGGCTTTGTTGAATTCCACTAATCCTTTTCCTCAAAAGAATGACTCTTGAAGTTGGGAAGAATTTCTTTAAGAATGCTCTCTTCATGCTTTCCCAAGAAATGACGGTTCCAGGTGCCAATTCGAATAGCCAATCCTTAGCCTTTTCAAAAAGAAAGAATGGAAAGGCTGTCATCTTCAGAATGTTCCCATCCACATTGATTGGGGTCATGCTTGAACATACTACTTCAACTTCCTTCAAATGCTTGTTTGGATCTTCCATAGACAGCCCATGGTATTTAGGAATGTGATGCAGCAAGCTAGACTTCAATTCAAACTCGTCGGTCTTGCCTTGAGCCGCCCTAGGATATTGAATGCATAAGGGCATGGCATTGTCTAATCCCGAGGCTGAAATTTCCTTGATATTCTGGCTACCTCCTCTTTCTTCTCAACGTTCGTTCAAAATCGTAGTCAAACTCCAAGATATGTGCACGAACAGGTTGAGAACTTCGAGTCATAAACTAGTACCTAAAACAAAGAAAACAAAACAAAACAAAATTAGAAGTCAAAATAAAAGACACGAACAAAAACAAAGGGAGATTAGCAATTTTGCTAATCCTCGACAAGGGCGCCAAAAATTTGATGTGATATGAAATAGCACACAAACTTAAACCCTCTTTGTGATAGTTGTAGTATGTGTAAGTAGGATCGTTCTAGGCCGGGGATTAGGAGGGCTGCTAATCTACACAAATTAAACTCTAAATCACTAAACTAGACTAAAAAAACAGAAAACTAAACTTAAACTACTCAAAATAAGCTAAACTGATTCAAAACACACAAACTAAGTTAAATTGACTCAAAATAGGAACTAAAGGGAAGTTTGGACGAAAATGAAACTAAAAAGACTCATAATACTAAATGGGGGGTTGTTTTGACGAATTTAAGATTTAAACAAACAAACTTGCAGAAACAAACTTAAGGGGGTGAAAGGCTAGCTAGAGGGTCATTCTCCACACATGACACGTATGCATACAAATCGATTTCCAGTTATTCTTCCTATAAACCATGAATGACAATGCCTCAAGTTAACCGTCAACTGTACAAATTAACCATAAGATTTTCCTAAATTCATTGAATTGGACTCAGCGACGCAACCAAATTATTCTTATCAAGTTCCCTACATGAACTGCATAATATAGATACATATCAAAGATCATTAAGTTCTGTGAAAATCATAAGCATTGACTTGCCATTCGTAACTATGAACTGCATGATACTCCTGCCAGGAATTTACTTAACGCGATTGTGACTAGCAACCTCCACTACTTGTAAATATAATTTCATAATTATTAGGTGAAACTCCCTTATATTTTAGCTCAAATTCATGCATGCAAACTAAGTGGGCCCCCTTAATCAACACATAAGAATAAGTTATCAATCAAACAGTTAAAGTAAATTGCACTCATGATTTATTAAATAATAACTGGATGTAATCAATTCATATCACATACATGTTCATGGCTTTGAATCCACCTCTAGCTAAAATGAAATTAGTTCCTCATGTTTGCCATTAAAAAAGACAATTAAAATTAAACATTGAAAACAAAAGATAGAATACACCTAGAAACGCTCCAACAATCCAAAGGTCTTGAATGGCAGGCACGGCTCCAAGCTTATTCTTCTCCTTCCTTGCAAAGCTGTAGCACAAGTGTGTTTTTCTGATTTTAGGCTCTTGTGTGTGGTGTTCCAATTATGCGACACCTTTGATTGTATTTATAGGCTGAGGGCATGACACAAAAGTTGTTTTGGAGAAGGATTTGGCACCACAATCCCACAAGGAAAAGGCTAGTTATACGGCAGAAACCAGGGAGGATAAAGACTAGAATACTCGGTAGGTTCCTAGAAGAAAGGATAGGGGCCTATGCGGCACCTTTTTAGGAAAAGGGTGTGGCTTCTAGAACTAGGTTTTTAGGTGTCCTAATATGAAAATAATTGCCCCTTGCAGCTGGAATTTAGGTAGGATAAGATTAGGATAGGATAAGTTAAGATAAGGTTAGTTTGAGATAAAACAAGACTGGATAAGATAAGGTTGGTCAAGATAATGTTCCTTCTTTTTAGCTGATTCCTTATCTTCTATGTCTTTAATTAATTTCTCCATCTCTTTAGCACATTCCTAGCCTCTTTTGAACTTCAAAAATGTCCATCCACCTCGCTCTATGCATGTGCTATCCATTCCAAGCCCAAAACTGCTTTACAATGCTCCAAATTGCCTTTTCTTGCCATTTTTTCCATTTGAACCTACAAACACACGAAAATAGCTTAAAACACTCTAAAAAGTATAAACTAACTACGTAAATGCAAGGAAACAAGCTAACTAAGTCGCATAAATATGCTCCTATCAGCTCCACACCAAAAGGAATCTTGGTGGTGGAATGAGGAGGTACAAACAAAGGTGAAGGCTAAGAAGGAATATTGTAAAGCCCTATACAAGGATAGGACCAATGAAAATGGTGAAAGGTATAGAATAGCGAAGCAAGAGGCGAAGAAGGCTGTGAGAGAAGCTAAGCTACCGGTTTATGATGATATGTATAAGCGACTAGATACCAAAGAAGGAGAGTTGGATCTATAAATTAGCTAGAGCAAGGGAAAAGAAGACAAGGGACCTAAACCAAGTGAAGTTCATCAAAGATGAGGATGGAAAGGTTCTTGCTATAGAGAACGCGATCAAAGACAGATGGAGAGGTTATTTTCATCATCTTTTGAATGAAGGACATGAAAGGAGTACTTTTTTGGAGGAGTTGAGTAAGTCAGAAGAGTGTAGAAACTACTCTTTTTACCGCCGAATCAGGAAGGAAGAACTGGTTGAAGCTTTGAAAAAGATGAAGCATAGAAAAGCAGTGGGCCTAGATGATATACCGATCGAAGTGTGGAAAGTCTTGGGAGAGACAGGTATAACATGGCTCACAGACCTTTTCAATAGGATTTTGAAAACAAAGAAGATGCCAAATGAGTGGCGAAAGAGCACTTTGGTGCCTATCTACAAGAATAAGGGTGACGTACAAAATTGCATGAATTATAGGGGTATTAAGCTAATGAGTCATACAATGAAGCTCTGGGAGAGAGTAATTGAGCATAGATTGAGGCAAGAGACACGAGTTTCAGACAACCAATTCGGGTTCATGCTAGGGCGTTTAACCATGGAGGCAATCTATCTTTTACGAAGATTGATGGAAAGATATAGAGATAAGAAAAAGGATCTACACATGGTCTTTATAGATTTGGAAAAAACGTATGATAGGGTCCCAAGAGACATTCTTTGGAGGATTTTAGAGAATAAAGGAGTACAAGTAGTATATATCCAAGCTATAAAGGATATGTATGATGGAGTAAAAACTGTCGTAAGAACTCATGAAGGACAAACCGAAAGTTTCCCCATAATTGTAGGGTTACATCAAGGCTCATCTTTAAGTCCTTACCTTTTTTGCATTGGTAATGGATGAGTTAACGAGACATATTCAGGATGATATTCCTTGGTGTATGCTTTTCGCAGATGATATAGTGTTGATAGATGAAACTCAAGAAGGGGTAAATGCGAAGCTTAACCTTTGGAGAGAAGTGTTGAAATCTAAAGGTCTTCGCCTAAGCCTATCAAAGACAGAATATATGGAGTGCAAGTTCAATGCAAATGGAGACCAAAATGAGTTAGGGGTGAGGATCGGAGATCAAGAAGTATCAAAGAGTGATCGCTTTCGCTACCTAGGATCTATCTTGCAAAAGAACGAAGAATTAGATAGAGACCTCAACCATAGAATATAAGCTGGATGGATGAAGTGGAAGAGTGCATCAGGCTTGTTGTGTGACTGCCGTATGCCACTGAAGCTTAAGGGAAAATTTTATAGGACAACAATAAGGCCAGTGATGCTATATAGCATGGAATGTTGGGCGGTGAACCATCAACACGTACATAAAATGGGTGTAGTGGAGATGAGGATGCTTCGTTGGATGTATGGGCACACGCTAAAGGATAAGATTAGGAATGAGGATATCCGAGGTAAAGTAGGAGTAGCCAAAATTGAAGGAAAGATGAGAGAAAATCGGTTACGATGGTTTGGACATGTGCAAAGAAGGCCTACTGATGCTCTAGTTAGAAGATGCGACTACGAGATAGAGGTCCAGGGCCGAAGGGGTAAAGGAAGACCTAGGAAAACTTTGGAAGAGACTCTAAGAAAAGACTTAGAGTTATTGGATCTAATGGAGGACATGATACAGAACCGAGCGCAATGGCGTTCTAGGATTCATGTAGCCGACCCCACTTAGTGGAAAAATGATTTGTTGTTGTTGTTGTTGTATTTATATGATTATGCTGGCACATTTCAAAGTTAAGCCCTTCACGAAAGTTGTAAAGCTTGTCATTATGAGCGTTTATATATATTTTTCTATATTTTTCACAGTTCTACATTAATTAAAAAACTATTAAAGACTATACTTAAACAATAGCCATAGGATAAATGAGTAGAAAGTGCTAATGTAGAAAGCCTCACTGAAAATATCATCAATATAACTCTTGAAGACAATATATTAAGCCAAAGTTCCAATACCATTTCCCATGGTGATTGATGAAAATTGAAGAGTTTGATTGTAAGAAAATGTGCAAGGTTCCAAACCTTGAAACATAACTCCCTTAATTTTGCAAATCTTTTGAACATTTGATATTTTGTGATGTTTAAATGCTTTTTTTTATAGTTTTATTATGCTCTTATTTTGGGTATGTAATATGTAATACTTGAAAGACAAATGCGTTTTTATGTTTTACATGTGATAATATGGTATGTATATACTTATTTAGTATTATATTTTTCAATTGATTATTTATTGGTTTAAAATATATTTTCCTTAACGGGTAACTGTTGGAAATGTGCCCTAAAACCAATCATATGATGATACTTTACGGACATTTCACATGTTAAACTAATCTAGTTTAATATCAAGGGAAAATATTATTATTTTAAGCCGTCTCATATTTATGTTATATGCTTAAACGATAACTCCAAGGAGTTTGTAATTAGGAGAATGTAATTTAAACAAGTCAGATTCATGAGACCATTCTCTTTCGTATACATATCCTAAATGTTCCTGATCATTGGATTGCCAATTGGGCATTGACAGTCTGTTAAGATTAGTACGTGCTGTTGGAAATGTGCCCTAAAACCAATCATATGATGATACTTTATGGACATTTCACATGTTAAACTAATCTAGTTTAACTATAAAGGGCAAACATTATTGTTTAAGCCGTCTCATATAAATGTTATATGCTTAAACGATAAAGTCCAAGGAATATGTGATTGGGAGAATACGATCTAAAGAAGTTAGATTCATGAGACCATTCTTTCGTAGACACATCCTAAATGTTCCTGATCATAGGATTGCCAATTGGGCATTGACAGTCCGTTAAGATCAGTACGTACTGTGTCTTCTCTCAGGGAGAGTGACTAGTCTCGAGTCATTGGTGTGTGTGACATCAAGACAAGTACGTAGGTGCTCAATAGAGAATGAGTTCACTGAACACGATCAACGAAGAGTTCTCATATTCATGTCACATGAGAACTCATGGTTGGGATAATGCAAAGTAGTCCTTTGACTTGAGGCATCACAGCTGTCTTGTGGTTAAGTCCTTGATCTTTGATTATGTCAAAAGTCACTCCAAAAGGAGGGTGTCCACGACATCGTTGGGGTTAAGCCACTTAGTCATGGAGGCAAGTAAATGCACAACAAGGGATCTCTAACCTTCAAACCGTTTGAGGAGAATACTCTATGATATGATTAAGAATCTTTGGCCAAAGTATGAATGAGATTTAGGAAAGCGTTCCAAATCACATTCAAGGTAATCATATAAGCACACGAATCACATTGGATAGTAGACATGAATAAATAAACTATCAAACCAAACAATGTGGTCAAGAGTATTGTATTAGAGAAAGATCGTATTGCATTTGTAATCCTACACTGAATAGGTTCTCCACCTCTTCTGATTAGCTTGGGTAACCATGATATGCTGCTAGGTGTCACTTATGGTTTGTGGAAGCCCTAAACGTGTGTAATCACTAAAGGGAGAATTGAAAGTAAGTTTCAATTCACAATCGATGTGAAATGGTTTTAATCGCCCACTGCCTCGCTGAAAGGAACCTAATGGATCGTACACCGTGTAAGGTGAAGATTGAAGAAACAATGGAGATGAGTAAGAATAATTAAATGGTTTAATTATTTATGGCAAGGATTAATTAATATGTTAATTAATCAAACGAATAAGTTCGTTAAAGACCTCGAGATAGTTTTTGGACCTTAAGGCCCAATGGGCTTCGAACGTCAAGCCCATTGACTTAAGTTGTATGACAACTTAATGACTAAATATTCACAAAGGCCCAAACAACCCAAATACACCCTAAGGCCGGCCATATTGTTAAGGGTAGTGAACTTGGACTTATTTACAAGTTTGCCACTCAAATGAATAAAGGTATAAATATGACTTTATAGCCAAAATTCATTAAGGGTTTGTTTTGGAGAAAATTGGAGAGAACATGTCTTTCCATTTCTCTCTAAAGAGGCCGGCCCCTTGGAGGGTGCATCTAGCAATCCCACTACTCCAAGGTCACTCATTTCTTCTCCAATCTAACCTTGGTGAAGAGACTTAGAGGTTCTCAATTTTGGGAACTTGGAGAAACCTTTTCATCCATCCAAATCCATAGATTTAAGATGCAAGGAATGAAGGCCCTCTCTTTGGGTGATTAGCCTTTGCTTATGCAAAGAGGAATCTACAAAGGTATAAATCTCAACTCACTTTGTTTTGAGTTGATTAATGGTTCACCAATCTACTAGGCTTTGAATTTCATGGTTAATGTTTTGTTTTTGAATGCATGCAAGCATGATTCCGCCTTTAATTGTTAATTGCATGCTATATGATGTTATTCAAATGAACATGTTTTTACAAAATAATCCTTCAAGTGGTATCAGAGCCTAGGTCTAGTAGTTGGTGAATCCTTTTGGGTTTTGTAGTTCATAGTTTTGATTTAAAAGTTGTAATATGTTACAAGCTTTATTCTTGTTTCTTTGAATGTAAATTTTGTTAGAAAAATTTGTCATCTCAAATGTTGTAGATGTAGTTCATATGAGCATGAATATTGAAGCTAAAATTTGGTGCCATGCTTTTGGGAAAATTCGGCCAAATCCAAAGGGTGGATTTTTGGGTTCTTGTTTGACTTGTTAAAAGTGTTTTCAAGTGACTTTTGGAACCCCTATGTACCCTAGTTTGGTTAGATGTTATTTCCCTTAAGTTTGATTGGTTTTGGAATGTTTTTGGGTGAAAAATGTTCATGGAAAAATTTTGGGTTTTTCATAAGTGTTCTTCATTGTTCTTGACATTTTAGCCAAGAACAAAAAGGTTTGTGTTTTGATTCAAAGTTTTGATTTATTTCATAAAGTTTATGTTTTATGTTTTTCAAATGATTTATTGCATTAGATATTTATTTGAATGGTGATGGAAATGGTGATGGGTGTGTAAGGATTAATTTTCTTTCACACACACCACTTGCACCACTTGTTGCTTTATGTCTAAAACTCACAAATCAACACACACATCACTCTATCTTCTTCCAAAACCGGCCACCCCTAGTGGGGGTACTTTTGGGGCCTTTTATGCAATTACATAAAGTTTTGATACTTTTGTGTATTTGCACTTTGGCCCAAAAGTTTACGTTTTTACATTTAGGTCCAAAAACGCTAAAGGACAAATTGTTTTGCTCCTTTAATGAAGTTTTTACATTGTTTAAATTTTGGGTTCTAGTGTAATTACATGAAGTAGTGGACTTTTGTGTTCTTACAAAGTGACCCCAAAAGTTTATGTTTTCGCAATATTGCCCAAAAAGTTGTGGTTATTGCATGATGGCCCAAATAGTTTGAGAACAAAATTGTTTTGTCTCTTTAAATGAGAATTGGATTTTCATTTAATTTAGCTCCATTTAAATCAATTTTATGGATACAAAAACCAAATGAAAATGTTGCATTCAATTTAATTAGTTAAAGTGTTAATTAATTAAAGGGTGATTATGAACCTAAGCCTAATATAATTGAGCTCTGTGATAGGCCGTTTCAAATTTGTTTGAACCATGGGAATGTGTAGATTAGATTTTGGTTGTAATTTGATTTGATCAAATGTTGTAAAAGGGCATAAGCCCTTCTTTACTTTAAGGTAATTTGTTTTATGCAAATGTTGTAATGAGCATAAGCTCACCTTTACTTTGAAGTACTTCTTTCTTGCTTTATTTGATATGCATGAAAATGAAGTAGTTGGGTCCAACGCCCCTAAGACAACACGCCTTAATGTGATTAAACGCGTAACTAAAATCAATCACCATTCCTAGACCAAGATTCAACACAAGGCTCGTGTTGAATCTAAACAAAGGTTCATAATCATCCTAAGGCCCTAAGGCAACTATATAGTCCTTCAAATGAATGCAAAGTTTATGTTAGTAGTATCATATACTCTTGCTTTAAAAATCGTTTTATAAGCATAGTGGGAGTATTATATACAACTAGAAACAATCATATGGACCAATAGTTGTAATAGGACCAAAATTGTTTTAATAGAGATTAAAATGTATGTTTATATGTGATGAGACCTAAAACCCTCAACCAAACCATTATTAAGTTGATAAGCGTGAGAGTGCTTTGAACACTCTTTCGTGGCCTTCCACCGTGGTAGGCTCCAATCGTTTATGACTTGTACACCGCCTTCACCCTATCATGGGGGAGTGCAAAGTGCATGCTTATACTCAGGAGGAGTCTATATACATACTTGATGAGGTGAGTGTAGGCAACGAGGATGGCCGACATCGTATCATCGTGAGGCTATTCTTGAACCCCTTCACGAACTAAGCATGGTGGGAATGACTTAACTAAGTGCAATGGAGCCAACATCATATCATTGTGAGGTGACATTCTCTAGAGGCCAAATAAGATGGGTACTTGCATTAGTTGCAAATGAGTAAGCGTACTCTCTCATTATTATTAATGCTAGCCAACATCATATCATTGTGAGGTGGGCTTGGTAATAGTGAGCCTCCCATACCCTACTAAGAGTTTCATCCAAAACTCTCGAATTCCAATGAGGGATATGGAATTTGCCAAAAATAGTGGGTGGTGCTATTTTGATTTAAAGACCCGAATCAAATGGCTTAAAATCAATCAATTTATATTCGTTATGTATTTGTTTACCAATATATTTGCAAACGCTATCCAACACTTGACAAATAAAAGCCGAAAGTTTAGTTTCTGGACTTGGTACTACAAAACCATAGATTGTCATTAAATGGCTTGTAGATGTACCTAAGTAGTCTCTTCCTCACAATCTTCCTATTGATAATGTATCATTAGAAGAATATGTTGGATAAAGTTTTTCATAAAGAGGACTACACTTTTAATGTCATAATTCTTCAATTACAATTTGTTGTATGAAGAAATAGGAGTTGCTTTGAACAACTCTTAGTCAATGCAAACACTTAATGCTTGTTTCTTTATTACATGAACAAGGAACTTGAGAAGAAAGCACAAAGGCATGGACACTTAATGTGCCATGATTCTTCACTTACAATTTGTTGTATGAAGAAATAAGAGTTGCCTTGTACAACTCTTGAAAGTTTGTAATTATGTTTAGAACATAATGGTTGGTTGACAAAAATAGTCCATTAACATGGACTTATGATGATTTTGAATCATTGAGTGTTGAAGTGATAAAACACTTAACGAGACAGAAACTAGGCAAGGACTTCACCTAAGTGTCCCTATCCTAATGGTTCACTAAGTTTATTGTAAACTATGTAGTGAACAATAACCACATGCTCTCCAAAATGTTTAATGTGTACAACACAATTGAAATAAGTTTCAAGAGAGATAGTGGGAATTTAGGGACCATGACTATTGTAGTCAAAGGAGAAGTCAAATGAAGAAGATAAAATTAACTCCAAGGGAACAAACTTTCTTTATGAAAGGATGGACATTGGAAGGGGTATTTGCAAGAAATGTCTTGCAAGTGTCAAGAACACACCTTTCGAAGGTGTTATAAATTGTTCTTGAATAGTTCAAAACAGTTGGTTCTTCTACTTGAGTGCTTGATTCCGTATTAGTAACTATGTTTTACAATCGTTGTAAAAGTGTGACTAATAAGAAGTAGAAGATATATGAGAGAAGAAAAGGTGCTTCACATTCGGAACGTGAATAAAATATAGATCTCTGCGAAAGTAGATAGTACTTACTTCCTCATATGAACTACCAAAGAAATTGGAAAACCCAAAGATTGTCTTTACATTCCAATTTTAAGGAACTTAATTCCATCACTATAGTAGAGATGGATGAATGTTTTGTTTGACAAAACATTGTTCTTTATTAATCAATAATTGGATTATAGTAATCTAATTGATTGTCTCTATAGTAGAGATGATATGGTAGTGTTAACTGTTTAGAATATAATGATGCTTAAAACCCAAAAGGTTGCAAGGTAGTGACTAATCTTAACCAAATTGTGATACCTCTAAAACATAAATAACGAGTTGGTCATAGATGGATACTATGGATCATTAGATCCGGATCCAATACCTTCTTATTAAAAATTGTATGGAGGCGAAATGTTCGAATCTTTATTCTTTTGGAAAGAAGAAAGAATCACAAAATTGTTGAGGTTAAGTCATTTAGATGTTAGTGGCACTTGTCCACAACATAATACTACTCATGTTGTATGACATTCACCAAAGATCACCCTCGGTTGGACTATAGTTTATTTTAAATAAACACAAGTCCAAATACTTTGCAAAAGGTTTCAAAGAATTCAAGTAATGTAAGTTCACGAGTAAGACGTCTAAAGTATTTACCTCCTTAGATTTGATCCAAGATAAGGTAACACTTTAGCATAGTTTCCTTGAAAGATATCAAGGAAATAAGCATCATAAGATAATTGATTTCTCCATTAGGAGAAGAACGAACTTGAATAAGATTTAGTTCGTTGGAAAGAAAGACAAATCTTAAAGCATGTTAAGATTTGGGGTTGTGTGCTAATAAGCAATATTTGTTTGATAACAATCTTGTGGGATATCCTTAAATTAACTTTTGGATATCGCTTCTATAAACCAACTAACAAATGTTGTTTTGTTGGGTAGTTCATTGTAATCCTACAATGTGATTTGCCTAAAAGAAAATGAACGAGAGATAGAACTCAAAGAATGGGTTCTTTGAGAGACAAGAAAGTAATCAATAAATATAACAACCTAGTTCCTATACCAAAAGCTCCAAGGTAGTTGAGAAGGATTTATAAACCGTCTAAGTTGAATGGTTTGAACTTAATGACTATGTCATAGAGTTGCACCTCTTAATTCGAAAGAAATAAGAATGAAAGTCCTTATGACTACATTGAGTGTATATATGATATATACTCAAGGAAATGGTAAAGTACCATTTGACCCGAAATAATGAAACCTTCATCAGCTAATTGGTAGCTTAAGGTAACTACAATCAAAAGGATGGTTGACTTTGAAGAAACCATTTTTGACGTAGTCTTGGTTTCAATTAATTCGAAGATAGCTAGCTACAACTAAATGGTGATTCAATGTTTGGACATAATATGGGTTTTCGAAACCATTATTAAGATAGTCTTGATAATATATGTCTAAAAACTATGAATCACAAGACATGTAAGTTGTAAAGATCCATCCATCATGAATCTTAGCAAGCTAGTGGGAGCTATAAGCATCTTATGACAAAAAAGATCAAATCGTTTGATTTCTCATAAAGATGTATATGAATCTTTTGTTTACTAGGTTTACAAAAGATTAGTGGGAGTTAATCATGTTCCTAAAATTTAAATATATATGATATATTAATTTTGGAAATGAAATGAATACTTCTTCGTTAAAGTTATGACTTTAATACATTATATAAAGATAGAATGTATATGGGAGTTAATCATGTTCCTAAAATTTAAATATATATGATATATTAATTTTGGAAATGAAAAGAATACTTCTTCGTTAAAGTTATGACTTTAAAACATTATATGAAGATAGAATGTATATGGGAGACATAGTATATATACATGGGATGGAAATCTATATTGATAGATTTTAGGATATAATTGGATTATATCAAGCCCTAAATATAGACAAAAGATGATAGGAAGTTTCTCATATGATGATGAACTTCAATCAAATGGACAACTCTAGTAAGACTAAGGAGTTGCTCTTCTCAAAGAGAACGTACTCTTTGACTCCCAAAGAAATAATGCGTAAATAGAATTCTTTATGCATACGCAGAAAGGTGATTTATGTATTTCATATTGTATGAAAAACATTGATATGAGTTGTACCTAGAAAGGTGCAAGACGATATCAGTGCAAGCCCAGGATCAGAACCATGGCAACTGTCAAGTGAGTCCTTAAGTATTTAAGAAATACTAAAGGATAAATTCCTCAAAGATCGAGGAAGAATTAGAGTAACGTAATGGAAGCGTAAATGTATTAGATTATGAATCTAATCCATCATTGGATGTTTCTCCATTATGAATGAAGAGATAAACAAATATCTCTTTATTATGACTAAAGAGATATTTGGATGGAAACATTAAAGTAATGACTTTAGTGTGTTCCATTATGAATGCAAAATATATTGCCATATAGAAGTTTACAACAATGTTGTTTGGATGAGAAAGTTCATTTATGAACTCTCTATTCGGTTCCAACCAGAAAGTGTATGACACTAATGGGGCGATAGCTCAAGCCAGGGAATCAAGGTCTCATCAAGATCCGAACTCAAATGACAGACTGAACCACATGATTGAGAATCATGTATAATGGTGACGTCGTTATTCTCAAGGTTGCTTCTATAGATAACATATAGATATCCATTGTCTAGGCCTACTATTAAGCCATTTATGAAATGACTACAGAAGAGGTATCATCACTGATGACCAAGCTGATTGGCTCTAGTGCAAGTGGGAGATTGTTGGAAATGTGCCCTAAAACCAATCATATGATGATACTTTATGGACATTTCACATGTTAAACTAATCTAGTTTAACTATAAAGGGCAAACATTATTGTTTGAGCTGTCTCATATAAATGTTATATGCTTAAACGATAAAGTCCAAGGAATATGTGATTGGGAGAATATGATCTAAAGAAGTTAGATTCATGAGACCATTCTTTTGTAGACACATCCTAAATGTTCCTGATCATAGGATTGCCAATTGGGCATTGACAGTCCGTTAAGATTAGTACGTACTGTGTCTTCTCTCAGGGAGAGTGACTAGTCTCGAGTCATTGGTGTGTGTGACATCAAGACAAGTACGTAGGTGCTCAATAGAGAATGAGTTCACTGAACACGATCAACGAAGAGTTCTCATATTCATGTCACATGAGAACTCATGGTTGGGATAATGCAAAGTAGTCCTTTGACCTGAGGCATCACAACTGTCTTGTGGTTAAGTCCTTGATCTTTGATTATGTCAAAAGTCACTCCAAAAGGAGGGTGTCCACGGCATCGTTGGGGTTAAGCCACTTAGTCATGGAGGCAAGTGAATGCGCAACAAGGGATCTCTAACCTTCAAACCGTTTGAGGGAGAATACTCTATGATATGATTAAGAATCTTTGGCCAAAGTATGAATGAGATTTAGGAAAGCGTTCCAAATCACATTCAAGGTAATCATATAAGCACACGAATCACATTGGATAGTAGACATGAATAAATAAACTATCAAACCAAACAATGTGGTCAAGAGTATTGTATTAGAGAAAGACCGTATTGCATTTGTAATCCTAAACTGAATAGGTTCTCCACCTCTTCTGATTAGCTTGGGTAACCATGATATGCTGCTAGGTGTCACTCATGGTTTGTGGAAGCCCTAAACGTGTGTAATCACTAAAGGGAGAATTGAAAGTAAGTTTCAATTCACAATCGATGTGAAATGGTTTTAATCGCCCATTGCCTCGCTGAAAGGAACCTAATGGATCGTACACCGTGTAAGGTGAAGATTGAAGAAACAATGGAGATGAGTAAGAATAATTAAATGGTTTAATTATTTATGGCAAGGATTAATTAATATGTTAATTAATCAAACGAATAAGTTCGTTAAAGACCTCGAGATAGTTTTTGGACCTTAAGGCCCAATGGGCTTCGAACGTCAAGCCCATTGACTTAAGTTGTATGACAACTTAATGACTAAATATTCACAAAGGCCCAAACAACCCAAATACACCCTAAGGCCGGCCATATTGTTAAGGGTAGTGAACTTGGACTTATTTACAAGTTTGCCACTCAAATGAATAAAGGTATAAATATGACTTTATAGCCAAAATTCAGTAAGGGTTTGTTTTGGAGAAAATTGGAGAGAACATGTCTTTCCATTTCTCTCTAAAGAGGCCGGCCCCTTGGAGGGTGCATCTAGCAATCCCACTACTCCAAGGTCACTCATTTCTTCTCCAATCTAACCTTGGTGATGAGACTTAGAGGTTCTCAATTTTGGGAACTTGGAGAAACCTTTTCATCCATCCAAATCCATAGATTTAAGATGCAAGGAATGAAGGCCCTCTCTTTGGGTGATTAGCCTTTGCTTATGCAAAGAGGAATCTACAAAGGTATAAATCTCAACTCACTTTGTTTTGAGTTGATTAATGGTTGACCAATCTACTAGGCTTTGAATTTCATGGTTAATGTTTTGTTTTTGAATGCATGCAAGCATGATTCCGCCTTTAATTGTTAATTGCATGCTATATGATGTTATTCAAATGAACATGTTTTCACAAAATAATCCTTCACGTGCTATGTCTTCTCTTAGGGAAAGTGACTAGTCTCGAGTCATTGGTGTGATTGATACCATGACAAGCATGTAGGTGCTCAATAGAGAATGAGTCCACTGAACACGATCAACGAGGAGTTCTCATACTTATGTCACATGAGAACTCATGGTTGGGATAATGCAAAGTAGTCCTTTGACCTGAGGCATCATAGTTGTGGTTAGGTCCTTGATCTTTGACTATGTCAAAGTCACTCCGTCAGAGGGTGTCCACGACATAGTTGGGGTTAAGCCACTTAGCCATAGAGGCAAGGGAATGCGCAACAAGGGATCTCTAACCTTCAAACTGTTTGAGGAAGAATACTCTATGATATGATTAAGAATCTCTGGCCAGAGTATGAATAAGATTTAGGAAGTCGTTCCAAATCACATTCAAGGTAATCATATAAGTAAAAGAATCACATTGGATAGTAGACATGATTAAACTATCAAACCAAACAATGTGGTTAAGAGTATTGTATTAGAGAAATACCGTATTGCATTGTAATCCTAAACTGAATAGGTTATCCACCTCTTCTGATTAGCTTGGGTAACCATGACATACTGCTAGGTGTCACTCATGGTTTGTGGAAGCCCTAAACATGTATAATCACTAAAGGGAGAATTGAAAGTAAGTTTCAATTCATAATCGATTTGAAAGAGTTCTAATCGCCCACTGCCTCGCTAAAAGGAACCTAATGGATCGTACACTGTGTAAGGTAGAGATTGAAGAAACAATGGAGATGAGTAAGGATAATTAAATGGTTTAATTATTTATGGCAATGATTAATTAATATGTTAATTAATCAAACGAATAAAGTTCGTTAAAGACCTCGGGTTAGTTTTGGGCCTCAAGGCCCAATGGGCTTCGAATGTCAAGCCCATTGACTTAAGTTGTATGACAACTTAATGACTAAATATTCATAAAGGCCCAAACAGCCCAATAACACCCTATGGCCGGCCATATTGATAAAGGAGTGGGTTTTGGACTTATTACAAGTTTGCCACTCCAATGAAGGTAGGTATAAATATGACTTTATAGCTTTTTCTTCATTAGGGTTTCTTTTGGAGAAAATTGGAGAGAACATGTCTCTCCCTTTCTCTCTAAGAGGCTAGCCCCCTTGGAGGAGATTAGCTAGCAATCTCTCATCCTCCAAGGTCACTCATCTCTTCTTCATGTCCCTCCTTGGTGTGGAAAATTAGAGGTTCTCAACTTTGGGAACTTGGAGAATCCTTTCTACCATCCTCCTCCAAGAAATCGATGGAACTAAGAAGCAAGGAATGAAGGCCCTCTCCTTGGGTGATTAGTCTTTGCTTATGCAAAGAGGAATCAACAAGGGTATAAAATATCTCAACTCACTATGTTCTTGAGTTGAGTCTTGGTTCACCTTTCTACTAGGCTTTGAATTTCATGGGTAAAGTTTTGTTTTTGAGTGCATACAAGCATGATTCCGCCTTTAAATGTTAATTCCATGCCATAGATGTTGCTCAAATGAACATGTTTTTCACAAAATTTCCTTCAGTAACAGGTCGGGTCATATTACTTGTTAATATTATTGGGTCGATTTCGGGTTGGGTCATTTTACATGTTTACTTTAACGGATGTTACACGACACGACCTGTTAAGATATCAGGTATGACATGAAAATGACATGAACATGGGAAACACGACACGAATGCGAGGTCTAGCCCTAGAAACATACAAGTCAACAACTCAAAATTTTCATATTTGTAAAATTTATGTTAGCTTTTATTTCAATAAAGGTCCAATCGATGAGAAGGTGACACACCCCGACCCTAATCGAGGCATGCTGGCTGTCACGTGAGGGTGACGTAGCCATGTGCACTGTGCATAAGTGAACGTGATATAAAAATGTGGGTACACAAAAACCAACTAACTAATTTACACTAGATTAGCATATAAGTATGAGTGAAAGTGTTTAGAGTGTAGATAAACACACAACTAGAGCGTAGGTATCAGAATATAGTCCAGAAGTCTAATTACTAATTATACAGATCATAAAAGAAACCCTACACTGATGGATGTATGTTAGAATCACCATGAAATCCTCGTGAGCCACCAACAAGAACTTCTATCTAGAACCTGGAGGGGCGTAAAACAGAAAGTGTGAGTGGGTAAAAAAAAAGTTTTTCAAAAGTAATAACCCCTCACCGTAAAACCTGTATAATTTTCCAGAAAATAGTACTACGTACGTATATAAGAACCATGCTCGAGAGTAGCAAAACCCATATGTATGCCTAAACCCTAAACCAAGTGAAATGAATCAATATAAAATGACATATCAGTCGGAGTCACCTAATGTGACTTATATGATTGAGTCTATAAATCATCAGTTAAGTCCTGCACACCAGCCGGAACTACCTAATGTGGTCTGTACGATAGGCTAAGTGTAAATGAATACGCACAAGTGCTACGATCATGTGAAGGCTATGCGAAGTATCGCAAGTCACCTACGAGTCGGAACCACCTAATGTGGTCTGTACGACAGGCTGGCACCTGTCTTGGATCCAAGGTGAGCGTGTGGTGCGGGAGGTGAATGACCCGTGAAGGCTAGCCTTGGCCTCGGGCGGAGCACTAACACCGGGGTGCAAGACAATGAATTCTACACACAAAACTTATCACTAACTACTATGTAATCATACCAACAATGTGTACTCACCTGAACGTACCTTGGCCTCCGTAATAGCATGCAATATTATGCAAAGCTACACTAAATCATATGCTAAAATATAAAGCAAATATAACATGGCATTTTAAAACATAAAACCATTTAAAACTATTTATGGGAAAACGTAAAGCATATATACGTATATATAGAAAATCAAAAGCCCACTCACTGGTATGTAGCTAGGTCGTAACCGCCAAGTCATGCCTAGTTGCACAAGTCCTCTGGGAACGTTTCGCCTATATGTGACACAACTGTTTTAACGTTAATTTTAAGCTCATAACTAAAACCATGTAATAATTTCTCATACGTTGTTCAATTTGAGTGTTTGAATATACCATCGTGGCCTACTCAACACTACAAACATCCCCATATTTTTAGAAAAAAATTTCGATGTCTGATGCGCCGTCACGCGCTGGCCAAGTCATGGCCACACGCTTCTGCCATGCGTAGGCACGTGCCTGGCACGCTGATGGTAACCCTAACACCGTTATGGAATATTCAGTTAAATAATAAAATATTCTGTTAAATATACTTGATGCCGTTAGTAATATTCCGTCAAAGTTGACGGAATATGCTCTGTCTTCTCCGGTAGTTCGCCGGAATTCGTCGCCGGCGGCCGCTGTACAACCCGTTTCTGGAAAAACTTTGAATCTCAATATCTCAATCGTTTCAACACCAAATTTCATGAATTTTATATCAAATTGAAGTCTTCAACTAAAAAACACGATCTTACCTATTTGGGGTCCTAAATTCGACGAGAAATCGTTGGAAAATCTCTTGAAATTCCGACTAAACCTGCAATTCGACTAACAAGCTTATTCTGGCGTTTGACCTTAACCAAAACTAATCTAAAACACTAGAGATGTTGCATGATACCTTTTTGAGTCTCAAAACCAAGAAAAACCTCGACGATCATGTCAGGAAAATGGAGTACCCCACCACAGCTCCTAAGTTCTCGGTTCCTATGAACCATTCTTCATTCCAAAGGTGTCACTAGACTCGAGAGACCACGAAAAACATGGTGACATGAAGCTCGTGTTCGATCCATGAAGTTTTGGAGGTGATAGTGAGCCGCAGGTCTCGGGTATACGGACGAGAGAGTGTTCGAGAAAAAGGGAGAGGGATGGTGAGGTTGTAGACGTGTGGTTGTGTGTATGTTTGTCACGGGATAGGCCAAAATAAAAGGGAAACAAGGCCTTGATTGGGCCATAGGATTCTAGGGCTAAAACTAACCCCAAAATAATTTAAAATCATATGCATACATCCACATCACATCGCCTTGAGGGCATAATCATCATTTCCACGCTTTTGAGGTTAAATTATATTTTAATTCAGGACAGGTCGTCACAACCTACCCCCCTTAAGAAAATTTTGTCCCTGAAATTTCATACACAACATAACAAACCACTAATATCCATAAAATAAGTGTGGATACATATCTCGCATATAGTCCTCCGTTTCCCACGTGGTTTCCTCCACTGAGTGGTTCCTCCACAAAACTTTCACCATTCAAACAGTTTTGTTCCTCATAACCTT
This sequence comes from Malus domestica, assembly GCF_042453785.1. NCBI lineage: Eukaryota > Viridiplantae > Streptophyta > Magnoliopsida > Rosales > Rosaceae > Malus > Malus domestica. Next base: position 4,336,412 of record NC_091661.1, on the reverse strand, counting down.
ATCCTTCCAATCCAAAATCATCACTGGCTCCTCGTCATATGTTAAATCTGGATTAATTTCTAACAGCTGAGGAGGTAATATGTGTGATGGATCAGCAACATAATGGCGAAGCATAGATACATGAAAAACATTGTGCACCTTAGCCAATTCTAAAGGTAACTCAAGTATGTAAGCAACTTCAACAATTTGCTTGGTGATCTAGTACGGTCTGATGTATCAAGGACTTAGCTTACCTTTCTTACCAAACTGTACTATGCCTTTCCATGGGGATAACTTCAAAAGTACCCAATCTCCCACATTATACACTATCAGTAGCATGCTTATCAGCCAAACTCTTTTGTCAATCTTGAGTTGCTTTTAGGTTAGATTTAATTACCTGAATATTCTGAGTAGTCTTCTTTACAATCTTTGGCCCCACTAATGCTTTTTCACCAACTTCTGACCAACAAAGAGGAGTACGGCAAGATTTACCATATAATGCCTCGAAAGGTGACATCCCGACGCTATAATGGTAGCTATTATTATAAGCAAACTCCATCAAATCCAAACGCTTATGCCAAACGTCACCAAACTGTAGTACCGATGATCTCAGCATATCTTCTAATGTCTGGATAGTCCTATCGGATTGCCCGTCTGTCTGGGGATGATATGCCATACTATAAAACAATCTCGAGCCAAGAACTTCTTGGAACGCCACCCAAAACTTAAAAGTGAACCTAGGATCCCGATAAGAAATAATACTAACCGGAACCCCGTGATATTTAACAATCCCCGAAATAAACAACTCAGCCATTCGGCTTAAGGAATAATTCTCCTGAACTGGTATGAAGTGTGCTTACTTAGAAAGCCGATCCACTATGACCCATATGCCATCATATCCATTTCGCGTACAGGGAAGCTTGTACACAAAATCCATAGTAATATTTTCTCATTTCCACTGGGGAATAGGAAGTGGCTGCAGTAATCCAAAAGGTTTCTTACTTTCAACTTTAACTTGCTAGCAAATTGCACACCTACTCACATATTCAGCAATCTCCCTTTTCATGCCTGGACAATAGTAGAAAGCTTTAATAGTGTGATACATCTTGGTACTCCTAGGATGCATCACATACGCCGATATGTGCGCATCATCAAGGATATCTTTCTTTAGTTCTGCAATATTCAGTATGTACATCCGGCTTACTTGCATAAGCATGCCATCAGATTCCCAAATTCTAAGATCTTTCTTCTTCCCTCGTGACACTGCCTCTATTAACTCCTGAGACTCTTCATCCTCCGCTTGAGCTTCTAACACACGATCCATCAAAATTGGCCTCACCTGGAAACTAGCAAGTTAAGCTTCCTCTCTATCCATTACTCCTAAATAAACTCTGTAAGAAAAGGGACACGGCAAGTATATAAGGCTTTAAGTTGGCCTTTAGATTTCCTACTAAGCACGTCTGCCACCATATTTGCACGACCAGGGAATACTCAATTGTGCAATCATAATCGCTGAGCAATTCTTTCCACCTTCGATGGTAAAGATTAAGGTCTTTCTGGGTGAAAAGATACTGAAGACTTTTATGATCCGTGAAAATCTTACATTTTTCTCCATAAAGATAATGTGTCCAAATCTTCAAGGCAAATACAATGGCTGCTAACTTAAGATCATGAGAAAGATAATTCATCTCATAAGGCTTCAACTGTCGCAAAGCATAAGCAATCACCCTAACATGTTGCATCAACACACAACCTAAACCATTCAAGGAGGCATCACTGTAAATCTCAAAGTTACCACCATCATCTGGAAGTGCTAACACCGATGTGTGAGTGAGACAATACTTCAGTTGCTGAAAACTCCACTCATAATCATTATCCCACTTGAATCTTACATTCTTTCTAGTCAACCTCGTCAAGGGCAAAGCTATAGTAGAAAAATCCTTAACAAACCGTCGATAATAACCTGCTAGGCCAAGAAAACTCCATACCTCGGTGACGGTTCGTGGCTACTCCCAATTTTCAATTGCAGCTATTTTCTGTGAGTCCACCTGAATGCCCTGAGCTGATATTACATGCCCCAGAAATGCTACTTGGTTTAACCAAAACTGACATTTGCTAAACTTAGCATATAATTGGTGTTCCCTCAATTTCTTCAAAACCAAAGTGAGATGTCGAGTATGCTCCGCTTTAGACTTAGAATACACCAAAATATCATTAATGAAGATGATAACAAACCTATTGAGATACGACTTAAGTACTCAATTCATTAAATCCATAAAACATGCGGGTGCATTTGTTAGCCCAAATGGCATCATGAGGAATTCGTAATGACTATACCGAGTCCTGAAAGCCGTTTTAGGAACATCTTCACTTTTGATCTTTAATGGTAATACCCAGACCTCAAATCAATCTTAGAGAACACGCTGGCACCTCAAAGTTGGTCAAACAAATCATCAATACGCGGTAATGGATAATGGTTTTTAATCGTTACCCGATTCAACTGTCGATAATCAATACACAACCTTAAAGTCTCATCTTTCTTTGGTACAAATAAAACTGAAGCTCCCCAGGGTGAAGTACTAGGCTGAATAAAACCTTTATTAACCAATTGCTACAACTGAGTTTTCAATTCCCTCAACTCCGCAGAAGCCATTCAATATGGAGTTAAGGAAATAGGATATGTACTTGGAAGTAAATCAATGGTGAACTGCACTTCTCTGTTTGGTGGTAACCCAGGTAAATCATCAGGAAAAACATCAGGGAAATGTCTAACTACCCGAACATCATCCACACGAACAAGCGTATCTTCGTTTAACACCACATGAGCCAAATAACCCTGATAACCTTTCTTTAATAACCGTTTGGCTCGCATGGCAGAAATAACGTTGTGTTTCACACCACTATGTATACCCACAAAGGTAACCACATGTAATCCCGACCAATGAAAAGTGACTATCTTCTCATAACAATCCACCTTGGCACGATTATAGTGTAACCAATCCATGCCAAGGATAACATCAAAATCCACTATATCCAATGGAACCAGATTAGTCGGCATAATGATGTCCACCACCAAAATAGGACATCCATGACACACACAACTAACATAACACATCTCACCTCTAGGCATCGAATACACTAACTTATACCCAAGTGGTGTAAGGTAGGGTTGCGTCGTCTGAACGAACATATGAGAAATAACAGAATGTGTAGCACCAGAATCAATTAATACTCTAGCAAAGTGACCTAGGATATTTAATGTACCCATAATCAGAACAGGGTTATTCTTAGCGTCCTGTAAAGTGATATGGTGAACACGGCCTTATTGTTGTTGTTGTCCTCCATGACCTCTGTTAGCTTGATTTCCATGTCCTTGTGCACCTCGTCCCTGACCAGGCTGGTTAGGCTGCCTCAATGATCCTGCACTGCTAAAAGCAACTTCAACATTCTGGGATTGTCCTTCAGGATACCACTATGATCCATCAGCTGAATATGAAGGATATGACATGTAACCTTCTGGATACTAAGAATAACCTCCCTATTGATATAGGTTGTGTGGATAAAGATACTGTCCTCCAGAATATAGAGCTATATCATCCTGATAATGGTTGCTCCACCATAACCCGTCTGGGTATAACCACTAGACCCAAGAACCTACTGAATAGGAACTGGTGGTGGCAAGGCAGATGGGTGAGATTTCTGCTGATTCTGTGGGCACTGAATAGCCCGATGTCCCATCTAGCCACTAGTAAAACATCTTCTGTTACCTTGTTTGCACTTTACAAAATGTCGACTGTTACATCTACGGCAAAATGGACCACCAGAGCCACTAGAACCTTTCTATCCCTAGAAGTGAGAACCGCCTGAACAATCACCCTTCCGCTGCACCGTGGAACACAAACCCCCACTTGAAGAACTAGAACTAGTACCACTTCTCTTAAAACTCTACGTCTTTCGAGGTTCTTGAAATGACAGACCTTTATCTTTATTATTGTTTATCTTCTGATTATTATTTTTTCTTCCTCTTCTTCACTGTCACCGGGCCTGTTTTCAGAATCTTCAACTCGCAATAGAATCTTATAAAACTCCTAATATGTAGAGCAGGGAGTCATGGTCGCCATAGAACACCATTTCTTTTGCGTGCCCTACTTAAATGGTCGAACCATCTCGACAGGATTCTCAGCAATCTCTGGACAATACCGAGATAAGTTAGTGAACTCTTGCTTCTTATGTAGTACTCATTATCTGACATCTTCCTTTGCTTTAGAGGAGTGAATTCTTGCGTCTTACGATCTATATACTCTGAAGGTATAAATCTCTTCTGGAATAACTGCTTAAAAATCTCCCAGTCTACAACTTTGTTGGGTGATAACTAAAAAGATTCCTACCTCCACCAGGATGCAGGCTCCTCTCCTAAAAACCAGGTAGTCGTCTCTACCCACCTATCCTCAGGGAAATTCCCTTGCCTCTACATCACTTGATAAGTTTTCTCAACATGATTGAGCCAATGCTTAGCTCCCTCGGGCCTCTCAGTACCAACAAAATTATTCAACTTCAATTTATATACCGTCTCCAAGGGAGTCCCCTGGGGAGGATGGAGTGAGGACTGAATGGCACTAGCAATAGCCTCCCCAAGTTTGGTAATATAGGAAAAACTAGACTGAGCTGAAGTATGTGGCTCTCTACGAGGCGGCATAGTTCTAAAATAAGACATCAAAATGATTAGAATACTCACAAAATATGCAGGACTGCCAAACCTAGGCTTTGATACCAAACTGACACACCCCGACCCCAATTAAGGCATGCTAGCCGTCATGTGAGGGTGACGTAGTCATGTACGTTGTGCGGAAGTGAACGTGATATAAAAATGTGGGTAAACAAAAACCAACTAACTAATTTACACTAGACTGGCATATAAGTACGAGTGAAAGTGTTTAGAGTGTAGATGTATACACAACCAGGGCGTAGGTATCAAAATACAGTCCAAAAGTCTAATTACTAATTATACAGATCGTAAAAGAAACCCTACACTGATGGATATCTGTCAGAACCGTCGCGAAATCCTTGTGAGCCACCAGCAAGATCTTCTATCTAGAACCTGGAGAGGCGTAAAACAAAAAATTTTAAGTGGGTATAAACAAAGCTTTTCAAAAAAATTTATCTTTACAAAAAGTAATAACCTCTCACCGTAAAACCCGTATAATTTCCTAGAAAATAGGACTACGTATGTATATAAGAACCATGCTTGAGAGTAGCAAAATCCACATGTATGCCATGTCAATCATCTCCACAATGCATAAGTAAGCCAAGTGAAATGAATCAATATAAAATGACATATCAGCCGGAGTCACCTAATGTGACCAGTATGGTCAGTCAAGTCCTGCACATGAGTCAGTGATAGGAGCATATTTATGCGACTTAGTTGGCTTGTTCTTGTGCATTTATGTTGTTTTTCTTTAGTTATTTTAAGTGTTTAAAGTCATTTTCGTGCAGTTTCAGGTTTTAGAGACAAAGTATGCAAAGAAGTGCGAAATGGAGCATTTTAGAGCAAAATTGAGCTGGAATGTTGTGTATGCTTATGGAGCACAAGGAATTGATGAGTTTGAAGGTCAAAGGAGCTTAAGAAATGAAGAAATGAAAGTGAAGAACAAAGAATTCGGAATTGGAAACCAAAGTTTCTAAAGTTGGAAGTTTCTATTCTTGGAGGTTTCCATTTTCGAGAGTTTCTATTCGTGGCTTTGGGCTTTTAGATGACCCATCCTTACCCTCTTAGATTGGAGCCGCACCTACCTAGCCCAATCTCTCTTGAATTCTGACTTGTTAGGCCCTTTCCTTGTGGATTTGGGTTATACACATCCCTTTCTACAACTAAGTGGACCTAAACCCTAATTCCTTGTGGATCTTCACCCTTTGCCGCACCTAAACCCTAGCCCATTGCCTAATCTGATCACCCTAACCCTTGCCGCACCTAGCCTTCTAGAATACCTGATTTCCTTGCCTTGCAAGGCATTCTAGAAGGCCCATCTCTAACCCCTAGCAAACCAGCCGCACCCTAGGCTTTTTTCCCACTAAAAATCTTATTGTTTTAACCTAATTTCTGATGGATTTGGGTTTTAGAGGCCCTAATCTGATTGCCCTAGGGTTTTGGATGCCTATATATACACATTATAACCTCTTGGCCGAAGAACCATCTGCCATATTCATTCTACATTCCAGAAACCCTAGTCTACAATCTGCTGCACCCATCCACCATTCTTGCCGAGCTTTCCACCATCTTCCACCCATCAAACACTCATCCACACTCATCCTACACCCCTTGCCGTGCCTCTACACCCCCCAAATTCCATTCTACATCATCAAAACAATCCAGGAAGCACCACCACCCAATCTGCCGCAAGCAAGGAAAAGGGGACAGATTCTCTACAATTGTTTGGCTCTTCATTCTGAGTTGTTGAACGATTTTAGGTGTTTTCTATCTTATATTTCAATGTCTAATTCATGTAATCTTTGTTTTGCTTTAAGTATGATTGGCTAATTTCGTTTTGGCTAAGGGTGGATTCAAAACCATGATTATATATGTGAAATAAGTTGATTACTTTCAGTTATCGTTGCATAAGTCGTGAATACAATTTGCTTAACTGTTTGATTTAGAACTTATTCTTGTATGTTGATTGAGAGTGCACGCTTAATTTGCATGCTTGAATTTGGTGCTAGGATATAAGTTTGTTTCACCTAATCGTTATGAATTTATATTCGCAAGTAGTGAAGGTCGCTAGTCACGATCATGTTAAGTAGATTCCTGGCAAGAGTATCATGCTTTTCATAGTTACGAATGCCTTGTCGATGCTTATGATTTCCAAAGAACGTAATGATTCTAACTTGTGTCTTTATCATGCTGTTCATATAGAGAACTTGTTAGGAATAATTTGTTTGCGATGCATATTCATCCAATTCAATGATTCTAGGGAAATCTGAAGGTTAATTTAAGCAGACCTAATTAACTTGGAGTGTCGAGGTTCATAACTTATTAAATTGATAACTGGAAATTGATTTACGTTGCATATATTTCATGTGTGGAGAAGAACCCCTTAGCTATTTCCATCATCCATTGATTCATCACAATTTTGTCTTACAATCTGTTTTCTTTACAATTTGCCCATTTAATTTAATTTCATCCAAACACAATCCCCCCATATTTTGTTGAGTCTTAATCATTCAAATCTGTTTTATTTTGTGTTTGTAAGCATTTGGAGTCATAAACACTTTCAAATTCATCCAAATCAAGTTCTAGTTTCTTTTTTAGTCAATTTGATTGTTTTAGGCAGTTTTAAGTCTTTTAGTTGCTGTTTTGAGTTTTTGGTTTGTTTTAGTATTTTAAACGTTAGTTTTGCATTCTTTGAGTCTAATCTAGTGTTTTAAACTTTGTTTTTGCATTTCTAATTCAGTTTTCAAGTGATTAGTACCCCTAGTTAATCCCCGGTTAGAACGATCCCTACTTACATCGTTACTACAATTGTCACAAATAGGGTTTAATTTGTGTGTCAACATAATTTTCACATCAAATTTTGGCGCCGTTGCCGGGGATTAGCAAAGTTGCTAATCCCTTGTCTTGAGTCTTGTTTAAATTGTTTCGTTTCTGTTTTGTTTTTGAATTTTGCACCGTGTGTGTGTGTTTTGTCTTTGTGCCGTGTATAGGCACCTTATTTCTTTACTTGTGCCGAGTCTATTAAGTTGGTTACTAACCTTGTTTGCTCTTGTGTGCAGGTACTAGTTTATGACCCGTAGCTCACAACCTGTTCGTGAGCATATCTTCGACTTTGACGGTGATTTCGAGAGGACTTTGAGAAGGAAAAAGAAAGTGCAAGAGTCTAATCCTCCTAGTCCCGAACCTGAATTAGAAAAGCAAGAAGTTGAGGTTGAAGAGGAGGCCACGGCAAGGTTTGAAGAGGAAGTACCAACCATGGCAGCCGACAACCGAACTATCAAGGAGCTTTCTGCCTCGGGTTTGGCCAATGCAGCCCCTCTTTGCATCCAATACCCTAGGGCAGCCCCTGAGAAGACCGATGAATTTGAGTTGAAGTCAAGTTTGCTACATCATATACCCAAGTTCCATGCGTTATCAATGGAGGACCCCAATAAGCATTTAAAGGAGTTCGAAGTAGTATGCTCGAGTATGACACTGGTGAACGTGGACGGAAACATATTGAAGATGAAGGCTTTTCCCTTTTCTTTGTTGGAAAAGGCCAAGGATTGGTTGTATGAGTTGGCTCCCGGAACTGTCACATCGTGGGAGAGTATGCAGCGAGCTTTCTTAGAGAAGTTCTTTCCGACATCACGAGTCATTCTTCTTCGCAAGAAGATTAGTGGAATTCAGCAAAGCCCAGGTGAATCTTTTCCATCTTATTATGAACGATTTAAATCACTTGTTGCTTCTTGTCCACAGCATCAGATGAAGGATGAGTTACTTCTTCAATACTTTTACGAAGGTCTTTTACCACTTGAACGGCAAATGTTTGATGCATCCGCAGGAGGAGCTCTAGTGGACAAGACACCTAGGGATGCTAAAACTCTCATTGCTAATCGAGCACTCAATGCACAACAATATGAAGGTGTTGGGCAAAGAGACACCCCACGGCCACATCATGTAAATGAGGTAAGTTCTATTTCTGAGTTACAATCCCAAATGGCTAACCTTACGTCTATGTTATCGCAGTTGGTTGAAGGCCCCAAACCGCAAGGAACTACAATCTGTGGTGTATGCTCCATTCAAGGACACCAATCTGATCAATCCCCTCAATTAATTGAGAATGGAGGATGGGAATCGGCCAATGTTGTGGGTTATGGGAATCAAAACCAACCAAGGGGTGATCCTTTCTCCAATACATACAATCAGGGATGGCGTGACCACCCCAATTTCAGGTGGAGAGATGCACCACAATATGGCCAACAAAGTGGATTCCGACAACCTCCGGGTTTCTTTCCAAGGCCAATGGCACCACAACCACCTCCTCAAGCACAATCATCCCAAACCAACCCAGGTACGTCTATGAATGACGATAAAACATATCAGTTACTAACCACCATGGCGCAGGGAATGCAGAACCAAACAAAGGAGGTTAATGAGCTAAAGAAGCAAATGGGCCAAATGGCAGAATTTTTGGGACAATTCCGTGAAAATGGTAAGTTACCAAGCACTACGGTGGTCAATCCCAAGGGTGGTTTCGAATCTGCAAAGGCTATCACACTACGAAGTGGAAAAGAAGTGAGAAACAAGGAAGATGAGAAGATACAAATCGAAGAGGAGGAACAAACCTACCCCACGGCAAGGGTAGCATCACCCATGCCGCAGCCATCTAAGACTTCCCATCTGCCCACCTCAGGTAAGAATGTCCCAAATGTTGTGATTTCAAACACTAATCTGCCCAATGTTCCTTTCCCTAGCAGATTTGCACAATCGAAGAAGGAAGAAAGCGAAAAGAACATTTTGGATACCTTTCGAAAAGTCCAAGTAAACATTCCTTTACTTGATGCTATTAAGCAAGTGCCCAGGTATGCAAAGTTTTTAAAAGAGATATGCACAACTAGGAAAAGAATTTCAAACAAAGAAGTTGTGAAAGTCAGTGAAAATGTATCCGCGGTTTTGCAACGAAAGTTACCTCCCAAGTGTAAGGATCCAGGGAGCTTTACTATCCCGTGTGTAATTGGAAACACTAGATTTGAACAATGCATGTTAGATTTAGGTGCTTGTATTAATGTTATGCCATATTCCATTTATGCATCAATGAACCTTGGTGAGTTAAAACAAGATGGCGTTATAATTCAATTGGCCGATCGTTCTAACGCTTATCCCAAGGGAGTCCTTGAGGATGTTTTAGTGCAGGTCAATCATCTTATATTTCCTGCAGATTTTTATGTCTTAGAAATGGAGGATTCGAGCCATGCTCCATCATTTCCAATCTTGCTAGGCCGACCATTCATGAAAACAGCGAGAACAAAGATAGATGTGTTTATGGGAACATTAACCATGGAGTTTGATGGGGACATTATTCGCTTTAATCTTTCTGAAACCATTAAATATCCAATGGAGGACCATTCTTGTTTCGCTATTGACATTGTTGATTCTTTGGCACAGGTACACTTGGATCGAATGAACGACGATGCACTTGAAATAGCCTTAGTGCACGACATAGGAGCAAGAAACAAGTGTGGGGGAATCCATGCAACCCACGGCATGGAATTTGACCCTATGGCCGTGCCCCCTTGTGGTGAAGTGGTTGATATGGTCGCGGCCCTCGAGTCATTGCCCTCACAATCTGGTAAGTCTCCACTCTCAATTTTAGATTCGGTTTTGGCTAACAAGTTACTTCCATCCATTGTGCAGCCACCTACACTTGAGTTGAAGCCATTACCTAGTCACTTGAAGTATGTTTTCTTGGGAGAAGATCAAACACTACCCGTCATCATATCTAGCTCACTCACGGCCCAAGAAGAAGACAATTTGATAAGGGTGTTAAAGGAGCACAAATCGGCCATTGGATGGACCTTGGCGGATATCAAAGGCATTAGCCCCACCACGTGCATGCATCGCATCCTTTTGGAGGAGGGAGCCAAGCCATCTCGGGAGGCTCAACGTCGCCTTAATCCGCCTATGTTGGAAGTAGTCAAAAATGAGGTTATAAAATTGCTTGATTGTGGTGTTATATATCCTATTTCTGATAGTCGTTGGGTGTCACCTGTGCAGGTTGTTCCAAAGAAGTCCGGAGTCACGGTGGTGAAGAATGAAGAACAAGAGCTTGTACCCACTCGTGTTGTGATCGGTTGGCGTGTTTATATTGATTACAGGAAGTTAAATGCTATGACAAGGAAGGATCACTTTCCTTTGCCATTCCTGGACCAAATGTTAGAAAGGTTAGCCGGTTATCAATTTTATTGCTTTCTTGATGGATATTCCGGATATAACCAAATTGTGATAGCTCCGGAGGACCAGGAAAAGACAACCTTCACTTGCCCATTTGGCACCTTTGCATATAGGCGCATGCCATTTGGTTTGTGCAATGCCCCTGCGACATTTCAACCTTGCATGGTAAGTATATTTTCTGATTATGTGGAGAAGATTATTGAGATATTCATGGATGATTTTAGCGTGTTTGGTAATTCATTCAATCATTGCTTGAATAATCTGACCTTAATTTTGAAACGTTGTGTTGAAACGAATCTAGTGCTTAATTGGGAAAAATGTCACTTCATGGTTAAGCAAGGTATTGTTCTAGGACATATTATTTCTGAGAAAGGCATTGAAGTGGATAAATCTAAAGTAGACCTTGTTCGTCACTTACCCTCTCCAACTTCGGTTAGAGAGGTTCGTTCGTTTCTTGGTCACGCAGGTTTTTATAGGCGTTTCATAAAGGATTTCTCCAAGATTGCACAACCACTATGCCGATTGCTTCAAAAAGAGGTGGCTTTCGAGTTTGATGATGCATGCTCCATGGCATTCAAGCACTTAAAGGAAGCTCTCACTTCGGCTCCCATTATCACACCTCCAGATTGGAGCCTTCCATTCGAGTTGATGTGCGATTCTTCAGACTATGCGATTGGTGCTGTTTTGGGGCAGCGAAAGAACAAACAACCTCATGTTATTTATTATGCATCTAGGACACTAAATGATGCTCAATTAAATTACTCAACCATTGAAAAAGAATTACTTGCTGTGGTATTTGCATTAGATAAGTTCCGATCATACTTACTTGGTACTAAAGTTACTAAATGCAGCTCTCAAGTTTTTGCTCACGAAAAAGGAGGCCAAGCCTAGACTAATTCGTTGGATGTTGCTTCTACAAGAGTTTGACATTGAGATTCGGGATAAGAAGGGCGTGGCGAATGTGGTGGCTAACCACCAAAGTCGAATGGTGCATGAGGAAGCATCGCCAATTTCTGAAACCTTCCCCGATGAGCAACTAATGTCTATCCAGGTAAGTGAGCCTTGGTATGCAGATTTAGTGAACTTTTTGGTGTCTAAACATATCCCTAGCACACTTAATAGGTGATAGGAGCATATTTATGCGCCTTAGTTAGCTAGTTCTTATGCATCTTTGTTATGTTTTCTTCGTTAAAGTAGTCTTTTAAGCTACTTTCATGTGTTTTCAGGTTTAAAGGACATATTACATGAAATGATGCAATTTGGAGCTTTTGGAGCAAAAAGTGAGCTTGGAATGAAAAGGACATGCTTGGAACACAAGGTTGGGATGAAATTGAAGAGTTCGAGATTTAAGGTTTCCTACTTGAAGTAGGAAAGCTAAGCCTAAAAGTTTCCATTTTGGGTTGATCTTTCCTAAATTGGAATTGGCAACCAAAGTTTCTAAAGTTGGAAGTTTCTATTCTTGGAGGTTTCCATTTTCGTGAGTTTCTATTCTCGGCTTTGGGCTTTTAGATGACTTAAACCCTAATTCCTTGTGAACCCTAAGTCCATGCCGCATCCTAGGGCCTAATCATTCAATTTCTGCCATGTTAAACCCTAATCCATTTCTCCTAAGCCCATGCCGCACATGTCCATCCTAGAAGCCCTATTTCACAAACCTTAACCCTAGTCCACTTAAGTGCCGCACCTAAACCCTAGCCCATTGTTTCAATCTGATTTAATTAGGGTTTTAGGTGCCTATATATAGGTGTTTTACCCCCTTTGCCGCACATCACATCCCTCTCCACAAATCAGAAATCATCTAAACCCTATTCCCCCACCTTGCCGCAGCCACCATCACCCATACACCTCCTTGCCGCAGCCTTCATCCATTCCAGCCACTTCCCAACCTTTCCGCAGCCACCATCCACCTCCATACACCATTCTACACTTCCATACACCACCCACACACCTTGCCGCACCACCATATCATCCTAACTCCATTCTTAAACCAAAACCACATCCAAAAACCCCCAAAACCATCTCTGCCGCAGCAAGGAGAAGAGAAGAGGAGCTTGACGTGCAGAAATTCAAAGTGGAATTCTTGGGCGTTTTAGGTGTAATCTTTCTTATGTCTTCGATGTTTCAATTCAATAAACTTTATGTTGTGAGTATGAGAAACTAAACCCCCTTGGTTGGGGGGTGATTCGAAACCATGTACATGCTTGCAATTTGATTCGATTACATTCAGTTGTTATTTCATAAGTTGTGGATTCAATTCGTTCATCTATTTGATTGATAACTTATTTGTGTATGTTGATTGAGAGTGCACGCTTAGTTTTCATGCATGAATATGATGCTAGATTATGAGGGAGTTTCACCTAATAGTTACAATCTTATAATCACAAGTAGTGAAGATCGCTTGAAAACGATCGCGTTGAATGAATTCTTAGCATAAGTTTCATGCAATTCATAGTAACAAATGCTTCGTCAATGCTTATGTTTTTCATAGAACGTAATGATTCTTGCTTGTATCTCTATTATGCAATTCATGTAGGGAACTTGTAGGGAATGTTTTGGGTTGTCGTATGCAATCATCCAACTTAATAACTTGTGGAAAAACTGATGGTTAATTAGTGCAATTCACGGTTAATTTGGGGCATTGAGTATTCATAGTTTATCGGAAGAACAACTGAAAATCGTTTTGTTTGCAAGTGTGACATGTGTGGAGAAGAACCTCCTAACTAGCCTTTTAACCATTGATTTCACAAAAATCGTTTTTACAATCTGTTTAGTTTCAAGTTTCTGTTTTGTGTTAAATTTTCGTCCAAAACAAATCCCCCTTTAATTTGAAGTCTTAGATTAGTTAGAAAGTGTTTTGATTTGTGTTTCTAAGTATTTTGATTCAAGATTTCATCAAATTTCGTCCAAATTAGTGTAGGTGCTCAAAACTGCCCAGAAAGTGGTTTTTAGGCAGTTTTGAGCCTTCTAGTTGCTGTTTTGAGTTTTAGGTTTGTTTAAGTGTTTTAACCTTTACTTTTGCATTCTTTGAGTCTAAGTTAGTGTTTTTAAACTTTTTTTTTTGAGTTTTAAGTCAGTTTCCAAGTGTTTAGCAATCCCTCCTAATCCCCGGTTTAGAACGATCCCTACTTACATCTTTGCTACAATTTGACAAAAAGAGGGTTTAATTTGTGTGCTTATCTATTTCGCATCAATAGGAATCAACGTGATAAGCTTAAAAAGGATGCTAGGTTTTATGTTTGGGATGATCCATACCTTTGGAAATTTTGTCCCGATCAGATTGTACGACGTTGTGTGAATGAATCTGAGTTTCAATCTATTTTAACATTCTCTCATTCATATGGATGTGGGGGACATTTTGGCACCCAACGCACTGCCCTTAAAGTCTAAGAATGTGGGTTTTATTGGCCAACCATTTTTAGGGATGCTAGGACATTTTGCCTTACATGTGATCGTTGTCAACGAATGGGTAATATAAGTGCTAAGGATCAAATGCCACAAAACCCTATACTTTCTGTTGAAATATTTGATGTGTGGGGAATTGATTTTATGGGTCCTTTTCCTTCCTCACATGGTTTTCTCTATATCTTGTTGGCGGTGGATGATAGACGCATATTTATGCGACTTAGTTAACTAGTTTTCTTGCATTTACGTTATTAGTTCTTAGTTATTTTAGTACTTTAAGCCATTTTCGTGTGTTTGTAGGTCCAAAGGGCTAAGGTAGCAAGAAAGTGCATTTTGGTGCATTTTGGAGCAGTTTTGAGCTTGTAATGGATTACATATGATATGAGCAAGATGGATGGACGAATTTGAAGACAAAAGAGGCTAGGAACATGCTAAAAATATGGTGAAACAAATACAAGTTGCAAGAAGGGATAAATTTCTAGAAGGATTGGCCAAAACTTTACTCAAAACCATGCATACCCCATAAAATTCATCAATGCCGTGGCCTTCCCTTTGTTTTACTTCCACCAGATTTTTTAGTGATGATGCAATGCCTATCTCACTATGACATTTGAGTGGATGATGTAATGCTTAACTCACCATGACATTTGAGTGGATGATGCAATGCTTAACTCACCATGACATGTGAGTGGATGACTCAAAACCTACCCTCACCAACAATTCTCCACTTTGCCATGCCTTACCTACTTCATTCCACCAGATTTTTGCATTAAACATGTCCATCCTCTTCCTATAAATACCATGGCAGCAACCTCATTCAAATCATCCAGAAATTAACCATTCTCCAAGCCTTTCCTTGCCTCTCCTACATATCTAAACCCCTTCCCATCCATTCCTCCAAATAACCAACCCTTCAACATCATTCCAACCTTGTTGTGGCGGCAAGGAGAAGGAGAAAAGTCCTTGGACGCGCTTGCTATCCAACATGGATCGTTGGAACGTTTAGGTGCTTTCTTCCCTTTGTTTTTCAATGGTTAAATTTGTTTATCTTTGTTTTGTAATAATGAGGAACTAAACCCCCCTTGGCTAGGGGGGGATTCAAAACCATGTTTATGCTTGCTATATGATTTGATTACTTCCAATTGCGTTTCTTGAATTGTGAATTCAATTTACTTATCCCTTCGTATAAAAACTAATTTGTGTATGTTGGTTGAGAGTGCACGCTTAATTTTCATGCATGAATTTGACGCTAGAATATAAGGGAGTTTCACCTAATCGTTATGAACTTATATTCACAAGTAGTGAAGGTTGCTAGTCACAATCACGTTAAGTAAATTCTTGGCATAAGTTTCATGCAAATCATAGTAACGAGTGCCTCGTCAATGCTTATGTTTTTCATAGAACTTAATGATTCTTGCTTGTATCTCTATTATGCAATTCATGTAGGGAACTTGTAGGGAGTGTGTTGGGTTGTCGTATGCAATCATCCAATCTAATAACTTGTTGAAAAACTGAGAGTTAATTAGTGCAATTCACGGTTAATTTGGGGCGTTGAGTATTCATAACTTATCGAAGAGCAATTGGAAATCATTTTGTATGCAAGCAAGACATGTGTGGAGAAGAACCCCTTAGCTAGCCTTCCATTATCCATTCAACCCAAATTTGTTTAAAATCTATTTAAGTTTTTAGTTTATTCGTTTTTACTTTCAACTTCACCAAACTCAAATCCCCCTTTTACTTTCTTGTTTTAAAATCTTTTGTTTACATTTTTAACTTTGTTTCTTTTTGTTTTTGAGTCAGTTTAGAGGTTTTAGCAAGCCCTCCTAATCCCCGGTTTAGAACGATCCCTACTTACATACTTTGCTACAATTGTCAAAAAGAGGGTTTAATTTGTGTGTCAAGTAATTCTCGCATCAAATTTTGGCGCCGTTGCCGGGGATTAGCAACTTTGCTAAATCCCCATTGTTTCTTTTTATTTCTTTTTTGTGTGTTTTAATTTTAGTTGTAATTTTATTTGATTTTGTTTATTTCAGGTACTAGTTTATGACTCGTAGTTCTCAACCAGTTCGTGCACACATATCGGAGTTTGACGACAATTTTGAACGAACTTTGAGAAGGAAAAGGAAAGAACCATAACCTAATCCACCTAGTTCTAGTTCTGAATCCGAATTTGAAGAAAAGGAGGAGGCAGAAAAAGACATGGAGGTGGACAATCGAACAATCAAAGAACTTTCAGCCTCAGGATTGGACAATGCCGCGCCTCTATGTATCCAATACCCCGCAGCAGCCCGAGGAAAGACAGAAGAATTTGAATTGAAGTCAAGTTTGTTACACCACATTCCGAAGTACCATGGGTTGTCCATGGAAGATCCTAACAAACACTTGAAAGAATTCGAGGTAGTGTGTTCGAGCATGACCCCCGTCAATGTCGATGGGAGTATTTTGAAGATGAAAGCCTTCCCTTTTTCTCTCTTGGAAAAGGCGAAGGATTGGTTGTACGAATTGGCGCCCGGAACCGTCACATCATGGGAAAGCATGAAACGGGCCTTCTTGGAGAAGTTTTTCCCAACTTCTCGAGTCATCCTCCTACGGAAAAGGATAAGTGGAATTCAACAAGAGGAAGGTGAATCTTTTCCTACTTATTATGAACGTTTTAAATCTCTTGTTGCTTCTTGTCCACAGCATCAGATGAAGGAGGAACTTCTTTTGCAATACTTCTACGAGGGGCTACTACCTATCGAACGTCAAATGCTAGATGCCTCGGCGGGAGGAGCCTTGGTGGACAAGACCCCCACGGCAGCAAAGACTTTAATTTCCAACCGTGCGTTGAATGCTCAACAATACGAAGGCGTTGGACAAAGGAGTAACCCACGACCACATCAAGTCAATGAGGTAAGTGCCATAACCGAACTTCAAAATCAAATGGCTAACCTTACTACTTTGCTTTCTCAGGTAGTGGAAGGTCCAAAAGTGCAAAACGTGGCAGCTTGTGGCGTGTGTTCCAAGCAAGGCCACCTTACGGACAAGTGCCCACAGTTGATAGAAAATGGAGGGTGGGAGACCCTCAATGCCGTGGGATTTGACAACCAATACCAACCAAGGAATGACCCCTTTTCCAATACTTACAATCCCGGTTGGCGTGATCATCCAAATTTCAAATGGCGAGAACCCCAACAAGGCCAACAACAAAGCGGATTTAGGCAACAACCCCCGGGTTTCTATCAAAAGCCGTTTGCACCAACTCAACCCCAAGCACAACCTGCCCAAAAATCAAGTTCGTCTATTGATAATGATCAAATTTTTAATTTACTAACTTCTATGGCGCAGGGAATGAAAAATAGGGACAAAAAGGTGGACGAGTTGGAGAAACAAGTAGGGCAAATTGCCGAGTTCATGGGGCAGTTTCGAGAGCAAGGCAAGTTGCCTAGCTCAACCATTGCAAATCCAAAAGGAGGCTTTGAAACCGTCAATGCAATCATGTTGAGAAGTGGTACACAGGTTGGAGCCAAACCAAAATCATCCAAATCAAGTCACGATGAGGATGAAAAGTTGCTACAAGAGGAAGCACAGGGACCAAAACTCACGGCCAAGGATGAACAATCCTTGCCACCACCATCTATCCCTCCTAAGCCGTCCCAAACCACCAAGGTAAGTCCAAATTCGACTTTTTCTAGTTCCATTCCACTAAATGTGCCCTTTCCTGGCAGGTTTAGGCAATCAAAGAAGGAAGAAGCCGAGAAGGACATTCTAGAGACCTTTCGGAAAGTTCAAGTCAATATTCCGCTCCTTGATGCAATTAAGCAAGTCCCGAGGTATGCTCAGTTTTTAAAAGAACTTTGTACATCAAGGAGAAGGATTTCGAACAAAGAGGTGGTCCAAGTAAGTGAGAATGTTTCTGCCATGTTACAAAGGAAATTACCCCCTAAATGCAAAGATCCGGGTAGTTTTACAATTCCGTGCGTTATTGGCAAGACTAAGTTTGAACAATGCATGTTAGACTTAGGGGCTTCGATTAATGTTATGCCATACTCTATTTATGCATCTATGAACTTAGGTGAGCTTAAAAACGATGGTGTGATTATTCAATTAGCCGATCGTTCTAATGCATATCCAAAGGGTGTTTTGGAAGATGTGTTGGTGCAGGTGGGCAATTTGATTTTTCCAGCGGACTTTTACGTGCTTGACATGGAGGATTCACCCTATTCTACCCCATTGCCGATACTATTAGGGCGGCCCTTCATGAAGACAGCCCAAACCAAGATTGATGTGGCTAAGGGAGAGTTATCGATGGAGTTTGGTGATGAATTGATTAAATTCAAAGTTCCTGAATATGTTAAGAATCCTCATGATGTTCGTTCTTGTTTTGCAATAGATGTGATTAAACATGTGGGGAAGGAACATTCATGCGCACCAATCAAGAAGGATGTCCCTAGATGCATCATCGAAAAGGGTATTGGAGTGGAGCATACAAGGTATGTCATGGAGGATGTACCCCTCCATGCTGTGGCACCTAGTCAAGCTTAAACGGAGGTACCGTCCGGCTGGAAGACGTTAAAGAAAGCGCTTCGTGGGAGGCAACCCATGCATTCGACAAAGGAAGGCCTAGAGAGCACTCCAATTCCAGATTTGCGTTCCTAAACCCTTCTCTTTGTTGTTTAATTAGTTTCTGCCATATTTAGTTTGTTAGTGTTTGTTTGTTTGTTTATGTGTTTTTGTGTTAGTAATGGTTTGAAACATTGAGGACAATGTTTGGTTTAAGTGTGGGGGGGGTAACCAAAGTGTTTTGATGCAAATTCGTAGGGTTTTCTTACTCATACTTCCCAATGTTGTTTCTTGCTGTTTTTAGGTGTTTTTAGGCTGTTTTGGTGAGTTTTAGTGTGTGCTGACTTATAACTCCGAAAATCACATAAAAATTTGAAAAATTGCTTTGCAAAACCCAAAAAGAGTTGTTTTTGTGTGTTTGTTTGTGTCTTAGGGTACCTTCCAACACAATGATGAGGATTTGGTTTGTAATTTCATGGCTGTTAAAGAGAGTGATTAACATGGATGAAAGTTTGATTTACTCTTTGTTTATGCTTGGTTATGGTTATAACTTATGAATTTACATGCAATCTTAAAGGAAAAATCAGTTTTTGTAACATGCTTGAAGGAAAGAACTCAAACTAACGCTACAACCTTGTGAGACTTGAGCCTAAACGTTTATTTGGAGAGTTAATAATCTGTGATTTATTGTTTTCTAAGTCGTTGCATGATCTCATTATTCTTTGCTTGGTTGCTACTTAGAAGGCGTTTCATCATTTAGTTCCAAATGCTAGAACTCATACCCATTTCATTCAAAGCATGTCATTGATTTGCATAACACATATTCAAGATAAAGTTGTGTAGTGACCACCACCATAACCAAAAAGCCGTGAATCCCCTATGTCATTATGTTTTGTACGTTTTAATCCCGTTGAGCTTTGTGAGCCTTTTCTTTGTAACCCACATTACCCTCACCTAGCTTAGATTAGGACCATCCATTAACCTTGTTCTTAAAGCGTAGTAAAGCATGATTCAAATTGAATTCCTTTGTGGCAGAAAACAAGTGTGGGGGAAGTGTTTTTCATAAGGAATTATGTGCCATAGGCACGGGTAAAAAGAAAGAAAAAAGAAAAGAAAAATATGAAAAGAATGCGAAAAGAGTTGAAAAGAAGTGAAAAAGAGTTCTAAAGTGTTGTTTGATGAAGAAGGGGTCCAAAACAATGAATTCGACCCTAAGGAGTTGTTTAAATCTTCCCCTTGTGTTTTAAAGCTAATTTCTGCAATCTAAGTAAATTCTAAGTCTCAATTTCATTACTTTGCTTACTATCACTTTAAGAACGTTTGTTTTCCTTATCCTTTCTTTGTTAGCCAATACCCCAAGCCCCGTTACAACCCTTGACTTCTATCTTGAGTGTTATGTGTTTCAATTTGTGGAGATTGAACTTGGTATGAGCATATGGTCACTGGTTCTCGCATCTAAGTAGTAGCATTCCATTCATGAGATCATATCTCAACATGCTTATTAACTCTAGAAATTGTGTTCTTTGTTATACATATATGTGAGCATTCGTTTTTATATCTACATCAATTCTCTCACATATAACTAGTATAGGGTGTGTAGTTAGAAAATCTGAGTGAAAATAGAGTGCGTATCTTGTAAGGATTGAGGGAATTCTCTAAGGCATGTTACTACATTCAAAACATTGTTTTAATTGGTTAATTGTGAATTAGTAAGTAGTAACTATGATTAAGTATGTGCTTAAGTGTTAAATTGACTCAATTCTGTGGGAATGATAATCTTTAACATGTCATGTGCATTGGAAATCCCTAAGGCAAATGTTGGAAGGTTAGGTTATGTTTTATTTGTTTTATTTTGCTCGAGGACTAGCAATAGCTAAGTGTGGGGGAATTTGATAGACGCATATTTATGCGACTTATTTAACTAGTTTTCTTGCATTTACGTTATTAGTTCTTAGTTATTTTAGTACTTTAAGCCATTTTCGTGTGTTTGTAGGTCCAAAGGGCTAAGGTAGCAAGAAAGTGCATTTTGGTGCATTTTGGAGCAGTTTTGAGCTTGTAATGGATTACATATGATATGAGCAAGATGGATGGACGAATTTGAAGACAAAAGAGGCTAGGAACATGCTAAAAATCTGGTGAAACAAATACAAGTTGCAAGAAGGGATAAATTTCTAGAAGGATTGGCCAAAACTTTACTCAAAACCATGCATACCCCATAAAATTCATCAATGCTGTGGCCTTCCCTTTGTTTTACTTCCACCAGATTTTTTAGTGATGATGCAATGCCTATCTCACTATGACATTTGAGTGGATGATGTAATGCTTAACTCACCATGACATTTGAGTGGATGATGCAATGCTTAACTCACCATGACATGTGAGTGGATGACTCAAAACCTACCCTCACCAACAATTCTCCACCTTGCCATGCCTTACCTACTTCATTCCACCAGATTTTTGCATTAAACATGTCCATCCTCTTCCTATAAATACCATGGCAGCAACCTCATTCAAATCATCCAGAAATTAACCATTCTCTAAGCCTTTCCTTGCCTCTCCTACATATCTAAACCCCTTCCCATCCATTCCTCCAAATAACCAACCCTTCAACATCATTCCAACCTTGTTGTGGCGGCAAGGAGAAGGAGAAAAGTCCTTGGACGCACTTGCTATCCAACATGGATCGTTGGAACGTTTAGGTGCTTTCTTCCCTTTGTTTTTCAATGGTTAAATTTGTTTATCTTTGTTTTGTAATAATGAGGAACTAAACCCCCCTTGGCTAGGGGGGGGGGGATTCAAAACCATGTTTATGCTTGCTATATGATTTGATTACTTCCAATTGCGTTTCTTGAATTGTGAATTCAATTTACTTATCCCTTCGTATAAAAACTAATTTGTGTATGTTGGTTGAGAGTGCACGCTTAATTTTCATGCATGAATTTGACGCTAGAATATAAGGGAGTTTCACCTAATCGTTATGAACTTATATTCACAAGTAGTGAAGGTTGCTAGTCACAATCACGTTAAGTAAATTCTTGGCATAAGTTTCATGCAAATCATAGTAACGAGTGCCTCGTCAATGCTTATGTTTTTCATAGAACTTAATGATTCTTGCTTGTATCTCTATTATGCAATTCATGTAGGGAACTTGTAGGGAGTGTGTTGGGTTGTCGTATGCAATCATCCAATCTAATAACTTGTTGAAAAACTGAGAGTTAATTAGTGCAATTCACGGTTAATTTGGGGCGTTGAGTATTCATAACTTATCGAAGAGCAATTGGAAATCATTTTGTATGCAAGCAAGACATGTGTGGAGAAGAACCCCTTAGCTAGCCTTCCATTATCCATTCAACCCAAATTTGTTTAAAATCTATTTAAGTTTTTAGTTTATTCGTTTTTACTTTCAACTTCACCAAACTCAAATCCCCCTTTTACTTTCTTGTTTTAAAATCTTTTGTTTACATTTTTAACTTTGTTTCTTTTTGTTTTTGAGTCAGTTTAGAGGTTTTAGCAAGCCCTCCTAATCCCCGGTTTAGAACGATCCCTACTTACATACTTTGCTACAATTGTCAAAAAGAGGGTTTAATTTGTGTGTCAAGTAATTCTCGCATCAGTGGATTATGTTTCCAAATGGGTGGAAGCAAAAGCCACCCGGACTAACGATTCTAAAGTGGTTGCAGATTTTGTGAAGTCTAACATTTTTGCTAGGTTTGGAATGCCTCGGGTCCTTTTAAGTGATGGAGGTTCACATTTTTGTAATCGCACAATCGAGGCACTGCTCAAGAAGTACAACGTTACACATAGGGTTTCGACACCCTATCATCCTCAAACAAGCGGGCAAGCCGAGGTGTCGAATCGGGAGATAAAATAGATTCTTGAGAAGACAGTTGGGCCTACAAGAAAAGATTGGAGCTTGAGGTTAGAAGATGCATTGTGGGCTTATAGGACCGCCTACAAAACACCCATAGGAATGTCCCCCTTTCGGCTTGTGTATGGCAAACCATGTCACTTACCTGTGGAGTTGGAGCATAAGGCTCATTGGGCCGTGAGGAAGTTCAACATGGATATAGATGAGGCGGGACTTCACCGTAAGCTACAATTGAATGAACTTGAGGAAATACGGAATGAAGCTTACGAGAATGCTCGCCTTTACAAGGAAAAGACAAAGGCCTTTCATGACAAGATGATTCGCACTAAGTCCTTCGCTGTTGGACAAAAAGTGTTGTTGTTTAATTCTCGTCTTCGTCTATTTCCGGGTAAGTTACGTTCACGTTGGATTGGACCCTTTGTTATTACTGATGTTTTTCCTCATGGTGCAGTCCAAGTTCGTAGTTTCAAAACAGGTCAAGAGTTCAAGGTGAATGGGCATCGCTTGAAGCCTTACTACGAGAGCTTTGTAGAACATGATGTGGAGGAGACAACCCACTATGCCATGGGTTCCCATGAAGGTTGATCAATGTGGCATCGTCTGGCTGCACGACGTTAAAGAAAGCGCTACTTGGGAGGCTACCCATGCATTCGACAAAGGAAGACCTAGAGAGCACTCCAATTCCAGATTTGCGTTCCTAAACCCTTCTCTTTGTTGCTATTTCGTTTCTGTCATTTAGATTGTTTAGTTGCTATTTTCTTTGCTTGTTGGTTATTTGTGTTAGTTTATGCTTGAAACATTGAGGACAATGTTTGATTTAAGTGTGGGGGGTAACCAAAGTGTTTTGATACAAATTCGTAGGGTTTTATCACCCATAATTTCAAATGTTGTTCCTTACTATTTTTAGGTGTTTTTAGGCTGTTTTGATGTGTTTTAGTATATGTTGTTCTAAAAATCCGAAAATCCCAGAAAAAAAAATTGAAAAATTGTTTTGAAAAAAAAAAAAACCAAAAAGAGTTGTTTTTGATTTGTTTGTGGGTGTGTGTTTGTGTCTTAGGGTACCTTCCAACACAATGATGAGGATTCGATTTGTAATTGCATGGCTATTAAAGAGAATGATTAACATGGATGAAAGTTAGATTTACTCTTTGTTTATGCTTGGTTATCGTTATAACTTATGAAGTCACATGTAATCATAAAGGAAAAAAATTAGTTTTTGTAACATGCTTGAAGGAAGGAACTCGAACAAACGCTACAACCTTGTGAGACTTGAGCCTAAACGTTTATTTGGAGAGTTAAAATCTGTGCATTGTTGTTTCTAAAGTCGTTGCATGATCTCATTATTCCTTGCTTGGTTGCTACTTAGAGGGCGTTTCATCATTTAGTTCCAAATGCTAGAACTCATGCCAATTTCATTCAAAACATGTTATTGAATTGCATAACACATATTCAAGATGAAGTTAGTAGTTACCACCATAGCCAAAAAGCCTTCATTCCATGCAGTTGTTTTTGTAGGTTTAACCTCGTTGAGCCTTGTTTAGCCTATGTTGTTTGTTAACCCACATTATCCTTACCTAGCCTAGTTTAGGATCATCCATACCCTTGTTCTTAAAGCGTAGTTAAGCATGATTCAAATTAAATTCCTTTTGATTAATGTATGGCAGAAAACAAGTGTGGGGGAAGTGTGAATTAGTGCACCATAGGCACGGCATGAAAAAAAAAAAAAAAAAAAAGAGAAAAGTTGTGAAAAGAATGAAAAAAAAAAAAGAGTTCTAAGATGTGTTTGTTGAAGAAAGGGTCCAAAAATTTTGAATTCGGCCCTAAATATTGCTTGAATCTTCCCTTCGTGTCTAAAAGTTGATTTCTGCAATCTAAGTGAATTCTAAGTTTTAATTTCATTACTTTGCTTGCTATTGCTTTAAGAACGTTTGTTATCCTTATCCTTCATTTGTTAACCAATACCCCAAGCCCCATTACAACCCTTGACTTCAATCTTGAGTGTTATGTGTTTCAATTTGTGGAGTTTGAATTTAGTATGAGCATATGGTGTCACTGGTTCTCGCATCTAAGTGGTAGCATTCCATTCATGAGATCATATCTAAACATGCTTATTAACTCCAGAAATTGCTTTCTTTGTGATACATATATGTGAGCGTTCGTTTTCATATCTACATCAATCTTCTCACATATAACTAGTATAGGGTTGTAGTTAGAAAATCTGAGTGAAAATTGAGTGCATATCTTGTAAGGAATTGAGCGAATTCTCTAAGGCATGTTACTACATCAAAAACATTGTTTTAATTGATTAATTGTGAACTAGTAAGTGGTGACTATGATTAAGTATGTGCTCAAGTGTAAAGATGACTTAAATCTGTGGAGATAATGATTTTTAACATGTCATGTGCATTGGAAATCCCTGAGGCAATTGTTGGAAGGTTTAAATTGTGTTTTGTTTCTTTGTTTTGCTCGAGGACTAGCAAAAGCTAAGTGTGGGGGAATTTGATAGGAGCATATTTATGCGACTTAGTTGGCTTGTTCTTGTGCATTTATGTTGTTTTTCTTTAGTTATTTTAAGTGTTTAAAGTCATTTTCGTGCAGTTTCAGGTTTTAGAGACAAAGTATGCAAAGAAGTGCGAAATGGAGCATTTTAGAGCAAAATTGAGCTGGAATGTTGTGTATGCTTATGGAGCACAAGGAATGGACGAGTTTGAAGATCAAAGGAGCTTAAGAAATGAAGAAATGAAAGTGAAGAACAAAGAATTCGGAATTGGAAACCAAAGTTTCTAAAGTTGGAAGTTTCTATTCTTGGAGGTTTCCATTTTCGAGAGTTTCTATTCGTGGCTTTGGGCTTTTAGATGACCCATCCTTACCCTCTTAGATTGGAGCCGCACCTTCCTAGCCCAATCTCTCTTGAATTCTGACTTGTTAGGCCATTTCCTTGTGGATTTGGGTTATACACATCCCTTTCTACAACTAAATGGACCTAAACCCTAATTCCTTGTGGATCTTCACCCTTTGCCGCACCTAAACCCTAGCCCATTGCCTAATCTGATCACCCTAACCCTTGCCGCACCTAGCCTTCTAGAATACCTGATTTCCTTGCCTTGCAAGGCATTCTAGAAGGCCCATCTCTAACCCCTAGCAAACCAGCCGCACCCTAGGCTTTTTTCCCACTAAAAATCTTATTGTTTTAACCTAATTTCTGATGGATTTGGGTTTTAGAGGCCCTAATCTGATTGCCCTAGGGTTTTGGATGCCTATATATACACATTATAACCTCTTGGCCGAAGAACCATCTGCCATATTCATTCTACATTCCAGAAACCCTAGTCTACAATCTGCTGCACCCATCCACCATTCTTGCTGAGCTTTCCACCATCTTCCACCCATCAAACACTCATCCACACTCATCCTACACCCCTTGCCGTGCCTCTACACCCCCCAAATTCCATTCTACATCATCAAAACAATCCAGGAAGTGAAGGATTTATTTTGTAAAACATGTTCATTTGAGCAACATCATATAGCATGCAATTAACAATTAAAGGCGGAATCATGCTTACATGCACTCAAAAACAAAACATTTACCCATGAAATTCAAAGCCTAGTAGATTGGTGAACCAATAATCAACTCAAAACATAAGTGAGTTGAAATTAATACCTTTGTAGATTCCTCTTTGCATAAGCAAAGGCTAATCACCCAAAGAGATAAGGGCCTTCATTCCTTGCTTCTTAGATCCATGGATTTGGATGGAAGAATAGGTTCTCCAAGTTCCCAAAATTGAGAACCTCTAATTCTCGACACCAAGGTTCGATTGTAGAAGAAATGAGTGACCTTGGAGTAGTAGGATTGCTAGATGTACCCTCCAAGGTGTTGGCCTCTTTAGAGAGAAAATGGAGAGACAATTCTCACCTATTTTCCCCAAAAATAAACCCATTTTTCACTTTATTCACTTAATGAATATTTGGCTATAAAGTCATTTATATAGTCACTTCTTTAAGTGACCTAAACAACCAAAAACCCTAATTCATCACCATTATGGCCGGCCATTCTAAGGGATTTGGGCTTTTGGGCTTTAATGAATCTTCATTCATTAAATTGTCATACAACTTAAGTTAATGGGCTTGACGTTCGAAGCCCATTGGGCCTTAAGGTCCAAAACTATCCCGATGTCTTTAACGAACTAATTCGTTTGATTAATTAACATATTAATTAATCCTTGCCATAAATAAATGATTAAACCATTTAATCATTCTTACTCATTTCCGTTTAATCTCCAATCTCCACCTTTCACGGTGTGCGATCCATTAGGTTCCTTTTAGCGAGGTAGTGGGCGATTAAAACCATTTTACATCGATTGTGAATTGAAACTATTTTCAATTCTCCCTTTAGTGATTATACACGTTTAGGGCTTCCACAAACCATGAGTGACACCTAGCAGCATATCATGGTTACCCAAGCTAATCAGAAGAGGTTAGAGAACCTATTCAGTTCGAGATTACAAATGCAATACGGTCCTTCTCTAATCTAATACTCTTGACCACATTGTTTGGTTTGATAGTTTATTTTCTCATGTCTACTATCCAATGTGTGTCTTGTGCTTATATGATTACTTTGAATGTGATTCGGAACGCATTCCCTAATCTCATTCATACTTTGGCCAAAGATTCAAATCATATCAGAGAGTATTCTCCCTCAAACGGTTTGAAGGTTAGAGATCCCTTGTTGCGCATTCACTTGTCTCCATAGCTAAGCGGCTTGACCCCAACGATGCCGTGGACACCCTCCTGGTGGGATGACTTTGACATAATCAAAGATCAAGGTCTTAACCACAAGACAACTATGATGCCTCAGGTCAAAGGACTACTTTGCATTATCCCAACCATGAGTTCTTATGTGACATGGAATATGAGAACTCTTCGTTGATCGCGTTCAGTGAACTCATTCTCTATTGAGCACCTACCGTACTTGTCTTGATGTCACACACACCAATGATTCGAGACTAATCACTCTCCCTGAGAGAAGACATAGTACGTACCGATCTTGACGGACTGTCAATGCCCAATTGGCAATCCTATGATCAGGAACGTTTAGGATGTGTCTACGAAAGAATGGTCTCAAGAATCTAACTTCATTAGATTACATTCTCTCAATCACAAATTCCTTGGACTTTATCGTTTAAGCATATAACATTTATATGAGACGGCTCAAACAATAATCTATGCCCTTTATATGTTAAACTAGATTAGTTTAACATGTGAAATGTCCGTAAAGTATCATCACATGATTGGCTTTAGGGCACATTTCCAACAATCTCCCACTTGCACTAGAGCCAATCAGCTTGATCATCAATGATGATATCTCTTCTGTAGTCATTTCATAAATGGCTGAATAGTAGGCCTAGGCAGTGGATATCTATATGTGTTATCCACAGAAGCAACCTTGAGAATAACGACGTCACCATTATACATGATTCTCAATCATGTGGTTTAGTCTCTCATTTGTGTTCGGATCTTGATGAGACCTTGATTCCCAGGCTTGAGCTATCGCCCCATTAGTGTCAAACACTTTCTGGTTGGAACCGAATAGAGAGTTCATAAATGAACTTTCCCATCCAAACAACATTGTTGTAAACTTCTATATGGCAATATATCTTGCATTCATAATGGAACACACTAAAGTCATTACTTTAATGTTTCCATCCAAATATCTCTTTAGTCATAATAAAGAGATATTCGTTTATCTCTTCATTCATAATGAAGAAACATCCAATGATGGATTAGATTCATAATCTAATACATTTACGCTTCCATTACGTTACTTTGATCCTTCCTCGATCTTTGAGGAATTTATCCTTTAGTATTTCTCAAATACTTAAGGACTCACTTGACAGTTGCCATGGTTCTGATCCTGGGCTTGCACTGATATCGTCTTGTACCGTTCTAGGTACAACTCATATCAATGTTTTTCATACAATATGAAATACATAAATCACCTTTCTGCGTATGCATAAAGGATTCAATTTACGCAATATTTCTTTGGGAGTCAAAGGGTACATTCCCTTTGAGAAGGGCAACTTGCTAGTCTCACTAGAATCGTCCTTCATATTGAAGTTTATCATCATATGAGAAACTTCCTAGCATCCATTGTCTATTATTAGGGATTGATATAATCCAATTATATCATGAAATATATCATTATAGATTTCCATCCCATGTATATAGACTATATCTCCCAAATACATTCTATCTTCATATAATGTATTAAAGTCATAACTTTAACGAAGAAGTATTCTTTTCATTTCCAAAATTAATATATCATATATATTTAAATTTTTAGGAACATGATTAACTCCCACTAATCTTTTGTAAAACTAGTAAACAAAAGATTCATTTACATCTATATGAGAAATCAAACGATTTGATCCTTTTTCTCATAAAATGCAAATAGCTCCCACTAACTTGCTAAGATCCATGATGGATGGATCTCTACAACTTACATGTCTTGTGATTTATAGTTTTAGACATATATTATCAAGACTGTCTTAATAATGGTTTCGGAAACCCATATTATGTCCAAACATTGAATCACCATTTAGTTGTAGTTAGCAATCTTTGAATTTATTGAAACTAAGACTACGTCAAAAATGGTTCCTTTAAAGTCAACCATTCTATTTGATTGTAGTCACCTTAAGCTACCAATTAGCTTTGAAGGTTTCATTATTTCGAGTCAAATGGTACTTTACCATTTCCTTGAGTATATATCGTATATGCACTCAATGTAGTCATAAGGATTTTTCATTCTTATTTCTTTCGAAGTAAGAGGTGCAACTCTATGACATAGTCATAAAGTTCAAAACCATTCAACTGAGACGGTTTATAAATTCTTATCGACTACCTTGGAGCTTGTGGTATAGGAACTAGGTTGTTATATTTGTTGATTACTTTCTTGTCTCTCAAAGAACCCATTCTTTGAGTTCTATCTCTCGTTCATTTGCTTTGAGGCAAATCACATTGTAGAATTACAATGAACTACCCAACAAAACAACATTTGTTAGTTGGTTTATAGAAGCGATATCCAAAAGTTATTTTAAGGATATCCTACAAGATTGTTATCAAACAAATATTGCTTGTTAGCACACAACCCCAAATCTTTAACATGCTTAAGATTTGTCTTTCTTTCCAACTACATCTTATGGAGTCATGAAAATATTGGAAGATCTTCTCATTGACAATCATATTGTTTTTAGAAGTATATATCCTATATATGGGTAATAGATAACATTTAACGAACTAAATCTTATTCTTGTTCGTTCTTCTCCTAATGGAGAAATATATTATCTTATGATGCTATTTTCCTTGATATCTTTCAAGGAAACTCATCTAAAGTGTTACCTTTCCTTGGATCAAATCTAAGGAGGTAAATACTTTAGATGTCTTACTCATCAACTTACATTACTTGAATTCTTTGAAACATTTTGCAAAGTATTCGGACTTGTGTTTATTCAAAATAAACTATAGTCCAACCGAGAGTGATCTTCGGTGAATGTTATTCAACATGAGTAATATTATGTTTGTGGACAAGTGCCACTAACATTTAAGTGAATTAACCTCAACAACTTTGTGATTCTTTCTTCTTTCCAAAAGAATAAAGATTCGAACATTTCGTCTCCATACAATTTTAACAAGAAGGTATTGGATCCGGACCTAATGATCCAAAGCGTCCATTTATGCCAACTCGTAATTTATGTTTTAGAGGTATCACAACTTTAGTTGGGATTCGTCACTACCTTGCAACTTTTTGGGTTTTAAGCATCATTATTTTCTAAACAGTTAACACTACCATATTATCTCTACTATAGAGATAATTAATTAGATTACCATAATCCAATCATTGATTAATAAAGAACATTGTTTTGTCAAACAAAATATTTATCCATTTCACATAGTGACGGAATTTAGTTCCTTAAAATTGGAATACAAAGACAATCTATGTTTTTCCAATTTCTTTGGTAGTTCATATGAGGAAGTAAGTACCATCTGCTTTCGCAGAGATCTCCATTTGATTCACGCTTCGAATGTGAAGTACTTTCTCTTCTCTCATATATCTTCTACTTCTTATTAGTCACACTTTTACAACGATTGTAAAGCTTTGTTACTAATACGGAATCATGCATTCAAGTAGAAGAACCAACTGTTTTGAACTTTTCAAGAACATTTTACAACACCTTCGAAAGGTGTGTTCTTGACACTTGCAAGACATTTCTTGCAAATACCCTTTCCAATGTCCATCCTTTCATAAAGAAAGTTTGTTCCCTTGGAGTTATTTTAACTTCTTTATCTGACTTTCACCTTTGACTACATTAGACATGGTCCTTAAACTCCCACTATCTCTCTTGAAACCTTTCTCAATTGTGTTATACACATCAAACAATTTTGGAGAGCATGTGGTTATTGTTCACTACATAGTTTACAATAAACTTAGTGAACCATTAGGATAGGGACACAAGGGTGAAGTCCTTGCCTAGTTTCCGTCTCGTTAAGTGGTTTATCACTTCAACATTCAATGATTCAAAATCATCATAAGTCCATGTTAATGGACTATTTTTGTCAACCAACCATTATGTTCTAAACATAATTACAAACCTTCAAGAGTTGTACAAGGCAACTCTCATTTCTTCATACAACAATTGTAAATGAAGAATCATGGCACATTAAGTGTTCATGCCTTTGTGCTTTCTTCTCAAGTTCCTTGTTCATGTAACAAAGAAACAAGCACTAAGTGTTTGCATTGACTAAGAGTTGTTCAAAGCAACTCCTATTTCTTCATACAACAAATTGTAATTGAAGAATTATGACATTAAAAGTGTTGTCCTCTTTATGATAGACCTTTTCTAACATATTCTTCTAATGATACATTATCAATAGTAAGATTGTGAGGATGAGACTACTTTGGTACTTTTACAAGCCATTAAAGACAATCTATGGTTTTGTAGTACCAAGTCCGTAAACTAAACGTTCGGTTTTGTCAAGTGTTGGATAGCGTTTGCAAATATATTGGTAATCAAATACATAACGAATATAGATTGATTGATTTGAAGCCATTTGATTTGGGTCTTTAAATCAAATAGCACCACCCACTATTTTTGGCAAATTCCATATCCCTCATAGGAATTCGAGAGTTTTGGATGAAACTCCTAGTAGGTTATGGGAGGCTCACTATTACCAAGCCCACCTCAGAATTATATCATGTTGGCTAGCATTAATAATAATGAGAGAGTACGCTTACTCATTTGCAACTAATGCAAGTACCCATCTTATTTGGCCTCTAGAGAGTGATGCCTCAGAATTATATCATGTTGGCGTCATTGCACTTAGTTAAGTCATTCCCACCATGCCTAGTTTGTGTAGGGGTTCAAGCATAGCCTCAGAATTATATCATGTTGGCTAAACTCGTTGCCTACCTCACTTCATCAGGTATGTATATAGAACTCCTCCTGAGTGTAAGCACGCACTTTGTACTCCCCCATTATAGGGTGAAGCCGGTGTACGAGTCACAAACGATCGGAGCCTACCACGGTGGAAGGCCACGAAAGAGTGTTCAAAGCACTCTCCGCTTATCAACTTAATATTGGTTTGGTTGAGGGTTTTGTGTCTCATCACATATAAACATACACTTTAATCTCTATTAAAACTATTTTGGTCCTATTACAACTATTGGTCCATCCCTTTGTTTTAGTTGTACATAATACTCCCACTATGCTTTTAAAACGATTTTTAAAGCAAGAGTATATGATACTACTAACATAAACTTTGCATTCATTTGATGGACTACATAGTTGCCTTAGGGCCTAAGGATGATTATGAACCTTTGTTTAGATTCAACACGAGCCTTGTGTTGAACCTCGGTCTAGGAATGGTGATTGATTTTAGTTACGCGTTTAATCACATTAAGGCGTGTTGTCTTAGGGGCGTTGGACCCAACTACTTCATTTTCATGCATATCGTATAAAGCAAGAAAGAAGTACTTCAAAGTAAAGGTGAGCTTATGCTCATTACAACATTTGCATATAACAAATTACTTTAAAGTAAAGAAGAGCTTAAGCCCTTTTACAACATTTGATCAAATCAAATTACAACCAAAATCTAATCTACACATTCCCATGGTTCAAACAAATTTGAAACGCCTTTCACATAGCTCAATTATATTAGGCTTAGGTTCATAATCACCCTTTAATTAATTAACACTTTAACTAATTAATGAATGCAACATTTTCATTTGGTTTTTGTATCCATAAAATTGATTTAAATGGAGCTAAACAAAATGAAAATCCAATTCTCATTTAAAGAGACAAAACAATTTTGTTCTCATCCTATTTGGGCCATCATGCAATTAACCTCAACTTTTGGGCCATATTGCAATAACAAAAACTTTTGGGGTCACTTTGTATAATACACAAAAGTCACAACTTCATGTAAATACAACTAGAACCCAAACTTTTAATAATGCAAAAACATCATTAAAGGAACAAAACAATTTGTCCTTTAGCGTTTTTGGACCTAAACGTAAAAACGTAAACTTTTGGGCCAAAGTGCAAATACACAAAAGTATCAAAACTTTATGTAATTGCATAAAAGCCCCAAAAGTACTCCCTTTGAGGGAGTGGCTGGTTTTGGGGAGGGATAAGGTTGGTGTGTGTGTTGATTAGTGAGTTTTGTCAAAAACATGCAAGTGTATGTAAGATAAGTTTTGAAATAATTCAATCACAATTATTTCAATCATCATTTATACAAATATCTAACACTTTAAATACATAATAAATCATTTAAAAACATATCACATATACTTTATGAAATAATTCAAAACTTTGAATCAATACACCAAACCTTTTTGTTCTTGGCAAGAACATCAAGAACAATGAAGAACATTCATGAAAAACCCAAATTTTTCCATGAACTTTTTCCACCCAAAAACATTCCAAAACCTTTCTTACTTAAGGGAAATAACATCTAACCAAACTAGGGTACTTAGGGGTTCCAAAGAACACATTAAAACACTTTTAACAAGTCAAACAAGAACCCAAAAAATCACCCTTTGATTTTGGCCGAATTTTCCCAAAAGCATGGCACCAAATTTTAGCTCCAATATTCATGCTCATATGAACAACATCTACAACATTTGAGATAGCAAATTTTCCAACAAAATTTACTTTCAAAGAAGCAAGAATAAAGCTTGTAACAATTACAACTTTTAGATCACAAACTTATGAACTACAAAACACAAAAGGATTCACCAACTACTAGACCTAGGCTCTGATACCACTTGAAGGATTTATTTTGTAAAACATGTTCATTTGAGCAACATCATATAGCATGCAATTAACAATTAAAGGCGGAATCATGCTTACATGCACTCAAAAACAAAACATTTACCCATGAAATTCAAAGCCTAGTAGATTGGTGAACCAATAATCAACTCAAAACATAAGTGAGTTGAAATTAATACCTTTGTAGATTCCTCTTTGCATAAGCAAAGGCTAATCACCCAAAGAGATAAGGGCCTTCATTCCTTGCTTCTTAGATCCATGGATTTGGATGGAAGAATAGGTTCTCCAAGTTCCCAAAATTGAGAACCTCTAATTCTCGACACCAAGGTTCGATTGTAGAAGAAATGAGTGACCTTGGAGTAGTAGGATTGCTAGATGTACCCTCCAAGGTGTTGGCCTCTTTAGAGAGAAAATGGAGAGACAATTCTCACCTATTTTCCCCAAAAATAAACCCATTTTTCACTTTATTCACTTAATGAATATTTGGCTATAAAGTCATTTATATAGTCACTTCTTTAAGTGACCTAAACAACCAAAAACCCTAATTCATCACCATTATGGCCGGCCATTCTAAGGGATTTGGGCTTTTGGGCTTTAATGAATCTTCATTCATTAAATTGTCATACAACTTAAGTTAATGGGCTTGACGTTCGAAGCCCATTGGGCCTTAAGGTCCAAAACTATCCCGATGTCTTTAACGAACTAATTCGTTTGATTAATTAACATATTAATTAATCCTTGCCATAAATAAATGATTAAACCATTTAATCATTCTTACTCATTTCCGTTTAATCTCCAATCTCCACCTTTCACGGTGTGCGATCCATTAGGTTCCTTTTAGCGAGGTAGTGGGCGATTAAAACCATTTTACATCGATTGTGAATTGAAACTATTTTCAATTCTCCCTTTAGTGATTATACACGTTTAGGGCTTCCACAAACCATGAGTGACACCTAGCAGCATATCATGGTTACCCAAGCTAATCAGAAGAGGTTAGAGAACCTATTCAGTTCGAGATTACAAATGCAATACGGTCCTTCTCTAATCTAATACTCTTGACCACATTGTTTGGTTTGATAGTTTATTTTCTCATGTCTACTATCCAATGTGTGTCTTGTGCTTATATGATTACTTTGAATGTGATTCGGAACGCATTCCCTAATCTCATTCATACTTTGGCCAAAGATTCAAATCATATCAGAGAGTATTCTCCCTCAAACGGTTTGAAGGTTAGAGATCCCTTGTTGCGCATTCACTTGTCTCCATAGCTAAGCGGCTTGACCCCAACGATGCCGTGGACACCCTCCTGGTGGGATGACTTTGACATAATCAAAGATCAAGGTCTTAACCACAAGACAACTATGATGCCTCAGGTCAAAGGACTACTTTGCATTATCCCAACCATGAGTTCTTATGTGACATGGAATATGAGAACTCTTCGTTGATCGCGTTCAGTGAACTCATTCTCTATTGAGCACCTACCGTACTTGTCTTGATGTCACACACACCAATGATTCGAGACTAATCACTCTCCCTGAGAGAAGACATAGTACGTACCGATCTTGACGGACTGTCAATGCCCAATTGGCAATCCTATGATCAGGAACGTTTAGGATGTGTCTACGAAAGAATGGTCTCAAGAATCTAACTTCATTAGATTACATTCTCTCAATCACAAATTCCTTGGACTTTATCGTTTAAGCATATAACATTTATATGAGACGGCTCAAACAATAATCTATGCCCTTTATATGTTAAACTAGATTAGTTTAACATGTGAAATGTCCGTAAAGTATCATCACATGATTGGCTTTAGGGCACATTTCCAACAGGAAGCACCACCACCCAATCTGCCGCAAGCAAGGAAAAGGGGACAGATTCTCTACAATTGTTTGGCTCTTCATTCTGAGTTGTTGAACGATTTTAGGTGTTTTCTATCTTATATTTCAATGTCTAATTCATGTAATCTTTGTTTTGCTTTAAGTATGATTGGCTAATTTCGTTTTGACTAAGGGTGGATTCAAAACCATGATTATATATGTGAAATAAGTTGATTACTTTCAGTTATCGTTGCATAAGTCGTGAATACAATTTGCTTAACTGTTTGATTTAGAACTTATTCTTGTATGTTGATTGAGAGTGCACGCTTAATTTGCATGCTTGAATTTGGTGCTAGGATATAAGTTTGTTTCACCTAATCGTTATGAATTTATATTCGCAAGTAGTGAAGGTCGCTAGTCACGATCGTGTTAAGTAGATTCCTGGCAAGAGTATCATGCTTTTCATAGTTACGAATGCCTTGTCGATGCTTATGATTTCCAAAGAACGTAATGATTCTAACTTGTGTCTTTATCATGCTGTTCATATAGAGAACTTGTTAGGAATAATTTGTTTGCGATGCATATTCATCCAATTCAATGATTCTAGGGAAATCTGAAGGTTAATTTAAGCGGACCTAATTAACTTGGAGTGTCGAGGTTCATAACTTATTAAATTGATAACTGGAAATTGATTTACGTTGCATGTATTTCATGTGTGGAGAAGAACCCCTTAGCTATTCCATCATCCATTGATTCATCACAATTTTGTCTTACAATCTGTTTTCTTTACAATTTGCCCATTTAATTTAATTTCATCCAAACACAATCCCCCCATATTTTGTTGAGTCTTAGTCATTCAAATCTGTTTTATTTTGTGTTTGTAAGCATTTGGAGTCATAAACACTTTCAAATTCGTCCAAATCAAGTTCTAGTTTCTTTTTTAGTCAGTTTGATTGTTTTAGGCAGTTTTGAGTCTTTTAGTTGTTGTTTTGAGTTTTTGGTTTGTTTTAGTATTTTAAACGTTAGTTTTGCATTCTTTGAGTCTAATCTAGTGTTTTAAACTTTGTTTTTGCATTTCTAATTCAGTTTTCAAGTGATTAGTACCACTAGTTAATCCCCGGTTAGAACGATCCCTACTTACATCGTTACTACAATTGTCACAAATAGGGCTTAATTTGTGTGTCAACATAATTTTCACATCAGTCAGAACCACCCAATGTGGTCTGTACGACAGGCTAGGTGTAAATGAATATGCTCAAGTGCTACGATCACGTGAAGGCTCTGCGAAGTATTGCAAGTCACCTACGAGTCGAAACCACCTAATGTGGTATGTACGACAGGCTGGCACCTGCCTTGGATCCAAGGTGAGCATGTGGTACGGGAGGTGAACGATCACGTGAAGGCTAGGCCCTGGCCTCAGGCGAAGCACTAATACCGGGGTGCAGGACAATGAATTATACGCACAACAACTCATCACTAACTACTATGTAATCATACCAACAATGTGTACTCACCTGAACGTACCTTGGCCTTCACAATAGCATGCAATATTATGCAAAGCTATACTAAATCATATGCTAAAATATAAAGCAAATATGACATGACATTTTACAACGTAAAACCATTTAAAACTATTTCTGGGAAAACGTAAAGCATATATACGTATATATAGAAAATCAAAAGCCAACTTACTAGTATGTAGCTGGGTCGTAACCCCTGAGTCTCGCCTGGCTGCGCTCATCCTCTAGGAACGTCTCGTCTTTATGTGACACAACTGTTTTCATGTTAATTTTAAGCACATAACTAAAACCGTGTAATAATTTCCCATACGTTGTTCAATTTGAGTGTTTGAATAAACCATTGTGGCCTATTCAACACTACAAACATCCCCATATTTTTAGAAAAAAATTTCAATGTCCCACGCGTCGTCCAAGGCACGGCCACACGCGCCTGGCATGGTGACGGTAACCCTAATGCCGTTATGGAATATTCAGTTAAATAATAGAATATTCCGTTAAAAATATCTGACGCCGTTAGTAATATTCCGTCAAAGTTGATGGAATATGCTCTGTCTTCTCCGCTAGTTCGCCGGAATCCGTCGTCGACCGCCGCTGCACTAGCCGGTTTCTGGAAAAGCTTAGAATCTCAATATCTTAGTCGTTTCAACACCAAATTTCACGAATTTTATATCAAATTAAACTAGAAGAACATGATCTTACCTATTTAGGGTCCTAAATTCAACGAGAAATTGTCAGAAAATCCCTCGAAATTCCTGCTAAACCTGCAATCCCACTAACGAGCTTATTCTGGCATTCAACCTTTTTGAGTCTCAAAACCAAGAAAAACCTTGACGATCACATAGGGAAAACAGAGTACCCCACCGGAGCTCCTAAGTTCTCGGGTTCTCGTGAACCGTTCTTCGTTCCAAAGGTGTTAATAGACTCGAGAGACCATGGAAAACACGGTGACGTGAAGCTCGTGTTCGATCCGTGAAGTTTTGGAGGTGATAGCGAGCTGCAAGTCTCGGGTGTACGGACGAGAGAGTGTTCGAGAAAAAGGGAATGGGATGGTGAGGTTGTACACGTGTTGTTGTGTGCATGTTTGTCACGGGATA
This sequence comes from Malus domestica, assembly GCF_042453785.1. Lineage (NCBI taxonomy): Eukaryota > Viridiplantae > Streptophyta > Magnoliopsida > Rosales > Rosaceae > Malus > Malus domestica. The sequence goes on along the minus strand of NC_091661.1, from coordinate 4,297,942 downwards.
GGCCAAAATAAAAGGGAAACATGGCCTCTATTGGGCCATAGGATTCTAGGGCTAATACTAACCCGAAAATTCTAATTGGGTCCAAAGTTATGGGAGATATGATGATTGGCCAATCATTTGGCCCGATAACACATTTGTTTATTCATAACATTTTCGTTACGAACCCAACGTCGAGTATGATTTAATTACTTCAACGGAAAAATAATTTAAAATCATATGCATACATACACATCACATCGCCTCAAGGGCATAATCGTCATTTCCACGCTTTCGAGGTTAAAATATATTTTAATTTGGGACGGGTCATCACAGAAGGACCATGCCTTGAGAATAATACATACAAAATCAAATTTGAACATATACAAATATGCAATATAATTTTATAAGGGTCAATTGACTACAGTAAAAGCATCTCCAAAGGAGATCTAAAAAATATGTCAAAATTATGTTTGATGGTTGATGTGGCAAATTGAATATAAGTGCTAAATCCTCTTTTTTTTTCTTCCAATAGATGTGTCAAATATGCATTTTATTATTTTATTGCACGCAGAGTTACATTAACAATTAAAAATAATCAAAATTAATTTTTGTTTTTATTCTATTGGTTGTTAATGGGACCTATGTATTAAAAAATAAAATTAAAAATATTTGACTCCTTCTGAAATTCGGTAAAATTGGAAAATTTAAGCATGAGAATTTCCTGAAAATTACTTAATGGGCATCATATACAGATAAGATCCCTAGTTAGATAATTTTGTGTAACAATTTATGTTCTGGGATTTACATATACCCATAATTGCAGTTATAATTGAAATTGAGAAGGATTTTGATTTTAGAAAAAAATCAATACTGATTTGATTGGTTATGTATCAATTTGTATTTTGTTATATCATTAAGGAAACACAATTTTTTATTCAACGGAGGCGGAAGAGGTGATCAAGATCTTGGGGGAATATGGGACGGTGTCTAGCCAGACTATTAATTTAGGGAAGAGTTCTTTATTTTTTAGTAAGGGTTGTCCGAAGAAGGTAAAAAAGCAAATTGTGTTGCGAATGGGTATTCAGGATCGAGATGGTTTTGGCAAATATTCGGGGATTCAAGCTGATTTTGGGCATTCTAAGAAGGCGGTGTTTGAATCTGTTCGGCGAGGGATTGAGAGTCATATTGATGGTTAGGCTGAGCAGTTCTTATCACCGGCGAGGAAGGAAATTTTGATAAAATCTGTTGCCATGGTGATGCCAAATCATGTTATGGCGTGTTTTAAATTGCCGGTGGGTACTTGTAAGGAAATGGAGCGTGTCATCGCTCAATTCTGGTGGAGAGGACAAGCGAAGACTAAAGGGTGTCATTGGGTAGCATGGGAAAAATTGACTACAAGTAAGAAGTTGGGAGGGTTGGGGTTCCATGATCTTATGGGTTTTAATATGGCTATGCTTGCTAAAATAAGTTGAAGGATGATACATAATCCAGATTCTTTGCTTTGTGTAGTACTTCATGATAAGTACTTCCCTAATTCCTCCTTCTTGGCGGCACTCAATCAAAATAAGTCATCATGGGGCTGGAAAGGTGTGTTATTGGGACGACAAGTCCGTAACCGTGGGTTTCAGTGAAGGGTGGGAATCGGGAATCTATTCAGATTGCTAGTGATCCATGGATCCCTAAACCGTATTCGTTTAAACCCAGGGTGTGTAATGGAGGTCCTAATATGAAGGTGTGTAAGTTGATGACTACTGATAGGAAACAGTGGAATTTGGCTGAGGCTGCAGCGTTAGGGCTACGAAGGATGTAGATCTGATTCAGACTATTCCAATTAGTAAAAGTGGATGTCTGGATAAATGGATATGGCATTACACGAAAAATGGGAGCTATTCTGTGCGGTCAGGATGCTATGTTGCCATGGAAATGATGAAGAATGGAGAGTTTGGCCGAAAAGGTGGGGGTATGCCGAGTTCCTTGGCTGTCAAGGGAGGGAAGTGGAAGAGTATTTAGGAACTAGGGGTCCCGAATAAAATTCGATTTTTCATTTGGAAGGCCTGTCGCAAGGCGCTACCGGTGCGGCATAATCTAGAGAGAAGGTGAATTTCAGTGGTGAATAAATGTGAGTTGTGTGGTTCTCCTGATGAAACTGAGACGCACCTATTTATTGGGTGTGAATTTAGTCGTGTATTTTGGTTTGGAATGGCGTTACAAATAAATATGGGGGCTATGGGGGCACGAGATTTTTTGGAAGGATGGCAATTTTTAGTGGAAAGGTTAGAAAAAGAGAAGGATATGGACTTTCTTTTACATCATGTGGCGTTTGGGTTATGGAGACTCTAAAAGTGTAGGAATGTAGCGGTATTTACAGCAACTTATATTCCCCTGCAGGTTGCTGTTGATTTGTGGCGGTAGCAAGTGGAGGAGTATCGAGAGGTTTGATGTGAGAATTACTTAACACACAAATTAAACCCTCTTTTTGACAATTGTAGTATAGATGTAAGTAGGGTATCGTTCTAGGCCGGGGATTAGGAGGGATTGCTAATCTATTCTAAATTAATTTAAAAATATTAAACAAGACTCAAGGACTCAAAACTAGGCTAAAAACTCTAATAACTCGAAACACACTTAAAATGACTCAAAATAATGAAAACAATCAAATTAAACACTAGGAACTGAAATGGACGGAAATTAAATTAAAAGACTAACAATAAAGAAAACTAACTAAATAATATAATTTAATAATGGATGGGTGTTTGGTTTGACGAGAAGTAAATTAAACTTAAATAAATTACAGAATTGACAAAAACATAAAATTAAGGTAAAATGATAAATGACGGACTAGCTAGAGGGTTCTTCTCCACACATGACACATAAGCAACCTAAATTGATTTTCAGTTGTTCTTTCAATAAATTGTGAATTTCAATACTCCAGATTAACCGTGAACAGCACTTTTTTAATCTTCAAGTTTTCCTTAAGTTATTGAATTGGACGGGAAAACGCATACAACAATTCAAAACATTCTTCAAAAGTCCCCTACATGAAAAGCACAATAGAGATACAATCAAAGATCATTAAACTTTGTGAAAACTATAAGCATTGACGAGGCATTCGTAACTATGAAAAGCATGATACTCTTGCCAAGAATTTACTTAACGTGATTGTGACTAGCAACCTTTACTACTTGTGAAAATAAGTTCATAACGATTAGGTGAAATTCACTTATATTCTAGCATCAAATTCATGCATGTAAATTAAGCGTGCACTCTCAACCAACATACACAAATCAGTTTTTATACGAACGGATAAGTAAATTGAAATCACAACTTATGAAATCACAACCGAAGGTAATCAATTCATATTACAAATATAAATCATGGCTTTGAATTAACCTCTAACCAACATAAATTTAATTACACATTATTAAAAACAGAAATAAAAGAGAAGTTTGGAAAAATTAAACCGAAAGAGGATCTGCTGCGTTCGTGCCCACACTGTGTCTTCCCTTCCTCAAGCTGCAAGGGCAGCGTTCTTCCCTTCTTCACACCTGGCGCTGAATCCCATTCGCTGACCTGCCCTCACTTCCTCTCAAGCTGCCCAATGGCAGCACTCTCCTGCGTTTCTTGTCACGCTGCACACTGGCAGCTCTCCTCTCTCTAGCTCTCGCTGACTCCCTTCTCGAGCTGCCCAAAGGGCAGCTCCCCCTTTTCCTTAATTCCCCCCCAAGACCGCCGCCTTCTCTCTTCTGCCAATCCCGTCTATATCCTCATGCTCCTGACCTCCTCCTCATTTCTTTTTTTTCTATTTTATTTTTTCTGTTGCTGTCCACCACATTCTCTGCGCCTACTGCGCTCCCAGCTGTCTCTCCTGCTTTCCACTGACTTTTCCCGCTCCCACTTCTCTCTATCCTCTTTCTGCTGCCGCAAGGCAGCTGTCTGCTTGCTGCTTCTCTCTCCCTTTTTCTGCTTGTTTATATTTTTTTTTTCTTCTTTTCCTTTTCCTTCTTTTCCTTTTCCTTTCTTTTTCTTTTCTTTCTTTTTCTTTTCTTCTTTGCCGTTCCTTTCTTCTTCTACAAAACATGAATCATGATGATGTTTCAAACATCATCATGACTTGTTATTATTATTATATATATTTTTTTTTTTAATTTTATTTAAAAGCTTATCTACACAGACAGTTTTGACGAATTTATTACATAAAATTTCACTTGTTCTATTTTTATTTTCTTTGCATAACAAATCCTATAAACACAAAAATAACGTAAATAGCTCAAAAATATAAGGAACTAACTAAGAAAAGACGAGTGAATTCGAAGTAAAAATATATATAAATATCATCCGATCAAATACCCCCACACTTAACTTTTGCTAGTCCTCGAGCAAAACAAAGAAAACAAGAACAAGAAGTAACAAGAAAAACATTAGTTTCTCCCTATCTGACCCTCATAGAATTTCATTTAAGAAAACAAATCATCAAGAACCATAGCTAGCATCAAGGAACTAATCCAAGTTCATCTTCCTTATTCAAATATTAGCAGTAGTCTTCAAATCATCCTTGAAGTGTAGTGTGTGAGATAGCCATGCTAATGCAATTTCAAGTTTTTATTTTTAAAATCATCATATGCAAACTAGTGACCTTCTCACGGGATATGCACTCAATCACACATGTGTTTAGTTTTAATGTGTTTCGCTCAAAGAAACAAATGTGAAATTTCTACCATAAGCTTGCATAAAGATCACTTCTCCACAGTCATAATTGCAAAACTTAAATCAAGAGGACTTTTATTGGATGTAATGAGGCTTAGGGATAGGGTTATTGAAATGAAAGAATAGGAAAACACAAGTTCCAAGCTATATTGCAAGCAATTCTTTTGTTTAGATTTATAAGAACTCAATTTTTCCAGCGATTCTTCTAGCACCTCCAACCATACCCTTAAACTGAAACTTTTAAAAAAAACTTTTTATTTTCTTTTTATTTTCTTCCTTTTTTTTTTCTTCGTATACAATCTTTCTTTTTCTTTTTCTTTTCTCTCTTTTTTTTTTTTTTTTTTTTTTTTTAATACAAACATGAAATACCCCCACACTTAATCTTTTGCTAAACATCTTCACAGTACTTCACAAACGTTTCTCATAAAACAATCTCACATTGCTCACTAGCTTGCTTGGAAAGGGTAAGGAAAAATGTTTCAGGTATAAGGGTAGACATATCTGGTGATAAGAAATAAAAGGCTCAACATACATGGCTCAAATTGGCAATCTAATGATATCATTTTTCTTTGGGAAACATGGTTATTTGGGCCATAGTGGTAAACCTAATGCCTCTATCATTTCCAAGTTCATGCAATCAATGACAAACATTTCGAAAGATCGTTACGCAAGTTCTAGAGATGTATCTCACATAAGTTCATCACACATGAAAGAATAGGAGTGTATGAAAAATGCACACACTTTCAATAGGCTCAAAAACTCACATAGGAATTATATATGGTCACTAAATTCACATATGAAGCTTTAATTCATACTTTAGTTTCACATCAACAAGGCTATGTGCATTTGGTTTTTCAAAGATGGTCAAACATGTACAAAACTAACAAGAGAATTAGGAATTTCACAAAATACATGTTAACTAAGTTCTTGATGATCATGGTTCAAATTTGATCCAATTATATCATTGGGTAGGGAAACTAACAAAAAATCTAATTCAAAACAATAAGGGAAACAAGACAATATTTTTGGATTTTTTTAAATTTTCCGATTTTTTTTTTTTTTTTTTTTTTTTTTTTTTAAGAAAACAAAAACTAACAACACAGAAACAAAATGAAATTCTAGAGATTTCTACCCCCACACTTAAACTTGACATTGTCCCCAATGTCAGAAAACACTATAATGCAAATAAAAAATAAAAAATAAAAAAAAATAATAAGAAACAAAATAAAACAAGTGGACTGAAAACTTCCCTAATTTGCAGTAAAATCAAGCGATGACCCCCAAGCTAAAATTCTGCAATCAACTTCAAGGGTGGAAAGAACCAAAAGTTCCTGCAAAGAAAAGAAATAATTCAGTTAAGTAACGCAAGAAAATTAATTAAAAAAAAATTGCAAACGAAAAATTGAAAATTACGATAAAAGATAATGAATAAAACTAATAAGTAATCATTGGTCGTGCTTGTTGACTTTCCACAGCTTTCCTCTTGAACAGGGTGACACTTAGCTTTTCACTTGCAAGTGATGATTTTATGCTATTGTACTGCAAGGCTTTGCTCTTTGGGAATGTTGCAGTTCCTTATTTGTTCTCCAAGCAGATGTGGCAGCTTCTCTTGTTCTTCATCTCAGACTCCTTCCGCTGGGATGATTGCGCAAGCTGTATTCTTCTCTACTTGTTTCCTCTGCATGGCGGGCAGGCACGAGGTAGAGGTATTGGTCTGTTTCTTTCTTCAATCTTTCCAAGTGCCCACCTCTTGCTCTCTTTCTCCTTGTCCCTAGCTGAGGATGAATCAGCACGTTGTCTCCACATGCTTCGAGGTATCATCTTCACTTCCCTTATACGTAAGAGACGAAGAGGAAACACAAGATGATGAGTACTCGAGAGCAAGTGCTGGCTGGAGAAAGGACAGGGAGAAAGCATGATATGAGATACTCTTGCTTTCAACCTTCATGATATGAAATACTTTTGCTTTGAATGGGTTGTTTTCAGGAGTATCCCAAGGAATGAGGAACACAGAGTAACTTAGGAGGATTCTTTGGGAATGCATTTTCGGAGATGAAGAAGTGCGGAGAGGGTGTGTTTTTGCTGTGGAAGGCGAAGGTAGATACTTATAGGGCTTTTCTTCACAACCGGAACTGTTCTCTCACTCATTGTCGGCAGCCGGTGGATGGATGAATAGTACAAATTACGCGCTTTCTGACAAAGCTGCCCGTAATTTCCGCAAAGTTACCGGTTGCATGTGACGAGTGACGACACGTCTGGACAAAGTGATCCTTCGAAATCCGGGATTCGGCTCGTGGTTTCTGAGCAAGCCCAATTTTTAAGAAATGAAACGCCTCTTTTGAGAAAAGAATCCGACTTTTGAGAAAGGAGACTCCTCTTTTCAGAAAAGAATCCGGCTTTTGAGAAAGGAGCCCCGACTCTTCGATTTGCGAGAGGACGCCTCTTCAATTTCTGAGAAGCGCCTCTTTGATTTCTTCCTTTTTATAGAGGCGTTAATCTTGCTCCACAACACACTTATCCCTCCAGTAAACACTCCCTTCTTGCACTTCCGAAATCTTAATTTATCCGATCTTTCTTTCTCAACACCTTCAGAAAATGGCAGGCCCTTCTGATCGACGTTTTGACTTGAACATTCGTGAAGAGGCAGCTCCGCCTTCACCAGACAACATATGGCGCCCTTCCTTCATATCCCCTACTGGTCCCCTTACCGTTGGGGCTTCGGTGATGAAGAACGATATGACAGCTGCGGTGGTGGCCCGGAACCTTGTCACTCCTAAAGATAACAGACTACTTGCTAGACGGTCTGATGAATTGGCGGTTAAGGAGTCTCTGGCCCTTAGCGTGCAGTGTGCGGGTTCTGTATCCAACATGGCCCAACGCCTATATGCTCGAACCCGTCATGTTGAGTCGTTGGTGGCTGAAATACAGAGTCTCAAACAAGAGATTAAAGGGCTTAAGCATGAGAATAAGGAATTGCACAAGCTCGCACACAGCTATGCCACCAGCATGAAGAGGAAGATTGACCAGATGCAGGACACCGATGGTCAAATTTTACTTGATCATCGGAGGTTTGTGGGTTTGTTCCAACAACATCTGCCTTCGTCTTCTGGAGCGGCACCGCGTAGTGAAGCTCCAACTGATCAACCTCTGCTGCCTCCTCCTTCTGTGGCCCCGCCGACTGCTGAAGCACCACCTACTACTGAAGCACCACCCGACCAATGAATACTATTAGTTTACATCATTGTAAAATATTTGTACTTTTTTTTTTTTTTTTTTTTTTAATTTTTAATTTTTTTTTAAATTTTTTTTTAATTTTTTTTTTAAATTTTTTTTTTATGTATTTTTTTTTTCATTAATTTTAAATTTTATCTTTTTTTATTTTTTATTTTATTTTTTTTATTTTTATATATGTAAATTAATGTAAAGAGACTTTGGTTAACCTTCCCCCACACTTAAACTAAATAACACAAACTCACAGAAATCAACCAAATAACGCAACTAACTAAACAAAACAAAATGAAAGCAGTAAAGATAAGGGTGGAAGAATGCAAAGCTGATTGGGTTAGTGATTCCAAAGTCTCCCTTCGTTGAATGCTTGGGTTGCCTCCCAAGAAGCGCTTGATTTAACGTCTTTAGCCGGACGCATCTTTCCTTTAAATTTCCCTCGGCTCCATTTGAACCTAAAATCAAAGAAAGAAAAATAAATCAAATATCAAAAGTAAAATACACAAACACCAATATAAACATAAACAAAAACAAAAATAAAAGGATTAGCAAAGTTGCTAATCCCCGGCAACGGCGCCAAAATTTGATGTGAGAATTACTTAACACACAAATTAAACCCTCTTTTTGACAATTGTAGTATAGATGTAAGTAGGGTATCGTTCTAGGCCGGGGATTAGGAGGGATTGCTAATCTATTCTAAATTAATTTAAAAATATTAAACAAGACTCAAGGACTCAAAACTAGGCTAAAAACTCTAATAACTCGAAACACACTTAAAATGACTCAAAATAATGAAAACAATCAAATTAAACACTAGGAACTGAAATGGACGGAAATTAAATTAAAAGACTAACAATAAAGAAAACTAACTAAATAATATAATTTAATAATGGATGGGTGTTTGGTTTGACGAGAAGTAAATTAAACTTAAATAAATTACAGAATTGACAAAAACATAAAATTAAGGTAAAATGATAAATGACGGACTAGCTAGAGGGTTCTTCTCCACACATGACACATAAGCAACCTAAATTGATTTTCAGTTGTTCTTTCAATAAATTGTGAATTTCAATACTCCAGATTAACCGTGAACAGCACTTTTTTAATCTTCAAGTTTTCCTTAAGTTATTGAATTGGACGGGAAAACGCATACAACAATTCAAAACATTCTTCAAAAGTCCCCTACATGAAAAGCACAATAGAGATACAATCAAAGATCATTAAACTTTGTGAAAACTATAAGCATTGACGAGGCATTCGTAACTATGAAAAGCATGATACTCTTGCCAAGAATTTACTTAACGTGATTGTGACTAGCAACCTTTACTACTTGTGAAAATAAGTTCATAACGATTAGGTGAAATTCACTTATATTCTAGCATCAAATTCATGCATGTAAATTAAGCGTGCACTCTCAACCAACATACACAAATCAGTTTTTATACGAACGGATAAGTAAATTGAAATCACAACTTATGAAATCACAACCGAAGGTAATCAATTCATATTACAAATATAAATCATGGCTTTGAATTAACCTCTAACCAACATAAATTTAATTACACATTATTAAAAACAGAAATAAAAGAGAAGTTTGGAAAAATTAAACCGAAAGAGGATCTGCTGCGTTCGTGCCCACACTGTGTCTTCCCTTCCTCAAGCTGCAAGGGCAGCGTTCTTCCCTTCTTCACACCTGGCGCTGAATCCCATTCGCTGACCTGCCCTCACTTCCTCTCAAGCTGCCCAATGGCAGCACTCTCCTGCGTTTCTTGTCACGCTGCACACTGGCAGCTCTCCTCTCTCTAGCTCTCGCTGACTCCCTTCTCGAGCTGCCCAAAGGGCAGCTCCCCCTTTTCCTTAATTCCCCCCCAAGACCGCCGCCTTCTCTCTTCTGCCAATCCCGTCTATATCCTCATGCTCCTGACCTCCTCCTCATTTCTTTTTTTTCTATTTTATTTTTTCTGTTGCTGTCCACCACATTCTCTGCGCCTACTGCGCTCCCAGCTGTCTCTCCTGCTTTCCACTGACTTTTCCCGCTCCCACTTCTCTCTATCCTCTTTCTGCTGCCGCAAGGCAGCTGTCTGCTTGCTGCTTCTCTCTCCCTTTTTCTGCTTGTTTATATTTTTTTTTTCTTCTTTTCCTTTTCCTTCTTTTCCTTTTCCTTTCTTTTTCTTTTCTTTCTTTTTCTTTTCTTCTTTGCCGTTCCTTTCTTCTTCTACAAAACATGAATCATGATGATGTTTCAAACATCATCATGACTTGTTATTATTATTATATATATTTTTTTTTTTAATTTTATTTAAAAGCTTATCTACACAGACAGTTTTGACGAATTTATTACATAAAATTTCACTTGTTCTATTTTTATTTTCTTTGCATAACAAATCCTATAAACACAAAAATAACGTAAATAGCTCAAAAATATAAGGAACTAACTAAGAAAAGACGAGTGAATTCGAAGTAAAAATATATATAAATATCATCCGATCAAGGTTATGGCAGCGGACAGAGAGGAGGATCTGTAACAATAAGAGGCATGGGAGAAGGAGAAGATGGTGATAGAGTTGGAAGGTGGGCGTTTTCAATGGCGGAAGCCTTTGTTTGGTGAGTTAAAATTGAATTGTGATGCTGCTTGGAGAAGTGACTCGAAGAGGAAGAGAATTGGTTGGGTCCTTCGGGATTTTGCTGGGATTCCGAAGCTTGCGGGGGGGGGAGTAGGGGGTGACCGGTATGGCTCAGTGATGATGGTGGAGGCTGAAGCGGTTAAGGAAGGGATGAAGGTGATTATTAACTATGAGATTATGGAAGATGGCATTCGGCTGATGGTGGAATCGGATGCGAATGGGTTGGTTCAGTGTTTGAACAAAGAGGCCATGGCTAATGTGTCTCTTGAGGTTTATCTCCATGATATTTGGAGAATGATGAGGTTCTTCCAGTTGGTAAAGTTTTGCTTTACCCCTCGGCAATGTAATCGTGCAGCTTATTCGGTGGCAGCGTACGTTGTTAAGCATGGCGAGAGGTTTGGCTGGGATGAGTTAGGTCCTGAGTTTCTTTTTAATGTTTTAGCAGAAGATGCAAATGTAGCTATTTGTATTTAATTCAATAAATTTCTATCTTTCAACAAAAAAAAAAAAAGAATCATTCATTAATTAATAGTTAACTGTTCTAGTTTGTTTTGCTTTTGTGAATGGAAAATCCACTTTGCTGTTTTAATAAAATCAATTGAAAAAGGGTAAGGTATTATGTGTTTTAAGAAACTACACAATCAATCGAAGGGGTGGATCCAACCCAAACAAAAAAAGAAAGATTTATTTTAAACAAGGAATTAAGGAAACAGGGTTCAAATTCAAAAGACAAGGCAGAAGGAATTTTTTTTCATAAATTTTGTATCAATTTGGCGACATGGATGAGTAGAAAGGTAGGGGATTGCAAATCCTCTTTCCCCAATTCAAATCCGATGTCGCCTGATCAACAAAAAAAATATAAATACCTTCTTATGTTTTGCTGATATAGTTTGCAAAATTTTTTACAGCAGAAGCATGTAACATCCCACTTCTCCCAGGGGAATGGATCTTGTAAGCCTTATATGTATATTCCCATCTCTACCTAGCACGAGGCCTTTTGGGAACTCACTGGCTGTGGGTTCCATTGGAACTCAGAAGTTAAGCGAGTTTGCGTGATAGCAATCCCACCCACTGGGAAGTTCTCGTGTGAGTTCCGAGAAACAAAACCGTGAGGGCGTGGTCGGGACCAAACGCTGACAATATTGTGCTACGATGGAGTTGAACCCAGGATGTGGTAGGGCCCAGACCAGGATGTGTTAATTTGGTATTTGAGCCACTATGCCGTGTGGTGCGAGTGTGTTGACGAGGACGTCGGGCCCCTAAATGGGGTGGATACTGTAAGCTTTATATGTATATTCCCATCTCTACCTAGCACAAGGCCTTTTGGGAACTCACTGGCTTTGGGTTCCATTGGAACTCCGAAGTTAAGCGAGTTCGCGCAAGAGCAATCCCATTATGGGTGACCCACCGGGAAGTTCTCGTGTGAGTTCTTAGAACCAAAACCATGAAGGCGTGGTTAGGGCCCAAAGCGGACAATATCGTGTTACGGCGGAGTCAAGCCCAGGATGTTGTGAGGCCTAGATTGGGATGTGTCAAAGCAAGTGGAGGAAAACAATTTTTGATACTTGCTTGATTCTAAGTATCTGGGGGGTTTTGTTGTCTAAAAGCTTGTAATAAGGACAACAAGCACACGTGCGACCAAAGTGTGGAAGCGTCAACCAAAACCATAAAATATCTAAATGGTCAGCATGGAGGGTGAATCGGTCCACAAATTTCCCTTTGAATCCATTGTAGAAAAATGGAAGGATTCGAACGAATCTTGTCATAAGAAGGCTTAGTAATAAGCTTTCCCATAGAACATGTTTGACATGCAATTCCTTAAATTGAACCTAAACTTCAGGTTAGTAGATGCATGTGTGATGATTTGAGGGTACGACGCATCACTATTCATCTAGGATGTCCCAAAGGATCATGCCAAAGTGTAATTTCGTGTTCGGTCAAGAGGTGGGGCCAACCACAGTGGCATTCTATGAGGCATATGGTCATAGTATACATACCACTTGAGATACACTCTATCTTTTCTATAATACGCTTTTGGTCATATTCGTAGGTAGTTATGCACAAAAATTCAACTCCATTTTCTACATGGGTTTTAGCATGGTAATTGTTATCTCTAATGTCCTTAAAGCTCAACAACGTTCTTCTGGAACGTGGAGAATAAAAAGCCTCATCAATGGTCAAGATTGTACCAATGGACAACATTATACGTGCCTTACCGTATCCTTCGATCAAGTTGGATGGTCTTGAGAGGGTTGTTAGAGGTGCATTCTTAGGTATAAAGTTAATGAAATAGATGTGTTCACACAAAATGGTGTGCATGGTTGCACTATATGGCAGACAACTAACTTCCCCGCTAGTCATACCTAGAATGAAAAATTAATTTGAATTGGTCACATGCATAAAAGTTCTAAAAACAAATATCTATTCAAAATAATTTTAAGTATTCAAGGATGAAAATTAATTAAAACTTAATATCCAAAAAATAAATCACCAACAAATAATCGAAACATAAAGAAAATTGTTCAAAATTTAACCAAAAAACAAGGGGGTTCGGCCACTAATATGGAATTCAGCCCCATGGTCTTATTTTAACTAAAAATAAGTTTATGTCTAAGATTCTAATCTTCCATAGGTGTGATAGCGTTCTGAAAATTAGAAACCACCATCTTTGTACTCTCCGGATCATCCACTTGCACAAAGTTTGATTCAAACTTCTTACGACGACAATGATATTCAGCTAAAACCTTCTGGGGAGCTCAGAAAACACGGGGGCAATGGTCATTTGAACCACAACGATAGCACATATCCGCATTCATGGTTTCAGGTGCTTTGCCTTTATTCTTCAAGTTTAGGGCCTTGGGAGTGAGGTTAGGGAGTTTCTAGTCTTTGTTTCCTCCCTTGGATGGGCCTTGACTCTGTTGACCTTGGTGGGATGGCTTCTCGCCACCCCTACCACACCTCTTTTGGCATTTTTGGGTGTTGGTTTGTGCTATAGTGTGCTTTAGGCACAGCAGTCACTCCAGTAGGTCGAACTTGATGACTCTTTATCAATAGCTGGTTCTGCTTTTCAGCAAGAAGTAAAACAGAGATTAAATCAGAGAACTTAGTGAACTTCTGAGCCCTATATTGTTGCTGTAGGGCAATATTAGTAGTAGAGAAGGTCAAATAGGTCTTCTCCAGAAGATCATCTTCGGTCAGAATTATATTAATTCACAGACTTAAAGGGACCCGTTAGTGCTTCATGTAAGAAGATGTCCTTTTGGTGATCAAAACGATTAGCCACAGCGACCCATTAATGCTCATGGATCATCCTCAGCAAGATATTCAATTTGCAAGGCGTCATGGGTATGTCTTCGGATGAAGATCATAGCGGTGGCTTTCTCAACTTCGCCAACAGGGTTGTCTATCTCATCTTCACATCTTGGACCCACTTGAGGTTAGAGACCTTCAAAGCGATGAAGTCGAGTTTGTTCAAATTCGACATGTTCCTATCACAAAATAAAGGACAAGATGTGATTAGTGCAATGGAGAAAAAAAAATCAATCATTCACATAGGAGTAGAACATTCATGTTCTAATAGATATGTATTGGTTAATATTTGCATGAAAAAGCTTCGGTTTTTCATGGGTGATGTTTTTTAAGTGAAAAACTTCAGGTTTTCAAACAAGGCATGTTTATAGAAACTTTAGGTTTCAAAATAATTATGAACTTCAGGTTCATATGTTCTTGCAGACAAACGCAAATATATACACCGAAATATGCGACAAGAAAATATGGAAATAGAACTTCAGGTCTAAAATTATAATTGAATTAATTATTTGGACTTCGGACCAAATTTAAAGTGTGGGTGAAAAAAAAAAAAACCCATCGGGCCTAAAAATAATCAGGCAATTAAACTCAGGGCCCAAAATATGGCTTAAGCCCATGAGTGGGCTGAGTGGTGTGAAATATGCGACCCAGGCCCAAAAATTGGGCTTGAGTGGTCATGGGCTAATCAAGCCTGAATATTCATAGTAGGCTACATGCCCAATATAGTAAACCAGTTGGAGAAAAGGAGCCGGGCCTAAAAGGATGGCCCAGATGGGGGCTGGATCATGGGGGAACACAAATACGCTAGCGGGGCTGGGATCTAATGCGGCATACATCACCGGGACACCATGGCCCTTCGGGTCAATGTTGGGTTAAGCCAGGTATTGGGTCGCATTTGCGAGCCCATTCTAGAAGAGAAAAAACATTTCTTCTTTCTCTGCGGGCCGAGAAGGCCATCCCAAATATTGGGCTGAGGGTTTCAACCAAGAACGGAGCTGGGTGTAGTCATCAGGGACAAAGGTCGGCATCGCCACTACAGGCGACCGTGTTTTGGAAGAAATTTATCGGTGCAAGGTCATAGGTTCGACGGCAAGCAGTTTCCTAAGGATGGAGGGAGTACCTCAACATCGGGGGAAAAAGGAAACCTAAGAAATTCAAACTGGAATATCACCCAAATTCGATGAAATTCTTCAAGAATTTCAATGATATTGGATCAAAAATCACGACACCATGTCGGATTTAGGCAGAAAATTACACGGCATGGCCATGGCCTTGCTTTAGGCAATGTGGGTTTTCTAGGTTTGGACGCCATAGGCATCGGGTTCTAAAGGAGCTTGATGCTCCATGCTTGCTCAGGGTCATGGGTTCAAAGAACCCAGATGGTGATTTCAATGTTTTTTTTTTCAATTCAATTCATAGTATATTCAATTTAATATTTTAATTCATGTACTTATATCAAATTCACATAATTCAAAAATTATTAATATAATGCTTATACAATTTATGTAGAATCTAAAATTTGAAAAATGTAAAGTTGGGTCATGCATTATGGTGAATGTTTATGCTACTAGGGCTGCAAAAATATCGAGATAAAAAACATTGTTTTGAAAGAACCTAAACGCGTGATGATATGGATGAACTGGTTTGATGCAGAAAAATCTTCAATGTTAGATTTCTAAGCGCAGCGGTAAGAGCATGCTGATAACGTGTTGTAGCCTATTTTATCTGACAAGGAGAAAGGGGCCAGCGGCAAGGGTAAAGAGAGGAGATGTGTTTGTAGAATCGTAGGGGAATTGTGTATTGAGGATATGTTATCCCCCGTACGTAGTGCCTTTATTTATAGTAGTAAAAGGAGAGAAGAAATCCTTCTTGCCTAAAGAATACAAGTCCATATAGGAAAGAATAACTAGAATAAAATCTAATCTAGGATTTATACAATCACACTTAAACTTGGAAAGTTCACAACATATAAGAGCTTGTTATAATTGGATTGTTTGATCAACGTTATTAGGGTCAGAATAACTTTTTGACTTTGTGCCTGTGATTCCCTTATTATTTATTAATGAAAAATAATTGCATAATTCCTTCATAGAAATAGAAGACATAATTCACATGGATATAGTAAATCTCGCCTAGGCTGCTTTAATGGTAGTCTTTACGCTTTCCCTTTCACTAGTAGTAGAAATGAAAAATATCTTCATTTCGAAATTCTCTTGGATTTTGAAAGTAAAAAAAAAGTAAAGGGAATACATATGGTAGGAAATTTATTCCAACTGAATTCTTCATAAATTTTCTATTTCAATGAAATGCCTCTTACTTGTCAAATCCCAATCTCGGCTCCGCTATAGCACGATATTGTCCACTTTCGGCCCCGGCCACGCCCTCACGATTTTGTTTTTGGGAACTCACACGAGAACTTCCCAATGGGTCACCCATCCTGGGATTGCTCTCGTCCAAACTCGCTTAACTTCGGAGTTCCAATGGAATCCGAAGCAAGTGAGTTCTCAAAAAGCCTTGTGATATATAGAGGTGGGCATGTACATATAAGGCACATCATCCCCTCTCCGTTGGTCGATGTGGGATGTTACATTACCAAAGTTCGATATGGACCATGAGGAAGAGCGGAACTTTTTTTATTTTAGTTTTTTTTGTTTACTTTACCACTTTAGTGTTCAAAGATTAAAGAGAAAACAATTTGGTCCATTATGTGGATACACATTAGGAAACAACATAGTAGTTGTCCAACGAGATACGGCACATCCTAAAATATTGTCTTGGACGAGTCACATATTGCGCCGCTCATTTTGGTTTTACTATTTTATAAATTTTATTTATGTTTTGTTTGTTTTATGGAACCCATTTCATATCTTGGTTCAAACGTTAAACGTCGAAGGGTTTTACTAATCCCTTTCAAAATCTGAAGAGGTTCCCATGGATCATTTGTCAACTCCTCAATCAATGACTTCTTCGATGCATATAATAAAATAATTTTTTTGTTAGCATTCCAATGAAGAAGTGATTGTGTCTTTCAATGAGGATTCATATTGAAAATAATTAGAAACCTAGGAATTCTAATCGTAGAAGTCATTTCGGTTATTTAAATTAATTTAATTGAAATCAACACAAATTAAATACAAATAGATAATGCAAAGAAATAGAATTGGGATACTAATATAGAATTGGGATACTACAATAAACATTGTCACTGTATATATTATATATACGTAATTGAATAGATTTCTGCACATATAGAAAAAGGAACATGATACTATTGTAGATTGATCTATATTAATCTATATTAAATTAACATGCATTACAATACAACTTTATACACTACAATAACAAAACTAGATAATATGGTAGAAAGACTCAAAATCCTCCAGTTGATCTTCAATCTGTAGAACAACCTGCCCAATCAGCATCTGAGAATTCTTACAAAATCCTTCAGTTGATCTTTAGTCTATAGAACATCCTGCCCAATCAGCATCTGAGAATTCTTGAAGATAGAGAAAGGAAGAACACTATGGTTTGGTCTATGTAAGATATTGAAAAGCACCACCTAATGCTCTGTACTCTGTTGCATCTTCAAGTAATGGAGATTCATGACCAAGTTTAGAAGTGCTAATAGGTGTGTTGCAGAGTTTAGCTCCATCCATTTTAGTCTTTTGTAAGAGATCCAGAATATATTTAGTCTAGGAAATGAAAATACCACATGAGGAGCTCTTTACTTCTATCCAAAGAAAGTAGTACAGTGGTCCAAGGTCTTCGAAGTAATTCTGATGTTGAACTGCTCCAAGAACAGCGCAGTTGTGTGGTTTCTTGTTGTGTTCCTTTCAAGTGCAAATATAAGGATAGTATAATGGCACAAGTAAGGGTGTCGAACCACAGGAACTGATTAGACCTCTATAAATTACTAGCTTTATGTGAACCCTAACTAACCAATGAAAATGCAAACTGAATTTAGATTTTTGTTTTGAAAGCTAAAGTAACTTAAAATGCAAGACAAGATAAAGATAAATGATAGATTGATTCAGAAACGATGGGAATGGAACTAGGGATATCAATTTCACCATTACAAGTCAATTTCATGAAAATTAAGTCAAAATGCATTCAACTCTCCAATCTACAACTAGGGTTCGTTTTACTTATTTATGATCATCCATTTGATGTGTGGTTGTGATCAAGTACTCCTAATCTGCAACCTAGTTGTGATGTTCAACTTAGATTACCAACTAAGAATCCATTAAGAACAAGAAAACTTCAAAGAATCAAAAAAATCACATGACAGGATGTATGCATAGCAATTTCTTCATTCATTCACAAGTCTACCAAGATTAAGCATGATGTGTACTATAACCTTGATCAAATAATTCATAAGCAGCCTTAATGGTAATCAAAAATTAAGATTAACAAACAAATTATACTATAAAATTAGTGAATGAAACAAGAATACAGATTGGTAATTTGAATACTTTAACTTAACAACATAGAACAGGTTTGCAACGCTACATCGAATTCCCCAACTATGAACTCAATTACACAACATGATTACAAAATATATAAATATCAAGAACAACATGAGTGAAATTAAACTTCATAGGAACCCCCTTGAAGCAATATTGGTGTTGAACTTCTCCAAGAACAGCGCGAGCGACCCCAATGGGGGCTTGTGTAGCAGATTGGAAAGTGCAGCTGGTGCGAAATGGGGCTGTAGCTTATTGGAAGGTGATCCCAACCATTAAGCCAAAGTTTTGAATGTTTTTCCTTATTTGGCTCTTCCAAATCAAGCTAGATATTCCAATTCCTTTCCCATTCTGGTCCTG
The DNA here is from genome assembly GCF_042453785.1 of Malus domestica. Taxonomy (NCBI): domain Eukaryota; kingdom Viridiplantae; phylum Streptophyta; class Magnoliopsida; order Rosales; family Rosaceae; genus Malus; species Malus domestica. The sequence goes on along the minus strand of NC_091661.1, from coordinate 4,279,278 downwards.
GTCTTCTAACAAGCCAGATTCGTCATGGATTCTTTATTTGGGCCTCAAAACAGGCTACTAAACTTCTCTCCAATTTGAATAGGGTCAGCTACAAAAATGGCATGTTTTCACTTCTTTTGCCTTCAAATTGATCCTAAAGTACAAGTAACTGCACATTAACACAAAATAAGGTAAAACGCAACCAGTTTAACCCAAAAACATCACAAAGAGAGTAGAAATGGATGGTATAAATGCATGAAATATATGAGTTATCATTTCTTCGGTAGCAGTGGATGGTGAATAGAGAAAAGACTTTGTTTCTGGAAGAAAGGCTAAAGAAAAAGAAGAGAGATATCTATGGGCGACCCCAAGGGGAAGCTTGTGTAAAAATGGCTCAAACTCTCAGTTTTATAAAGTTAAAGAGGCTGTTACAGATTGCCAATACATCCCAGTAATTGGGCATTTAATTCCCACCTTTTTTTGCTATTATTGGTCTTATAAAGAGCCATATTCATTACCATATTCAGTTTCCACTTTTAATTCTTTGTCTACATCAGCATTCTTATTCAATTCTCCACTTTTAACACCATTTTGACTTATCTGTCCTCAACTGAGCTCCAAAATACGATTAGCTGCACACTAACACAAAAGAGGGTAAAATGCAACTAGTTTAACTCAAAATTATCACAAAGGGACTATTAATGGATGGTATAAATGTATGAAATATATGAGTTATCAATGGAAACATGTTACTATGCAGAGAAATAACCTTTTGACACTCGCTAGTTGATGGTCCAGTGGCCAATATACCCTCCACATACAATTATTTAACTAATTTGGCATTATTCCCAACTACTTGGAGAGTTCCCCCTTGGAAAATTGGAACCTTTCATTTAACGATTTTGAAGGTGCAGTACCAATCGAAGGAGTTTTCAAGAATGCATGTGCAGTATCTATTGTAGGAAACACATAGCTTTGTGGAGGTATACCTCACTTAAGATTGCCTAAGTGCATCTCCACTCAAGCTAAGTGAGGGTTATCTCCTAAGCTGAACTTAATTATCTCAGTTTCATGTGGGGTTGTTGGCTTGATCTTGGGGTTGTTACTTGCACTTCTTTATCGATCAAGAAAAGCTAGAGCACTTAAGTCAACTTTGGGATCATCACTTGAGTTTTCACTCTTGAAATTGTCCTATGGAGATCGCCTCAAAGCAACTTATGGGTTCTCTGCTTCAAATTTGATCAATGCTGGAAGTTTTGGATCTATGTACAAGGGAATTATCAATCAACTTAAAGAAAGATTTGTTGTGATGAAAGTACTCAATCTTTAAACTTCAAGAGCTTCTAGAAGTTTCATAGCTAAATGTGTAGCCTTGAAAAGCATTAGGCACCGAAATCTTATCAAGCTACTGATTGCTAGCCGATTTTATGGATTATTTAGCTTAAATCGTAGCGGTACTGCACCGTCCAATTCCTAGGCGCTGCCTAGGCTGATTTTTAGAACACTGATGTATATATGTATACAAGCCTTTCCGTACATAGCCCACAAAAATGAACGTTAAGCACACCTCTTGCATTGTTAATAAATTTATTCAAATTGCTCATTTGGTAGTTTTGGTAGCCAAGTATCAGGCTGTGTAGGCAGAGAAAATTTATTTTTGGGAGTTTGTTTAGGGCGTGTTTGGTATCGTACTTAAATGTTTTCATAATTTTTTAAAATATTTCTTAAGAACATCTTTTAAGAACAATTTTTATTAAGATTCAAGAACTTGTTTGGTATGTAATTTAAAAGTGTTTTTTAATTTTAATAATTAAAAAGAAAAGGAAAAAAATACGCTACAACAACTCCCCATGGATTAAAGAATTACTACTAATTTAATTAGACAGATGGAGAGATCCAAAGATAGGGTCGAAGGCAAGGGTGAGAGCTAAAGAGAACATAAAGCGTGTGAAGTTAGGTGTACAACTCAGGCAGGTTAGGCATTTTGCATGGTCAAACCAACCCTAACCCTACTTTTACAATTCGGGTTAGGTTCGGGTCGTTTGGACCCAAAATGACATTTTGGGCCAAGGATAATTATGGGCTCGGCCTAGTATATGAGGGTTAGGTGTCTCAAAAATTTCTCAACAAGAGCCTGACCTAGTGAGGTTCACCTAAATCTTATTAAGAAACAATCTTATCTGAATAGAAGTCCTCAAAGACCAGTTATACTTCGAATAAGGAAAGATGCCTAGAATCAAGGGTTGAATTTAAAGTCATACATGAACTAGGACTAGCCAAAGCCCATTAGGATTTGATCAAGGTGTTGTAGTCCAAGTAAGACACTACTTTGGCCATGTAGGAATTGCCACTATAAATAGAGGGGGGAGTACAATATTCAAAAGCCCCCTCAAAATCAACACATAAAACTGCCCTACACGAACTCTCTCTCTACGTAAAACCTCTCAACATCTTGAGATTTTTTATTTTACCCTTTTTCCTGCCAACATACCTTCAGTTTGGATAAACAGCACTGTGTTGGCAACCAGCAACATCTTCAACTTGGATAAACAACACTGCTTTGAGACCAATTGGTTATCTATCCAAGTCTCGATCAACAAGGATTTCTCGAGTCCTTGTTGTAAGAGGTCATCTTATTAGCCCTCTTGGCAAAGTAAGGTGTTACCAGGTTACATAGTTCAGCACACTAAAAGCCAAACTTATTTTATGATTGGATACTCATAAGTGCATTTTAGAGTTCAGCACTCAGACGGCCCAACCCTATTTACAATCAAGATACACATCTCTTTTGAGTACTTATGTCCATATAGTCTCGTACCGATTCGGCGCACTTAAATTCTCATGACTATAATTACAGTTGTGGAACCTGGTGCAGATGATTCGTGAACTTCATAAAATTAGTAGCCTTGTCTTCAGGCTCTAGAATGATAGGAGCAGATTTATGTGACTTAGTGAGCTTGTTCTTGTGCATTTACGTTGTGTTTTATTAGTTAAATTACTCTTTTAAGCTAGTTTCATGTGTTTTCAGGTTTTAAGGGCAAAGTATGCAAAACAATGCATTTTGGAGCCTTTTGGAGCAAGATTGAGCTTGGGATGGATATCACGTGCTTGGATCAACGAAGGAGTCCTAATTGAAGAAGGATTCATAATCAATGGAGGAGTCCTAGTTAAGGATGGATTCCTAGTCAAAGATAGATTCCTAGAAGAATGAGGATTCCTACTTAAACAAGGTTTCCTACTTGAAGTAGGAAAGTTAAGCCTAAAGTTTCCTATTTTGGGTTGATCTTTCCTAAACCTAAATGGCCTTAAGTTTCAGCAACATTGAAGATTTCCTAAGCATTTTTTGACACAAAGAAGGTTCTAGAACAATTTCCCATAGGTGCCGCACCAAATTCTGTAAGGGAACCTATTTTCCTTGCCTTGCAAGGCTTTCTAGAAGCCTTATCCTTCCCTCCCTATCCAGCCGCACCTCTTGGCCTTTTCCCTTGAGTATTCTGATTTTCTAAGCCTTTTTCCTGGTGGATTTGGCTAGGGGGGGATTCGAAACCATGTTTTATGCTTGCTATATGATTTGATTACTTTCAATTGCGTTTCATAAGTTGTGAATTCAATTTGCTTATCTATATGAATTAAAACTGATTTGTGTGTGTTGGTTGAGAGTGCACGCTTAATTTTCATGCATAAATCTAATGCTAGGATATGAAGGAGTTTCACCTAATCCTTATGAACTTATATTCGCAAGTAGTAAAGGTTGTTGATCACAATTGTGTTAAGTAAATTCTTGGCATAAGTTTCATGCAATTCATAGTACAAGTGCCTCACCAATGCTTATGGTTTTCATAGAACTTAATGATTCTTGCTCGTATCTCTATTATGAAATTCATGTAGGGAACTTGTGGGGAATGCTTTGGGTTGTTGTATGAAATCATCCAATCCAATAAGTTTAGGAAAATCCGAGGGTTAATTAGTGCAATTAACGGTTAATCTGGGGCGTTGAGAATTCATAATCTATTGAAAAGCAATTGGAAATCGTTTTGTATGCATGTGACATGTGTGGAGAAGAACCCCTTAGCTAGCTTTCCATCCATTCACTTTAATCAAATTCGTTTGGAAATCTGTTTTAGTTTACAAAGTTTCTGTTTTGTTTTCAATTTCGTCAAAACCAAATCCCCATTTATTTTGAAGTGTTAGATTAGTTAGAAATCAATTTAGTTTGTGTTTTTAAGTGTCTTGAGTCAAGTTATAACCTATTTTCGTCCAAAATTGTGTTTTGTGTTCAAAAATGCCTAGATTGTGTTTTTAAGGCAGTTTTGAGTGTTTCTGTGCTGTTTTGAGTTTTTTAGTTTGTTTTAGTGTTTTAGAGTTTAGTTTTGCATTCTTTGAGTCTAGTTTAGTGTTTTAAACTTTGTTTTTACGTTTTGAGTCAGTTTTCAAGTGATTTAGCAATCCCTCCTAATCCCCGGCCTAGAACAATCCCTACTTACTTACTTTGCTACAATTGATAAAAAGAGGGTTTAATTTGTGTGCTTATATATTTCACATCAAATTTTTGGCGCCGTTGCCGGGGATTAGCAAAGTTGCTAATCCCTTGGATCTGTTATTTTGTTTTGCTTTGTTTTAATTAATTCCAGATTCTGACCTTGTTTTGTTTTCTTGTTTTTAGGTACTAGTTTATGACTCGGAGTTCTCATCCGATTCGTGAACACATCTTGGACTTTGACGACGATTTCGAGCGAGAATTGAGACGAAAAAGGAAGAATCCAGAACCTAGTGAATCAAGTTCAAATTCAGAAGTCGAAGTTGAGGTTGAAGAAGAGGAACCCACGCTCCATTCCCACAGATTTTAGTCATCTTCACACTTAAGCACATACTTAACCATAGTCACCACTTACTAGTTCACATTTAACCAATTAAAACGATGTTTTGAATGTAGTAACATGCCATAGAGAGTTTCCTCAATTCCTTACAAGATATGCACTCAATTTTCACTTGGATTTTCTAACTACACACCCTATACTAGTTATATGTGAGAAGATTGATGTAGACATGAAAACGAACACTCACATATATGTATAATAAAGAAAGCAATTTCTGGAGTTAGTAAGCATTTAGATATGATTTCATGAATGGAATGCTACTACTTAGACGCGAGAACCAGTGACACCATATGCTCATACCAACTTCAAACTCCACAAATTGAAACACATAACACTCAAAATAGAAATCAAGGGTTGTAACGGGCCTAAGGGTAATGGCTAACAAAGAAAGGATAGGGATAACAAACGTTCTTAAAGCAATAGCCAGCAAAGTAATGAAATTGAAACTTAGAATTCACTTTAGAATGCAGAAATCAACTTTTAAACATAAAGGGAAGATTCATGCACACTTAGGGTCGAATTCAATGTTTTGGACCCTTTCTTTAACAATCAACACTTAAGAGCTCTTTTTCACATCTTTTCAACTCTTTTTCAAACTTTTCACAACTTTTCTTCTCTTTTTTTTTCTTTTCTTATTCACGAATTTTTCTCTCTCTTTTTTCTTTTTTTCCTCTTTTCTACCCGTGCCACATGAAAATCTTTGGCATGCACACACATCCCTTCCCCCACACTTGTTTTCTGCAATACATTGATCAAAAGGAATTCATCTTGAGTCATGCTTAACTATGCTTCAAGAACAAGAGTATAGATGGTCCTAATCTAGGCTAGGTGAGGATAGTGTGGGTTAACAAAGAATATAGGCTACACAAGGGTTAAAACCTACAAAACAAATGAACATGGGGGACACGGAAATTTGGCTTAAATGGTGGTCACTACACAACTTCATCTTGAATATGTGTTACGCAAATCAATAGCATGCTTTGAATGAAATGGGCATGAGTTCTAGTGTTTGGAACTAAATGATGAAACGCCTTCTAAGTAGCAACCAAGCAAAGAATAATGAGATCATGCAACGACTTAAGAAAACAACAATGCATAGATTATTAACTCTCCAAATAAACGTTTAGGCTCAAGTCTCACAAGGATGTAACATTAGTTTGAGTTCCTTCCTTCAAGCATGTTACAAAAACTAATTTTTTTCTTTATGATTGCATGTGAATTCATAAGTTATAACCACAACCAAGCAAAAACCAAAGAGGAAATCAGACTTTCATCCATGTTTATAACTCTCTTTAACAATCATGCAATTAAAAACCGAATCCTCATCATTGTGTTGGAAGGTACCCTAAGACACAAACAAACACACAAAACAACTTTAAAACGACTCTTTTTGGGTTTTTCAAAACATTTTTTCAAATTTTTATGGGATTTTCAAATTTTTATGTCAAAACATACTAAAACACACCAAAACAGCCTAACAACACCTAAAAACAGCATGGAACAACATTGGAAGTTATGGGTGATAAAACCCTACGAATTTGCTTTAAAACACTTTGGTTACCCCCCCCCCCCCCCCCGCACACTTAAATCAAACATTGTCCTCAATGTTTCAAGCATAAACCAACACAAATAACAAACCAACAAACAAACAGCAACTAACACACTAAACATGGCAAAAACGAAACAATCAACAAAGATAAGGGTTTAGGAACGCAAATCTGGAATTGGAGTGATGCCTAGGTCTTCCTTTGTTGATTGCATGGGTTGCCTCCCAAGAAGTGCTTGCTTTAACATCGTGTAGCCGGATGAAGAACTCATTCACTCCTCATTGGAGCCCACGACATGCAGGGGGATGTCCTCCACGGCATGCTCCACAAAGTTGTCATAGTAGGGCTTTAATCGATGCCCATTGACCTTGAATTCGTGTCCCGTTTTCAAGCTTTGGATTTGGACTGCACCATGAACAAAAACATTAGTAATAACAAACAGTCCAATCCACTTAGAACGTAACTTATCGGGAAATAACCGTAAACAAGAGTTGAACAATAACACTTTCTGCCCTACGGAGAATGTTTTGCCTCGTTTCATCTTATCATGGAAAGCCTTGGTCTTCTCCTTGTAAATGCTAGCATTCTCGTACGCCTCCTGCCTTATCTCATCAAGTTCATTTAATTGGAACTTCCTATGACTTCCCGCGGCATTTAGGTCCATATTGAACTTCTTGACGGCCCAATGAGCTTTGTGCTCCAATTCAACGGGGAGATGGCACGGCTTGCCATAGATGAGCCTAAATGGGGACATTCCAATGGGTGTCTTGTACGCCGTACGATACGCCCAAGGTGCATCATCTAACCGTAAGCTCCAATCCTTCCTTGTAGGTCCAACGATCTTCTCTAGAATTTGTTTGATCTCACGATTGGAAACCTCGGCTTGGCCATTCGTTTGAGGATGGTAAGGTGTAGAAACCTTATGGTTGACATTGTATTTCCTCAATAACGCCTCAATGGTCCGGTTGCAAAAGTGAGACCCTCCATCACTTATGATTACAAGTGGCATGCCAAACCTTGCAAATATGTTAGTTCTAATAAAATCTGCAACCACTTTAGAATCATTAGTTCGGGTGGCTTTTGCTTCCACCCACTTCGACACATAATCCACCGCAAGCAAAATATACATGAAACCATACAAAGAAGGAAAGGGACCCATAAAATCAATACCCCAAACATCAAAAATTTCAACATTAAGGATAGAAACTTGCGGCATTTGATCCCTAGCACCTATGTTACCCATTCTTTGGCATTTATCACATGTTAAGCAAAAAGTTCTAGCATCCTTAAAAATACTAGGCCAAAAGAATCCACATTGTAACACCTTAAGTGCTGTTCTTTGTGTGCCAAAGTGCCCACCACATGCATATGTATGACAAAAGCTTAGAATTGAATGAAATTCAGAATCATGCACACATCGACGTACAATCTGATCAGGGCAAAATTTCCATAAATAGGGATCATCCCATACATAAAACCATGCATCATGCCTTAACTTATCACGTTGGTGCCTAGTGAAAGTGCTAGGAATTCGTTTTGACACCAAAAAATTTACCAAATCGGCATACCAAGGCTCACTTACCTTTATGGACAACAATTGTTCATCGGGGAATGTCTCGGCAATGGGTAGGGACTCCTCATTATGCACCATTCGGCTTAGGTGGTCAGCCACCACGTTTTCACTTCCCTTCTTGTCCTGAATCTCAATGTTAAACTCTTGAAGTAGCAACATCCAACGAATTAGCCGTGGCTTGGCTTCCTTTTTAGTGAGCAAGTACTTCAAAGCTGCATGGTCAGTGAAAACAATTACTTTAGTACCAATTAGATATGATCTAAACTTATCTAAAGCAAAAACAACGGCAAAAAGTTCTTTTTCCGTAGTGGAATAGTTCAATTGGACATCATTCAACGTCCGTGAGGCATAGTAGATGACATGCGGCCTCTTGTCCTTCCTTTATCCTAAAACAGCTCCTAAAGCGTAATCAGACGCATCACACATAAGCTCGAAAGGTAGGCTCCAATCCGGCGGGACAATGATTGGTGCCGTGGTCAACAACTCCTTGAGTTGGTTGAATGATGCCGTGCATTCCTCATTGAACTCAAACGTCACATCTTTTGGTAAGAGTCAGCAAAGAGGTTGGGCAACCTTTGAGAAGTCTTTGATGAACCTACGATAGAAACCTACATGGCCAAGAAAAGAACACACCTCTCTAACCGAAGTAGGAGAGGGTAAGTGACACACAAGATTTATCTTCGACTTATCAACCTCAATGCCGTTTTCAGAGATAATATGACCTAAAACTATGCTAACCATGAAATGACATTTTCCCAATTAAGAACAAGGTTAGTTTCAATGCAACGTTTTAAGATCAAGCTAAGATTATGCAAGCAACCATCAAAATAGTCACCAAAGACGCTAAAATCATCCATAAAAACCTCAATTATTTTCTCAACATAATCAGAAAATATGCTCATCATGCATCTTTGAAATGTGGCAGGTGCATTACATAAACCAAAAGGCATGCGATGATAAGCAAATGTACCAAAAGGGCATGTAAAAGTGGTTTTTTCTTGGTCATCGGGTGTTATGATAATTTGATTATAACCAGAATAACCATCAAGAAAACAATAGAAAGCATAACCCGCTAACGTCTTAAGCATTTGGTCAATGAACGGCAATGGGAAGTGATCCTTCCTTGTAGTGGCGTTTAGCTTTCTATAGTCGATACACACCCTCCAACCAGTTTGAATGCGAGTAGGCACAAGTTCATTCTCGGCTTTTGCTACCACCATCACTCCGGATTTCTTCGGAACGCATTGAACTGGCGAAACCCACCTACTATTCGAGATTGGATGGATAACTCCACAATCTAAAAGCTTGATGATTTCTTTCTTCACAACTTCCATCATAGGAGGGTTGAGTCAGCGTTGAGCCTCTCAAGATGTTTTAGACCCCTCCTCCAAAAGTATGCGATGCATGCAAGTTGTGGGGCTAATTCCTTTGATGTAGGCCAACGTCCACCCAATTGCTGTTTTGTACTCCTGTAACACCCTCACTAACTTACCTTCTTCTTATGCCGTGAGTGAGCATGAAATAATGGCGGGCAGCGTTTCATCTTCTCCCAAGAAGACGTCCTTTAAATGACTAGGCAATGGCTTAAGTTCAAGTGTAGGTGGCTGCACAACTGAGGGAAGCATCTTTTTAGCCGAAACTGAACTTAAAATAGGGTAAAAAAACTTACCGGATTGTGGTGGCAACGACACAAGGGCAGCCACCATCTCAATGATATCTTCACTAGGGGGCACGACAATGGGAAATTCATGCATGCCGTGGGTGTGCATGGTGGTTGCTTCAATGTTTTGCTTGTCCATTCCTCGTGCAATGACCAATTCAAGTGCATCGTCGTTCAATTTGTCAAAATGGTCCTGCGCCAAAGAGTCAATTACATCAATAGTAAAACATGAATGATTCTCACTAGGATACTTCATAGAATGATTCTCACTAAGATAATTTATCAAATTATATTGCACACATAATCATGGCTTTGAAATCATTCTTAGCCAATAGGGGTTTAACCACTCATATTTACAACAAAACAAAAGGAAATGAATTTAAACATTAGAAACAAAAGAAAGAAAACACCTAAACGCTCCAACGATCCAAGTTGGACAGCAAGCACGTCCAAGCACTTTCCTTCCCTTCCTTTGCTACGACACAAGGTGTTGGTGAGTGTTTGAAGGTTTGTTTGTATGGAGGAATGGATGTATTTGGATGACGGTTGTGTTGAAATGGGAGTGAATGATCTAACCGAGTATGAACTCAATTTATGTTACACACACTTCCTTTTATAGAGGAAGTGCAAGGCAAAGCATGGGTAAAATGGAGTGGTGTTGAAATGATTCAAAGGTGAAAGTGAAGTAATGATGCAAAGCATGGGTAAAATGGAGTGGTGTTGAAATGATTCAAAGGTAAAAGTCAAGTAATGATGCAAAGCATGGGTAAAATGGAGTGGTGTTAAAATGATTTAAAGGTGAAAGTGAAGTAATGATGCAAAGCATGGGTAAAATAGACTGGTGTTGAAATGATTCAAAGGTGAAAGTGAAGTGATGATTGATGCAAGAATTAAACATGGATAGAGTGCACGGCAAAGGTTTCTTATGGTACAAGGAACCCTTAATTTGTGTCCTAAAATGCATAGGAAACCTTCAATGTTGCTGGAACTTAGGGACATTTAGGATTTAGGAAAGATCAAACCAAATAGGAAACTTTGGCTTAACTTTCCTACTTCAAGTAGGAATCCTCATCTTTAGGTCTTCAATTTCGTCCATTCCTTTAGTTCCAAGCATGTGATATTTATTCCAAGCCCAAAATTGCTCCCAAAGGCTCCAAAATGCACATTTTTTCATACTTTGTCGTTAGAACCTGAAATTGCACAAAAATGACTTTAAACACTAAAACTACTAAGGAATAACAACATAAATGCATGAGAACATGCTAACTCAGTCGCATAAATATGCTCCTATCAAATTCCCACCACACTTAGCTTTTGCTAGTCCTCGAGCAAAACAAAAGAAATAAACGAATCAAAACAAACAGAACATAACTTAACCTTCCAACATTTGCCTCAGGGATTTCCAATGCACATGACATGTTAAAAATCATCATTCCCACAACTTTTAGTCATCTTCACACTTGAGCACATACTTAATTACAGTCACCACTTACTAGTTCGCAATTAACCAATTAAAACGATATTTTGAATGTAGTAACATGCCTTAGAGAATTTGCTCAATTCCTTACAAGATACTCTCTATTTTCACACACATTTTCTGACTACACACTCTACACTAGTTATATGTGAGCAGATTGATGTAAACATGGAAGACTAGTACTCACATATGTTATAACAAAGAAAGCAATTTCTGGAGTTAATAAGCATGTTTAGATATGATCTCATGAATGGAATGCTACTACTTAGATGCGAGAACCAGTGACACCATATGCTCAAACCAATTTCGAACTCCACAAATTGAAACACACAACACTCAAGATTGAAGTCAAGGGTTCTAACAAGGCTTGGGGGTAATGGCTAATAAAGAAAGGATAGCAATAACAAACATTCTTAAAGCGATAGATAGACACTTGGAATTCACTTTACAATGCAGAATCAACTTTGAAATACAAAGGAAAGATTCATGCAACACTTAGGGCCGAATTCAATGTTTTGGTGCACACACATACACACACACAAGAATCACTTCCCCCACACTTGCTTTCTGCAATACATTGATAAAAAAAGAGTTCATTTTAAGTTATGCTTTACTATGCTTCAAGAACAAGGGTATGGATGGTCCTAAAACTAGGCTAGGTAAGGATAGTGTGGATTAACAAAGAACATAGGCTTAACAAGGCTCAACGAGGTTAAACTTAAACACATAATGAAATAGGGGCATGACAATTTGGCTTTGGTGGTCACTACACAACTTCATCTTGAATATGTGTTATGCAAATCAATAGCATGCTTTGAATGAAATAGGCATGAGTTCTAGCATTTGGAACTAAATGATGAAACGCCTTCTAAGTAGCAACCAAGCAAAGAATAATGAGATCATGCAACGACTTTGGAAAACAATGATGCACATATTATTAACTCTCCAAATAAACGTTTAGGCTCAAGTCTCACAAGGTTGTAGCGTTCATTTGAGTTCCTTCCTTCAAGCATGTTACAAAAACTGACTTTTCCTTTATGATTGCATGTGAATTCATAAATTATAACCACAACCAAGCATACACCAAAGAGTAAATCAAATTTTCATCCATGTTTATAACTCTCTTTAACAGTCATGTAATTAAAAACCAAATCCTCATCATTGTGTTGAAAGGTACCGTACCCTAAGACAAATAAACACACAAAAACAACTCTTTTTGGGTTTTTCAAAACAATTTTTCAAATTTTTATGAGATTTTCGGATTTTTATGTCAAAACACACTAAAACACTCCAAAAACAGCTTAAAAACACTTAAAAACAGCAAGGAATAACACTAGAAGTAATGGGTGATAAACTCCTACGAATTTCATGCAAATCAATTTGGTTACCCCCCCCCCCACACTTAAATCAAACATTGTTCTCAATGTTTCAAGCATAAACTCACACAAAAACAAGCAAACAAAAAAATAACGAATAAACATGACAAGTATAGCAAAGTAAAAACCAGACAGAGTAGAGTTTAAGAACGCAAATCTGGTTTCGGAGATAGATGATCTCGAACTGGTTTGGAATTCTGAGTAAGGAATATCAGAGTTCCTTGGTTGTGCAGTCTGTATTCTTCTCTGCTTGTTTCTTCTGCATGGCAGGCAAGCACAAGGTAGAGGTGATGGTCTGTTTCTTTCTTCAATCTTTCTAACTGCCGACCATTTGCTTTCTTTCTCCTTGTCCCTAGCTGAGGATGAATTAGCACATTGTCTCCATATGCTTCGAGGTATCATTTTCACTTCCCTTATCTGTTCCCTAGGCAGAAGTGGTAGACGAAGAGGAATCATAAGATGTTGAAGATGAGTACTTAAGAGCAAGGCTAGGTAAGCAATCAGGAAGGGGTTCCAGGCAGTCGGTTCCAGATCGGAAGATTGATACCAAGTGCTGGCTGATTGCTTTCTTTCTCCTTGTCCCACAGATGAAAACAACGACAAGGAGAAGGACAGGGAGAAAGCATGATATGAGATACTCTTGCTTTCAACCTTCATGATATGAAATACTCTTACTTTCAACCTTCATGATATTAAATACTTTTGCTTTTGATGGGTTGCTTTTGATGGGTTGTTCCAACTGTTTTTGCCTTCGTCTTTTAGGGTTGTACCGCGTAGTGAAGCTCCAAATGATCAACCTCTGATACCTCCTCCTTCTATGGCTCTGCCGACTGCTAATACTTCGCCGACTACTGAGACTTCTCCTAAGCAACCTTTGTGAAGGCTCCCTCTTGTATTTTTCTGCCTCTTGTTCATTTTCAACGAATTTTAATGTAAAATACCTTGCATATTTGTCAATGTTTCAAAAATAAACCCACAACAAAAACAATTAAACAATCAACAAAGAAAAATGACAATCATGGCAAAATAAAATTGCAAAAAAAGGAAGGTTTTTAGGAACGCAAAACATGGGTTGCCTCCCAAGAAGCGCTTGCTTTAACGTCTTGCATCTGGATGAAACTTTCTTCTAAGCTTGGATAGGGCTCACGACACTGAGTGGGATTTCTTCCACAATCTGCCCCACATCACTCTCATAGTATAGCTTCAGGTGATGCCCGTTCACTTTGAATTCGTCGTCGTTCCTTAAGCTTTTAACTTGGACTGCACCATGGGGAAAAACATTAGTGACAACAAATGGCCCAATCCACTTAGACCGTAACTTACCAGGGAACAATCGTAGACGAGAATTGAATAGTAGCACTTTTTGTCCAATTGAGAATGTTTTTCCCCGAATCATTTTGTCATGAAACGCGTTTGTTTTCTCCTTGTAAATTTGTGCATTCTCATAGGCTTCGTTCTGTATCTCCTCAAGTTCATTTAGTTGGAGCTTCCTATTCATTCCAGCATCATCTAAGTCCAAATTGAATGTTTTCACAGCCCAGTGCGCTTTGTGCTCCAGTTCCACAGGTAGGTGACACAGCTTGCCGTAGATTAGTCGAAATAAAGACATCCCTAGAGGTGTTTTGTAGGCAGTGCGATATGCCCACAGTGCATCATCTAAACGCAAGCTCCAATCCTTCCAGTTTGGCCCAACAGTCTTCTCCAAGATATGCTTGATTTCTCTATTCGAGACTTCGGCTTGGCCACTTGTTTGAGGGTGGTATGGCGTGGAAACCCGATGCTTCACATTGTACTTTTTAAACAGCGCCTCAATGGTGCGATTGTAAAAGTGGGAGCATCCATTGCTTATGAACACCCTCAGCATGCCAAATTTGGAAAAGATGTTAGCCTTGATAAAATCTGCCACCACTCTAGAATCGTTCGTATGGGTGGCTTTGGCTTCCACCCATTTCAACACATAATCAACGGCTAGCAAAATATAAGTAAAACCATATGAGGGTGGAAAGGGTCCCATGAAATCCATACCCCATACATCAAAGATCTCCACATTAAAGATGGGGGTTTACGGCATTTGGTCTTTGGCACTGATTGTACCTGTTCTTTGGCATCTATCACAAGTAATACAAAATGTTTTAGCATCCTTAAACAATGTAGGCCAATAGAAACCACTCTCTAAAACCTTAAGGGTTGTCCTTTGGGTGCCAAAATGACCCCCACATGCATAACTATAGCAAAATGCAAGAATTGAATTAAACTCGGAATTGTGCACACATCTACGAATACTCTGGTCAGTACAATACTTCCACAAATATGGATCATCCCACACATAAAATCGTGCATCATTTCTAAGTTTATCACACTTGTATTTATCTAGAGTGCTAGGAACTTGTTTTGTGATCAAATAATTGACCAAATCAGCATACCAGGGCTCACTTACCTCTAAGGACAACAATTGCTCATCAGGGAAGGTCTCTAGAATGGGTAAGGAGTTCTCCTCGTGCACCAAACGGTTGAGGTGGTCAGCGACCACGTTTTCACTCCCTTTTTTGTCTCTTATTTCAATGTTGAACTCTTGAAGTAGGAGCATCCAACGAATCAGCTTGGTTTGGCCTCCATCTTGGTGAGGAGGTACTTCAACGCTGCATGGTCAGAATATACAATCACTTTAGTGCCAAGTAAGTATGAACAAAATTTATCTAAAGCAAATACAATTGCAAGAAGTTCTTTCTTAGTGGTAGAATAATTCAATTGAGCATCATTTAGTGTCTGGGAAGCGTAGTGGATGACGTGGGGCTGTTTGTTCCTCATTTCGCCTAAAACGGCACCAATGGCATAATCAGATGCATCACACATTAGCTCAAAGGGAAGGCTCCAATCTGGTGGCATGATGATGAGGAATAAGTCATGAACAAAATTTGGGGTTTTGTTCAAAAGGGTAGGCACGGTTTTGGGGGTGGTTTTGGGTTGTGTTTGTGTTTTATTGTAAACCACTCACACATCCTATTAAAGCTTAAAAGAAGTGTTCTTGTCACTTTTGTTTTTGGGTTTGAAAAAAACACCTAGAATACACAAATCTTGGAAAAGTGTTCATGGTTTTGTTCTTGGTGTTCATAGTTTGGTTTTGGGTGAAAATGGTTTTATTTGGTTTTCATGCATGGTCTTATGGTTTTGGATGATGTTCTTACCATCCATAACCATATTAAAACTTATTAAAACCCTAGACTTGTCTAGGAGATTTCCATCAATTTTTCATTAAAGCCATTTAATGCCAAAACCAAGTGACAAGCAAAATTGTGATTTTTTCTACTTTGCATTAAATTGTTGCATGTGGGTGAGACTTCCCACCCTCCCATTGAATGGCCGGCCTCCCTAGTGGATTTATCCACTTGTGGGGCTATTTTGTAATCTTTGAAAAGTTGATATTTATTTTGAAATATTTACGGTTTTACCCCTAACTTTTCATATTTACATTTAGGCCCCTACTAACTAGAAAGTTAAAATATTTGATTTTAATTTTGTTAGTTGTTTAAACTCATAATACTATTATGCCCATATGCACTAAATCTAAATGTTTATGTTGCATTCCATCATGATTATTTACATGTGTTTAAGTAGTTATGAAATGGATGACTTTGGACTTATGCCTTAAACGATAATTGAGCTATATGATAAGGCGCTAAAATCAAATTGTTTGAACCTTGGGAATGTGTTTTAATTACTGTTTAATTGGACCTTGTCACGTTTGACGTTAATCTTTCTCTCCCCTTTTTTAGTATATGTAATTTATAGGAATTTGTACAAATCGGTTTGTAATTCTTATTACTTCTTAATCTCTATTCGTTAGTGGATTCCCTCTAGTGCTAGACTAGAGTTTCTTTAACTATTGGTAAGGAGACATAACTAAAAGAGAGTTTTGACATGAGATTAAAGATTAAAAGGGTCCAATGCCCAAATTAGCAATGAATGATTGTCTTTCATTTCTAATGGCTCAATGAAAATGGTTTTAATTGGATTGATAAGCACGTAATTAAATTGACACAACCTCCCCGAGTTTATATTCAACAATGATGGCTCGTTGTTGCAATACCCTAATAAGTCCATAGTCATCCAAGAGCCTAAGATAACTATAAAGTCCAATTTCAAAGGAATGCAAAAACCTTAGTAGTAGTAGTTACTTCCAATATTTGAAAAATTCGTTTTTGATATTGATTTGTTTTCTTCAAAACAAATAGTGGGAGTATCATACGCTACTAGACTATAATGAATACAATTAGTAGTTATATATATCTCCAATATTTTGAAAAATGTTTTGATATTGATTTGTTTTATGAAAACGAATAGTGGGGATATTATATGCTACTAATTTCATTAACTTTGGACTAGTAGTTATAATAGGACATTATTTATTTGATTGTGATTAAATAAATAAAATTGATGAGACCTTAAAATCCCTCAACCAAACAAATATTAAGTTGAAAGCGTAAGAGTGCTTAGAACACTTTTTCGTGGCCTTCCACCGTGGTAGGCTCCAAGCGTTTATGACTTGTACACCGCCTTCACCCTATCATGGGGAAGTGACAAAGTGCATGCTTATATTCAGGAGGAGTTTATTTAAAACATTTGATGAGGTTAAGGTAGGCAACGAGTATGGCCAAACATCGTATCATCGTGAGGTCATGCTTGAACCCCTAGCTAAACCGGCATGGTGGGAAAGAACTTAACTAAGAAACATAATGCCAACATCGTATCATCGTGAGGTATTATTTTCTAGAGGCCAAAAAGATGGGTAATCACAAGAGGTTGTTGTGAATGGGTAATTGTACCCTCTCATTATTATTGTTGCTAGCCAAACATCGTATCATCGTGAGGTGGGCTTGGTAATAGTGAGCCTCCCATAACCCGCTAGGAGCTTTCTTTGAAATCTCCCGGATTCCATTATGGGGGATATGGAATTTGCCAAAAATGGTGGGTGGTGTCATTTGGTTTAAAGACCCGAATCGTTTGACTTAAACAACAATCAATCTAATTATTTTATTTGTTTATGTATATAGATATGGTTGGAAGCACACTCGCGAAAATACTCGACAAACATTGCCTAGAGGGGCACAATTTCCCATCATGGTATCGTAATGTCAAGATTCTCCTAACCTAGGAGAAGATTGTTTACGTACTAGACAAAGCTCCACCTCACATACCTCTTGGCCCTGACGCCACTGAGGATGAACGTGCTAAGTATGACAAGCACGTTGAGGATGATACACAAGCCAAGTGCTATCTGTTGGCTTCCATGAATGAGGAGCTACAGAGACAGCACGAGGGCATGGACAGTGCATCTTCCATAATACTCCATCTTACGGAGTTATATGGTGAAGGGACGCGCAACCGTCGCTTTAGCACTGTCTGTGAACTTGTGAAGACCAAAATGGTCAAGGGGGCTCTAGTGCATCAACATGTACTGAAGATGATAGGATTCATTGAACAATTGGAGAACCTTGGTACTCCACTTGACGGGGAATTGGCCCAGGACTTCATATTGGCTTCTTTTTCTGATTCATTCTCGCAGTTCGTAATGAACTACAACATGAATAAGATGGATAGTACTCTCTCCGAGTTACTAAATATGTTAGTGACTGCCGAGAAGACTATGAAGAAAGAGAACGTTGTAGGGACTGCTGCAGTAGCCTACAATAAGCCATCCTCTTCCAAGGCCAAGCCGCAAGGCAAAGGCAAAGGGAAGGAGAAGAAGTCCCCCACTCCTAAGCCGAAAGGAGGAGTGAGGAAAAAGAAGGCAAAGGAGCCCAAAGGGACTTGCCACCACTGTGGAAATGAGGGGCATTGGAGGAGGAATTGCAGGTTATACCTTGCAAGTCTTAAGGACAAGCCACAAGGTATGGTTTATGTTCTTATCTTCAATTCTAAATGTTAGATCTTCTAAATATTTATATTTGATATAAAGAGCTAATCACTTGTATAATTGTATATAGGTGGAGAAGCCAAGTAGAAGAGGAACAAGCAAGGAAAAGTGTGGAGAAGAGTTCGGCCACCATGTTTTTTGCTTACTACTTAGGAAGTTTGTTAGGCATTTAAAGATTGTCTTTAAACTTTCTTATTTTGTTAAGAACTAATTATATGGCTTCATTTGATGGAAGGCCACTATTAGTGCCTAAATGTATAAAGGCATTTATATTAGTCTCTAAATGTATAGAGCTAATACCTTTTGTATTAAACATTATGAATGTTTGAACTATCATATTAATGTAATGTGATGTATGCCTTTTTAATATACTATTTCCTTAAAGTAGTGTTATGAATTGAAAATTGTCTTGTTGTATCCTAGATGAGATACAAGAGTTATATCACTTAATTGTAATGTGATAAACCAAACTTTAGATTTATCAATTATGGATAGATCTCACATGTAGGACATAAAAGGATACAATGAATCTTTAGATTTGGTTCCATTTGTCTACTTATGAGTTCTATATGAATTGACAAAAGTCTAGAGATTCCTTTCTTGAAGAAAAGGAAGATCACATTATAATGATATAAATAATAAGAAAATTGTTTCTTATATAGTTATCACATGAAACACAATGATCAAGATCACTTTTGATTCAATTAGTAGTTTTGAACAATTAATTGGGCATTCTTAAAATTGTTTTAAAATGTCAATTGTGTTAGTGACTAAACCAAGAAAGAAGTGTCTAAATCTATAAAAGGTTTAAAGACTTTAGTCACTTAAATAACAAGACATTAAACTTAGTGAAGATTGAAACAAATAAGCTTGAAATGTTTCAAAGCTACTACACAATGTCTTCTACCAATATAATCCACTTTTATACATTTTGAATGTATGAAATAATTTCTCATTAAAGTCATGAGAAATAGTGGGAGGTATGAAAATGGATATAAACTTGAATGTGATTGGTTTATAGTTGTCTAAAGAATAATAGTACTTGACTATTATTAAGAGTTTGTAATTTTAAGTGTTAAAAGGACTCAAGCTCTTTAAAATGTTAAAATTCTATGTTGTGTAACATTTAAAGAATAGTCTTTGAATGTTGGTTTCGTCAACCTAGCATAAAATGGTTATATGTTGGGAGTTGTCCATCATTCTCTTTTATGAGAACATGCTAATAACAAAGCTTATGGACAAGTTGATGAAACAAAAGGGAATAAGTTTCAAAAATGAGTCACAACATATGGTTTAACAACAAGACAATCCAAATTCAACATTTCTTGTAACGATATTGCTCTATGTAGTTTTGATAGAGAATTATATCAACCACCTAGAAGGAATGGTTGAGAATCTATATCCTTAGTAGGAGCCAAGCTTCCACTAAAGACTTAGATAATTCTTATATGACTACATTAAAGGTCTTAGTATGACTAAAACTTGTAGTATGGTGTATGACATCGTATAATTAAATGAATAGACTTGATAAAACAAGTCACATATTCAAAAGGAATTACTTTAGAAGGAATTCTTTTGTATGTGATTCGTTTAAATAACTTGTGTTAGCTAGGGTTGTTGATGGTCTCAAAATTGTTGAGAACATCATCAATAAGCTAATGGATCTCAATGGATCCAAGACAAGTTAGTGGGAGCAACACGCATTCAAATCAAGAAAATATAAGTGTTATTTTTGAATGAATGCTAAGTTACAACAAGGCCAGTGGGATTGATGTCATAATTTGAGCAACAAGATGTGAATAAAGTCTATTTGATAGACTTGATGAAACATAGATGTTACTCGAAAAATGACAAAACATGACACGGTCAATTTTGAAGTAAAAACTTGAAATTAGACTTACTGATATAGCAAGGCTATCTCAATAATGTTATATGGGAATTAAATCTCAAATGTTGAAGATTTAAGAAAGCATTTTCCTATGTGATAAGAAATCACTTTCATAACCCTTATAATGAATGTGTCATAAAATCACAAAAGGGACACATGTGTTGACTTGTGAAGTAGATATCCAAAGGTGAAGGAACCACTGAGTTTATCACTTTAAGATATTACTATATCCCAGGATCAGAACCGAAGCAACTGATAGAGTATTATTGCCTTTTAAGAAAGAAACATCAGAGTGGGACTATGGAAGCGTGCATTCACTTAGGTTGTTAACCAAAGTGAAAAATAAGCCATTTTAACAAATGGAACTTCATATTGGATGAAGTACTAATCATATGAATGAATTGTTAGTATTGTACTACAATGGTCTCAAGCTTGGAGCAAAGTTTGTATAAAGTATACAAACGAAATATATGTAGATATATAGTTTTAGAAACTGCTTCAAAAGGTGTTTTGAATGAAAGGGGTTCTTTTAGAACCCATGATTGCATCCAAACCATAAGGTCGTTAGTAGAGTACTACGACGTAATGGGGAGATAGCTCAAGCCATGGAATCAAGGTCTCATCAAAGTATTCGAACACATTAAAGAGACATAATCAAATGTTTTGGAAACATTAGATAAGTAAATCCCTTTTGAATAATAAAAGGGATTAATACATAACCAAGTTAACCTACGAGCATAAACTCTCTCAACAAGATGTATAAGATACACTAGTGATTGACTTTAGTGCAAGTGGGAGATTGTTGGAAATATGCCCTGAAAGTCAATCTTTGGAAGAAATCTTTCAGGACAAATGAATTGATGTATGGATGAATCTTATACATCAAATGGCAAAGACACGAATTAGGACTATCTCAATAAACGATATATGTCCTAAATAGTGTATCCATGGACAATGGATCGATTGAAGAAGTAATCTAATGATGTTAGACTACAGAGACCTTCTTCACATAACCATTATGTCCAAAAGGTTCCTGGTCGTTGGATTGTCGGAGGGATACTGACAATGCTTAGACCGGTACATACTGTGTCCGCTTCAATTGGAAGGATGGAAAGTCTCAACCCATTCGTGTTGTGACACTAAGACAAGTATGTAGGTGCTCATTAAGGGAATGAGTTCACTGAACACAATCGAACGGGAGTACTTGCATGGAGGTCTACTCACATGTCAAGCAAGTAACTCTATTGGTTGGAAAGATGTAAATAATCCTTAGACCTGAGGCATCGTCGTTGTCTTGTGGTTAAGTACTTAATCTTTGATTATGTCAAAGTCTCCCCATTCGAGGGTGTCCACGGCATAATTGGGGTTAAGCCACTTAGTCATGAAGGCAAGTGTATGCGCAACAAGGAATCTCTAATCCTCGATAAGAGAGGAAGAATACTCTAAGATATGATTCGGGAATCTTCGGCCGAAGTATTGAGCGTAATAAAGGAAAGCGTTCCTATACGACTCAATTGAATCATATAAGAAGGAATAATCACATTAGGGGTTTGACATGATATATCCATACCCTAATGATGTGATTGAGAGTATTGTATTAGAGAAAGATTGAATTACATTGTAATTCCAACTGACTAGGTTCTTCGAATAAACTTCTACATTAGCTTGGGTAGCTATGACATATGGTTAGATGTCACTCATAGCTTGTGAGTTCTTCTAGATGATTAAATGTAGTCGTCAAAGAAGAAAGGTGAATTAAAATGAAGTTTTAATTCACTAAGTGATTGAATTAAATATAAGCAATTGGATTGATGCCAATCACCTCACTGCCTTGCTAATTAGAACCTAAAAGATTGTTCACCACAACACTATTGTAGTGAGTAACTAATGGATGATGGAAACAATTAATTGGATTAATTATGTGTTGTGATTAATTTAGAAAAGTCTAAAGAAATCATAAAAGCGATAAAGATCGTTTTGGGCTTAAAGAAACGTTCGGGTTTAATTAGGCCCATTGGGCCTAAACCCATTGGGCTTTTATTCAAGCATTGGATGACTTGAAATAACAAAAGCCCAAAGCCCAAAAACAACACAAAGGGGCCGGCCACTTTAGGTGAGGAAAGGTGAGATATTTAGTCAAGTTGTTGACTAGGTTTCTTTTGTCTATATAAGCAACTTTATAAGATATTGTTCATTAGGGTTTTTTGTGAGTTTTGAACAACAAAAGAGGCAAAAGAAAATAGCCATCTTGAACCACAAAGGCCGGCCACCAAAGGGGGTTTTTACTAACATCTCTTACACCCTTTTGGTTATTCCTTCATCCTTCTCACTACACTAGTGGGTGAGGATCTTTAGAGGTTTCCTACTTTGGGAACTTGAAGAGAACCTAGGAGCACTCATTATAACAAAGTGGAGGAGGCAAGGAGGGAAGCTAGGCTCAAGGATTTCAAGGAGCAAAGGGCTTGGAGGTGGTCCATCCTTGGTCTCAAGTCTAGATCAAGAGGTATAAGACTAACCTTCACTTTGTTCTTGATTCTAAAATTTGTTTTGATGCATTATATATAAACCTATGAACCTTGAAGGGGATTTGCATGACTATAGCTTTGATAATATGTTATAAATGCTTCCGCTGCTTTCGTATATTAAATTTTGATTTGTATATGCATGATAGTCATTATGAAATCCCATGCTAGAATCTCATAATTTCCCTTCATTATTCGGGCCCATTGGGCCTAAACGAATTGGGTCCTTTTATTCAAGCGTAGAATGACTAGAGATGATGAAAGCCCAAAGTCCAAACCCACACTAAGGGGCCGGCCAATACAAGTGAAAGGAGAGAGAGGGAGTCATGTGGTTGACTCACTTCTTTGACATTTATAAAGGAAGTTTAGTGAAAAAGTTTCATTAAGGTTTTTGTGAGTTCTTTTTCACAAAAGAGAAAACAAGTCTCTCTCTCTCTACACACAAATAGCTGGCCACCAAAGGGATTTTTAGCTAATCATCTTCTCTCCCTTTTGTTATTCCATTATCCATCTCACTACATTAGTGGGTGTGGATCTTTAGAGGTCTTCTACTTTGGAGACTAAAGGAGAAAGGAGCTCTAAATCTTTCAAGGTGGAGGAAGCTAGGAGGGAGGCTAGACTCAAGGAGTTCCAAGAACAAAGAGCTTGGAGGTGGTCCATCCTTGGTCTCAAGTCTAGATCATGAGGTATAAAACTATACCTTCACTTTGTTCTTAAATATTTTCTTAGATGCATCATATATGAACCTATGCTTCTTGAAGGGGATTTAAATGACTATAGCTTTGATATTATGTGATAACATGCTTCCGTTGCAAATGTATATAAATTTTGAATTGCATATGCATGCTAGTCATGAGAAATCCCACATAAATCTCATTATTTCCCTTCACGTTGTACATTTGATACACATCTTTGCAAGCACATTTGTAGCTGGTATATGTGATATTGTCACTTTTTACTAGATCAAAGGAAGTGCCTAGTTATACTCTGACGATCTAGATTGGGATCGAAATGAGAAATAGTGATGACGTCCACGATAATTCGCATCATTCTTTAGGAACCTTGACGTTCTTATCTTCCCCCTAACAACAAGAAGACTGTCTCATAAAAGTGAGAATCCACAAAACGAGCGGTAAAGACATCGCTTGTCAAAGGTTCTAAGTAACAAATATTAGAAGGAGAATCATAACTAATATAGATTTCCATCCTTCCATAAAGACCTTTTTTTTTCTTTTGTATGTAAAGGCACACAAAATGGCACATAGATCGCACAACCAAAGATGCGTAGAACGATATTTTGGGTTCATATCTGGTAACCAACTGACATGCACTTTATAAGGTTGGGTCGTGACGGGCCTCGGGTGGAGCAAAATGGTTGCTTGCAATATTGTATGGCCCCAAACAGAGATTGAGAACTTGGTATGTATGACCAATCGATCACGCAATCATTTAAAGGCGTTTAATGAATGCTTATGCTGGGTCGTTCTGGGTATGAACATGGGGTACTGGATGTTCCACTTCAAAACCTAATCGACATGCAATATCCATCGAAAGTTTTCGATGTAAATAATCCAACTTATCCAATCAAATAGATTTGATCAGATAATCAGGGTGCTGAGCCCTGAGCTTGTTAATCTAAGCCACCAGTGTGGAGAATCTAGCTTGTTGACAACAGCCACACGTGTGACCAACATGTAGAAGCATCAACCAATACCATAAAGTATATAAATAGTCCGCAGGGTGGTTGAATCAGTCCACAAATGTCCGTTTTGAATCCTTTGTACAAAAGATGGAGGGTGCTAAGGCATGATACGCTTCCAGGTATGATGTCTTTACTTCTGGTAAAAGAATCCCTAAAATCGCACATCACAGATCATCCTAGATATCCCAAATGTACATCCATAGCGAAAATTCCTTTGGAATCACAGGTTTCTAACCGGCCACATAGTGGGCTTGAATGGGTGTAATCCACTCGTTAAGCATTCCATCTTCTCTATAATATGCTTCTAGCTATATTCGTAGGAAGTACAATATGGTAATATACTAAGGAATTTTATTCCATTTTTTACATTGGTTTCAATATGGTAATAATGCTATCGAATATCCTTAAAGCTCAAAGAGGCGTTCTTTCGGAACGAGTGATTATAAGGCTCACTTTATGGTAAAATTAGTACCATTGGACAATATAGGGCAGTGCCATGCCCCACAATCAAATTGGATATGCTTTAAGGGTTGTCATGGGATGACTAGGTATGAAGTTAGCATAGAACCAGACTGCTAACTTCCCCACAAAACATACCTAAGCATGAGTTAATTGTATTAGTCACATGTGGTAATTTTCGTTAATTAACTCTTATTTGAGAATAACAGTGACATCCAAACACCAATCTTAAATCCAAGAACAAAATAAATTATTCATAAAGTAAACTGAATGTACAAAAGGATTCGGCCAATAGGCCTTACATGTCAAATTTTGCTCTTCCAAATGTGTTAGGTGGAGAAACATTAGTCTCACTGATTGACTACTGGAATGGTACTCTTCAACAACATTGGTAGAGGCACATACAAGTGCATAACCAATGATCTATTTCATCAAAACAGAATTAGATTATGTAGGGTTGAGGTTCGGGAGTACTATATCTTATTCTTGAAGTTTTAGGTACAATGGATCATGCTTCGGGCATGATACCACCTCTTGGCAGGCCTGATTTTACCATTTGTTGTAAAACAAACTTGAAATAAGATTGTGAGAGAGAGACAGACCCATACTCGGGTTTGATAGGCTCCAGCTGAAATTGGAGGGGTTTGTTTGGTAAGGCCCTGTGGAAGTAGAGCAATACCGTTCGGTGCACCTTTGCCGAAGCAAAGCATACATGTCAGTGTATCCCTGCCGAAGCAGGGCACCACCATTTGATAGACTCTAGCCAAAACTAGGTCTATACTGTTCAGTAGCTCCTAACCGAATTGTTGGGGTACCACTCTTTCACAAGTGTTGTAGTAATTAGATCTGAGAATTTGGTAAACTTCCGCACTCTATATTGCTACTTCAAGAGTAATTTAGACATAAAAGGACAAGAAAAAATTCTTCCAGTCAAAATTTGATCACATGTAAACTTCAAAGTTGTACGTAAAGGTTTCAATCATGTTTTGCTTCAGGCAAGAATTTATCTTTGCATGATGTGAAATGGTCCATAGCGAGTCAAAGAGCCATGAAGTCCTCGGCACCGAGGTACTTCCATTTGATATGCTTCAGGCATAAATCTTCAAATGAAGATCATGGCGGAGACTTATTCAGCTCTTCTACACCATAACTGGCTACAATGATTTCGCAACTAGTTATAGTCGGATGCGAAAATTATCTTAACACACAAATTTAACCCTCTTTTGACAATTGTAGTACAAGTATAAGTAGGGATCGTTCTGGACTGGGGATTAGGAGGGCTTGCTAATAACCTCTAAACTGACTCAAAAACATAAAACTAAACTTAAAACCACTTAACAAGACTCACAAGACTCAAAGCAAACTTAAAATACTCAAAACAGCTTAAAACAACCAAATAAACTTAAACTAGACACTAGGAATGACTTTGGCCGAAAATTGACTTTTACTTGAATCAAAACACTTAAAAACACAAACTAAAACAGATTTGAAACACTTTGAAACAAGAAACTAAAAGGGGGATTTTGATTTGGATGAAGTTGAAACAAACAAACAAGTATGAAAAACTAGACAGATTGTAAAACAAATTTGAGAAATAAGATGATGGATGGGATAGCTAGAGGCTTTTTCTCCACACATGACATGTATGCAAATAATTCGATTTCCAGTTACTACTTCATTGAATTATGAACGACAATGCTCCAAATTAATCGTGACATCACTAGTTAACTCTTAGATTTTCCTTGTTTTATTGGATTGGATGGCATCATTTGACAACCCAAAACATTCTTCAAAAGTTCCCTACATGACATCATAATAGAGATACAATCAAAGATCATTACATTTAATGAAAATCATAAGCATTGACAAAGCACTCGCAACTATGACATCATGTTGCTTATGCTAGGAATTGAACTTAACGCGATCATTTATAAGCGACCTTCACTACATGTGAATATAAGTTTGTAATGATTATGTGAAACTTCCTTATATTCTAGCAACGGATTTATGCATGCCAATTAAGTGTCGACCCTTAATTAACAAATACAAATAAGTTATCAATCAAATAGTTAAGCCAATTGCATTCACGATTCAAGAGTTCATAACTGGAATTTATCAAATTATATTGCAAACATAATCATGGCTTTGAAATCACCCCTAGCCAAGAGGGGTTTAGCCACTCATATTTACAACAAAACGAAAGGAAATGAATTTAAACATTAGAAACAAAAGAAAGAAAACACCTAAACGCTCCAACGATCCAAGTTGGACAGCAAGCACGTCCAAGCACTCTCATTCTGATGCGAAAATTTACTTCACACACAAATTAAACCCTCTTGTATCAATTGTAGTAAAGAATGTAAGTAGGGATCGTTCTGGAAGGGGAATAGGAGGACTTGCTAACAACCTCTAAATTGACTTCAAAACATTAAAAAAAAGTTAAAAACACTAAACTAGATTCAAAGAACTCAAAACAAACTCCAAAGGCTCAAAACAAGCTAAAAACGCTCAAATCTGCCTAAAAACACAAACTTGGCAGATTTGGACTCTAAACACACTTTTGGACGAACACACTTTTGGACGAATTTTGGTTTTAACTTGGTTTGAAACACTTAAAAACACAAACTAAATCAGTTTCTAACTAATATGACGCAACAAGGTAAAGGGGGTTTTGGTTTTGACGAAATTGAAAGCAAAACAAGTAAATTAAAGAACTAATGAAATCTGCACGAATTTGAGTAGATTGAATGGATGGAAGGCTAGCTAGGAGGTTATTCTCCACACATGACACACTTGAAAACAAAATGATTTCCAGTTGCTTTTCAATAAACTACGAATTCTCAACGCCCCAGATTAACTATGAATTATACTAATTAACCCTCAGATTTTCCTAATTTCATTGAATTGGATGATTGCATACAACAACCCAAAGCATTCCCCACAAGTTCCCTACATGAATTGCATAATAGAGATACAAGCAAGAATCATTAAGTTCTATGAAAATCATAAGCATTGACGAAACACTTGTAACTATGAATTGCATGAAACTTATGCCAAGAATTTACTTAACACGGTTGTGACGAGCAACCTTTACTACTTGTCAATATAAGTTCATAACGATTAGGCAAAACTCCCTTATATCCTAGCATCAGATTTATGCATGAAAATTAAGCGTGCACTCTCAACCAACATACATAAATCAATTTTAATTCAAATGGATAAGTAAATTGAATTCACAACTTATGAATCACAACTGAAAGTAATCAAATCATATTGCAAGCATGAACATGGTTTTGAATTCCCCCCTAGCTAAAGGGGGTTTAGTTCCTCATACTCACAAAGCAAAGATAAACAAATTTAGACATTGAAAATAAAAGAATGAAAACACCTAAAAACGCTCCAACAATCCAACTTGAATGGCAAGCACGTCCAAGGCTCCTCCTTCTTCTCTTTGTTGCGGCACAAGTGTCTAGGATGTGTATGGATATATGGAAAGGTTAGGAATGTATTTAGGATTGGTGAATGTCTCAGCCAATGGAAGGAAAATGTATTTGTGTTTGTGAAATGTGGGATTTATGGATGTATGGATAGAATGGATCTCATGGCATGGAAAATGGAAGTGTATGGAGATGTGTTTGAATGTATGGATGAAATGGAATGGAGCTCACGGCAAGGGACTTGTGTTTGTGAATGAAGCTCCTTTTTTTTTTATGGATCAAGATTGTTCTCCATTAAGAATGGGAATGGTGGATGCATTTATATGCTAGGGAGAGGACCACTCCATTTCCTTTGCATGTGCAGTTTGCATGGGTGTGAGCTGTCCATGTTTCCCTCTACATTTGCACACACATGCACTCATCATTTCAGCCACAAATCACTACACTTTCTGCCCATGCCGTGTGTCTTTCTTTCCCTTTGCATGTATTTGTTCCATGTTCTTGTGGCAGAAATGTTAAGTAATGATGAAGGGTAGCTGCTGCACAAGTGTGAAGGATGGTGCTCAAGGCCTCTTTGCATGTGTGTATCTCCACTTCTTCATTCTTCATTTTTTGATTTCCTGCTACCCATGTGCCTTCATTCTATGTTTCCTGCTGCCCATGTTGTGCCTTTCCATGTTGTCTCTCCTTTATTTTTCCAAATTGTCCATGTAGAGTGTGTGTATGCTCTCCAACTTGTGCAGTTTGCATGTGTGTAGTTGTCCATGTTTCTCTTTTGCATGTGTCGTGCCTTCTCTTTCTAGCTATGCATTTCCACTTGCTCCAAAGCCAAATGAGTGCAATCATAACCCCATTTGCTGCTGAGTGTTGATGACAAAGCAAAACACAAAACAAGTGCCTTTACTTTCTCATTTTATTAGCCAAATCTGCTTAGCCCTTTTCCGAACCTTTTAGTGTTACAATGCCCATAACTTCTTCTAGAAAGATGATATTAACAATCTGTAAATTTCTCCAGAAAATAGACATCCGTAGCTTTCCAAGCATATAAGGCTCATTCTCTCATTCATTCTGAGCTGTTCGTAACATGCTTCCAAAGTCAGCTAATCTGCACAGGCAGTTTTGACGAATTTGTTACTTAATATCTCACTTGTACTACTTTTCTTTTCTTTGCTTGATAAATCACACAAAACACAAAAACATAGTAAATAGCTCAAAAATATAAGGAACTAACTAAGAAAAGACAAGTGAATTTTATGTAAAATATATATAAATATGAGCTTATCACCTTCCCTTCCTTTGCTACGGCACAAGGTGTTGGTGAGTGTTTGAAGGTTTGTTTGTATGGAGGAATGGGTGTGAAGATGAATGGATGTGTTTATACGATGGTTGTATTGAAATGAGGATGAATGATCAAACTCAAACTGAACTATATGGCTGCCACAAACACTTCCTTTTGTAGAGGAAGTGCACGGCAATGGAGGGAATTTGGTGGTGTTTGCAATAATTCAAGGTAAAAATGAGGTAATGATGCAAAGCATGGGGGGTAAAATGGAGTAGTGTTGCAGCAATGAGTGCATTGAGTGGTGTTTGAAATGATTCAAAGGTGAAATTGAAGTAATGATGCCAAGCATGGTGGGTAAAATGGAGTGGTGTTGCAGCTAGGGAACATGAATGATTATGTACATGGTAGAGAAAGGAAAGGGATGTGGAATGGTGCAGAAATGAGTCAAAGGTGCAGCAAGACTCATGATGCACGGCGTGGGATTCCAATTGTGATGGATGGTGCATCAATGAGTGCATGTAGTGGAGGTAAAAGTTGTATGAAATCTGATGGGTGAAGGGGACAAGAAATGTGCAGCAATTGAGTGCAATGATTCAATGTTTTGATGCATGAAATCAAAAATAATGAAGGAGGCAAGGGTGGTGCATGGCAATGAAGTGTAATGAGTGTAATGGTGCATGAAATGAGTGTAAGAAATCTGGTGCATGAAGGGGACAAGGGTGATTATGCATGGCATGGGTGGAAAGGTGAGTAAGTGGTGAATCAATGAGTGCAAGGAGGTGAAAGGATATTGTGCACATGGTACACAAAGGAAAGGAAGTGGAATGATGCAACAAATGAGTCAATAGAGGGAACATGGATGATGATGCACGACATAGGAATCCAAAGGGAGTGCAATGGTGGTGCACGGCAATGATGGAAAGGTGAATGGTGGAGTGACACCTCTTTGTGGCTTAGCTTTTTGTCCTTTTTACACTAATTCTTCTTTCTATTTAATACATTCCTAGCCTCAAAAAACTTGATGTGAAAATTATCTTAACACACAAATTTAACCCTCTTTTAAAAATTGTAGTACAAGTATAAGTAGGGATCGTTCTGGACCGGGGATTAGGAGGGCTTGCTAATAACCTCTAAACTGACTCAAAAACATAAAACTAAACTTAAAAACACTTAACAAGACTCACAAGACTCAAAGCAAACTTAAAATACTCAAAACAACTTAAAACAACCAAATAAACTTAAACTAGACACTAGGAATGACTTTGGCCGAAAATTGACTTTTACTTGAATCAAAACACTTAAAAACACAAACTAAAACAGATTTGAAACACTTTGAAACAAGAAACTAAAAGAGGGGTTTTGATTTGGATGAAGTTGAAACAAACAAACTAGTATGAAAAACTAGACAGATTGTAAAACAAATTTGAGAAATAAGATGATGGATGGGATAGCTAGAAGCTTTTTCTCCACACATGACATGTATGCAAATAATTCAATTTCCAGTTACTACTTCATTGAATTATGAACGACAATGCTTTAAATTAACTGTGACATCACTAGTTAACTCTTAGATTTTCCTTGTTTTATTAGATTGGATGACATCATTCGACAACCCAAAACATTCTTCAAAAGTTCCCTACATGACATCATAATAGAGATACAATCAAAGATCATTACATTTAATGAAAATCATAAGCATTGACAAAGCATTGACAAAGCACTTGCAACTATGACATCATGTCGCTTATGCTAGGAATTGAACTTAATGTGATCGTTTATAAGAGAGCTTCGCTACATGTGAATATAAGTTTGTAACGATTATGTGAAACTTCCTTATATTCTAGCAACGGATTTATGCATGCCAATTAAGTGTTGACCCTTAATTAACAAATACAAATAAGTTATCAATCAAATAGTTAAGCCAATTGCATTCACGATTCAAGAGTTCATAAGTGGAATTTATCAAATTATATTGCACACATAATCATGGCTTTGAAATCACCCCTAGCCAAAAGGGGTTTAGCCACTCATATTTACAACAAACGAAAGGAAATGAATTTAAACATTAGAAACAAAAGAAAGAAAACACCTAAATGCTCCAACGATCCAAGTTGGACAGAAAGCACGTCCAAGCACTTTCCTTCCCTTCCTTTGCTACGGCACAAGGTGTTGGTGAGTGTTTGAAGGTTTGTTTGTAATGAGGAATGTGTATGAAGATGAATGGATGTGTATATAAAGGTTGTATTGAAATGGGGATGAATGATCAAACTCAAACTGAACTATATGGCTGCCACACACACTTCCTTTTATAGAGGAAGTGCATAGCAATGGAGGGAATTTGGTGGTGTTTACAATGATTTAAGGGTAAAAATGAAGTAATGATGCAAAGCATGGGGGGTAAAATGGAGTGGTGTTGCAGCAATGAGTGCATTGAGTGGTGTTTGAAATGATTCAAAGGTGAAAATGAAGTAATGATGCAAAGCATGGTGGGTAAAATGGAGTGGTGTTGCAGCTAGGGAATATGAATGATTGTGCACATGGTAGAGGAAGGAAAGAGAGGTGGAATGGTGCAGAAATGAGTCAAATGTGCAGCAAGACTCATGATGCATGTCATGAGATTTTAATTGTGGTGGATGGTGCATCAATGAGTGCATGTAGTGGAGGTAAAAGTTGTATGAAATCTGATGGGTGAAGGGGACAAGAAATGTGCAGCAATCGAGAGGGCCTTCATTCCTTGCATCTAAAATCTATGGATTTCGATGGATGAATAGGTTTCTCCAAGTTCCCAAAATTGAGAACCTCTAAGTCTCTTCACCAAGGAGAGATTGGAGAAGAAATGAGTGACCTTGGAGTAGTGGGATTGCAAGATGCACCCCCCAAGGTGGCCGGCCTCTTTAGAGAGAAATGGAGAGACAAGTTCTCACCAATTTTCTCCAAAACAAACCCTTAATGAATTTTGGCTATAAAGTCATATTTATACCTTTATTCATTTGAGTGGCAAACTTGTAAATAAGTCCAAGTTCACTACCCTAAACAATATGGCCGGCCATTAGGATATTTTGGACTAATTGGGCCTTTGTGAATCATTATTCTTTAAGTTGTCATACAACTTAAGTTAATGGGCTTGACGTTCGAAGCCCATTGGGCCTTAAGGTCCAAAACTATCCCGAGGTCTTTAACGAACTTATTCGTTTGATTAATTAACATATTAATTAATCCTTGCCATAAATAAATGATTAAACCATTTAAGCATTCTTACTCATCTCCATTGTTTCTTCAATCTCCACCTTACACGGTGTGCGATCCATTAGGTTCCTTTTAGTGAGGCAGTGGGCGATTAAAACCATTTTACATCGATTGTGAATTGAAACTTACTTTCAATTCTCCCTTTAGTGATTACACACGTTTAGGGCTTCCACAAACCATGAGTGACACCTTGCAGTATATCATGGTTACCCAAGCTAATCATAAGAGGTAGAGAAAACCTATTCAGTTTGGGATTACAAATGCAATACGGTCTTTCTCTAATACAATACTCTTGACCACATTGTTTGGTTTGATAGTTTATTTATTCATGTCTACTATCCAATGTGATTCGTGTGCTTATATGATTACCTTGAATGTGATTTGGAACGCATTCCTAAATCTCATTCATACTCTGGCCAGAGATTCTAAATCATATCATAGAGTATTCTCCCCCAACGGTTTGAAGGTTAGAGATCCCTTGTTGCGCATTCACTTGCCTCCATGGCTAAGTGGCTTAACCCCAACGATGCCGTGGACACTCCAATGGAATGACGTTTGACATAATCAAAGATCAAGGACTTAACCACAAGACAACTGTGATGCCTCAGGTCAAAGGACTACTTTGCATTATCCCAACCATAAGTTCTCATGTGACATGAGTATGAGAACTCTTCGTTGATCGCGTTCAGTGAACTCATTCTCTACTGAGCACCTACGTACTTGTCTTGATGTCACACACACCAATGACTCGAGACTAGTCACTCTCCCTGAGAGAAGACATAGCACATACCGATCTTGACGGACTGTCAATGCCCAATTGACAATCCTATGATCAGGAACATTTAGGATGTGTCTACAAAAGAATGGTCTCATGAATCTAACTTCATTAGATTGCATTCTCCCAATCACATATTCCTTGGACTTTATCGTTTAAGCATATAACATTTATATAAGACGGCTCAAACAATAATATTTGCCCTTTATATTTAAACTAGATTAGTTTAACATGTGAAATGTCCGTAAAGTATCATCATATGATTGGCTTTAGGGCACATTTCCAACAATCTCCCACTTGCACTAGAGCCAATCAGCTTGATCATCTGTGATGATACCTCTTCTGTAGTCATTTCATAAATGGCTGAATAGTAGGCCTAGACAATGGATATCTATATGTTATCCATAGAAGCAACTTTGAGAATAACGACGTCACCATTATACATGATTCTTAATCATGTGGTTCAGTCTCTCATATGAATTCGGACCTTGATGAGACCTTGATTCCCTGGCTTGAGCTATCGCCCCATTAGTGTCATAGTGTCGATACACTAGATACACTTTCTGGTTGGAACCGAATAGAGAGTTCATGAATGAACTTTCACATCCAAACAACATTGTTCTAAGCTTCTATATGGCAATATATTTTGCATTCATAATGGAACACACTAAAGTCATTACTTTAATGTTTCCATCCAAATATCTCCTTAGTCATAATAAAGAGATATCCGTTTATCTCTTCATTCATAATGAAGAAACATCCAATGATGGATTAGATTCATAATCTAATACATTTACGTTTCCTTTACGTTACTCTAATTCTTCCTCGTTCTTTGAGGAATCTATCCTTTAGTATTTCTTAAATACTTAAGGATTCACTTGACAGTTGCCATGGTTCTGATCCTGGGCTTGCACTGATATCGTCTTGTACCTGTTCTAGGTACAACTCATATCAATGTTTTTCATACAATATGAAATACATAAATCACCTTTATGCGTATGCATAAAGGATTCTATTTACGCATTATTTCTTTGGGAGTCAAAGAGTACGTTCTCTTTAAGAAGAGCAACTTCTTAGTCTCACTAGAGTTGTCCTTCTAATTGAAGTTTATCATCATATGAGAAACTTCCTAGCATCCATTGTCTATTATTAGGGATTGATATAATCCAATTATATCATGAAATATATCATTATAGATTTCCATCCCATGTATTTAGACTATATCTCCCATATACATTCTATCTTCATATAATGTTTAAAGTCATAACTTTAACGAAGAAATATTTTTTGTTTTTTTCATTTCCAAAATTAATATATCATATATACATTCATATATATCACATATATATTTATATATATATATATATACAAATTTAGGAATATGATTAACTCCCACTAATCTTTTGTAAACCTAGTAAACAAAATATTCATTTACATCTTTATGAGAAATCAAACGATTTGACCTTTCTCTCATAAGACGCTTATAGCTCCCACTAGCTTGCTAAGATCCATGATGGATGGATCTCTACAACTTACATGTCTTGTGATTCATAGTTTTAGACATATATTATCAAGACTATCTTAATAATGGTTTCGGAAACCTATATTATGTCCAAACATTGAATCACCATTTAGTTGTAGCTAGCAATCTTCGAATTAATTGAAACTAAGACTACGTCAAAAATGGTTCCTTCAAAGTCAACCATTCTCTTTGATTGTAGTCACCTTAAGCTACCAATTAGCTTATGAAGGTTTCATTATTTCGGGTTAAATGGTACTTTACCATTTCCTTGAGTATATATCATATATACACTCAATGTAGTCATAAGGATTTTCATTCTTATTTCTTTCGAATTAAGAGGTGCAACTCTATGACATAGTTATAAAGTTCAAACCATTCAACTGAGACGGTTTATAAATCCTTATCGACTACCTTGGAGCTTTTGGTATAGGAACTAGGTTGTTTATATTTGTTGATTACTTTCTTGTCTCTCAAAGAACCCATTCTTTGAGTTCTATCTCTCGTTTATTTGCTTTTAGTCAAACCACATTGTATGATTACAATGAACTACCCAACAAAACAACATTTGTTAGTTGGTTTATAGAAGCGATATCCAAAAGTTAATTTAAGGATATCCCACAAGATTATTATCAAACAAATATTGCTTATAAGCTCACAACCCCAAATCTTAACATGCTTAAGATTTGTCTTTCTTTTCAACTACATCTTATGGAGTCATGAAAATCTTGGAAGATCTTCTAATTGACAATCATATTGTCTTAGAAGTATATATCCTATATATGGGTAATAGATAACAACCAACGAACTAAATCTTATTCGAGTTCGTTCTTCTCTTAATGGAGAAATTCATTATCTTATGATGCTATTTTCCTTGATATCTTTCAAGGAAACTCATCTAAAGTGTTACCTTTCCTTGGATCAAATCTAAGGAGGTAAATACTTTAGATGTCTTACTCATCAACTTACATTTCTTGAATTCTTTGAAACCTTTTGCAAAGTATTCGGACTTGTGTTTATTCAAAATAAACTATAGTCCAACCGAGAGTGATCTTCGGTGAATGTCATCCAACATGAGTAGTATTATGTTGTGGACAAGTGCCACTAACATCTAAGTGAATTAATCTCAACAACTTTGTGATTCTTTCTTCTTTCCAAAAGAATAAAGATTCGAACATTTCGCCTCCATACAATTTTAATAAGAAGGTATTGGATCCGGATCTAACGATCCAAAGCATCCATCTATGACCAACTCATAATTTATGTTTTAGAGGTATCACAACTTTAGTTGGGATTAGTCACTACCTTGCAACCTTTTGGGTTTTAAGCATCATTTTATTCTAAACAGTTAACACCACCATATTATCTCTACTATAGAGACAATCAATTAGATTACTATAATCCAATCATTGATTAATAAAGAACAATGTTTTGTCAAACAAAACATTCATCCATCTCTACTATAGTGACGGAATTAAATTCCTTAAAATTGGAATGTAAAGACAATCTTTGTTTTTCCAATTTCTTTGGTAGTTTATATGAGGAAGTAAGTACTATCTGCTTTCGCAGAGATCTATATTTTATTCACGTTCCGAATGTGAAGCACCTTTTCTTCTCTCATATATCTTCTACTTCTTATTAGTCACACTTTTACAACGATTGTAAAACATAGTTACTAATACGGAATCAAGCATTCAAGTAGAAGAACCAACTGTTTTGAACTATTCAAGAACAATTTACAACACCTTCGAAAGGTGTGTTCTTGACACTTGCAAGACATTTCTTGCAAATATCCCTTCCAATGTCCATCCTTTCATAAAGAAAGTTTGTTCCCTTGGAGTTAATTTTATCTTCTTCATTTGACTTCTCCTTTGACTACAATAGTCATGGTCCCTAAACTCCCACTATCTCTCTTGAAACTTTATTTCAATTGTGTTATACACATCAAACATTTTGGAGAGCATGTGGTTATTGTTCACTACATAGTTTACAATAAACTTAGTGAACCATTAGGATAGGGACACATAGGTGAAGTCCTTGCCTAGTTTCCGTCTCGTTAAGTGGTTTATCACTTCAACACTCAATGATTCAAAATCATCATAAGTCCATGTTAATGGACTATTTTTGTCAACCAACCATTATGTTCTAAACATAATTTACAAACTTTCAAGAGTTGTACAAGGCAACTCTCATTTCTTCATACAACATATTGTAAGTGAAGAATCATGGCACATTAAGTGTCCATGCCTTTGTGCTTTCTTCTCAAGTTCTTTGTTCATTTAACAAAGAAACAAGCACTAGTGTTTGCATTGGCTAAGGGTTGTTCAAAGCAACTATTATTTCTTCATACAACGATTTGTAAGTGAAGAACTAATAACACTAAAAGTGTCCTTGTCATTATGCTAATCTTCGTAAGTTCATTTGTTCATTTAACAAAGGATTAAGCATTGGTTGTTTGTGTTGTCCTCTTCATGATAGACTTATCTAACATGTTCTTTCAATGATTGTGAGGATGAGACTACTTAGGTACATTTACAAGCCATTAAAGACAATCTATGGTTTTGTAGTACTAAGTCCGGAAACTAAACTTTCGGCTTTTATTTGTCAAGTGTGGGAAAGCGTTTGCAAATATATTGGTAAATAAATACATAACGAAAATAAATTGATTGATTTTAAGCCATTTGATTCGGGTCTTTAAATCAAAATAGCACCACCCACTATTTTTGGCAAATTCCATATCCCTCATTGGAATTCGAGAGTTTTGGATGAAACTCTTAGTAGGGTATGGGAGGCTCACTATTACCAAGCCCACCTCAGAATTATATCATGTTGGCTAGCGTTAATAATAATGAGAGAGTACGCTTACTCATTTGCAACTAATGCAAGTACCCATCTTATTTGGCCTCTAGAGAATGATTGCCTCAGAATTATATCATGTTGGCGTCATTGCACTTAGTTAAGTCATTCCCACCATGCCTAGTTCGTGTAGGGGTTCAAGCATAGCCTCAGAATTATATCATGTTGGCTAAACTCGTTGCCTACCTCACTTCATCATGTATGTATATAGAACTCCTCCTGAGTGTAAGCATGCACTTTGTACTCCCCCATTATAGGGTGAAGCCGGTGTACGAGTCACAAACGATTGGAGCCTACCACGGTGGAAGGCCACGAAAGAGTGTTCAAAGCACTCTCCGCTTATCAACTTAATAATGGTTTGGTTGAGGGTTTTAGGTCTCATCACATATAAATATACATTTTAATCTCTATTAAAACAATTTTGGTCCTATTACAACTATTGGTCCATATGATTGTTTTTAGTTGTATATAATACTCCCACTATGCTTATAAAACGGTTTTTAAAGCAAGAGTATATGATACTACTAACATAAACTTTGCATTCATTTGATGGACTATATAGTTGCCTTAGGGCCTTAGGATGACTATGAACCTTTGTTTAGATTCAACACGAGCCTTGTGTTGAATCTCGGTCTAGGAATGGTGATTGATTTTAGTTACGCATTTAATCACATTAAGGCGTGTTGTCTTAGGGGCGTTGGACCCAACTACTTCATTTTCATGCATATCATATAAAGCAAGAAAGAAGTACTTCAAAGTAAAGGTGAGCTTATGCTCATTACAACATTTGCATAAAACAAATTACCTTAAAGTAAAGAAGGGCTTATGCCCTTTTACAACATTTGATCAAATCAAATTACAACCAAAATCTAATCTACACATTCCCAAGGTTCAAACAAATTTGAAACGGCTTTTCACATAGCTCAATTATATTAGGCTTAGGTTCATAATCACCCTTTAATTAATTAACACTTTAACTAATTAAATTGAATGCAACATTTTCATTTGGTTTTTGTATCCATAAAATTGATTTAAATGGAGCTAAACAAAATGAAAATCCAATTCTCATTTAAAGAGACAAAACAATTTTGTTCTCTACCTAATTTGGGCCAATATGCAATAACCACAACTTTTGGGCTATCTTGCAATTAACCTCAACTTTTGGGCTATATTGCAAAACTTTTGGGGTCACTTTGTAAAGACACAAAAGTCCACTACTTCATGTAATTACACTAGAACCCAAAATTTAATCAATGCAAAAACTTCATTAAAGGAGCAAAACAATTTGTCCTTTAGCGTTTTTGGACCTAAACGTAAAAACGTATACTTTTGGGCCAAAGTGCAAATACACAAAAGTATCAAAACTTTATGTAATTGCATAAAAGGCCCCAAAAGTACCCCCACTAGGGGGTGGCCGGTTTTGGAAGAAGATAGAGTGATGTGTGTGTTGATTTGTGAGTTTTAGACATAAAGCAACAAGTGGTGTAAGTGGTGTGTGTGAAAGGAAATTAATCCTTACACACCCATCACCTTTTCCATCACCATTCAAATAAATATCTAATGCAATAAATCATTTGAAAAACATAAAACATAAACTTTATGAAATAAATCAAAACTTTGAATCAAAACACAAACCTTTTTGTTCTTGGCAAAAATGTCAAGAACAATGAAGAACATTCATGAAAAACCCAAATTTTTTCCATGAACTTTTTTCACCCAAAAACATTCCAAAACCATTCAAACTTAAGGGAAATAACATCTAACCAAACTAGGGTACATAGGGGTTCCAAAAGTCACTTGAAAACACTTTTAACAAGTCAAACAAGAACCCAAAAATCCACCCTATGTATTTGGCCGAAAATCCCCAAAGTCATGGCACCAAATTTTAGCTCCAATATTCATGCTCATATGAACTACATCTACAACATTTGAGTTGGCAAACTTTCAAACAAAATTTACATTCAAAGAAGCAAGAATAAAGCTTGTAACAATTACAACTTTTAAATCACAAACTATGAACTACAAAACCCAAAAGGATTCACCAACTACTAGACCTAGGCTCTGATACCACTTGAAGGATTATTTTGTAAAAACAAGTTCATTTAAGCAACATCAATAAGCATGCAATTAACAATTAAAGGCGGAATCATGCTTGCATGCACTTAAAAACAAAACTTTAACCATGAAATTCAAAGCCTAGTAGATTGGTGAACCAAAACTCAACTCAAAACAAAGTGAGTTGAAATTTATACCTTTGTAGATTCCTCTTTGCATAAGCAAAGGCTAATCACCCAAAGAGAGGGCCTTCATTCCTTGCATCTAAAATCTATGGATTTGGATGGATGAATAGGTTTCTCCAAGTTCCCAAAATTGAGAACCTCTAAGTCTCTTCACCAAGGAGAGATTGGAGAAGAAATGAGTGACCTTGGAGTAGTGGGATTGCAAGATGCACCCCCCAAGGTGGCCGGCCTCTTTAGAGAGAAATGGAGAGACAAGTTCTCACCAATTTTCTCCAAAACAAACCCTTAATGAATTTTGGCTATAAAGTCATATTTATACCTTTATTCATTTGAGTGGCAAACTTGTAAATAAGTCCAAGTTCACTACCCTAAACAATATGGCCGGCCATTAGGATATTTTGGACTAATTGGGCCTTTGTGAATCATTATTCTTTAAGTTGTCATACAACTTAAGTTAATGGGCTTGACGTTCGAAGCCCATTGGGCCTTAAGGTCCAAAACTATCCCGAGGTCTTTAACGAACTTATTCGGTTGATTAATTAACATATTAATTAATCCTTGCCATAAATAAATGATTAAACCATTTAATCATTCTTACTCATCTCCATTGTTTCTTCAATCTCCACCTTACACGGTGTGCGATCCATTAGGTTCCTTTTAGCGAGGCAGTGGGCGATTAAAACCATTTTACATCGATTGTGAATTGAAACTTACTTTCAATTCTCCCTTTAGTGATTACACACGTTTAGGGCTTCCACAAACCATGAGTGATACCTTGCAGCATATCATGGTTACCCAAGCTAATCATAAGAGGTAGAGAAAACCTATTCAGTTTGGGATTACAAATGCAATACGGTCTTTCTCTAATACAATACTCTTGACCACATTGTTTGGTTTGATAGTTTATTTATTCATGTCTACTATCCAATGTGATTCGTGTGCTTATATGATTACCTTGAATGTGATTTGGAACGCATTCCTAAATCTCATTCATACTCTGGCCAGAGATTCTAAATCATATCATAGAGTATTCTCCCCCAACGGTTTGAAGGTTAGAGATCCCTTGTTGCGCATTCACTTGCCTCCATGGCTAAGTGGCTTAACCCCAACGATGCCGTGGACACTCCAATGGAATGACGTTTGACATAATCAAAGATCAAGGACTTAACCACAAGACAACTGTGATGCCTCAGGTCAAAGGACTACTTTGCATTATCCCAACCATGAGTTCTCATGTGACATGAGTATGAGAACTCTTCGTTGATCGCGTTCAGTGAACTCATTCTCTACTGAGCACCTACGTACTTGTCTTGATGTCACACACACCAATGACTCGAGACTAGTCACTCTCCCTGAGAGAAGACATAGCACGTACCGATCTTGACGGACTGTCAATGCCCAATTGACAATCCTATGATCAGGAACATTTAGGATGTGTCTACGAAAGAATGGTCTCATGAATATAACTTCATTAGATTGCATTCTCCCAATCACATATTCCTTGGACTTTATCGTTTAAGCATATAACATTTATATGAGACGGCTCAAACAATAATATTTGCCCTTTATATTTAAACTAGATTAGTTTAACATGTGAAATGTCCGTAAAGTATCATCATATGATTGGCTTTAGGGCACATTTCCAACAACACCCCTTTGTGGTTGAGCTCCTTTTGTCATTTTCACACTAATTCTTCTTTCTCTTTAACACATTCCTAGCCTCTTTAGTCTTTAATTTCGTCCATCCACCTTGCTCCATGCATGTGCTATCCATTCCAAGCCCAAAAATGCTCCAAAATGCACCAAAATGCATCTTATTGCTTTATAAGGCCTATGGACCTACAAACACACGAAAATAGCTTAAAATACATAATTAACTAAGAAATAACAACATAAATGCATGAGAA
This sequence comes from Malus domestica, assembly GCF_042453785.1. Classification (NCBI taxonomy): domain Eukaryota; kingdom Viridiplantae; phylum Streptophyta; class Magnoliopsida; order Rosales; family Rosaceae; genus Malus; species Malus domestica. The sequence goes on along the minus strand of NC_091661.1, from coordinate 4,237,042 downwards.
CAAGCTAACTCAGTTGCATAAATATGCTCCTATCATAGTCAAGTGGGGTGTCACGTCTTGTATCCACATAAACTAGTTTCTTAATCGAAACTTCCAAATTAATGAAATTGAACTTGTTACGGTTCGACAATACGCTGAATGACAAAAATAAGAATGTGATTTGCGTTTTAGGAAATAAAATTTCCATAAACATCAAAGTTAGAACATTCAGGTTCTAAGACATGGTTTGGTTTAAACGGATTTAAGCATCGAGAACTTCAGGTCTCAACATGATTGTTCCTTGTTACGAAACTTCAGGTTTCTATGGCACTTTTTCGAAATTTCGGGTTCAAAAGTTTGAACTTCAGGTTCACAATACCTGCAAACAAACGCAATATATACAAGGCATAATATATAAAGCAAAAAAAAGCAAATATATTAATAGTGGGTAACTTCGAGACCCTTTGTGTGAAAGTTTTAGGGAAACGGCCCTAAAAAAAATATGGAGTTGTAGGTCCAAAAACTATTATTTTAATTGGCTTGGCTGCAAGCCAGCGAGAAAAAATATTGGGTTAATAAAACCCAGAACCAAATATGGGCTAAGAAAAAAAAAGGTGAAAAATCCCATTAAATGGGGTAGTTTTTCATGGGCTAAAGTAAATAGGCCCAAAAGAAAACATTTTTTTTTTTTCACACGAATTGGACTGCAAGTCCAATTTGAAAAAAAATAGGCTAAAAGCCTAAAAAAAAAAATTGGACAATGAGCCCAAGCTTAGAATGGGCTACTAGGCAGGCTGCAAATGTAACATGTCAAAGGTTTCGTCGGCCGAGAGCAATGAAGGCCTAAGGCCACCAAGGCGTGAGATTCGAACCCATCTACGATGGGTGAAAGGTTTCGTCGAGAAACAATGTAGGCCAACAGTGTCATAGGGGATGGGGGTGAGCATGGATCACGAATGGCAAAAGGTGTCTAAGAAATTCGAGCATACTCACAGGGGATGGGGGTGAGCATGGATCTAGAATGGGTGAAAGGTTTCGTGGGGAATCGAGGATGACTTCCTAAATCTCATTCATACTCTAGCCAGAGATTCTTAATCATATCATAGAGTATTCTCCCTCAAATGGTTTAAAGGTCAGAGATCCCTTATTGTGCATTCACTTGCCTCCATGGCTAAGTGACTTAACCCCAACTATGCCATGGACGCCCTTTGACGAAGTGACTTTGACATGGTCAAAGATCAAGGACCTAACCATAAGACAACTATGATGCCTCAAGTCAAAGGACTACTTCATGGGTTCGTATATGACATGAGTATGAGAACTCCTTGTTGATCGCATTTAGTGTACTCATTCTCTATTGAGCACCTACATGCTTGTCTTGGTGTCAGTCACACCAATGATTCGAGACCAGTCACTCTCCCTAAGAGAAGACATAGCACGTACTAATCTTAACGGATCATAGAAGCATATTTATGCGACTTAGTTAGCTTGTTCTTGTGCATTTAGATAGTTATTTCTTAGTTAAATTAATATTTCAAGCCATTTTCGTGCGTTTGTAGGTCCAAAGGGTTAAAGAGGCAAAAAATTGCATTTTGGAGCTTTTTGGAGCAGTTTTGGGCTTAGAATGGATAGCACATGCTTGGAGCAAGGTGGATGGACGAAATTGAAGATCAAAGGAGGCTAGGAATGAATAATGAGATGAAAGAAATGAAGAAATGAAAATGAAGAGCAAAGAGTTCAGAATTGGAAGCCAAAGTGTCTAAAGTTGGAAGTTTCTATTCTTGGAAGTTCCCATTCTTGAAAGTTTCTATTCTTGGTTTGGAAGTTTCCTAATCCTTCCTCACCGATGTTCCAGCCACAAAAGGGTTCCAAAATATGTTAGAACATTTAATTACATGTTTTGGAAGTCCTAAGCTTGCCTTAAAGTCCAAGTCGCACCACCCTAGGTCTTTTCCTTTTCTTGCCTCACAAGGGAACCTCTCCTTGCCTAAATTCTGAACCAAAATCACATTCCCTTTTCAATTTAAAGACAGCCGCACCTTCCTTCCCTTTTCTCTTTTAAATTCTGACCTTCAATACCTTTTGTATATTGTGCCGCATCTTTGTTACCTAATTCTCTTTAATTTCTGATTCTTTCTTACCTATTCAATTGTGGGACAATTTAGTTAAGTATTTAAAACCCCTTTTCTGAACACATGGATTCATAATCCCTGAACCCTAAACACATCTCATACAATCCATCCACCTTTGTGCCGCAACAAGAAGAAAGAAGGAAGGACTCTTGGATGTTCAAGCTTGATTGTTGGAGCATTCTAGGTGTAATTCGCTCTATATTTACAATGTTTAATTTCTTTTCCTTTCATTTTGCTGTAAACATGAGTGGCTAAACCCCTCTTGGCTAGTGGTGATTTCAAAGCCATGATTATGTGTACAATATGAGTTGATAAATTCCAGTTATGAATTCTTGAATCGTGAATGTAATTAGCTTAACTGTTTGATTGATAACTTATTTGTGTTTGTTGATTGAGGGTCGACACTTAATTAGCATGCATAAATCTGATGCTAGAGTATAAGGGAATTTCACATAATCGTTACAAACTTATATTCATATGTAGTGAAGGTCGCTAGTCACGATCGTGTTAAGTTTAATTCCTAGCATGAGTGACATGATGTCATAGTTGCAAGTGCTTTGTCAATGCTTATGATTTTCATTGAATGTAATGATCTTTGATTGTATCTCTATTATGATGTCATGTAGGGAACTATTGAAGAATGCTTTGGGTTGTCGAATGATTTCATCCAATCCAATAATACAAGGAAAATCTGAGGGTTAACTAGTGATGGCACGATTAATTTGGGGAATTGTCGTTCATAATTCAATGAAGGAGTAACTGGAAATTAATTTGTTTGCATACATGTCATGTGTGGAGAAAGAACCTCTAGCTACTTGTTTTTAGTTACTTGTTTTTATTTTAAATTCATCTAATTCAACCAAATTCGTCCAAAATCTGTCTTAAGTTTTAGTTACTTGTTTTTATTTTAAATTCATCCAAAACAAACCCCCCCCCCCTCTTTACTTTCTTGTTTCAAAGTGTTTAAAATCTTTTTTTTTTTTTTGTGTTTTTGAGTGTTTTGAGTCAAGCCAAAACCCTAAATTCGTCCAAAGTTGTGTTTAGCGTCAGAAACTGTCTAGTTGGTGTTTTTAGGCAGTTTTGAGTATTTTTAAGTTGTTTTGAGTCTTGTGAACCTGTTTTGAGTCCTTTGAGTCTATTCAAATGTTTTTAACTTTGTTTTTATGTTTTTGAGTCAGTTTAGGGGTTTTAGCAAGCCCTCATAATCCTCGGTTTAGAACGATCCCTACTTGCATTTATACTACAATTTGACAACAAGATGGTTTAATTTGAGTGCTTATATATTTTCACATCAACAGACTGTCAATGCTCAATGGCAATCCTATGATCAGGAACATTTAGGATATGTATACAAAAGAGAATGGTCTCATGAATCTAACTTCTTTAGATCACATTCTCCCAATTACATATTCCTTGGACTTATCGTTTAAGCATATAACATTTATATGAGACGACGTTAAACAACAATCTTTGCCCTTTATATTAAACTAGATAGGTTTAACATGTGAAATGTCCGTAAAGTATCATCATATGATTGGCTTTAGGGCACATTTTCAACAATCTCCCATTTGCACTAGAGCCAATCAGCTTGGTCATCAATGATGATACCTCTTCTGAATTCATTTCAAAAAATGGCTGAGTATTATGCCTAGACAATGGATATATATATATATGTTATCCATAAAAGCAACCTGGAGAATAACGACGTCCATTATACATGATTCCCAATCAGGTTGTTCAATCTCTCATTTGAGTTCGGATCTTGATGAGACCTTGATTCCCTGGCTTGAGCTATCGCCCCATTAGTGTCATAGTGTGGGTACACTAGAGACACTTTCTAGTTGGAACCGAATGGAGAGTTCATAAATGAACTTTCCCATCCAAACAACATTGTTGTAAGCTTCTAGATGGCGATATATTTTGCATGATGGAACACACTAAAGTCATTACTTTTAACGTTTCCACCCAAATATATTTTTAGTCATAATGAAGAGATATCCAATTATCTCTTCATTCAAAATGAAGAGACATCCAATGATGGATACGATATTAGATTCATAATCTAATACATTTACACTTCCATTGCGTTACTCTAATTCTTCCTCATTCTTGAGGAATCCATCCTTTAGTATTTATTAAATACTTAAGGACTCGCTTGACAGTTGCCATGGTTTTGATCCTGGGCTTGCAATGATATCGTCTTGTACCTATCTTGGTAGAACTCATATCAATGTTTTTCATACAATATCAAATACGTAAATCACCTTTCTGCGTATGCATAAAGGATTCTATTTACGCTTTATGCTTCTTTGGGAATCAAAGGGGTACATTCCCTTTTAGAAGAGCAACTCCCAGTCTGACTGGAATTGTCCTTTCATTTGAAGTTTATCAATCAAGAAACTTCCTACATCTATCGTCTATCAATAGGGATTAAGATAATCCAATTATATCTTGAAATCTATCATTATAGATTTCCATCCTATGTATCTAGACTATGTCTCCCATATACATTCTATCGTTATAGAATGTTTGAAGTCATAACTTTAACGAAGAAGAATTCCTTTCATTTCCAAAATTAATATATGATATATATGTTCAAATTTAGGAATATGATTAACTCCCACTAATCTTTTGCAAACCTAGTAAACAAAAGATTCATATACATCTTTATGAGAAATCAAACGATTTGATCTTTGCCTCATAAGACCCTTATACTCCCACTAGCTTGCTAAGATTCATGATGGATGGATCTCTACAACTTACACGTCTTATGATTCCTAGTCTTAAAATATATTATCAAGACTATCTTGATAATGGTTTCAGATACCAATATTATGTCCAAACATTGAATCACCGTTTAGTTGTTGCTAGCAATCTTCGAATTAACAGAAACCAAGACTAAGTCAAAGATGGTTTCTTCCAAGTCAACCAATCTCATTGATTGTAGTCACCTTAAGCTACCAATTAGCTATTACTGTTTCACTATTTCAGGTCAAATGGAACTATACCGTTTCCTTGAGTATATGTCATATATACACTCAATTTAGTCATAAGGATTTTCATTTTATTTCTTTCGAATTAAGAGGTGTAACTCTATGACATAGTCATAAAGTTCAAACCATTCAACTAAGACGGTTTATAAATCCTTCTCGACTACCTTGGAGCTAGTGGTGCAAGAACTAGGTTGTTATATTTGTTGATTATCATCTTGTTTCACAAAGAACCCATTCTTTGAGTTCTATCTCTTGTTCATTTGCTCTATCTTAGGCAAATCCTATTGTAGGATTACAATGAACTACACAACAAATAACATTTGTTAGTTGGTTTATAGAAGTGATATCCAAAGGTTAATTTAAGGATATCCCACAAGATAGTTCTCAAACAAATATTGCTTATTAGCACACAATCCCAAATCTTAACACGCTTAAGACTTGTCTTTCTTTCCAACTACATCCTATTGAGTCATGAAAATTTTGGAAGATCTTCTAATTGACAATCATATTGTCTTAGAAGTATATATCCTATATATGGGTATTTGATGCTACTTTCCTTGATATCTTTCAAGGAAACTCTTCTAAAGAGTTATGTTTTCCATGGATCAAATCTAATGTGGTAAATACCTTAGACGTCTTACTCATCAACTTACATTCTTGAATTCTTTGAAACCTTTTGCAAAGTATTCGGACTTGTGTTTATTCAAAATAAACGATAGTCCAACCGAGAGCAATCTTCGGTGAATGTCATACAACATGAGTAGTATTATGTTGTGGACAAGTTCCACTAACATCTAAGTGAATTAACCTCAACAACTTTGTGATTCTTTCTTCTTTTCAAAAGAATAAAGATTCAAACATTTCGCCTCTATACAATTTTAACAAGAAGGCATTGGATCTGGATCTAACGACCCAAAGCATCCATCTATAACCAACTTGTAATTTATGTTTTAGAGGTGTCACAACTCAGTGGGATTAGTCACTACCTTGCAACCTTTTGGGTTTTAAGCATCGTTATATTCTAAACAATTAACACTACCACATCATCTCTACTAAAGAGACAATCAATTAGATTACAATAATCTAATCATTCATTAATAAAGAACAATGTTTTGTCAAACAAAACATTCATCCATCTCTTATAGTGATGGAATTAAGTTCCTTATTCAAATTGGAACGTAAAGACAATCTTTGTTTTTCAAATTTCTTTGGTAGTTCATATGAGGAAGTAAGTACTATCTGCTTTAGCAAAGATCTATTTTATTCACGTTCCGAATGTGAAGTACTTTGTCTTCTCTCATTAATCTTCTACTTCTTATTAGCCACACTTTTACAACAATTGTAAAACATAGTTACTAATACGAAATCAAGCATTCAAGTGGAAGAACCAACTGTTTTGAACTTTTCAAGAACAATTTACAACACCTTCAAAATGTGTGTTCTTGACATTTGCAAGACATTTCTTGCAAATACCCCTTCCAATGTATGTTTCATAAAGGAAGTTTGTTCCCTTGGAGTTATTTCGCCTTTTTCATTTAACTTCTCCTTGGACTACAATAGTCATGATCTCTAAATTCTTACTATCTCTCTTGAAACTTAATTCAATTGTGTTATACACATCAAACGATTTGGAGAGCGTGCGGTTATTGTTCATTATATAGTTTACAATAAACTTTATGAACCATGTGGATAGGGACACAAAGGTGAAGTCCTTGCCTAGTTTCCATCTTTTGAAGTGGTTTAACACTTCAACACTCAATGATTCAAAATCATCATAAGTCCATGTTGATGGACTATTTTTTGTCAATCAACCATGTTCTAAACAGGATTACAAACTTTCAAGAATTGTTCAAGGCAACTCTCATTTCTTCATACAACAATTTGTAAGTGAAGAATCATGGCACATAAAGTGTCCATGCCCTTGTGCTTACTTCTCAAGTTCCCTGTTCATGTAACAAAGAAACAAGCACTAGTGTTTGCGTTAACTAAGAGTTGTTCAAAGCAACTCTTATTTCTTCATACAATAATTTGTAATGGAAGAATTATGACACTAAAAGTGTCCATGTCTTTGTGCTAATCTTCTCAAGTTCCTTTGTTCATGCAATAAAGGAATAAGCACTAGTTGTTTGTGTTGTCCTCTTTATGATAGACTTATCTACGATGTTCTTCCATTGATACATTATCAATAGGAAGATTGTGAGGATGAGGCTACTTAGGTACATATACAATCCATTCAAAACAATCTATGGGATTGTTATACCAAGTCCGGAAACTAAAGCCTTCCACTTTTCTTTGTCAAGTTTTGGATAACGTTTGCAAATATATCGGTAAATAAATACATAACAAATATAAATTGATTGATTTTAAGCTATTTGATCTGGGTCTTTAAATCAAATAGCAACACCCACTATTTTTGGAAAATTCCATATCCCTCATCGGAATTCGAGAGTTTTAGAGGAAACTCTTAGGGGAGGCTCACTATTACCAAGCTCACCTCGCAATGATATGATGTTGGCTAGCATCAATAATAATGAGAGAGTACGCTTACTCATTTACTTCTCATGTAAGTACCCATCTGTTGGAAGTATGCCCACAAAGCCACTCATTTGATGTAATAGCTTTTTGGAATACTTAATGTATTAAACTTTTATATGTTTAATGAAGGGCAAAGCTTATTGTTGATCACTATTTATTGTATCATGTGTTTAAGTAATAAGGGAATCCAAGGGATGTATTTGATCTAAGAGACAAGTGGTCTAAGTGAGTTAGATTATCGAGACCATTCTCTTATGTTCATTCCTAAAACGTTCCTAGCCATAGGATTGCCAATTGGGTATTGACAATCCGCTAAGGTTAGTATGTGTTATGTCGACTCAAGCTTGAGTATGACTAGTCTCAAGTCATTTGGTGTTGGACACTAAGACAAACACATAGGTGCTCGAAAGAGTAATCGAGTACACTGAACAACGATCGAAAGAGAGTTCGAACATTCATGTCATGTAAGAACTCGAAAGTTGCAATATGCAAAGTAGTCCTTTGACCTGAGGCATCATAGATGTCTAATGGTTAGGTCCTTGATCTTTGATCATGTCAACGGCATTCCATCGGAGTGTCCACGGCATTGTTGGGGTCAAGCTATCTAGTCATGTAGGCATATGAATGCACAACAAGGGATCTCTAACCTTCCATGGTGGAAGGAGAATACTCTAAGATATGATTCGTAAGTCTTTGGCCAAAGCAAATGAATATGACTTAGGAAGTTTGTTCCAATTCATATTCAAAGGAATCATATAGAAAAGTATCACATTGGTTAGTAGACATGAAACAAACTATCACTTAAACAATGTGATTAAGAGTATTGTATTAGAGAAGGACCGTATTGCATTGTAGTTGTAACTGGATAGGTTCTCCATTCTCCAACCAATTCTACTTAGCTTGGGTAACCATGACATACTGCTAGGTGTCACTCATGGTTTGTGGAAGCCCTAATGACTAGCAAACACTAATCATAAAGGGAGAATTGAAATGTGGTTTCAATTCACAATCGATCGTTAAGAGTAACAATCGCCCACTACCTCGCTAATTGGAACCTAATGGATCGTACACCGAGTAAGGACGATAGTGAAGAAATTAAATGAAATGGATATGCAATTAAATGGTTTAATTGAAGAATGGTCAAGATTAATTAATTAGTTAATTAATTATACGAAAGGTTCGTATTGGGCTTTTAAGTTGGTTTTGGGTTTCGGGGCCCAAAAGTGTTTTGGTCCATAAGCCCCATTATGTTTAAGTTGTATGACAACTAAAACAAAATGGGCAATAAGCCCAATCACAACATATAGGCCGGCCATGGTGAGAAGATGGTGAAAGTTTGCTTAATTGCAAGTTTGCCACTCACCAAAGAAAAGTGTTATAAAAGCAACTTTATAGCTATTTTCTCATTAGGGTTTTCTTTGAGGCAAAGAGGTGAAACATTTTCTCTCTTTCTCTCTACAAAGAGGCCGGCCACTTAGGGAGATTAATCTAGCAATCTCTTCTTCCCTAAGTCATCCATCTTCACACTTAACCCTTGGTGTGGAGACTTAGAGACACCAAACCTTTGGTGTTTTGGAGATCCTTTCCTTACATCCACAAAGTCCAAAGGAGCACAAAAGGAGAAGGAAATCACAAGCAATATCCAAGGAGCTAGGAGGTGACTTGAAGGCCCTCCACTTGGGTGAATCCCTTGTGTAAACAAGGATGAGCTTCAAGGGTAAAGAAACTCTAAATCTTTACTTCTCTTTAATGTTGTTAAAGAGTCTTTTGGTTCACCATATACTAGGCTTTGAAAGTCATGAGTTTTATGAATTGTTTTTTAATGCATGCCTACTTTAAAGTGTTAATAGTTTGCATATGTATTCAAATGTTCTTACTTGTTCTTAGCTAGGACAAAATTTTTCCTTCACCATCTTATTCGGCTTCTAGAGAATGATGCCTCACAATGATATGATGTTGGCTCCATTGCACTTAGTTAAGTCATTCCCACCATGCAAGTTCAGGTAGAGGTTCAAGAACAACCTCACAATGATATGATGTTGATCATTCTCATTGCCTACCTTCACAACATCATGTATGTGTATAGAACTCATCTTGAGTGTAAGCACGTACTTTGTACTCCCCCATGATAGGGTGAAGTCGGTGTATGAGTCACAAACGATTGGAGACTAACACGGTGGAAGGCCACGAAAGAGTGTTCAAAGCACTCTCACACTTGTCAACTTAATAATGTTTTGGTTGAGGGTTTTTAGGTCTCATCGCATATAAGCATTCAATTTAATCTTATTAAAATGATTTGGTCCTATTACAACTATTGGTCCATGTGATTGATTTAGTACTATATGATACTCACACTATGCTTGTAAAACGGTTTTTAAAGAAACAGTATATGGTACTACTAACATAAGCTTTGCATTCATTGATGGACTATATAGTTGCCTTAGGGCCTTGGGATGACTATGAACCTTTGATTCGATCCAACACGAGCCTAGTGTTAGATCTCAGTCTTGGGATCGTGATTGATTTTAGTTACGTGTTTAATCACATTAAAGCATGTTTTCTTATTGGGCGTTGGACCCTACTACTCGAATTTCATGCATATCAAATAAAACAAGAAAGGAGTACTTGTAAAGAAGAGCTTATGCTCTATTACAACATTTGACCTAATCAAATTACTTTAAAGTATAGAAGAGCTTATGCTCTTTTACAACATTTGATCATATCAAATTACAACCAAAATCTAATCTACACATTCCTATGGTTCAAACAAATTTGAGAGACGGCCTTTCACATAGCTCATTTATAGTAGGCTTAGGATCATAGTCACCCTTTCTTTAATTAATTAACACTTTAACTAATTAAACTTGAATGCAACATTGTCATTTAGTGTTTTTATCCATAGAATTGATTTAGATGGAGCTAAATGAAATGAAAATCCAATTCTCAGTTAAAGATACAAAACTATTTTGTTCTCAACTAATTTGGGCCAAAATGCAACAACTTCAACTTTTTGGGCTATATTGCAAAACACAAACTTTTGAGGCCACTTTGTAAAAACACAAAAGTCCACTACTTCATGTAATTACAACTAGAACCCAAAATTTTCAACAAATGCAAAAACTTCATTAAAGGAGCAATACAATTTGTCCTTTAGTGATTTTGGGCCTTTACGTAAAAACGTAAACTTTTGGGTCAAAGTACAAATACACAAAAGTATCAAAACTTTATGTAATTACATAAAAGCCCCAAAAGTACCCCCATTATAGGGGTGGCCGGTCATGGTGAGCAGTGATGGTGTGTGTGAGTTGATTTGTGTGTTTAAAAGGTGATTGACAGTTGTAAGTGATTGGTATGGTGCGAATAGTAAAAGAAGTATGGGTGTTGTTTGAAAAATCATACCATCCATCACTAACAAAAACAAATAAACAACCAAACACCATTTTTAAATCAAAATAACAAACTTTTTGTTCTTGGTATGAACAACAAGAACAAAGCAACCACCGATAGAGCCAAATTAAGGGCTACCCTGGGCTGTAGCCCATGTAGCTTTTGGTAGAAAATAAAATTTTACATGTAATTTTTATTGATTTTCGAATGTAGCCTATCATATATTTAGTTACTGATTTGAATTCTCTCGCTTTAGTATATTTAGTCATTGATTTTCGATGTAGCCCATCATATATCGCTTCTTGTACATGTACAAGTTTGAATTTGTTTGAATAACAAAATTTCTTGGCTCACTTAATGAAAATTTTCTTAAGTTGGCTAATGCTGTAAAAAATATAGTATCAAGTTTCTTTGTTTATAATGATTTAAATCTTTATGCCAGCCCACCCAGTGAAAAATTTCTAGCTCCGCCATTGAAAGCAAGAACATTGAAAGAGCATCCATGAAAACCCATAAGAGCTCCATGAATGTTTTCACTCAATAAAACTCAAATTTTCACTACTCAAAAGAGGGTTAACATCCTAGGGTACTTAGGGGTTTCAAAAGTCACTTTAAAACACTTTTAACAAGACAAACATGAACCCAAAAATCCACCATTTGGATTTGGCCGAATTTCCCCATAAACATGGCATCAAATTTTAGTTCAAAATTCAAGCTCATATGAACTACATCTACAACATTTGAGATGACAAATTTCCAAGCAAAATTTACATTCAAAGAAACAATAATAAAGCTTGTAACAATTACAACATTCAAATCAAAAACTATGAACTACAAAACCCAAAAGGATTCACCAAAAACTAGACCTAGGCTCTGATACCACTTGAAGGAAATATTTGTAAAACTAGTTCATTTGAGCAACATCTATGCATGCAATTAACAATTAAAAGGAGGAATCGTATCATAGAGTATTCTCCCTCAAACGGTTTAAAGGTCAGAGATCCCTTGTTGTGCATTCACTTGCCTCCATGGCTAAGTAACGTAACCCCAACTATGTCGTGGACGCCCCTTGACAAAGTGACTTTGACATATTCAAAGATCAAGGACCTAACCACAAGACAACTCTGATGCCTTAGGTCAAATGACTACTTCATGAGTTCTCATGTGACATGAGTATGAGAACTCTTTGTTGATCGTGTTCAGTGGACTCATTCTCTATTGAGCACCTACATGCTTGTCTTGATGTCAGTCACACCAATGACTCAAGACCAGTCACTCTCCCTAAGAAAAGACATAGCACGTACTGATTATAACGGACTGTCAATGCCCAATTGGCAATCCTATGATCAGGAACATTTAGGACATGTATACAAAAGAGAATGGTCTTATGAATCTAACTTCTTTAGATCACATTCTCGCAATTACATATTCCTTGGACTTATCATTTAAGCATATAACATTTATATGAGATGACTTTAAATAATAATCATTGCCCTTTAATTAAACTAGATTAGTTTAACATGTGAAATGTCCGTAAAGTATCATCATATGATTGGCTTTAGGGCACATTTCCAACATGGCAATCCAGTCAAATTTGTATTTATTTGCACTTCATGATAACAACTTTGGAAATAATGAGGAAGGTGACTTGGATTTCATCTCCTCTCTAGTTAATTGCGCCAATTTAGAAGTTGTATCTATCAGTGCCAATAATTTTGGAGGAGTGCTAACTGAATCTATCAGCAATCTCTCAAGAAAGCTCAGGAGAATAGATTTTCGAGGGAATCAGATAAGCGGAAACATTCCTGTCGGAGTTGGAAATCTCATCAACTTGGAGACAATAAACTTTGATGACAACCGATTGACATGCACTTTACCAAGTTTGATAGGTAAATTGAATAAGGCAGATTGCTTCTCAAGTCAAGCCAGAGTTACAAGGCAGCATACCATAAAGCCTTGGAGTATGCAAGAATCTAATAGTTTTGAGTTTTTCTCAAACTAATCTTAGTGGTCCAATTCCAAAACAAATCATTAGTTTATCATCATTACCATTTTCAAAGGATCTATCCATCAATCAGCTTACTGGATCCATCCCCATGGAAGTAGGTAACTTATAGCATCTTGTTTTCTTGGATGTTTCTAAAAACAATTTATCTCGTGAGATTCCACAAAGCTTAGGGAGTTGCAGAAGTTTGGCAGCTCTGTGTTTGAGAGAAAATTTATTGCATGGGACGATTCCTAAATCCTGGAGCTTTTTGAGAGGGAATTGAAGATTTTGACCTTTCTTGCAACAACTTGTCTGGCATAATTCCCAACTACTTGGAGAATTTCCCCTTCTTGCAGAATTTAAACCTTTCATTTAACAATTTTGAAGGTGCAGTACCAATCCAAGGAGTTTTCAAGAATGCAAGCTATTGTGGGAAACACACGGCTTTGTGGAGGTATACCTCACTTAAGATTGCCTAAATGCATCTCCAAACAATCTATGAGAAGGTTATTGCCTAAACTGAGCTTAATTATCTCAGTTTCTAGTGGTGTTGTTGGCTTCGTCTTAGTGTTGTTACTTACTCTTCTTTTTCGATCAAGAAAAGCTAGAGCGCTTAAGTCAACTTCAGGATCATCGTTGGGGAAATTGTCCTATGGAAATATCCTCAAAGGAACTGATGGGTTCTCTGCTACAAATTTGATTGTTCATAGAAGTTTTGGGTCAGTGGACAAGGGAATTCTCAATCAACTTGAACAAAGAATTGTTGCAGTGAAAGTACTCAATCTTCGAACTTCAAGAGCTTCTAGAAGTTTCGTAGCTTAATGTGAAGCCTTGAAAAGCATTAGGCACCGAAATCTTGTCAAGCTACCGACCGCTTGTTCAAGCATTGATTTTCAAGGAAACAATTTCAAAGCACTGGTGTATGAGTTCATGGTGAATGGAAGCCTAGATGAAAGGTTGCACATTTCAGCTCAAGGAGTAGATAGGCCAGCTAATATGCCGAAGAATCCGAATCCTATTCAAAGAGTTAACATTGCCATCGATATAGAGTGTGCTCTGGATTATTTGCACAACCGCTCACATGCCAATAGTTCATTGTGATATAAAGCCCAACAACATTTTGTTAGACAGTGACATGACTACTTTTGTTGGTGATTTTGGTTTAGCAAGGTACCTCCGGGATGCTTCTTGCCCATCTCCTTTGCACGAAAGCAATTCTAGTGTCATAAAAGGCACCATAGGCTATACTCCCCCACGTAAATTTTCTTTATATACATTTTATTTGTGCTTGCACTATGTTATTGTATATAGCAGGAGCTTTTTGTAGTCACACATAAGAATAAAGCTATGTTTTTGTGTATATAACTTGAGAGTATGGAATGGGATGCGAAGTGTCAACATATGGGGACGTGTATAGCTATGGAATACTATTGTTGGAAATGCTAACTGATAAGAGGCTGAGAAATGACATGTTTAAAGATGGTATGGACTTGCACAATTTTGTTATGATCGCTTTACCAGAACGTGTGGGAGAAATATGTGATCCACTACTTGTTCAAATAGAAGAAAGCAGCAGCAGTATTAATCCCAGAAGTAATAGGGGGAATCATGCCCCAAATGATCAAAGACAAAAGGTTGTGGAGTGCTTGACTTCCATTGCAAGAATAGGAGTTGCTTGTTCTGTAGCGATGCCGAGAGAGCGAACAGACATGTGTTGTGTGGTAGCTGAACTGAGTCTTATAAGGGATGTGCTAATTGGAACTAGGATGCCCAGAGAGAATCCATAATCACGACCCAAGTGGTGAGTAATAATACACTGTTATTATTATTTAAAATCCCAGAACAGTGCCTTTGAGTTTTGCATGGTGATCTTCTGAATGATGACGAGGACTGGAACAAGTGAAGTTGATTTTCCCGTTTTGCAATTTCATTGTGTATGTTTTGTGAATGGTCTTTATTTGTAACATCATCATTATGTTTCTTTGGAAATTTGGAATTTGTCAATGTAAGTATGGTTCATTTTCTTATTTTACACAAGCCTCGCCTTATGGGACATAAAACACTTGTTTATAAGCTTTCACATTTTGAAATGCTGATCACAAGTATGTGGTCGCTGTTTGTGTGAGTGACTCGTGATGGCATCCAATCTTAACACTAAGACCTGCGTATGATCATTGAGCGTAGGCCGTGGAGGCCTTTCCGTACACAGCCCGCATAAATGAATGTTGATTGCACCTCTTGCATTGTTAATAATTTACTTAAAATTGCTCATTTGGTGGTTTTGGTAGCTCAAGTATCAGGCCAGGTAGGCACAAGAAATCTTATTTTCGGGTTGTTAGGTTCCAGAATGTTTTTTCTAGTGGTATGGGAAGATTTTGGGGTTGATGTGAAAGGACTAGATTAGTCCCAAGTGTTTGAGCACTGGCATATCCAGATTTGTCTGCAAGAAATATGAATACAATTTAGAGATGAAATACACTATGCATGATGGCGCGCATGAACCTCGTTGGAGTAGCAACAACCATGGATTCTCAAAAGTTGCAAAACGTCGGACAATAGGAAGAAAAGAGGTACCACACTCAGAAACCCACTATGACTGCAGCTTAACGTACAGAAGAAAATAAAATAGGGCATCACCCTTTCTCTTTATATAGCTCCGCCTAAATGGAGTTCCCAATCCCAGATATCCAGATTATTATTAGTATTTGGTCTATTTTCGTGCAACTACTCTTTCATTTTATGGTTAAATGTGAAACCTTGAAAAATATTAGGCACCGAAATCCTGTTAAACTACTGACTGTGTGCGGAAGTATCGATTTTCAAGGAAATGATTTCACAGCTTTGGTTTATGAATTCATGACCAATGAAAATCTAGGGGAGCGGCTACATTTTTTCAGCTCATAGACTAAGCCTAATTTTAATATTCTAACAGACTATGATATATAAAAATTACTGTGCGTCATAAAATGAAGGCAACGACAATGAGATCCACGAAATTTCCTAAGACTTTGAACAACTGATTTGGACTCCAAAGTTTACTCCTGCTTTTAAGTCTTTGCGTCAACTCACAATGTCTTTCATCAGCAAGTTTTTGTATTGTTCAATTCATGCATATGCACTTCTGCTTCAAAACTTGAGTTTTATTTTTCAGCTTCAATGGAGCGTGTGTGAGACTAAAAAAGGTATGTATCCTTGTCAACAATATCAACAATAACATCATCGTTATTTAATATTTATCTATTATGAATGTAAAGAAAGATGTCAAAGCAAATTTCCACCATCCTTCGCTTTGATGAAAATGTACCTATGAAACAATCAACGTGTCGCGAAGACTTAAAAATGGAGGTATTTATAGGAGGGGGGGTTTAGGCCAATGGATCTTTGATGCCTAAGTTAATTTCTCTGAAAAGATTATGTGTTTGCTTTTAGGGGTAGCAAAAGTTTACTGAAATTTGGTAGAAATGGAGGTATTTATAGGAGGAAAGGTGTCCAGCCATGGTGTTAGGGTGTTGCCCTATGCATGGCAGCGTCCTATTGGCCAATGTGTATAGAAAGAATATTCTCAAGATATTAAATATGAAATAATATCTTGAGATAACGGTGGAAGTATCCCTAGTTGATTGAAATAGGGATTACTTACTTGATGAAGTCAATTTTCAATTAGGAATGTGTTAAATATGAGATTTGGTAATTAATCCTATCCTTAATGCCTTTGACTTTTCCTTGCTGGCCAAGTGAGTTGTGAGCAGTCATATTCAGCTGCTTAGACCTTCAGGGGTGTTGAGCTGTGCGTAAGAGTATTTGAGAAGCCTGCCTATTTAATGAGGGCAATCTTGTCTTTCTTGACCAAATTCCACGTGTCGCCTCTAGGAATTTTGGGATTATTTTAGGCTCCAAAAATGCCCCCACAACTGTTGGGCTGCATGTAGGAAAAGGGCAGTGGATGTAGAAGTCACAAGCTGCCTAGGTGTGTAGGGAGTTGTTTCCCAATTTAATGTAGATCCCCTTCTTTGACTTGGAGATAGACTCTTCTAGGAAAAGGGAAACCAATTTCCACCCATACCTATTTAATTATGCCTTAAGTAAGGGATTTGTTCTCCCTTCCCTAGCTTTCTTCTTCTCTTGCCCTTGCAAAGAGTTGTTTCTCATTCTTGTTCTTCTTCTCCACGACATAAGGTAAGGAAAAAATCTAATTTTCCTTCTTCTTAATTTTTTGGAGTCTCGGGGCTTGAAAAATTGGCTCGGTAGGGCCGAGGGATGTGACTTGGCAACCACATGTCTGCTCTGTAAATCAGGCAGCTCTGGGAGCTCCTGCAGTACGACATGGCTTGTTGGCAAGGGCTAGGAATCGGCTTGGCTTGGGCTAAGGAGCTGGCGCCATGAGCTTGGCTCGGGGCATAACTGGCATGGGCCAGGAATTACGTGGCTGGGGCACAGCCTAGGCCTGAGATGCCGTGCTTAGCAAGCTGGGCACAAGCTCATATTGCTGTGGAGAGAGAGAGTTGTGGGCCGAGGCCTATGTGGGTCAGGCGTCAGCTCGAGAGAATGAGGCAGGCATGGGCCTCTTTCCTATTTGGGCCGTGAGGCTTGCTAGATTGGATCTCTACAGGCTGCACATTGAAGGATAAAATAGGACCAAGTTGTGGGGCCTAACGTATGTCGTTGAAAATCTTGTCATTGATTTGACTCTCCCACAAGGAAGAAAAAGATTGTTGAGTCTAACCTTGTGAAGCTTGCTGCTCCAAAGGTGGCTACGACTATTGTTGAAAAGATTAGCCAGTGTAAAGGTTCTATGGTGCCGCCAATGTCTGGGTTTGTATCGAAGTGCGCGTCTGGAGCTAAGTCTAATTCGGCTTCTAAGAGTCTTACCGTTATGAAGAGCAGGAAGGTGGATTTTATTGCTAAAGTGGTGCCAGGACCTGTTCTTCCTGAAGGGAAAAAATATGAGTTTAACACATGGGATTTCTAAATGACTTGCATGCATATACAATTCAAAAATTATATACATGAGCAACGGAAGCAATTTATCAAATAATATCAAAGCTATAGTCATGCAAATCCCCTTCAAGGTTCATAGGTTTATATATAATGCATCTAAAACATTTAAGTTAAGAATAAATTGAAGGTATAGATCTATACCTCTTGATCTTGTTTTTAGACCAAGGATGGACCACCTCCAAGTCCTTTGCTCCTTGAAGTCCTTGAGCCTAGCCTCCCTCCTTGCCTCCTCCACTTTGTTAGTAAGAGTGCTCCAAGGTTCTCCTTTAGTCTCCAAAGGAGAAGACCTCTAAATATCCACACCCACTAGTGTAGTGAGATGGATGGAGGAATAACCAAAAGGGTGAAAGATTGTTAGCTAATTCACCCTCTAGGTGGCCGGCCTTTGTGTTGGAAATATGCCCTGAAAGTCAATCTTTGGAAGAAATCTTTCAGGACAAATGAATCGATGTATAGATGATTCTTATACATCAAATGGCGAAGATACTAATTAGGACTATCTCAATAAACGATATATGTCCTGAATAGTGAATCTATGGACAATGGATCGATTGAAGAAGTAATCTAATGATGTTATACTACAGAGACCTTCTTCACATAACCATTATGTCCAAAAGGTTCCTGGTCATTGGATTGTCGGAGGGATACTGACAATGCTTAGACCAGTACATGCTGTGTCCGCTTCAATTGGAAGGATGGAAAGTCTCAACCCATTCGTGTTGTGACACTAAGACAAGTATGTAGGTGCTCATTAAGGGAATGAGTTCACTGAACACAATCGAACAGGAGTACTTGCATGGAGGTCTACTCACATGTCAAGCAAGTAACTCTAATGGTTGGAAAGATGTAAGTAATCCTTAGACCTGAGTCATCGTCGTTGTCTTGTGGTTAAGTACTTAATCTTTGATTATGTCAAAGTCTCCCCATTCGAGGGTGTCCACGACATAATTGGGGTTAAGCCACTTAGTCATGAAGGCAAGTGTATGCGCAACAAGGAATCTCTAATCCTCGATAAGAGAGGAAGAATACTCTAAGATATGATTCGGGAATCTTCGGCCGAAGTATCGAGCGTAATAAAGGAAAGTGTTCCTATACGACTCAATTGGATCATATAAGAAGGAATAATCACATTAGGGGTTTGACATGATATATCCATACCCTAATGATGTGATTGAGAGTATTGTATTAGAGAAGGATTGAATTACATTGTAATTCCAACTGACTAGGTTCTTTGAATAAACTTCTACATTAGCTTGGGTAGCTATGACATATGGTTAGATGTCACTCATAGCTTGTGAGTTCTTCTAGATGATTAGATGTAGTCGTCAAAGAAGAAAGGTGAATTAAAATGAAGTTTTAATTCACTAAGTGATTGAATTAAATATGAGCAATTGGATTGATGCCAATCACCTCACTGCCTTGCTAATTAGAACCTAAAAGGTTGTTCACCAATACACTATTGTAGTGAGTAATTAATGGATGATGGAAACAATTAATTGGATTAATTATGTGTTGTGATTAATTTAGAAAAGTCTAAAGAAATCATAAAAGCGATAAAGATCGTTTTGGGCTTAAAGAAACGTTCGGGTTTAATTAGGCCCATTGGGCCTAAACCCATTGGGCTTTTATTCAAGCATTGGATGACTTGAAATAATAAAAGCCCAAAGCCCAAAAAACAACACAAGAGGGCCGGCCATATTATGTGGGTTTTGGAGAGATATTTAGTCAAGTGTTGACTAGGTTTTCTTTTTGTCTATATAAGCAACTTTATAAGATATTGTTCATTAGGGTTTTTTGTGAGTTTTGAACAACAAAAGAGGCAAAAGAAAATAGCCATCTTGAACCACAAAGGCCGGCCACCAAAGGGGGTTTTTACTAACATCTCTTACACCCTTTTGGTTATTCCTTCATCCTTCTCACTACACTAGTGGGTGAGGATCTTTAGAGGTTTCCTACTTTGGGAACTTGAAGAGAACCTAGGAGCACTCATTGTAACAAAGTGGAGGAGGCAAGGAGGGAAGCTAGGCTCAAGGATTTCAAGGAGCAAAGGCCTTGGAGGTGGTCCATCCTTGGTCTTAAGTCTAGATCAAGAGGTATAAGACTAACCTTCACTTTGTTCTTGATTCTAAAATTGTTTTTGATGCATTATATATAAACCTATGAACCTTGAAGGGGATTTGCATGACTATAGCTTTGATAATATGTTATAAATGCTTCCGCTGCTTTCGTATATTAAATTTTGATTTGTATATGCATGATAGTCATTATGAAATCCCATTCTAGAATCTCATAATTTTCCCTTCACTTTGTGGTTTTAGAGAGATGTTTTCTTTAGCCTCTTTACTGTTTTAAAACACACAAAAACCCTAAGGATTAAAACTCTATAAAGTTCCTAATATAGACAAAAAGAAACCTAGTCAACAACTTGACTAAATATCTCTCCCTCTCCACTTGCAAGCGCCGGCCCCTTTGTATTGGTTTGGGCTTTGGGCTTTTATTTATTTCTAGTCATCCAATGCTTGAATAAAAGCCCAATGGGCCCAATTAAACCTGAACGTTTCTTTAAGCCCAAAACGATCTTTTATCGCTATTATGATTTCTTTAGACTTTCTAAATTAATCACAACACTTAATTAATCCAATTAATTATTTCCATCATCCATTAATTACTCACTACAAGAGTGTATCGGTGTACAATCATTTTAGGTTCTAATTAGCAAGGCAGTGAGGTGATTGACATCAATCCAATTGATTATATTTAATCCAATCACTTAGTGAATTAAAAACTTCCTTTTAATTCACCTTTCTTCTTTGATGACTACATTTAATCATCTAGAAGAACTCACAAGCTATGAGTGACATCTAACCATATGTCATAGCTACCCAAGCTAATGTAGAAGTTGTTCGGAGAACCTATTCAGTTGGAATTACAATGTAATTCGATTCTTCTCTAAAACAATACTCTCAATCACATTACTAGGATATGGATATATTATGTCAAACCCCTAATGTGATTATTCCTTCTTATATGATTCATTTGAGTCGTATAGGAACGCTTTCCTTTATTACGCTCGATACTTCGGCCGAAGATTCCCGAATCATATCTTAGAGTATTCTTCCTCTCTAATCGAGGATTAGAGATTCCTTGTTGCGCATTCACTTGCCTTCATGACTAAGTGGCTTAACCCCAATTATGTCGTGGACATCCGCGAATGGGGTGACTTTGACATAATCAAAGATTAAGTACTTAGCCACAAGACAACGACGATGCCTCAGGTCAAAGGACTACTTACATTATTCCAACCATTAGAGTTACTTGCTTGACATGTGAGTAGACCTCCATGCAAGTACTCTCGTTCGATTGTGTTCAGTGAACTCATTCCCTTAATGAGCACCTACATACTTGTCTTAGTGTCACTACACAAATGGGATGAGACTTTCCATTCTTCCATTTGAAGTGGACACAGTATGTACCGGTCTAAGCATTGTCAGTGTCCCTTCGACAATCCAATGACCAGGAACCTTTTTGGACGTAATGGTTATGTGAAGAAGGTCTCTGTAGCCTAACATCATTAGATTACTTCTTCAATCGATCCATTGTCCATGGATTCATTAATAAGGACATATATCGTTTATTGAGATAGTCCTAATTAGTATCTTTGCCATTTGATGTATAAGAGTCATCCATACATCGATTCATTTGTCCTGAAAGGTTTCTTCCAAAGATTGACTTTCAGGGCATATTTCGAACACTTCCTACTGCTGTAACTGATTCGTCTACGGAGAAGGGGAAGTCTCCTTGCAAGGTACGAAAGAAAATTTTTGTCCTAGCTAAGAACAAGGGAGAATATTTGAACATATAAGCATACAAAAACTCTTTGCAAAAAGAAGGAGGAAAGTTTGAGTTGTTCTCACCCTTGAAGCTCATCCTTATCTGCACTAGGAATTCATCCAAGTGGAGCTTCAAGTCTCCTCCTTTGCTCCTTGGTTCTTTCCTTTCTTCTTGGATCTTTACTTCTTGAATCTTTGCTCCTTTGCTTCTCCTTTTCTCCTTGAGGATATGAGGAAGGATCTCCAATAAGCACCAAAGGCTTGGTCCTTCTAAGTCTCCACACCAAAGATGTAGTGTGAAGAAGATGGATGACTTAGAGAGACTTTTAATGCTAGTAAAAGTCTCCCTAAGTGGCTGGCCTTTGTAGAGAAAAAGAGAGAAATTTTTTTTCTTCTTTGCCTCAAGAAAACCCTAGTGAGAGAATGGTTATAAAGATGCTTGCATTGGGTTTGTTTTTTTTTTTTTGGGGGGGGGGGGGGGGGGCTATTTTCCATTAAATTTTTAGTTGTCATACAACTTAAACTCAGTAAGCCTTATAGACCAAAAACCCTTTTAAGCCTCGTAACCCAAAACTAACTTAAAAGCCCAATACAAACCTTTCGTATAATTAATTAACTAATTAATTAATCTTGACCATTCTCAATTAAACTATTGAATTACTTATCCAACTCATTTATATTTCTTGACATTCATCCTTAGTTGGTGTACGATCCATTAGGTTCCATTTAACGAGGCAGTGGGCATTTGTTACTCTTAACGATCGATTGTGAATTGAAACAAC
Source organism: Malus domestica (assembly GCF_042453785.1). Classification (NCBI taxonomy): domain Eukaryota; kingdom Viridiplantae; phylum Streptophyta; class Magnoliopsida; order Rosales; family Rosaceae; genus Malus; species Malus domestica. Next base: position 4,214,419 of record NC_091661.1, on the reverse strand, counting down.
ATTTCAATTCTCCCTTTTATGAGGATTAGTGTTTCCTAATCTCTAGGGCTTCCACAAACCATGAGTGACACCTAGCAGTATGTCATGGCTACCCAAGCTAAGTAGAAGTGGTTGGAGAACCTATCCAGTTACAACTACAATGCAATACGGTCATTCTCTAATACAATACTCTTGATCACATCGTTTAAGTGATAGTTTGTTTCATGTCTACTATCCAATGTGAGAAATCTCTATATGATTCAATTGAATAATGAATTGGAACATTCTTTCTAAGTCATATTTATATGCTTTTGCCAAAGACTCTCGAACCATACCTCAGAGTATTCTCCTCCCACCATAGAAGGTAAGAGATCCCATGTTGTGCATTCTCATGCCTACATGACTAGACAACTTGACACCGACAATGTCGTGGACACTCTCAATGGAATGCCCTTGACATAGTCAAAATCAAGGACCTACCCATCAGACAACTATGATGCCTCAGGTCAAAGGACTATTTGGCATGTTGCAACTTATGTGCTCTTACATGACATGTATGTTCGAACTTTTTTTTTTATCATTGTTCAATGTACTTGATTATCCTTTTGAGAACCTTTGTGTTTATCATTGTCCAACACTAAATGACTTGAGACTAGTCATATTCACATTTGAGTCAACATAACACATACTAACCTTAGCGGATTGTCAATGCCCAATTGGCAATCCTATGGCTAGGAACATTTTAGTAATGAACATAAGATAAAGGTCTCGTTAATCTAACTTACATAGGTCACTTCTCTCTTTGAACAAATAAACACATGATACAATAAGCAATGATTAACAATAAGCTTTGCCCTTCATTAAACAAATAATAGTTTAACATAATAAGTATTCCAAAATCTATTACATCAAATGAGTGGCTTTGTGGGCATACTTCCAACAGTGTAGTTGTGAGAAGTTCACTGAGTCTATTTCTGAGGAATTTTTCGAGATTTGTGCGCTGCTAAAGCCTGACCTTCTTGAGGACATTAATGCATGCGCCAAGTTTGTTGATAATGTCAGGAAGGTGATTTACTCAAACACTTTTGCGAAGCGTCCTGCCAACTCGAGAAGGTCTTCAATGCTTGCAACTATGCGTAAAACTTTGATCATGGCAACTGAGTCTATGCACTTTGATCAGGATGCTACTAGAGCTACTAAAAAGGTTGTAGCGGTGTTTTGAAATGATTGAGAAACTTGAATCTGAACTCGCTGTTTTGAAATGATCCGATGTCTATGCCCCCACTTATCTGCTATTGGAGACTGTTCATCAAGAGGTCCTCAATTTGAAAGCTAAACTTAGTGTGACTCAGGCTATGTTGGAAGCTGTAAAGAAGGAAGTCTTACGCTTGCACCAGTAGTCCAGAACCTTAACCGTGTCAATTCGGAGCTATGATCTGCTTGTTTTACCAAGGATGACGAGCTTATCTTCATGGATAGTGAAGTGCCTAACCTTCAAACCGTTTAAGGGAGAATACTCTATGATATGATTAAGAATCTCTGGCCAGAGTATGAATGAGATTTAGGAAGTCGTTCCAAATCACATTCAAGGTACTCATATAAGTAAGAGAATCACATTGGATAGTAGACATGAATAAACTATCAAACCAAACAATGTGGTCAAGAGTATTGTATTAGAGAAAGACCATATTGCATTGTAATCCTAAACTGAATAGGTTCTCCACCTCTTCTGATTAGCTTGGGTAACCATGATATATTGCTAGGTGTCACTCATAGTTTTTGGAAGCCCTAAACGTGTATAATCACTAAAGGGAGAATTGAAAGTAAGTTTCAATTCACAATCGATTTGAAAGAGTTCTAATTGCCCACTGCCTCGCTAAAAGGAACCTAATGGATTGCACACCGTGTAAGGTAGAGATTGAAGAAACAATGGAGATGAGTAAGGATAATTAAATGGTTTAATTATTTGTGGCAAGGATTAATTAATATGTTAATTAATCAAACGAATAAAGTTCGTTAAAGACCTCGGGCTAGTTTTGGGCCTCAAGGCCCAATGGGCTTCGAACGTCAAGCCCATTGACTTAAGTTGTATGACAACTTAATGACTAAATATTCACAAAGGCCCAAACAGCCCAATAACACCCTATGCCGGCCATTTTGATAAAGGAGTAGGTTTTGGACTTATTACAAGTTTGCCACTCCAATGAAGGTAGGTATAAATATGACTTTATGGCTTTTTCTTCATTAGGGTTTCTTTCTCCCTTTCTCTCTAAGAGGCCGGCCCCCTTGGAGGAGATTAGCTAGCAATCTCTCATCCTCCAAGGTCACTCATCTCTTCTTCAAGTCCCTCATTGGTGTGGAAAAATTAGAGGTTCTCAATTTTGGGAACTTGGAGAATCCTTTCTACCATCCTCCTCCAAGAAATCGATGGAACTCAGAAGCAAGGAATGAAGGCCCTCTCCTTGGGTGATTAGCCTTTGCTTATGCAAAGAGGAATCAACAAAGGTATAAAATATCTCAACTCACTTTGTTCTTGAGTTGAGTCTTGGTTCACCTTTCTACTAGGCTTTGAATTTCATGGGTAATGTTTTGTTTTGAGTGCATACAAGCATGATTCCGCCTTTAAATGTTAATTGCATGCCATAGATGTTGCTCAAATGAACATGTTTTTCACAAAATTTCCTTCAAGTGGTATCAAGAGCCTAGGTCTAGTAGTTGGTGAATCCTTTTGGGTTTTGTAGTTCATAGTCTTTGATTTGAATGTTGTAATTGTTACAAGCTTTATTCTTGCTTCTTTGAATGTAAATTTTGTTAGAAAATTTGCCATCTCAAATGTTGTGGATGTAGTTCATATGAGCATGAATTTTGGAGCTAAAATTTGGTGCCATGTTTTTGGGGAAATTCGGCCAAATCTAAAGGGTGGTTTTTTGGGTTCTTGTTTGTCTTGTTAAAAGTGTTTTAAGGTGACTTTTGGAACCCCTAAGTACCTTAGGATGTTAACCCCCTTTTGAGTAGTGAAATTTTGAATTTTATTGAGTGAAAACATTCATGGAGCTCTTATGAGTTTTCATGTCTGTTCTTCAATGTTCTTGATGTTCTTACCAAGAACAAAAAGTTTTGGTGTTTTGATTCAATATGTTTGTTGCTTTGAATAAAGTTTTGGTTTATTATTGATTGGTAATAGATGATTGGTGATGGATGATTTATGCCTTTATTGTTTGACAAAACATTTTTCTTACAACCCATCCCAATCAACTTTTCCTCACCTACCTATCCACTTGCACAAAACCTTTTCCTCACCTACCTATTCACCAAAACCTTTTCCCCCCTCCTTTTTCACTCTCACCAACCAGCCACCCTATTAAAATAGGGTACTTTTGGGGTTTTTATGCAATTACATAAAGTTTTGATACTTTTGTGTATTTGTACTTTAACCCGAAAGTTTACGTTTTTACGTAAAGGCCCAATAACACTAAAGGACAAATTGTTTTGCTCCTTTAATGAAGTTTTTGTATTTGATGAAATTTTTGGGTTCTAGTTGTAATTACATGAAGTAGTGGACTTTTGTGTTCTTACAAAGTAAATTCAAAAGTTTGTGTTATGCAACATAGGCCAAAAAGTTGTGGTTATTGCATTTGGCCCAAATTAGTTGAGAACAAAATAGTTTTGTATCTTTAAATGAGAATTGGATTTTCATTTCATTTAGCTCCATTTAAATCAATTCTATGGAAACAAAAACCAAATGAAAATGTTGCATTCAAGTTTAATTAGTTAAAGCGTTAATTAATTAAAGAAAGGGTGATTATGAACCTAAGCCTACGATAATTGAGCTATGTGAAAGACCGTCTCAAATTTGTTTGAACCTGATAGGAGCATATTTATGCGACTTAGTTAACTTGTTCTTGTGCATTTGTGTTGTTATTTCTTAGTTAATTATGTATTTTAAGCTATTTTCGTGTGTTTGTAGGTCATAATAACAAAGTTGGCAAGAAAGTGCATTTTGGAGCATTTTGGAGCATTTTTGAGCCAAGATTGGATAGTGCAAGCATGGAGACATGAGGATGGACGTTTTTGAAGATTTGAAGGCTAGAAATCAGCATGTGCGTGTGCAACTGTGTTGACCTACAACTCCAAACATCCATTCACTACACCCATTACATCCACTCATTACCAAACATCCACCCACTACACCCATTATATCCACTCATTACCACAACACTCACCCACTACACCCATTACATCCACTCATTACCAAACACTCATCCACTACACCCATTACATCTACTCATTACCAAACATCCACCCACTACACCCATTACATCCACTCATTACCACAACACTCACCCACTACACCCATTACATCCACTCATTAAAACTTCATACACTCCTCTCCCTAGCCTATAAATACATCCACCCTTCACCATAATTTTGGGGGCCATCATCCAAAGACACTACTGTAGACATCGAAATTTCAGTAAAATAAATGTTGACCGATAAATAAAAGTGTCAACGCTCATGTATTACATAAATTTTACACGTAGCGTGTGACTCAACGAAAATTGAAATAAGTTGGAAAAGTCATCAAATAGGACACGTGTCAACACCTGGCAGAAACGACTTATTTCATCTGGAATATTATATTCAAAATTAGGCCTTGGAAAATTCTATAAATACAAGCCCATTTCATTCATTTGAGGGGACCAATTCATATTACACCTTGAAGCTCTGAAGCTCTGAAACTCCGAAGCTCTCAAGCATCCAGGTGCCCGAAGAATCAAGAAAGCTCTCTTCGTTCTTCGTTCATCGTTCATCCAAGATCAAGCCCCCAACGGCCCTTTGGATCAACAATCATCCACCAATTCAAGATCAAGCCCCGACGGCCCTTGAAGAAAGCACCATCGTTCATCATCCGTTCATCCAAGATCAAGCCCCAACGGCCCTTTGGATTAACAATCATCCACCAATTCAAGATCAAGCCCCGACGGCCCTTGAAGAAAGCACCATCGTTCATCATCCGTTCATCCAAGATCAAGCCCCAACGGCCCTTTGGATCAACAACGTCGACAAATCCACACACATCCAACCGTTCTTCAAGATTAAGCCCAAAAGCCCTTGAAGATCTGTTCATCACTGTTTCTTCAAGATCAAGCCCAAAAGCCCTTGAAGATCCGCTCATCACCGTTATTCAAGATCAAGCCTCAAACGGCCCTTGAAGAAACATTCATCCTCAAGATCAAGCCCCAACGGCTCCTTGAAGATCCGCTCAAATCCACCTTCAAAGATCAAGCCCACGGCCCTTTGAAGAAACTTCCAAACAGTTCATCCAAGATCAAGCCCCGACGGCCCTTGGATCAACGAAACACCCACCAATCAACACCTTACGGAGATCGAATCAGAGGATCAAAATAGAGAGAGATTGTAACCCAAAATCATCAAAAATACTTAATATTTGTTTGAGCACGTCGTTTCTTGTCTCTTTCGTTTCAGGAATTTTCCGTGTTCACAAATTGGCACGCCCGGTGGGACAATCTCTGCCTCTCATCTCTTTCTCCGTTCAAGAAATTCAAGCACACTTCCAAAATTAATGGCATCAAGGAAGGCTCAAACTGTTCCCGCAACTGGTGCAAAGAACAAAAGCGTCCTCGTCGCAACTGGTGTCACTTTGGGCATCACGACTCGAAGCATGGCAAGAGCTACTTCTACCGCCTCTTTCACCTCTGCATCAACTCTGCCAAGGGAACAAAAGCACCCAAGGCACGAGCCTTTGATCACCTTAGCCTCACTAAGGGCACCAAGGGGGGAAAGCCCAAGGAAACACTCCGAATCCATGCTCTCCGATGCCGATTCAAGCGACAGTTCAGCCATGCAAGTCATGACCATTGGAGCAACTTCAATCGATGAGCAGCTGGCTCAAATGAATGAAGCAATCGCAAGGCTAACCCGAACTGTGGAAGAAAAAGACTTGCAAATTGCAGCACTAGTCAACCGACTGGAGGCGCAGGACGGCGATAAACCCGACCCAGAAGATGATCCACTAAAGGGAGGAGCTGGCGGAGACGAAGAACCCCCGGTGAAGAAAATCGATGGGAAGCCGGAGCCAGACCAAGCAGCGGCACTCATGGGATCTCTTTCTATCCAGCAGCTGCAGGAGATGATCACCAACACCATCAAGGCACAGTACGAAGGGAGCTCACATACCTCCTTGTTCTACTCGAAGCCCTATTCCAAGAAGATTGATGCCCTAAGGATGCCAAGGGGTTATCAACCACCAAAGTTCATGCAGTTTGATGGAAAAGGAAACCCAAAGCAGCACGTTGCACATTTCGTCGAAACTTGCAACAACGCGGGGACGGAGGGAGACTACCTCGCCAAGCAGTTTGTGCGCTCGCTGAAAGGAAATGCCTTTGAGTGGTACACGGACCTAGAGCCTGAGTCCATCAACAGCTGGGAGCAATTGGAAAGGGAATTCCTCAACCGCTTCTACAGCACCCGCCGCACTGTGAGCATGCTAGAACTAACGAGCACAAAGCAGTGGAAGGACGAGCCAGTCATTGACTACATCAACAGATGGCGCACTCTAAGCCTCGACTGTAAAGACAGGCTCTCGGAAACCTCTTCAATCGAGATGTGCATCCAAGGCATGCAATGGGGTTTGCAATACATCCTTCAAGGCATTAAACCACGGACTTTCGAGGAATTGGCCACTCGCGCCCATGACATGGAGTTGAGCATCGCCCATCATGGGAAGAAGGAACCGATCGCCGACTACAAGAACGACAAAGTTCTTGGGCCAAAGGTGGAGAAGGCTACGTGGAAATCCACCAAAGAAGCAATGACAGTCAACACAGCTCCCGTCAAAATCCCTACACGAGGCAAGGCGATTCAAAACGAAGCTTTTCATGATCAAGAGATGCGTAGACGCACTTTGAAGGAGCTTGAGGAGAAGACTTATCCATTCCCCGACTCTGATGTGGTTGCCATGCTGGATGACCTGTTGGACAAGAAGGTGATCAGTTTGCCTGAGTGCAGACGGCCGTAAGAGATGAATCGTACCGACAGTCCAAGATACTGTAAATTCCACCGCTTCATCAGTCATCCGACAGAAAAATGTTTCGTGCTGAAAGATCTCATCATGAAGCTGGCTCAGAAAGGAATCATCGAGCTAGATCTTGACGAAATGGCGAAGTCAAACTATACCACCTTCACTTCTGGCTCTTCCGACTCAAAGTTTTCACCTCAACCGCTGGGGGCATCGTCCAAGACAAGCAAAATTGAAGGATGGACTCAAGTCACTCCTAAGAAATTGCACAAGAAGCATACGTCTCCTCCACAAGTCCGCCAATCGGAAAGGGGGCAAAGCAGCTCTTGTCAACCTTCAAAGCAACGTGAACGTGTTGAAGATGATGAAATTTCGACATATAGATCGTCCATCCCCATCACGATGCGTGATTTCTTACCCGAAGACTTCTTCAATCACTCGGTCAAGGCTCCTTGCTATGAAGATTGTGAGGAACGCCTCTCCAAAATTGCTTGAAAAATTCAACAAAGCTCCTTGTCCGCACGAGCCTAAACTGTAGGACACAAGGCTCCTCGCCTGTAAGAGCCTAAACTGCAAGACACACGGCTCCTCGCCTGCACGAGCTGAAACTGCAACACGGCACAAAGCTCCTTGTCCGCACGAGCCTAAACTGTAGGACACGAGGCTCCTCGCCTGCACGAGCCTAAACTGCAAACGACACCAACACTCCTTGCCTGCATGAGCTGAAACTGCAAACGGCACAAAAAAAAAAGAAAATACCAAAAAATATATATATATATATATATATATGTATGTATTTGAACTACGTTACGACTTGATCTCTTCTTTGGAGGGGTACGTAGGCAGCTCGAATATTCAAAATTTGAGTTCAGTCACATCAAAATAAAGAATAAGAAATTTTATTAAAGTTTGATGTTATTACAATATTATTTTGTCCAAAAAAAAAAAATACTACTACTTAAATGAAAAAAAAAAAATATATATATATATAATATATATATATGCCTCAAGCAGATCAAATAACATCTGCAATTCCAGCAGGCCTAAGCCTTCCTCCATTTTCACAGCTGCTTCCCCTTCCCAAATCCACACCATCAAATCCTAACCCGTGGCCCACCTTTTAAAGTTCAAGGCCCGGCCCAGGAAAATAGCCCATATCAGTCCACACCGCAGGACCAGGTCACTCTCCACACCGGAGTTGGCTCGTCCCGAGTCACCGACATGGTTCTAGATGCGACTCCCGGCCATCTTCACCATCACCTGTTGCTGCTGAGTGCTCAGATCGGCGCCATTAAATTGTTGGGTGCGATGCCCACGTCCACCAGGCTATCATCCTCTCCAGATCTCCCCAAGTCACCATCTCTTCCATTAAAACTGTTCATCTGCTCACGAATTCTCTCGCTGCATCACAAAGCTCTTCCTCTCTCTCCACGGCTAATGTAACTCCGCCCAAGCTCTCCTTTAAATCCACCATCTCCGCCAACCCTCTGCAGAGCCCTCTCTCTTTAGGGTCCGCGCCGCCCCTTCGACCCCTCCAATGGGGCCGCAATCCGTCGAGCTTCCATTGTCTGGTTCCGAAACGATTTACGAGTCCATAAAAACGAATGCCTCAACTCGGCCAATAACGAGTCCGTATCGGTCTTGCCCGTCTACTGCTTCGATCCGAAGGACTACGAAAAATCCTCTTCTGGGTTCGATAAGACAGGCTCGTACCAGGCGTCGTTCTTGGTCGAATCGGTGGCGGACCTCCGGAAGAATCTCCAGGCGAGAGGGTCCGATCTGGTGGTCAGAATCGGGAAGCTCGAGACGGTTTTGGTGGAGCTGGCGAAGGCGATCGGCGCTGACGCCATTTATGCGCACAGAGAGGTTTCACGCAACGAGGTTAAGGAGGAAGAGAAGGAACAATGCAGTCCTGTTTCTGTATTGGACCCTCCGTTCCAAGACGACGACGAGGGACGTGACGGTGAGGATGATGACGACGAAGACGGTTGTGATTTGAAGTGCAGCTATGCCAATGTACAGAGAACAAAGCATCACCTTCTGCAGACAACTCCATTTCTTTCGCAAATGTCTTCAACAGCAACCCAACTCCCCGACCATCCATGCTCGTCATCATCGTCCTCTAGCTTCCAACTTCATCACCATACTCGTGACCTTCTCTGAGCAATAGGATCCTCGAAAGTTATTGCTTGTGCTGCTATCCTGTCTTCGTCCTTCCCCCGTCACCCTCGCCTGTTCTAGTTCCTGCCCCTGGATCTCAAGCATTCCCAGTAAATGGTGGTAATTTTCACGTTGAAAATCCTGCTTCCAGGCAATGGCCTACCATGCAGCCCTGCTACCGGGATTCAGTCTGCTGGACAACAATATATGCCCTCCATTGATGGAACTTCGACTGTTGCATCATAATCGTCAGCTCGGGAAGCAAAGTCTACTGGAAGAAGAGAACTTCCTGCGGATATATTTTTTTTTTGCAATAAACTATTCTTCTTTTCCCGCATCGGTTCCTGGCAAGACCTGTGCCCTCCATTACTGAAGCTCCGCTGCTCTCGAACCTGCTCATCGCCCAGCACCGCACCTCCACTGCAACTCCAGCGAGTTTGGTCTAGATCCATCAACCACCTTCTTTTCTCCTCCAGTGCCGGCTATTTCCGTCCGCGCGGACATGGCTTCGAGGATGCTCGACGGAGCAGTGAGGCTGCCAAGGTAGTTAACGGGTAAGGTGACAGCTGTGACGGATGTGAATGAGGCTGTACAGCAGCCAAGGGCGACAGGAATTTGCTGAGGATCTTCTCTCGGTCGGAGCTCCACGAAGCTTTCAGAGAAAATACGGACGGTGAGAGTGCAACAGAGCGTAGGGAGACAGCCTCCTTTGCAGCAGACAACCACCCTGGCTATGGGCATCCTTCCATGCAGCGAGCATAGCAAACAGCAACGAGCAGCAGCCATGTCGCCGACTCGTCCTCGTCCTCGTCCTCCTCTGCAAGACCTTTCCTTTTGCCCAGCAAGGATGATCAGCCACGAACTCCACACCTCCGGCTCCCTTTCTCCGTCCATCTCCGTCGATGCTCTCTGCAAGCCCTCTATCCCTATATATATATATATATAATAAATAAAAAATAATAAATAATAATAATAATAATAATAATAAATAAATAAATAATAAAATAAAAAAAAGTAAAGGGCTTCATGGTGCGTCTGGCACCATGTGCAGAAAAAAAGAAAGAAAGAAACGTCTGGCACCATGTGCAGAAAAAGAAAGAAAGAAAAAAAAAATATATATATATAAAGAAGTAAATGGATCCTTGGTGGCTAGCACCATGCAAAAAAAAGGGGAAAAGGTTTTGGAATGGTGGATCAGTCAATGTGAAAAATTAATATGTATGTATGTGTGTGTGCATAATATATGTATGTATATAGCAAAAAAAAAAAAAAAAAAAAAAAAAGCATTGAGAGAAATAGAAGTCCATTTTATTTATTTTTCTGGAAATTTTACATAAATTTGCATTATACATACATTTAAAAAAAAAATAAAAAAAAATAAAAAAAATAAAAAAAAAATCAAATCAAATTTACAAGAGGGGATCTTCAAGGACGATCAGGTGGCGCCTCAGTACTCGGCGGAACCCCAGGAGAATGAGGCACTGAAGGTTGATCATTTGAGGCTTCATTACGCGGTACAGCCCCAGAAGAAGAAGGCAAATGCTGCTGGAACAAACCCACAAACCTCTGATGATCAAGTAAGATCTGACCATCAGATTCCTGCATCTGGTCAATTTTCCTCTTCATGTTTGTGGCATAGTTGTGTGCAAGCTTGTGCAACTGTTTATTCTCATGCTTGAGCCCTCTGATCTCCTGTTTGAGACTCATCACTTCAGCCGCCAACGATTCAACTTGACGGGTTCGAGCAAATAGGCGTTGGGCCATGTTGGACACAGAACCCGCACACTGCACACTAAGAGCCAGGGACTCCTTAACAGCTAACTCATCAGACTGCCTGGAAAGTAGTCTGTTATCTTTGGGAGTGACAAGGTTCTGGGCCACCACCGCAGCGGTCATATCATTCTTCATCACCGAATCCCCAACAGTAAGAGGACCAGTAGGGGATATGAAGGATGGGCGCCATATGTTATCTGGAGAAGATGGGACTACCTCTTCACCAAGGTTCAAATCAAAACGACGGTCGGAGGGTCCAGACATTTTCAAAGTGTTGAAGGAAGAAGAGGTCGGACGAATCAAGATCTTAGAAGTGCAAGAAGGGAGTTTTCACAAGTAAAATTCAAGTGTGCTTTGAAACGAACATCGTGCCTCTATAAAAAATCAACACTCGACGGGATTTCGGAGATCGAAGGGGCAAGCTCAGAATTCGAAGACGCCAATTCAAAAATCGAAGAGGCAAGCTCAGAAATCGGAGAAGCATCTTGCTTTTCCAAACGTGTCGGCACCCTTCACACGCAAACTCAGCTTTGCGGAAATCACGGGTAATTTGTCGAAGCGCCAATCCCAGATATCGAAGAGGCGCCAGTGTTTTTCAGCCGAGTCATCACCTGTCATATGCACACTCAACTTTGCGCAAATCACGGGCAATTTGTCGAAGATTTTCGGTGAAGGAGAAAGCACGTGAAATTTTACTGTTCAATCACGCGTTAGTTGCCGACACGAGTGAAAGAATAGTACCTCTACAGGTATTAAAGAACTTCCTATAAACTGTCCACCTTCACCTTACATAGTAAGGTAGACATACATAACATTTCTTCATCTCCAAAAATGCTTTCCCAACGAAACCTCTCGAGTCATTCAGTGTTCCTTATTCCTTGGGGTACCTCAGCAAACAAATGACTCCAAAGCAAAAGTATCTCATATCACCAGGGTAGAAAGCAAGAGTATCTCATATCATGCGTTCTCCCTGTCCTTTCCTTTGTCCTTGTTCTTACCTACAAAGACAAGGATAAAGAAAACAATATGCCGGAACTTCCACTCAAACTCGGGTAAGGAACCGACTGCTTGGAACCCTTCCCTGATTGCCTGCCTAGCACTGCTCTCGAGTACTCGTTTCGCACTGCTGTTGTACTTCCAAAGAAGCTGCCACATCTGCCTGGAGAACAGATAAGGCAAGTGAAAATGATACCTTGCAGCATGTGGAGACAAAGTGCAGAAGGAACAAGCAGAGAAGAATGTGGTCTGCACAGTCAACTCAGCAGAAGGAGTCCGAACTGAGGAACTCGAGAAGCTGCCATATCTGCCTGAAGAAACAAGCAGAGAAGAATGCAGCATGCACAGCCAACTCGGCAGAAAGAGTCTGAGATGAAGAACTCGTTTTGACCCTCAAATTCTTGGGTCGACTTACTAGGCGTTGTGGGCTGCACGTGCCGATTCACCACCCTTGAATCGAATCCTTAAAGATCAAGTCACCAACTGGAAGAAAAGCCCATCAATCTTGAAGATCATACCGTTGACCAAACTACTCAGGTGTGAATTAGAAAGATTGAACAAAGAAACAGGTTATCACCTTCACCTCGTGCCTGTTTGCCATGTGTTCGAGTCAACCTTCAAGAATCAAGCCTCAACGGCCCTTGAAGAAGTTTCCGGCCAAATTCAAGATCAAGCCTCGACGGCCCTTGAGGAAATCACAAGTCCGATTCAAGATCAAGCGTTCACCATATTTGAATCAAATCCAGTTCAAGAACAAGCTGTGGAAAATCAACAATTGGAGGAATCCAGAAAATCCTCCAACCCAGTTCAAGATCAAAGCTGTGGAAAGTCAACAAGCGCAACAAAATACGTGCCGATTCATCCACTACCAAAGCCAAATATCATCTACCACATGAAGCTCCTTGTGGCCCAATTTCAACCTTCAAGATCAAGCCTCGACGGCCCTTGAAGAAATTTCAAACAAAAGTTCAAGATCAAGCCTCAACGGCCCTTGAAGAAATCTCAAGCCCAATTCAAGATCAAGCCTCGACGGCCCTTGAAGAAATCTCCAGCCCAATTCAAGATCAAGCCTCAACGGCCCTTGGATCGACATCTACAGTAAGGGACTTCAAAACGCATTTCCTACACATGACAATCACATGTATACGACGCGCCTTGAAGTGGGGGCATTTGTAGACATCGAAATTTCAGTAAAATAAATGTTGACCGATAAATAAAAGTGTCAACGCTCATGTATTACATAAATTTTACACGTAGCGTGTGACTCAACGAAAATTGAAATAAGTTGGAAAAGTCATCAAATAGGACACGTGTCAACACCTGGCAGAAACGACTTATTTCATCTGGAATATTATATTCAAAATTAGGCCTTGGAAAATTCTATAAATACAAGCCCATTTCATTCATTTGAGGGGACCAATTCATATTACACCTTGAAGCTCTGAAGCTCTGAAACTCCGAAGCTCTCAAGCATCCAGGTGCCCGAAGAATCAAGAAAGCTCTCTTCGTTCTTCGTTCATCGTTCATCCAAGATCAAGCCCCAACGGCCCTTTGGATCAACAATCATCCACCAATTCAAGATCAAGCCCCGACGGCCCTTGAAGAAAGCACCATCGTTCATCATCCGTTCATCCAAGATCAAGCCCCAACGGCCCTTTGGATTAACAATCATCCACCAATTCAAGATCAAGCCCCGACGGCCCTTGAAGAAAGCACCATCGTTCATCATCCGTTCATCCAAGATCAAGCCCCAACGGCCCTTTGGATCAACAACGTCGACAAATCCACACACATCCAACCGTTCTTCAAGATTAAGCCCAAAAGCCCTTGAAGATCTGTTCATCACTGTTTCTTCAAGATCAAGCCCAAAAGCCCTTGAAGATCCGCTCATCACCGTTATTCAAGATCAAGCCTCAAACGGCCCTTGAAGAAACATTCATCCTCAAGATCAAGCCCCAACGGCTCCTTGAAGATCCGCTCAAATCCACCTTCAAAGATCAAGCCCACGGCCCTTTGAAGAAACTTCCAAACAGTTCATCCAAGATCAAGCCCCGACGGCCCTTGGATCAACGAAACACCCACCAATCAACACCTTACGGAGATCGAATCAGAGGATCAAAATAGAGAGAGATTGTAACCCAAAATCATCAAAAATACTTAATATTTGTTTGAGCACGTCGTTTCTTGTCTCTTTCGTTTCAGGAATTTTCCGTGTTCACAACTACATTTAACATCTCACAACTTCATTCACAAACACAATTTCCTTGCTGTGACCTCCATCCTTGCAATATGATTTGATTACTTTCAGTTGTGATTCATAAGTTGTGAATTTAATTTACTTATCCATTTGAATTAAAACTGATTTGTGTATGTTGGTTGAGAGTGCACGCTTAATTTCCATGCATAAATATGATGCTAGGATATAAGGGAGTTTCACCTAATCGTTATGAACTTATATTCACAACTAGTAAAGGTTGTTCGTCACAACCGTGTTAAGTAAATTCTTGGCATAAGTTTCATGCAATTCATAGTTACAAGTGTTTCGTCAATGCTTATGATTTTCATAGAACTTAATGATTCTTGCTTGTATCTCTATTATGCAATTCATGTAGGGAACTTGTGGGGAATGCTTTGGGTTGTTGTATGCAATCATCCAATTCAATGAAATTAGGAAAATCTGAGGATTAATTTAAGCGTACCTAATTAATCTAGGGTGTTGAGGTTCATGGTTTATTGAAAAGCAACTAGAAATCGTTTTATATGCAAGTGTGTCATGTGTGGAGAAAGACCTTCTAGACAGCCCATCATCCATTCAAATCACCAAATTCGTCCAAAATCTGTTTTAAGTCTTTAGTTACTTGTTTTTACTTAAATTCATCCAAAACCAAATCCCCCTTTACTTTAGAGTGTCTGATTAGTTAGAATCTGTCCTGGTTGTGTTTTTAAGTGTTTTGAGTTAAGTTAAAACCAATTTTCGTCCAAAGTCATTCTTAGTGTCTAGTTTGAATCTAATTAGTTGTTTTGAGTTCTTTGAGTCTAGTTTAGAGTTTTTAACTTTGTTTATATGTTTTTAAGTCAGTTTAGAGGTTATTAGCAAGCCCTCCTAATCCTCGGTCCAGAACAATCCCTACTTACATTCTTTACTACAATTGATACAAGAGGGTTTAATTTGTGTGTTAAGTTAATTTTCGCATCAAATTTTTGGCGCCGTTGCCGGGGATTAGCAACTTTGCTAATCTCCGTTGTTTTTTTTCATGTTTTTTGTTTTAGTTACTGACTTTGTTTCTATTTGTGTCTTTTATTTTTACTTATGATATTTGATTTAGTTTTATTTCCTTGATTTCAAGTACTAGAGAAGTAAGACATGGATTTTGCTACCATTCACGCTCAATTGGCGAAACTTACTTCTCAATTGTCACAATATGCCGAAAGGACCACAATGCAAAGTGTCCCTACAGATGGTGTGTCCTATGGGCAAGGATATCCAACTCGTCAATGTTCTTAATTCGCTGCGAATGAAGATGCTTAGGGTTATCAAGGACATAGCCAATCAGGGGATAACATGTTTTCCAACGGTTACCATTCAGATTGGAGAGATTATTCAGATTACATATGTGGAGAACCGCAACAATTCCAACAAGATGGATATTGGTAGCAAGAAGAGGAGTTCTATCACTGGCCATATGAACCATCACAACCACCACAACAATCTGCCCAATTCAATTCAGGTACATCTTTGGATAATGATATGTTTAATAAGTTACTCACCTTTTTGAACCAGGATGTAGAAAACCGAAACAAAGAGGTGAAAAATCAAGCCAAGAAGACGGGCGAATTGGAAAAGCAATTTGGGCAAATTATGGAGTTCACGGCACAAATTCAAGAGCAAAGTGAATTCTCCAACTCAATTGTTGAAAATTTGAAGGAAGATTTTGAAATCCATGATGCTATCACTTTGGGAAGTGCTATGGAGGTTGGAGGTGAACCCAAGACATCCAAACAAAGCCAAAACATGGATGAACAGTTGATGCTCGAAGAAGAGGAGAATAACAAGGCCACAGCAAGGGAAGAACCACCTTTGCCGCAGCCCCATATGCCATCTATACCGTCCACTACAACCAAGGTAAGCCTAAATTCAATTTGTCCTGACCCCGTTTCACCAAATGTCCTTATTCCTTGCAGGATCATGCAATCCAAGGAAGAAGAGGGTGAGAAAGCATCTTCGAAACCTTTCCAACGAACCAAGAGCAAGAAGTGGATGGGGAATGTCTAGAATTCATCAAAAAAGAAACACTTGAGACGAAAATTCCCAAAGAAGTTGGATTTTATGACACGGGACAAGTCATAACTCTCAAAACACCAAATCTGGCCAAGTCCCATATCCCTGCAACCTTCAAAGATGTGGTGTTCGTAATTGAGTTTGTGTTAGAGCAAGCAAGTAAGCCATCTTCTCTAACTTCGATTTTAGTATATACTAACTTGCTGATTTTGATGATTCAGGCACCTACACTAAAATTTAAACCATTGCCGGATCATGTCAAGTATCACCTTCCATTCAAGGATCAATTCCATGCTATGGGCCCTATCTAAGTTTAGAAGGAAGTTTCGTCCGGCTGGAAAACGTTAAAGCAAGCGCTTCTTGGGAGGCAACCCATGTATTCAAATAAGGAAGATTTTTGAATCGCTCCACAATCAGTTTTGTGTTTCTAAAAACCTTTCTTTTCTGCAGTTTTATTTTGCCATGATTGTCATTTTTATTTATTGCTTGTTTAATTGTTTTTGGTATGGGTTTATTTTTGAAACACTGACAGATATGCAACGTATTTTACATTCATTTTCATGAAAAAAGAAAAGAAACATTAAGCAGAAAATACAAGAGGGAGCCTTCACAAAGGCTGCTTAGGAAAAGTCTCAGTAATCGGCGGAGCCTCAGCAGTCGGCGGAGCCCCAGAAGGAGGAGGCATCAGAGGTTGATCATTTGGAGCTTCAGTACGTGGTACAGCCCCAGAAGACGAAGGCAAATGTTGTTGGAACAAACCCACAAACCTCTTATGATCAAGTAAGATTTGACCATCATATTCCTGCATCTGGTCAATCATCCTCTTCATGTTTGTAGCATAGTTATGTGCGAGCCTGTGCAACTGTTTATTCTTATGCTTGAGCCCTCTAATCTCCTGTTTGAGACTCATCACTTTAGCCGCCAATGACTCAACTTGACGGGTTCGAGCAAATAGGCGTTGGGCCATATTAGACACAGAACCTGCACACTGCACACTGAGAGCCAGAGAATCCTTCACAGCCAACTCATCAGACCGTTTGGCAAGTAGTCTGTTATCTTTGGGAGTGACAAGGTTCCTGGCCACCACCGCAGCTGTCATATCATTCTTCATCACCGAATCCCCAACAGTAAGGGGACCAGTAGGGGATATGAAAGATGGGCGCCATATGTTGTCTGGAGAAAGTGGGACTGCCTTTTCACCAAGGTTCAAGTCAAAACGACGGTCGGAAGGGCCATACATTTTCAAAGGTGTTAAAGAAATAAAAGGTCGGACAAGTCAAGATCGTAGAAGTGCAAGAAGGGAGTTTTTACAGGCAGAAATTCAAGTGTGCTTTAAACATCCTGCATACCTCTATAAAAATCAGCACTCAATGGGATTTCAGAAATCGAAAAGGCGAGCTTAGAAATCGAAGAGGCCAACTCAAAAATCAAAGAGGCGCTAGCTTTCTCAAAAGCTGGGCTTGCTTAGAAAGCACGGCCAATCTTCTTTTCCAGATTTGTCCGCAGTTGTCACATGCAACCTCTGCACTCGACTGGATTTCAGAGATCAAAGAGGCAAGCTCAAAAATCGGAGAGGCATCTGCTTTTCCAGACGTGTCAGCATCTGTCACATGCAGAGTCAGCTTTGCGGAAATCACGGGCAATTTGTCGAAGCGCTGATTCCAGACATCGGAGAAGCATCTGCTTTTCCAGACGTGTCAGCATCTGTTACATGCAGAGTCAGCTTTACGGAAATCATGGGTAATTTGTGGAAGCGTTTTTCCAGACGTGTCAGCATTTGTCACATGCAGAGTTAGCTTTGTGGAAATCACGGGCAGTTTGTCAAAGCGCCGATTCCAAATATCGAAGAGGCACTTATTTTTCCAAACGTGTCAGCGCCTGTCACATGCACACTCAGCCTTGCGAAAATTACGGGCAATCTGTTGAAGATCTCTTGTGAAGTAGAAAACACGTGAAGTTTACTATTAAATCATCCAATGATTGCTGACAAGAGTGAAAGAATAGTATCGGTTATTAATTCCTATAAATGTCACCTTTCACCCTCCATTGCAAGGCAGATATACATAACCTTTCTTCTTCTCCGAGAATGCCTTTCCAACAAACCCTCTCGAGTCACTCAGTGTTCCTTATTCCTTGGGGTACCTCTGCAAACAACTCATCCAAAGAAAAAGTATTTCATAGCATGAAGGTTGAAAGCAAGAGTATCTCATATCATGCTTTCTCCATTTCCTTCTCATTGTCGTTGTTTTGGGACAAAGAGAAAGAGAGCAATCAGCCAGCACTTGGTATCAATCTTTCGATCTAGAACCGACTGCCTGGAACCCCTTCCTGATTGCTTACCTAGCTTTGCTCTCGAGTACTCATCTTCATCATTTTATGCTTCTTCTTCATCTACCACATCTGCCTGGGGAACAGATAAGGGAAGTGAAAATGATACCTCGAAGCATGTGGAGACAATTTGCCAATTCATCCTCAACTAGGGACAAGGAGAAAGAAGGCAAGAGGTGGGCACTTGGAAAGATTGAAGAAAGAAACAGACCAACACCTCTACCTCGTGCCTGCCTGCCGTGCAGAAGAAACAAGCAGAGAATAATGCAGACTGCACAATCAAATCAACCCAGCAGAATGAGTCTGATTTGAAACCAAGGAACTCTCATATTCCTCGCTCAGAATTCCAAACCAGTTCGAGATCAAAGTTGTGGAAAGACAACAAGATCATCTATCTTCAAAACCAGATTTGCATTGTTAAACTATACTCTGTCTGGTTTTTACTTTGCCATACTTGTCATGTTTATTCGTTGTTTGTTTGTTTGATTGTTTTTGTGTGAGTTTATGCTTGAAACATTGAGGACAATGTTTGATTGAAGTGTGGGGGGGGGTAACCATTGTTTTGCATTAAATTCGTAGGAGTTTATCACCCATTACTTATAGTGTTGTTCCTTGCTGTTTTAAGTGTTTTTAAGCTGTTTTGGAGTGTTTCAGTGTGTTTTAACATAAAAATCCGAAAATCTCATAAAAATTTGAAAAATTGTTTTGAAAAACCCAAAAAGAGTTGTTTTTGTATGTTTATTTGTGTCTTAGGGTACCTTCCAACACAATGATGAGGATTTGGTTTTTAATTACATGACTGTTAAAGAGAGTTATAAACATGGATGCAAATTTGATTTACTCTTTGGTGTATGCTTGGTTGTGGTTATAATTTATGAATTCACATGCAATCGTAAAAGGAAAAATCAGTTTTTTTTGTAACATGCTTGAAAGAAGGAACTCAAACTAACGTTACATCCTTGAGAGACTTGGGCCTAAATGTTTATTTGGAGAGTTATTAATATGTGCAATTTTTTTTTGTTTTCTAAAGTCGTTGCATGATCTCATTATTCTTTGCTTGGTTGCTACTTAGAAGGCGTTTCATCATTTAGTTCCAAATGCTAGAACTCATGCCTATTTCATTCAAAGCATGTTATTGTTATTGCTACTTAGAAGGCGTTTCATCATAAAGAGCCTATCCCGTTCATTATGTGTTTAAGTTTAACCCCGTTGAGCCTTGTGTTGCCTATGTTCTTTGTTACCCACACTATCCTCACCTAGCCTAGATTAGGACCATCCATACCCTTGTTCTTGAAGCATAGTAAAGCATAATTTAGAAGGAATTCCTTTTGTTGAACTCTTGCAGAAAAACAAGTGTGGGGGAAGTGATTCTTGTGTGTGTGTGTGCCAAAGTCCTTCATAAGGCACGGGTAGAAAAGGAAAAGAAAAAGAAAAATTCGTGGAAAATAGAATGAAAAGAAGAAAAGTTGTGAAAAGAGTTGAAAAATTTATGAGAAAGAGCTCTAAAGTGTTGTTTGTTGAAGAAATGGTCCAAAGCATTGAATTCGACCCTAAGTGTTGCATGAATCTTCCCTTTGTGTTTAAATGTTGATTTTTGCATTCTAAAGTAAATTCCAAGTGTCGATTCCATTACTTTGCTTGCTATCGCTTTAAGAACGTTTGTTATTCCTATCCTTTCTTTGTTAGCCATTACCCCCAAGCCCTGTTACAACCCTTGACTTCAATCTTGAGTGTTGTGTGTTTCAATTTGTGGAGTTTGAAATTGATATGAGCATATGGTGTCACTGGTTCTTGCATCTAAGTAGTAGCATTCCATTCATGAGATCATATATATACATGAATTAATAATTCCAGAAATTGCTTCTTTGTTGAAAAACATATGTGAGTACTAGTTTTCATGTTTACATCAATCTTCTCACATATACCTAGTATAGGGAGTGTAGTCAGAAATTCTTGTGTGAAAATAAGAGTGTATCTAGTAAGGAATTGAGGAAATTCTCTAAGGCATGTTACTGTATTCAAAATGCTGTTTTAATTAATTAAATGTGAGCTAGTGAATGGTGACTATGATTAAGTATGCTCGAGGGTAAGGAATGCTTAATTCTATGTAAGTGGTGATCTTTGGCATGTCATGTTTCATTGAAAATCCCTGAGGCAAATGTTGAAAGGTTAGGTTATGTTTTGTTTGTTTTGTTTCGTTTTGTTTCTTTTGTTTTGCTCGAGGACTAGCTAAGTGTGGGGGAATTTGATAGGAGCATATTTATGCGACTTAGTTAGTTTGTTCTTGTGCATTTATGTTGTTATTTCTTAGTTAATTATGTATTTTAAGCTATTTTCGTGTGTTTGTAGGTCATAATAACAAAGTTGGCAAGAAAGTGCATTTTGGAGCATTTTGGAGCATTTTTTAGCCAAGATTGGATAGTGCAAGCATGGAGACATGAGGATGGACGTTTTTGAAGATTTGAAGGCTAGAAATTAGCATGTGCGTGTGCAAGTGTGTTGACCTACAACTCTAAACATCCATCCACTACATCCATTACATCCACTCATTACCAAACATCCACCCACTACACCCATTACATCCACTCATTACCACAACACTCACCCACTACACCCAACACCCATTAAATCCACTCATTACCACAACACTCACCCACTACACCCATTACATCCACTCATTACAACTACATACACTCCTCTCCCTAGCCTATAAATACATCCACCAAACATCCACCCACTACACCCATTACATCCACTCATTACCACAACACTCACCCACTACACCCATTACATCCACTCATTACCAAACACTCATCCACTACACCCATTACATCTACTCATTACCAAACATCCACCCACTACACCCATTACATCCACTCATTACCACAACACTCACCCACTACACCCATTACATCCACTCATTACAACTCCATACACTCCTCTCCCTAGCCTATAAATACATCCACCCTTCACCATAATTTTGGGGGCCATCATCCAAAGACACTACATTTCACATCTCACCACTTCATTCACAAACACAATTTCCTTGCTGTGACCTCCATCCTTGCAATATGATTTGATTACTTTCAGTTGTGATTCATAAGTTGTGAATTTAATTTACTTATCCATTTGAATTAAAACTGATTTGTGTATGTTGGTTGAGAGTGCACGCTTAATTTCCATGCATAAATATGATGCTAGGATATAAGGGAGTTTCACCTAATCGTTATGAACTTATATTCACAACTAGTAAAGGTTGTTCGTCACAACCGTGTTAAGTAAATTCTTGGCATAAGTTTCATGCAATTCATAGTTACAAGTGTTTCGTCAATGCTTATGATTTTCATAGAACTTAATGATTCTTGCTTGTATCTCTATTATGCAATTCATGTAGGGAACTTGTGGGGAATGCTTTGGGTTGTTGTATGCAATCATCCAATTCAATGAAATTAGGAAAATCTGAGGATTAATTTAAGCGTACCTAATTAATCTGGGGTGTTGAGGTTCATGGTTTATTGAAAAGCAACTGGAAATTGTTTAATATGCAAGTGTGTCATGTGTGGAGAAAGACCTTCTAGCTAGCCCATCATCCATTCAAATCACCAAATTCGTCCAAAATCTGTTTTAAGTCTTTAGTTACTTGTTTTTACTTAAATTCATCCAAAACCAAATCCCCCTTTACTTTAGAGTGTCTAATTAGTTAGACTATGTCCTGGTTGTGTTTTTAAGTGTTTTGAGTTAAGTTAAAACCAATTTTCGTCCAAAGTCATTCTTAGTGTCTAGTTTGAATCTAATTAGTTGTTTTGAGTTCTTTGAGTCTAGTTTAGAGTTTTTAACTTTGTTTATATGTTTTTAAGTCAGTTTAGAGATTATTAGCAAGCCCTTCTAATCCCCGGTCCAGAACGATCCCTACTTACATTCTTTACTACAATTGATACAAGAGGGTTTAATTTGTGTGTTAAGTTAATTTTCGCATCAGAACCATGGGAATGTGTAGATTAGATTTTGGTTGTAATTTGATATGATCAAATGTTGTAAAAGAGCATAAGCTCTTCTTTACTTTAAAGTAATTTGTTTTGATCAAATGTTGTAAAAGAGCATAAGCTCTTCTTGTTGGAAATATGCCCTGAAAGTCAATCTTTGGAAGAAATCTTTCAGGACAAATGAATCGATGTATGGATGATTCTTATACATGAAATGGCAAAGATACTAATTAGGACTATCTCAATAAACAATATAAGTCCTGAATAGTGAATCCATGGACAATGGAACGATTGAAGAAGTAATCTAATGATGTTAGACTACAGAGACCTTCTTCACATAACCATTATGTCCAAAAGGTTCCTGGTCGTTGGATTGTCGGAGGGATACTAACAATGCTTAGACCGGTACATACTGTGTCCGCTTCAATTGGAAGGATGGAAAGTCTCAACCCATTCGTGTTGTGACACTAAGACAAGTATGTAGGTGCTCATTAAGGGAATGAGTTCACTGAACACAATCGAACGGGAGTACTTGCATGGAGGTCTACTCACATGTCAAGCAAGTAACTCTAATGGTTGGAAAGATGTAAATAATCCTTAGACCTGAGGCATCGTCGTTGTCTTGTGGTTAAGTACTTAATCTTTGATTATGTCAAAGTCTCCCCATTCGAGGGTGTCCACGGCATAATTGGGGTTAAGCCACTTAGTCATGAAGGCAAGTGTATGCGCAACAAGGAATCTCTAATCCTCGATAAGAGAGGAAGAATACTTTAAGATATGATTCGGGAATCTTCGGCCGAAGTATTGAGCGTAATAAAGGAAAGCGTTCCTATACGACTCAATTGAATCATATAAGAAGGAATAATCACATTAGGGGTTTGACATGATATATCCATACCCTAATGATGTGATTGAGAGTATTGTATTAGAGAAGGATTGAATTACATTGTAATTCCAACTGACTAGGTTCTTCGAATAAACTTCTACATTAGCTTGGGTAGCTTTGACATATGGTTAGATGTCACTCATAGCTTGTGAGTTCTTCTAGATGATTAAATGTAGTCGTCAAAGAAGAAAGGTGAATTAAAATGAAGTTTTAATTCACTAAGTGATTGAATTAAATATAAGCAATTGGATTAATGCCAATCACCTCACTGCCTTGCTAATTAGAACCTAAAAGATTGTTCACCACAACACTATTGTAGTGAGTAACTAATGGATGATGGAAACAATTAATTGGATTAATTATGTGTTGTGATTAATTTAGAAAAGTCTAAAGAAATCATAAAAGCGATAAAGATCGTTTTGGGCTTAAAGAAACGTTCGGGTTTAATTAGGCCCATTGGGCATAAACCCATTGGGCTTTTATTCAAGCATTGGATGACTTGAAATAACAAAATCCCAAAGCCCAAAAACAACACAAAGGGGCCGGCCACTTTAGGTAAGGAAAGGTGAGATATTTAGTCAAGTTGTTGACTAGGTTTCTTTTGTCTATATAAGCAACTTTATAGAGATAAAGTTCATTAGGGTTTTTTGTGAGTTTTGAACAACAAAAGAGGCAAAAGAAAATAGCTCTCTTGAACCACAAAAACCGGCCACCAAAGGGGGTTTTTACTAACATCTCTTACACCCTTTTGGTTATTCCTTCATCCTTCTCACTACACTAGTGGGTGAGGATCTTTAGAGGTTTCCTACTTTGGGAACTTGAAGAGAACCTAGGAGCACTCATTATAACAAAGTGGAGGAGGCAAGGAGGGAAGCTAGGCTCAAGGATTTCAAGGAGCAAAGGGCTTGGAGGTGGTCCATCCTTGGTCTCAAGTCTAGATCAAGAGGTATAAGACTAACCTTCACTTTGTTCTTGATTCTAAAATTTGTTTTGATGCATTATATATAAACCTATGAACCTTGAAGGGGATTTGGATGACTATAGCTTTGATAATATGTTATAAATGCTTCCGCTGCTTTCGTATATTAAATTTTGATTTGTATATGCATGATAGTCATTATGAAATCCCATGCTAGAATCTCATAATTTCCCTTCAAGTGGTATCAGAGCCAATGGTTTATGTATAATGTGTCCTTTTGGATTTTATGCATATGGGTATTAATGTTATGTATGACATATTATTGTTTCATTCAAAGTATGTTTATCTTTTGTTTTTCAATAGTTGAAAAATGTTAGTCAAAAGTTGAGAAAGATATGTTTGCAAAAGTGTTTTGTATGCATGAATGAAAAATGAGTTTAGAACTAGTATGACATATTATTTCTTCATTTAAAAGTATGTTTGTCTTTTGTTTTTCAATGGTTGAAAAATGTAAATCAAGAGTTGAAAAAGATATGGATGTAAAAGTTGTTTTGTATGCATGAATGAAGAATAAGTCATGAACAAAATTTGGGGTTTTGTTCAAAAGGGTAGGCACGGTTTTGGGGGTGGTTTTGGGTTGTGTTTGTGTTTTATTGTAAACCACTCACACATCCTATTAAAGCTTAAAAGAAGTGTTCTTGTCACTTTTGTTTTTGGGTTTGAAAAAACACCTAGAATACACAAATCTTGGAAAAGTGTTCATGGTTTTGTTCTTGGTGTTCATAGTTTGGTTTTGGGTGAAAATGGTTTTATTTGGTTTTCATGTATGGTCTTATGGTTTTGGATGATGTTCTTACCATCCATAACCATATTAAAACTTATTAAAACCCTAGACTTGTCTAGGAGATTTCCATCAATTTTTCATTAAAGCCATTTAATGCCAAAACCAAGTGACAAGCAAAATTGTGATTTTTTCTACTTTGCATTAAATTGTTGCATGTGGGTGAGACTTCCCACCCTCCCATTGAATGGCCGGCCTCCCTAGTGGATTTATCCACTTGTGGGGCTATTTTGTAATCTTTGAAAAGTTGATATTTATTTTGAAATATTTACGGTTTTACCCCTAACTTTTCATATTTACATTTAGGCCCCTACTAACTAGAAAGTTAAAATATTTGATTTTAATTTTGTTAGTTGTTTAAACTCATAATACTATTATGCCCATATGCACTAAATCTAAATGTTTATGTTGCATTCCATCATGATTATTTAAATGTGTTTAAGTAGTTATGAAATGGATGACTTTGGACTTATGCCTTAAACGATAATTGAGCTATATGATAAGGCGCTAAAATCAAATTGTTTGAACCTTGGGAATGTGTTTTAATTACTGTTTAATTGGACCTTGTCACGTTTGACGTTAATCTTTCTCTCCCTTTTTTTAGTATATGTAATTTATAGGAATTTGTACAAATCGGTTTGTAATTCTTATTACTTCTTAATCTCTATTCGTTAGTGGATTCCCTCTAGTGCTAGACTAGAGTTTCTTTAACTATTGGTAAGGAGACATAACTAAAAGAGGGTTTTGACATGAGATTAAAAATTAAAAGGGTCCAATGCCCAAATTAGCAATGAATGATTGTCTTTCATTTCTAATGGCTCAATGAAAATGGTTTTAATTGGATTGATAAGCACGTAATTAAATTGACACAACCTCCCCGAGTTTATATTCAACAATGATGGCTCGTTGTTGCAATACCCTAATAAGTCCATAGTCATCCAAGAGCCTAAGATAACTATAAAGTCCAATTTCAAAGGAATGCAAAAACCTTAGTAGTAGTAGTTACTTCCAATATTTGAAAAATTCGTTTTTGATATTGATTTGTTTTCTTCAAAACAAATAGTGGGAGTATCATACGCTACTAGACTATAATGAATACAATTAGTAGTTATATATATCTCCAATATTTTGAAAAATGTTTTGATATTGATTTGTTTTATGAAAACGAATAGTGGGGATATTATATGCTACTAATTTCATTAACTTTGGACTAGTAGTTATAATAGGACATTATTTATTTGATTGTGATTAAATAAATAAAATTGATGAGACCTTAAAATCCCTCAACCAAACAAATATTAAGTTGAAAGCGTAAGAGTGCTTAGAACACTTTTTCGTGGCCTTCCACCGTGGTAGGCTCCAAGCGTTTATGACTTGTACACCGCCTTCACCCTATCATGGGGAAGTGACAAAGTGCATGCTTATATTCAGGAGGAGTTTATTTAAAACATTTGATGAGGTTAAGGTAGGCAACGAGTATGGCCAAACATCGTATCATCGTGAGGTCATGCTTGAACCCCTAGCTAAACCGGCATGGTGGGAAAGAACTTAACTAAGAAACATAATGCCAACATCGTATCATCGTGAGGTATTATTTTCTAGAGGCCAAAAAGATGGGTAATCACAAGAGGTTGTTGTGAATGGGTAATTGTACCCTCTCATTATTATTGTTGCTAGCCAAACATCGTATCATCGTGAGGTGGGCTTGGTAATAGTGAGCCTCCCATAACCCGCTAGGAGCTTTCTTTGAAATCTCCCGGATTCCATTATGGGGGATATGGAATTTGCCAAAAATGGTGGGTGGTGTCATTCGGTTTAAAGACCCGAATCGTTTGACTTAAACAACAATCAATCTAATTATTTTATTTGTTTATGTATATAGATATGGTTGGAAGCACACTCGCGAAAATACTCGACAAACATTGCCTAGAGGGGCAAAATTTCCCATCATGGTATCGTAATGTCAAGATTCTCCTAACCTTGGAGAAGATTGTTTACGTACTAGACAAAGCTCCACCTCACATACCTCTTGGCCCTGACGCCACTGAGGATGAACGTGCTAAGTATGACAAGCACGTTGAGGATGATACACAAGCCAAGTGCTATCTGTTGGCTTCCATGAATGAGGAGCTACAGAGACAGCACGAGGGCATGGACAGTGCATCTTCCATAATACTCCATCTTACGGAGTTATATGGTGAAGGGACGCGCAACCGTCGCTTTAGCACTGTCTGTGAACTTGTGAAGACCAAAATGGTCAAGGGGGCTCCAGTGCATCAACATGTACTGAAGATGATAGGATTCATTGAACAATTGGAGAACCTTGGTACTCCACTTGACGGGGAATTGGCCCAGGACTTCATATTGGCTTCTCTTTCTGATTCATTCTCGCAGTTCGTAATGAACTACAACATGAATAAGATGGATAGTACTCTCTCCGAGTTACTAAATATGTTAGTGACTGCCGAGAAGACTATGAAGAAAGAGAACGTTGTAGGGACTGCTGCAGTAGCCTACAATAAGCCATCATCTTCCAAGGCCAAGCCGCAAGGCAAAGGCAAAGGGAAGGAGAAGAAGTCCCCCACTCCTAAGCCGAAAGGAGGAGTGAGGAAAAAGAAGGCAAAGGAGCCCAAAGGGACTTGCCACCACTGTGGAAAGGAGGGGCATTGGAGGAGGAATTGCAGGTTATACCTTGCAAGTCTTAAGGACAAGCCACAAGGTATGGTTTATGTTCTTATCTTCAATTCTAAATGTTAGATCTTCTAAATATATATATTTGATATAAAGAGCTAATCACTTGTATAATTGTATATAGGTGGAGAAGCCAAGTAGAAGAGGAACAAGCAAGGAAAAGTGTGGAGAAGAGTTCGGCCACCATGTTTTTTGCTTACTACTTAGGAAGTTTGTTAGGCATTTAAAGATTGTCTTTAAACTTTCTTATTTTGTTAAGAACTAATTATATGGCTTCATTTGATGGAAGGCCACTATTAGTGCCTAAATGTATAAAGGCATTTATATTAGTCTCTAAATGTATAGAGCTAATACCTTTTGTATTAAACATTATGAATGTTTGAACTATCATATTAATGTAATGTGATGTATGCCTTTTTAATATACTATTTCCTTAAAGTAGTGTTATGAATTGAAAATTGTCTTGTTGTATCCTAGATGAGATACAAGAGTTATATCACTTAATTGTAATGTGATAAACCAAACTTTAGATTTATCAATTATGGATAGATCTCACATGTAGGACATAAAAGGATACAATGAATCTTTAGATTTGGTTCCATTTGTCTACTTATGAGTTCTATATGAATTGACAAAAGTCTAGAGATTCCTTTCTTGAAGAAAAGGAAGATCACATTATAATGATATAAATAATAAGAAAATTGTTTCTTATATAGTTATCACATGAAACACAATGATCAAGATCACTTTTGATTCAATTAGTAGTTTTGAACAATTAATTGGGCATTCTTAAAATTGTTTTAAAATGTCAATTGTGTTAGTGACTAAACCAAGAAAGAAGTGTCTAAATCTATAAAAGGTTTAAAGACTTTAGTCACTTAAATAACAAGACATTAAACTTAGTGAAGATTGAAACAAATAAGCTTGAAATGTTTCAAAGCTACTACACAATGTCTTCTACCAATATAATCCACTTTTATACATTTTGAATGTATGAAATAATTTCTCATTAAAGTCATGAGAATAGTTGGAGGTATGAAAATGGATATAAACTTGAATGTGATTGGTTTATAGTTGTCTAAAGAATAATAGTACTTGACTATTATTAAGAGTTTGTAATTTTAAGTGTTAAAAGGACTCAAGCTCTTTAAAATGTTAAAATTCTATGTTGTGTAACATTTAAAGAATAGTCTTTGAATGTTGGTTTCGTCAACCTAGCATAAAATGTTTATATGTTGGGAGTTGTCCATCATTCTCTTTTATGAGAACATGCTAATAACAAAGCATATGGACAATTTGATGAAACAAAAGGGAATAAGTTTCAAAAATGAGTCACAACATATGGTTTAACAACAAGACAATCCAAATTCAACATTTCTTGTAACGATATTGCTCTATGTAGTTTTGATAGAGAATTATATCAACCACCTAGAAGGAATGGTTGAGAATCTATATCCTTAGTAGGAGCCAAGCTTCCACTAAAGACTTAGATAATTCTTATATGACTACATTAAAGGTCTTAGTATGACTAAAACTTGTAGTATGGGGTATGACATCGTATAATTAAATGAATAGACTTGATAAAACAAGTCACATATTCAAAAGGAATTACTTTAGAATGAATTCTTTTGTATGTGATTCGTTTAAATAACTTGTGTTAGCTAGGGTTGTTGATGGTCTCAAAATTGTTGAGAACATCATCAATAAGCTAATGGATCTCAATGGATCCAAGACAAGTTAGTGGGAGCAACACGCATTCAAATCAAGAAAATATAAGTGTTATTTTTGAATGAATGCTAAGTTACAACAAGGCCAGTGGGATTGATGTCATAATTTGAGCAACAAGATGTGAATAAAGTCTATTTGATAGACTTGATGAAACATAGATGTTACTCGAAAAATGACAAAACATGACACGGTCAATTTTGAAGTAAAAACTTGAAATTAGACTTACTGATATAGCAAGGCTATCTCAATAATGTTATATGGGAATTAAATCTCAAATGTTGAAGATTTAAGAAAGCATTTTCCTATGTGATAAGAAATCACTTTCATAACCCTTATAATGAATGTGTCATAAAATCACAAAAGGGACACATGTGTTGACTTGTGAAGTAGATATCCAAAGGTGAAGAAACCACTGAGTTTATCACTTTAAGATGTTACTATATCCCAGGATCAGAACCGAAGCAACTGATAGAGTATTATTGCCTTTTAAGAAAGAAACATCAGAGTGGGACTCTGGAAGCGTGCATTCACTTAGGTTGTTAACCAAAGTGAAAAATAAGCCATTTTAACAAATGGAACTTCATATTGGATGAAGTACTAATCATATGAATGAATTGTTAGTATTGTACTACAATGGTCTCAAGCTTGGAGCAAAGTTTGTATAAAGTATACAAACGAAATATATGTAGATATATAGTTTTAGAAACTGCTTCAAAAGGTGTTTTGAATGAAAGGGGTTCTTTTAGAACCCATGATTGAATCCAAACCATAAGGTCGTTAGTAGAGTACTACGACGTAATGGGGCGATAGCTCAAGCCATGGAATCAAGGTCTCATCAAAGTATTCGAACACATTAAAGAGACATAATCAAATGTCTTGGAAACATTTGATAAGTAAATCCCTTTTAAATATAAAAGAGATTAATACATAACCAAGTTAACCTACGAGCATAAACTCTCTCGACAAGATGTATAAGATACACTAGTGATTGACTTTAGTGCAAGTGGGAGATTGTTGGAAATATGCCCTGAAAGTCAATCTTTGGAAGAAATCTTTCAGGACAAATGAATCGATGTATGGATGATTCTTATACATGAAATGGCAAAGATACTAATTAGGACTATCTCAATAAACGATATAAGTCCTGAATAGTGAATCCATGGACAATGGAACGATTGAAGAAGTAATCTAATGATGTTAGACTACAGAGACCTTCTTCACATAACCATTATGTCCAAAAGGTTCCTGGTCGTTGGATTGTCGGAGGGATACTAACAATGCTTAGACCGGTACATACTGTGTCCGCTTCAATTGGAAGGATGGAAAGTCTCAACCCATTCGTGTTGTGACACTAAGACAAGTATGTAGGTGCTCATTAAGGGAATGAGTTCACTGAACACAATCGAACGGGAGTACTTGCATGGAGGTCTACTCACATGTCAAGCAAGTAACTCTAATGGTTGGAAAGATGTAAATAATCCTTAGACCTGAGGCATCGTCGTTGTCTTGTGGTTAAGTACTTAATCTTTGATTATGTCAAAGTCTCCCAATTCGAGGGTGTCCACGGCATAATTGGGGTTAAGCCACTTAGTCATGAAGGCAAGTGTATGCGCAACAAGGAATCTCTAATCCTCGATAAGAGAGGAAGAATACTCTAAGATATGATTCGGGAATCTTCGGCCGAAGTATTGAGCGTAATAAAGGAAAGCGTTCCTATACGACTCAATTGAATCATATAAGAAGGAATAATCACATTAGGGGTTTGACATGATATATCCATACCCTAATGATGTGATTGAGAGTATTGTATTAGAGAAGGATTGAATTACATTGTAATTCCAACTGACTAGGTTCTTCGAATAAACTTCTACATTAGCTTGGGTAGCTATGACATATGGTTAGATGTCACTCATAGCTTGTGAGTTCTTCTAGATGATTAAATGTAGTCGTCAAAGAAGAAAGGTGAATTAAAATGAAGTTTTAATTCACTAAGTGATTGAATTAAATATAAGCAATTGGATTGATGCCAATCACCTCACTGCCTTGCTAATTAGAACCTAAAAGATTGTTCACCACAACACTATTGTAGTGAGTAACTAATGGATGATGGAAACAATTAATTGGATTAATTATGTGTTGTGATTAATTTAGAAAAGTCTAAAGAAATCATAAAAGCGATAAAGATCGTTTTGGGCTTAAAGAAACGTTCGGGTTTAATTAGGCCCATTGGGCTTTTATTCAAGCATTGGATGACTTGAAATAACAAAAGCCCAAAGCCCAAAAACAACACAAAGGGGCCGGCCACTTTAGGTGAGGAAAGGTGAGATATTTAGTCAAGTTGTTGACTAGGTTTCTTTTGTCTATATAAGCAACTTTATAGAGATAAAGTTCATTAGGGTTTTTTGTGAGTTTTGAACAACAAAAGAGGCAAAAGAAAATAGCTCTCTTGAACCACAAAAACCGGCCACCAAAGGGGGTTTTTACTAACATCTCTTACACCCTTTTGGTTATTCCTTCATCCTTCTCACTACACTAGTGGGTGAGGATCTTTAGAGGTTTCCTACTTTGGGAACTTGAAGAGAACCTAGGAGCACTCATTATAACAAAGTGGAGGAGGCAAGGAGGGAAGCTAGGCTCAAGGATTTCAAGGAGCAAAGGGCTTGGAGGTGGTCCATCCTTGGTCTCAAGTCTAGATCAAGAGGTATAAGACTAACCTTCACTTTGTTCTTGATTCTAAAATTTGTTTTGATGCATTATATATAAACCTATGAACCTTGAAGGGGATTTGCATGACTATAGCTTTGATAATATGTTATAAATGCTTCCGCTGCTTTCGTATATTAAATTTTGATTTGTATATGCATGATAGTCATTATGAAATCCCATGCTAGAATCTCATAATTTCCCTTCACTTCTTTACTTTGAAGTACTCCTTTCTTGTTTTATTTGATATGCATGAAATTGGAGTAGTTGGGTCCAACGCCTAATAGGAAAAACACGCCTTAATATGATGAAACGCGTAACTAAAATCAATCACCATCCCTAGACCAAGATTCAACACTAGGCTCGTGTTGGATCTAATCAAAGGTTCATAGTCATCCTAAGGCCTTAAGGCAACTATATAGTCCATCAATGAATGCAAACCTTATGTTAGTAGTACCATATACTCTTGCTTTAAAAACCGTTTTACAAGCATAGTGGGAGTATTATATACAACTAAATCAATCACATGGACTAATAGTTGTAATAAGACCAAATTGTTTTAATAAGATTAAAATGCATGCTTATATGTGATGAGACCTAAAACCCTCAACCAAACCATTATTAAGTTGATAAGCATGAGAGTGCTTTGAACACTCTTTCGTGGCCTTCCACCGTGGTAGGCTCCAATCGTTTGTGACTCGTACACCGACTTCACCCTATCATGGGGGAGTACAAAGTGCGTGCTTACACTCAGGAGGAGTTCTATATGCATACATGATGTTGTGAAGGTAGGCAACGAGAATGATCAACATCATATCATTGTGAGGTTGTTCTTGAACCCCTACTCGAACTTGCATGGTGGGAATGACTTAACTAAGTGCAATGGAGCCAACATCATATCATTGTGAGGCTTCATTCTCTAAAGGCCAAATAAGATGGGTACTTGCAAGAGATGCAAATGAGTAAGCGTACTCTCTCATTATTATTGATGCTAGCCAACATCATATCATTGTGAGGTGGGCTTGGTAATGATGAGTCTCCCATACCCTACTAAGAGTTTCCTCCAAAACTCTCGAATTCCGATGAGGGATATGGAATTTGGCAAAAATAGTGGGTGGTACTATTTGATTTAAAGACTCGGATCAAATGGCTTAAAATCAATCAATTTATATTTGTTATGTATTTATCTACCAATATATTTGCAAACGCTATCCAAAACTTGACAAAGAAAAGCCGAAAGCTTTAGTTTCCGGACTTGGTACTACAATCCCATAGATTGTCTATAATGGCTTGTATATGTACCTAAGTAGTCTCATCCTCACAATCTTCCTATTGATAATGTATCATTGTAAGAACATGTTAGGTAAGTCTATCATAAAGAGGACAACACTTTTAATGTCATAATTCTTCAATTACAAATTGTTGTATGAAGAAATAAGAGTTGCTTTGAACAACCCTTAGCTAACGCAAACATTAGTGCTTGTTTCTTTGTTACATGAACAAGGAACTTGAGAAGTAAGCACAAGGGCATGGACACTTTATGTGCCATGATTTTTCACTTACAAATTGTTGTATGAAGAAATGAGAGTTGTCTTGAACAACTCTTGAAAGTTTGTAATTATGTTTAGA
This sequence comes from Malus domestica, assembly GCF_042453785.1. Classification (NCBI taxonomy): domain Eukaryota; kingdom Viridiplantae; phylum Streptophyta; class Magnoliopsida; order Rosales; family Rosaceae; genus Malus; species Malus domestica. The sequence goes on along the minus strand of NC_091661.1, from coordinate 4,180,485 downwards.
ACATAATGGTTGGTTGACAAAAATAGTCCATCAACATGGACTTATGATGATTTTGAATCATTGAGTGTTGAAGTGTTAAACCACTTCTAGAGACGGAAACTAGGCAAGGACTTCACCCTTGTGTCCCTATCCAAATGGTTCACTAAGTTTATTGTAAACTATATAGTGAACAATAACCACACGCTCTACAAATCGTTTGATGTATATAACACAATTGAAATAAGTTTCAAGAGAGATAGTGGGAGTTTAAGGACCATGACTATTGTAGTCAAAGGAGAAGTCAAATGAAGAAGGGGAAATAACTCCAAGGGAACAAACTTTCTTTATGAAAGGATGGACATTGAAAGGGGTATTTGCAAGAAATGTCTTGCAAGTGTCAAGAACACACCTTTCGAAGGTGTTGTAAATTGTTCTTGAAAAGTTCAAAACAGTTGGTTCTTCTACTTGAATGCTTGATTCCGTATTAATAACTATGTTTTACAATCGTTGTAAAAGTGTGGCTAATAAGAAGTAAAAGATTAATGAGAGAAGAGAAAGTACTTCACATTCGGAACGTGAATCAAATGTAGATCTCTGTGAAAGCAGATCGTACTTACTTCCTCATATGAAATTGGAAAAACCAAAGATTGTCTTTACATTCCAATTTTAAGGAACTTAATTCCGTCACTATGAGAGATGGATGAATGTTTTGTTTGACAAAACATTGTTCTTTATTAATGAATGATTAGATTATTGTAATCTAATTGATTATTTCTATAGTACAGATGATATGGTAGTGTTAACTGTTTAGAATATAACGATGCTTAAAACCCAAAAGGTTGCAAGGTAGTGACTAATCCCAACTGAGTTGTGATACCTCTAAAACATAAATTACGAGTTGGTCATAGATGGATGCTTTGGATCGTTAGATACTTATCCAATGCCTTCTTGTTAAAATTGTATAGAGGCAAAATGTTTGAATCTTTATTCTTTTGGAAAGGAAGAAAGAATCACAAAGTTGTTGAGGTTAATTCACTTAGATGTTGGTGGCACTTGTCCACAACATAATACTACTCATGTTGTATGACATTCACAAAGATCGCTCTCGGTTGGACTATCATCTATTTTGAATAAACACAAGTCCGAATACTTTGCAAAAGGTTTCAAAGAATTCAAGAAATGTAAGTAGATGAGTAAGATGTCTAAAGTATTTACCTCCTTAGATTTGATCCAAGGAAAGGTAACACTTTAGAACAGTTTCCTTGAAAGATATCAAGGAAAGAAGCATCATATGATAATGGATTTCTCCATTAAGAGAAGAACGAACTCGAATAAGATTTAGTTCGTTGGATGTTATCAATTACCCATATAAATAGGATATATACTTCTAAGACAATATGATTGTCAATTAGAAGATCTTCCAAAATTTTCATGACTCCATAGGATGTAGTTGGAAAGAAAGACAAATTTTAATCATGTTAAGATTTGGGGTTGTGTGCTAATAAACAATATTTGTTTGAGAATTATCTTGTGGATATCCTTAAATTAACCTTTGGATATCACTTCTATAAACCAACTAACAAATGTTGTTTTGTTGGGTAGTTCATTTTAATCCTACAATATGATTTGCCTAAGCGCAAATGAACGAGAGATAGAACTCAAAGAATGGGTTCTTTGAGAGACAAGATGATAATCAACAAATATAACAACCTATTTCCTACAGCACAAGCTCCAAGGTAGTCGAGAATGATTTATAAACTGTCTCGATTGAATGATTTGAACTTTATGACTATGTCATAGAGTTACACCTCTTAATTCGAAAGAAATAAGAATGAAAATCCTTATGACTACATTGAGTGTATATACGACATATACTCAAGGAAATGGTAAAATACCATTTGACCCGAAATAATGAAACCCTTATAGCTAATTGGTAGCTTAAGGTGACTACAATAAAAAAAGATTGGTTGACTTTGAAGAAACCATCTTTGACGTAGTCTTGGTTTCAATTAATTCAAAGATTGCTAGCTACAACTAAATGGTGATTCAATGTTTGGACATAATATGGGTTTCTAAAACCATTATTAAGATAGTCTTGATAATATATGTCTGAAACTATGAATCACAAGACATGTAAGTTGTAGAGATCCATCCATCATGAATCTTAGCAAGCTAGTGGGAGCTATAAGCATCTTATGAGAGAAAGATGAAATCAATTGATTTCTCATAAAGATGTAAATGAATCTTTTGTTTACTAGGTTTACAAAAGATTAGTGGGAGTTAATCATGTTCCTAAATTTGAATATATATATATACACATATATGATATATTAATTTTGGAAATGGAAAGAATACTTCTTCGTTAAAGTTATGACTTTAAACATTCTATAACGATAGAATGTATATGGGAGACATAGTCTATAAACATAGGATGGAAATCTATAATGATAGATTTCAGGATATAATTGGATTGTATCAAGCCCTAATAATAGACAAGAGATGCTAGGAATTTTCTCATATGATGATAAACTTCAATCAGAAGAACAACTCTAGTAAGACTAGGAGGTAGCTTTTCTCAAAGGGAACATACCATTTGACTCCCAAAGAAATAATGCGTAAATAGAATCCTTTATGTATACGCAAAAAGGTGATTTATGTATTTCATATTGTATGAAAAACGTTGATATGAGTTGTACTAAGATCGGTACAAGACAATATCAATACAAGCCTAGGATCAGAACCATGGCAACTATCAAGTGAATCCATAAGTATTTGAGAAATAATAAAGGATGGATTCCTCAAGAATGAGGAAGAATTAGAGTAACGTAACGGAAGCGTAAATGTATTAGATTATGAATCTAATCCATTATTGGATGTTTCTTCATTATGAATGAAGAGATAATCAGATATCTCTTTATTATGACTAAAGAGATATTTGGATGGAAACATTAAAAGTAATGACTTTAGTGTGTTCCATTATGAATGCAAAATATATTGCCATATAGAAGCTTACAACAATGTTGTTTGGATGGGAAAGTTCATTTATGAACTCTCTATTCGGTTCCAACCAGAAAGTGTCTCCAGTGTACCGACACTACGACATTAATGGGGCGATAGCTCAAGCCAGGGAATCACGGTCTCATCAAGATCCGAACTCAAATGAGAGACTGAACCACATGATTGAGAATCATGTATAATGGTGACGTCGTTATTCTCAAGGTTGCTTCTATGGATAACATATAGATATCCATTGCCTAGGCCTACTACTCAGCCATTTTTGAAATGACTACAGAAGAGGTATCATCATTGATGACCAAGCTGATTGGCTCTAGTGCAAGTGGGAGATTGTTGGAAATGTGCCCTAAAACCAATCATATGATGATACTTTACGGACATTTCACATGTTAAACTAATCTAGTTTAATATCAAGGGCAAAGATTATTGTTTTAAACCGTCTCATATAAATGTTATATGCTTAAACGATAAGTCCCAGGAATATGTAATTAGGAGAATGTAATTTAAAGAAGTTATATTCATGAGACCATTCTCTTTCGTATACATATCCTAAACGTTCCTGATCATAGGATTGCCAATTGGGCATTGACAGTCCGTTAAGATCAGTACATGTTGTGTCTTCTCTCAGGGAGAGTGATTGGTCTCGAGTCATTGGTGTGATTGACACCAAGACAAGCATGTAGGTGCTCAATAGAGAATGAGTCCACTGAACACGATCAACGAGGAGTTCTCATACTCATGTCACATGAGAACTCATGGTTGGGATAATGCAAAGTAGTCCTTTGACCTGAGGCATCATAGTTGTCTTGTGGTTAGGTCCTTGATCTTTGACTATGTCAAAGTCACTCTGTCAGAGGGTGTCCACGGCATAGTTAGGGTTAAGCCACTTAGCCATGGAGGCAAGTGAATGTGCAACAAGGGATCTCTAACCTTCAAACCGTTTGAGGGAGAATACTCTATGATATGATTAAGAATCTCTGGCCAGAGTATGAATGAGATTTAAAAAGTCGTTCCAAATCACATTCAAGGTAATCATATAAGTAAGAGAATCACATTGGATAGTAGATATGAATAAACTATCAAACCAAACAATGTGGTCAAGAGTATTGTATTAGAGAAAGACCGTATTGCATTGTAATCCTAAACTGAATAGGTTCTCCACCTCTTCTGATTAGCTTGGGTAACCATGATATACTGCTAGGTGTCACTCATGGTTTGTGGAAGCCCTAAACGTGTATAATCACTAAAGGGAGAATTGAAAGTAAGTTTTAATTCACAATCGATTTGAAAGAGTTCTAATTGCCCACTGCCTCGCTAAAAGGAACCTAATGGATTGCACACCGTGTAAGGTAGAGATTGAAAAAACAATGGAGATGAGTAAGGATAATTAAATGGTTTAATTATTTGTGGCAAGGATTAATTAATATGTTAATTAATCAAACGAATAAAGTTCGTTAAAAACCTCGGGTTAGTTTTGGGCCTCAAGGCCCAATGGGCTTCGAACATCAAGCCCATTGACTTAAGTTGTATGACAACTTAATGACTAAATATTCACAAAGGCCCAAACAGCCCAATAACACCCTATGGCCGGCCATATTGATAAAGGAGTGGGTTTTGGACTTATTACAAGTTTGCCACTCCAATGAAGGTAGGTATAAATATGACTTTATGGCTTTTTCTTCATTAGGGTTTCTTTTAGAGAAAAGATGAGAACACAATGTCCCTCCCTTTCTCTCTAAGAGGCCGCCCCCTTTGGAGGAGATTAGCTAGCAATCTCTCATCCTCCAAGGTCACTCATCTCTTCTTCAAGTCCCTCATTAGTGTGGAAAAATTAGAGGTTCTCAATTTTGGGAACTTGGAGAATCCTTTCTACCATCCTTCTCCAAGAAATCAATGGAACTAAGAAGCAAGGAATGAAGGCCCTCTCCTTGGGTGATTAGCCTTTGCTTATGCAAATAGGAATCAACAAAGGTATAAAATATCTCAACTCACTTTGTTCTTGAGTTGAGTCTTGGTTCACCTTTCTACTAGGCTTTGAATTTCATGGGTAATGCTTTGTTTTAAGTGCATACAAGCATTATTCCGCCTTTAAATGTTAATTGCATGCCATAGATGTTGCTCAAATGAACATGTTTTTCACAAAATTTCCTTCATTACCCTCTCACACTTAAGAGCATACCCAGATGGGTGTCAAGGAATTAATATACCCTCTCACACTGAAGAGCATGGGAAAGTATACCTAGATGAGTGTCGGGGGATTAGTTTACCCTCTCGCACTGGAGAGCATGGAAAAGCATACCCAGATGGGTGTTGGGGATTGGTTTACCCTCTCGCACTAGAAAACATACCTAGATTGGTGTCAGGGGATTGGTTTACCCTCTCGTACTAGAGAGCATGAAAAGTCGCTATTATGAGTGCAGTTGAAGAAAGCCTCGTATTCTGCTCCGTCATTGGATGCTTTGATGTTAGGAATGCCACTAGTCTGATCGGCGCAGCTAAGCCGTGAATCACAGGTCGGCCCCGGTGAGGAGCCACAAGATATAGGTCGGCACAACAAGGAGCCGCAGAACAAGTTTGGCTTGGTTGGGAGTCGTTGTGCATGTTAAGTGCAGCTGGGAGTGATGCTAAAATTAACTTAACACACAAATTAAACCCTCTTGTTGTCAATTGTAGTAAAGAATGTAAGTAGGGATCGCTTAAAAACACAAATCAAAACAGATTTTGACTAATAAAACACTTTAAAGTAAATGGGGATTGGATTTTGACGAATTTGAAAACAAAACAAATAGATTGTACGCTAAAACAGATTTTGGACGAATTTGGGTAAACTATGGATGATGGGCTAGCTGAGGGTTCTTCTCCACACATGACACACTTGCACATAAACCAATTTTCAGTTGTTCTTTCGATAAATCATGAAACTCAACACCCCAGGTTAATTAAGCCCGCTTAAATTAACCTTCAAGTTCTCCTTAAGTTATTGAATTGGATGGGAAAACGCATACAACAATTCAAGCATTCTTCAAAAGTCCTTTACGTGAACAGTACAATAAAGATACAATCAAAGATCATTAAGCATTATGAAAACTATAAGTATTAACGAGGCATTCGTTACTATGATGAGCATGAAACTCCTGCCAAGAATTCATTTAACGCGATCGTTTATAAGTGACCTCCATTACTTGTGAATATAAGTTTGTAACTATTAGGTGAAACTCCCTTATATTCTAGCATCATATTCATGCATGCAACTAAGTGTGCACTCTTAATAAACATACACGAATAAGTTAATAATCAAGCAGTTAAACAAATTGAATTCATAACTTATGAATCATAATTGAAGGTAATCAATTCATATTGCAAGTATGTTCATGGCTTTGAATTTCCCCCTAACTAAATAGGGGTTTAGCCACTCATAATTGCAACAAAATTAGAAAATAACAAAGTAGACATTGAAAGCAAGAACGAAGTACACCTAAAATGCTCCAAAGTTCCAAGCTTGAAACACCAAGGACCTTTGTTTTCACCACCTTGTTGCAGCACAAGTGTCTAGGATGTGTATGGATATATGGAAAGGTTAGGAATGTATTTAGGATTGGTGAATGTCTCGGCCAAGGGAAGGAAAATGTATTTGTGTTTGTGAAATGTGGGATTTATGGATGTATGGATGGAATGGATCTCACGACATGGAAAATGGAAGTGTATGGAGATGTGTTTGAATGTATGAAATGGAATGGAGCTCAAGACAAGGGACTTGTGTTTGTGAATGAAGCTCTTTTTGATGGATCAAGATCGTCCTTTAGGAAGGGGAATGATGGATGTATTTATAGGCTAAGGAGATGACCACTTTAATTCATTGCATGTGCAGTTTGTATGGGTGTGTGCTATCCATGTTTCCCTTTACATTTGCACACACATGACCTCCATCATTTCAACCACAAAACAAACACATTTTTTGCCCTCCAACCTGTCCATGCAGTTTGCATGTGTGTGTATGTCATCCTTGCATGTGGGTGAGCTATTTGATGTCTCCTCCCTTTGCATGTGTTTGTGCTATCACCTTTGCACAAAAAGACCCTCACCTTGCCATGGGTTTGCATGTGTGTGTGTTGTCATGTTTACCTTTGCATTTGCACACACACATCTTCATCATATCAGCCACAATCAACACATTTTCTCCATCACATGGCAACTGTGCTGTTTGTTAGTTGTAGGTCAACACACTTGCACACACACATGCTGAATTCCAATCTTCCAAAAACGTTCATCCTCATGTCTCCATGTGCATGCAATCCATTTCAGCCCAAAATTGCTCCAAAATGCACCAAAATGCACTTTTCTTGCCAACTTTGTTATTAGGACCTACAAACATACGAAAATAGCTTATAATACATAATTGACTAAGAAATAACAACATAAATGAATAAGAACAAGCTAATCTTTCTAGTGCTCGTCTGCCCCAGCGTGCCTTCAGGCAAGTTGTTGCATTAGTAAGAATATTCGCTAATGTCTTCGCCTTTAACATTCTGCATCTGGATTGTGCATAATATTGCGTCATGACAATGATTGCATGCATCTAAAGATACAACTTGAGCTTTCTGTTTGCAACAACTAACGCCACAATTAATGTTTTGATTTTTGGGTATCTAGTATCTGTATCGATGAGAGCTTTTGAACTATGGAATATAAGTAGTTGAGCCCTCAACTTTTCTTGTATAAAGGTAGAGATCACAATTGCTTCAAATACTGCCAGGTAGATGTATAGGTTCTCGTTGCTTTCAAGTTGGATAGAAAGGGTCATGTCAGGTACTTCTTCAAGTCTTGGAATATTTTCTCGCACTTCATTGTTACATTTGTCTCGTTGTGCCTTCCTGATGGCCTTAAAAAAAAATCTTCCATCGGCTAGTAAATCGCTAAAAGAACAATTGAGTACTGCTGCGTGCTTGATCAAACCTTATATCTTCTTCAGAGTAGTGCAGGACTTCATATCCAGGATCGTTGGAATATTCTTTGGATGTGCGCCTGGTGAGGTTGAGCTTCGTGAATGGTTTCATGCGTTTGAATCCGCACAGCTGCTCTATTATGAGCCTTTGTACTTTCTCCTAGATTTTCCTCTGCTGGGGTAGCGTAGCCTTCAGCTGCCCCCTAGTGTTGACCTGATAGTCCATGTTGCTCTTCTGCATGTCATACTCATCTATGTCAGGGCTGCAGTACACTTGGTTCGTCTCTGGCCGGTGAGCGAGCTGCTTGCTGTCGCACTTGGCGTGTGCTACCAGTTAATCTTGAGCCAGACTACTCTCATGCTTTCTTCAATCCGTTGTACAACTACCTACTCCGATGCCTCATAAGAGGATCTTATTGTGGGCCTAGCCTTATGTGGATGCTTCGCCTAAAATATCCAGAGTGCTCGTCAAACCCAACCTCGAATGCACGTTGACTCGTAGGCTGAGTCAAGAATTAATGCTTCTCTATGCATTAAGGCAGGAGAAGATATCTTCCCAAGGGCCAAGCCGAGAGTGCATAATACCCAAACACTCAAAATTAACTAGAAAGAGTCATGATCATATGCCCTTGTTTACTTCTGGACACCTCGTCCAGGGTGTGCGATGTCTCAATGCGCTCGAGGAGTTAATTCATCAAGGTTATTTGCTGCGCAAGGGTGCTAGTTAGGTCGGCGATTGGCCAGGATAGGTGATGTTCACCATTTGGTGTCGAAAATCTGGATGATGATCATCTTCATGTGTAGTGGAAGTGTAATGAGCTGCATGTAAAAAACTTGGGCCCAAAATAAGCATACTTGGGAAAAAATAGGGTGTAAATATCCCTGGGTCGATTGTTATTCCAATGGTCAAAATCTGGATCGACTGAAGTGGTCCTGAATCAGTTTGGGCTATGGGATGAGTCATCGGAGCGGGTGCAGGGCAGGCCAACCCACCTACTTGGCTAAGCTGTGCACTGGCCTCACGCGTGGACCGCCTACCCTTGGGCTTACGCTGCTCACACAGTCTGCTGGGCTCAGGCTATATCTACAACGAGATAGGCTTGGGTCACTGCAACTTGGGTTGTTAGCTAGGCTCCAACTGCGGCAGCTTGGGTTACCTAGTTGGTGACTCTATGTGTTATGGCATGGGCCTCTTAGGCTAGGCTTGCAACTTAGAGGGCTTGAGCCTCCTGCTCTTAGCTCGTGTCTTGCACATGCTGGGCCTTTTACCCGTGGGCCATTGTATGGACTTGGGCCTCTTACAAGGGCAGCGGTGTAGCTACCTGGGCCATGACCTGGTGGCCTTGCCGTGCCTACTAGGTTGTCGTCGTCGGGGTGGTGTTGCTCCACGGCAGTAGGGCTCATCCTGCCGTCACGTTGAACCTCGGGGATCACCGTCGTGGGGACACATCAGGACTCTAAATTTCCATGAAACTTAGTCTAAGGAATGCAAAACAAAATTACATGGAGGTATCGGAAAAATATGAGTGGATTCAATACATTTAAGAGAACCTTCAGATGACTCCTTATAGTGATTGTGTAGTTTAGTATAGTGGTAGTGCATTTTTAACCATTGAGTTTAAAGTTCGTATGTTGAAAGTTGCTTATCAAAACATACAATAAGCACAAGTCATGAATGAGGACTTATTTATTTTAACCATTTTGTGTGGATCCATAAGTTTTATTCATCACTAATCTATCTTCTACCTTCAACTTAACAAAAAATAAAAAATAAAATAAATAAAAAAATAAATAAAAAAAAACAAAACTTCCCATCTATCTTCAACGTGTATTGAATTTGGTGAATAAAAAAAAAGATTACTTTGTACCTAGATTTATAAGCTTCAAAGGTTAAAAGATAATATGACACATAATTGACAAGAATAGAGTACTTCAAAATATGTAACTTCAATTGTTGGGATATGATGCAGATCTGATGGTCAGTGCATTTATGGAGCGTTGAAATAAAATGAATGCTTAACAACAATTAGTAGCACTTAGTAATAGCCATGGAATTTTTTGGCTGATCAAATTACTTCTTTATGTAATTTTTTAAGTTTTCTATGTTTTTAATTTTGTTGTCTTTTCAATTTCTGAATGTAAGTTACAAGTGCTTATAAAAACCACTTCTTACAAGAAGGTGGGAAGAGTTGGACATTTTGATTAATAAAGATTCAGAGTTTTTATCTCTATTAGTTCGGTGCCTTTGTCTTGTGAGATGTTTTGGTTTGTTTTCTAGTTCTCTGCAATTGTAGGGTGGTATTAGAATGGGCTCTCTTGAGGTTTTCAAGTCTTTCATCACACCAAGACATAGTGGGCTCTATACTTCATTCCTCATTTCCTTTTAATTTGTTTTTTTTTTCACTATCATCATGCATCAGTTGGTTATCAGAGTTTGGTTACGCTCTTTATGATGTTTCCAAGGAAAAATGTTCATTCCTAGGGAGATGAAGTGGCACAAATCAAGAAATGGCTCGACATGACAATCAATTTGTGAAAATGATGTGTATGATGGAGGAAATTAGACATTGGCTCCCTAACAATCCACCACTAGATCACCGGGAAAGACAAAACCCTACACCACTACCAGAAGGTTACAAGGAAGATTATGAAGAACATGAAATTGTTAATCCATTTGCAGGTTATGGGCACCAAGGAGACCTTATATTCCACATAAAGCAGTTACTTGGGTGATTAAAAACAACAATAATTGTTGGGATTCTAAATTCAAAACTGAAATGTCGGAGTTTCATGGTGGGATGCAACCGAATGACCTCTTAGATTGGTTCACAGTGGTAGAGGACATCTTTAATTTCAAGGAGGTTCTCAAAGACAAAAAGGCAGGATTGGTAGCCACTTGTTTACCAAAGAGAGCATTAACTTGGTGGCAACAAGTTAAGGCCACTCAGATTCGGAAAAGGAAAAGAAAGATTGAAACATGGGAAAAGGTGAAGAAATACATGTGTGTTGAACTTTTGCCTATTAGGCAAAATCCTTATATATGCAGTTACAAAATCTTTGGCAAGTCAATAAGCCAGTGAGTTCTTATATGGAGGAATTTTACAATCTACTTGCATGAAATAACTTGGAAAACCCATGACAAATTTGTAATGACCCGTCCCCAATTTTTACGGGATTAGGAATGTTGACGGTGTTTTAGTAATTTCACATTGGTTGGAATATTTATTTTATGTTTTGTTAGCCACTAAGGCCGACAAGTTGTCCTGTATCCCCTCTATGTCTCCCCCTTCCCTATTAAACTCTCTCCTGCCCTACCAAGTTCTCTCAACCTCTACTCTCTTTAACTCCCTCATCTCTCTTAGCTCTCCCTCTCTAGTTACTCTATCTATAAATCTCTCTTTCTCCCTCTGAATTCACTTTTAGTCCCTCCCTTTCTCCGACTCTCATTTCCCTCAAACTCTCTCTCCCCTCTGTTGAACCACGAGCGATCTCCTCCGGCAAACTACATTACTAGGTAGCAATCTTAACGAAAGTTAACACCCTCGTAACCCAGAAACCAGAAACATGGGAAAAACACCCTAACTCCCCTTCTGCCTCATTGCATTGTGGCTGCCATGGCCACTGTTCAACATCTTCGGTGAACTCTCACCGATGCTGACATAGGTAAGCTTCAAAAACACTCTAAACCTTCTCTTTATGTCCCCGTAGTTCGTTTTTGATCGTTTCTGTGTATTTTAGACATCGAAGCATTGCAGAAATAGCTTGGGGGAGACTTTTCAGATTCCGACAAGAACCCACAGCCTTCCAAGCCATTTTCCAACCAACTCTGGCCACGGCTGGCCACATGAGGTATAATACTCTTCCTTCTTCCTTGGGCTTCATTTTGGTATATTGGGTTGCTAATATTAGTTGAGATTTGGGGATGAACAAAGCTTTCCAAGCTCAGGATTTCTTCTTTGTGGAAGCCGGCCGACCCACGGCCTGAAATCAGGTTGACCCAAATCGACCACCCAGAATCGGATCTGATCCTGACCCGTTTACCCTAGGACCCGACTTGTTTTCTAACTGGATTTGGAATATTCTTTGTTTTGACTTTTACGAAATTTTCTCGAAAATCTTCCTAGACTAATTTTGACGTCTCGAGTCCATTTTTGACATCCGTTTAGTGAAATTCCAAAGTCTTAACGTAGTTGACCTGCTCGGCATCTTGGTTGACTTGTTTGTTGACTTTTTACGAAATTTTCCCATGGCCCCTCTTAAAGTAATTTGACGCCCTGATTCCAAATCCACACTTTGTTTTCCCAAATTCAATCATTTTAGTAGGGTTTTACTTATTATTCCCTTTTATGTGCTTAGGTGTGTTTGTTAGTGGCGATCCCATCCTCTTTAGTTTGCACGGCTCTTCGGCGACGGAGTATCTGTGAGTGGAACCCTTCGAAAATGCATGATTTTATTACTAGAAATGCATACGTGAAAAGCATGATTTTATGACTACATTTTATGAAACGTTTATTGAGTTATCAGATTTACGCTTTATGAAATATCATGCTTTATCGAATTTACGCTTACTGAGATATTTATGAACATGGGTTTATGATATGATGTTTGAGCTATTGAGCTCCGATGGTCTATATTTCGGGTGGATGATATATGTGCCTTCGGGCAGGCGATGTAGGTGCCTTCGGGGGGGGGGGGCAATGTATGTGCCTTCGGGCGGGCAATGGTATATATTTCGGGTGGATGATATATGTGCCTTCGGGCGGGCAATGTATGTGCCTTTGGGTGAGCAATGTATGTGTCTTCGGGTGGGTGATGGATGTACCTTCGGCCGACTATACGCACACTTTATATAATATATGTTTCAAGAAGGTTTTACGGGATGCTAGGGCTTTTCGGAAGACCTACTACATATTATGCTATAAGAGTTTTCTAAAACTAGCGGTTAGTACATCAAATAGTAGTTTATATTATTATTATTATTTATATTAAATTGGTCCACTCACGATTTGTTTTGCGCTCCCTTCAGGACTTGGAATCGAGGTGTACGATCCCAGCATCAAGGCACTCCCGCATATGTATCTTCGAGTACTCTCGGTGTAAGACCTATTCCTTTGTTTGTACTTTTTCATAATATTCCTCCTACAGTATTCTTGATTAGTTGTATGCTCTGAACACATTCCCACATTTGCATATTCACTATAGTTAAATTTAAGTGTTTTATTTACATTCATTCCTTGTTCATAACTTACATCATGTTAATATGGCTTCGTCACTCTCAGGTGTCGGCCAGAACATGCCCATCTTGGTGTTTGGAGGATACCGGGGTTGGGCATGTCAATTTGGTGGCATGTTACATTGGAGGATTGAGCCAAAATTTTCAGAAGACTCTGAATCTATATGATCCTTATGATGTATCTGACGCACATCAATGCTCTCCAGATTGAGACACAAAGCAGTTGATGCAATATTTCTTCATGGGGCTCTACAATAGCAGCCCTACAGTGGCCTCCAAGACTATTATCAAGAACATATTGCCCCAAAAGTCACTTCTAGTGGAAGTTCAAATTCCAAGAATGCTCATACTTTTGGTGGGAAGTGTCATCAGTGTGGTGAACTTGGTCATAAGTCCAGCAAATGTTCAAAATCTGATCGTCCAGTAAAAAATTATTTGTTGAAAGTGAAGATAGAAATGATGATTTTTATGATTTCTCATAATAAGCAATTTATGACGGTGATGAAAAAGACAACCTAGACGATATATTATATGAGGACCAAGGGAGGCTCTGGTTGTTAAAAGAATGTGTTTTTCCTTGCATAATGAGGATGATCATTGGTTGCGTAACAACATTTTTCGTTCAACATGCACAATTGGAGATAGGGTTTGCAAGCTCTCTTGGCTTAAACGTGGCAATGAGGTAAAGGTTTCCAAACAATGTTTGGTCCATTTATCTATTGTAATGTTTCCCATGATTGGCGAAGAAACACCTACACTGGGATAATAAGCGTATTGTGCTTGCTTCTCTAAAGAGTTTGGGCCTAAACCATCGCATGGGGAGTTCTAATCTCTTTACTATCATCAGTTCTTAACTAAAATGAAATAAAGTGGCGTGGTCTATGTGTTGGTTGGTAAAGAGAAAGGGCACATTGAGAATCCAATTCCATAATTGGCTAAACCATTGTTAGAGGAATTTGCATACGTGCTTTCAGAAAATGTTCCAGATGGTTTGACTCTACTCTGAATCATTAAGCACCAAATTCTCTTGGTACCTAGATCAAGCATTCCAAACAAACCACAATACCGGATGAACCTTATTGAACGTGAGGAGTTGAGATGACAGGTAGGGGAGTTGCTCACGAAGAGTTTTATTCAGGAAAGCGTAACCATTGTGCAGTTCCTACCTCATTGATGCCAAAGACTCATCAGACATGAAGGATGTTCACTAATAGTCAAAAGATCAACAGAATAAAAATTATTGATTTCTGATGCTAAGATTTGATGGTCTTCTTGACCAACTATGTGACGTCATCATGTTCAGTAAAATTGATTTGAAAGTGGGTATCATCAAATTTGCATTAGAGAAGGCGATGAATGGAGAAAAAAAAAAAAACTTTTAAAATTGGAAAGGCTTATACGAATAGTTAGTCATGTCATTCAGGCTGATTAATGCTCCAAGTACTTTCTTGAGAGTTATGATTCATGTTCTTTGGCCTTCTATTGGAACTTGTATGGTGGTATACTTTGACGACATTCTTGTCTACATCATAAGTCATGCCTTACACATTCAGTACATGTTGGAGGTGTTTCTTGCATTGTGAGAGGAGCAATTTTATGAAAATTTGAAGAAGTGTACATTCATAACCGACTATATGTTGTTCATTGGTTATGTTGATTTGGATTTGGAGATGCTGATTTGGAGAAATTTTTACTTGGATCATGAGAATTCAGGTATTGGGGTTTGACTCTTTGAAGGATTTATTAAAAACTCATCCTTCTTCTTTACAATTGTTGAAGATGTTGAGCGAGGAACTAGAACATATTATGTATTACATGATGAAGAGAAATCTTTACAAGGGTATCAACTTTGTATACCGGAGTCTAGATTGAGACTAAAGATCATACAAGAGTTACATAATAAAGGCCACGTTAGAAGGGACAAGACCTTTGAGCTTGTTTCTTCTCTTATTTTGGCCTACCATGCTCAAAAAGGTATATACAATGTTGAATCTATCAAGTTTCCAAAAGCATGGCAACGAGCCCTAGCTTGTACATGCAATTACCTATTCCTTCACAACCATGGGTGAATATAAGCATAAAATTTGTTTCGAGTTTGCATCGCACTCAGCGTGGTGTAGACTCAATTTTTGTTGAGATCGATTGATTTTCCAAAATGGCTCACTTTATTGTCTGCAAGAAGACAATAGATGCTTCGAAAGTTGCTGAGCTATTCTTTCGTGATGTGTACCGACTTCATGGGTTCCCCAACTCAATTGTTTCTGATTAGGACACAAAGTTTATAGTCATTTTTTTACGAGCCTCTAAAAATTAGTTAACACTAAATTGAATTTCAGCAGTGCCTATCATCCTCAAACAGATGGGCAAACTGAAGTTGCAAGTTGCTCATTGGAAGACCTTTTGCTTTGTTTAGTAGGTGATAATGGAACAATAGTTCCATTATCACTGGTCAATTGAAGGTCCTTAAATAAGTTATTTGAGTATTGTGCAATCATACTTGTTCAAGTTTTTGTCATGTGGAAACATTACAAATCTATGGTATCAATCTGCTTCTTGTGTTAAACGTTTGGCCTTTATTTGTTTTCCTTGTATGAATGAATCTGAAAATTCTTTTGAATGTAGCCAAGATGGAATGTTTGGGGTTGTGATGTTGGTCTTCATATGTGGAGGAAATTGGTGTGTTTTGGCGTTGGGTCTTCAATGGTCAAGTTTTTTTGGATCAATTTTGTGGAGTAACTCAGACCGTGAAGATTTTTATTTGAAAAGAAAAATGATGAATTGCAACACTACTGTTTCACATTCTTTTTTGTACTAGGGAAGCTATCTTAGCTATGAGTTTGGCTATTGTAGTTGATATGGTTTTGATAGCATGCCAAGCATTTTTTGGATATGGGACATGTCACATACACCATCTTGAACTCGCTACTATCTTGGTGCAGAATATCTTATTCGTGCAGCAGTTTGGGATCCTACGTACACTCGTCCTGTTGTTTGCACAGGAGGTCGTTTGTACATCCAGATCCAAAGAAGAAGAAGTAGGATTGAAAAAGAAAAAGAAGAATTGAAGAAGATTATTGAAGAACAAGAGGAAGTAGAAGCAAAACTAAAGAGATGAAAGAAGAAGAAGAATCTGGAGGATCCAGATGGGTTGGATCTAGAGAGGATATAAAAACCACTTCTTGTTAGAAGGTGGGGAAATTTGGACATTTTGATTAACAAAAAATCATAGTTTTAGTCAATAATTTTAGCGCCTATCTTTTGTGTACTAGATCGGGCTCTTTTGGGAATTTCAGGTCTTTCCCTGCATCAAGACACTATTGCATTATTTTTTTTCAACTCTTATTCTTCAGTAGATTATGATACTGCATGTACATAAATAAATACACAATTAATTCTATATAAATCTGTCAAAATATACACACTTTATCGGTACACAACTTCCCCCTTGTGTATATGAGGAACCATAACAGGTATTGAATAATATATTCAGGGTTTGAGATAGACAAAGGGCAAATTTGGTATTATTGTGCTGTAAAATAAAGTTGTTGAGTATTTGATAAACTTTCTTTTTATGGGAAAATGTTTTTAATTTAAAAAAATAAACAGCACTTAAGTGTTTGATAAACTTTTATATAAGTTGCTTTAAATATGTTAAATGATTACAAATGATATAGTATTTAATGTAATATAATAATTGTCGAAGATAGCAATGTAAGGGTAAAGATTGTAATTTTGTAAAACATGTGGGGGTATACTTGCTATTTAAAAATTTTATTAAATGAGTATTGATTAATTATTATGCTTTAAAAAAAGAAAAGAAAAAAAAACACATTTTTTTAATAGACTCTTCTTTTGTTTTTCTATACTTTTCTACTTTCATTGACAACAGTTTTTTATAAAAGCACTTTTTATTTTTTGTTTTATCAAACACATTTAATGTTCCAGGTTTTTTAATAAATAAGCTGCTGTATTTGAAAGAACCACAATCCCAAACCAAACCAAAGTAAATGGAAGGGAATCACAGTCAGCATTTTATTAGTAAGGAAAATATGCTTTATCTACACTTCTGCACTGCACATAAAGAAAAGTTACAAGTCAGAAGTTAGAGAGGCACGTCGGATGGGTAATCACAGGGATGTCTTCGAATTGTGTCTCTGAGCAATTTCTCTTGCTCGTGGAGATCGGAAGAGGGAGAGTCATATACATCTGTGAAAATGTCAGCAACTGGAGGTTTGTCAACTTTTTCTGCTTCTTGGATTGCATGTAATATCTGCATTGCAACAAAAACGCATAAAGAATAATTCAGAAAACACAATTCTTATATTTGGATCTTACACCTTCCATATCTGTTCAACATGTTTTGAAGGATGGATTAGGAGATTTCAAGTTAGAGAACAGAAATTTGCACGAACATTTTCCTTGTCGTCGTACCCAGTGCACAAGGCTCCCGCTTTACGCAGGGTCTGGGAGAGGTGAATGTCGGCTAGCCTTACCTCCATTTATGGAGAGGCTGCTCCCAAGAACATTTTCCTCATACAATAAAAAAAAAAAAAGGTTCCGGCTCTTGGGAAGCTACTTAGGAATATTGTTGAAAACAATCTCTCAAAAATTGATTTCCGTTATTTTAGAATCAAGTTCAACGAAAGTAGAAGTTAGGGGTTTTCTGGAAGTAGAGTTTAACGAGAAAATCAATTCCATGTCGATATTTTTCAAACCAACATATCTCATGGCAAGTTATTGCATAACAAGGTGCTCCAAAGTAAAGCATATCATTATATGACTATTAAAGATGTGTACTATGGAGTATTATAGTGCTCACTGTTCACAGATGATCCATGTAGAATGGGACAACGTAACTTCTACTCCCAAAATTCCTTTGTCAATAAAATTTTACGACAAAAAAAAATATCTATTTTTGTTTTCGAAAACATCTCTCTTAAAATTTAGCATAAAGCTAGTCATCCTAATCCTTGGTATCACTAGAAGTCATTAAACTGGAGAGAATATGATTAACAAAGACATGGAAGAAGAGTTTCTAATTTCTAATAGTTCGTCATTATTTCCCTTCATAAAATAATAGTACGTCTTACCTGCTTCCTCGCATCGTTTCTGGCCTCTAACTCTTGCTTATCACTCCACCAACCATTGTTTTCCATCCACTTTCTAAATCGAGATATAGGGTCTCGCTCCATTTTCCACCATTCAATCTCTTCGACTGGACGATACTTCGTCGAATCATCTGAAGTGGAATGGTGTCCTACTCGATATGTTAATGCCTATCAATGGAAAAGGTCAAAACCAAACATTAAAATTTGAAGACACAATTGGCTAACAAGGCCAGGAAACCAAATAAGAATCCTTTTCATTACCTCAATTAAGATTGGTCTCTGTTCTTTGATTGCCATGTCGCGGGCAGCATAAACTGCACCATACACAGCAAGTGCATCATTACCGTCTACTCGGATGCTTCGAACTCCATAGGCCCGGCCTTTGACAACAACACCATCACCTGCCCAAAGAAAAGGAATAAATTATTACTTTGATTCTATGCATCAGCAGACTTCGGTTGATAGAAACTGTAAAGATACAAGCAGAGAGATAGAATACTCCGAAACTGGTCTGATGTAGGTGTACTGATAGCCCATCCATTGTTCCGACAAAAGAATATAACCGGAGCATCCTTAACAGCCGCAAAATTCAAAGCAGCATGGAAATCACCCTAACATAAATTGATTCATCAGAAGGGAACAACCAAAACCAATGACCTCTAAACTATAGGGACACCCCGCCACTGTTGATTGATTACACTTGATTTTGTTTTTATCATAGCCACAGAAAGCCTTCATCATTATATTACTAGACTCTGACCACGAAACATGGTGGCTATTGTAGGACTAACAAAAATATTGAAATGCTGGGCATCAATGGGATAAATGCATTTGAGGCTATAATAAGATTTTTGAATCAACAGAAACATTAGGGACTTAATAAACTTGTTCGCCGCTTTTAATTATATTCGCCTAAGGCTATTAAAAACGTTGGAGGCGTGAGCAGTTTTAGGATAAAATTCAGTGGTAGTTTACCTCACTTGTGCCGCCATCACCAACATACACAACCACACATGCATCTTTCCTATCCATCTTTAAAGAATACGCAGCACCAACAGCATGTGGAAGTTGTGAACTGGAAAGCAATATAAATTATTGGTGGTGTGACCTTAATCATTTTAGTGAAACATTTGAAAATGGTCAAAATATCAGCCAAAAATAATCTCCTACATAAAATCATTTATATCTTACGCCACGGTTGATGCTACAGTGACGTAATTGAGCTTGTTAGACCCATAATGGATTGGCATCTGCCTGCCTTTTCCATAATCAGATTTGTTACTGAAACACTGGTTTGCAAATTCTTGTAGAGTGAAACCGCGCCATAATAGCACTCCTGCCTCCCTGTACTGCATGCATGTCAAAGAAAACTTCTCTCAGCACCTCTCATGGTAAACCATTGAATCATCTGATAAGGAAAAAAGGAATTGAAATCTTAATGAGTAGGAATGTAGGTGTGGCGTATTTAACTAGAAAGGATAGTTATAGTATTGAAAGTTCTCATATATACATATATGTGGTGGAAACCTGAGGAAAGACAATGTCGTCAATGGTGAGTGCTGCCGCTGAGGCAATATTGATGGCCTCTTCACCGACTGTGGTCAAATAGAATGAAATCCTTCCTTGCCTTTGTGCTTCATAGAAAATGGTGTCCATGGTCTGAAGAGTAACCATGTTCGTATACATTTTCACAGCAACTTCCTCACTGACCTGTTTAAATTGGTAATCCATAAGTCACAAGTTACTTCCTACGGCTTATCTTGTATTCGTGTTTGTGAAAAAGAAAATGGAAACTCATTATTGGAAGCGAGACAGAGAGAATTTCTAGTACCTGTACATGGTTGCTAGACAAAATGTGGTTCCCATTGTCGTCAAGGATGCGATAACAGCACTCACGCTCCTTAGCAGTCTCAGATATGAACCTCATTTTAGGAGTGAACTTGACCTTTCCTTCTGGAAACTCTAAGGCCTGTAATGAAAAAGCGATATTCTTCAGCGATTATATGTGCATTGTGCAATGTGCAAGCTCATGGGGCGTCTCGGAAGCAAATTTATGAAATTATGCAAGAATGTCTCATCTTGTAATTCATCCAAGATACTTAAACACCACCTCAATTTCTCGGAGGTAATAACTCCATCGGAGTGAAAATAGCAAACTCTTGCACGGCTATACATAACAGATCCCGCCGACCTCTTATGTGTATATGCTTGTTTTGTTAATGAAGTATCGTTTGACCGAACAGACAGACACAATCAAACTGGAAATTGAAGATTCATAAGATACCCGATCGTGAGTGCGATGAGTATTATCCGAATCCCGCATCGTTTCTGCTTTGACGGATTCAAACCGGCGAGAGCAGAAATTACTTAAATCTCCGGCCGCCAGGATTCGGAGAATTTGAGGAAATGAAGGAGGAGGTGGAGTGAGTGGAGTGGGAGAGGTGAGAGCCAAGGATCCGATGATACTAGACGATGATGATTTGAAATGCTTGATAATGCTGCTACCTGATTTCCGCATCGTCGTCTTCTCCTTCTCTCTCTCTCTCTCTCTCTCTCTATCTATCTGGTTCTGGTTCTGGTTCTGCCTAACAACACTCCACTAATTTGCAGAATTAGAAGCCTTTGCACAATTCGCTTCTGGTCTCGATAAAGCTGCTCATAATCAACTGGCAAGACGTCAACGATTACTCAAGTTGCTTAAACAATCTCAATTATTCTCATTTTCGGTGGAAGAACAGATACTGACTATTTATATTACTTCATTTTTTTATTATTTTTCACAAGAAATGGTAGAAGAATGGAACTATTATGGGACACACAGCATTGAGACGCATGATCATTACACATATTAAGGTTATTAAAGTTCTAAAAGATATTAGGCGATAGTCGGACGGCGAGTTGGGGTTAGCACCTAGGCGGATTAGGAGCATTTTACTAAATGATGTGAAAATTAAGTTGACACACAAATTAAACCCTATTGATGACAATTGTAGTAATGATGCAAGTAGGGATCGTTCTAGACCGGAGATTAACTAGGGATGCTAATCAACAAATATAAGATAAAAAACACTAAACTAAACTCTATAAACTCAAAACTAACTTAAAACACTCAAAACAGCAAATAACAATAAAAAAAAACTCAATTCTAGACCTAACAAGTGATTTGGACGAAAATAAAACTTAAAAGACTCAAAAGACTTAAAGGAAACAAGTTTTGACTCTAAAAACAAGACTTAAAAGCAAGGGGTTTGGTTTTGACGAAATTGAATTTTTAAAACATAAACTTTGTAAACAAACTTTAAAGACTCACAAAATTGATGAAATAGAATGGTGAAAGGCTAGTTAGAGGGTTCCTTCTCCACACATGAAACATATGCATACGACTCGATTTCCAGTTACTCTTTCAACAAACCATGAATGACAATGCCCCAAATTAACTAGATTGCACCAATTAATTCTCAGATTTCCCTAGATTCATTGAATTGAATGGAATACGCATTACAACCAAATTATTCTTATCAAGGACCCTAACTATGGAATACGCATGATAGAGACACATATCAAATATCATTAAGTTCAATGGAAATCATAAGCATTGATGAGGCATTCATAATTATGGAATATGCATGTTACTCTTGCCAAGGATTTACTTAACACAATCGTGACTAGCGACTTTTACTACTTATGCATATAAGTTAATAACGATTAGGTGAAATTCCCTTATACTCTAGCATCAAATTCATGCATGCAAACTAAGTGTCGACCCTCAATCAACATACATAAACATGTTATCAATCAAATAGATAAGTAAACCACATTCACGATTTATGAAATCATAACTGGAGGAAATCAAGTTATATAAAACATATGATCATGGCTTTGAATTCCCCTCTAACTATAAAGGAATTAGTTCCTCATGTTCGCAAATAAACAAAGATAAATAAATTTAAACATTGACATAAAGATAGAAAACACCTAGAAACGCTCCAACAATCCAAGCTCCTTGAATGGCATGCACGGCTCCAAGAGTCTCCTTCCTTCTCCTTTGCAAACTCACGGCACAAGAGGGATGTTTGGGTGAATGGTGTAGTGAAAATATGGTAGAGGGTGGTGTGAATGAAAGGGTGCGGCACTACATATATATAGGCTGAAAATCACAGCCCCTAGGTAGCAAAGGAAAAGGATTTAAAGGCCTAAGTTGCATAGGAAAATAAAACACAATCCTTGAAGGAAAACAAATCAGAAATCCAAAGGGAATGGGAGGATAAGGTGCGGCACTTATCTAGGAAGGGATAAGGGCTTCTAGAAACCAAAATCCCAAGGGAATTGGGTAAAAACTCACGGCACAAAGTGGAGGTAGAGTGGCTGATTTGCAATGCAAGGCAAAGGTCTTCTAGAAAGGTTCTAGGCGCCATTTTTGTAGGAAAGGATTAGGTTTTCTAGAAATCTGATTTTAAGCATCCTAATATAGCTAGGAATCTTCCCAAGTAGCTGAAATATAAGTGGATTAGGATTAGGATAAGATAGGATAGGGTTTTGGATAAGGTGTCTTCACTTGAGCTGATTCTTTGGCTTTAACTTCCCTTCTTCAAGTAGGAAACCTTGTTTGAGTAGGAAACTTCAATCTTCTAGGAATCCAACTTCACTTAGGAATCATTCTTCAACTAGGAATCCTTCTTCAACTAGGAATCCATGCTTGACTAGGATTTCATCTTCAATTAAGCACTTTCCCACTTCAATTAGGAAACTTTGCATCTTCAAGTCTTCAACTTTGAAACACATTCCTAGCTCTTCAATCCTTCAAATTCGTCCATTCTTTGTGCTCCACATGCATGAGCTCCATTCTAGCTCAATTTTGCTCCAAAATGCTCCAAATTGCATCTTTTTGCTTACTTTGTCCTTAAAACCTGAAAACACATGAAAATAGCTTAAAAGACTAACTTATCTAAGAAAACACAACATAAATGCATAAGAACTAGCTAACTAAGGCGCATAAATATGCTCCTATCACTAAATCTATTATATTTCGTGTAAATAAGTGTCTATTTATATTTAAAATATATATAATTTCATCGTAAACTACAAAATAGAATGACATAAATGTTATGAAGTATTGGAACATAATGAAAATATAGGGAACAAGCATATAACGTGTGTTCATTTAAGTATTCAACAAGTCTTTTACAATTTACTGAAAAAAAAATAAAATACAAAATGAAAGCTATCTATTTTCCGTCTAAGTGAGTCGCAACTTAGGTGGGTGCCTAGGCAGATCCGGGCAGGCTAGGTGGGTCTGGGTAGGCTAGACGGGGTGAGTCGTAACTTAGGCGGGCACCTCAGCAGGTCTAAGCGTCATTTCTTAATTTTCAAATACCTAGGCATTAATTGGGGCGGTGGTTAGCCACCTAACACCTAGGCGGGGCTTAGGCGACACTAAGTAGGGATTTTAATAACAGTGACGCATATACGTTCAAGTTGCTGACGATGTTTAATTTAAGGGAGAATACACCTGACATTCGTGTCGTGTTTTTCGTGTTTATGTCATTTTCGTGTTATACCCGATATCTTAATGGGTCCTGTTGTGTTCCTTTTAAGTGCATAGTATAATAGCACAAGTAAGGGTGTCGAACCACATGGACTAATTAGAACTCTACAAATTACTTGCTTTATGTGAACCCTAAAGAAAATGCAAATGAAAACTGAATTTCCATGTTTGTGTTGAAAGCTAAAGTAATTTAAAATGCAAGACAAGATAAAGATCAATGATAGATTGATTCAGAAATAATGGGAATGGAACTAGGAATATCGATTTCACCATTGCAAGCCAATTCAATAAAAATTAAGTCAAAGCGTATTCAACTTTCCAATTTGCAACTAGGGTTCCTTTTACTTATTTATGATCATCCATTTGACGTGTGGTTGTGATCAAGTACTCCTAATCTTCAACCTAGTTGTG
The DNA here is from genome assembly GCF_042453785.1 of Malus domestica. Taxonomy (NCBI): domain Eukaryota; kingdom Viridiplantae; phylum Streptophyta; class Magnoliopsida; order Rosales; family Rosaceae; genus Malus; species Malus domestica. Next base: position 4,156,252 of record NC_091661.1, on the reverse strand, counting down.
ATGTTCAACTTAGATTACCAAATAAGAATCCATTAAGAATAAGAAAACTTCGAAGAACCAAAGAAATCACATGGCAGGATGTATGCATAGCAGTTTCTTCATTCATTCACATGTCACCAACATTAAGCATGATGTGTACTATAACCTTGATCAAATAATTCATAAGTAGCCCTAATGGTGATCAAACATTAAGATTAACAAACAAATTATACTATAAAATCAGTGAATGAAACAAGAACACAGATTGGTAGTGTGAATACTTTAACTTAATAACATAGAGTAGTTTAGCAAGGCTACATCGAAATCCCCAGCTATGAACTTAATTACACAACATGATTACAAAATATATAAATATCAAGAACAACATGAGTAAAATTAAAGTTCGTAGAAGAAACCCCCTTAAAGCAATTCTGATGTTGAACTTCTCCAAGAACAATGCGGCTGCGTGGTTTCTTCGGTGGTAGCGGATGGTGAATGCAGAAAGGATTTTATTTCCAGAAGAAAGACCAAAGACAGAGAAGAGGGTTGGGTGACCCCAAGGGGAAGCTTATGTAAAAGTGGTTAAAACTCTCTGTTTTATAAGGTTAAAGAGGCTGTTATAGAATGCCAAGACATCCCAGTAATGGAGCATTTATTTCAGACGTTTTTTACTGTTATTGGTTTCTTAAAAGGGCCATATTCATTACCATATTCAGTTTCCACTTTGAATTCTTTGTCTACATCAGAATCCTTATTCAATTCTCCACTTTTAGCACCATTTTCCCTTATCTGTGATGTGAAATATTTTAACACACAAATTAAACCCTATTAATATAGTTGTAGTATATGAAAGTAGGGATCGTTCTAGGCCAGGGATTAACTAGGGCTGCTAATCTACACAAATATGACTCAAAAACATAAAACTAGACTTAAAAACACTTAATTAGACTTAAAGAACTCAAAACAAACTAAAAAGACTCAAAACAACACAAAACAATCAAATAGACTCAAATTAGACACTAGAGGGTGAATTGGACGAAAATTGATTTTAACTTGACTCAAAACACTTTAAAACACAAATTGGACATATTCTAACTAACTTGACACAACAAAATAAAAGGGATTGGGTTTTTGACGAATTTAAAGTAAAGACAATTAAATTAAAAACTTAGACAAATTAGACACGAATTTGGGGGAAATATGGGTGATTGGCTAGCTAGAGGGTTCTTCTCCACACATGACACACTTGCATACAAAACGATTTCCAGTTGCTTTTCCAATAAACCATGAACCTCAACGCCCCAGATTAACCGTGAAAAACACTAATTCACCCTCAGATTTTCCTTAAGTCATTGAATTGGATGGACAACGCATCGGCAACCAAATTATTCTTCAATAGTTCCCTACATGACAGCATAATAGAGATACAATCAAAGATCATTAAGCTTTGTGAAAATCATAAGCATTGCCAAGGCATTCGTAACTATGAACATCATGATACTCCTGTCAGGAATTCACTTAACGTGATCGTGACTAGCAACCTCCACTACTTATAAATATAAGTTCATAATGATTAGGTGAAACTCCCTTATATTTTAGCATCAAATCCCTGCATGCAAACTAAGTGTGCACCCTTAATCAACAAACAAGAATAAGTTCTTTATCAAACAGTTAAGTAAATTGCATTCACGATTCATGAAATCACAACTGGAAGTAATCAATTCATATTGCAAATATGTTCATGGCTTTGAATTTCCCCCTAGCTAAAATGAGTTTAGCTCCTCATGTTCGCAATTAAACAAAGATAATTAAATTTAAACATTAAAACAATGGATAGAATACACCTAGAAACGCTCCAACAATCCAACGTCTTGAATGGCAAGCACAGCTCCAAGGGTCTCCTCTCCTTTCTCCTTGCAAATATGCGGCACAATGGGATGAATGTGTATAGGTGTATATGGCACGAATTTGTAGTAAATGGTGGTAGAGTGTGGTGATTTGAATGAATGCTGCAGCAATTATATTTATAGGGAGAAAAGGCACGGCCTAGGTAGCATTGGAAAAGGATTGGCACTCCAAAACCCAAGTGGAATGGGTTAAAACAATCAGAAACCAAGGGAAATTAGGATGACACATCAAAAACCATCATGAACAAGGATATAGGGTGCAGCACAACTAGGAAAAGGGGTTATAGAAGGGGTTGGGGCGCCACTTTTGTAGGGAGAGGAGATAAGGCTTCTAGAATCTGAAATATGTATTTTAAATGCATAATTATCCCTTATAAATGGCTGGAATTAAGGCACAAACTGATTTGGATAAGATAAGATTGGATAATGCTAGATTAGGAAAGGATAAGATAAGATAAGGTTAGTTTGGATTAGATAAGGTTGGATAAGGTTTTTGATAATGCCTCCTTCTTTTAAGCTGATTCCTTATCTTCTTTGTCTTGGATTTATTTTCTTCATCTTTTCAGCACATTCCTAGCCTCTTTAACTTCAAATTCATCTATCCATCTTGCTCCACTCATAAGCTATCCATTTGATGCCCAAAACTTCCTTAAAATGCGCCAAATTGCACTTTCTTGCCAACTTTATCATTTAGACCTACAAACACACTAAAATAGCTTAAAACACTATAATAAACACAAACTAACTATGAAAATGCAAGAAAACAAGCTAACTAAGTCGCATAAATATGCTCCTATCGAATTCCCCCACCCTTAGCTTTTGCTAGTCCTCGAGCAAAACAAGACAAACATAACAAACAAAACATAAGCTAAACCTTCTAACATTTGTCTCAGGGTTTCCAATGGAATATGACATGTTAAAAATCACTACTCACATAGATTTTAGCCATCCCTACCCTCGAGTGCATACTTAATCACAGTCACCACTCACTAGCTCGTATTTAATCAATTTAAAACATGGTTTTGATGGTGGTAACATGCCTTAGAGAATTCCCTCAATTCCTCACCGGATGTACTCTCTATTTTCACACAGATTTTCTGACTACACTCCCTATACTAGGTATATGTGAGAAGATTGATGTAAACATGTAGACTAGCCACTCGCATATGTTATAATCAAAGAAAGCACTTTCTGGAATTATCAATGCATGTATATATATGATCTCATGAATGGAATGCCACTACTTAGACACGAGAACCAGGGATACCATATGCTCATACCAATCCTAAACTCCACATATTGAAACACATAACAACCAAGATAGATGTCTAAGGGTTGTAATGGGGCTAGGGGTATTGGCTAACAAAGAAAGATAAGGATAAACAAAGGTTCTTAAAGCAATAGTAAGCAAATCAATGAAATCAACTTAGAATTCACTCTTGAATGCAGCAAATAACTTGAAACACTAAGGGGATTTCGTACAACTTAGGGTCATATTCAAACTTTTTGGACCCTTTCTTCAACAACCAATACTTGTGACCTCATTCTCACTTATTTCACAACTCTTTTTTTTTTATTTCTTTTTTTCTTATTTTCACGTTTTTTCTCTCTCTCTCTTTTTTTTTCCTACCCATATACATATCATTCCCCCACACTTGATTTCTGCAATATTTTTGATCAAAAGGAATTCCATCTAAGTCATGCTCCACTATACTTTAAGAACAAGAGTATGGATAGTCCTATTCTAGGCTAGGCGGGAAAAATGTGGCAAACAATGAAAATAGGCTAAATAAGGCTCAAAGGGTGTTAAACCTACAATACATTGAAGGATGATTTTGTGAAAACATGTTCATTTGAATAACATCTATAGCATGCATTTAACAATTAAAAGGCGGAATCATGCTTGCATGCATTCAAAAACAAAACATTACCCATGAAATTCAAAGCCTAGTAGATTGGTGAACCAAGAATCAACTCAAAACAAAGTGAGTTGAGATTTATACCTTTGTAGATTCCTCTTTGCATAAGCAAAGGCTAATCACCCAAGGAGAGGGCCTTCATTCCTTGCATCTAAAATCTATGGATTTGGATGGATGAAAAGGTTTCTCCAAGTTCCCAAAATTGAGAACCTCTAAGTCTCCACACCAAGGAGAGATTGGAGAAGGAATGAGTGACCTTGGAGTAGTGGGATTGCTAGATCCACCCTCTAAGGGGGCTGGCCTCCTAGAGAGAAAAGGAGAGACAAGTTCTCACCAATTTTCTCCAAAAGAACCCTTTTTTTTTTGAATTTTAGGCTATAAAGTTCTTTATATAGTCACTTCTATAAATGACCTAAAGAACCAAAAACCCTAATTCAACACATATGCCCGGCCACATTAGGGATTTGGGCTTTTGGGCCTTTGTGAATCTTTATTCATTAAATTGTCATACAACTTAAGTCAATGGGCTTGACGTTCGAAGCCCATTGGGCCTTAAGGTCCAAAACTATCCCGAGGTCTTTAACGAACTTATTCGTTTGATTAATTAACATATTAATTAATCCTTGCCATAAATAATTAAACCTTTTAATTATTCTTACTCATCTCCATTGTTTCTTCAATCTCCACCTTACACGGTGTACGATCCATTAGGTTCCTTTTAGCGAGGCAGTGGGCGATTAAAACTCTTTCAAATCGATTGTGAATTGAAACTTACTTTCAATTCTCCCTTTAGTGATTATACACGTTTAGGGCTTCCACAAACCATGAGTGACACCTAGCAGCATATCATGGTTACCCAAGCTAATCAGAAGAGGTTGAGAACCTATTCAGTTTAGGATTACAAATGCAATACGGTCTTTCTCTAATACAATACTCTTGACCACATTGTTTGGTTTGATAGTTTATTCATGTCTACTATCCAATATGATTCGTGTGCTTATATGATTACCTTGAATGTGATTTGGAACGCCTTCCTAAATCTCATTCATACTATGGCCAAAGATTCTTAATCATATCATAGAGTATTCTCCCTCAAACGGTTTGAAGGTTAGAGATCCCTTGTTGCGCATTCACTTGCCTCCATGGCTAAGTAGCTTAACCCCAACGATGCCGTGGACACCCGCGGATAGGGTGACTTTGACATAATCAAAGATCAAGGACTTAACCACAAGACAACTGTGATGCCTCAGGTCAAAGGACTACTTTGCATTATCCCAACCATGAGTTCTCATGTGACATGAATATGAGAACTCTTCGTTGATCGTGTTCAGTGAACTCATTCTCTATTGAGCACCTACGTACTTGTCTTGATGTCACACACACCAATGACTCGAGACTAGTCACTCTCCCTGAGAGAAGACACAACACGTACTGATCTTAACGGACTGTCAATGCCTAATTGGCAATCCTATTATCAGGAACGTTTAGGATGTGTCTACGAAAGAATGGTCTCATGAATCTAACTTCTTTAGATCGTATTCTCCCAATCACATATTCCTTGGACTTATCGTTTAAGCATATAACATTTGTATGAGACGGCTTAAAACAATAATCTATGCCCTTGATATTAAACTAGATTAGTTTAACTTGTGAAATGTCCGTAAAGTATCATCATATGATTGGTTTTAGGGCACATTTCCAACAATCTCCCACTTGCACTAGAGCCAATCAGCTTGTTCATCAGTGATGATACCTCTTCTGTAGTCATTTCATAAATGGCTGAGTAGTAGGCCTAGACAATGGATATCTATATGTTATCCATAGAAGCAACCTTGAGAATAACGACGTCACCATTATACATGATTCTCAATCATGTGGTTCAGTCTCTCATATGAGTTCGGACCTTGATGAGACCTTGATTCCCTGGCTTGAGCTATCGCCCCATTAGTGTCATACACTTTCTGGTTGGAACCGAATAGAGAGTTCATAAATGAACTTTCCCATCCAAACAACATTGTTGTAAACTTCTATATGGCAATATATTTTGCATTCATAATGGAACACACTAAAGTCATTACTTTAATGTTTCCATCCAAATATCTCTTTAGTCATAATAAAGAGATATCTGTTTATCTCTTCATTCATAATGAAGAAACATCCAATGATGGATTAGATTCATAATCTAATACATTTACGCTTCCATTACGTTACTCTAATTCTTCCTCATTCTTTGAGGAATCTATCCTTTAGTATTTCTTAAATACTTAAGGACTCACTTGACAGTTGCCATGGTTCTGATCCTGGGCTTGCACTGATATCGTCTTGCACCTTTCTAGGTACAACTCATATCAATGTTTTTCATACAATATGAAATACATAAATCACCTTTCTGCGTATGCATAAAGGATTCTATTTACGCATTATTTCTTTGGGAGTCAAAGAGTACGTTCTCTTTGAGAAGAGCAACTCCTTAGTCTTACTAGAGTTGTCCATTTGATTGAAGTTCATCATCATATGAGAAACTTCCTAGCATCCATTGTCTATTATTAGGGATTGATATAATCCAATTATATCATGAAATATATCATTATAGATTTCCATCCCATGTATATAGACTATATCTCCCATATACATTCTATCTTCATATAATGTTTCAAAGTCATAACTTTAAAGAAGAAGTATTCTTTTCATTTCCAAAATTAATATATCATATATATTTAAATTTTAGGAACATGATTAACTCCCATATACATTGTATCTTCATATAATGTTTTAAAGTCATAACTATAATGAAGAAGTATTCTTTTCATTTCCAAAATTAACATATCATATATATATTTAAATTTTAGGAACATGATTAACTCCCACTAACCTTTTGTAAACCTAGTAAACAAAAGATTCATTTACATCTTTATGAGAAATCAAACGATTTGATCCTTTTCTCATAAGATGCTTATAGCTCTCACTAGCTTGCTAAGATTCATGATGGATGGATCTCTACAACTTACATGTCTTGTGATTTATAGTTTTGGACATATATTATCAAGACTATCTTAATAATGGTTTCGGAAACCCATATAATGTCCAAACATTGAATCACAATTTAGTTGTAGCTAGCAATCTTCGAATTAATTGAAACCTAGACTATCTCAAAGATGGTTTCTTCAAAGTCAACCATTCTCTTTGATTGTAGTCACCTTAAGCTACCAATTAGCTTATGAAGGTTTCATTATTTCGGGTCAAATGGTACTTTACCATTTCCTTGAGTATATATCGTATATACACTCAATGTAGTCATAAGGATTTTCATTCTTATTTCTTTCGAATTAAGAGGTGCAACTCTATGACATAGTCATAAAGTTCAAACCATTCAACTGAGATAGTTTATAAATCCTTCTCGACTACCTTGGAGCCTTTGGTATAGGAACTAGGTTGTTATATTTGTTGATTACTTTCTTGTCTCTCAAAGAACCCATCCTTTGAGTTTTATCTCTCGTTCATTAGCTCTTAGGCAAATCACATTGTAGGATTACAATGAACTACCCAACAAAACAACATTTGTTAGTTGGTTTATAGAAGCGATATCCAAAAGTTAATTTAAGGATATCCCACAAGATTGTTATCAAACAAATATTGCTAATTAGCACACAACCCCAAATCTTAACATGCTTAAGATTTGTCTTTCTTTCCAACTACATCTTATGGAGTCATGAAAATTTTGGAAGATCTTCTAATTGACAATCATATTGTTTTTAGAAGTATATATCCTATATATGGGTAATAGATAACATCCAACGAACTAAATCTTATTTAAGTTCGTTCTTCTCCTTAATGGAGAAATTTATTATCTTATGATGCTTCTTTCCTTGATATCTTTCAAGGAAACTCATCTAAAGTGTTACTTTTCCTTGGATCAAATCTAAGGAGGTAAATACTTTAGACGTCTTACTCATTAACTTACATTTCTTGAATTCTTTGAAACCTTTTGCAAAGTATTCGGACTTGTGTTTATTCAAAATAAACTATAGTCCAACCGAGAGTGATCTTCGGTGAATGTCATACAACATGAGTAGTATTATGTTTGTGGACAAGTGCCACTAACATCTAAGTGAATTAACCTCAACAATTTTGTGATTCTTTCTTCTTTCCAAAAGAATAAAGATTCGAACATTTCGCCTCTATACAATTTTAACAAGAAGGTATTGGATCCGGATCTAACGATCCAAAGCATCCATTTTTCACCAACTCATAAGTTATGTTTTAGAGGTATCACAACTCAGTTGGGATTAGTCACTACCTTGCAACCTTTTGGGTTTTAAGCATCATTATATTCTAAACAATTAACACTACCATATCATCTCTACTATAGAGACAATCAATTAGATTACTATAATCCAATCATTGATTAATAAAGAACAATGTTTTGTCAAACAAAGCATTCATCCATCTCTACTATAGTGACGGAATTAAGTTCCTTAAAATTGGAATGTAAAGACTATCTTTGGTTTTTCCAATTTCTTTGGTAGTTCATATGAGGAAGTAAGTACTATCTTCTTTCGCAGAGATCTATATTTTATTCCCGTTCCGAATGTGAAGCACCTTTTTCTTCTCTCATATATCTTTTACTTCTTATTAGTAACACTTTTACAACGATTGTAAAACATAGTTACTAATACGGAATCAAGCATTCAAGTAGAAGAACCAACTGTTTTGAACTATTCAAGAACAATTTACAACACCTTCGAAAGGTGTGTTCTTGACACTTGCAAGACATTTCTTGCAAATACCCCTTCCAATGTCCATACTTTTATAAAGAAAGTTTGTTCCCTTGGAGTTAATTTTTATCTTCTTCATTTGACTTTCACCTTTGACTACAATAGTCATGGTCCCTAAACTCCCACTATCTCTCTTGAAACCTTTTTCAATTGTGTTATACACATCAAACATTTCGGAGAGCATGTGGTTATAGTTCACTACATAGTTTACAATAAACTTAGTGAACCATTAGGATAGGGATATAAAGGTGAAGTCCTAGCCTAGTTTCCGTCTCGTTAAGTGGTTTTAACACTTCAACACTCAATGATTCAAAATCATCATAAGTCCATGTTGATGGACTCTTTTTGTCAACCAACCATTATGTTCTAAACATAATTACAAACTTTCAAGAGTTGTTCAAGGCAACTCTCATTTCTTCATACAACAATTTGTAAGTGAAGAATCATGGCACATAAAGTGTCCATGCCCTTGTGCTTACTTCTAAAGTTCCTTGTTCATGTAACAAAGAAACAAGCACTAATGTTTGCATTGATTAAGGGTTGTTCAAAGCAACTCTTATTTCTTCATACAACAATTTGTAATTGAAGAATTATGACATTAAAAGTGTTGTCCTCTTTATGATAGACATTATCTAACATGTTCTTCCAATGATACATTATCAATAGGAAGATTGTGAGGATGAGACTACTTAGGTACTTCTACAATCCATTTAAGACAATCTTTGGGATTGTTGTACCATGTCCGGAAACTAAAGCATTCGGCTTTTCTTTTTCAAGTTTTGGATAACGTTTGCAAATATATTGGTAAACAAATACATAACGAATATAAATTGATTGATTTTAAGCCATTTGATTTGGGTCTTTAAATCACATAGCACCACCCACTATTTTTGGCAAATTCCATATCCCTCATTGGAATTCGAGAGTTTTGGAGGAAACTCTTAGTAGGGTTATGGGAGACTCACTACTACCAAGCCCACCTCAGAATTATATCATGTTGGCTAGCGTTAATAATAATGAGAGAGTACGCTTACTCATTTGCATCTCTTGCAAGTACCCATCTTATTTGGCTTCTAGAGAATGATTGCCTCAGAATTATATCATGTTGGCGTCATTGCACTTAGTTAAGTCATTCCCACCATACCTAGTTCGTGTAGGGGTTCAAGCATAGCCTTAAAGTTATATCATGTTGGCTAAACTCGTTGCCTACCTCACTTCATCATGTATGTGTATAGAACTCCTCCTGAGTGTAAGCACGCACTTTGTACTCCCCCATTATAGGGTGAAGCCGGTGTACGAGTCACAAACGATCGGAGCCTACCATGGTGGAAGGCCACGAAAGAGTGTTCAAAGCACTCTCACGCTTATCAACTTAATAATGGTTTGGTTGAGGGTTTTTAGGTCTCATCACACATAAATATTCATTTTAATCTTTATTAAAACAATTTTGGTCCTATTACAACTATTGGTCCATTTGATTGTTTTAGTTGTATATAATACTCCCACTATGCTTATAAAACGGTTTTTAAAGCAAGAGTATATGATACTACTAACATAAACTTTGCATTCATTTGGTGGACTATATAGTTGCCTTAGGGCCTTAGGATGACTATGAACCTTTGTTTAGATTCAACACGAGCCTTTTGTTGAATCTCGGTCTAGGGATGGAGATTGATTTTAGTTACGCGTTTAATCACATTAAGGCGTGTTGTCTTAGGGGCATTGGACCCAACTACTTCATTTTCATGCATATCAAATAAAGCAAGAAAGAAGTACTTCAAAGTAAAGGTGAGCTTATGCTCATTACAACATTTGCATAAAACAAATTACCTTAAAGTAAAGAAGGGCTTATGCCCTTTTACAACATTTGATCAAATCAAATTAAAACCAAAATCTAATCTACACATTCCCATGGTTCAAACACATTTGAAACGGCCTTTCACATAGCTCAATTATATTAGGCTTAGGTTCATAATCATCCTTTAATTAATTAACACTTTAACTAATTAAATTGAATGCAACATTTTCATTTGGTTTTTGTATCCATAAAATTGATTTAAATGGAGCTAAATGAAATGAAAATCCAATTCTCATTTAAAGAGACAAAAAAATTTTGTTCTCAACCTAATTTGGGCCAAAATGCAATTACCACAACCTTTGGGCAATATTGCAAAAACATAAACTTTTGGGGTCACTTTGTAAGAACACAAAAGTCCACTACTTCATGTAATTACACTAGAACCCAAAATTTAAACAATGTAAAAACTTCATTAAAGGAGCAAAACAATTTGTCCTTTAGCGTTTTTGGACCTAAACGTAAAAACGTAAACTTTTGGGCCAAAGTGCAAATACACAAAAATATCAAAACTTTATGTAATTGCATAAAAGGCCCCAAAAGTACCCCCACTAGGGGGTGGCTGGTTTTGGAAGAAGAAATGGAGTGATGTGTGTATTGATTTGTGAGTTTTGACATAAAGCAATCAAGTGGTGCAAGTGGTGTGTGTGAAAGGAAATTAATCCTTACACACCCACCAATATCTCTTACACCATTTAAACAAATATCTAAAACATTTAAACATTTGAAAATCATAAAACATAAACTTTATGAAATAAATCAAAACTTTGAATCAAAACACAAAACTTTTTGTTCTTGGCTAAAATGTCAAGAACAATGAAGAACATTCATGAAAAACTCAAAAAATTTCCATGAACATTTTTCACCCAAAAACATTCCAAAACCATTCAAACTTTAGGGAAATAACATATAACCAAACTAGGGTACATAGGGGTTCCAAAAGTCACTTTAAAACACTTTTAACAAGTCAAACAAGAACCCAAAAAATCACCCTATGTATTTGGCCGAATTTTCCCAAAATCATGGCACCAAATTTTAGCTCCAATATTCATGCTCATATGAACTACATCTACAACATTTGAGATGACAAATTTTCTAACAAAATTTACATTCAAAGAAACAAGAATAAAGCTTGTAACATATTACAACTTTTAAATCAAAACTATGAACTACAAAACCCAAAAGGATTCACCAACTACTAGACCTAGGCTCTGATACCACTTGAAGGATGATTTTGTGAAAACATGTTCATTTGAATAACATCTATAGCATGCATTTAACAATTAAAAGGCGGAATCATGCTTGCATGCATTCAAAAACAAAACATTACCCATGAAATTCAAAGCCTAGTAGATTGGTGAACCAAGAATCAACTCAAAACAAAGTGAGTTGAGATTTATACCTTTGTAGATTCCTCTTTGCATAAGCAAAGGCTAATCACCCAAGGAGAGGGCCTTCATTCCTTGCATCTAAAATCTATGGATTTGGATGGATGAAAAGGTTTCTCCAAGTTCTCAAAATTGAGAACCTCTAAGTCTCCACACCAAGGAGAGATTGGAGAAGGAATGAGTGACCTTGGAGTAGTGGGATTGCTAGATCCACCCTCTAAGGGGGCCGGCCTCTTAGAGAGAAAAGGAGAGACAAGTTCTCACCAATTTTCTCCAAAAGAACCCTTTTTTTTTTTGAATTTTAGGCTATAAAGTTCTTTATATAGTCACTTCTATAAATGACCTAAAGAACCAAAAACCCTAATTCAACACATATGCCCGGCCACATTAGGGATTTGGGCTTTTGGGCCTTTGTGAATCTTTATTCATTAAATTGTCATACAACTTAAGTCAATGGGCTTGACGTTCGAAGCCCATTGGGCCTTAAGGTCCAAAACTATCCCGAGGTCTTTAACGAACTTATTCGTTTGATTAATTAACATATTAATTAATCCTTGCCATAAATAATTAAACCTTTTAATTATTCTTACTCATCTCCATTGTTTCTTCAATCTCCTCCTTACACGGTGTACGATCCATTAGGTTCCTTTTAGCGAGGTAGTGGGCGATTAAAACTCTTTCAAATCGATTGTGAATTGAAACTTACTTTCAATTCTCCCTTTAGTGATTATACACGTTTAGGGCTTCCACAAACCATGAGTGACACCTAGCAGCATATCATGGTTACCCAAGCTAATCAGAAGAGGTGGAGAACCTATTCAGTTTAGGATTACAAATGCAATACGGTCTTTCTCTAATACAATACTCTTGACCACATTGTTTGGTTTGATAGTTTATTCATGTCTACTATCCAATGTGATTCGTGTGCTTATATGATTACCTTGAATGTGATTTGGAACGCCTTCCTAAATCTCATTCATACTTTGGCCAAAGATTCTTAATCATATCATAGAGTATTCTCCCTCAAACGGTTTGAAGGTTAGAGATCCCTTGTTGCGCATTCACTTGCCTCCATGGCTAAGTAGCTTAACCCCAACGATGCCGTGGACACCCGCGGATGGGGTGACTTTGACATAATCAAAGATCAAGGACTTAACCACAAGACAGCTGTGATGCCTTAGGTCAAAGGACTACTTTGCATTATCCCAACCATGAGTTCTCATGTGACATGAATATGAGAACTCTTCGTTGATCGTGTTCAGTGAACTCATTCTCTATTGAGCACCTACGTACTTGTCTTGATGTCACACACACCAATGACTCGAGACTAGTCACTATCCCTGAGAGAAGACACAACATGTACTGATCTTAATGGACTGTCAATGCCCAATTGGCAATCCTATGATCAGGAATGTTTAGGATGTGTCTACGAAAGAATGGTCTCATGAATCTAACTTCTTTAGATCGTATTCTCCCAATCACATATTCCTTGGACTTATCGTTTAAGCATATAACATTTATATGAGACGGCTTAAAACAATAATCTATGCCCTTGATATTAAACTAGATTAGTTTAACTTGTGAAATGTCCGTAAAGTATCATCATATGATTGGTTTTAGGGCACATTTCCAACATACATATGCAAGGGATTAAGGCTGTTTGGCTCTGGTGGTAACTACTAAACAGCTTCATCTTGTTATATGTTATGCACTCAATTTTAAGTTTTGAATGAAAGGGGCATGAGTTCTAGTATTTGGAACTAAAGTGATAAAACGCATTCTAAGTAGCAACCAAGCAAAGAATAATGAGATCATGCAACGACTTTAGAAAACAAGGAATCACAGATTAATAACTCTCCAAATAAAGTTTAGGCTCAAGTCTCTCAGGGTTGTAGCGTTAGTTTGAGTTCCTTCCTTCAAGCATGTTACAAAAACTGATTTTTTTTCTTCTTCTTTGTGATTACATGTGAATTCGTTAATGACAACTACAACCAAGCATAAACCAAAAAGCATATCAAACTTCTACCCATGTTTGTAACTTTCTTTAACAATCATGCAATTAAAAACCAAATCCTCATCATTGTGTTGGAAGGTACCCTAAGACACAAACACACAAAAACGACTCTTTTTGGGTTTTTCAAAACATTTTCTATTTTGTTTTCAAATTTTCGTATTTTTCTTTCAGGACACATAAAACACTTCAAAACACACTAAAAACACTTAAAACTAGTGAGAAACAACTCTAGTGGTGCTAGGTGATAAAAACCCACGAATTTTCAATAAAAACACTTGTTTACCCCCCCCCCACACTTAAACCAAACATTGTCCTCAATGTTTCAAACATAGACTCACACAAAAGCAAGCAAACAACACAACTAACAATCACGACAATTATGGCAAAGTAAAAGCAATAAAGAGTAGAGTTTAACAACGCAAATTTGGTTATGGAGTCGGAGCTTCCTAGTGCTTCTTTATTCGCATGGGTTGCCTCCCAAGAAGTGTTTGCTTTAACGTCTTCCAGCAGGATGAAATCTTTTCTTAAGCTTTATTGGACCCCATGACATGGAATGGTACATCCTCCACGACATTTCCCTCGAAACACTTCCTGCTATGGATCTTTGAACGGAAGGGGATAGTGATCCTTCCTGATTGTGGTGTTTTGCTTTCTTAAGTCAACGTGAACTCGCCTACCACCTTGAATTCGATTAGGTATCTGCACCAAAGGAGGTAACAACCTATTAGTTGAAATGGGAATGGGAATTGGCGTAGGTGGCTTACCAATGTATTGCAATGAAATGGCAGCACTGTCAACAGATGCACAAGGGGTTCTCTCGGCCAGATTTGGTGGTATGAGGGTTGGGGCATGTCCCTTATGCTTTACTCCAATTCCCTCTTCATTTGTGCTTCGAAATTCATCCCTCTTAATTAGTGTTGAACATTCCTGCCCTACATCTTTAATTACATCAATGGCAAAACAAGAACGAACATCATTATGATTCTCAATAGATTCAGGAATTTTAAAGTTAATCATATCGCCACTAAATGCCATTGTTAATGCTTTCTTGGCCACATCAATCTTGGTTTGGGCTGTTTTCATGAAAGGTCGTCCAAGTAAGATTGGCGATGGTGAAGAGTGAGCTGAATCCTCCATGTCAAGCACATAGAAATCTGCAGGAAAAATCAAGTGGTCTACCTGCACCAAAACATCTTCCAAAACTCCTTTCGGGTATGCATTAAATCGATTAGCTAATTGAATAATAACACCATCATTTTTAAGCTCTCCTAAATTCATAGATGCATAAACATTGTCATGACATTAATTGATGCACCTAAATCTAGCATAGCATGTTCAAACCTTGTATTACCAATTACACAAGGGATAGTGAAACTACCTGGATCTTTGCATTTAGGTGGCAGCTTTCTTTGCAACATTGCAGAGACATTCTCACTCACATGTACCACCTCTTTCTCCCGAATCCGTTTCCTTGTTGTACAAAGCTTCTTCAAAAACTTAGCATACTTCGGGATTTGCTTTATAGCATCAAGGAGCGGGATATTCATGTGCACCTTTTCATCCTCTTCATTCTTGGCTTGGATAAATCTGCTAGGAAAAGGCACATTTGGTAGAATAACGTTAGAATTAACTGACTTGGAACCAACCTTACCTAAATTTATCGAATTGGAAGGTTTAGGGGGCTGCCGCAAGGGTTGTGCAATCCTTGCCGTGGGTTTGTCCAATTTTTCTTCTTCGAGCAGTAACTTATCTTCCTCTTCTAGACTTGTTGTGGTCATGTTTGGCTTGGTTCCAATCTCTTTACCACTTCTCAAAGTGATGGCCTTGGCAGTTTCAAAATCTCATTTTGGATTAACAATGGTTGAGCTAGGTAGTTTGCCTTCTTCTCGAAACTGCCCAAGGAACTCTGAAATCTGCCCTATTTGCTTCTTTACTTCACTCATCTCCTTGGCTTGATTTTGTTCGCCATGCGTTAATGAAGTTAGTAATTGAAGAAGTGTATCATTATCTAATGATGAACCTGAGTTTGTTTGGGCAGATTGTGGATGGGGTTGAATTGGTGCAAATGGTCTTTGATAAAGCCCGAGAGGTGGTTGTCTATATCCTCCTTGTTGTTGAGGTTGTTGAGGCTCTCTCCACTTGAAGTTTGGGTGATTTCTCTAGCCCGGATTATAGGTGTTAGAGTATGGATCATTCCGTGGCTGATTTTGGCCTTGATAGCCCACGACATTTACACTTTCCCATTCTCCATTCTCTATCAACTGAGGGCATTGATCATTAAGATGCCCTTGCATAGAGCACACTCCACATATGGCCACACCTTGCACTTTGGATCCATCGACAACCTGTGACAAAAGAATAGTAAGATTAGCCATTTGAGATTGAAGTTCAGAAATTGCACTTACCTCATTCACTTGTTGTTGCCGTGGGATGTCTCTTTGTCCAACACCTTCATATTGTTGTGCATTCAAGGCTCGGTTTACAATTAAGATCTTGGCAGCCACTGGTGTTTTATCAACCAAAGCACATCCCGCTGAAGCATCTAACATTTGTCTTTCAATTGGGAGGAGTCCCTCGTAGAAATATTGAAGTAAAAGTTCCTCCTTCATTTGATGTTGAGGGTAAGATGCAACTAGACCCTTAAAACGCTCATAATACGCTGGAAATGATTCCCCTTGGCTTTGTTGAATGTCACTAATTCTTTTTCTTAAGAGAATGACTCTCGAAGCTGGGAAAAACTTTTCTAAAAATGCTCGTTTTATGCTTTCCCAAGAAGTGACAGTTCCGGGTGCCAATTCGTATAGCCAATTTTTAGCCTTATCCATAAGAGAGAATGGAAAGGCCTTCATCTTTATAATGCTCCCATTGACATTGATGGGTGTCATGCTTGAGCACACCACTTCAAACTTCTTCAAATGCTTGTTTGGATCTTCCATGGACAGCCCATGGTACTTGGGAATATGATGCAGCAAGCTTGACTTCAACTCGAACTCATCGGTCTTTCCTTGGGCAGCCACAAGGTATTGAATGCAAATGGGCATAACATTATCCAACACCAAGGCTGAAAGCTCTTTGATTGTACGATTGTTCGCTGCCATGACTTGTTCTTCTTCTTCTTCTTCTTGAAATTCAGATTCGGCCTCTGAACTTGAACTAGGTGGATTAGGTTCTGGTTGTTTCCTCTTTCTTCTCAAAGTTCGTTCAAAATCATTGTCGAACTCCAAGATGTTTACACTAATAGGTTGAGAACTACGAGTCATAAACTAGTACCTGAAATAAGAAAAAAAAACAAATAAGCAACCAGGTAGAAGGTACCGCAAAAACACACAAAAACACACTTTGACACTTAAAACAAAACACAAAGACACGACACAAACAAGGGACTAGCAAATTTGCTAATCCCCAGAAACGGCGCCAAAATTTGATGTGAAATATTCTAACACACAAATAAAACCCTATTAATATAGTTATAGTATATGAAAGTAGGGATCGTTCTAGGCCGGGGATTAACTAGGGTTGCTAATCTACATAAAATGACTCCAAACACAAAACTAGACTTAAAAACACTTAACTAGACTCAAAGAACTCAAAACAAACTAAAAAGACTCAAAACAGCACAAAACAATCAAATAGACTCAAACTAGACACTAGAGGGTGAATTGGACGAAAATTGATTTTAACTTGACTCAAAACACTTAAAACACAAATTGGACATATTCTAACTAACTTGACACAACAAAATAAAGGGGATTGGGTTTTTGACGAATTTAAAGTAAAGACAATTAAATTAAAAACTTAGACAGATTAGACACGAATTTGGGGGAAATATGGGTGATTGGCTAGCTAGAGGGTTCTTCTCCACACATGACACACTTGCATACAAAACGATTTCTAGTTGCTTTTCCAATAAACCATGAACCTTAACACCCCATATTCACCGTGAAAAACACTAATTAACCCTCAGATTTTCCTTAAGTCATTGAATTGGATGGACAACGCATCGACAACCAAATTATTCTTCAATAGTTCCCTACATGACAACATAATACAGATATAATCAAAGATCATTAAGCTTTGTGAAAATCATAAGCATTGACAAGGTATTCGTAACTATGAACAACATGATACTCCTACCAGGAATTCACTTAACGTGATTAGGTGAAACTCCTTTATATTTTAGCATCAAATCCCTGCATGCAAACTAAGTGTGCACCCTTAATCAACAAACAAGAATAAGTTCTTTATCAAACAGTTAAGTAAATTGCATTCACGATTCATGAAATCACAACTGGAAGTAATCAATTCATATTGCAAATATGTTCATGGCTTTGAATTTCCCCCTAGCTAAAATGAGTTTAGCTCCTCATGTTCGCAATTAAACAAAGATAATTAAATTTAAACATTAAAACAATGGATAGAATACACCTAGAAACGCTCCAACAATCCAACATCTTGAATGGCAAGCACGGCTCCAAGGGTCTCCTCTCCTTTCTCCCTGCAAATCTACGGCACAATGGGATGAATGTGTATAGGTGTATATGGCACGAATTTGTAGTGAATGGTGGTAGAGGGTGGTGATCTGAATGAATGCTGCAGCAATTATATTTATAGGGAGAAAAGGCACAGGCTAGGTAGAATTGGAAAAGGATTGGTACTTTGAAACCCAAGTGGAATGGGTTAACACAATCAGAAACGAAGGGAAATTAGAATGACACATCAAAAACCATCAGGAGCATGGATATAGGTGATGCGAAAATTAACTTAACACACAAATAAAACCCTCTTTTAACAATTGTAGTATATGTATAAGTAGGGATCGTTCTGGACCGAGGATTAGGAGGGATTGCTAATAACTTCTAAACTGACTCAAAAATATAAAACTAAACTTAAAAACACTTAACAAGATTCACAAGACTCAAAGAAAACTTAAAATACTCAAAACAGCTTAAAACAACCAATTAAACTTAAACTAGACAGTAGGAATAACTTTGGACGAAAATTAACTTTTACTTGAATCAAAACACTTAAAAACACAAACTAAAATAGATTCTAACTAATTAGACACACTAAAGTAAAGGGGGATTGAGTTTTGGACGAATTTGGAACAAACAAACAAGTATGAAAACTAGACAGATTGTAAAACGAATTTGAGAAATAAGATGATGGATGGGATAACTAGCTAGAGGCTCTTTCTCCACACATGACATGTATGCAAACGAATCAATTTCTAGTTACTCCTTCATTGAATTATAAACAACAATGCCTCAAATTAACCGTGACATCACTAGTGAACCCTCAGATTTTCCTTGTATTATTGGATTGGATGACATCATTCGACAACCCAAAACATTCGTCAAAAGTTCTCTACATGACATCATAATAGAGATACAATCAAAGATCATTACGTTTAATGAAAATCATAAGCATTGACCAAGCAATTGCAACTATGACATCATGTTACTCATGCTAGGAATTAAACTTAACGTGATCGTTTATAAGCGACCTCCACTACTTGTAAATATAAGTTTGTAACGATTATGTGAAACTTTCTTATATTCTAGCAACGGATTTATGCATGCCAATTAAGTGTCGACCCTTAATCAACAAATACAAATAAGTTATTAATCAAATAGTTAAGCCAATTGCATTCACGATTCAAGAACTCATAACAGGAATTTATTAACTCAAATTGCACACATAATCATGGCTTTGAAATCACCCCTAGCCAAGAGGGGTTTAGCCACTCATGTTCACAACAAAATGAAAGAAAATGAATTTAAACATTGGAAACAAAAGAAAGAAAACACCTAAACGCTCCAACGATCCAAGTTGAACAGCAAGCACGTCCAAGCACTTTCTTTCCCTTCCTTTGCTACGGCACAAGGTGTTGGTGAGTGTTTGAAGGTTTGTTTGTATGGAGGAATGTATGTGAAGATGAATGGATGTTTATGGATGAAGGTTATATTGAAATGGGGATGAATCATCTAGCAAAAACTAAACTCTATGGCTGCCACACACACTCTTTTTATAGAGGAAGTGCATGGCAATTGAGGGGAAAATGGTGGTGTGTTGCAATGATTTAAGGGTGAAAGTGAAGTGATGATGCAAAGCATGGGGGGTAAAATGGAGTGGTGTTGTAGCTATGAATGCAAGTAGGGAACATGAATGATTGTGCACATGTTAAAGAAAGGAAAGGGAGATGGAATGATGCAGAAATGAGTCAAAGGTGCAACAATAGTCATGATGCACGGCATGTGAATCCAAAGGTGGTGGATGGTGCATTAATGAGTGCATGTAGTGGAGGTAAAAGTGCATGAAATCCGATGGGTGAAGGGGACAAGGAATGTGCAGCAATTAAGTGCAATGATTCAATGTAATGGTGCATGAAATCAGAAATAATGAAGGGGACAAGGGTGGTGCACGGCAATGAGGGATAGTGAGTGTAATGGTGCATGAAATGAGTGCAAGAAATCTGGTGCATGAAGGGGACAAGGGTGATTATGCATGGCATGGGTGGAAAAGTGAGTAAGTGGTAAATCAATGAGTGCAAGGAGGTGAAAGGATATTGTGCACATGGTAGACAAAGGAAAGGAAGTGGAATTATGCAGCAAATGAGTGCAAGGAGGGAACATGGATGAATGTGCACGGCATGGGTGGAAATTGGAGTGATTTATGGTAGAAAATAGGAGAGGGATGGCTCCTTTGCACGGCAAGGAAGAGAAATGGTGAAGGATGGTATGGCTTGGACTTTTAGGGCAGGTTTAGGACTTGTAGAACATGTAATGAAATGTCCCAAAGTATTTAGGAACCCTTCGTGTGACTGAATCTTTGGTAATTTAGGATTAGGAAAGGTAATGACAAGATAAGGCAAGTTTGACTAGTCTTTCCTCATTCTTAATGGTTTCCTTGTCTTCCTTGGTCCTCAATTTATTTTCTTCCTCTCCTTGACACATTCCTAGCTTCTTTAGATCTTTAATTTTGTCCAACCACTTTGCTCCATGCATGTGATATTCATTTCATGCCCAAAACTGCTCCAAAAGGCACCAAAATGCACTTTTTTGCCTTTTTAACCCTTTGTACCTACAACCACACGAAAATAGCTTGAAATACTAAATCAACTAAGAAATAACAACATAAATGCACAAGAACAAGCTAACTAAGTCGCATAAATATACTCCTATCAATAGGGTGCAGCACAACTAGGAAAAAGGGTTCTAGAAGGGGTTGGTGTGCCACTTTTGTAGGGAGATGAGATAAGGCTTCTAGAATCTGAAATATGTATTTTAAATGCATAATTATCCCTTATAAATGGCTGGAATTAAGGCACAAACTAATTTGGATAAGATAAGATTGGATAATGCTAGATTAGGAAAGGATAAGATAAGATAAGGTTAGTTTGGATAAGATAAGGTTGGATAACGTTTTAGATAATGCCTCCTTATTTTGAGCTGATTCCTTATCTTCTTTGTCTTGGATTTATTTTCTTTATCTTTTTAGCACATTCCTAACCTCTTGAACTTCAAATTCGTCCATCCATCTTGCTTCACTCATAAGCTATCCATTTGATGCCCAAAATTGCCTCAAAATGCTCCAAATTGCACTTTCTTGCCAACTTAATCATTTGGATCTACAAACACACGAAAATAGCTTAAAACACTATAATAAACACAAACTAACTATGAAAATTCAAGAAAACAAGCTAACTAAGTTGCATAAATATGCTCCTATTAATCTGTCCTCAACTGAGCTGTAAATTATGATTAGCCGCACACTAACACAAAAGAGGATAAAATGCAACTAGTTTAACTCAAAAATATCACAAAGGGACTAGAAATGGATGGTATAAATGTATGAAATATATGGGCTATCAAATACCCCAAAGCCTGGTTTTTGCTAGTCCTCGAGCAAAACTATAACTAAAAACACACAAAAACAATAAAATCAAACTATACCACTTTCGCTAGCTAAATGATTGGATTGAGCATGTGCAACAAGCCTTTAAACCTCTAGGTGTCCCTAGTCGAAGGAGTTGTGTCTCCTGAGGGTTTACAGTGATTATGCCCACAAACATCTACAAACTTGACAAATAAATTGGTTAAAGCATACTTGAAACAAACTAATAAGAACCAATGAAAGCTTAGTCATACATTCAAACCAAAAGTCTACCACTTCAAAGAATCATATCATGTGTGTAGTGTAAAAGTATTGCTCCATGACTCATGACTTCAAAAGCACCATACTCAAAGACTAAAGATAGAATTCGCCTCAACTCTAATTCTCACAGATTGTCACTCAAATTTTCACTCAAATCCTAAGGTGTAGTCTCTCGACAAACATATGTGAGTGAAGTTATGTAAAAGGGAATCAAAATTCTCACATATGAAATATGAAATAAAAGCACATTTTTTTAACAAATCTCATGAAAGGAATCAAATACTAAGAATATGGATAACACATATACTTACCAACACCTTGAATACATCCCCAAAGATCAGCTAGGTCTTTCACAAGGTTCTAATGTAAGGCTTAGGCTATGGGCTACGAAAGAATGGATAGGAAATACTAGAGCCTGGGACATACTAAGGTGTCTTTGTTATGAAACCAGCAAGCTTTCCTCTTGAATTGATCTTTGTTGTTTGTTCTTGGCGTCCAAGAGCCATGGATTTAGAAATTGCATCTTTTTCTTTTATTTTTCTTAAAATGTTTTCTTTGTCCTTTTTTTTTTTTTTCTTATTTTGCAATTCCAGCCCATGTTACCTTGGTACACGCCACTTTCTTGATGTAGAGCTTAATCATTATCTTTGTCTTCATGACTTTGGTATTCCCCAAACTATAGGGTATTGTTGTAATGGCTAAGTATCTCTGATTGAGATGAAAGGGTAGGGAAATATAGTGGTGAGAAAAGAAAAAGGCCAAAAGTGTTTGGCTTCAAAACGGGGTAATGGCACATACATAAAGGTAGGGAATTTGGCCTTTTAGTGGTTACAACATGCATAGCCTAACATCATCTCATTGAGTTCATTCATGAGCGATACCAAACACATGGTATCTACAAAAGAGAATAATTCTTAGCATTCAATCACATAGAAATAATGAGATCTTTTAAAGTGAAATTGAAAGAAAAAGATAGGAGCATAAACCCTTTAAACCCTCTCAAAGAAGCAAATAGGCTCAAAATAACTCACAAGGGTAGTCTCCACTATTCTTCTTCTAGAATTTGAGCATGGTACTTTTACCATCATAATTCCAAGAGTAACAGCTTTGTAAAAGAAAATAAGATACGAAACTTTTTCATGACAACACTGTAGTTTTGTTTGTAAACATAGCTCTCATATACATTCACATTAGTAAGCAAAAGCAAACTTAACCAAAACTAAAAACAAACGAAAATTTTCAATCCCACACCCCCAAACCTAAACTAAGCATTGTCTTTGATGCTTAAAAATGAATGGAATGCATACAATGCTTAGTTTAGGTTTGGGGGTGTGGGATTGAAATAAAACAAAAACTAAGAGACAAAATAAAAGGTAAGAACACAAACCCAGCTAGGTTGCCTCCTAGCAAGCGCTTTATTTAACGTCTAAGTAAGACATGGTACCATGATAGATGAACACCTAGGGTGGCAAGAAGTCAAGGTACCTCCGAACCTTGGTCGGAAGGAGTGGTTTTTTTCGAGGGACCTTGAATATGGTGCATTTAATTTCCACAAGGACTTGATTGTGATGGGATTTTTGTCTTTCCCTGTGAATAAAATGCGAGACCATATCCTCTTCTTTTATTTGAGATGGCAGCAAGGTCTTGTTATCAAACTTCAATTTGTTTCCCTCTTGAAATTGTAGCAAATCATCTTCCAAAGGCTCTAAATATGGCACATGAAAAGATGTAAAACAACATGGAGAATCCAGCACAGATTTTGAAAAACATTCAATTAAATTAGAGGATATAGGAAGAGCTTCAAACACTATGTCCGGCACAGTTTCATCAAGCACATTTATGGGTGACTCATCATGCTTTTGTTTGACAAATCTCACTGGAAAATGAATTGGTGGAACATATGGCTTGGGGGAATGTAAGGCTCTTCATCTTTGTAAGGCTCAAGAACCTTATGAAAATATGCATAGCAGGCTTCCTTTGGTTGTTCTTCCTTCTCTTCTTGATCATCACCACCGGATTGATGTTCATTTAACGCTTGGACAATCTGACCCACTTGAATTTCCAACTTAGTTAGAGCTAAAGAGTGGTTCTGAATAACGTTACTTGTTGATTATTGACATTGCAAATTGTTTTAAGCGAATAGCTTCAAAGTGTCCTCCAACGTAGTGTCAAAGGATTCTTGCTGTGGTGGAGGTGCAAATGCTTGATTTGGAGGTTTTATGTTGTTCCAAGAGTCATGATGAGAGTTTCTCCAAGCTGGGCTGTATGTATTTAGCAATGGTTGTTGTGGCCCTTTGTTAGAGAAACACATGTGGTGTGAGTGCTCTCGGACAAACATAGGAAACTCATCTCTCCTTGGGCAGAATTAAGGACGATGGCCAGTTTTAGCACATAACGGACATTTGACTTACATCTCTCTATACCATCTGAAATCAAACAACGTAAAATGTAAATTAAAGATCTAAACTAAGAAAAGAAAAACAGATAGGTTTTATGAAGCAAGCAATTATAGGGGATAAAAATGAGTCTCCTGCAATGGTGCCAAAATTTTGTCGTGTTCCTTTCAAGTGAAAATATAAGGATAGTATAATGGCACAAGTAAGGGTGTCAAATCACAGGGACTGATTAGAACTCTACAAATTACTTGCTTTATGTGAACCCTAAAGAAAATGCAAATGAAAACTGAATTTAGATTTTTGTTTTGAAAGCTAAAGTAACTTAAAATGCAAGACAAGATAAAGATGAATGATAGATTGATTCAGAAATGATGGGAATGGAACTAGGAATATCAATTTCACCATTACTAGCCAATTCAATAAAAATTAAGTCAAAATGTATTCAACTCTCCAATCTGCAACTAGGGTTCGTTTTACTTATTTATGATCATCCATTTGATGTGTGGTTGTGATCAAGTACTCCTAATCTGCAACCTAGTTGCGATGTTCAACTTAGATTACCAAATAAGAATCCATTAAGAACAAGAAAACTTCAAAGAACCAAAGAAATCATATGGTAGGATGTATGCATAGCAGTTTCTTTATTCATTCACATGTCCACCAAGATTATGCATGATGTATACTATAACCTTGATCAAATAGTTTATAAGCAACCCTAATGGTGATCAAACATTAAGATTAACAAACAAATTATATTATAAAATCAGTGAATCAACCAAGAACACAGATTGGTAGTTTGAAACTTTAACTTAATAACATAGAGTAGTTTTGCAAGGCTACATCGAAATCCCCA
The DNA here is from genome assembly GCF_042453785.1 of Malus domestica. Lineage (NCBI taxonomy): Eukaryota > Viridiplantae > Streptophyta > Magnoliopsida > Rosales > Rosaceae > Malus > Malus domestica. The sequence goes on along the minus strand of NC_091661.1, from coordinate 4,131,012 downwards.
GCTATGAACTTAATTACACAACATGATTAAAAAATATATAAATATCAAGAGCAACATGAGTGAAATTAAAGTTTATAGAGGAAACCCCCTTGAGGCAATTCTGATGTTGAACTTCTCCAAGAACAGTGCAACTGCATGGTTTCTTCGGTGGTAGCAGATGGTGAATGGAGAAAGGATTTTGTTTCTGGAAGAAAGGCCAAAGACAAAGAAGAGAGAGAGAGCTCTGGGCGACCCCAAGGGGAACCTTATGTAAAAGTGGCTGAAACTCTCTATTTTATAAGTTTAAAGAGGCTACTATAGAATGCCAAGACATTCCAGTCATGGAGCATTTATTTCAGACGCTTTTCACTGCTATTGGTCTTTTAAAAGGGCCATATTCATCACCATATTCAGTTTCCACTTTTAATTCTTTGTCTACATCAACATCCTTATTCAATTCTCCACTTTTAGCACCATTTTGCCTTATTTGTCCTCAACTGAGCTCCAAAATACAATTAGCTGCACACTAACACAAAAGAGGGTAAAATGCAACTAGTTTAACTCAAAAATATCACAAAGGGACTAGGAATGGATGGTATAAATGTATGAAATACATGAGCTATCAGGTCGTATCGTGTAACACTCTTAAAATGAACGGGTAATATGACCCAGCCCAAACTTGACCCGTTAATATTTAATGAGATAATATGACGCGACCTGTTACCCGTTACATGTTAATATTAATAGTTCAGATGGTTGATATTACGTTCAGAGTTTTTCCTTTAGTGAAATTATTGCTTGAAGTCTCCAAAAACTATATCACATCGGCTCATATTTTAGTTAACCGTAAATGTCAGAACTTGATATCAACGATTTGAACTATTCATTTTTCTATATCTACTAAAATATTATATTTTCAAAAAAAAAATCTGAAAAACAAAATTCGGTGAGAGAATAAAACATAAATGACAATTGACGGATAAATATAAATCTAAAGTTTATGGATTTTGTGTCTGATTTGGAGTTGACCTCTTCACGAAAGTTGTAAAGCTTGTCATTACAAGTGATTGAATTTTTTTTTATTTGTTACATTTACCACATTTCTACAACAATTATTATGAATTTTATTAATTTTTACGCTCAAATAAAAACACTATTCATGAGGGTATGGAGGGTTTTAAAAATCTAAACAACGATATAACCATCTACTTGTAGAGGATGCAATCACGAGCGTTTGTATATTATTTCACATTTTTCACACTTATATATTAATTATTATGAATTTTTATTTATTTTGAGCTCTCCTAAAAATATTATTCACAAGGGTTTCTAAGGTTTTAAAAGTTCAAACGACGATGTACCCATTTCAAAGTGTAGAAAATACAATCACAAGCGATTGCATTTTTTCACATTTTTTCACATTTTTGCACTTGTAAATTAATTATTATAATTATTTTAATGTGTTTGATATTTTTAAATTAGGATGAACTATCAATTTAGTCCCTAAATTATCATTTGAGTGAAAATTAGGTTCCTAAACTAATTATTTTGATATTTTTATTTTTTTAATGTGTTTTATAATGTTTTAATCTCACTTTTAAGAAGATATAACATTTATGAATATGACTATATGAGAGAGTAAAAAACTTTGTCTGGTAAAATTGAAAGTCTATCTTTTTGCCTATACTAATATTATACTAGTTGATTACATTTTGAAAAGCAGTAAGTAATATTTATTCCAGCAATGATAATAAGAAACTCTCATGATAAAAATTATAAATAAATAAAACTGAATTTTTTCAACTTACATAGAATAATAATGCAATAATACATATTTAATATACAATATATACTCTATGACTATTGTATTTTATAGTAAGTTTTTTTAATAGTTTAACTTTAAATCATCAAAATAATTTTTGTTAGCGAGCCGAAATGGGTTACTCATGGGTTACCCGTGTGTACACTCGTTAAGGACTTGTTATTAACAAGTTCTTAACAGGTGACCCGATAACGACCCAATTAGTTATCGTGTTAACTCGAAACTCATTTTTTTCACGTCGTTGGAGAAAGAAGTTTGTTGGTTGTTAGTGCATGGAATACAATTCGGAAAGTAATTGTACGAAACGGGTACAATGTTATAGTGTTATGTCGTGCCATAGTAGCACACTTGAGTTACAATATAAGATAAGGTAAATTACACAAAACTACCTCAACTATAGGTTTCACCACAATATCATACCTCATGTTTTAGTGATACATCTTGACCCGGAATGTCCACCTAAATTCCAAATCGAGCTGTGCTGTGAACACTGGGAAGGTGACGAAGCCACTAAATGTAGTGATGTGGAAAATGTGAGTAAACTTAAACCTATACCTATAAGTGACTAAATGCAAGAGTGTGCATGTGAACGAGATTGAACCCATTTCACACATGATTTCACAGCATAAGTAAAGTACATTAAAAATAGAATGAGCATTATACCATTAAAGGTAATCTCTTATACCAACGTTTGCCAAGAATCCTCGTCAACACAAAAGCTCTGCCATTAAAACCTGGAAGGGCAAAATGTGACGACCCGTCCCTAATTTTCATATGTAATTTCTTCCCGAATATGTAATTTGACGATTATGCCCTTATTGGCAAGTGACGTGGATTTATTCTTGTTGCTTTCCTTTTTAGTTCTCGCTATCGCATTTAAATTGTACACGCTAGTACGAGTGGGTGTAGATTTTAAAGTGTAAAAATATCTACTTCGGCTAGATTTCGATTTCCTTTTACTGTAGGAAATCTGAAATCATACCCATGGGATTCCCTTTTTTATCCCATCCCATGCATCCCCTCCATTATTTCACTCTCTAACCAATCCCATCTCTCATTCATTTATGTCCCCCAATCAGAAAAGCAACCTCACATCACCCTCTCTCTCTCTCTTCCTTCCCTCCCTCTTCTTCTCTGCACTCTTCACAAAATCACACCAAAACTCACAAAAGTGACAAACAAACTACACCATTGTGCTCATCTCAGTCCTAGGAACTCAACCATGTCCTTGACATCTGGTGTAGATGAGTTTTGACTCACCAACTCGGAAGGTCGACTCGGCGAGTTCGACATAACGATATTCAGGCCATTCATGGCTTAGGTAAGTCTCGAGAAACTCTTAGAACCTTCATCTCAGTTATATGGGTTGATATTGATCTCTTGTTTGTGTTTTGAACGTATGGTTTTGCCCAGAAAACTCGAGAAGAAGAATCTGCACATTTTTTCAGTCAAGGACTATGACCATTTGGTCAATTTCAACCCATTTTTCTGGTCAACCTTGACCACATCTAGGCTTCTACTAGGTACAAACTTGTTCTCCACATTCCTAACTTCAAAATGGCTTTTGAATCACTGAGTTTGGTTAAGTAACGAGTTAGAAATCAACTCTGGAAGTTGGGAAGAAAATTTCAGTTTTCTGGAAAATTTCAACCATGGTCATTTGGCCACTTTTAGACCAAATTTCTGATCAACACGGACCATATTCAAACTTTCTGTGAAGTGGGATCGATACATCACATTCCTAGCTTTAATTTGGCTTTTGTAAAAATGAATTTGGTTGAGAATCGAGCTCATTAGGAGCCCTGGAAGTTGGCCCAAAAATATGCAAAACTGCAGAAAATCGCGAGGAAGGCTAGTACCCCTGTACTTGCGTGCGCATGGGGCGCCCGTGGGCATTATGTGCAGCCCTTTTGGGCTGTGTGTGACTGCGCGTCTGGCCTTTGGCCGGCGTGTTGTCGACACATGTGTGTTCGTGTTGTCGAGTAGATCGATTTCATATTTTAAACCCTAGGTTTGAGCAATCTATGGGGGTTTTATTTAGGTTTCCGTTATGTTCCTTAATTAATGTTATTTTAGTTATTTCACATATAGGGGAAACTTATCCCGAGGATTTACGAGGCCAAGCTAGGCTCGAGGGCTACGACCCAGCAACGTATTTCTGACTGAGATGTTTTCAAACAGTTATTTCAGACCAGATTTGTTCCTCTGGAGCATTTGGATTGTAAGAATAATGAGTTCACATACCTGACGCAAGGTAATATGTCAGCCACTGAGTATCATCAAAGGTTCACAGACTTATCTCATTATTGCCCCGAGACTGCTGTTAATCCCCGAGAGATGCTTCGTTTGTTTAAGAGAGGAACTTGCAAGAAATGGCGTCCAATAGCAACCCCTACTCCCTGTGCTACTTACCAAGAATTCTTCAAGGTCTTGCTTCGAATTGAAGATTCGGAGAATGCTCTTGACGATGAGAATGAAAAGGATGTTGGCAGGAATGTCCAAAGATATAATAACAGGGGGCAATCATCACTTGGCCCAAGAAAGGCTCATAATTCTAAATGTAGGAAGATTTTGTGAAAACATGTTTATTTAAGCAACATCAATAAGCATGCAATTAACAATTAAAGGCGGAATCATGCTAGCATGCACTTAAAAACAAAACATTAACCAAGAAATTCAAAGCCTAGTAGATTGGTGAACCAAAACTCAACTCAAAACAAAGTGAGTTGAAATTGTACCTTTGTAGATTCCTCTTTGCATAAGCAAAGGCTAATCACCCAAAGAGAGGGCCTTCATTCCTTGCATAATAAATCTATGGATTTGGATGGATGAATAGGTTTTTCCAAGTTCCCAAAATAGGGAACCTCTAAGTCTCTTCACCAAGGAGAGATTGGAGAAGAAATGAGTGACCTTGGAGTAGTGGGATTGCAAGATGCACCCCCAAGGTGGCCGGCCTCTTCAGAGAGAAATGGAGAGACATGTTCTCTCCAATTTTCTCCAAAACAAACCCTAATGAATTTTAGGCTATAAAGTCATATTTATACCTTTATTCATTTGAGTGGCAAACTTGTAAATAAGTCCAAGTTCACTACCCTTAGCATCATGGCCGGCCCTAGGGTATTTGTGGGCTAATTAGGCCTTTGTGAATCATTATTCATTAAGTTGTTATACAACTTAAGTCAATGGGCTTGACGTTCGAAGCCCATTGGGCCTTAATGTCCAAAACTATCCCGAGGTCTTTAACGAACTTATTCGTTTGATTAATTAACATATTAATTAATCCTTGCCATAAATAAATGATTAAACCATTTAATCATTCTTACTCATCTCCATTGTTTCTTCAATCTCCACCTTACACGGTGTGCGATCCATTAGGTTCCTTTTAGCGAGGCAGTGGGCGATTAAAACCATTTTATATCGATTGTGAATTGAAACTTACTTTCAATTCTCCCTTTAGTGATTACACACGTTTAGGGCTTCCACAAACCATGAGTGACACCTTGCAGCATATCATGGTTACCCAAGCTAATCAGAAGAGGTAGAGAAAACCTATTCAGTTTGGGATTACAAATGCAATACGGTCTTTCTCTAATACAATACTCTTGACCACATTGTTTGGTTTGATAGTTTATTTATTCATGTCTACTATCCAATGTGATTCGTGTGCTTATATGATTACCTTGAATGTGATTTAGAACGACTTTTCTAAATCTCATTCATACTCTGGCCAGAGATTCTAAATCATATCATAGAGTATTCTCCCTCAAACAGTTTGAAGGTTAGAGATCCCTTGTTGCGCATTCACTTGCCTCCATGGCTAAGTGGCTTAACCCCAACGATGTCGTGGACACTCCAATGGAATGACGTTTGACATAATCAAAGATCAAGGACTTAACCACAAGACAACTGTGATGCCTCAGGTCAAAGGACTACTTTGCATTATCCCAACCATGAGTTCTCATGTGACATGAATATGAGAACTCTTCGTTGACCGCGTTCAGTGTACTCATTCTCTATTGAGCACCTACGTACTTGTCTTGATGTCACACACACCAATGACTCGAGACTAGTCACTCTCCCTGAGAGAAGACATAGCACGTACTGATCTTAACGGACTGTCAATGCCCAATTGGCAATCCTATGATCAGGAACGTTTAGGATGTGTCTACGAAAGAATGGTCTCATGAATCTAACTTCATTAGATTGCATTCTCCCAATCACATATTCCTTAGACTTTATCGTTTAAGCATATAACATTTATATGAGACGGCTCAAACAATAATTTATGCCCTTTATATGTAAACTAGATTAGTTTAACATGTGAAATGTCCGTAAAGTATCATCATATGATTGGCTTTACGGCACATTTCCAACAATCTCCCACTTGCACTAGAGCCAATCAGCTTGGTCATCAGTGATGATATCTCTTCTGTAGTCATTTCATAAATGGCTGAGTAGTAGGCCTAGACAATGAATATCTATATGTTATCCATAGAAGCAACCTTGAGAATGACGACGTCACCATTATACATGATTCTCAATCATGTGGTTTAGTCTCTCATATGAGTTCGGATCTTGATGAGACCTTGATTCCCTGGCTTGAGCTTTCGCCCCATTAGTGTCATAGTGTCGATACACTAGATACACTTTCTGGTTGGAACCGAATAGAGAGTTCATAAATGAACTTTCTCATCCAAACAACATTGTTGTAAACTTCTATATATGGCAATATATTTTGCATTCATAATGGAACACACTAAAGTCATTACTTTAATGTTTCCATCCAAATATCTCTTTATTCATAATAAAGAGATATATGTTTATCTCTTCATTCATAATGAAGAAACATCCAATGATGGATTAGATTCATAATCTAATACATTTACGCTTCCATTACGTTACTCTTAATTCTTCCTCGATCTTTGAGGAATTTATCCTTTAGTATTTCTTAAATACTTAAGGACTTACTTGACAGTTGCCATGGTTCTGATCCTGGGCTTGCACTGATATCGTCTTGTACCTTTCTAGGTACAACCCATATCAATGTTTTTCATACAATATGAAATACATAAATCACCTTTCTGCTTACGCATAAAGGATTCTATTTACGCATTATTTCTTTAGGAGTCAAAGGGTACGTTCCCTTTGAGAAGAGCTACCTCCTAGTCTCACTAGAGTTGTTCTTCTGATTAAAGTTTATCATCATATGAGAAACTTCCTAGCATCTTTTGTCTATTATTAGGGATTTATATAATCAAATTATATCCTAAAATCTATCAATATAGATTTCCATCCCATGTATATAGACTATGTCTCCCATATACATTCTATCTTCATATAATGTTTAAAGTCATAACTTTAACGAAGAAATTTTCTTTTCATTTCCAAAATTAATATATCATATATACATTCATATATATCACATATATATTTATATATATATATATATATATATATATATATATATATATATAAATTTAGGAATATGATTAACTCCCACTAATCTTTTGTAAATCTAGTAAACAAAAGATTCATTTACATCTTTATGAGAAAGCAAACGATTTGACCTTTCTCTCATAAGACGCTTATAGCTCCCACTAGCTTGCTAAGATCCATGATGGATGGATCTCTACAACTTACATGTCTTGTGATTCATAGTTTTAGACATATATTATCAAGACTATCGTAATAATGGTTTCGGAAACCTATATTATGTCCAAACATTGAATCACCATTTAATTGTAGCTAGCAATCTTCGAATTAATTGAAACTAAGACTACGTCAAAAATGGTTCCTTCAAAGTCAACCATTCTCTTTGATTGTAGTCACCTTAAGCTACCAATTAGCTTATGAAGGTTTCATTATTTCGGGTCAAATGGTACTTTACCATTCCCATGAGTATATATCGTATATGCACTCAATGTAGTCATAAGGATTTTCATTCTTATTTCTTTCGAATTAAGTGGTGCAACTCTATGACATAGTCATAAAGTTCAAACCATTCAACTGAGACGGTTTATAAATCCTTCTCGACTACCTTGGAGCTTTTGGTATAGGAGCTAGGTTGTTATATTTGTTGATTACTTTCTTGTCTCTCAAAGAACCCATTCTTTGAGTTCTATCTCTCGTTCATTTGCTCTTAGGCAAATCACATTGTAGGATTACAATGAACTACCCAACAAAACAACATTTGTTAGTTGGTTTATAGAAGCGATATCCAAAAGTTAATTTAAGGATATCCTACAAGATTGTTATCAAACAAATATTGCTTATAAGCACACAACCCCAAATCTTAACATGCTTAAGATTTGTCTTTCTTTCCAACTACATCTTATGGAGTCATGAAAAATTTGGAAGATCTTCTAATTGACAATCATATTGTCTTAGAAGCATATATATCCTATATATGGGTAATTGATAATATCCAACGAACTAAATCTTATTCAAGTTCATTCTTCTCCTAATGGAGAAATCCATTATCTTATGATGCTTCTTTCCTTGATATCTTTCAAGAAAACTATTCTAAAGTGTTACCATTCCTTGGATCAAATCTAAGGATGTAAATACTTTAGACGCCTTACTCATCAACTTACATTTCTTGAATTCTTTGAAACCTTTTGCAAAGTATTCGGACTTGTGTTTATTTAAAATAAACTATAGTCCAACCGAGGGTGATCTTCGGTGAATGTCATACAACATGAGTAGTATTATGTTGCGGACAAGTGCCACTAACATCTAAGTGAATTAACCTCAACAACTTTGTGATTCTTTATTCTTTCCAAAAGAATGAAGATTCAAACATTTTGCCTCTATACAATTTTAACAAGAAGGCATTGGATCCGGATCTAACGATCCTAAGTATCCATCTATGACTAACTCGTAATTTATGTTTTTAGAGGTATCACAACTTTAGTTGGGATTAGTCACTACCTTGCAACCTTTTGGGTTTTAAGCATCGTTGTATTCTAAACAGTTAACACTACCATATCATCTCTACTATAGAGACAATCAATTAGATTACTATAATCCAATCATTGATTAATAAAGAACAATGTTTTGTCAAACAAAACATTCATCCATCTCTACTATAGTGACGGAATTAAATTCCTTAAAATTGGAATGTAAAGACAATCTTTGGTTTTTCCAATTTCTTTGGTAGTTCATATGAGGAAGTAAGTACCATTTGGTTTCGCAGAAATCTATATTTTATTCACTTTTCGAATGTGAAGTACTTTCTCTTCTCTCATTAATCTTCCACTTCTTATTAGCCACACTTTTACAACGATTGTAAAACATAGTTACTAATACGGAATCAAGCATTCAAGTAGAAGAACCAACTGTTTTGAACTATTCAAGAACAATTTACAACGCCTTCGAAAGGTGTGTTCTTGACACTTGCAAGACATTTCTTGCAAATACCCCTTCCAATGTCCATCCTTTCATAAAGAAAGTTTGTTCCCTTGGAGTTATTTCGCTTTCTTCATTTGACTTCTCCTTTGACTACCATAGTCAAGGTCCCTAAACTCCCACTATCTCTCTTGAAACTTATTTCAATTGTGTTATACACATCAAACATTTTGGAGAGCATGTGTTTATTGTACACTACATAGTTTACAATAAACTTAGTGAACGATTAGGATAGGGACACAAAGGTGAAGTCCTTGCCTAGTTCCCGTCTCTAGAAGTGTTCTAACACTTCAACACTCAATGATTCAAAATCATCATAAGTCCATGTTGATGCACTATTTTTGTCAACCAACCATTATGTTCTAAACATAATTACAAACTTTCAAGAGTTGTTCAAAGCAACTCTCATTTCTTCATACAACAATTTGTAAGTGAAGAATCATGGCACATTAAGTGTCCATGCCTTTGTGCTTTCTTCTTAAGTTCTTTGTTCATTTAACAAAGAAACAAGCACTAAGTGTTTGCATTGACTAAGGGTTGTTCAAAACAACTCATTATTTCTTCATACAACGATTTGTAAGTGAAGAACTAATAACACTAAAAGTGTCCTTTTCTTTATGCTAATCTTCATGAGTTCCTTTGTTCATATAACGAAGGAATAAGCATTGGTTGTTTGTGTTGTTCTCTTCATGATAGACTTTTCTAACATGTTCTTCCAATGATACATTATCATTAGGAAGATTGTGAGGATGAGACTACTTAGGTACATATGCAATCCTTTTTAAGACATTCTTTGGGATTGTGGTACCAAGTCCGGAAACTAAAACATTCGGTTTTTATTTGTCAAGTGTTGGATAGCGTTTGCAAATATATTGGTAAACAAATACATAACGAATATAAATTGATTGATTTTAAGCCATTTGATTCGGGTCTTTAAATCAAATAGCACCACCTACTATTTTTGGCAAATTCCATATCCCTCATTGGAATTCGAGAGTTTTGGATGAAACTCTTAGTAGGTTATGGGAGACTCACTATTACCAAGCCCACCTCACAATGATATGATGTTGGCTAGCATTAATAATAATGAGAGAGTACACTTACTCATTTGCAACTAATGCAAGTACCCATCTTATTTGGCCTCTAGAGAATGTCACCTCACAATGATGTGATGTTGGTTCCATTGCACTTAGTTAAGTCATTCCCACCATGCTTAGTTCGTGAAGGGGTTCAAGAATAGCCTCACGATGATACGATGTCGGCTATCCTCGTTGCCTACACTAACCTCATCATATGTTTATGGATTCCTCCTGAGTATAAGCATGCACTTTGTACTCCCCCATTATAGGGTGAAGCCGGTGTACAAGTCATAAACGATTGGAGCCACCACGGTGGAAGGCCTACGAAAGAGTGTTCTAAGCACTCTCACGCTTATCAACTTAATAATGGTTTGGTTGAGGGTTTTAGGTCTCATCACATACAAATATTCAATTTTAATCTCTATTAAAACAATTTTGGTCCTATTACAATTATTGGTCCATCTCATTGTTTTTAGTTGTATATAATACTCCCACTATGCTTATAAAACGGTTTTTAAAGCAAGAGTATATGATACTACTAACATAACCTTTGCATTCATTTGATGGACTATATAGTTGCCTTAGGGCCTTAGGATGATTATGAACCTTTGTTTAGATTCAACACGAGCCTTGTGTTGAATCTCGGTCTAGGGATGGTGATTGATTTTAGTTACGAGTTTAATCACATTAAGGCGTGTTGTCTTAGGGGCGTTGGACCCAACTACTTCATTTTCATGCATATCAAATAAAGCAAGAAAGAAGTACTTCAAAGTAAAGGTGAGCTTATGCTCATTACAACATTTGCATAAAACAAATTACTTTAAAGTAAAGAAGAGCTTATGCCCTTTTACAACATTTGATCAAATCAAATTACAACCAAAATTAATCTACACATTCCCATGGTTCAAACAAATTTGAAACGGCCTTTCACATAGCTCAATTATATTAGGCTTAGGTTCATAATCACCCTTTAATTAATTAACACTTTAACTAATTAAATTGAATGCAACATTTTCATTTGGTTTTTGTATCCATAAAATTGATTTAAATGGAGCTAAACAAAATGAAAATCCAATTCTCATTTAAAGAGACAAAACAATTTTGTTCTCAACCTAATTTGGGCCATCATGCAATAACCACAACTTATTTGGGTCATTAAGCAATTAACCTCAACTTTTGGGCTATGTTGCAAAACTTTTGGGGTCACTTTGTAAAGACACAAAAGTCCACTACTTCATGTAATTACAATAGAACCCAAAATTTAATCAATGCAAAAACTTCATTAAAGGATCAAAACAATTTGTCCTTTAGCGTTTTTGGACCTTAACGTAAAAACGTAAACTTTTGGGCCAAAGTGCAAATACACAAAAGTATCAAAACTTTATGTAATTGCATAAAAGCCCCAAAAGTACTCCCACTTGAGGGAGGGCCGGTTTTGGAAGAAGAAATGGAGTGATGTGTGTGTTGATTTGTAGTTTGACATAAAGCATGCAAGTGCACAAGTGGTGTGTGTGAAAGGGTTTTAATCCTTTCACACCCACCATTATTTCTATTGCCATTTAAACAAATATCTAAAACATTTAAACATTTGAAAATGCATAAAACATAAACTTTATGAAATAAATCAAAACTTTGAATCAAAACACAAACCTTTTTGTTCTTGGCAAAAATGTCAAGAACAATGAAGAACATTCATGAAAAACCCAAAATTTTTCCATGAATTTTTTTCACCCAAAAACATTCCAAAACCATTCAAACTTTAGGGAAATAACATCTAACCAAACTAGGGTACATAAGGGTTCCAAAAGTCACTTGAAAACACTTTTAACAAGTCAAACAAGAACCCAAAAATCCACCCTTTGTATTTGGCCGAAAATTCCCAAAGTCATGGCACCAAATTTTAGCTCCAATATTCATGCTCATATGAACTACATCTACAACATTTGAGATGGCAAATTTTCTAGCAAAATTTACATTCAAAAAACAAGAATAAAGCTTGTAACATATTACAACTTTTAAATCACAAACTATGAACTACAAAACCCAAAAGGATTCACCAACTACTAGACCTAGGCTCTGATACCACTTGTGGGAAGATTTTGTGAAAACATGTTCATTTAAGCAACATCAATAAGCATGCAATTAACAATTAAAGGCGGAATCATGCTAGCATGCACTTAAAAACAAAACATTAACCAAGAAATTCAAAGCCTAGTAGATTGGTGAACCAAAACTCAACTCAAAACAAAGTGAGTTGAAATTGTACCTTTGTAGATTCCTCTTTGCATAAGCAAAGGCTAATCACCCAAAGAGAGGGCCTTCATTCCTTGCATAATAAATCTATGGATTTGGATGGATGAATAGGTTTCTCCAAGTTCCCAAAATAGGGAACCTCTAAGTCTCTTCACCAAGGAGAGATTGGAGAAGAAATGAGTGACCTTGGAGTAGTGGGATTGCAAGATGCACCCCCAAGGTGGCCGGCCTCTTCAGAGAGAAATGGAGAGACATGTTCTCTCCAATTTTCTCCAAAACAAACCCTAATGAATTTTAGGCTATAAAGTCATATTTATACCTTTATTCATTTGAGTGGCAAACTTGTAAATAAGTCCAAGTTCACTACCCTTAGCATCATGGCCGGCCCTAGGGTATTTTTGGGCTAATTAGGCCTTTGTGAATCATTATTCATTAAGTTGTTATACAACTTAAGTCAATGGGCTTGACGTTCGAAGCCCATTGGGCCTTAATGTCCAAAACTATCCCGAGGTCTTTAACGAACTTATTCGTTTGATTAATTAACATATTAATTAATCCTTGCCATAAATAAATGATTAAACCATTTAATCATTCTTACTCATCTCCATTGTTTCTTCAATCTCCACCTTACACGGTGTGCGATCCATTAGGTTCCTTTTAGCGAGGCAGTGGGCGATTAAAACCATTTTATATCGATTGTGAATTGAAACTTACTTTCAATTCTCCCTTTAGTGATTACACACGTTTAGGGCTTCCACAAACCATGAGTGACACCTTGCAGCATATCATGGTTACCCAAGCTAATCAGAAGAGGTAGAGAAAACCTATTCAGTTTGGGATTACAAATGCAATACGGTCTTTCTCTAATACAATACTCTTGACCACATTGTTTGGTTTGATAGTTTATTTATTCATGTCTACTATCCAATGTGATTCGTGTGCTTATATGATTACCTTGAATGTGATTTAGAACGACTTTTCTAAATCTCATTCATACTCTGGCCAGAGATTCTAAATCATATCATAGAGTATTCTCCCTCAAACAGTTTGAAGGTTAGAGATCCCTTGTTGCGCATTCACTTGCCTCCATGGCTAAGTGGCTTAACCCCAACGATGTCGTGGACACTCCAATGGAATGACGTTTGACATAATCAAAGATCAAGGACTTAACCACAAGACAACTGTGATGCCTCAGGTCAAAGGACTACTTTGCATTATCCCAACCATGAGTTCTCATGTGACATGAATATGAGAACTCTTCGTTGACCGCGTTCAGTGTACTCATTCTCTATTGAGCACCTACGTACTTGTCTTGATGTCACACACACCAATGACTCGAGACTAGTCACTCTCCCTGAGAGAAGACATAGCACGTACTGATCTTAACGGACTGTCAATGCCCAATTGGCAATCCTATGACCAGGAACGTTTAGGATGTGTCTACGAAAGAATGGTCTCATGAATCTAACTTCATTAGATTGCATTCTCCCAATCACATATTCCTTGGACTTTATCGTTTAAGCATATAACATTTATATGAGACGGCTCAAACAATAATTTATGCCCTTTATATGTAAACTAGATTAGTTTAACATGTGAAATGTCCGTAAAGTATCATCATATGATTGGCTTTAGGGCACATTTCCAACATTAAAAAGGAGTGGAAATAGCTCTGGATCCTCGAGCGGGGGTTCTAACTCTGGTACACCTCATAGAGGAGGCAAATTCGCTGGTGGTTCTCGTTTTCAGAATCAAGGAAACTCCAGCAGTTCAGGTGTTCAGTTTTGTCGCAGGTATAACACTCGTCACTATGGCGAGTGTAAGAGAAGAAGCAGATGATATTTCACTTGCGGACAAACAGGGTATATAGCCTATAATTATCCTCAGAATCAGAAGAATCAGTTTGCTAATCTACCACCTACAGTCCCACTATAACAGCTTCCAGCACCTGGTAACCGTCAGCAGATAGGCCACAGTGGAGCTTTCCACTACCAAGGGGGCGTAGCCCCGAGTCAGGAAGGACTATACCAGTATACACCTGAGGTTCCCTACTATTGGGGAGGCTATCATCAGACTCAGGGAAGTTATCCACAGTTCCAAGGAGGATATACGCCGTATCAAGGCGGTGGAGCACATATGTATATTGGAGGGCAGTATTAGAACCTAGACGTAGCGTCTAGCAGTGGAGGTTCAGGCAGACAGAAAAATCCACCCCAGCAGGGCCGAGGTAATCAGGGTCGAGGTAATCAGACTCAAGCAAACATGGGTCTTGGAGGCAGATAGCAAGTTCAGGGAAGAGTTAACAACATCACCCTTCAGGATACTCAGGCTTATCCGGACTTGATCATAGGTACGTTGAATGTTCTAGGCCATTTTGCTAAAGTTTTAATTGATTTTAGCGCTACACATTCAGTTATTTCCCATAAGTTTGCTCAAACGACTCAACCACATCCTACTTTACTCAATTACGAGTTGAAGTTCTCAATGCCTATGGATGAAATCTGTTATGTTAGTTGGGAATATCAAGGATGTCCCATCCTTGTCGAAGATGTAGTCATGTCGGCTAATCTGGTTCCTTTGGATATCGTTGATTTTGACGTTATCTTAGGCATGGATTGGTTACACTACAATCATGCCAGGTTGGACTGTTATGAGAAAGTTGTTACTTTTCATCGACCGGGCATGCCTACTGTTACGTTTTTCGGTGAGCGCGGTGGTCTAAAGCACGGAGTTATCACTGCCATAAGGGTGAGACAACTGTTGAATAAAGGTTGTCAAGGTTACTTAGCTTATGTCGTGCTAGTGTAGGAGACTACTGCATCTGTGGAAGATGTCGAAGTAGTTAGGCACTTCCCCAATGTTTTTCCCGAGGAATTACCTGGTTTACCCCCAGATCGTGAAGTGGAGTTCACCATTGATCTACTTCCAGGTAATAACCCTATTTCCCTTACACCTTACTGTATGGCTCTTGCAGAGTTAAGGGAACTTAAAACTCAGTTGCAAGAGTTAGTTGATAAGGGTTTCATTCAGCCAAGCACTTCCCTGTGGGGAGCTCCAGTTCTGTTTGTAAGAAAGAAAGATGGAACTTTGAGGTTGTGCATCGATTACAGGCAGTTAAATCGGGTGACGATTAAAATCGTTATCTGTTACCTCGTATTGATGACCTCTTTGATCAGCTCAAAGGTGCTTGTGTGTTCTCAAAGATTGATCTAAGGTCTGGTGACCAATTGAAGATCAGAAGCGACGACGTTCCGAAAACAGCTTTCAGAACTAGATATGGTCATTATGAGTTCCTACTGATGCCATTTGGATTGACTAATGCACCAGCAGCTTTCATGAACCTGATGAATCAAGTATTCCATCCATATCTCGACAAGTTCGTCATTGTTTTCATAGATGACATTTTGGTGTATTCGAAGAATGAAACTGATCATGTCAGGCATCTGCGTTTGATTCTAAAGACACTAAGGGCAAATCGGTTGTATGCTAAGTTCAGTAAATGTCAGTTTTGGCTGGATCAAGTGTCATTTTTAGGGCACATGGTATCAACTCAGGGTGTGCTTGTGGATCCTCAGAAAATAGCAGCTGTGGAAAATTGGGAACAACCTCGGACAGTTACGGAAGTTCGAAGCTTTCTTGGTGTTGTTGGTTATTATCGACACTTCGTGAAAGACTTTTCGACCATAGCACTACCTATGACAAAATTGACTAGAAAAGACGTTCCTTTTTTATGGAGTAGTGAGTGTGAGCAGAGTTTATAGCAATTGAAGTATCTTCTCACTCATGCGCCTGTCTTAGCACTTCCCGATAATGGTGGGAACTTTTAGATCTACAATGATACGTATCTGAATGGTCTTGGATGTGTGTTAATGCAGCATGATAAAGTGATTGCTTATGCTTTGCTGCAATTAAAGCCCCATGAGAAGAACTATCCTACTCACGATCTTAAGTTGGCAACGATCATATATGCCTTGAAAATCTAGAGGCATTATCTTTATGGGAAAAAGTGTAAGATCTTCACTGATCACAAAAGCCTTAAGTATATCTTCAATCAGCAGAACCTCAATCTTCGGCAACTGAGGTGGGTAGAGTTGTTCAGTGATTATGACTGCACCATTGAGTATCACTCAGGTCGTGCCAATTCGGTGGCTGATGCTCTTAGTAGGAAGTCTCATAGCCAACGTAATGCTCTTTGTGCTAGTCGTATTCCTCTTTTGATGACCTAAAATCCACAGGAGTAGCATTGAAAGAGGGACGTCGGGGGGCCCTAATTGCCAGTTTTCAGGTCAGACTGGTTCTGTTGGATTGTGTTCTTGAAGCCCAGAGGAACGATATAGAATCTCAGTAATTGATACAGGCAGTGTCAGATGGGAAAAAGAGGGACCTCTGGATTAGAGATCCTGATGGCATGCTTATGCAAGGCGAACGGATGTATGTACTGAATGTTAAGGAACTGAAGAGAAACATTGGATGAAGCGCATATTTCTGCGTATGCGATGCATCCTGGGAGCACCAAGATGTATCATACCATCCGACATTTCTATTATTGGCCAGGTATGAAAAAAGAAGTTGCAGAGTATGTTAGTCATTGTGCAATTTGCCAGCAGGTTAAGGCAGAAAGGAAAAAGTCGTTTGGATTACTACAACCACACCCGATACCTTAGTGGAAATGGGAAGATATTACAAGGGATTTCGTGTACAAATTACCTCATACGCGAAATGGTTACGATGGTATCTAGGTGGTGGTTGATCGACTTACCAAGTCAGCACACTTCATACCCGTTTGTGAGAATTACTCATTGAGTCAGTTGGCTGATCGGTCTCTAAAGTGGTTAGGTACCACAGAGTCCCAGTTAGTATCATTTCTGACCGGGATCCACGATTTACTTTAAAGTTCTGGTAGTTTTTTAGGAAGCTTTGGGATCGAGATTACTCTACAACACCGTCTATCATCCTCACACTGATGGGCAGTCAGAGAGAACTATCCAGACTTTGGAAGATATGTTGAGATCGTCAGTTCTACAGTTTAGTTACACTTGGCACAAGCACTTACCGTTGATAGAGTTCGTGTACAACAACAACTTCCATTCTAGTATTGGTATGGCACTATTTGAAGCGTTGCATGGGAAACCATGTCGTAATCCACTTTGTTGGTTTGAGGTTGGTGAGCAAGTTTTGGTGGGCCCTGAGATAGTGGATGAGATGACACAAAACATTCAGGTGATAAAGGCTAACCTGAAAGCTGCCCAGGATCGGCAGAAGAGTATCAACACAGACATTCTACCAACAGAGTTTATAAAGTTGGTGATTGGGTATTCTTGAAGTTATCATCGTGGAAAGGTGTTGTGCGATTCGGAAAGAAAGGGAAGCTCAGCCCTAGGTACATCGGACTGTAACAGATCATTGAATGAGTCGATGAAGTTGCTTATCGACTTGCCTTGCCACCAGAGTTGGTGAGAGTGCACAAGGTGTTTCATGTATCGATGTTACGGAGGTATGTTTCTGATCCGTCACATGTAATCCCTCCTCATCCACTGGAGATCAACCCAGATGATGAGGTTCCAGTGACTATCCTTGATTGGAAGGATAAGGTTCTTAGGAACAAGACCATGCGGATGGTGACGGTTTTGTTGAGGAACCACTCAGTGGAGGAAGCCACTTAGGAGACAAAAGAGCGTATGTGAGATATATATCCACGTCTATTTTATGGCTTTGATGATAGTCAGTATTGAAATTTTTATAAGGGGGGTAGATTGTGACGACCCGTCCCTAATTTTCATATGTAATTTCTCCTCGAATATGTAATTTGACAATTATGCCCTTATTGGCAAGTGACGTGGACTTATTCTTATTACTTTCCTTTTTAGTTCTCGCTATCGCATTTAAATTGTACACATTAGTATGAGTGGGCGTAGATTTTAAAGTGTAAAAATATCTACTTCGGATAGATTTCAATTTCCTTTTATTGTAGAAGATCTGAAATCATATCCCTTGGATTCTCTTTTTATCCCATCCCGTGCATCCCCTTCATTATTTCACTCTCTCACCAATCCCATCTCTCCCTCATTTCTGTCCCCCAATCAGAAAAGCAACCTCACATCACTCTCTCTCTCTCTTTCTTCCCTCCCTCGCCGAGCTCCCTCTTCTTCTTTTCACTCTTCACAAAATCACACCAAAACTCACAAACATGACAAACAAACTACACCATTGTGCTCATCTCAGTCCCGGTAACTCAACCATGTCCTTGACATCTGGTGTAGATGAGTTTTGACTCACCAACTCGGATGGTCGACTCGGCGAGTTTGACATAACGATATTCAGGCCATTCATGGTTTAGGTAAGCCTTGAGAAACCCTTAGAACCTTCATCTCACTTCTATGGGTTGATATTGATCTCTTGTTTGTGTTTTGAACGTATGGTTTTACCCAGAAAACTCAAGACAAAGAATCTGCACATTTTTTCAGTCAAGGACCATGACCATTTGGTTACTTTCAACCCATTTTTTCGGTCAACCTCTACCACATCTAGGCTCCTACTAGGTACAAACTTGTTCTCTACATTCCTAACTTCAAAATGGCTTTTGAATCACTGAGTTTGGTTAAGTAACGAGTTAGAAATCAACTCTGGAAGTTGGGAAGAAAATTTCAGTTTTTTGGAAAATTTCAACCGTGGTCATTTGGCCACTTTCAGGCAAAAATTTTTATCAACACGGACCGTATTCAAACTTTCTGTGAATTGGGATCGATACATCACAATTCTAGCTTTCATTTGGCTTTTGTAGAAGTGAATTTGGTTGAAAATCGAGCTCGTTAGAAGCCCTAGAAGTTGGCCTAAAAATCTGCAAAACTGCAGAAAATCACGAGGAAGGCGAGTACGCCTGTACTTGCGGGCGTGTGGGCATTCTGTGCAGCCCCTTTAGGTGGCGCGTGACGGCGCGTCTGGCTTCTGTCCAGCGTGTGGTCGACACGTGTGTGTTCGTGTCATTGAGTAGATCGATTTCATATATTTAAACCCTAGGTTTAAGCAAACTGTGGGGGTTTTATTTAGGTTTCCGTTATGTGCTTTAATTAATGTTATTTTAGTTATTTCACATATAGGGGAAATTTATCCTGAGGATTTATGAGGCCAAGCTAAGCTCGGGGGCTACAACCCAGCAATGTACTTGTGAGTGGGCAATTGTTTTCTACCTATACATATTTATAGTTTCCATACATGCGTATTTACTTCACCTTTACGCTTATATTGAAAAGTATCGTTATTGTGATATATATTGTGATAAATGCTGCTATATGGCTGAGATATTACTATCATGACATTCATACATACTTATATACATGCTCATCTTACCGCACCCTGATGTTAGTACTCGCCCCAGGGCCAGGGCCAGTCCTTCACGTGTATGTTCACATCCGCACCATTCGCTCGCCTTGGATCCAAGTTAGGTGCCAGTCCTGTCGGGTAGATTGCATTAGGCAATCCGACTTGTATGTGATGTGTTTTTGCACCAGTCTTCACGTGATCGTAGTACTAGAGCATATTGATTACACCCAGTCCTGTTCGTGTCAGAAACTATATGTTCAAACTTGTGTGTCAGCTTAGATGGATGAGCACTTAGTCATACTTGATTATCACATGATTATTGTTGTGACATTTGATACATTATTGCTTGGCATATTCCTGGTTATGTTACTGCTATAATATTATCGAATTATTGTTTATATACCTGAATAGTATGTTCTAAGAAAACTATACTTGTTTTACGGCGAGGGGTTAGTAATTTCAAGGTTAAAGGTTTTCTTATAAGCATTGTTTTGTTGACCCACTCAACTTTGTTTTTTGCCCTTCCAGGACCTAGATAGTTGTACTGTTTGTGGCACTCGAGGGATCTCGGTAGTTTTGACATTTCCTTCTGTTTTAGACGTACGAACTTATCACTATTATGTAATAAGTGTACTTTGGTTGTTTTGACTACTCTTCTGTGGTCTCATTGTCTATTACGCTCTAAATAATTGTAGTGGGTTCAACCCACGATTGCACACTCTTTCACTATTTAGTTCTAACTAGTTTTAATTTTATTCACTTTTTGCATCACTTACCCTTATGGTTATGTCACCTCACGGTGATGGCCAGCATGCTTCGACCTTTCCAGGTCGGGGTGTGTCACAAAAAATAAGGGTGAGTGGGCTTAAAAATAAAGCCTTATAAAACCTTTTAGAAAACATAATAACACCCCGTTATAAAACAAGTATAGTTTCCAAATGTAACATACTACATATAGTATGAAAATACTTATTGTAAATAGTAATATCTCGAAATGCAATCATTCACAATATTTTTGTATATAAAACATATAACATCCAATAATCGCAATATCACACATAAACGAACAAATCATATCAAGTGCTCATCGACATACACTGACACATGAGTTCATGCAGAGATTTTCTAACATGAACAGGACTGGGTGTAATAATCGTGTACACTCTAGTACTACAATCACGTGAAGACTGGTGCTATGCGCATCACATACGAGTCCTAATTGTCTTCGCAATCTAGGACACCTACAATGGATCCAAAGTGAGGGTACGGTGCGATGTGAACATCCATGTGAAGACTGGCCCTAGCCCGACCAAGTACTAACACCAATGTAGCACATGATGAGCAGATAACGTAAACATAATCATGCAACGGTAAATCGATAATTCGAGTCGACATAATATTATTCATGGTCATAAATATAACTAAGGCATCCCGTAGGATTTACAATGATCTCATAATTCTCATCATTATGATATTTCTTATAAATGTTAATTTAATTATGGCATCACATAGAAAATGCATTATTAATGTATGAAAACTGAATAAATATATATACTATATAACATAAGAGACCCATTCACAGATACTTGCGAAGTTGTAGTCGTTCAAACTAGTAAATACGGATCGCTGATGCTAATCGTACCTAAGCATAATAGAGACCCATTAGAAAAACTCAATTTAAACATTTGAATTTGGAAAAACAGACGGAGAATTTAGAATCAGCACGTCGATATACACTAAGAAGGGTCATCGGCAAATTTTGTAAAAGGTCAATGGGGAAGTCAACGGTCAACTAAAAAGTCAACTGAGCTGCCCAGGTGGTCAACTACGTTAAAACTTTGAAATTTCACTAAATGGATGCCAAAAACAGACTCGGGCACCAAAATTAGCCTAGAAGGGTTTCGAAGAAAATTTCAAAAAAGTCAACAAAAGTCAACTAACAGTCAACGGTTAACTTTAACGAAATATTCCATCCTCATATGGAATATTCTATTAAAGTTAACGAAATATTCTCGCCAGATTCCAAAATGGGTCCGAGTCGGTTGGTTCGGATCCAGGTTCAGATCTTTTTGTTTGTTTTTTTTTTTTTGGTATTGGGTTAGGTAGACTCGTTTAGGCTTGTGGATTGCATCCGCCGGACCTAGCGAAGAAGAAGGTCAAAATTCGTAGGGGGAAAGCCGAAAAACTTTCAAGAGCCATAACAGGTTCATTGCTCAACCAAAATCAAAGATTTAAAGGTTAAAATGAAGCTAGGGAGATAAGGATTCGAAATTTACCTAAATGGGACTAAGTCGGGGCCAGAGTTGGTCGAAAAACGCTTGCAAAACTCTCGGAATCTCACCAGAAAACTAGGGAAACCTTCCCCAAGCTATCTCTACATCCAATCAACAACAAAACATCTCATAAGCATCCTAATCATACTCCTAAACATGATTACCGAAGATCTTGGGGGTTTTCGAGGCTTACCTTTGCTGGGAACGATGAGAAATCGCCAAAGAAAGTCTTGAACAGTGGCAGTGCCACTGTGCAGGGAAAGAGAACACATGAGGGACCTCTGCCAGGTCTAGGTTCATGATAAGGGTTGTCTGGTGGTGCGTGTGGTGGTTCTGCATTTTGGGAACTCGCTAGAGTACGACAAGTAAGGATGGTGTCGCAGTATACAGATGAGAAGGACGGGAGAAATGAGATAGTTTGAGAGTGCTGAGGGAAGAGAGAGTTCGAGAGAGTGGGGAAAGGGACACGGGACAGGGATGGGAAGAAGGAGAAATGGGTGTGGGCTCCACAGCCACAAAAATCCTACCTAAAATTATTATAATAATTAAATAATTAAAATAGTAATTTTACAAAAATATCTTTCAAATTCGTAGTTCTATAAAATCTTCTTTGTAACTCCGACTTCCATTCCACTTGTGCCCATGCGTTCGTAGCGACGAGTACTACGACAATATGCTAAGAGAATGGTCCATATATGTTACAATATGACGGCCAACGAAAGTCAAAATCCTCGCCTCTATGGGCATTTTAGTCATTTCACACTTTTAATATTAAAACATCATAAAAATCAAGGACGGGTCCTAACATTTAAACATTGCAATGTCATACCTTAATTTATGAATTCGTTGCAATGTCAAACCTCCATTAATTAATCTGTCAAATTGACTATTAAGCGATGACATAGCAAATGCAAGACCCATATTTTGCTAATGTGGTAGTCAAATTGTGCCAATAGTCAAACAACTAATAAAATACTTAATTATTAAAATAATTTTAATTTATTTAAATATTATTATTTTTTAATTAAAAAAATAAAAACCCCAGCCTAGCCTCATCCATCCCTTTCTTCCCTTCACTTTCTCTCTCTCGCCATGCCTGAACCCATAACCACCATCACATCATTCTCTCTCCTTTCCCTTCCGTATTCTCTCTCCATTTCTCCCTTTCACGCTGCAATAGCAGCCTCGTCAACTCTACCATAATCTCCAAGCTCTAAGCTCCTAACCCTAGGCTTCACGAACCTCATCCTCCGCACCCATGCCAAGCTTGACCTCACTTGCCAAGCCAAAGTCGAGTCCTTCTTCGCCATCGAGAAACACCAACTCTTGATCCCCGCAGCAGCCAAAGTCAACGACATTCATGCCAATAACACGTATGTAGCGGATTTCATCACTAACAATCTTCAAATCCAAACCAACATCATTGACGGTGCTTACCGATTAAGAGTTAACAAGCTCTTGTTCCTCGGTTCCTCCTACATTTACCCCAAATTCGCTTCTCAGCCCATTCTTGCTTGGTTGCTTAATTTGGTTTCCTTTTCTTCCTCTAAAGTGTAAATTACATGGCTTTCTTTGATTTTCTTGGCTGAATTTGTTGAAGTTGTTGGAATCTCCTAGCCGTTAGGGTTAGGGTTCCTTATTTTTAGGGTTTAGTTTTAGTCATGCAAATAATCTCTCCTATACTTGAGGGACAAGATTACATTTTCTGTTTCTGACCTAGTCATGCACCACGATTTTAGGCCTTGTAAATCATGGGTTGTTAGTTCCTTTCTTATCTCATTGTAACGCTATTTAATAGCCACAAGTGTTATTCAATTCAGTAAGAATTCTCCCAGTTTTCTAGTGCAATCAGGTCTTACGCTCACAAAAGCTTTCTATTATTTTCTTGGTTCCAACATCTGGTATTAGAGCCCTACCATGGGGCCTGATCAAAGCTTGCAACAAAGTAACTAGCGTGAAGGAACAAAGATATGACTTCTGAAAGCAGCTTCGTGCAACCTGCGATTCCGAGGTTTGATGGACACTATGATCACTTGAGTATGCTAATGGAAAACTAACATGCCCCAATCCCGATATTCCCCAATTACCAAGGTAGGCACGTGCTGGCCGACACCCGAGGGTGACGAAAGCCATTTATTGAATGCAAATGTTGAAAACAATGGATAGATAAGACTTATAAATATAAAAGAATAAAGAATGTGCATTAAGGAACGTGTTCAGAGCGTACAACTAACTAGAACACTAAAAGAAATAATATAAAAATTAAGTTAACAAAAGAGTGGGTCCTACACCGAGAGGACTCGAAGATGCCGATACGGAAGTGGCTGGACGTTCGGATTTTATGCCTTGATTTTAAGTCCTGAAAGGGGGCGCAAAACAAAGGTGAGTGGACCAAGTTCATATATACAATAATAATAAAACAGTTATCAACGTACTAACCCCCAGGTTTATATAAAGAAAACTACTAGCATAATAAGTGATAGGTTTACTGAAAACCCTAGCATGCAAAAAACATCTCTAAAGATATATCGCTGAAATCAAAACATCAAACGTCTCACAAATCATCTCGTAAGCGCGGTGTACTGCCAGTAAGATCACTGAATAAATATAACTCCCGGCCCTATGTCAGCACCGTGGTCTCTGCACCCGTAGCCAGAGATTACCAACTCCCGGCCCAATGCCTGCTCCGTGTCCCTCAGCCCATTGCTAGGGATTATTTCTCTCGGCCTATCTGCCAACACTAGATCCTCGCCCTAGGCGGCATAGTGTCCACTAGGTACGCACAAATAGTTACGCCTCTCATAAATAACCACTTCATAGTAT
Organism: Malus domestica; assembly: GCF_042453785.1. Classification (NCBI taxonomy): domain Eukaryota; kingdom Viridiplantae; phylum Streptophyta; class Magnoliopsida; order Rosales; family Rosaceae; genus Malus; species Malus domestica. The sequence goes on along the minus strand of NC_091661.1, from coordinate 4,106,056 downwards.
AAAGTCATCCATCGTCTATACTATAAAGAGGGGTTTCTAAAACATGTTATAGCATCCTATCAGCATCCATCATATAGTCTACCAGTTCATGATTTTTATAGAAAATACGATATATCAAACTATAGCTCAATATAGGCTAATAATTAATTCCTCACCAAAAATGAGACGATAAACAACATATTCCATAAACATGCTTAACATAAAATCAATTCATAAACTCGTAAGGCATGCTATTCATTTATGCAATTAAACTGTAAATCATGTAATTTTAGAAGGGGTCCACTCACAGATACTCCGTAGCAATAGAGTTGTGCGGATAAGGATTACGAATTTCCCCACTAGCAACTTCACCTAAGCACAACAAGGTAATAAATAAATAAAAGGGTTTTCTAAAGGATTTGGGCTTGAATTAAATAAAATAAAAGATTTGGGTTGGATGGTTAGAGCCTAATGGGTTTAGGGTAAAGGGTTTTTGGGTTAAAAAGGATTAGGGTGCAAAGGTGGTTTGGGCCACACAACCAACACACACATACACTACACAAACACACACACATGCACGACATGCACACCCACACATACACATACACACTACACGATGCACGCACACACACACAAACATACTACACAACATGTTGGAAATGTGCCCTAAAACCAATCATATGATGATACTTTACGGACATTTCACATGTTAAACTAATCTAGTTTAATATCAAGGGCATAGATTATTGTTTTAAGCCGTCTCATATAAATGTTATATGCTTAAACAATGAGTCCAAGGAATATGTAATTAGGAGAATGTAATTTAAAGAAGTTAGATTCATGAGACCATTCTCTTTCGTATTCATATCCTAAATGTTCCTGATCATAGGATTGCCAATTGGGCATTGACAGTCCGTTAAGATCAGTATGTGCTATGTATTCTCTTAGTGAGAGTGACTGGTCTCGAGTCATTGGTGTGACTGACACCAAGATAAGTACGTAGGTGCTCAATAAGGAATGAGTTCACTGAACACGATCAACGAAGAGTTCTCATACTCATGTCACATGAGAACTCATGGTTGGGATAATGCAAAGTAGTCATTTGACCTGAGGCATCATAGTTGTCTTGTGGTTAGGTCCTTGATCTTTGATTATGTCAAAGTCACTCCATTCGCGGGTGTCCACGACATAGTTGGGGTTAAGCCACTTAGCCATGGAGGCAAGTGAATGCGCAACAAGGGATCTCTAACCTTCAAACCGTTTGAGGGAGAATACTCTATGATATGATTAAGAATCTCTGGCCAGAGTATGAATGAGATTTAGGAAGTCGTTCCAAATCACATTCAAAGTAATCATATAAGTAAATGAATCACATTGGATAGTAGACATGAATAAACTATCAAACCAAACAATGTGATCAAGAGTATTGTATTAGAGAAAGACCATATTGCATTGTAATCCTAAACTGAATAGGTTCTCCACCTCTTCTGATTAGCTTGGGTAGCCATGACATACTGCTAGGTGTCACTCATGGTTTGTGTTAGCCCTAAAGGCGAGTAATCACTAAAGGGAGAATTGAAAGTAAGTTTCAATTCACAATCGATCGTTAAGAGTAACAATCGCCCACTGCCTCGCTAAAAGGAACCTAATGGATCGTACACCTTGTAAGGTAAAGATTGAAGAAACAACGGAGACGAGTAAGGATAATTAAATGGTTTAATTATTTATTCATGGCTAGGATTAATTAATATGTTAATTAATCAAACGAATAAGTTTGTTATAGAACTAGGGTTAGTTTTAGGCCGCAAGGCCCAATGGGATTTGAATGTCAAGCCCATTAACTCAAGTTGTATGACAACTTGAATAAACAAAGGGCTTGAAAGCCCAATAAACCCTTAAGGCCGACCATTTAGAGGAGGGTAGTGAACTTGCTTTAATTACAAGTTTGCCACTCCAATGAAGGAAGGTATAAATATGACTTTATAGCCAAAATTCATTTAGGGTTTTCTTTTGGGGAAAGGATGAGAACACAAGCTCTCTTTTCTCTCTAAAGAGGCCGGCCACCCTAGAGGAAAATAGTTAGCAATCTTACTTCCTCTAGGTCACTCATTTCTTCTTAAAATCTTACCTTGGTGTGGAGACTTAGAGGTTCTCAATTTTGAGAACTTGGAGAAACCTATTGTTCCATCCAAATCTATGGATCTAAGAAGCAAGGAATGAAGGCCCAATCTCTTGGGTGATAATCCTTTGCTTTTGCAAAGAGGAATCTACAAAGGTATAAATTTCTCAACTCACTTTCTTTTTAGTTGAGTCTTGGTTCACCTAACTACTAGGCTTTGAATTTCATGGGTAATGTTTTGTTTTGAGTCCATGCAAGCATGATTCTGCCTTTAATTTTTAATTGCATGCTATAGATGTTGCTCAAATGAACATGTTTTTCACAAAATTACCTTCACAACACACATACACATACGCACTACACAATGCACGCACACACACACAAACATACTACACAACCCACACAGCCCATACACACCCATAAAAGGCTCAGCCCGCAAGCCTAGTAACCAAAAGCCGGGCTTAAGCCCTAGGCTTTTAAAAAGAGAATTGGGCTTTAAGCCCTTTTTCTAAAAAGGAGCAGTCCAAGGCCCTTTGGGTCTCTAAAATAAGTAATGAAATTTAAAATAAAATGGGCTGGACTTTTGGATTTAATACACGGGCCCAAGGCCCTAAAGTATTTGGGTTTTAAAAAAAAAAAAGAAAAACAACTAAAAATAAAAAGTGAACGGGCCAGAGTATTAGGCTAGTTTTAAAACGGGCTAAAGCCCCGTGGGGATTTGGGTGGCCTGAATGGCCTACGTGCTGCTCGGAGGAGAAAGCCTAAGCTACTACAGCTCCGGCCGACGACTTTCTAGCAAACTAGGGTTCAAACATACACCAAAATGAAGAGGGGAGAGAGTAAAGTATTTCTATACCCTTTTTTCTCCGTGAAACGGCCGTGAGTGCTCGGAAAAAGCTCAAGAAAGTCACGGCTCGCCGGAAAGCTTAGGTGTGATTTCTCAAGGGATGTTTCCGCCTCAACCTTGAGGAAAATAATGTAAAAATCATCACATCATAACCACCAACGACAAAGAGGTTTTAAAAAGGGAGATCTAGGCCTCACCTAACCGGAAAATAGGAGAAAGTCGCCGGAGATCTTATCCTTTGTTCTTGGCCGATCTCGCTGCAACGAGAAAGAGAAGCCCGAGTGAGGATGATGATGATCAAGATCTTGAACTGGGAATGCAGCTGTAGATGTTGTTGGAGAGTCGCTACACAGGAGAGGAAAGAGAGATGGGAGAGAAAGAGATGAGGGAGTTCAGGGAGAAGAGACCAGAGAGAAAGAATGAGTGCCACATGGTACACGGACAAGAGGGAACTGGGGACAACAAAACAGGGGTGAGCCCTTTGGGCACACCATTTAAGACATAAAAACAATTTTAAAAGTAAGATAAACTCAAACTTAGTGAAAATACAATTTAAATTAGGGGTGGGTGTAACAAAAACTTTCTACGTTCCAAAGAGTATTGGAACTTGGTGGAGACGGGAATCACTGCAGCAGCAAAAGGAGTTGATTCAAGCGAAGCATAGAAGAAAGTGATTGAAGATCAGAAGTTGAAAGACTTGAAGTGCAAAAACTACTTGTTTCAAGCCATTGATTGTTCCATCTTGGAGGCAATATTGAAGAAGGACACTACGAAGGACATCTGGGATTCTTTGAAGCAGAAATATCATGGAACAACACATGTAAAACGTGCCCAATTGCAGGCTATTTGAAAACAAATTAAAGTGCTACACATGAAAGCCGGAGAATCGGTCAAGGACTATTTTGGAAGAACTCTCATCATTGCTAATAAGATGAGGATTCATGGAGAGCACATGGAGGATGTGGTGATCATTGAGAAGATCTTAAGGTCTATGATTCTGAAATATGACTACGTTGTATGTTCTATTGAGGAATCAAATGACTTGGATACTTTGTCCATCGATGAGCTTCAAAGTAGTCTTTTGGTGAATGAACAAAGAATTAGTCGCCATGTTGTAGTAGAAGAACAAGTGCTGCAAGTCACTTCAGGAGCCCAACAAGGAAGACGAGGTGGAGGTCAAAGTACCTATCGTGGAAGAAGAAGAGGAAGGGGCCGATTTGGGTTTCACAAATCAACCCTAGAGTGTTATAATTGTCATGAGCTCGGGCATTTTCAGTGGGAGTGCCTAAAGAAAGCAATGGATCAGAAGGCAAACTATGCAAAGACAAAAGAAGAGATGCTGTTAATGGCGCATGTTGATTTTAAGGAAGCTGAAACTGAGCACATTTGGTTCCTTGAGCACATTCAGTTTAAGGGAGGATGTTGAAGTTGTTGGAATCTCCTAGCCGTTAGGGTTAGGGTTTCTTATTTTTAGGGTTTAGTTTTAGTCATGCAAATAATCTTTCCTATACTTGAGGGACAAGATTATATTTTCTGTTTCTGACCTAGTCATGCACCACGATCTTAGGCCTTGTAAATCGTGGGTTGTTATTTCCTTTCTTATCTCATTGTAAGGCTATTTAATAGCCACAAGTTCAATTCAATAAGAATTCTCCCAGTTTTCTAGTGCAGTCAGGTCTTACGTTAACAAAAGCTTTATGCTATTTTCTTGGTCCAACATATTTTGGTTTTTGCTATGTTTTCTATGTTGCCATTTACAATTGAGAAATTGGATCTGATTACTTTTGCAGAAATGGTTTTGCAGTTGTGAAGTTGGGTCTTAAATATTTGAGGAATTTGTTATTTAATTTTTGCCTTTTACTCTATGAGTTTGCACATCTCTTCCTAAAGCGGAGCTGATGAGGCCGCTGTTGCAGAGTGAAAGGGAGAAAGATAGAGAGGATACGGGAGGAAAGGGGAGATAGAGAGGGGTGGGATGGTGGTTCTAGGTTCAGGCGTGGCAAGAGAGAAGTGGGGAAGGAATGAGATGGTGGGGTGAGGCTGGGTTTTTATTTATTTTTTATTTTTTTAAATAATATTTTATATTAAATGTTTTTATTAGTTGTTCGACCATTGGCAAAGTTAAGTTAGCAAAATATGGGCCCTGCATTTGCCACGTCATCACTTAACAGTCAATTTGACAGATTAATTAATACAGGTATGAGATTGTGCTACGACCAATAGTTGTGGTAATTTTATGTAATTTACCTTAAAAGATATAAGGACATGTATAGTTTTTCTCGATGTCCCATTGTATGATTAACATATAATATCATTATGGCTGAGTAAAACTTATATGAAATAAATTTACTGTTGGATGGCATCTCAATTGAATAATATCATGTCATTTGAAAAAAAACTTAAATGTGATATATGACATTATTGAACTGAAAGGATGCAGTGACGATAAACTCATTTTATATAAATAATTTTGATACCCGTGTTAAGTTCTCGTATTGTGTCGTGGAGTGGAGTGGAATGGAATGGTTTGTTCAATCTCGATGGTTGAAGATAAGAGTGCCAAATCAGTCGAAGAGCCGTTTCGGGACCGATACTTATTTGATTACTTTGTCCCCACTACCCACCTATGATGCTCGGCTTAAATCCAAAAAGGGATCAACACCCATCTTACAACTCATATCCGATGTCTCTCTTTCATCATGTATGATGTCTCTTTCCCCACTACTCACCTATACGTGTTACTTAAAATCACTTAAAACTACGGTTTATTAGTATTGTTTTTTATTTTTAAGTGAGAAATCTTAAATTCGAATCTTATTAACAACGAGTTTAAAACCAATTTACTTCCCGTCTTTAGTGTAAATATATAGTTGTATATAAAATAAAATAAAATAATTTTATTTTTAATAAATGATATTATTTACACTAAGAGGGTGGCGGAGTGGGCTAAGTCTTATGATAAGCTAGCAATAATGTAGTCCAAATTCGCATTTCGTGAAAATTGAAACTTCTCACTTACAAGTGAAGAAGAATACCATTAGACCGTAATATTAAGTGGCATAAAAATATTAGAATTAGCAACTAAATAATTATGTAATAAAACATTGGTGCATGTTTAATACCTTGAGTGGAGAATTTTTTTCTAATTGCGAGACATGTAAAACGTGTACTGTATGTTTCATCTTTAACCTGTTAGTGATATGAAATTGTGTACCTGCCACAATAGTTCCATGATAATTCAGTTATTTTTCCCGAATGACGAGAAGTTTGCGTTGTTAGAATAATTTCGATTAATATGAGATTGTACGTATCACCTCTATTCGATTCAATAGGCGGTCGGTACAACAATGTAGTCTACAGCTCCATTACAAACAAAAGGTATTGGATTAAGTGGGATATTGCTGTTGTAGCGTGGCCCCTACACATAATTGACCGACAATTTCACATGAAACCAGGTAAAAAAAATATATGATATTTTCTTCACAAGGAATGTATTTGTTTCACCCTCTGAATTGCCTGCCTAACCCTGGTTGATGGCTCTTCATGCAAGAAGGCGGGGTTGTCAAACTCGGACGCCAAACTCGGTTCTCCAAGAAAGGCTCGGAATGAATCAGCCACTGAATATGAAAGCGACTCGAGGTTGTACCCTCCTTCCAAGAAAAACACGCATCGACCCCCACATACATCTTTTGCAAGTTGTTGAATATTGGATGCCAGCATGTAGTATGTTCCCGTCGTGAACTGCAGACTAGCTAGTGGATCCAATACATGAGCATCGTACCTAAAACAATTCCAGATACGATATGCATATAATGAGATGTCCATTCTAGAGTTTTTTAGAGTAATAAAAATGAATTCAATTGTGAAATCAATTGAGGCTTTGCGCATAACGTGATTTTCCCGGAACGTACACTCACCCGGCAGAGACAAGAATGATATCTGGCTTAAACCTCTGAGCACATGGTACAATTATTTCATCAAAGATAGCTCTCATGGCAGCATCACCTGAGCCTCCAGGTAGAGGAAGATTTAGTGTTGTTCCTTCCCCATCGCCATGACCTACCTCGTCAAACTTACCAGTTCCAGGGTAGCTTCCATCCTGAATCAACAAATAAACAAAGGAATAAATCTGTATTTCTCCAATGAACATCTAAAATTCACATTAATTCCAAGTGGCAATAAATAAATTCAAGGAAACAGATCTAATATTAGAACACCAAATAACGGTTGGCTCACATCCTAAGTTTCTAACAGCTTAAACTTTTCAGAGTAATGGTAAACCAGCAAACTCTACATGGTATCGGAGCAGGAGACCATTAGTTCAAATTCCTGCACTAGAAAAACCTCCTAATATAAGTTGAACTTCACATGTTAGAGGCTACTTGTGAAGAAGGACCAAGTGTGAGTGTTGATGTAAACAATTTCTGGCTGCAACCTAACAGCTATTACTTGGTCTTCCAATATTAACAATTTCAGATTTTTTTTTTTCTACTAAGAAACCATTGGGTACACAGTGGCTTCTTGTAAGAAAGTTTTTGTTTCTTCTCCCTCATTCTAACTTCCATAGCATTTAATCTGTAATGAAGTTGCTGCTGCAATATGGTCTTTGGTTCTGGTTCTGTCATTATTGCCACTGGTCATTCTTTTTATGCTTATGTTGTCGTTCTGCGTGGTATGCCTGAGTACCTTATTTTCTTTTTTGGCGAATAAAGATTCTGATTCAATACAAGAAAACAACTTCAAGCCGCATCATGCGGTCTCAGGGTAACTACTCCTTAATTCGCAAAACATATGTATGAGATTGGCACCAAACAAATTGACATTTAATTCTCTGAGCTCGCCCTGCACTTCAGCAAGCACCTTTTTGAGATTAGATACCCGATTCTCCATGATTTTCCTCGAGCCAATTGAGTCATACACGAGGAAGGATTAAGCTGGGTTGAATGCACTGGCTCGATACCAATGATAGAACCCTAACCTCACGTCTTACTCAATGTATAGCAAAGCAATGTACTACTAGAACAACCAATCTTTTCAACAACTTCTTCCTTACAATTCTTCTTTATATAGCACTAAGCTTCCGTGGCCGTCAAGCTAACCGCCAACAACCCTAACTACTTACTATATTTCCCGCCCATTATTAGTTATAACAACTAACTAATTGAGCTGAGTCACTAGCCCAGTCAGCAACCTATCAAGATGAGCATAACAAGTTTGACCCAAAAAAGAGATGAACATAACAAGAATACATGACTAGATATGAAGACAAAAATGCATCAAAGTAGTACAAACCGAATCCTTACTTGGTGAGTTGACAGGAAAAAAATATCTGGATCCTCATAGAAAGCATCGTTTGTCCCATTCCCATGATGGACATCAAAATCGATGATAAAGACACGCTTTAAGCCATGCACGCGCTGAGCATAACGAGCTGCAATTGCAATATTTCCAAAAACACAAAACCCCATTGGACCCTTTGGAATAGCATGGTGTCCGGGAGGTCTTATCAAAGCAAAACCTATAGGTGGACTCTTGCTGATCTTTGATTGTGCGACCTGAGATATGAAATAGGATGTAGTGTAAGATGGTACTTGTCACATCCCGGCCCGGGCCCCCACCACATCCCGGGCTCAACTCCACAGTAGTACGATTTTGTCCGTTTTGGGCCCCGGCCATGCCCTTACGGTTTTGTTTCTGGGAACTCACGCGAGCAGAACTTCCCAGTGGGTCATCCATCCTGGGTCATCCATCCTGGGAATGCTCTAGCCCCTTTCTCGCTTAACTTCGGAGTTACTACGGAACCCAAAGCCAGTGAGCTCCCAAAAGGCTTTGTGCTAGGTAGAGATGAGAATATACATATAAGGCTTACATGATCGACTCCCCTGGGCGATGTGGGATCTTATACTAATAAAAACCTTTATTTTCTCTCAAAGAAGGGGAGAATCAATTGAATATAAATGCAAATGTATTGCCTATACACTTCAGCACACATACTTAACATATATTACCAAGACACTGATTGAGGAATCACCACTGAATCGATTAAGGAAATTCCTGCTCCAGCTGCAACAAGGGACTCCTGGAACGTCTACATTATTAACAGGACAGTTGGATAAGCAAAATGGTAAACAGATGGGTTGCTTGGTATTCAACCGATAAATACAGTTCGTTAAATTTCCACGAGCTTGGAGAGAAATGAAAACTATTGAAATGTCCAACGCAACACTTACATCAACAGTTGCATATGTTGGTCCAGAACCTTCAATAAAAATAATTCCCTGTTGTGAGGCTTCATCCATAGCCTGTAAGTTGGCAGAAGGAAGAGGTCAAGTTCGGGTTAGAGAAAGAGAACAATAAGATGACAAATAAAAAAGGGGTACCATCAGAGTTGTCCATTCTAAGAAAATCCTCAACAACTAAGGCCCCTAGTCAATGTTAAAAAGGCAAAGGCAAAGCCAAAGCCAAAGCCAAGGCGTTTATGGATAGCCACGAGGCATGAGGCGATAGCCTCACAGTACCTAAAATATATATATATATAATATAATACTTTGTAAAACAATCAAGTAAGCATGCCAAGCAATCAAATATTTGACTATTATTATTATTATTATTATTATTATTCTATTTCACATCATAAAGTAACAATAAACTAATAAAAACTAAGTTAGAAACATAAAATTAGCATGACTTTTATAAAAACCCTGCCCAAAACGACGAATAAAATATCAAACGCCCAGGTGGCGCCTCGACGACGCCTCAAGCACCTAGGCGCGCCTCCAAATGCCTAGGCTAGTCTATAGCCCACTCCCACTTGGTAGATGCTGTTTTCTTGATAGCCCCACAATGCTAATTTTTTAATACATTGCACCTAGTAGACAAAAGGTCTTTGTATCCCTCCATAATATTACGATGGAAAAAGCCCTATATTATTAACAAGTGAGCGCAGCCCTGTTTTTTTATTTTTTTTTAACCAATCAAGTTTCTCGCTTGTTAGTCTTGCCCCTACCTGTATTTATGGGATATTTGATGAAGCACAGGTTTGGAACCCTATACAAGGGCTTTTGTCCAATCTCTACAGGTGGGGACATCAGCAAACAAAACAAAATAAGTTCCAGTGCCAATAGATTTCCAGTACTGTCAATGTGGTATATTCACTTATAGAAAAGAAAGAGAAAATACCATATGCAAGGAAAGGTTGAGATAAGCAAAGACCTAAAATAAGGGATGCAATCCAGCCTCCACAAAATTTTCTAGTACAACTGAATAAGGAGTCTCTTTTGCAATGTAAGGCTTGCATGATTTTAGCAATACTAAGTTCTATACACTAACTTAGAAGCAATGTTTTAAAAGGCTCGCCTCAGGACGCGTCTAGGCGCCCTGTGAGGCTGGGCTTGAGGGTTGCCGCCTCTGTTTAGAGGGAGTGGGCGGAAGGCACCGGAAGGAATGCCTCAGGGGATTTTTTTTTTATTTTATTTTTTTTTTATTTTTTTAAAACTCCCAAACCCAAATTTTGGGTAGGGTTTTAACTATACCTCATACCTCTTCCTTGCACCATCATCTCTCTGCCTTGTTTTCTGGTTTTTATTTTTTATATAATGGATGTGTGTGCCATTTGCGTGCATTGTTATATGTGTGCTCATTGTGTTTTTCATCCTCTATTATATATATATATATATAAAATATATATATATATATATATGTATATATATATAATATATATGTATATATATGCGTGTATATGTATTTCTAATATATGTGTGTGCTCAGGGTAATTATTGATTAATAATCTTTTTTAATATAATATGTGTACGCTCAGTGTATATATTAAAAAATTTAGGTCCTGTGAGGCTTCTCCTCACATCTAGGCTGGGCTATCCCTTGGACGTCTTGCCCACGCCTCACGCTTTTAATACATTGCTTAGAAGAATATAAGTTTTTACTGCTCCTCGATCATCTGAATGCATTCACTCAACACGCAAGCATGGTATTTAACAAAAAGAATGTCAAGTACAGCGCACTTCAACTTCAAGGACAAAACGAGCAATTACATAATAGAACAAGAAACATCTCCGTCAATTGCAAAATGTCAAGGAGCATGTTGGTGAATTAAATTCTTAAAATTTCAAGATGAAAGATGAAATTAATCTTTGCATTAACACCGTCCCCCTCCTCAAAGAAACACTAGCAACAGTAAACAAAAAAATTCTATCCATAATTCGGTCAGATTTCAGGCACATAATACAATCCAAGAGAGGGACAAATAAGGTGGGGTGGTGAAAAGGAGGGGGTAAAAAAATAGTGTATTAGAAAAATAAAACTGCAATGGGTAATTTAAAGATACCTTCTCCAGGCCTGATACATAAGCTCTTGTATGAACACTTGCTATGTCATCCAATGATGCTGACTTGAAAGTTTCAAGTTCAATAACATTTGAGCCACGAAACTGAGGTATGAAACAATATAGGATTTAAAAAGATCGGAATTTCAAATGCTTTATTTTTAATTAAGAAAATAGAACTTGAATCATAGGCATAAGGAACTCATTCATAGAGATACGCACATGGCCTAAGCCAATTCCTTCTTTATCTATCCATTGTGATAGTCAAGCAACTCTATCAGGAACTTAATTCCAAATCTACAATAAAAGTCAAGCAATATTGAATTGGCAAATAGCTATGTGAGGCAAATGATTATTGGTGGGTATTATTACCAAATGATATCATGAGTCATGTCAAAAAGTAGTAGATATGTTAACCAAAGGACTTGCAAGGGATTTGGTGTTGGAAATCAAAGGGGATAAGACTATAGCCATTTCCAATGATCACCAATGGTGGCACTTATCAGTTGAAACATCAATCAAATCCAGAGTAAAGCACATCATATGTACTGATTGGAAGAAGTATAAAAGGTTAATATTATCTCCATCCTAAGGTAAAAGTTCTTGGTACCTATAATGAACCGAGGAGGCTGAGTTATGGCTGTTAATAGGCATGTTTATAGGGGTAGTTCATGCCACCTATATGAGTTTAGGGAAGTAATGCCACTCCCAATCATCTGGGCTTGTCTTCTTTTCGGCATGAAGAAAATATGATATAGACGCAAGGCCCATGAACTGTCGGCTAATTGAACACCCATAAAAGAAAACGCTAGTCTGTGACTATGTTTAATTAGTTATCTAGGGCCACAAGATCAACGCATAGCTATTTCTCCAAGTTTTCGACTCAAACCCTGGTTTATTAGTTTAAGGTATACAGTCTCTGTTTTGAGCTTAGGCATTAGAGGTAATCTCTATTGTACTTTTTACACATTTTTTTATTCTAGTCTGAGCAGGGCTCATTTCATTAGTAAAGAAAACTATCGACCAAGGCTTAGGGTTTAAGGTCTAGCTTGTGAGCAGACTGATTGACGTTGACAAATAAACAAGCAACTGCTCGAGTGGCTGCTTAATCAGCTCAAGTGCATTGACGTCTGCACTTCTGAACCTTATAGGAAATCCAATTACAATGATAAGGAGATGGCCACTGATAGGAACATATTTATGCGACTTAGTTAGCTTGTTCTTATGCAATTATGTTGTTATTTCATAGTTAATTTAGTATTTCAAGCCATTTTCGTGTGTTTGTAGGTCCAAAGGGTTAAAGTGGCAAAGAAGTGCATTTTGGAGTCTTTTGGAGCAGATTTGGGCAAGGAATGGATAGCTTATGCTTGGAGCAAGGTGGATGGACGAAATTGAAGATCAAAGGAGGCTAGGAATGAATAATGAGATGAAAGAAATGAAGAAATGAAAATGAAGAACAATGAGTTCAAAATTGGAAGCCAAAGTTTCTAAAGTTGGAAGTTTCTATTCTTGGAGATTTCCATTTGTGAAGGTTTCCATCTTTGGCTCTACACTTTCCTAATCCTAATTTACCTATGTTCCAGCTGCAAGGAGGCTTCCTAAATATTTTAGGACACTAAATAAATGCTTCTAGAAGACCTAGACCTATCCCTAATCTTTGCCGCACCCACCTTCCTATTTTCCTACTTTACCTTCCTTGTTTCCCTTTCTTGTTTTCCTAGTTCCTGCAATTAAACACATTCCTGTTTTTGTCCAATGCCTTGCCGTGCAAGGGGATTGTTTTCTTCCCTATTTTGTGTCCCAAATCTCCTTTCCCTTTCTCCCTTATCCTATGCCGCACCTTATATCCTTTCTTGCCTATTTTCTGACCCGAAACACATTCCTAAAATTTGTCCTACAAATTCTGCCGAATTTCCCTTTCCTATTCTCTTTAATTCCTGCACCTTTCTTGCCTATTTTCCATTGATTTTTGACTTTTAATTATAGGACAAGATAGCTAAGTTATTTCTTTCCCTAAAACACATCAAAACCGTGCCTTACCCTCTCCTATATATATATGTTATTGCCGCACCATTCTAAAAAAATGACTCCACCCTTCACCATAACCAACCTATATCCATCCACCACCACAAATCACCACAAAAACCTTCACCCATCCCTTGTGCCGCAGCAAAGAAGAAGGAAGGAGACCCTTGGACGTTCTTGCCATTCAAGTTGGATTGCTGGAGCGTTTTGAGGTGTTTTCATTCTTTGTTTTCAATGTCTAAATTTATGTATCTTTGTTTTGCATTTATGAGGAACTAAGCCCTTCTTGGCTAGGGGGCTATTCAATACCATGATTATACTTGCATTATGAATTGATTACCTTCAGTTGTTATTTCATAAGTTGTGAATTCAATTTGCTTAACCGTTTGATTGATAACTTATTCTTGTATGTTTATTAAGAGTGCACACTTAGTTTTCATGCAAGGATTTAAAGCTAAAATATAAGGGAGTTTCACCTAATAGTTACAAACTTATATTTGCAAGTAGTGGAGGTCGCTTATAAACGATCACGTTAAGTGAATTCTTGGCAAAAGTTTCATGCTTTTCATAGTTACAATTGTCTTGTCAATGCTTATAGTTTTCATGAAACTTAATGATCTTTGATTGTACCTTTATTGTGCTTTTCACATAAGGGACTTTTAGAGAATGTTTTGAGTTGTTGTATGTGCATTCCCATCCAATTCAATAACTTAAGGAAAACTTGAAGGTTAAAAAAGTGCTGTCACAGTTAACCTAGGGCATTGAGGTTCATGGTTTATTGAAAGAAGCAATTGGAAATCAAATTTGAATGTAAGTGTGTCATGTGTGGAGAAGAACCCCCTAGTTAACCCATCACCCATCAATTCACCTAAATTTGTCTAAGAATCTGTTTAAATTGTTTTTGTTTTGCTTTACTTATTTTCGTCCAAAACCAACCCCCACTTTACTTTATTGAGTCATATTAATTAGAACTTGTTTATTTTTGTGTTTCTAAGTCAGTTTAGAGTAGATTAGCAATCCCTCCTAATCCCCGGTGCAGAACGATCCCTACTTATCCATACTACAATTGTCAACAAGAGGGTTTAATTTGTGTGTTAAGTTAATTTTTGCATCAGCCACCAAGCATTCGTACCATAGTTTATCAAACTTTCTTATAGAGAACTGTAAGATATTCCGTGATTCGGCTTGTCAAACTAATGTTGATAAATAAACAGTCAATTATTCAAGTCACAGTGAAAAATGGCACAAAAATGACATAAAAATAGTGTATAGCGACTCACCTTAGGCGAGAGCTCCAACTTTTCAAGAGCATTCACTATTGCAGGAACTCTAAAATGAGATTCTGGATGAGCCTCCTGTTACGGTAATAAATTCAAAAAACAATTGGAGTTGTCGAGGAATATACAGTGACATGAAAGAAAGATACGAGCATAGAAACGTTACAACCATCAATGAAAGAGAAAAATATCAAGGAAAACTTTTTTATAATTTGGAGAGCTAATCAACCAACGGACTAATGGTTGGGATGGGAACAAAAAAATTCTGGTTAGAGAATCTACTTCCGCTAAACAGTTAAAAGCATCCAAATGTGGAAATACTAATGCAACACGAGACTAGTAGAAGTCTAGGGTCTCCATACAGTTTATCACCAACTAACATCATTCTAATGCGAATCTGTAGGGAAAAAAAGGGCATCCTCTTTAGAAGTTCTCTATATATGTAGGTAGGTATTAATGCATGTATCTCTGTATAGACTTATAAATGTACGAAACATGCTGCCATGTGCAACTAAACTAAAGGTTTTAGATTGAGTTGAACTCCATCTACAAGCGTTGTTGTGTGCCGCAAAATATAACTTGGAAGGAACATAATGCAATGCTAGCAAGTGTAAGAAAAACAAGAAGAGTTCTAAAGAAATGAACTAAAACAGCAAAACTGACCAGCTGAGTGGTACCTTATTATGGCCCATGGCAGGAGCTACAGCATAAATCACACGTGCATCACTTAATTTCTTATTAACAGGTATAAAGGGATCCTCCCCTGTACCATTCGAACAAGAAATAGGAGTTTCTGCTTTTTCAGAGAAACATCTCCTTCGTCGCCAACTCTTATTCAAAATTCTGTCTCTCACAAATTTTGCATCCAAGTCAAATCTACTATGGCTCTTCCACTTGCACAAATGCTTTCGTACCAAAAACAACGCATTCCCTAAGACAGTAGCAATCACAACTATCAGACTAAATACCACAGTACACATTTCGTGTAAGACAGCACAAGAGTGGCTTTCCCATTATTTAGAAGAATAATATATAATATACAAGGAAATGTAGGGGCCTATTGGTCGAACAGATACAAGCTCCTATTTAGCTTGTTATAAACTAGCTGGCCAGGCTCAAGCTCAAGTCTTGCACAAACTGTTTCATAAGCCCAACCGAACCATGATACACAATTCGATTGCCAGTTCAAAGCACAATCTGGACTAAATTTCACTCCATTCCAATGTAACACACAATATCAGTTCAAATTTATAAAACTTAATGAGATCTAGCAGTCCTGTGATTAACTATCATGTCCTGCACGTATCTCTTAACTACGACAGAGTGTAAAACGGTACAAAAGAGTTTCTGAAGCCTTCTTCCCATAAGAAAAATTATACCATTTACCTCATTTGACATTACAAAAGCATGCCACGGTTTGATTTATGTTAAATCCCCTAATTATCTCCATCGTCACCAGTCACCCTCTATCGGGCCTTGTTTACATAGTTGATTATTATTCGTAGCATGGGTAATTCCATTGGTTATTATTTCTCGTCATTTCCTATCATGCATCTTCTAGTTTCATGTATCTTGTATAAATATTAAGCTTTGCCCATGTGAATAAACACTAAATTTCGATGAACTATTCTCGATTATAACTTAGCATCCGTAGAATTAACAATATAATCAATGTTCCAACACAAAAAATTGTTCTGTTCCCCATTTGGAACTCGACTTAAGAATTAATAATTCCACAAATATAACTTGACCGTAGAAACACATGTAGTCAAGCTTTTCATTTGGTGTGGGAATTACAGACTAAACTAATGAAAAAATTAATACAACAACCCAATTTCGTTGCTACTCATTACAGAGAAATACACATCAATGCAACCAAACCAAAAATTAAGCAGCGTTAACCGTCACTGATGACATCAATTAATTCAACAGAGATTATCAGAAACCGACAGGAAAATGGTTACAAATTCAAAGAATTTAGAGTTATCTGAGCAGAGAAGCTATAGATTATGTTGCTTCCCGACTCTGTGTGTCTGTGTGTGTGTGTGGGCGCCTATGAGAGAGAGAGGCGAGGGAGAGAGAGAGAGGAGTACCACCAGTGGGTGATGACGAAATTGGGAATGAAAGGAGTTCCATTGCGATTAGCAATTGCCAAAAAAATCCGTATACTTAGAAATTATAAACATACTAAAACTCAACACAAAAGTTACTGTTCATTAACAGTGTACTTCCCTTTTTGCCCCGGCTTTTTTGTTGTTATTTCAACTTTGCTACTTTTGCTTTGCTGTCAAACGGAGAGCAGAATCGTTCTAGGCATTTCTTTGCCTTTCCTCTTTCCTCTCTCGCATACCTCGGGTTCCATCGTCTGCCGTTCTGATTTCTGTTTTCATCTTTCTTCGTTGGTTTTGTTGTTCAAAATCTTGAGCCCTTTGCTTTGCTGTTCTTCGATTATTGTTATTTTATGCTTCTTTTGGGTTGGGTTCGAAATATTTTTCCGCTCATTCGATCGGTCTTTTAGAAGAAGTTTTGCATGTTTCTGACAGCGAGGGTTTTGATTTTGCATTTTTTTCGTGTGTGTTTTTTTTATTTTTTTGTTGATATCAGATATCAGAGATTTGTACCTATTTTGGATTCGATTGGGATTTGGTTGGAACCGATCTAATCCGGCGTTTCCAGGTCAGTTTTGCTCTGACGACGAGCCCGTAGCTTATTCCCTTGAGAGCGACAAGCTCAAAACGGGGAGTATTGAGAGCATTGGAGGAGAAGGAGAAGAAGACGAAGAGGAAGAGCCCGTGGACGAGCCCGACGATGCCATGGAGGAAGACGCAGTCAACCCCACCGCCGTCTTTTGCATCAGGCTCAAGCAGCCCAAGTCCAATTTGCAGCACAAGATGAGCGTTCCCGAGCTTTGTTACAATTTTAGGTAAATTTTGAAATTCTTTTTATTAGGGGTGGGGGGCATTTGATTGAATTGTGTTTAGATATTGGTTTCGAAGCGGTACCACAAATAAAATGAGAATATTTGTATTGGTTTGAGCTTTGTACATCTGTGTTCATGGATAAAAATTCAAAATTTTCTAAAATGAATCAAGAAATTGTTGTTATATAGTATATACAGAGATGGGAAGGAGAGAAAAGTTGTTGACTTTGAAAGGTGGAGAGAGAAGGATTGATATTGGGGGATTCTATAGTGGGTATTTCCAAAATTTTAGGTCTTTATTGATTTAGTTACGCCATGGCTCTATGAACCGTAGCCAATCAATAACTTTCTATGATGTGAATAAAGGTGGACATGAGAATTTTTGGTACCGGATAATGGCTACTTCATTCTTACAACTCAGGAGACCTTACCTCCTCTCTTCACTTTGTAATTCAATCGATAGCTTTAATACTAATTTCCTGCCTTAGTCTGACAGTTGTATGAGTTATCAGCTTTTTGCAATACAGGAATTGTTATATTTGGGTGCTCTTTCGTTTCTAGTTCAATTTTTTGCGTGAAAATTTAAAAAAGGAGAAATGATGATGGTTAATTTTTTTCCAATATTTGATTTTCGTGGTTTAACTCCGCCGTGTAAGTTTATCTTACATTGCCGGTCCCAAGCCCGGATAAAGGAGGAGGGGGAGGGCGTCAGGTAGTCGACAGCCGGCACTCCATGATTACGTCGAATCCTTATGAAAATGAATCCAGAAAGAAATCGCGCTAAAGCTAGGGCGTCACCCGTAAGTGGCGCGCTGTGTGGCCCGAGCACAGTGATAAGTGAGCAAGGGTCGCTGTATCTCCATCGGCACCCGGATGCAGTGTTAAATGAGCAAGGGGGTTATAGAAACTTCTTTTCGAACGACTCCACTCAAAGTTGTTTGGGAGCATATGCTCCTATCAACTTTACACGGGACACACAAAAGAAGTACTTTGATCCTATTAGACGGGGAAGGGTGAAGAAGCTAGGACAGAAGGGTAGAGTTCAAGAGAGCAAAATGCGTTTAGGAACGTGGAATATAGGAACCTTGACGGGAAAATCTATGGAAGTAGTAGAAGTTATGGTGAGGAGCAGGATAAATATTATGTGCCTACAAGAAACTAAGTGGGTTGGTCGTAAGGCAAAGGATCTAGAAAACTCAGGGTTTAAACTATGGTATTCGGGCACAAATAGAGCGAGAAACGGTGTTGGCATCATCGTGGACAAGACCTTGACACAAGATGTTGTAGATGTCAAGAGGGTAGGAGATAGAATCATGGCAATCAAGATTGTAATAGGACAAGAACTTATCAATGTGATTAGTGCGTACGCACCTCAAGTAGGGTTGGATACGAGTTCGAAGGAGAAATTTTGGGAAGACCTTGGAGACTTGGTGCAAGGAATTGCTCAGACGGAGAAGTTATTTATAGGAGGAGATTTAAATGGACACGTGGGCAGGGAGACAGGCAACTATGAAGGTTTTCATGGTGGCCATGGTTTTGGGGAGAGAAACGAGGATGGGGAAGCTATCTTGGATTTTGCAATGGCATATGATCTCTTCTTAGCCAACACCTTCTTTAAGAAGAGAGAAGAACATGTGATCACCTACAAGAGTGGGTCGTAAAAAACACAAATAGATTTTCTTCTAATGAGGAAAGGGGATCATATAACTTGTAAGGATTGCAAAGTTATACCAGGAGAGAGCGTGGCTAATCAACATCGCTTGTTGGTGATGGATGTACATATCAAAAGAGTGAGAAAAAAGAACAAGACTTGGAAGTGCCCAAGGACTAGATGGTGGAATCTAAAAGAAGAAAAACAAGCCATTTTCAAAGAGAAAGTAATCACCCAGTGTGTGTGGGATAGAGAGGGGGAAGCTAACCAAATGTGGGATTCCATGGCTAGTTGTATCCGAAAAGTAGCAAAAGAGGTATTAGGAGAGTCCAAGGGCTTTGCCCCACACCAAAAGGAATCTTGGTGGTGGAATGAGGAGGTACAAACAAAGGTGAAGGCTAAGAAGGAATGTTGTAAAGCCTTATACAAGGATAGGACCGATGAAAATGGTGAAAGGTATAGAAAAGCGAAGCAAGAGGCGAAGAAAGCTGTGAGAGAAGCTAAGTTAGTGGCTTATGACGATATGTATAAGCGACTAGATACCAAAGAAGGAGAGTTGGATATCTATAAACTAGCTAGAGCAAGGGAAAAGAAGACAAGGGACCTAAACCAAGTGAGGTGCATCAAGGATGAGGATGGAAAGGTTCTTGCTACAGAGAACGCGGTTAAAGACAGATGGAAAGGTTATTTTCATAATCTTTTCAATGAAGGACATGAAAGGAGTGCTTCTTTAGGGGAGTTGAGTAACTCAGAAGGGTGTAGAAACTACTTTTTTATCATAGAATCCGGAAGGAAGAAGTGGTTGTAGCTTTGAAGAAGATAAAGCATAGAAAAACAATAGGCCCAGACGATATACCAATCGAAGTGTGGAAAGTTTTGGGAGAGACAGGTATAACATGGCTCACTGACCTTTTCAATAGGATTTTGAAAACGAAGAAGATGCCAAATGAGTAGCGAACGAGCACTTTGGTGCCTATCTACAAGAATAAAGGTGATGTGCAAAATTGCATGAACTATAGGGGTATTAAGCTAATGAGTCATACAATGAAGCTTTGGGAGAGAGTCATTGAGCATAGATTGAGGCAAGAGACACGGGTTTCGGACAACCAATTCGGGTTCATGCCAGGGCGCTCAACCATGGAGGCAATCTATCTCTTACGAAGATTGATGGAAAGATATAGAGATGGAAAAAAGGATTTACACATGGTCTTTATAGATTTGGAAAAAGCGTATGATAGGGTCCCAAGAGACATTCTTTGGAGGATTTTAGAGAAGAAAGGAGTACGAGTAGCATATATCCAAGCTATACAGGATATGTATGAAGGAGCAAAGACTGCCGTAAGAACTCATGAAGGACAAATCGAAAGCTTTCCCATAACTGTAGGATTACATCAAGGCTCATCCTTAAGTTCTTATCTTTTTGCGTTGGTAATGGATGAGTTAACAGGACATATTCAAGATGATATTCCTTGGTGTATGCTTTTCGCAGACGATATAGTGTTGATAGATGAAACTCAGGAAGGGGTAAATGCAAAGCTTAACCTTTGGAGAGAAGTGTTGGAATCTAAAGGTCTTCGCCTAAGCCGATCAAAGACAGAATATATGGAGTGCAAGTTCAGTGCAAATGGAGGCCAAAACGAGTTAGGGGTGAGGATCGGAGATCAAGAAATACCAAAGAGCGACCGTTTTCGTTACCTATGATCTATCTTGCAAAAGAACGGAAAATTAGATGGAGATTTCAACCATAGAATACAAGCTGGATGGATGAAGTGGAAGAGTGCATCCGGCGTGTTGTGTGACCGCCGTATGCCACTGAAGCTCAAGGGAAAATTTTATAGGACGTCAATAAGGCCGGCGATGCTGTATGGCACAGAATGTTGGGCGGTGAAGCATCAACACGTACACAAAATGGGTGTAGCGGAGATGAGGATGCTTCGTTGGATGTGTGGGCACACGAGAAAGGATAAGATTAGGAATGAGGATATCCGGGGTAAAGTAGGAGTAGCCGAAATTGAAGGAAAGATGAGAGAAAATCGGTTACGGTGGTTTGGACATGTGCAAAGAAGGCCTACTGACGCTCTGATTAGAAGATGCGACTATGGGACAGAGGTTCAGGGCCGAAGGGGTAGAGGAAGACCTAGGAAAACTTTGGAAGAGACCCTAAGAAAAGACTTAGAGTACTTGGATCTAACGGAGGACATGACACAGGACAGAACACAATGGCATTCTAAGATTCATATAGCCGATCCCACTCAGTGACTTGGATTTTCCAAGTCTCCAACCGAGAAGTTTTCCTCACTCGGGAAATTAAGGGAACACTACCTCAACCTACATGCTCCACTCACAAAGCTTCAACATACAAGCTTCAACATACAAGCTTCAACAAAAGAAAATTCAAATAACTTAGCGAAGAAGGCTTTGGTGTATTTAACACAATACGTTGAAATGAAGGAAAGCTTATTTATTGATATCCCCGATCAGTTACAAATATGTACATATACTTGAGTCAAAATAAACAAACAAGAGGGAGCCTTCACAAAGGTTGCTTAGGAGAAGTCTCAGCAGTCGGTAGAGCCCCAGAAAGAGAAGGCACCGGAGGGGGATCATTCGGAGCCTCAGTACTGGACAGAATCCTAGAAGGATGAGGCATCAGAGGTTGATCATTTGGAGCTTCATTACGCCATACAACCCTAGAAGACGAAGGCAATAACTGCCTTTGGAACAAACCCACAAATATCTGATGATCAAGTAAAACCTGACCATCAGATTCCTTCATCTGGTCAAGCTTCCTCTTCATGTTTGTAGCATAGTCATGTGCGAGCCGGTGCAACTGTTTATTCTCATGCTTGAGCCCTCTAATCTCCTGTTTGAGACTCATCACTTCAGCCGCCAATGATTCAACTTGGCGGGTTCGAGCAAATAGGCGTTGGGCTATATTAGACACAGAACCTGCACACTGAACACTGAGAGCCAGAGAATCCTTAACAGCTAACTCATCAGACCGTTTGGAAAATAGTCTGTTATCTTTGGGAGTGAGAAGGTTCCTGGCCACTACCGCAGCGGTCATATCATTCTTCATCACGGAATCCCCAACGGTAAGAGGACCAGTAGGGGAGACGAAGGATGGGCGCCATATGTTGTCTGGAGAAGGCGGGGCTGCCTCTTCAACAAGGTTCAAGTCAAAACGACGGTCGGAGGGGCCAGACATTTTCAAAGGTGTTGAAGAGAGAAGAGGTTGGACAAATTAAGATCTTAGAAGTGCAAGAATGAAGCTTCTACTGGTGGATATTCAAGTGTGCTTTGGAACTTAATGTCATCCCCTATAAAAATCTGCACTCGACGAAGCTTCAGAAATCGAAGAGGCGTTTGCTTTCTCAAAAGCTGGGCTGCTTAGAGACCACGAGGGTCGATCTCAGAAATCGAAGAGGCGTTAGCTTTCTCAAAAGCTGGGCTGCTCAAAGACCACGAAGGCCGATCTCAGAAATCGAAGAGGCTTGCTTTCTCAAAAGCTGGGCTGCTCAGAGACCACGAGGGCCGATCTCAGAAATCGAAGAGGCACCTACTTTTCCAACCTTGTCAGCACCTGTCACACGCACACTCAACTTTGCGGAAATTATGGGCATTCTGTCGAAGATTTCTGGAGAAGTAGAAAGCACATGAATCATACTGTTCAATCACCCACTTCCCACACTCAACAGTAGCTCATGGGTACCACATATAACTTTGCCAAAGTTCTCTGACAAAGTTGAGACACGTGAAGCTTGCAGCTCCCACTACATCGCTCTGACCAAGAAGGGTAAAAGAATAGCAAAGAAACAACACTAACAAAGTTTAGACACATAAATTTTGAAGGTCTAGCTACCATATTATTACCCACAAGGGTAAAAGAACAGTACCACTGCTGGATAATTGGAAAGTCCTTGTGTGTCAACCTCTGTGCTTCGTGGCAAGGTAGACTAGCAAACATGCCCAACCTTTACTCTCATTCGAGAAAACACTCCCAACAAGATTGCTTGCTCTAAAATTGAAGAGGCACCGCCCTCCGAATCTCGGGAGCCAGACTCCCAACATGATTACTTTCTCAAAAATCGAAGAGAGGGTAAAGGAACAGTACCACTGCTGGATAATTGGAAAGTCCCTGTGTGTCAACCTCTGTGCTTCGTGGCAAGGTAGACTAGCAAACATGCCCAACCTTTACTCACATTCGAGAAAACACTCCCAACAAGATTGCTTGCTCCAAAATCGAAGAGGCACCGCCCTCCGAATCTCGAGAGCCAGACTCCCAACATGATTACTTTCTCAAAAATCAAAGAGACACCACTCTCCGAATCTCGAGAGCCAGACCCCCAGCAGGATTGCTTTCTCAAAAATCGAAGAGGCATCGTTCTCCGAATCTCGAGAGTCAGATCCCCGACAGGATTGCTTGTTCGAAAACCGAAGAGGCACCATTTTCCCAACTTCAAGAGCTGGATCTCCTTGGATAAAGCTTGTCTGTAATCTTCACACGCAACATCAGCTTTCTAGATACCACATACCACTTTTTCAAAGTGCTCTGACAGAGTTAAAACATGTGAAGCTGGCAGCTCCCACTACCGTGCTATGACCAAGCA
Organism: Malus domestica; assembly: GCF_042453785.1. Taxonomy (NCBI): domain Eukaryota; kingdom Viridiplantae; phylum Streptophyta; class Magnoliopsida; order Rosales; family Rosaceae; genus Malus; species Malus domestica. Next base: position 4,082,290 of record NC_091661.1, on the reverse strand, counting down.
GGGTAAAGGAATAGCATTATTACTTGATGTTAGGGAGACTCCTATATATGTCGACCTCCATCCCCAACGAACAGGCAGACCTGCAAAAATGCTCAACCCTTCCTCTTATCTGAGAAGGCACTCCCAACGAAGCCTTTCGAAATATTCAACTTTCTTTCCCCCCGATAATACCTCTGTAAACAAGCTATACTAGAGCAAGAATATCTCATATCATCAGGGTTAAAAGCAAGAGTATCCCATATCATGCTTTTTCCCTGTCTTTTCCTTTGGCCTTGTTCTTACCTGCAAGACAAGGAGAAAGAGAACAATCAGTCAGCACTTGGAATCAAGCTTCCAGCCAGGAACTGACTGCCTGGAACCCCTTACCTGATTACTTACCTGGCATTGCTCTCGAGTACTCATCTTCAACATCTTATGCTTCCAGGGAAGATACCACATCTGCCTGAGGAACATATAGGGCAAGTGAGAAGGATACAAGGAAGCATATGGAGACAAGCGTAACAGCACACGTGCCAATACATCCACTACTCTGTCAAAAGCAAAAGTATCCCATATCAGCAGGGTCGAACGTACTCTAGATTTGATGGACTTGTTTTGACCCTCAAATTCTTCAGTCGGCCTTATACTCTGGAGGAAACCAGAAAACCCTCCAGCCCAGTTCAAGAATAAGCCTGTGGAAAGTTACTTCTTCAAAAGCAAAAGTATCCCATATCATCTCTTCTCATTTTTCTTCTCTTTATCCTTCATGCTGCCTGCAAGATAGGGAGAATGTGAACAATCAGCCGGAGCTCTGATTGCTTACCTTGTCTGTCACCTCTTTCAGCAGATCCCCTAACTCGGCGACTTGGGGGACTCCTACTACATGGTTTGTATCGCGCTTGACCAAGCCTGAAACTACAAGTAAGCTTCAAGTGAAATTGATACATTACCTTGTGCATCTCCACCAGTTACAGATACCACCCCTGGATGGAGGAAGAGTACTTCCAGAGAAGATGCCACATCTACCTATGAGACAGATAAGGGAAGTCAAGACGATACCACACTCCGGTACTTAGAAGTTTCGTGGTTACGAGATCATTCTCCCACAATATTTCCTAATGTCATTTGTACTAAATCATTCACTTGTACTCACTAAAGGAGAGCTTGAACCTATGTACTTGTGTAAACCCTTCACAATTAATGAAAACTCCTCTATTCCGTGGACGTAGCCAATCTGGGTGAACCACGTACATCTTGTGTTTGCTTTCCTATCTCTATCCATTTATATACTTATCCACATTAATGACCGGAGCAATCTAGCGAAGATCACAAAAAGTGACCGTTTTCACTACCTAGGATCTATCTTGCAAGAGAACGGAGAATTAGATGGAGATCTTAACAGAAGAATACAAGCTGGATGGATGAAGTGTAAGAGTGCATCCGGCGTGTTGTGTGACCGTCGTAAGCTACTGAAGCTCAAGGGAAAATTTTATAGGACGGCAATAAGGCCAGCGATGTTGTATGGCATAGAATGTTGGGCGGTGAAGCATCAACACGTACACAAAATGGGTGTAGCGGAGATGAGGATGCTTCGTGGGATGTATGGGCACACGAGAAAGGATAAGATTGGGAATGAGGATATCCGAGGTAAAGTAGGAGTAGCCAAAATTGAAGGAAATATGAGAGAAAATCGGTTACGGTGGTTTGGACATGTGCAAAGAAGGCCTACTGACGCTCCGGTTCGAAAATGTGACTACAGGACAGAGGTTCAGGGCCGAAGGGGTAGAGGAAGACCTAGGAAAACTTTGGAAGAGACCCTAAGAAAATACTTGAGTACTTGGATCTAACGGAGGACATGACACAAAACCGAGCGCAATGGCGTTCTAGGATTCATATAGCCGACCCCACTTAGTGGGAAAAGGCTTTGTTGTTGTTGTTGTTGTTGTTGTTGTTGTTGATTTGATTTTCGTGGTTTGTTTATACAGATATTTTGTTTCTTGGGCTGATTGCACTTCTTCTTCGTTATTTTTAGTACACATATGAAGAGGATTTGTGAAGTTGCTGTGATTTCATGGTAAGTTTCTTTGAACGGATTTGAGACTTGGGATCGTTTGGGGTGTTTTGGAGGTTTCTTTTTTATTTTTTTATTTTTTTAATTGGAGAAAAAATGGTTAACAGTGAATTGATTGTATTTTAATTTTTATTCAATTCATGTACTCATGTTCAGTTTTTGGATTTGATTTGAAGGAATTTCTAGGGTTTATTGGTGAGTTCTTCGAGATGTGAAATGGGTGGTTTTCTTTTGTTTATATCTGGGGCTTTTGTAGTTTGGGATTTGTAAATGAATTGAAATTTATTGTTTTATGGTTTGGTTCTCTTTTTGTTTTCAAGAAACAGTGGTCTTCATTTTTGGGGCTATTGTGTGTAGGCTTCCAATGTAATAGCCCGTCCCTAAAAATTATGATTTTTATAATTATAATAAGTGAGTTCACAAAAATGCCCTTCAAGGCAAAGTGTTGACTTTTGTTGACTGTTGTGTCGTGTCATGTCATGTAAGGTTCATTTTCTTGGCGTATCCTCGTAGTACTTGTCGTTATGAACGCGTGGGCGTAAACGGATAGTGATTTGGAGTTATAACGAAGGAGATATTAGCGAATGAAGCTAAGGGTAAAATTGTAAATTATTATTTTCTAGAAAACTCCAGATTTCTGGAGTAAAATCTGGTCATGCCACGTGTGTGGCCTAGATTAAAAGAAGCAAGAAATGGTTGGTGGAGATGGAGTATAAAGGAGAGAAGGGTGGGAGGAACTGGACCAATCAGAAAAGGAGAGATGTGAGGGTGACCAATCAGAGAAGAGAGAAAGGAGAGAAAGGAGAGGAAGGGAGAAGGAAAGGAACCCGACGGGTTCCCCTTGACCCGGTTCGGCCAACCCATTTCTCTTCAAGTTTTTCGACGGTTTTGTTCGATTTTCCTTCGATGTTCTGACAAATTGTAGCCAACCAACACCACCAATCAACATGGCGTCACCCTAGCTTCCATTCCCACCTAATTTTGATGGCCATTGGTCTTGATTTCATGGTGAAAGCTTGCGTCGGCCCCTAGGACACCCATGGTGGTGAATCCGCCATTCCTGAAATGATTTCTCTCGATTTCCACCATCAAATACTTCCCTTGAGCCTAGAAATAATGCCCAATCATTGGTTGGAGCAGCAGAGTTGAGTTGAGGACAAATCAAAGCACCCCAAACCTAGGGTTCAAGCGGATTTTCATGAAATTGAGGCTTTTCCTGGCCAAATTGGCCGTAATCACAGGTGTGAAAGTTTCTCCAATCATTGAGATCTTCATTCTTGTAAAATTTGGTAATTTTTAGAAATAGTTGATTTTTCCAGTGAGTCAGGGCGGCCGACCACTACCCACTGCTGCACGTGCGGTAGCGCGTGGCCAGGGGACTATTGATGTTACTTTTAGGCCAAATTAGATGTCTTGAATTCAGTTTTGATATTCGTATGACGTAAGTTGGTCGCTTGAACCTAAATTCATTACGATACGTTACTTGGTAAAAATATGAATCGACGATTCGACCGTTGGATCGTCACTAAACTTTGATACGTTGTAGTACATAATATTTGAGGATTTTATAAACTTACGGATCGTGAATTCGATGTACGAATCTTCCTGAATAGAATATGTAAGTTAAGTGTTTTATTGACAAGAATTCTGAGATATGGTTTGATAATTGTTTTAAGCGCCGATCGTTCGTAACGCCTCAATGTTTGTACTAGGGAGTTGTAGTGCAGACTCTAGGTGAGTGGGCTTTTGATTTTCTATGTATACGTATATATGCTTTACGTTTTCCCAAAAATTGTTTTAAATGGATTTACGATTTTAGATGCCATGTCAATTACATTACATTTTAGAACGTGCATTAGTATAGTTATGCATATCGTTGTTTGACGCTGTGGATGCTCAAGTAAGCTTCAGGTGAGTATATATTGATGGTAGGGATTGTAGTGTGTATGATTATGTTGAGATGCATTTAGAGCTCATTATCTTGCACCCTAGTGCTAGTGCTCCTGCCCATGGCCAAGGCACAGTTCTTCACGTGATGTTCACCTCTCGCACCGCATGCTCACCTTGGATCCAAGTTTGGTGCACAACCTTGTCGTACAGACCACAATAGGTGGTTCCGACTCGTAGGTGATCTGCGATTTATCGCACATTCTTTACATGATCGTAGCACTTGAGCGTACTTATTTGCACCCAGCCCTGTCGTACAGACCATCTTTGGTGGTTCCGACTCGTGTGTAGGATTAGAGTGATGAGCTATAGGTTCAGTCGTACAAGTCACATTAGGTGACTCCGGCTGACATATCATTTTACATTGATTTACTTTACCTGGCTTACTTATTCTCATACTGAGATACTTGACATGGCATATACTTGGTACTCTTAAGCATAATTTCTATATACGTATGTATTAGTTTTTTCTGGAAAACTATACGGGTTTTACGGCAAAGGGTTATTATTTTTGGAAAGAGAAATGGTTTTTTAAAAGCTTTGTTTTTACCCACTCACGTTTTCTTGTTTTGCGCCCCTCCAGGTTCTAGTAGCAAAGTTTCTGTATCGACGAGGATTCTTGGCATATCCCAGTACAGATGGCTTCCTATGATGGTATAATCCTTATCTTACCTTACTGTACTTTACTTATGCTCTGACTTCGCATGTGAAATGGGTCCATACCCGCTCACCGCGCACTCATGTACTTAGACACTTTTAGGTTTAAATTTATTCATATTTTCCACATCACTACACTTTATGGCTTCGTCACCTTCCAGGTGTCGGCCAACACAGCTCGATTCGGAGTCCTAGTTAAATTTCCGGGTCGGGGTGTGTCATCCAAGCTATTTGTGCTTGAGGTATATAATTTCAGCTTTTCTCTTTGGGTTCTTTATTGAAGAATTTAAATTTTTATGTGCTCTGAAACTCAAAAATGTTGGGATTCATCTGATCTTATATTTTTGTGTATTTTAAGAATACCTGCTACTTTTTTACGGTTTTGTATGATATTGTGTGTGTGTGTGTATATTTGGCTCAAAACAGAAAGTTACTTGGTCCTAATGTGTTGTTCATTTAGCTGCAGCCAAAGTTCCGGTTATATCTAAATGCGGAAAAATTCGAAAAGCTTTCCACTCGAAAATGTTTACAAGTAAGCTTACATATATGATTCTGTTTGTGTATTATATTTTTTCTAGAATTCGGTTACTATGCACTCATCAGGGAAGTCAAATCTCATGTGATTTGTACATCCACATTCCTTACAATTTGCATCTCATTCTATGCAATCTGTTGGTGATCAATTCAATTCTCATCTTGAAGCTCTTCCTTCCAGATATGCAATCTTTGGCCCTCTTTTGCATCTCAGTATATGTGTACAGTAGAATCTTACTGCATGTATTAATAATCTATAATACATGAACATATTATAGTAACTAAGTTTAATCCCTTATTTTAGTATTTAACTGGGATGTAGATTTCATAATTAAAATAATGCTAGCATTATTAAATGTTAGTAATTACACTTCACTCAATTATATCAATCCCTTTCAATATGTAGATGTAAGTCCCTTATTAGTGCCATCAGGGGTTGATTAATCCTCATATGCGTAGCAATAATTATTAGTGCCATGCTATGTTAGTGCTTACATGAATGCATTTTCAAATGAATGTTAGTATATTCTTGGGTATGTTATCAACACTATTCTCCAATCCAAGTTCAGCCAGGTACCTACTAACCGATCTCTCAATCTCTTTACATCAATATATTGGTTTTTTCGTTTGCTCATCATATGCTTTGCACAATTACATATTTAAATTTTCCAGAATATATGTATGTATGCTAAATAACGAAAAGCTTCCGGTACTGTTCACTTTAATGAAAAACCACATTTTTACACTAAAAGGTCAATCCTGGTACTATTCACTTTACCCTTTATTTGTCTTTATCGTTAAAACTCAAAGTTTTTGAGCCATTTTCATTAGTTTTCCTAAATAATAATGGGTGAATAATGAATGTTCTGCCAAGTAGCATGTTATTACCAATCTTGGTAGATTTACAAAGCATATGAGAGAGTTCGTGTGAAATTTGCTTTGGTGGCTGAGGTAAAATCAACAAGCTATATTACACATTTAACCATTTACATGTATTTTATCACAGATGTTGAGAAACCTTAGAATTAATCATCTGTAACAATAAATGTTAATTATTCAAGCTTGGATTTTCTTGGCAGTGGCTTCCTTCGTTAACCTCTACAACTGAGTCTCTCTTTGCTTTCCCACTTTCTCCGGTACTCTCTCTCTTTCTAATCTCTATTGAGTTTTTTTTCAATTTGTCAATTTATATAATTAATTCTTTGATATCATATTTGATGCGTTTGATTTGGTTTTGTGAATGTCTTCCTAACTTTTCCACTTTGGATTCAAATAATAAATTCAATGTTTGTATACAGAACAGAATACTGATTTTTGAACAAGGCAATTCAAAGCTCGAAAATTTGTATGTTATGCATGAGCTGACTACTTTTTTTTCCCCACTTTTCGACTTTGAGAAATTGCAGTATTTTAGCCCAATTTGCTAAATTGTTTTGTTTATTTTTAAATTAATTATGTATGAATTAACATGGAAATGTTATATGAATTTGGTATAAACTTTAATAGAACTTATATCTGCAGGTTGAATATGCCATTTGCCAACTTATTTTTGGTATGAGAAAAAGATTACACTATATACACACAATGCAATATGATAGGTCTCTGGAAAATGAACTACATAATGATATTTACCCATCTGTTTATATACATGTTATTTTAATTGATATAATGTTATATATAAAACAGAGCAATATTTGCGAAGCCAAAAGCAAGAATGGGTACGAACATGGAATCCATGCCAAAATCTCACATTTGTTCTGAGTGGTCTTGATGGAACATGTGATGTGAAAAATAAGTTAACACACAAAATTAAACCCTCTTTTTATCAATTGTAGCAAAGTATGTAAATAGGGATCGTTCTAGACCGGGGATTAGGAGGGATTGCTAAACACTTGAAAACTGACTTAGAAATGTAAAAACAAAGTTTAAAGCACTAGATTAGACTCAAAGAATGCAAAACTCACGTTAAAATACTAAAACGAACCAAAAGAATCAAAACAGCAACCAAACACTCAAAACTGCCTAAAAACCACTTTCTGGGCAGTTTTGGGACTCTAACTCAACTTGGACGAATTTTGGTTTCCTAATGACCTAAAACACCTAAAAACATAAACCAACACACTTTCCAATTAATCTAGGAATTCAAAATAATTGGGGTTTGATTTGGACGAAAATAAACTTAAATGGCAGATTGTAAGAGAAACAGATTGTAATACAAAGTTATGAAGAATCAATGGATGATGGAATGGCTAAGGGGTTCTTCTCCACACATGAAATATATGCAACGTAAATCAATTTCCAGTTATCAATTCAATAAGTTATGAACCTCGACACTCCAAGTTAATTAGGTCCGCTTAAATTAACCTTCAGATTTCCCTAGGATCATTGAATTGGATGAATATGCATCGCAAACAAATTATTCCTAACAAGTTCTTTATATGAACAGCATGATAAAGACACAAGTTAGAATTATTACGTTCTTTGGAAATCATAAGCATCGACAAGGCATTCGTAACTATGAAAAGCATGATACTCTTGCCAGGAATCTACTTAACACGATCGTGACTAGCGACCTTCACTACTTACGAATATAAATTCATAACGATTAGGTGAAACAAATTTATATCCTAGCATCAAATTCAAGCATGCAAATTAAGCGTGCACTCTCAATCAACATACAAGAATAAGTTCTAAATCAAATGGTTAAGCAAATTGTATTCACGACTTATGTAACAATAACTGGAAATAATCAACTCATTTCACATATATAATCATGGTTTTGAATACACCCTTAGCCAAAAACGAAATTAGCCAATCATACTTAAAGCAAAACAAAGATTACATGAATTAGACATTAAAATCCAAAGAAAGAAAACACCTAGAATGCTCCAACTTGGCAGCAAGTGCATCCAAGATTCCTCCTTTCCCTTGCTTGTGGCAGATTGGGTTATGGACAGGTTTTGGGTAGTTTTATGGTGTAGAATGGATGGGGAATGGTATGGAAAGGTTTAGGGTGAGTGTGGAGGAGTGTTTGATGGTTGGAGGGTGGTGGAGAACTCGGCAAAAAGGGTGGAAGAGGGTGGAGTGGCTGTTATGTTTTCTGGGCACTAGAATGGTGTTTTTGGGGTGTTTTGCTGCCTAGGGTGAGTATGGACGAATTTTCTGCATGAATGATGAATATGGGAGGTTCAACCCTTTGCCAAGGGTTGTAAACATGTATATATAGGCCCCAAAAACCCTAGAGAATCAGATTAGGCAGTGGGGAAATGCACAGCAAGGAGGGTGAATTTGTGGTGTGCAATGGTCCAAGGATGAAAATGGAGCAATGATGCAAAGTATGGAGGGTAAAATGGAGTGGTATTTCAGCTAAGGAGCATGAATGATTGTGTTCATTGCATGGAAATGAAAAGGGGAGGTGAAATGTTTCAGAAATTAGTTAAAGGTGCAGCAACATGTGTTGCACAAGGCATTGGATCCCAAATGTGGATGATGGAGCATCAATTGGTGCATGGAATGGTTGTGAAATCTGATGGGTGAAGGGAACAAGAGGTATGCAGCAATTGAGTGTGATAATTGAGTGTATTGAGGCATGAAATCAGAAAATATTTTAGGGGACAAGGATGATTAAGCATGCATGGGAATCCAAAGGGAATGCTATGTGGATTGCATGGCAAGGATGTGTGTCCTTTTGTGGCTGAGTTCATGATCCTTTGTACACTAATTCTTCACATTCTTAGCCTCTTTAAGTCTTCAATTTCGTCCAAACCTTGGTTCCAAATATGTGACATGCATTCCAAGCTCCATTTTGCTCCAAAATGCTCTAAAATGCATCTTCTTGCCTACTTTGTCCTTAAAATCTGAAAACACACGAAAATGACTTTAAACATTAAAATAACTAAGGAAACACGACATAAATGCACAAGAACAAGCCAACTAAGTCGCATAAATATGCTCCTATCAACATGGAATCCATATCACCATGCATACTAATTCAAGGTTTATTGTTTTAATTCTAAAATTAAAATAAATTGTCTTGACTCCAGTTCATGCATTTCTTAACTTCACATGCATAGATGTTGATAAAAAAAGAGCTTCAGGAGGGTCAGTACTAAACATCAACAAATTTGTTAAAGCCTCAGGCTTCCAATTATCAAACTACAGGTAACTACAGATTAGTAGATGTTTAGTAATGACCCTTCTGAAATGTTGGATATATTGTCGATATTATTGATCAATTGAGAATTGGTTTTTTGGGTTTATGAACTTGAATAAAATTCACGTTGAACAACTTAGTTCAGATGTGATTGGAATCTTAACTTCCAATTTGGTTTCAGTTCATGGCTGATATTGTATCTGTTCAATTACCTGGAATTTTCTTGCCAAAATGCCTTTGATTAGGGTTTTAAGATCCGGTTTATGATTCTCCACGTACATGAAGCAAGTTTGTATTACAAATCTTACTCTGTTGGATTTTGGTATTGTTCCTCAATCAATTTGAGAGATCTGTTTTATTTCTATGAGTTATGGGAAAGAATAGGCAATTGCATTTTGGGTGGAATACAAATACTAATGATGCAAGCACCTGAAGCTATGATAATTCATATGCAATTTAGGGTGATTTAATTCTTAAGTAATCAAATTTTGTTTTTAATTTTGTTTTTATTTCAATTTTCATTTCAATGGTGACATACAAAATAAAGGAGGCGCCAATAACGCAGTTATGAACTTGGATATTTTTGGTGGAACAGAACAATTTTTATAGCTTTGTACAATTGGAAGTATAACACTATGGGATATGGAAATAGATTTTTAAAAATATTCCCCAAGGAGTACATTCCCAGTTTTGTTAGCATCCAACTCATGGCTGTAATTTTTGTATATAAACACATTTTTGGAGATTTTCATCTTTAACAATGTTTGAAATCTCACAGCAACGCGCGGGTACATTTGCTAGTCTCTTCTAATATACAGCCAGAGCTTGGTGAAACAAGGTTTTTGAAAAATATAATTACACAAAATTTCCCGACACAAAAAAAAAAAAAAAAAAAAAAGTGCTACTAAGCTCATTCTAACGTCTTATTCCTCCACCCATTTTAAATGATAATTTGGTCGACAATTTTATCCTTGTGTAAATGAACTTCAAAGACCTAAAGACCAACAAATCATATATTGCCACATCATTAGTTATTTTGACAAAAAAATAATAAAATTAAACGACTTTACAACAATGGGAAAAAATCGATGGAATTGATTTAGTGACAACACCGTTTCAAACTTGAACTTCTTGAATCAGGCATCGCGACGGTGACCCACCTAAAAATGGTGAACATATTGTGACAAATTAGGATTGTCTTTGAAATTTTAGGGGCCGTGCTAAATTTGTAAAAGAGACCCTCCTTAAGATAGTTTTAAGTTTTTTTTAAAAAAGTATGATAATGTATTGATACTAGAAAACATTCACTTAAATCAAAACAAAGCCACTTAGTACTACGGTTTAGTAGTATTCCTCTTCATTTGTAAATGAGAGTTATTAGGTTCAATTCTCATCAAAGGCGAATTTGAAACACATTATTATTAGCTCATTGTGAGGCTTAGTCCACTTTCCCACCCCGTTAGTGTAGATAATATCGTTTATTAAAATATATATATATATATATATATATATATATATATATATATATATATATATATATATATATATATATACATATATCAAAACAAACTTTAGCACTCATTGATTGCATGTTTACAAATGACTTTAATGATAAGTAAAGAGAGATACAAACATAACATTCACTAAATAATCAAAAGCAATTTTATCTTAAATAACCAAACATGGAAAGAAAAATTTCAAACATTCACTTGAATATATAACATTGTTATATAATAAAATTAAGAAACTGTCGTTTTTAAGGATGTTATTATTGACACTCAAAATATCTCATTGTACTCTAAGTTTTTATTAAAAAAAAAAAAAAAAAACTCTTTTAAGGAATGCACAATATGTTGTTTTAAAGTACTAACAAAAGTAATTTTTAAATATAGAACATTATTATAGATGTTAGATGGCAAAAATTGAGGGCCGCTTCAAATTTAGGGGCATGTGCGACTGCACTTTTTTCTTCTCCTCAACGCCCCCTCTACGGCAAATCCTTGTAGAAATCGATGGCAGTTGCAAACATTTGAGCGTTCAAAGAAGAAACTATGGTGAAAGCAAAGAATAAAAGGGAGGTGAAGGCATCAAAATCGCACTCGCGTTCGTCAGCGATTTCATCAGAATTTGGGAGAGGATTTAGTACAATAGTCTTATGTTAGTGTAGAGGATTTTGCAGAGTTTTCTATTCGCTGGAATTTGGGAAATGGTGGTGGTGGGATGGAACCGAGGAGAAAGCAGGAATGGGTGTTCAAAAGCTTTCACTGCTAAGTTTGCTGCAACATTAATATTCCTTTGCCTCTAGTAAGAGCTTCCTCTGATGGGTCTTTCCATTTGTCAACTACCCAAGCGTAACGGAAGTCGAACAAAAGGCTTTTGGAAGGGGAATTTGACGATGTTGTAAGCCTGTAACTGAGAGTGAGGGAGCAACTACGGACTCCATTATCTACCCCTACCACTCTCTCTGTTTAATGATAATTTTTTTTTAATTATAATAATTCTTTTAAAGTAAAGGAAAAATTGAAGAATAAATATATAGGGTTATTTTGGGAATAATGGTGGGTGGAAAAATAGTTATATGTTTTTTCACATTTTATGGTGGGTGTAGGTATAAAATGGGTGGGAAAATAAGACACGGGGGTAGGCATATCACCATCCAAAACTGACATGAAAAATAGGTTTATAGGGCTGGGCATTTAATAAAAAAACTAGAAACTAGTCTCTCTGTACGCGCTCAAGGGCATGTGAGATGTATTTTTTCATCACAGTCTTTAAAATGTGTTACTTCAGTTGTTTTCTTATTTGCCCATCCTAAGTTTTTGATTTTGAATGACTAACACTTATTTTTTAACGAATTTGTGAGAGGCCAACACTAATATTTCCTCCTATATTTTCAATAGATACCTTGAACGTACATATTTTTTTTTTCTCTTTTGATTAGAAGTAGTAGGAAGAGGATTCTAGAGATCCTCGCATCCTAGTTTTCGTCAGATATTATTTGTGTTTAATTTTAAATAAAAAAAGTCAAATGATTTCTGACCGCACGATACACAATGAATGGCTAAGAAGTGGGGGTACCTAGGATCCCCACAAAATGGATCCGAATGAGATTTGTTTGTACCATACTTAGGGCCTCCGTATTTAAATCTCGTATAAATACTCGGGGGACTCAAATGTAATTATGTAATAAAGGAAAGGGCAAATATGTCATAAGTGATGAGCCCTTATTCTATAAAATGGACTCCTCACCCTCATAATGGGAGAGGCTAATTCCTAGGCCATGAGGATCCTCACACTCTCTCCTTCACAATCCTCTCATAAATACAATATCAGTGTGGACGTAGCCCAAACATTGGGGTGAACCACGATACATCTTGTGTTATTTACTTTCTTACAGATTCACGGTCGGATTTACGTTGTTCCAAGACCCCTCCGGTTTTGTGCATCAACATTTGGCGCCGTTTATGGGAATTGACACGAAAAACTATGTCGGTTCTCTTTCATTTTTTCATCTCACCACCGTGAAACCTTCACAACCTCACCACTGTCCACCGTTGATCTGTAAAACCCAAGAAACAACCAAAACTCTCTCTGCCTCTCTTTTGCTTCTGATCTCTTTCACCTCTTCAAACAAAACACCACAAAACTCTCTCTCTCTCCCCTTTCTCTCTGCACCTCAAAAACCAGCATCTTCTTCGATCTTCCAGGCCCATTTCCCCAATCTCAGCTGACTACGCAATCATGGGCTGCACCCAGTCCAAGATCGAAAACCATTCCAAGTGTTTACTTGAAAAAGAAAAAAAAAATATCTTGTCTATCTTCGAAGTGCATTTTGTGGGTTTTCAATGGCGTCATCCAAGCAAATGGAGGAGGAGACAGCTGCCCATGAACCAACAGACGTGAACAGAGGTGTTGTTAAGGAATCGACGGTCAGGGTGGAGACTACTTAGGTGGCTGATAACCTGGGGAGGCCAATAGAGTTTGGGGAGCGCGAGGAGAAGCTCGGTGTGCTTGGGTCAATGATGAAGGTGGTGACAGGGACTTTAGAGCATGCTAAGGAAGCTGTGGTGGGGAACCCCACGAAGAAAGTTAGGCTCAAGAGAAGGGCAGGGATGAGTTCTTCAAGTCCCGCATCCAGAAATACCAATCATCAGAAATCTCAGGTCGTCGCCCTCCTCAACTGCAAGAGCTTCCCGGTCTCTTCGACATGTCGAAATTCGAGAAGAAGGACATTTTCATCGGAACCTACATGCCCTCCCTAGAGCTCACTGGCGGCTACCGCATCCTCTCCTACCTTGACACATCAGAACCCAAGCACGACAAGCTGAAGCGGGTCATTTTCTACCTCCTCAAGTCGAGTCGCGACTCCGTCCTACCCGAGTTTCACTTGTCCTTCACGGAGCTTTTTGAAACTCTGGAGACCGCTCTCATCGACAAAGGTAAAGCCAACTTTGTCGCAGCCAACGATCAGGCTGCGTTTAACTTCCTAGCCCGGTCACTGCAGTTCTCTTCGCTTTACACTTCCACTTCCAACAACATCATCTGATTACGCACATGGAATCGAAAGGCGCTTCGTCTGTGTTGGTCTGCACATTTTTGGATAAACCATCGAGACGGAAGGTTGATTTTCAGCTTCCCAGCAAAGGAAAATTCTACCACGGTTTCGAGGTCAAATCCGTTTCTTCTTCCCCATTTTTAGTCTTTAGCTGCATTGAATCTGTTGCAAACAAAGATATATTACCCTGAAAGCTGTTTAGAGGAACCCCGCATTTGAGGCTTGATTGATTCGGAAACCAAAACAAAAAAAGAAACAAGAAACCATATGGGAATAAAGATTGAAGTTCTGGGTTGGCTAGGAATTGGTGTGGAATGCAGGGGCAGTGAGAAAGAAGCCATGGATGATAGCTCGACGATAACAACGTCTCGGTCCGGCGTTCCCATGGATGTCGGTGTTCTTTTCCAATACCTACTTTAGTACAGGGTGCACATGCATGACAGCTCAGAGTCAGAGATGAAAGTGAAAAGAAAAAGCAAAAGCAAAGATAGAGACAGAGAGACAGAGAGGCGCAGTGAAAAGAGAATATTTCAGACAGCAGAAAAAGAAAAAGAAAAGAGAAAAGAAGATGTCTGCCACCTGCTGGAAAAAGAAAAAAAAAAAGAAAAAGAAAAAGGGAGGCTCTTCTCGAGAGCACATAGGGGATAACACAAAAGAAAAAGAAAAAAGGAGATCTTACTAAAGCCAAAGAAGATGCCCACACTTTCATCATGCATGTTCCTATTTTCTGAGAAAGCTACGGGAAGACCTAAGAGGAAGATAAGGGTTCCTTACTTTAAAGTGATGTAATTTACTTTTCTTATCTTTTGCAGACATCTGTATAAACCCCCATCAGAGGGTAATAATAATAATAATAAAAAAACGGCAAGCCCAAAATAATGGGCTGGAATGTTATGTGGAGGGCGAAGGCCCATATGCCCAAAAGAGCCAGGCCCTCTATTATCACCAACCAGGTGATCAAAAGTACGTCCAGTACTACAAAAAATTATTTGGCAGCCTACCGCTATTATCACCAACCAGGTGATCAAAAGTACACCCAGTACTCCAAAATTATTCGGCACCCTGTGAAGGAAATTTTGTGAAAAACATGTTCATTTGTGCAACATCTATGACATGCAATTAACATTTAAAGGCGAAATCATGCTTGTATGTACTAAAAAACAAAACATTACCCATGAAATTCAAAGCCTAGTAGAAAGGTGAGCCAAGACTCAACTCAAGAACAAAGTGAGTTGAGATATTTTATACCTTTGTTGATTCCTCTTTGCATAAGCAAAGGCTAATCACCCAAGGAGAGGGCCTTCATTCCTTGCTACTTAGTTCCATCAATTTCTTGGAGGAGGATGGTAGAAAGGATTCTCCAAGTTCCCAAAATTGAGAACCTTTAATTTTTCCATACCAAGGAGGGACTTGAAGAAGAGATGAGTGACCTTGGAGGATGAGAGATTGCTAGCTAATCTCCTCCAAGGGGGCCGGCCTCTTAGAGAGAAAAGGAGAGCATTGTGTTCTCATCCTTTCCCCAAAAGAAAACCCTAAGGATGAAATGTCTATAAAGTTGCCTTTATACCACCTCACAATGGAGTGGCAAACTTGCAATTAAACCAAGTTCACTACCCCTTTCGATATGGCCGGCCATTAAGGTTTCATTGGGCTTTCATGCCCTTTGTGTTTTCAAGTTGTCATACAACTTGAGTTAATAGGCTTGACATTCAAATCCCATTGGGCCTTACGGCCCAAAACTAACTCGAGGTCTTTAACAAACTTTATTCGTTTGATTAATTAACATATTAATTAATCCTTGCCATAAATAGTTAAACCATTTAATTATCCTTACTCATCTCCATTGTTTCTTCAATCTCTACCTTACACGGTGTACGATCCATTAGGTTCCTTTTAGCGAGGCAGTGGGCGATTAGAACTCTTTCAAATCGATTGTGAATTGAAACTTACTTTCAATTCTCCCTTTAGTGATTATACACGTTTAGGGCTTCCACAAACCATGAGTGACACCTAGCAGTATGTCATGGTTACCTAAGCTAATCATAAGAGGTGGAGAACCTATTCAGTTTAGGATTGCAATGCGATACAGTCCTTCTCTAATACAATACTCTTAACCACATTGTTTAGTTTGATAGTTTAATCATGTCTACTATCCAATGTGATTCATTTACTTATATGATTACCTTGAATGTGATTTGGAATGACTTCCTAAATCTCATTCATACTCTGGCCAGAGATTCTTAATCATATCATAGAGTATTCTCCCTCAAACGGTTTGAAGGTTAGAGATCCCTTGTTGCGCATTCACTTGCCTCCATGGCTAAGTGGCTTAACCCCAACTATGTCGTGGACACTCTCGGATAGAGTGACTTTGACATAGTCAAAGATCAAGGACCTAACCACAAGACAACTATGATGCCTCAGGTCAAAGGACTACTTTGCATTATCCTAACCATGAGTTCTCATGTGACATGAGTATGAGAACTCCTCGTTGATCGTGTTCAGTGGACTCATTCGCTATTGAGCACCTACATGCTTGTCTTGGTGTCAATCACACCAATGACTCGAGACCAGTCACTCTCCCTGAGAGAAGACACAGTATGTACTGATCTTAAGGAACTGTCAATGCCCAATTGGCAATCCTATGATCAGGAACGTTTAGGATATGTATACGAAAGAGAATGGTCTCATGAATCTAACTTGTTTAAATTACATTCTCCTAATTACATATTCCTTGGACTTATTGTTTAAGCATATAACATTTATATGAGACGGCTTAAAACAATAATCTTTGCCCTTGATATTAAACTAGATTAGTTTAACATGTGAAATGTCCGTAAAGTATCATCATATAATTGGTTTTAGGGCACATTTCCAACACCCTGCCGCTATTATCACCAACCAGGTGATCAAAAATATGTCCAGTACTCCAAAATTATACATGAGCATTACTCATGTCAATCATATATAAACATTTCATGAGCATCACTCATGTCAATCATACATAAACATTCATGAGCATCACTCATGTCAACATTCATGAGCATCACTCATGTCAACATCCATGAGCATCACTCATGTCAATCAGCTTGAAAAGCTTCATTTACAGAGCTCTAGCTTCAAAAGCTTCATTTACAAAAGCTCCATCTTCGAAAGCTTCATTTACAGAGCTCTAGCTTCAAAAGCTTCATTTACAGAGCTCTAGCTTCAAAGCTTCAACTTGCAAAGCTTCACCTACAAAGCTTCAGTGCATGGTCTACAAAAACCGCCTTCGAACAACCGCCATTTCGGCCCATACATGAATTGAATTTGAAGTCTCCAGCCAACAACCTCTATTGACTAAAGACTTAGGGGACTACACTATATACATATATTGGGCCTCATGAAAAATACTTGGGGGACTTAGCCCATTATTTATGTACTGAGGAGCGAGCCCTTATTCTATAAAAGGGACTCTCTCACTTTCTTTAGAGAGCACCCATCACTTATGTATTGAGGAGCGAGTACTTATTCTATAAAAGGGACTCCCTCACCTTCATTAAAGAGCATCACCGCTAGCTGAGCAACCGCCTCGCCATGAACATCAACTCTAGCCCATCATTTATGTATTGAGGAGCGAGCCCTTATTCTATAAAAAGGACTCCCTCATCTTCAACGCCACAAGCCGATCCAACCAAGGCAACATAAGCCACAAGCAGAGCAGCCTCGCAACATATGCTACTTCTAGTTGAGCATCATTTCAGATTAAGCACCGCCTCATATTGAGTATCAGTCCTAGACAACATCTAGTTACTTTGGCCCACACATGAACTGAATTTTAAGTCTCCAGCCAAAAGACTCTCTTGATTAAAAACTTGGGGGACTACTGTTTGTACCATACTTAAGGCCTCCGTATTTAGATCTCATATAAATACTCGGGGGATTCAAATGTAATTATGTAATAAAGGAAGAGGCAAATATTTAATAAGTGAGGAGTTCTTATTCTATAAAAGGGACTCCTCACCCTCACAATGGGAGAGGCTAATTCCTAGGCCATGAGGATCCTCACAATCTCTCCCTCACAATCCTCTCAAAAATACAATATCAGTGTGGATGTAGCCCAAACATTGGGGTGAACCACGATACATCTTGTGTTATTTACTTTCTTGCAGATTCACTGTCGGATTTACGTTGTTCCAAGACCCCTCCGGTTTTGTGCATCAACAAGATTCAATTCCGAAGTAGTAAGCTCAACCCTGTAACCAAGGAATATGTTAGAAGCAGTAAGCATATCACGCCCTAAACCTCGAGGTCGGTGGAAAAATATGACCCCGCGCCTGGTGCGTGAGTAATAATAAAAACAAATACGAGAAATCAAACTTCTCTTATAAAAGATAACTCCAAAATCCTTATAGGTGCACAAAATAAATTAAAAACTTAATCTCTCGTCTCTACCACAACCTCATCCCGTCTAACACCTATCTTGCCAAATAATTCATTTGTAAAATAAAAGGTGAGGTGTGAGCAACAACCACCGTCGCACAGTGAGTAGAATATATAATATACTAGTGAAGCGATGCCGTTTTACACACTCTAGAAAATACAATAGTAATATCAAAGCCTTAGCCATATAATTTCATATCACATCATCACTTCACATGTTCATTATATCCTTTATAAATTATAACTCACCACGTGATCCCTAATGACCATTCTGCCCTAATGTCCCCATGTGCGGTTTACATTTATCCCTTGAATTAATGCAACACTAAAGTTCTCCTACTCCATGAACATCTCAAACAATTCATTGATCAGATATACAATAATTCTGAAAGTACTTCACAAAATTTAACATGTTTGACTTGAAATAGAGAGATACTTAAAAATACCTCAAAACCCACGATATCTCATAATTTTCATTTATCAAAAAATAAGAATATTTTGAAACACATTACATGAACCACGATATCCCTTTCTTTTTCCCTCTCTACCAATTTGTATGCATTGCATGCGAACCCTAGCATTCATCAGTGCACTCATGTTTGGAAAAAGGATAAGGCACCACTCCTATTTATAGTGAAATAGGACGGCTCCAAAACTTGATCAATAAGTCAAAAACTAGTAAAATATATTTAAACCAAGGATAGGTTTAAAACTTGTTTGCAGGTGTCAAATGGAAGGCCAAAAAGAGAACAGTCAGCAGCTATAGTACTCAGGTGGAAGCTTACAATCACTACATACTGCCACCTCCTACTTGTAGCTTTACAACTCCAATTAACGACACCCACCTCAATGCCTCTAGGTATCCATACTCACCAACTTAGAATGCTTACAAGCACCTAAACAAGATAGCTACAAACCAAATTATGCCACCAACAAATTATATAGCTGCCAACACTCAACAAATAGAGTATTCGAAAAGCAGCTTACTTCTTTCTCTAGTCCTAGCATATGCCAAGTCCAAACTAAATCCACCTCATGCCAACCTAACTTGTACAATATGTATATATACATACTAGCCTCCATGCACGCGCTCACACGCATGGATAAGGATTTTTTTGAATTACGACGTGCTACGCATGATTTACATATTTTAAATGTATTTATTAATGTAGATGGAAATGAATAATAAAATATTAACGAATAGTAAATACATTTAATAAAAAGCGATCTTTTAACTAATCAAAACATTTGAATCCATATTAATAAAAGCAGTCTTTCAATTCTCATCTACATTTTATTGAATTTACATCAAGATTAGAAAAATAATATTTAATAAACAATTTATTGCTAGCACATTGTGAGGCTAAGCTCACTCCCTCCCCTTAGTGTAGATAAGCATGATTTATACATTTTAAATGTATTTATTTGCGTGAATTGCTTCAATATTTTTTTATTTTTTTATTTTCTTTTTTTATTACCAGCGCTACGTACCTCTTAAGATGTTTTGAACACATCATTCATGATTTTTCTTATTTATTATATTTTTCTTCCCCATTGTGTGGGCACCATCAACTTTATCATTTGTTTATTCTTTTCTCTCCTCCCTTTCATTTTTTTTATTCTTTTCTCTCTTCCCACTTATATTTGTATTATATTTTATGATGATCAAATTACCAAATTACCCTCGCATGATTTGACATATTATTTTGGATTGGTTTTGGATTTTTTTGGTTGAGGGGCTTTTGGTCCTATTTGTTTTTTGTTGAAGCCGCGTGACCCCAAAATTTTGTCAGTATGCGTGACCCCAAATTGGGGCTCTCGCTTTCTATATAAAAGATACATATATATAAAACACACATATACGTAATGTACTAAAGGGAAATCATTACAAACTCTTTAAATACAATATATATATATATATATATATATATATATATATATATATTTAAAATACGGAATCTCACAAAGCACAACCCTGGAACCAAAGAATATGTTAGCACAACCTTGCAAGTTCCTACCTATATGTTTTAATTTACTCATTTATTGTTGGATTCAAGAACAAAGATCACTCTTTGAACCTTTTTTTTTCTTAGAATGAAATAGCAAGAGGCATTTTTTTAATTAGCCATGCGCACCTCAAGATGACTTGCGTTAGTTGTTATTCATTATAATTGTGAAGAAATATTTGAAAAAAGTATGATATTGTATAGAGATGAGAAGTGAAATATGCCAAATGGCTGCACATAATTGGAAGCATAAAGTCGTAGCTATTGTTGTGGATACTCTATCACACATAGCAGTGCCTTTAACTATCTTCTCCACGTTACCTTCACAAGCATGCACATATATTAACTTATCTTCTTTTTCCTTGTATTTTAAATTAACTGGCAGAGCTCATGATGTTTTCATTAGTCACTTTATAAAGAGGGAACTTTTTATAGTACATACAGGAAAACTAAAAAAATTATAAAATGGCTCAATTAATAGTCATCAACATTAAAAATTTCACAAAAAAAACCATCCTGATTCAAAGATGAAGAATATTACAAACTACAAACATAAAGTCTTCTTGCAATATCAACGCCATGGTATTCATCTTTTCCTATGAGGTTGCAACTTCTAAATTGAAAGGTTATAAATTCCAAACTGGTGCAAGTTTGCCAAGCAAGCAAAATCGATCTGACTTGTTGGTTCTCCTTAAAAAAAAAGCTCCACAATCTGCTGGAAACTTGCAACATTTATGCAATTAACATAAGTAAGCACAAAAAAATTATATATTCTGATGTGGTAAACACTAACACACAAATTAAACCCTATATATTATGCAATCGTAG
Organism: Malus domestica; assembly: GCF_042453785.1. Classification (NCBI taxonomy): domain Eukaryota; kingdom Viridiplantae; phylum Streptophyta; class Magnoliopsida; order Rosales; family Rosaceae; genus Malus; species Malus domestica. The sequence continues at coordinate 4,061,138 of NC_091661.1, read as the reverse complement.
TACGATTAAGTAGGGATCGTTCTATTCCGGGGATTAGAAGGGATGCTAATCAACACAAATTAAACTTATAAAACTGAAAACTAAATTAAACTAACAAAACAATGAGGGGGGAGTTTTGGGACGAATTTAATGAAAACAAAATTAAATGGCAGCAAGTAAATTAAATTGTGAATGAAATATGGATGAAAGGATAGCTAAAGGATTCTTCTCCATACATGAAACATATGCATACAAATCGATTTCCAGTTATTCTTGCTATTAACCATGAATGACAATGCCCCAAATTAACTGTGAACAGCGCTAATTAATTCTCAAATTTTCCTAAGTTCATTGAATTGGACTCAGTGACGCAATCAAATTATTCTTCTCAAGTTCCCTAACTATGAAAAGCATGATAGAGATACATCTCAAAGATCATTAAGTTCTGTGAAAATCATAAGCATTGACAAATAATTCGTAACTATGAAAAGCATGATACTCCTACCAAGAATTTACTTAACTCAATCATGACTAGTGACTTTTACTACTTGCAAATATAAGTTCATAACGATTAGGTGAAATTCTCTTATATTCTAGCATAATGCATCCTTAATAAACATACAAGAATAAGTTCTCTATAAAGCAGATAAGTAAATTTCATTCATGTTTTATGAAACAATAACTTGATGTAATCAATTTATATAAAACATATGATCATGGCTTCGAATTCACCTCTAGCTAAAAAGAAACTTAGTTACAGATGTTCATCATAACTGAAAAACAATCTAAAATAAACATTGAAACTTAAAACAAAGATAGAAAGAACTCTGAAAATTCCAGCAACTTCAATGGATGAATGGTATGCATGGCACACCCTAAATCTCTGTAGGAATTTCATATATATATGGGAAAATGGCTGAATCCAAGGAGGAAAGTGTTTTTGGCATTTTTGAGTTATTTTAGGACTCTAAAAATCAGGTAGAAAGTGTTGGAATGTGATTAGGATTCATCCTTGCAGCTGGAGATAAGATAAGATGTTGGATAAGATAGGATAAGATAAGATAATGTTCCTCTCCAATTAGGACTCCTCTTTCTTGTGTAATTCCTTGTCTTCCAAGCCTCAACTTTAATCTCTCCAGATTTTAGCACATATCAAGCACCATTTAAACACAAAAAATGTCCAACCCATATGCTATCCACGCATGCTATCTAATCCAAGTCCAAATTGCTCCATTTAGCTATTTATTATCATTTTTACCAACTGAACCTACAATAATATGAAAATCACTTAAATTACCAAAATAAATGGAAAAAAATAAGATACCAAAGTCGCATAAATATGCTCCTATCAAATTCCCCCACACTTTGATTTTGCTAGTCCTCGAGCAAAACAAAGAAAACAAAACAAAACCTAAACCTTCCAACAATTGCCTTAGGGATTTCCAATGCAACATGACATGTTAAAAATCACTACTCATATAGATTTTAGCCATTCTTGCTCTTGAGCTTATACTTAACCGTAGTAACCACTCACTAGCTCGCATTTAATCAATTAAAACAACATTTGAAAGTTGTAACATGCCTTAGAGAATTCACTCTTTCCTCATCGGTTATACTCTCTATTTTCACACAAATTTTCTGACTATATTCCCTATACTAAGTATATATGCTCATACCAATTTCAAACTCCACATATTGAATCACATAACAATCAAGATAAAAGTCTATGGGTTGTAATGAGGTTAGGGTATTGAATCACATAACAAAGAAAGGTTAAGGATAAACAAAGGTTCTTAAAGTGATAGTAAGTAAAGTAATGAAATCAACACTTAGAATTCAACTTTTGATTGCAGCACCCAACTATAAACACAAAGGGGATTTTCATACAACTTTAGGGTCAGATTCACAGTTTTGGACCCTTGTTCAACAACCAACACTTATAAACTCATTCTCACTTCTTTTCAACCTCTTTTTTTTTTTTTCAATGTTTATCTTCTTTTTCAACACTTTTTTTTTCTTTGAAACATAAAACATAAGCACTACTTGATAGGAGCATATTTATGCGACTTAGTTACCTTGTTTTAGTGCATTTATGTTGTTATTTCTTAGTTAATTTAGTATTTCAAGCCAGTTTCGTGTGTTTGTAGGTCCAAAGGGTTAAAGAGGCAAAGAAGTGCATTTTGGAGCTTTTTGGAGCAGTTTTGGGTTTGGAATGGATAGCACATGCATGGAGCTAGGTGGATGGTGAAATTGAAAACCAAAAGAGGTTAGAAGTCAAGAGAAGTCAGAATGGAAGCTTGGAAGACAAGGAAAGACACAATTCAACCTTTTCCTACAAAGGTGGCGCCTTGTCTCCCCTTTGTCCCCTCTTTGTCCCTCCTTGTGCAGTATTTTCCCTTGCCATGTTTCCTTATTCCTAAACCATGTAAAACCTTTCCCTTCTTCTCTAGGACACTTTGGGACACCTAAATCCCAACCCTAGTGCCTTGCCGCACCTTTCCCTTCATTCCCTCTTCCTTGCCGCACAAGGGAGACCATTCCCTTTCCTATTTTCTGCCATAAATCACTTTCCCTTTCTCTAAAGATCCTTGCGCATATTCCTTAGCCTTTTCTCTTTAATTTCTGATTTTTACTCCTTGTGGGACAAAAATAGCTAAGTTCTAAACCTTTCCTATACTTTGCCGTGTTCCCTAGCCCTATTTATATTACTCTTTGCCGCTGCCAACCATCATCCATCAACACAATCTTTCAACCATTCACCACCATACATACTTTCAGCCATTCTCCCATACAATTCACCACTCAAACCTTCACCCATCCCTTGTGCCGCAACAAAGAGAAGAAGGAGGACCCTTGGAGTGCTTGCTATTCAAGTTTGGATTGTTGGATCATTCTTAGGTGTAATCTATCTTTTGTTTTCAATGTTTAAATTTGTTTGTCTTTGTTTTGTGAAAATCAGGAGCTAAACCCCTTTTAGCTAGGGGGAATTTTGAAACCATGAACATATTTTGCAATATGAATTGAATACTTCCGGTTGTGATTCTATGAATTGTGAATGCAATTTACTTAATTGTTTAATTGATAACTTATTCGTGTTTGGGGATTAAGGATGCATACTTAGTTTGCATGCATGAATTTGATGCTAGAATACAAGGGAGTTTCACCTAATCGTTATGAACTTGTATTCATAAGTAGTGGAGGTTGCTAGTCACAATCGTGTTAAGTAGATTCTTGGCAGGAGTATCATGCTCATCATAGTTACGAATGCCTTGTCAATGCTTATGATTTTCACAAAGCTTAATGATCTTTGATTGTATCTTTATTATGTTGTTCATGTAGGGAACTTTTGAAGAATAATTTGAGTTGCCGATGCATTCTCCGTCCAATTCAATGACTTAAGGAAAATCTGAGGGTTAATTAGTGCTGTTCATGGTTAATCTGGGGTGTTGAGATTCATGGTTTATTGAAAAGCAACTGGAAATCAATTTGTATGCAAGTGTGTCATGTGTGGAGAATGACCCTCTAGCTAGCCAATCACCTATATTTTTTCCCAAAATCGTCATAAATTTGTCTTAAGTCTTTAGTTACTTGTTTTACTTAAAATTCGTCCAAAACCCAATCCCTTTTACTTTAGAGTGTCAAATTAGTTAGAATTTGTCTTAGTTTGTGTTTTTAAGTGTTTTGAGTCAAGTTTAAATCAATTTTCGTCCAAATCACTCTCTTGTGTCTAGTTTAAGTCTATTTGATTGTTTTGTGCTGTTTAGAGTCTTTATAGCTTGTTTTGAGTTTTTTGAGTCTAGTTAAGTTTTTTTAAGCCTAGTTTTATGTTTTTGAGTCAGTCTTAATTAGATTAGAAATCCCTCCCAATCCCTGGTCTAGAACGATCCCTACTTACATCTTTACTACAATTGTCAATAAGAGGGTTTAATTTGTGTGTTAAGTTAATTTTCGCATCAAAATTTTGGTGTCGTTCTCGATCTAGAATGCTCACAAACTCGTTGTTTCTTTTTATTTATTTTCGTGTGTTTTTGTTTCTAGTTTCTAACCTTGTTTTGGTTTCTTGTTTTTAGGTACTAGTTTATGACTCGAAGTTCTCAACTAGTTCATGAACATATATTTAACTTTGACGACGATTTTGAGCGGAGTTTGAGAAGGAAGAGGAATCAACAAGGAAGAGGAATCAACAAGAATCTAATCCACCTAGCCCTGACCCCGTGCTTGAAGAAGAAGGAGTAGAAGAGGAAGAATAGCCCACGGCTAGAGGAAGCATAAGTCATGGCAACAGATAATCGAACAATTAAGGAACTTTCCGGTTCAGGATTGGACAATGCCGTGGCCCTATGCATCCAATACCCCATGGTAGCTCAAGGCAAGACTGAAGAGTTCAAGTTAAAGTCCAGTTTGTTACATCACATTCCAAAGTACCATGGGTTGTCCATGTAGGATCCAAACAAACACTTGAAAGAATTTGAAGTGGTTTGTTCAAGCATGACCCTAGTCAACGTCGATGGAATCATATTGAAGATGAAAGCGTTTCCATTCTCTCTAATGGACAAGGCTAAGGATTGGTTGTACAAATTAGCTCCCGGAACTATCACATCTTGGGAGAGCATGAAAAGAGCATTCTTAGAGAATTTCTTTCCAACATCAAGAATCATTCTTTTGAGAAAATGGATTAGTGGTATTCAACAAAATCAAGGAGAATCCTTTCCGGCATACTACGAACGTTTCAAAGCTCTTGTTGCATCATGTCCCCAACATCAAATGAAATAAGAGCTTCTCATTCAATATTTCTACGAAGGACTTCTTCCCATTGAAAGACAAATGCTAGACGCTTCAGCGGGAGGTGCTTTGGTGGACAAAACACCCATTGCTGCCAAGACCCTAATTGCTAACCACGCCTTAAATGCACAACCATATGAAGGTGTTGGACAAAGGGAGCCCCCACGACAACAACCCCAAGTGAATGAGGTGAGTACAATTTCTAAAATTCAATCATAATTAGCTAACCTCACTGTTCTTGTGTCACAGGTTGTGGATGGATCCAAAATGCAAAGTGCAGCCATATGTGGAGTGTGTTCGAGGCAAGGACATCTCAATGACCAATGTCCTCAATTGATTGAAAATGGAGGATGGGAAACTGCCCATGCCATGGGTTATCAAGGACCAAATCAGCCACGAAACGATCCATACTCCAACACTTACAATACGGGGTGGAGAGATCATCCAAATTTCAAATGGAGAGAGCCACAACAACCTACCCAACAAGGAGGATTTCGACAACCACCCCCTGTGATGTTTCCAAGGCCATACACACCACCACAACCTCCACCACAATCTGCCCAAACAAACTCCGGTACATCTTTGGATAACGATACACTTCTTACATTACTAACTTCATTGACGCAGAGCCAACAAAGTCAAGCCAAGGAGATGAATGAAGTCAAGAAGCAAATTGGGCAGATGGCGAAGTTTATGGGGCAATTTAGAGAAGAAGGAAAACTACCTAGCTCCACCATTGTCAATCCAAAATGAGGCTTTGAATCTGCCAAGGCAATCACATTGGGAAGTGGAAAACAAGTAGGGACTGATCCACAATCATTCAATTTAAGCCAAAAAGAGGACGAGAAGTTGCAATTCAAAGAGGAGGAGCAAGACAAGGCCACGACAAGGAAGGAAACAATCTTGCCGCAACTTCCTACACTCCCTAATCCTTCCAATCCGTTCACCACAGGTAAGAAAGGTTCAAATTCTGTTAATTCTAACCTTATTCCACCCAATGTACCTTTCCCTCACAGATTCATGCAATCAAATAAGGAAGAAAGTGACAAGGACATTCTTGAGACATTTAGGAAGGTACAAGTCAATATCCCACTCTTGGATGCAATCAAACAAGTCCCAAAGTACGCCAAATTCTTGAAAGAACTTTGCACCACAAGAAAGAAGATTTCAAACAAGGAGGTGGTAAGGGTAGGTGAGAATGTTTCAGTCGTCTTGCAACGTAAACTGCCCCCTAAATGCAAAGATCTGGGTAGTTTTACAATTCCTTGTGTTATAGGCAGTACTCGTTTTGAACATGCCATGTTAGACTTAGGTGCATCTATTAATGTCATGCCCTATTCAATTTATGCATCTATGAACTTAGGTGAGCTGAAAAATGATGAAGTGATTATTCAATTAGCCGATCGAACTAATGCTTATCCAAAAGGAGTTTTGGAGGATGTTTTAGTGCAGGTTAATCATTTAATCTTTCCAGCTGATTTCTATGTGCTCGAGATAGAAGACTCGACCCATTCTTCCTCACTGCCAATCCTACTTGGAAAGCCATTCATGAAAACAGCCTGCACCAAGATAGATGTGTTCAAGGGGATGTTATCCATGGAATTTGATGGGGAAGTTATTGATTTCAATCTTTCTGAAACTATTAAGTATCCTAGTGATAATCATTCTTGTTTTTCTATTGATATAATTGATTCTTTGGCGTAGGAATATCTTGAAGATTTGAATGAGGATGCACTTGAAATGGCCATTACCAAGGGAGTAGGACTCGAAAACGAAGGGGAAGGTGATGTCCATGCCCATGGCAAGGAGGGAAACAACCTTGCCGTGCCTTTTAATGAGGAGTTGGCCGAAGTTACTACTACCCTTGAATCAATTCCAAAGCATGTTGGTAAGCCTTCCGAACCAATTTCAATTCCTATTTATACTAATAAGATGCTACCTTCAGTAATGCAGCCACTTTCCTTTGAACTTAAACCATTACCAAGCCATTTGAAGTATGTTTTCTTAGGAGACCATGAGACTTTGACCGTCATCATCTCTTCCTCACTCACGGCACAAGAAGAAGAAAAGTTGGTGAGGGTGTTGAGGGAGTACAAAATAGCCATTAGATGGAGCTTGGCCGACATCAAAGGTATAAGTCCTACAACTTATATGCATCACATACTCTTGAAGGAATGAGCTAAACCATCATGTGAAGCTCAACGCCGACTTAACCCACCAATGATGGAAGTAGTCAAAAATGAGATTATCAAGCTACTTGATTGTGGAATGATCTATCCAATCTCTGATAGTCGGTGGGTTTCGCAGGTCCAAGTTGTTCCTAAGAAATCTGGAGTCACTGTGGTGAAAAACAAAGAGAATAAGCTTGTGCCCACACGTATCCAAACCGGTTGGAGGGTTTGCATTGATTATAGGAAGCTAAATGCCACTACAAGGAAGGATCATTTTCCTTTGCCATTTATTGATCAAATGCTTGAAAGGTTAGCTGGTTATGCATTTTATTGTTTTCTTAATGGTTACTTAGGTTATAATTAGATTGTAATAGCCCCGGAGGATCAAGAAAAGACCACTTTCACTTGCCCATTTGGTACATTTGCTTATCGTTGATGCGAAAATTAACTTAACACACAAATTTAACCCTCTTTTGACAAGTGTAGTATAAGTATAAGTAGGGATCGTTTTGGATCGGGGATTAGGAGGGCTTGCTAATAACCTCTAAACTGACTCAAAAACATAAAACTAAACTTAAAAACACTTAACAAGACTCACAAGACTCAAAGCAAACTTAAAATACTCAAAACAGCTTAAAACAACCAAATAAACTTAAACTAGACACTAGGAATGATTTTGGACGAAAATTGACTTTTACTTGAAACAAAACATTTAAAAACACAAATTAAAACAGATTCTAACTAATTAGACACACTAAAGTAAAGGGTGAGTGAGTTTTGGACGAAGTTGAAACAAACAAACAAGTATGAAAAACTAGACAGATTGTAAAACAAATTTGAGAAATAAGATGATGGATGGGATAGCTAGAGGCTTTTTCTCCACACATGACATGTATGCAAATAACTCGATTTCCAGTTAGTACTTCATTGAATTATGAATGATAATGCTCCAAATTAACCGTGACATCACTAGTTAACTCTCAGATTTTCCTTGTTTTATTGGATTGGATGACATCATTCGACAACCCAAAACATTCTTCTAAAGTTCCCTACATGACATCATAATAGAGATACAATCAAAGATCATTACGTTTAATGAAAATCATAAGCATTGACAAAGCACTTGCAACTATGACATCATGTCACTCATGCTAGGAATTGAACTTAACACGATCCTTTATAAGCAACCTTCACTACATGTGAATATATGTTTGTAACAATTATGTGAAACTTCCTTATATTCTAGCAACGGATTTATGCATGCCAATTAAGTGTCAACCCTTAATTAACAAATACACATAAGTTATCAATCAAATAGTTAAGCCAATTGCATTCACGATTCAAGAGTTCATAACTGGAATTTATCAAATTATATTGCACACATAATCATGGCTTTGAAATCACCCCTAGCCAAGAGGGGTTTAGCCACTCATATTTACAACAAAACGAAAGGAAATGAATTTAAACATTAGAAACAAAAGAAAGAAAACACCTAAACGCTCCAACGATCCAAGTTGGACAGCAAGCACGTCTAAGCACTTTCCTTCCCTTCCTTTGCTACGGCACAAGATGTTGGTGAGTGTTTGAAGGTTTGTTTGTATGGAGGAATGGATGTGTTTGGATGAAGGTTGTGTTGAAAATGGGAGTGAATTATTTAACCAAGTATGAACTCAATTTATGTTACACACACTTCCTTTTATAGAGGAAGTGCATGGTAATGGAGGGGAACATGGAGTGGTGTAGCAATTGAGTGCAATGATGCATGAAATCTGAAATGATGGAGGGAACAAGGAATGGTGCAGCAATTGAGTGCAATGATTCAATGTAGTGATGCATGAAATCTAAAATGATGGAGGGAACAAGGAATGGTGCAGCAATTGAGTGCAATGATTCAATGTAATGATGCATGAAATCTGAAATAATGAAGGGGACAAGGGTGATTATGCATGGCATGGGTGGAAAGGTGAGTAAGTGGTGAATCAATGAGTGCAAGGAGGTGAAAGAATATTGTGCACATGGTAGACAAAGGAAAGGAAGTGGAATGATGCAACAAATGAGTCAATGGAGGGAACATGGATGATGATGCACGGTATAGGAATCCAAAGGGAGTGCAATGGTGGTGCACGACAATGATGGAAAGGTGAATGGTGGAGTGACACCCCTTTGTGGCTGAGCTCTTTGTCCTTTTTACATTAATTCTTCTTTCTCTTTAACACATTCCTAGCCTCTTTAGTCTTCAATTTCATCCATCCACCTTGCTCCATGCATGTGCTATTCATTTGAAGCCCAAAACTACTCCAAAATACACCAAAATGCATCTTATTGCTTTATAAGGCCTATGAACCTACAAACACACGAAAATAGCTTAAAATACATAATTAACTAAGAAATAACAACATAAATGCATGAGAACAAGCTAACTCAGTCGCATAAATATGCTCCTATCAAATTCCCCCACACTTAGCTTTTGCTAGTCCTCGAGCAAAACAAAACAAACGAAACGAACAAAACACAACCTAGATCTTCCAACATTTGCCTCAGGGATTTTTAATGAAACATGACATGTTAAAAATCATCATTCCCACAGATTTTGGTCATCTTTACACTTGAGCACATACTTAATCATAGTCACCACTTACTAGTTCATAATTAACCAATTAAAACAATGTTTTGAATGTAGTAACATGCCTTAGAGAACTTTCTCAATTCCTTACAAGATACTCTCTATTTTCACACATATTTTCTTACTACACACCCTACACTAGTATATGTGAGAAGATTGATGTAAACATGAAAGACTAGGACTCACAATGTTATAACAAAGAAAGCAATTTTCTGGAGTTATTAAGCATGTTTAGATACGATCTCATGAATGGAATGCTACTACTTAGAGGCGAGAACCAGTCACACCATATGCTCATACCAATTTCGAACTCCACAAATTGAAGCACACAACACTCAGGATTGAAGTCAAGGGTTGTAACAGGGCTTGGGGGTAATGGCTAACAAAGAAAGGATAGGGATAACAAACGTTCTTAAAGCGATAGCAAGCAAAGCAATGAAATAGACACTTGGAAATCACTTTAGAATGCAGAATCACCTTTTAAATGCAAAAGGAAGATTCATGCAACACTTAGGGCCAAATTCAATGTTTTGAACCCTTTCTTTAACAAATAACACTTTAGAGCTCTTTTTCATACTTTTTTTTCAATTCTTTTTTTTTCTTTTTTTTTTCTTTTCTACCCGTGCCTTATTAAGGACTTTGGCACACACACACATACAAGAATCACTTCCCCCACACTTGCTTTCTACAATACATTGATAAAAAAAAGGAGTTCATTTTAAGTCATGCTTTACTACACAACTTCATCTTGAATATGTGTTATGCAAATCAATAGCATGCTTTGAATGAAATAGGCATGAGTTCTAGCATGTGGAACTAAATGATGAAACGCCTTCTAAGTAGCAATCAAGTAAAGAATAATGAGATCATGCAACGACTTTAGAAAACAATGATGCACAGATTATTAATTCTCCAAATAAACATTTAGGCTCAAGTCTCACAAGGTTGTAGCGTTCATTTGAATTCCTTCCTTCAAGCATGTTACAAAAACTGATTTTTCCTTTATGATTGCATGTGAATTCATAAATTATAACCACAACCAAGCATACACCAAAGAGTAAATCAAATTTTCATCCATGTTTATAACTCTCTTTAACAGTCATGTAATTAAAAACCAAATCCTCATCATTGTGTTGGAAGGTACCCTAAGACACAAATAAACACACAAAAACAACTCTTTTTGGGTTTTTCAAAACAATTTTTCAAATTTTTATGAGATTTTCGGATTTTTATGTCAAAACACACTAAAACACTCCAAAACAGCTTAAAAATACTTACAAACAGCAAGGAACAACACTAGAAGTAATGGGTGATAAACTTCTACGAATTTTATGCAAAACAACTTGGTTACCCCCCCCCCCCCACACTTAAATCAAACATTGTCCTCAATGTTTCAAGCATAAACTCACACAAAAACAAGCAAACAAACAAACAACGAATAAACATGACAAGTATTGCAAAGTAAAAACCAGACAGAGTATAGTTTAAGAACGCAAATCTGGTTTTGGAGATAGATGATTTTGTTGACTTTCCACAGCTTTGATCTCGAACTGGTTTGGAATTCTGAGTGAGGAATATTAGAGTTCCTTGGTTGTGCAGTTTGCATTCTTCTCTACTTGTTTCTTCTGCACGGCAGGTAGGCACGAGGTAGAGGTGATGGTCTGTTTCTTTCTTCAATCTTTCCTAGAGGTGATGGTCTGTTTCTTTCTTCAATCTTTCCAAGTGCCCACCATTTGCTTTCTTTATCCTTGTCCCTAGCTGAGGATGAATTAGCACATTGTCTCCATATGCTTCGAGGTATCATTTTCACTTCCCTTGTCTCCGCATGCTCGAACCCGCCAAGTTGAATCATTGACGGCTGAAGTGATAAGTCTCAAACAAGAGATCAGAGGGCTCAAGCATGAGAATAAACAGTTGCACAGGCTCGCACATGACTATGCTACAAACATGAAGAGGAAGCTCGACTAGCTGCAGGAATCTAATGGTCAGATTTTACTTTATTATCAAAGGTTTGTGGGTTTGTTCCAAAGGCATTTATTGCCTTCATCTTCTAAGACTGTACCGCGTAATGAAGCTCCAAATGATCAACCTTCAGTGACTCCTCCTTCTGGGGTTCTACCTAGTACTGAGGCTCCGAATAATCACCCTCTGGTGCCTCTTCGATTTGGGGCTCTGCCGACTGCTGAGACTTCTCCTGAGCAACCTTTGTGAAGGCTCCCTCTTGTTTGTTTATTTTGATTCATGTATATGTACATATTTGTAACTTATTGGAGATATCAATAAACAAGCTTTGCTTCATTTCAACATATTGTGTTAAATACACCAAGGCCTTCTTCACTAAGTTCTTTGAATTTTTCCTTTTGTTGAAGCTTGTATGTTGAAGCTTAGTGAGTGAAGCATGTAGGTTAAGGTAGTGCTCCCTTACTTTCCCGAGTGAGTAAAACTTCTCGTTTGGAGACTTGAAAAATCCAAGTCACTGAGTGGTCGTGAGACTTCCGAGTATCAAGGTGCAATAGCATATGGTAGGAGTCCCCCAAGTCTCCGGTCGAGGGAGTTGACGAATGAGGCATTTCCTTTCTAAGTGGTAGCCCAAAACTCCTTCTTCATATACATTTGTTATGAAAGTTGTTAGGCCCAAAGAAGAGGAGGCCTAGGCAAATTTTTTTTTTCAATTTTTTTTTTTGAATTTTCGAATTTTTGAAATTTTGAATTTCCAAATTTTTGAATTTTCGAATTTCCAAAAAAAAAAATTATATATATATTTTAAAGCTTTGTAGGTGAAGCTTTGGTGTTGAAGCTTTGGTGTTAAAGCTTTGTAGGTGAAGCTTTGAGGTTGAAGCTTTGTTGGGCACCATGAATTGATTTTGCTTCACACTATCTTGATCAAGATAGTGTGAAGCTTTTGTAGGTGAAGCTTTTTTGTTGAAGTTTTGTAGGTGAAGCTTTTGTGGGTCAGGCTTTTGTGGGTCAAGCTTTTGTAGGTGAAGCTTTTGTGGGTCAAGCTTTTATGGGTCAAGCTTTTGTGGGTCAAGCTTTTGTGTGTGAAGCTTTTGTAGGTCCAGCTTTGTTGGGCACCCTGAATTGATTTTGCTTCACACTATCTTGATCAAGATAGTGTGAAGCTTTTGAGAATTTGTAGTTGTCCTCCATTGATGAAGCTTTTGTTGGTGAAGCTTTGGAGTTGAAACTTTGTAGGTGAAGCTTTGGAGTTGAAGCTTTTGTTGGGTACCATGAATTGATTTTGCTTCACACTATCTTGATCAAGATAATGTGAAGCTTTATAGAATTTGTAGCTGTCCTCCATTGATGAAGCTTTTGTTGGTGAAGCTTTGGAGTTGAAGCTTTTGTTGGTGAAGCTTTTATGGGTGAAGCTTTTGTTGGGTACCATGAATTGATTTTGCTTCACACTATCTTGATCAAGATAGTGTGAAGCTTTTAAGAATTTGTAGTTGTCCTCCATTGATGAAGCTTTTGTTGGTGAAGCTTTGGAGTTGAAGCTTTCGTTGAATTTTTTTTTTTTTTTTAAGGAAACTAGAAATTTGAAAATGTGGGAGAGACAACCACACCTTGAAGTAGTCGAAGGTTTGGATGAACCATATAAATTGAATTTGCTTCGAACAGTCTTGAATTTGCTTCGAACGTTTAAGAATTGTGGTTGCCCTCCATTGATGAAGCTTTTGTTGGCACCATAAATTGGTTTTGCTTCACACTGTCTTGATCAAAAGTGTGTGAAGCTTTTGAGAATTGTGGTTGCCCTCCATTGATGAAGCTCTTGTTGGCACCATAAATTGATTTTGCTTCACACTGTCTTGATCAAGAGTGTGTGAAGCTTTTGAGAATTGTGGTTGCCCTCCATTGATGAAGCTATTGTTGGCACCATAAATTGATTTTGCTTCACACTGTCTTGATCAAGAGTGTGTGAAGCTTTTGAGAATTGTGGTTGAACTCCTTTGATGAAGCTCTTGTTGGCACCATAAATTGGTTTTGCTTCACACTGTCTTGATCAAGAGTGTGTGAAGCTTTCTACGAGTTGTAGTGTTTGCATTGTTACAGAGGGGAAATGTTTGAAGCTGATGCAAAAGAGTTGAATACTTGATCTTCGTATGCCATGCACTGAAGTTGCTGTTGGCTTGCAATAAGACTTTGTTGGTGACTATAACTCTTGTTGGGCATAAGTGCTCCCCTAGTTGAGTTGTCAAGCTTGAGGGTTTTTGATTATTTGTGAATACTAGGAGTTCACATGTACAAGTTGTACCACTCGTTTTCTGGTAGGTGGAATGAATGGTGAGTTGCTTTCATCACTTGGTTGGTGGTATGAAGGTGAGTTCCTTCTTCTCCTCATTAGTGGCATGAATGGCAAGTTATCAAATGATATTAGAGTACGGGTTGTACATTTCATCACCTGGTTGGTGGCATGAATGAGAGTACAGGTTGTTCATTTCATCACCTAGTTGATGGCATGAAGATGAGTTCCTTCCTCACCTGGTTGGTGGCATGAGTGGCAAGTTGCCAAATGATATTAGAGTACGAGTTGTACATTTCATCACCTGGTTGGTAGGATGAAGGAGAGTACGAGTTGTACATTTCATCACCTGGTTGGTAGCATGAATGGTAAGTTGCCAAATGATATTAGAGTACAGGTTGTACATTTCATCACCTGGTTGGTGGCATGAAGGAGAGTACGGGTTGTACATTTCATCACCTGGTTAATGGCATGAAGATGAGTTCCTTTTTCACCTGGTTGGTGGCATGAATCGCAAGTTGCCAAATGATACTAGAGTACGGGTTATACATTTCATCACCTGGTTGGTGGCATGAAGAAGAGTACGGGTTGTATATTTCATCACCTGGATGGTGGCATGAAGATGAGTTCATTCTTCACATTTCATCACCTGGTTGGTGAGAATAAGGGCAAGATGTCTAGGCACATTGTAGAAAGTGTCGAATGACACAAAATATGTTGAACCCCTTCAAAGCACAGTTGGCTTATGTATGCATGTGTTGGAATGTATGATTGAACGAATATACTATGAAGCTGTTCGTTTATTTGTATAGTCTTGTTGACATATACTTAGACTTTATTTCATGTTGGAAGCATTCATGTTAAAGCTTTGAACCTGAGTGTTTCATTGCTAGGAATGTAAGAGGATTATGATCAAGTTGTCTAAATCACCTCTTTATTGAATTCATGCCAAATAGTCTTCGTTACATAAGATGTCAAACAGCTGAAGCTTAACACTTGTACAATGTGAGTTTACTTGTAATAGTACTTCAAGTGATCAGCGTTCCATAAATGGCCAAGGGTCTTGCCATCGGAGCTTCTAAGCTTGTAGGAGCCAGGGTGACTGATGCCAACAACTTCAAACGGTCTATCCAAGTTTGGACTAAGTGTTCCTTCACTCGGGACTTTGTTGCAGAGTAATCTTTTCTTCAATACCCAGTCCTCCACTTTGAAAGAACGAGGTTTGACCCTGGAGTCATAGTAGTTGGAGATGCGTTGCTTGTAAGCGACATTCCTCAAGTGAGCCTGGTTTCTGTGTTCCTCGACTAGATCTAAGTTGAGGGTAAGTTGTTTGCCATTTTCACTTTGCACGTAGTTTTGGACTCAGAACGTTGCTTGCTCAAGCTCAACTGGGACAACTGCTTCTGTACCAAAGGCAAGTGAGAATGGGGTTTCTCCTGTTGATGTTCGATACGAAGTGCGGTATGACCAAAGAACTTGGGGTACAAATTTTGGCCAATAACCTTTAGCCTTGTCCAAGCTGGTTTTCAAAGTTCGCTTGATTATTTTGTTGATGGCTTCAACTTGTCCATTAGACTGGGGATGAGCTGGGGAGGCAAAACATAAGTTGATGTTGAACTTAGAATAGAGCATCTTGAACTTATTGTTGTCGAACTGTCGCCTGTTGTTAGTGACTATCGCATTGGGAATGCCGAATCTGCAAATGATGTTCTTCCATACGAAGTCTTATATTTTTGCCTCAGTAATGGTTGCCGAGGGTTTTACTTCGGCTCACTTTGTGAAGTAGTCAACTGCAACGATTGCATAGCGGACCTTGCCCTTCCCTGCAGGCATTGGGCTGATCAAATCAAGTCTTCATTGGGCGAATGGCCAAGGGCTGATCATGGGAGTGAGTGGCTCGGGAGGGGAGCGAGGAATAGTTGCGTAACGTTGACACTTATCACATGAGCGGGATCTTCTGATGGCATCTTGATGAAGTGTTGGCCAGTAATATCCTTGGCGAAAAGCCTTGTGTGCTAGGGATCGAGATCCAACATGATCTCCGCAGACTCCTTCATGTATTTCCTGAAGGACAGTTTCCACCTCTGCAGGTGTAAGGCATCTTAGGTATGGTAGGTTAAAACCCCATTTGTAGAGTTGGTCATTAATGATCAAGTAACGGGTAGCCTTGTATCGAATCTGCTTAGCTTGGACTTTGTCATTTAGAAGGGTGCCATGAGCAAGGAATCTATAAATCGGGATAATCCAACTATCCCCCTGTTGTAAGTTGCGCACTTCCACATCCATGGTGCTTGGTGCTGCCAATAATTCGACTTGAATTTTTCTCCCAATCTTGTCTTCCACAACTGAGGGGAGGCGAGACAAAGCATCTGCATGACTGTTTGCCGCTCGAGGAATTTGGGTGATCTGGTAGTGGAAGTGCTAGAGCAACAATTGTGTTTGTGCCAGATATGCTGCCATAGAGTTATCCTTAGCATCAAAGTTGTTGGTGACCTGGTTAACCACCGATTAGGAGTCATTGAAGATATCAATTCGTTTAACCCCAAGATGTTTGGCCAAACGTAAGCCTGCTAGGAGGGCTTCATATTCGGCCTCATTGTTCGACGCCTTGAATTTGAAACGAATATCATACTCCATCGCCACTTTGTCAGGGGTCGTAAGGATTAGTCCTGCTCCACAACCCTGTTGGTTGGACGAGCCATCAACATATAGTCTCCATGCTGGGGCTGTTGGTTCTATTTTCTAAGCTTTCGAGGGTAATGAAACCACTTCTTTAGGCGTAGAAATGATGTCAACAGGATATGTGAAGTCGGCGATGAAGTCTGCCACTGCTTGGCCCTTCTCAGCTGGTTTTGGTTGGTAAGAGATGTCAAACTCACCCAATGCTATCGCCCATTTGATCATTCACCCGGAAGTGTCAGGACTTTGGAGTATCTGTCGAAGAGGATGATTGGTAAGCACGATGATGGAGTGTGCTTGGAAGTAAGGGCGAAGTTTTCAAGCAGACATGACCAATCCTAGAGCCAATTTCTCAATGTTGGAGTATCGTGTCTCTGCATCTTGTAAGGCCTTGCTAGCGTAGTAGACAGGTCGTTCGACATTACCATCATTTCGAATGAGAACAGAACTTACTGCTAAAGCCGATACCGACAGATAGATAATGAGAGTGTCACCAACCTCAGGTTTGGAGAGCAAATGAGCTTTACTCATGTAGTCTTTGAGGTTCTTGAATGCTTCAGCACATTCAACAGTCCATGTAATGTACTTCTTACTTCTCTTAAGTGCTTTGAAGAAAGGAGCACATCTGTCTGTGGCCTTAGAGATGAACCTAGTTAAGGCTGCCACCTTGCCAGTAAGGCTCTGGCTGTCTTTTGAAGTTACCGGTTCCTTCATGTCGAGGATTGCTTTGATCTTCTCGGGATTAGCCTCAATGCCTCGTTGGCTTATCATGAAGCCTAAGAATTTGCCAGAGCCTACGCCGAAGGCACATTTGTTGGGATTCAACCTCATTCGATACCTCTTCAGAATGATGAAAGTTTCAGATAGGTTGGTGATGTGTTGGTCAGCATGTTTGCTCTTGACTAGCATATCATCAATGTAAACTTCCATGTTCTTCCCAATCTGTTCAGCGAACATTGAATTGACCAGTCTCTGATAAGTCGCTCCTGCAATTTTTAGGCCGAACGACATGACTTTATAGCAATATAGTCCCCTGTTAGTAGTGAAGGCTGTGTGTTCTTGGTCTAGAGGGTTCATGAGGATTTGGTTGTATCCTGAGTAAGCATCCATGAAGCTCAGGAGTTCACACCCTGCTGTAGAGTCTATAAGTCTGTCTGTGAGAGGAAGAGGAAAGATATCCTTCGGGCATCCTTTGTTTAGGTCGGTGTAATCGACACATATTCTCCACAAGACCTTTTGGAGCAGGAGACTTTCCTTGGTCGGATTCTTCTTAACAAGTACAACATTTGCTACCCACGTTGGATAATTGACTTCTTGGATGAAGCCTATGCCTTTGAGTTTTTCAACTTCTACCTTCATTGCCTCGTACCGTTCAGCATCATAAGATCTTCGCTTCTGTCTCACTGGCTTAGTCTTGGGGTCAATACTTAAACGATGACAGATTATATCGTGAGAGATGCCTGGCATGTCCTCGTATGACCAAGCGAAGACCTCAGTGTTCTCTTGCAAAAAAGAGATCAATGCCAACCGAATGGGTGGTGACAAGGTGGTACCAATCTTCACCATGCAATCCGGATAATCTTTTGAGATAGAGACCTTCTCTAACTCTTCAGCGGGTTGTGCTTGCTGGGTGAAAGAGTCATCTCGAGGATCGTCAGGTTGACTGTTGCCACCGTGAAGATCCAAGTTGGCTTCGTCTGGGTTGGTCTTTATGACTTGGTCATGTATAGAAAGGGTTTCCTTGGGCACATGCAGGTGTTGTTGCTTGACCGAAGTGTTGTAACATGATCGTGCATTAAGTTAATCTCCTCTGATGTAACCATTGCCATAGGGGGTTGGAAATTTCATCAACAACATATGTGTGGATACCATGGCCTTGAGATCATTGATGCCTGTGCGTTCGAAGATGGCATTGTATGCCGTTGGGCAATCAACCACCAGGAAGTTAGTGGTAATGGTAGCTGTGTAAGGGTCTGTACAGGTAAGTGTATGCTCCCCAAAGGTTGCACGATATCACCGGAGAAGCTTATCAGAGGGGAAATCGAGCGATCGAGCAAGTGTTCAGCTACATTAAGTGCCCTGAAAGCTTCATCAAACATGATATTGACCGAAGCCCCTGTGTCTACCAAGATTCGTCGTACTTCAAAGTTGGCTATGTGAGCTTCCACGATCAGTGGGTCATTGTGAGGGTAGATGATACCTCTTTCTTCCTCAGGGTAGAAACATATTGGATCCCAGTTAGGCTTTTGATACTTACCTCCCCTGATGTCTTCCACGTGAAACACTTGGTGGCCAGACCTTAAAGCTCGTTCACTATTTTTCATGATCATGTTGGAAGATTTAGATATGGGTATGCCACCACTTATGGAATATATCACATTTACCTGGCGTTGGTTACGGTTACCCCTTGGAGGGTGAAGAAGGAATTGATCAATTTTTCCTTCACTTGCCAAAGCTTCAATATGATCACGAAGGGTGATACACTTCTCGCCGTCATGGCTGTTATGCTCGTGGTAGCAGCAAAACGTGCCCGTGTTCTTCATGGGCTTGTAATCCGGGTGCCTCGGCTTTGGCTTCGGTATCAAGTGTGTTATGCTGGGGTAAATGGCCACGCATGTGGCGTTCAAAGGTGTGTATGCCTCATACCTCAGGGTAGGGGCTGTCCTAACACGTGCTTGACCCATTATGTTGACTGTCTGGGGTCGGGGATTATCATAGCGATACCCTTGGTTATCGCAGTAGTGTCCCTTACTCTTTTTACTAAAATGAGACTAGTGAGGATGGAAATCTTTCCTTTTGCCCTAAGATTGATATGTCTGTTGACTTGGCGAAGTATTAAGTAAGGCAAGGGGAGGCACCGTTACCGTTTGGAAGGTCGAGGTCTTCTCATTTGGTTAGATCTGGCTTCCACTCCCTACTTGCTGATAAGGGGTGGTTGTGGGGGGTTTCCCTTGATATGTCATTGCCTCGGCGAAGGCATGGTTGTAAGCCTGTGCCATCACCTCAGAGTAAGTCTTCCAAGTGTTGTCATTGATCATGTACTTGAAGAAACAATCACGTAGGCCTGCCGTAAAGGCCTTGAGGGTGGTCTTGTTATCTGCCTAAGTGCAACGAGAATACTCATGGCTAAAACGACTAACATACTCTCGTAGTGACTCGTCCGGCTTCTGGCGAATAGTGTACAAGTTATCTGTAGAATGCAAGCGATCGGTCTGGAAGATGTGTTGAGAGACAAACAGTTTCCTTGGTTCCTCAAATGAGTTTACTGTCTCAGGTGGAAGACGGCAATACCAGTTTAGAGCTCCGCCAGAGAAGGTGGATGGGAAAAGAAGACATCGCTCTTTGTCGGTGTGCACCCGATATGCCATAGTGGACTCAAAGAGGTTAAGGTGTTTAATTGGGTCCTCCCTTCCAGTATAGAGTTGTAAACCAAGCTTTTGTTTTGTCTTCGCTTGAAGGGGGTGTCAAGGATCCTTCTTGTGAGAGGGCCAGGCCTGGATTGGTTCCAGTCAGGTATCTTGGCCTGGCATTCGGCCTTCAACTTGTTTACTTCCTTAAGGAGCTGTAGGACAAGGGGGTCTTGAGTGGAGTCATGTACCACTGGGATTTTCTTTCGTAAGTCTCAATCGCCTCTTTGAAGTAGGAAAGTTTAAGTAAGGGCGTGTGATTTTTCCTTGGACTCGTTGTACTGACTTCTAGGGTGAGTCTGTCGAAATACCTCAGAGTCCCCTGTACCTTTATGTTCCTCTAGGACATGTCGTTCCTTCCCTAGATTGGCAGCTGGCCTGGATCGTAGGAGGGGACCGAGTATTTCCGAAACCCTTGGGTCATTGATCTTCGAGCATATATGGAGGGGATTCTCTCGACGTTGCTTTAGGAAGTCTCGGCAGTGACGATAAACGGCTTTCGATCCTTCCAACCTTTCTGCAAGAAGGTGTCTTCCTCCACTTCTCCTGTTTCGGGTCGAAGCAGCTGGGTTGAGAGAAGTCTCATGTTGATCAATGTTTTGATGATTAGCTCGCTCCTCATCAGGGATACCCATGTCGAAGAAAGATGACCCTCCTTGTTCGGGGGCACCCAGGTGATGGTTGATGTCCATAGGGGCAACAAGCTCATGTGTTTGAGTACGCATAGTTTCATGGAGCGTCTCAAAGAGCTTCTCATACTGCTCTTGGAGGATCTCATTCGTCATTGCTATTTTGTTGTTTTGAGCTTCTAGCTCATCGACTTTAGCTTGATTAAGCCTTGTCATTTGATTAAGCCTTGTCATTTTTCATTTGATTAAGCCTTGTCATTGTGTATATATCGGTTGTTCTGTTTCTTAAGATTGTGATTAAAAGACCTTTTTCAGATTACGTGAAAACTCATTTTGTGAAGGAATTTGATACTTAAATGTTTCTTCAGGTATGAATGGCTCCCAAAACAAAGAAAACACTGCAACTTCATTAACTGCCGGAATCAATCTCAACATAAAGGAAAGTTTCTGTAAGCATGCTTTATTCCTAGGGTGAGATTTCAGTTTAATAGAATTTTTTGTCTATGCGGGTTTTGAATTTTATCATAAGATTTTTTTCTTAATTGGTATGCAAAAGCGAATAAAATCTGTGTTATTTGGGTCTGACTTTTTAGTTGTTTTGTTATGAAATTGTTAATTGATTGCATATCGTTAATTTGATACATTTTTTTTTTTTGATGTTAGCTCCAATTTCATGCTCTAAGAAAGTTATGGATTCATTTTTTGTAGCAAATATTAAAGTATCAATATCCAAAAGAGTTAAATTAGTTTCAATTCTTAAATTATCAGTATACAGAAGAAAGATCTATTAGTTTCAATTTAAATACTTTTGAAAAGTTAGAAATAGTTCTATTAGTTTCAATTTGTACACTTTTTGAAATTTAGAGATCTACTGAGCATGTTGAAAATTTGAAGTAGTACTTTTGCATACTCCAAACTGTGACCTATAGTTCCTTTAATATTTTTCATCCATTTGAATTGATACAAAATAACATAATGAATCCCACTACTATGTTTATGTCAATATTCTTCCACTTTCTTACACTGAATTTAACTTTTCTAACATTGGTAAGCTTCCCTCTCAAAAAAAAATTCTCTTCAGTAAATACGATTTATCAAATGCTTAATTTGGGTTTGGAGTTGCTTTTTTCTCATGGTAAAAATTGGTGTGTCCCATCCAGAACAATTAGTGGGCATTTTGAGGTTTGTTCCAGTAAAGGGTTTAAGGTTTTTTATAATGTCATATCGTGTTGGGATTTTTGAAAGTTGGTTTATTTTGAAATTAAAGATTTTATGCATCATTCAGTTGGTAAAGGACACTTTGAAATCAATTTTTTCCGCAGCTGAGACAATTGATTAGTTGATAAGAAAGCGACATTATACATATACTAAAACCCAGTTCCCCTAAGCACTATTTTTCACTGTTCGTGAACAGTGAAAGGACGGTAATGCCCTCGGGTTTTCTTAGCTTTGCCCTTATGTTTGCAGTGAATTGCCGGTTTTACCCATTGATCCCAAGTGTTCTGTGTCGTTTCTTTCTCTCCTTCCATTCATCTCTTTCACTTCACCTTTCAGCTCTCCATTTTTTGCTTTCCTCAACTGGGTTTTCCTTCGTTGTCGTTGTGCGCTCTGATTTCTCTCAATTTCTTCCTTTTCGTTTCGCGAAATTATCTCCGGCGAGACACGATCTTTGATTTTTGCAATCATTGTTGGCTGTTCTTCTCTGTTTTTGGCTGCCATCCGTACGTTGGATCGATTTCGTCTTTTTCACCGTTTGTTTCAAGCCTCTCTTTTGAGAGAATTTTTACGTATTAAGGTTAGTGATTTCTAAACTTTTGAGTTTTGCTTTGCAGTTTGATTTCATTTTTGGTTGTCTTGCCCAAATGTTAGAAGCTTTTAATTTTTTTGGGTTCCATTTTAAATGGGTTGTTGCTTTCGGAGTTTTCGTTTGATGACAGAGATGGGGGTTTTTGGGGAAAAACTTTTAATGAGTTTTTTAGTTAAGTTGTGTTGTGGGTCTTGACAAATGGATTTTTTGTTGAAATTGTTTCTCTTCTCTTTTTCTTTTTTTTTTTTTTTTTTGAACTTTTGTATGCAGCTTTGGAAGACATTTATGCTTGAGTTGAGAAACTTTGGTTGCTCGCTTTTAGGTTTTGTTGTAGAATTAATTTTTTTTTTTTTTTTTTTTTTAAAGAGTTACATTCGTGGGAATTCATTTATTCGTCTTTTTTTCTGTATCTGGAAAATGCCACCTGATGTGAGTTTATAATTAAATATGAATATCAAAATGGGTTTTCTGTGCAAATTTTATTTTTCTGATTTTTGGGTTTTTGTTTTCAGGCTTTAGCGCCGTCGTTTTCCGAAGCCCTCTCAAGGTAAGCAATTTAAATTTCTGGTGGATTTAGTTTTTTGTTTTAAGTTTTATTATATTGGAGTTAAATTCGGTTGCACCTTCGAGTTGGTTTTGGGGTTGATTTTGGGGTTGATTTTGTTTATGTTTTTGTTTGGTTTTATTTATGCTTTTAACTTAAGGAGTAAATAGGTCCTCATTACAACACCAATGTACCGCTTAGATACATATATATAAGTGAAAGGTCAGACTGATACATTTTGGAGACGTGTACCTCCGATCTGGAGGAGTTTCTCCATTGAAGTGTTTTAAGATATGCTCAAAGCATTTGACGTATCTCTGGGAAAATCATAGAAAAAATTGTTAATCACATTGATGTAGATAGATAAGGAACATCAAGCTTAAACGGGAAATCCAAAAATTTAACTGACTCACAATCTGACTTGGGACAACCAGAGTTTTTCCATCTATACACCTTATATGGTTATAGTAATTCATGGCCTCCTCAGCCGTAGGGAAGAACTGCAGATACATGGAAAAACAAACAAGAAAAAGTTATAGCCATAAGTGCAAGAAATATAAAGCCAAAAGAAGCACCAACATTTCCACCATACAACCCCAGGTCTTAAGGTGCTGATTATTGATCTTACCTTAAGAAATACGAGAAGGCTACAAATCGTCACTCCTGTCCTTGCCATACCAGCTTTACAATGAACCACCACAACATTTTCGATGCCCTCCTGTAACCATGAATGAGCACTTCGACAGAAAGATTCTATGAGTTCGCTTGGGGGGCAATTATGATCATCAAATGGGAAACTTGCAACCTTGAAACATTCAGAGAAGCCAAATATAGAAGAAGCTGTTAATCAACATGACTGAAAAACAGAATTACAGCAACGAAAAGTTAAACGTTTTAATCTATTTGACTATACTTTAAACTTTCTTCTTTCTCAATATATTAACACATGCAAGATAGCCCTCATTAAGTCATCACATCATTCACATAAATATCTTATGATTTCATCAACGGCCATTTTGTTATTTAATCGAGATGTTAAAGTGAAGAACTTTAATAGCTCCATCAATGATACATAATTCTTTTATTATTATTATTATTTTGCATATAAAAATGTGCCAAGCACTTCACCTAGCAACAATATCATACCTTATTTTTCAATTTACTTATAAGGTTTCACATTTTTGTAAATATCAAGAACAAAAACCTGGAACAGCCTCACAATTTGGTGCACTGACTAGGTAATTGACAGTTGGGTATAGGTATGGGTAGTTAAAAACTATGAGACATGAAAATTATTGTCAAATGCAAGGATAGAAGGTCGTGTATTTGCAAAGTTGAAGTGGCCCAAGGACTGAGTTGGTATGTTTGAGTAGATTACCTGATCTCCTTAGTTGAGTTTAGGTTTAATGCTCAGTAGTTGTTGTGCTTCTGCTGCTTTTTAGTTGTCGAGGATATGGAGGGAGAGCAAGTAAAAAGATTGTATTTATTGTGTTGACGCATTATTGAACAAGAGACCCAAAAGGAAGGACATATTCGATCTCAAGGTCTGTCAGCTTTCACTTCTTAATTTTATTATTATTAATTTTGTTTGCTCTTTGAAATTTGAATGCATGAGTTTTTTAATTTTTTTGCGATTAGTTTACCTGAGATGGGTTTTGGGTAATCATATGTTATTTTCCGATTTTGGTTACAGGATGCGAATCATTGCTTCTTTAGAAAAGATTAAGGAAGGTGAGCAATTTCAGAAAAAAATGCGATTATCATTTTTTTTTTACATCTATAGTGTCATGTTAGCATTATTGCTTACGTATAAATGTGTGTGTTTTACATTTATATAAGGGTTTTTATATTAACACCCCACAAAATGTTGAATGCACCCCACATTAAAATTTAATATTAAATGACTTATTTACTCCACTATGCAATGACAATTTTGACCTTATTAGGTTTAAAAAAAAATAAAGATTTATAAATACACCCCAAATCACTTTTAGCGTATTTTTTATCTTCTCAACTATCAAACATGTTGATTAAGAAAAATTGTTTTTGACGAATGGAACACGAAATCGATGTTTCAGGAGCTTCACATGATGTAAAACTTCATGGTTTTCATTGTTTTAGTGATTTCGATGACATCGATAATTATTTAATTTTGCGTTTGCTGCATTATTTAAACTTCTATATTCATATTCATCTTTTAGTGTTCATATGGTTAGATTCAATCCCAGAAAATTAAAAATGAGTGTTATAAGATTTGAGAAATGTGGGGTGTATGTACAAAATATAATATGTATATTGAGAATGTGGGGTGTGAGGGTATTATGGAAAAGTAAGTGGGGTGTATTAAGATAATTTTTAAGTGAAAAAGCAAATGTGGGGGTGTATTAAGTTTGTGGGGTTTATTCAACAATTTGTGAGGTGTTAATATAATTAGCCTTTATATAATGCCTTTAATTTTAACCTCAATGTTCACTAATGCCTTTAACTATCCTCTGTTTTACATCTCAATGACGACACAAAAGCTCCATAGAAAAAGTTTCAGCTTTTGACTCAAATTTCGACGGTGCCCCTATCATTTCTTCGAAAATCAAAGCAACCCCAAGCAATTCCGGAATCATTTTTATTTGTCCCAAAATCCAGTATGTATTATCTTCATCTCAAATTTATTCATCTCACAAACGTTGATATCAAGTTCATAGTTTTTCATTGTTCGAAATTCTACACTACTCAATATTTACTAACACTTTTATTTTCCTCTATTTACCTTTTTATTAGTGATGTTGCAGCAAAGGAAATATCAGACACGACTCAGTCCAAAGGCTCCAACCAGAAATGTATCAGGTTCCCCAATCATTTCTGAAACCATATTTATGGCTGCAAAACAGAGTATGTATACCCTTTCATTGTTCTATACTTTTTGAATTATTAACGATCTATTAAACATGATCTCTTTATCCCATTCGCTTAAAACTCAAATAGTTCACTAGATTTCTTTATCATAGTATCTTTCGACCATCTTTTGTATGTAAGTCGGACAATTTTGTAAATCTTTTGTATGTAAATGTTATATACATATGCATCAAGCATTCTCTTTTGTATGTAAATAGGATTATCTACCAAATCTTTTGCACATAAAATAGTATGTAGATATAGATCAAGTATTTTTGTATGTACATAGTGCTATACACAAAATTTCATACAGTTTTCAATCCCGCAGCATCGCGCAGGCATCTCTTACTAGTTTTCATTCTATTTGTAAGATTTAGCCAAAAGTATTTTTTAACAACTATGATATATTTTGATTTCAATTCATAATTACTTGTTTTGTTAAATTTAACCTCGAATCTGTTAGTAAATCTTTATACTTTGTGCAAATACATATATAATCATGTATGTATAATTTTTATAATGTTGTTAAACATTTTTACTTTCATCTTTTTGTTCGTAGAGGGTGAAAACCGCGTTGTTCACAGATGCAAAACAGGGGACATCTTCTACTTCATATGGGAAGTAGAGATTTGTTCGATTGTGATTGTTTTTCTGATTTGGTTAAATTCGAAATTAGTTGGCTTGCGTCTAATTTAGTTGTTTGCATTGTTTGCACATGTAGTCGTTTTTCTAACTTAGTTCATCAAAATATGTCATACATTTTCTAATACCGTAGTAACGTGTGAATCACATTTCCCGCAGCAACTCGCTGCCTACACTTTCTAGTTATCTATTCTAAAATTGAGGTAGGATTTACTGTTCATTTAGCTACAGTTAAATTTTTGCCCCTCGATTTCACCTTATTTACAAGAAACCCATCATATTTGGGTTGGGTTGGAAGGGTAATTATTAGAAGGGGCGTTTTGATATAGACCCCTCATTTTTAGGCTTCTTAGATTAAACATCTGTTCATTTGAACAATTTGATTAAACATTCTCCTACAATTTTGGTGTCATGTGTATTTTAATTAACCCATTGTAATGTACCTAAATTACATATTTTGCCATAGCCTTTAACATATCTCTTTGCCGTATCCAGATTCTTCACCCCAAAATGCACGCAAATTTCCTAGATTCTTGTTAACTAATGTCTCAGAGTTTTAATCCGAGAAGAATACTTGTTGAATATGAGAAGAATTTGAATTTAAGGATATTAATAATGTTATTTTTCTAGTGAATTTTATTTTCTTGCGGCATTTCCTTCCTATGAATGTACCATAAGTTTCAGAAGCCTTCTTTTTGTACCGAGGTCGATGTTGGTATTCAGGTTCCAGTTACTGATTTTTATTCAATTATCAGTTGGGTGCGTTGATTTTGATTGTCTTTCGAAGTCGAATGTTTTGATTAAACGGAAAAATTAAAGATGAAAACTTGATTAATTTAGGTATATCTGAAGCTATTATCGAGTTAAAAAAATGATTCACACGTTAGGGTCGATGCATGTTGTGTATTAGCCAAATTGTTAATTAGGGTTTTAGTATCAATCGAATTAAGAATCCCATATGGAGCTTTGGTTGGATCTCAAATCCATCCAACTTGCTAGGAGTTACACCGCAGCAACGTACGTAGCTAGTATAAGAAGTAGAGGGCATGGCCGTCTTTGGCACTTTTATATTTATTTAAAAAAAAACATATTTGGTACATATATTTCCTCTTGATTAAACATATATTTTTCCTTGGTACATATTCGGTACGTTTAAATATATTATCTGAACGTACCAGCCTCATGCCTCCGAAAATAGAGAATATGTCTAATTATCACACATGATATCAATATAAAAAAGTGAAAACAACCACTAATTGAAATGGATAAGTCAATTCAAAATTAAAAGATGAGAATCACAGAATTCTAACGTGGGAGAAGAAACTGGCTTCAAAAAAAAAAGGCCAAGTACATAAATATATCAACCTAAAAGGATATATATGGAATTTAATAATTAACATTTTAAATTAAAAAAACACAATAATTACATGTAATCTAAATAAATATAAAAATGTTTATTGTTTAGGCATCCTAATCAAATTTCAAAATAGAACCAATGTTTAATCTAAAAAGTATTAAAAAAGTGCAGGAGATTCTAATTTTCCCTTATTAGAACTTAGAAGGATAATTTTGTCCATAGGGTATGGGACGGATTGGCCTTGATTTCACCTTATTTACAAGAAACCCATCAGATTTGGGCTTGATTTCACCTTAGAAGGGTAATTACCATATCTTTAATAATTCCTGACGACTACATTTGTTATTTAAACGTTTAGAGTGAAACTTTAATCATTCATGGCAGGGTATAAATACAGAGTGTAATATATACCCACTATCTCACTGTCTGGAAAAATTCATGAAGAAAATACGAGCATCTGTATCTTCCCTTTACAACTCATTGTTTAATATTTTATTATTATGTGGACCTAAAGCATATCACATCACATACCATTTTATTATTTTAATCCATTAGACACATGGGTAGGCTGGTCACATTCACCTATTCCGTACACCCACTACATCATTTTGAGTGTTATTGTATTATTGCAACCACAATTTACAATCTGATCTGGGTTTTCCAAGAATAAGCCTTTCTGATTAAATTATTATTTTTGATAAACCCATTTAGAGTCTGATCTGGGTTTTGCCTGGATTCCGGGGTAAAAACCTTGAAACTTCAAGGTTGGTTTAATCTGGGTTTTCCAAGTAAGGTCTGCATGAAAGTGTTGGCTGCTGCTGCTCCGCTCCCTCAACGCTCATTTTTTACACCTCGCATCGTCGATCCGATCCCCGCTCCAATCCGCCAAACAGGTTCGTCCCCCTCCCAAATCCCTAATTCGTATTGTTTATTTCTGTCCGAATTTTGATCTGATTTTTTTTTTTTTCATATTTCCAGTATATCCTTTGTTATTCATTCCTCCTCATCTCTCTGTCAGTGCTTTCACTGAAATTTTCAGTTCTTAGATCGTATTTTGTTTCTGATTTTTGTTTGCGTTCAGTGTGATTTTGTGTGAAAGAATCAAAGATGTTGGGAATTTTAAGGCAAAAAGTGGGAGCTGGAAGCTCATCAGCTATGGTACACACTCTACTTCTGCAATTTATGAACTTTCATTATATAAAACACTTGATTAATTTATTATTATGTGATTTACTGCCTAATCTTTGTGTTGGTTCAGACTTTGGGGCAGAGGATCCGCCCCGCCACGTCGGCAATGAGGGGTTTCGCATCTTCGGCGAAAGAGGTAATCTGACGCCTACCATCACCTAATCTTTGGCATATATAATCCATGCGATTGCTTAACAAAAAATTTGTGTTTTTTGCTTTTTTAGAAGATTAACTTTTGTATAAAATATAAATCTTATAAACATTCTACCCATTGTTTAGTTTAACGAATTTTGTAGTGTTAGTTCTGCACCATTCCAATTTGCCTTTGATTGGATAAATAATAGCATTGTTTAGCTAATTTGCAAATTTCCTCA
Source organism: Malus domestica (assembly GCF_042453785.1). NCBI lineage: Eukaryota > Viridiplantae > Streptophyta > Magnoliopsida > Rosales > Rosaceae > Malus > Malus domestica. The sequence goes on along the minus strand of NC_091661.1, from coordinate 4,031,824 downwards.
TATTCCTAAGTTAGCATTTTTAGTCAAAATTTTTAGATTTTATAGATTTTTCCTGTTCATGATGATAAAAATTTAGGGCTTTGATTTGTTGATGTGATTTCCACACTCTGAATTCAAATAGAAATGCAAGGATATATTAGATGTGTGAGTAAATTTTCAGTCTTCATATATTTGTTTACCCTTAACGATATGTGAATTATTGATTGATAATTTGAAAATATGTATGCTATTATTGATTAAGAAAAATTAGTTCATTAATTTTTAGTCAAAATTTTCAGTCTTCAAAATCTGCTTCAAATTTGTGATTTAATATAATTGGGCTTTAGAAAAAAATTCATGATTTTGTCTAATCCAATTGAGCGATTAGAAAAATTTTCATCAAATTTCTGGGTTCCCTGAATCTTGATGTTGAGAGAGCTTGGTTGCTTTAATTGCTAATGAAATTAGCTTCTAAACGTTCATAGTTTGCTTTTTTATTTTCGTTCTATATTTTCTTCGAGTTCTGATATATTTGTTTTTTTTGTTGTCATATATTGCCGATGCCAAAATATCATATTTACAAGGACAAAGATAGCAAGGTTCTAAATCAATTTTTTATCCTGGTTCTACTGCTGGGTTCACTATCAATAAAAGGCACATGAAATATGGTATTGATTTTAGAGCCTTTGATTTCTCAGATTGTCTTCATATATCGAATGTCATCTGAATTTAGTTGTAGTTAATTTGTCAAAGTTTGTTGTTGTTTAGCTTTTTCAAATGGCAGCCTTAGTATTTGCCCAGTATTTTTTGTGAATTCCAAACTTTGCTTATAATTGTAGGTACGTAAAAGCTGCCAATTGGATTTGTTCCCCAGATGATAATGGCATACCTATATAATGGTTGTTCTTTTGCTTTGATGTAGAAGTAAGAAAATTGTTTTGCCCCTTATGTATCCTGCTTCTTTCTGTCCGTGTGTTCTTTGTTCAAAGGTTGGTTGGTTGTTAAACTTGCTGTTGTAGAAGAGTTAATTTCTGGTAGGCAGATGATTATAGTGTTGTTCCTACTATGCATAAGGTCGTGGTAATAATATTGTGAGATTTTGTGTCTGCATAAATCCAGTAATGGTTTTGATAATCAGAAAGTAATCTCTCAACCTCTTTGTGATTATAGTTGCTTTGATGCTGTCATAGGGACTTTTATCATACTTACAAATTGATTTTGATATATCCATTTGTAGGTTTAAAATTTTTGTCAAACCCAAAAGTTACCTTGCTGGGTATATTTAAAAAGTAGTTTAAGTAATCAATATTACTATGGTAGTTTTCAAGTATATGTTAATTGGAATTAATCATTTTGGTTTTATTTTTAAAACTACATATCTGTGGTAAGGAGGGATACCTATTGAAGTTTTGAATTTCCAGTAAATCTGATCATCAGGTGTTTAAAGATTTGAATTTTTAAAGTGGTTCCACAAAACCTGCAAAGTGGTTCAACAAAACCTGCAAAGTGGTTCCACAAAAATCTGCAAAGTGGACGTTATGTTGCTTGCAGCAGTAGATTGTTTAGGGTTTAGGGTTTAGTTGAAAAAGATGTACAAAAAAAAACTAGGTAATGAGGCACTGAATTGGGTTTGAGAGTTTTGACATTATGAGAGAGGTAGGGAGTATATAGGGAGAGAGGGAGGTAGGTGATTTGCAGAAATGGAGGGTGAGAGAAAAACGGGAGAAAAGGGGTAGTACATTATATTTTGATTTTATAATTTTGGGGGTTTTGTGTTTAAACTTTTTTAGTACTTTTTTGTAGATATAGCCTACAAATGTTGGACATAATCATTACTTCCTCTTACAATTATTAAAGTTAATTATATTAACTAAAGTTGATTTGAATGTGATGATGATGGCAACCACTAACAACAAAACAACAATCTCCTTATATTAAGGAGAAAGAACCGAAAGGTGAGGAAGAAAAGAAAGGAAAGGAGGAAAGAGAGCTCTGCACATGCAAATGTCAGTGTACATGTAAAGCAGAAGTTTTACTCTTTCGTGTTGTTTATCTCGGTCTAGCTCTGGTATTTTGAGGGTCTACGAGAATACAATATACGAGTCAGGTCTCATAGCTTTCTTGCTATATGATATCATATAAATAAATGCTAGAATGCTAAATTTTAACCAAGACCATACTCACAAGCAAAATACAAATACAAAAGTCCATTTTAAAATGAAGGTTGTGATTTATCGAAAGATGTTCCGTAAACATAGGAATTATGGATATGTAGTCATATGTATTTTAGCATTATGTGATGAATAGGTTTATTTTTTCTTAAATTATTTTTCTTTGGGTAATGCATGTCGTGATCACCATAGTGATGTTTGATGTTCTTCAGGTGCTTCTTGGGGATGTTGGAGCTGGGAAATCAAGTTTGGTGTTGCGCTTTGTAAAAGAACAATTCGTTGAATTTCAGGTTTGTTCTATATCTTTCAAAGGACGCATTTTCTATTTTATCCATACCTTTACTTTTATAGTATGTTATTACAAGAATCAATTGCCACCCTTATTTGGTGGTATTATCTTTACAACACATTCAAAGCAGTGAATAAAATTGCACTTGCTATTTGTTCTGTCAACTGGACTACTAGAGTAGAACTATAGAAATATCTGGTGAAAGCAATGAAGAAATCACTATGATTGATCTGCAAAGAAGCTTTAATAAGTTACAAGAGAGTAGCAATGTAAATTGAACTGCTTATTTTATGGATCAATTCACCTACCTCTTGCTTTTTCTTTCATTTGGAGATAATTGTGTAAATGTGTGGTTTTGTGAGCGTTACTCATGTACAACGTGTGTTGTTTGAATTGCTATATTTAAGAATGTAATTGTATTCCTGTAGTATTTTCAGTTATTTTTTCTATGAATATTATTCATGGTTTGAAAACCTGCAGTAAAGCGCGGGCATTCATGCTAGTGATATCGATTCTGGAAGCATGCCGAAACAAGGCTGTTTGGCCACAATTCACAAGAATTGCTCCGCCTTTGCCCGAGCAATTCAAATTCAAACAACTCCAATTAGGCTTCCACAACATCAACAACCTTTGCGTTGATCTGTACTTCCACTACGCCAAGGGACAAGACGCCATGTCGCCCGTGGAATTCCAGGAAACTCTGATGAACCAAGTGCTTCATTCGGCTTGGTCGCACAATACTCTAACCAGCCTTAAACTCATCTGCAACTTCATAGACAGACGCGGCGACGGTGGAAAACGCAACCAAGACGAAGCTTTCTTCACGGTAACGATTTGGCTCCACCAGAACCACCCAAAAACCCTTGCCTACAATCTCGTGCCAATTTCCGGCTCCTTCGGACGTATCCTAGACCTTCCCTGCATTCTCTCGCAGGTTCTATGGGGCGAAGCTCACTTGAAATTTATTGGGAGGACAAGGGAGGAGGCAGATTCAAACAGAATGGTGAAGGTCAAGGAAAAGGACGCCAAGTCAAGGGCAAGCGAATTGTTGTTGAGGAGGAAGGCGATCCACACAGCCAACAAGGCGGCTCAGAGATACGAGCGCGACACTAATTACCGCTTCTTGCACAACTGTGTTTCGGATATTTTTGCCCAGTGCCTCAAGTCTGATATTGAAAAATTTCATCATCACAAGGACCATAACCATGACCATCATGATGATTACTGCTTGGAGATTACCCAAACGGCTACTTCTTTGCCTACCATCGCTGATCATCATATGTTGTTCGAAAACATTGCAAGGAAGGTTTTCTCGCCAGAATCATGCCTTTGAGAAGGGGATGGTAGTGTTTGTTGTATTGACCGACTAAGGCAGGAGGTTTTGTCGCCCTTGAGAAAAACTATGGCGCCAGAGGGCTGGGAACCTGCCAACCGGTGGGGTTATAGAGTGGAGTACAAGCAAGAGCAACTGGTTGCAGCCAATGAGATTGATCCTGGCTATGCTGCGCTGCTTTCGCATGACATATTAAGTTATATCAAGCATCCTGAGCTCGAGCAAGAGGCTGATGTTAAGTGGAAGAAAATGGTGGAGGTCTACTCAAAGCAGGTGAAGTTGAAGAATTGGTTAGCTGTGTGATGTTGACAACACCTTGTCGGCGGGTTTGGCTTTGGGGCTTTTGTTGCCTCAATTGAGTGACGAGCCAAGGAAGGGAAAAGTGGTCACCTAATGCAAAAACCCTCAGCTGCATTCGATACAAGGCGATGATCTTAATTCGAGGGCCGAATATATGCAGACTTTGATCAAAAGCCAGGATTGGACGACTGATTTCGGGAAGGTGTTCGATGTGATTCTAGAAGAGGCAATGAATGCGAATTTGAAGCCAGATAAGATGGTCAAGAAGGTGCTTGCCTTGCCAAATAAGATCGTCATTTTGTATGAATAAGTAGAATATACATCCATCTGCTAAGATACATTCAAATCTGGCATGCCAGTCCCCTGCCCACTACCAAAAGCCAAAGCTAAAGTACAATTACAATTAATTATTAAAATGTGTATTATAGAAAAGGAAAGGGTCCAAAACAAGTACAAGGGTGCACAAAGGGATAAAGGAGCAAGCGGAAATCATTTCCTGATATTTATCACCTTCCTTCTCTTCTAATGCCAGCGAGCAGTGATTGAGTCACGTTTACGGAAGGCGCAGGGTCAATCCAGGGAGTGTTAGCTCCACTTGCATTGCTGCCTCTCGGCTGACTGTTGAGGGGAACATTACTATCCTTGGATGCAGTTGATGGGGTATCATCCTCCGCCAATAATATTCCTGTTGAAAATGTTGTTACGTCTTTAAAATTATAATATGTCAAATAGCTTGGCTTCGACATGACCATGCCTATTTCCATGTCTCCAGAGAGCATTGCAACCACGCGTGACATAGATGGCCTCGCCATCGGTGATCCCTGCGTGCACATGAGAGCTGTTTTTATCAATCTAGTTGCTTTAGTTTCATCAAACTCTGTCAATCTCGGATCCACCAGCCCCAGAGTTTGGTCGTTTTCATGTAGAGTCCATACCTGAAAAACATTATGCCACGATCAAGGGAAAGTATAAATAAATTTTTTCACAACAATGCCTAAATGAAGCTAGGCGAATGCAATTCCTACCCATTCAAGAAGATAAATCTTTTCTGGATTCAAGTTATTGTAAGAGTTTGGTCTCCCGCTGAGGATCTCCAAAACGACGACTCCAAAACCAAACACATCGGCCTTCTCTGTCAAATGTCCAAACAATGCATACTCCGGTGCCAAATAGCCTCTGCAATGCAAGATAATCAAATGGTTGCACAATGTTGCTTGAGATCATTAGAGGCATTATTAACATGTGTTAAAATTTCATGCAAGTGTAAATGTGTGTGGCCATAATGTATGTATCCTCTGGAAAAACAATAAAGGATGGCTTACATTGTCCCTGCAACCTTGGTGCTGATGTGGGTTTTCTCGTCATCATAAAGCTTTGCTAGTCCAAAATCTGATATTTTTGGGGAGAGTTCTGCATCGAGCAAAATATTACTCGCTTTGACATCTCGATGTACAATCCTTGGCCTTGACTCCTCATGAAGGTAAGCAAGTCCTCTTGCTGTTCCCAACAATATATTGAATCGAGTAGGCCAGTCAAGGTGCAAGTTACTTGTTCCTGAAATATTAGTGAACACATCCAATCAAAAACATTTCTGAACAATTTTAGAGTGCTTGAAACTGCAGACAATGTTGTTTCCATGCAACCTAAAAGTAGATAGGTTTGTACCAAAAAGTGCCTGATCAAGGCTCTTGTTTTCAAGATACTCATAAACCAAAATGCGGTGGTTGCCTTCGATGCAGCATCCATACAATTTCACTAGATTCCGATGTTGCACAGCATATATGGTAGCAATTTCAAATACAAATTGACTCTTCCCTTGGTGAAATGCTACTGAAAGTTGCTTCAAAGCCACTACTCTCCCATCAGAAAGTGTACCCTACAATGTACCCAGAAACACAATTTAGTGCCATGAAAAGAAAGAAAAAAGAAGCTTTATTTTCTTCTCTCGCTCACTCGCTCTCTCCCCCTTTCTCTTGTCATTACTTCAAGTACATGATACTGATGTAATACGGATTTCACCTTATAAACAGGGCCATATCCTCCCTCTCCTAACTTATTTGAAGGATTAAAATCTTCGGCTGCAGCTCTCAACTCAGCATAACTGAAAGTATTTAGTCGAGGGTCTAATCCTAGAATATCTGCACATTCACGAAATAGTGACAATAGTTTTACTTTCGTAAAAGCATTATTACTTGTGTGTGTTAATGTCAGAGCAGAGAAACCTGAATTGGATACCACTAATAATATGGTCGTTTACCTTCGTCGTCCTCTTTTTCTGATGTTTTCCTCCTCATATATAGAATCGCAAATATTAATAGCAGGCTCACAACTCCAACAGGAACTGCAATACCAACTGTCAATTCAGTCCTGCTCTTCTTAGTTGGTGGAAGCCAGAAAACTGTTGGGGTAAAATGTGAGTGATAAAATAGACGAATTCTTCAGTGTCAATTAACAGCAGAAAAATACATTTAAACCACTTATAGGAAATCTCTATAAGTCAACACATACTATACCTGAAGCAGCATGGACAGCCGCTATTAGTGGGCCGTAATCACCATAATCGGGTATGCAACAAGTCCCCTTACCAGCCCAGAACAGATGAATTTCAAGATAATTCTCTGACACGCTAACATTAAATTTTCTCACAACTGCTCGGTTAACACCACCTGCCTCCTTCGATATGTCAAAGTCCTTCGTCATGCGGGTACCCTAGCAACCAAATGAAGAGGTAGGTGATAATTCTAGTCTCCTTTAAATCACTGTCTTTAGTTAATGTAGCTTAAAACATCGAAAACCTGTCCAATGAGGTGTTTACTTCAAATAAGTTAGAATTTTTATTCTATAAGCAGTCTTACCTGAATATAGATATCAAATACACGCCGTCCTAGACTTTTCCAAGTTTGCGAAGTGCGACTTTCATAAACCGTCTCTGCAAAGTGCAATGTTACAGTGTATGGCCCATTCTCAAGGCCCATGCCATAATATCTCAGTGATCCTTGGGACACTCTTGAAGTCGAGAAAAGGTATGGGGTCACATCTGTTCCGGTGACTACTGCAGTGGTATCTACCAGAAACAATGGGTTCTTCCATGTGTCATTAACCAAACCGGCATTGCTGACAGCCCATTTCTCTGTACTTGTTACATAGAATGCTGCTTGGCCAAGAGGTGAGTCGTCAGTCTCATACAATATGCCATCACCTCCCGTCAATTGTTTTCCACCACACTTGATTGAGAAGCTTGCATCTGTAAAGTTTCATGTAATACCAGAAGCTAGCCATGATTAGCGATGAAACGTCAAATTGAAGACTCATACAAATGTTATTCAGTCACAAATTTCTAACCAGTTATGCGTATTACTGAACTTATAAAAACATGCTTGCAATCTATACCCATATGTATACATAACTAGAGAAGCAATGCCTTTTCCTTTAACATGACGTTGCGTTAAAATAGTAAATGATGGGTGACATAAGAGCAGATTACATCGTGGGGTATTTCGATTGCATGGAAAATTTCTCTGGAGGCAATTCAATCCAGGAAGACTGCAAACATAGAGAACAATTATTAGTTATCCAAATAGAATCATGTAGTGGACGAGTAGTGATAGTATTGCTTGTCTAAAAACTAGTTAGAGAAACTTCAACTCACGTTATGTTTGAACTGTCAAATGTGAAGTTGTTGACCACTAAGTTCCTGCATAAAATCATTAATCAATCAACATATGAAGAACTATATCTTTATCAAATGAAATTTCCATGTACAAGATCAAAACTTAGTAGGCAAGTAGCACTGTGAAAACGAATCTCAACGATAATTTTTTGTCCAAACATATTCTGGTGATTTAAACTGTAAAATGAAGGTGAAAGATAAAAGGACACGTACAGTTGCAACCTTGTGGTCACCCACTGCGGAAAGCTTCCTGATAAAAAATTGTAAGACAAATCTCTGCAAATAACAAAATAGAATCAAAAGACACAATTATTAAGAACTTGTGTAAGATAGGATTAGAATGCTTACGATTATACACAAGCACATACATGCACTGTGCATTCTATATGACTACTTTAAGAAACGAGGACTTACATAGTCTGAAGTTGATCGCTCTTTTGGCTCGGAAGAGGTCCGGACAAACTATTGTTTCCAAGAAACCTAGCCATTTCGATTATAGTAGAAGGCACCCAGAAAAGAAAAAGAGATGAACAAACAAAAGGTCAGATGTGCACAAAATCTAGAAGGATTAGTCCAGATCTTCAATCAAAGTAGGGAATGTTAAAGATTTGATAACTTATGTATGATAAGGCAAGCAAAAGATAATATTAAGGACGGGGATTACAAGGAATCAAGATAACTCAGATTATTGAACAAAGAACTTGGGAGTTGGCCTGCCAAATTGTTGAAACTCAGATCCCTGCAACACCAACGATAAGTTGAGAGGAGCAATCAGAATGAAAGAAAACTATTGGTCTCGTTGGGACTCAAGCTTATATTTGCTGGTACGTACAGTGTCTGTAGACTTTGATATTCTCCAATATCAGATGGGATGGTACCAGTGATTAATGCGTTTCGTAGTTTTCTGTATTCCAAAATCATAAAATTTGATAAAAAGTAGATGGAGTAAGATATCAAATTTCAAAAGGAAAAAGAAGTTAGATGAAAGTATCTGGATCGATGAGAATCTTCACTTACAAATCAATCAAGCTTTTCAGATTTTTTATGAAATCAAGAGAAGAGCTCCCATTGTGTATATCACTGATATACCTACATCATTATATGCAAAATAAACTGAAATCCCGTCTTCGGAGAAAGAGAGAGAGAATTACAATTTATGAAACATTTGTACTTACAGATAGTACAATGAGGTCAGTTGAGAAAAGCTGGTTGGTATTGGGCCTTCGAAAGAGTTCCCTTGAAATTGCCTACAGAAACATATAAGAAGCTTGTGAACAAATTATCCATCTCAGGTCTGCTTTCATAAACTGCAAAAGATAAAAGGTTTCTCTACTTACAAATAAGTGAGGTTTGTCCAACTCCCTATGAAATCAGGTATCTTTCCTGAGAAAGGACTGTCCGATGCCCAGCTAAAATTCAAAAAGTTGAATTATACTAAGCTCATCCAAGAAAAGCAATCTCAAAATACGATTTAAGAGCCGTTCTTACAAGGCTCGCATGTTGGTGAGCTTGGCAAATGTTGAAGGAATTTCACCACCGAGTTCACAGCTGTCCATGAAACTGTGAAAATCATAAGGCAACTGATTAATACCCATTTCATACAATAAAGTGCAATTTTTGCTCATCCGTAAGGAATTAACATGTAATTCAAATTTGATGATTTAACGAAGCACTACGTACAAGAGGGGTGTTATTCTGTGTGCTGTGGCTTCCTTCGCTCCCCATGTTAGAGAGGGATGCCTGGTCAAAATAGAGTGTACGAATGGTGGAAACCAGCTTGACAAAGCTGAAGAGAGTGGGAATAAGTGTCGTTCCCACAGACAACGCCAAATGTTGATGCACAAAATCAGTGGGGACTTTGGTACAACAAAAAATGTTAAGTTTGTGACCTTCGCTAGATTGCTTCTGTCACTAGTGTGGATAAGTATGTAAATGGATAGGGATAGGGAAGCAAACACAAGATGTACGTGGTTCACCCAGATTGGCTACATCCACGGAGTAAAGGAGTTCTCATTAATTGTGAAGGGTTTACACAAGTACATAGGTTCAAGCTCTCCTTTAGTGAGTACAAGTGAATGATTCAGTACAAATGACATTAGGAAATATTGTTAGAGAATGATCTCTATTTATAGAAGAGAGTTTCTAGTTTCATTCTGACATTGACACGTGTCATGTTGTGATTGGCTTCTGATGTTGACACGTGTCGCGCTTTGATTGGCTTTTGATGTCGACACGTGTCGCGCTGTGATTGGCCTCCTGGTTGGAGCGAAACTCTTATGGGTCCTTGACGGTATAACGTTGACCGGTGTTCAGTATTTCAGGATTGGTCAAGTATGGTACAAACACATGCTATTGATTTGCATAACACATTTTCAAGATGAAGTTGTGTAGTGACCACCAAAGCCAAATTGCCATGCCCCTATTTCATTATGTGTTTAAGTTTAACCCCGTTGAGCCTGGTTAAGCCTATGTTCTTTGTTAATCCACACTATCACTACCAAGCCTAGTTTTAGGACCATCCATACCCTTATTCTTGAAGCATAGTAAAGCATGACTTAAAATGAACTCATTTTTTTATCAATGTATTGCATAAAGCAAGTGTGGGGGAAGTGAGAATTGAAAAGAGTATGAAAAAGAGCTCTAAAGTGTTGTTTGTTAAAAAAGGGTCCAAAACATTGAATTCGGCCCTAAGTGTTGCATGAATCTTCCCTTTGTATTTAAAAGTTGATTCTACATTCTAAAGTGAGTTCCAATTGTCTATTTCATTGCTTTGCTTGCTATCGCTTTAAGAACGTTTGTTATTCCTATCCTTTCTTTATTAGCCATTACCCCCAAGCCCTGTTACAACCCTTGACTTCAATCTTGAGTGTTGTGTATTTCAATTTGTGGAGTTCGAAATTGGTATGAGCATATGGTGTCACTGGTTCTTGCATCTAAGTAGTAGCATTCCAATCATGAGGTCATATCTAAACTTGCTTAATAACTCCAGAAAATTGCTTTCTTTGTTATAACATATGTGAGTCCTAGTCTTTCGTGTTTACATCAATCTTCTCACATATACTAGTGTAGGGTGTGTAGTCAGAAAATGTGTGTGAAAATAGAGAGTATCTTGTAAGGAATTGAGCAAATTCTCTAAGGCATGTTACTACATTCAAAACATCGTTTTAATTGGTTAATTGTGAACTAGTAAGGGGTGACTGTGATTAAGTATGTGCTAAAGTGTAAAGATGACCAAAATCTGTGGGAATGATGATTTTTAACATGTCATATTTCATTAAAAATCCCTGAGGCAAATGTTGGAAGGTCTAGGTTGTGTTTTGTTTGTTTCGTTTGTTTTGTTTTGCTCGAGGACTAGCAAAAGCTAAGTGTAGGGGAATTTGATAGGAGCATATTTATGCGACTGAGTTAGCTTGTTCTCATGCATTTATGTTGTTATTTCTTAGTTAATTATGTATTTTAAGCTATTTTCGTGTGTTTGTAGGTCCATAGGCCTTATAAAGCAATAACGTGCATTTTGGTGCATTTTGGAGCAGTTTTGGGCTTGGAATGGATAGCACATGCATGGAGCAAGGTGGATGGACCAAATTGAAGACTAAAGAGGCTAGGAATGTGTTAAAGAAAAAGAAGAATTAGTGTAAAAAGGACAAAGAGCTCAGCCATAAAGGGGTGTCACTCCACCATTCACCTTTCCATCATTGTCGTGCATCACCATTGCACTCCCTTTGGATTCCTATGTTGTGCATCATCATCCATGTTCCCTCCATTGACTCATTTGTTGCATCATTCCACCTCATTTCCTTTGTCTACCATGTGCACAATATCCTTTCACCTCATTGCACTCATTGTTTCACCACTTACTCACCTTTCCAACCATGCCATGCATAACCACCCTTGTCTCCTTCACTATTTCTGATTTCATGCATCAAAACATTGAATCATTGCACTCAATTGCTGCACATTTCTTGTCCCCTTCACCTATCAGATTTCATACAACTTTTACCTCCACTACATGCACTCATTGATGCACCATCCACCACATTTGGAATCCCATGCCATGCATCATGAGTCTTGTTGCACCTTTGACTCATTTCTGCACCATTCCACCTCCCTTTCCTTTCTCTACCATGTTCACAATCATTCATGTTCCCTAGCTGCAACTGTTGGAGATATGCCCTGAAAGTCAATCTTTGGAAGAAACCTTTCAGGACAATGTCTATATGTATGGAAAAACTCTAATACATCAAAAAGGCAAAGTCACTCATTAGGACTATCTCAATAATCGATATAGGTCCTAAAAGGTGAATCCATGGACACTGGATCGATGGAAGAAGTAATCTAATGATGTTAGACTACAAAGACCTTCTTCTCATAACCATGATGTCCAAAAGAGTTCCTGGTCATAGGATTGTCGGAGGGACACTGACAATACATAGACCAGTACATACTATGTCCCCTTCCCATGGGAAGGATGGAAAGTCTCATGCCATTCATGTAGTGACACTAAGATAAGTATGTAGGTGCTCATTATGGGAATGAGTTCACTGAACACAATCAAACGAGAGTACTTGCATGGAGGTCTACTCACATGTCAAGCAAGTAACTCTACTGGTTGGAATAATGTAAGTAATCCTTTGACCTGAGACATCATAGTTGTCTTGGAGATATGTTGCTGATCATTTGATAATGAGACGTGACCACATCTCATCTTGGATGTGTTCTATGCATTGTTGGGGTCAGTGATTTATTCTCAGAGGCATGTGAATGATCAACAAGGGATCTCTAATCCTCGTTATGAGAGGATGAATACTCTAAGATATGATTTAGGAATCTTCGGCCGAAGTATCGAGCGTAATGATGGAAAGCGTTCCTATACGACTCAATAGAATCATATAACTTGATATAATCACATTAGGGGTTTGACATTAAATATCCATACCCTAGTAATATGATTGTGAGTATTGTATTAGAGAAGGATCGAATTACATTGTAATTCCAACTGAATAGGTTCTCCGAACAAATTCTACATTAGCTTGGGTAGCCATGATATATGGTTAGATGTCACTCATGGCTTGTGGGTTCTTCTAGATGATTAAATAAGTAGTCATCAAAGAAGAAGGAGAATTGAAAGTAAGTTTTAATTCACTAAGTGATTGGATTAATACAAATCAATTGGATTGGTGCCAATCACCTCACTGCCTTGCTAATTAGAACCTAAAATGGTTGTAAACCGAAACACTCTTGTAGTGAGACAACTAAAGGATGAAGGAATAAATTAATTGGATTAATTAAGTGTTATGATTAATTAGAAAGTCTAAAGAAATCATAGAAGTGATGAAAGATCGTTTTGGACTTAAAGAAAAGTTCGGGTTCATTTGGGCCCATTAAGCCTAAACCCATTGGGCTTTTATTTAAGTATAGGATGACTTGAAATGATAAAAGCCCAAAGCCCAAACAACACAAAAGGAGCCGGCCATTGGAGAGAGAGAGAGAGTCAAGTTGTTGACTCACTTCTTAGACATTTATAAAGGAAGTTTAGTGAAATAGTTTCATTAGGGTTTTGTGTGTTCTTTTCACAAAAGAAGAAAACATCTATCTCTCTCTACACTCACACAAAGCCGGCCACCAAAGGGGATTTAGCTAATCATCTTCTCTCACTTTGGTTATTCCATTATCCATCTCACTACATTAGTGGGTGTAGATCTTTAGAGGTCTCCTACTTTGGAGACTAAAGGAGAAAGGAGCTCTAAATCTTTCAAGGTGGAGGAAGCTAGAAGGGAGGCTAGACTCAAGGAGTTCCAAGAACAAAGAGCTTGGAGGTGGTCCATCCTTGGTCTCAAGTCTAGATCAAGAGGTATAAAACTATACCCTCACTTTGTTCTTCAATATTTTCTTAGATACATCATATATGAACCTATGCTTCTTGAAGGGGATTTGCATGACTATAGCTTTGATATTATGTGATAACATGCTTCCGTTGCAAATGTATATAAATTTTGAATTGTATATGTATGCTAGTCACTAGAAATCCCACATAAATCTCATTATTTCCCTTCAGCAACACCACTCCATTTTACCCCCCTCATGCTTTGCATCATGACTTCACTTTCACCTTTGAATCATTTCAAACACCACTCAATGCACTCATTGCTGCAACACCACTCTATTTTACCCCCTATGCTTTGCATCATTACTTCATTTTTACCCTTGAATCATTGCAAACACCACCAAATTCCCTCCATTGTCGTGCACTTCCTCTATAAAAAGAAGTGTGTGTGGCAGCCATATAGTTTAGTTTTGGCTTGATCATTCATCCCCATTTCAATACAACCTTCATCCAAACACATCCATTCATCTTTATATCCATTCCTCCATACAAACAAACCTTCAAACACTCACCAACACCTTGTGCCGTAGCAAAGGAATGGAAGGAAAGTGCTTGGAAGTGCTTGCTGTCCAACTTGGATCGTTGGAGTGTTTATGTGTTTTCTTTCTTTTGTTTCTAATGTTTAAATTCATTTCCTTTCATTTTGTTGTAAATATGAGTGGCTAAACCCCTCTTGGCTAGGGGTGATTTCAAAGCCATGATTATGTGTGCAATATAATTTGATAAATTCCAGTTATGAACTCTTGAATCGTGAATGCAATTGGCTTAACTATTTGATTGATAACTTATTTGTATTTGTTAATTAAGGGTCGACACTTCATTGGCATGCATAAATCCGTTGCTAGAATATAAGGAAGTTTCACATAATCGTTACAAACTTATATTCACATGTAGTGAAGGTCGTTTATAAACGATCGCGTTATGTTCAATTCCTAGCATAAGCGACATGATGTCATAGTTGCAAGTGCTTTGTCAATGCTTATGATTTTCATTAAACGTAATGATCTTTGATTGTATCTCTATTATGATGTCATGTAGGGAACTTTTGAAGAATGTTTTGGGTTGTCGAATGATGTCATCCAATCCAATAAAACAAGGAAAATCTGAGAGTTAACTAGTGATGTCACGGTTAATTTGGAGCATTGTCGTTCATAATTCAATGAAGTAGTAACTGGAAATCAAGCTATTTGCATACATGTTATGTGTGGAAAAAAAAAAAGCCTCTAGCTATCCCATCCATCATCTTATTTCTCAAATTTGTTTTACAATCTGTCTGGTTTTTCATACTTGTTTGTTTGTTTCAACTTCATCCAAATCAAAACCCCCCTTTTAGTTTCTTGTTTCAAAGTGTTTCAAATCTGTTTTAGTTTGTGTTTTTAAGTATTTTGATTCAAGTAAAAGTCAATTTTCATCCAAAGTCATTCCTAGTGTCTAATTAAAGTTTATTTGGTTGTTTTGAGCTGTTTTGAGTATTTTAAGTTTGCTTTGAGTCTTGTGAGTCTTGTTAAGTGTTTTTAAGTTTAGTTTTATGTTTTTGAGTCAGTTTAGAGGTTATTAGCAAGCCCTCCTAATCCCTGGTCCAGAACGATCCCTACTTATACTTGTACTACAATTGTCAAAAGATGGTTAAATTTGTGTGTTAAGATAATTTTCGCATCAGTGCTCGAGTATGACACCAATTAATGTGGATGGGAATATTCTGAAGATGAAAGCCTTTCCATTCTCTCTTATGGAAAAGGCTAAAGATTGGCTCTTTGAATTAGCACCTGGAACCGTCACTTCTTGGGAAAGCATGAGGAAAGCATTCTTAGAGAAATTCTTCCGCACTTGAAGAGTCATTCTTTTGAGGAAGAGAATTAGTGGATTTCAACAAGGCCTAGGAGAATCCTTTCCATCATGTTATGAGCATTTTAAGACTTTAGTTGCACCTTGTCCGCAACATCAAATGAAAGAAGAGCTTTTAATTCAATATTTCTATGAAATACTACTTCCACATGAAAGACAAATGCTTGATGCTTCAGCAGGAGGTGCTTTGGTTGACAAAACACCAATTGCTACGAAGATATTATTTACGAGTCGAGCCTTGAATGCATAACAATACGAAGGAGTTGGAGGAAGAGATCATACATGGCAAAGTCAAGTTAATGAGGTAAGTGCAATTTCAGAACTTCAATCTCAAATGGCTAACGTCTCTACTCTTATTTCACAGGTTGTTGAAGGATCCAAGGTGCAAGGTACAGCTACTTGTGGTTTGTGCTCTATGCAAGGACATCTCACTGATCAATGTCCTCAATTGATAGAGAATGGAGGATGGGAAAGTGCCAATGTCGTAGGTTATCAAGGCCAAAATCAACCAAGGTATGACCCATTTTCTAACACCTACAATCAAGGTTGGAGAAATCATCCAAATATGAAGTGGAGGGAACCTCAACAACAAGGCGGATATAGACAGCCACCTCAGGGGCTTTATCAAAGGCTATATGCACCACCACAGCCTTCACAACAATCTTCCCAAGCAAACCCAGGTTCGTCAATGGATAATGATAAAATTCTTCAAGTACTCTTCTTTGACTCAGGGTTTACAAAATCAAGCCAAAGAGAAGGGCGAAATGAAGAAGCAATTTGGGCAGATGGCATAATTCATTAGACAATTTAGAGAACAAGGCAAACTACCTAGTTCAACCATTGTCAATCCAAATGGAGGTTTTGAAACTGCCAAGGCCATCACTTTGAGAAGTGGAAAAGAAATTGGAACCAATCCAAAAATGTCCAAACATAGCCAAAAAGAGGACGAACAGCTGCTGCTCGAAGAAGAAGAGGTGGACAAGGCCAAGGCAATGGAAGAGCAATCCTTGCCATAACCATCTAAGGCTCATATGCCACCCAATTTAGGTAATGGTGGCTCGAATTCAATTCGTTCTAGCCCTATTCCACCAAATGTGCCTTTCCCTCATAGGTTTATGCAATCTAAAAAAGAAAAGAATGAAAAAGACATCTTAGAAACCTTCAGGAAGGTACAAGTCAATATCTCGCTTCTTGATGCAATAAAGCAAGTTCCGAAGTATGCTAAGTTTTTTAAGAAGCTTTGCACAACAAAGAAACGGATTCCGGAGAAGGAGGTGGTACATGTAAGTGAAAATGTCTTTGTAGTTTTGCAAAAAAAGCTGCCACCTAACTGCAAAGATCTAGGTAGTTTCACTATCCCTTGTGTTATTGGTAATACAAGGTTTGAACATGCTATGCTAGATTTAGGTGCTTCCATTAATGTCATGCCATATTCCGTTTATGCATCTATTA
The DNA here is from genome assembly GCF_042453785.1 of Malus domestica. Lineage (NCBI taxonomy): Eukaryota > Viridiplantae > Streptophyta > Magnoliopsida > Rosales > Rosaceae > Malus > Malus domestica. Next base: position 4,014,901 of record NC_091661.1, on the reverse strand, counting down.
ATCTAGGAGAGCTTAAAATGATGGTGTCATTATTCAATTGGTTGATTGATCTAATGCATATCCGAAAGGAGTTTTGGAAGATGCTTTGGTGGAGGTAGGCCATTTGATTTTTCCCGCAGATTTTTATATGCTTAAGATGGAGGATTCAGCCCACTCTATATCATTGCCAATCTTACTTGGAAGACCTTTCATGAAAACAGCGTAAACCAAGATTGATGTGTCCAAGGGAGCGTTAACTATGGAGTTTGATGGCAATGTGATTAATTTTAATGTTTTTGAATCTATTAAGTATCCTAATGATGTTAGTTCTTGTTTTGCCATTAATGTGATTAAAAATATAGGGCAGGAACATTCAACACCTCTCAAGAAGGATGTATTTAAAACCACCATTGAAAAGGGAATTGGAGTGGATCACACGGAACAAGCCACTGCCCTTAAAAAACCCAAGGCTGAGAGCACCATCTCTGAAATTGTTGACAGTGTTGCTACTTTTGAGTCTTCATTGCAGTACATCGGTGAGCCACCTATTCCAATTCCAATTCCCATTTCAACTAATAGGTTGTTACCTTCTTTGGTTCAGGTGCCCAATCGAATCCAAGTTGGTGGGAGAGTTTACATTGACTTTAGAAAGCTCAACGCCACAATCAGGAAGGATCACTATCGCCTTCCGTTCATAGATCCAATGCATGGAAGTTTTGAGGAGCATGTCGTGAAGGATGTACCTCTCCATGCCATTGGTTCTAGTGAAGCTTAAATGGAGGTATCATCCGGCTGGAAGACGTTAAAGCAAGCGCTTCTTGGGAGGCAACCCATGTGTTCAAATAAAGAGACAATGGAATTTACGACTCCTACAACCAGATTTGCTCTCTTTTACCCTTCTCTTTATTGTTTTTACTTTGCTATGATTGTCTTTTTTGCTAGTTATCTTTTGTTGCTTTCTTGTTTAAGTTTATTTTTGAGACATTGAGGACAATGTTTGGTTTAAGTGTGTGGGGGTAAACAAATTGCTTTCCATGATTTCTCTGCGAATTTCACCAGCTATCACTACTAACGTTGTTATTCACTATTTTAAAATGTTTTCTTATGTGTCATATAAAAAAATTTTGAAAAAAAAAATCGAAATTTTTTGAGAAAATACCAAAAAAATATGTCGTTTTTGTTGCTTGTTTGTGTCTTAGGGTACCTTCCAACACAATGATGAGGATTTGGTTTTTAATTGCATGACTGTTAAAGAAAGTTACAAACATGGGTGGAAGATTGATATGCTCTTTGGTTAATACTTAGTTGTAGTTGTCATTTACGAATTCACATGTAATCACAAAGAGAAAAAAAATCAGTTTTTGTAACATGCTTGAAGGAAGAAACTAAAACTAACGCTAACAACCTTGTGAGACTTGAGCCTATTCCTTGTTTTGTAGAGATAATAATATGTGATATTCTTGTTTTCTAAAGTTGTTGCATGATCTCATTATTTCTTTGCTTGGTTGCTACTTCGAATGCTTTTTCATCATTTTAGTTCCAAATACTAGAACTCATGCCCGTTTCATTCAAAGCATAAAATTGATTGCATAACAAATAACAAGATGAAGTTGTTTAGTTACCACTAGAGCCAAAAAGCCTTATCCCTTGCATACATATTGTAGGTTTAACCCCGTTGAGCCTTATTTAGCCTATTTTCTTTGTTAGCTTGCATTATCCCTACCTAGCCTAGTATAGGAATATCCATACCCTTGTTCTTAAAGAATAGTGAAGCATGACTTATTGAGAATTCCTTTTGATCTATGATTTGCAGAAAAATAAGTGTGGGGGAAGGATTTGTTCTTTTGAATCCGGTGAAGTAGTGCTTATGTTTTATGTTTCAAAACAAAAAAGAAAAAAAAAGAGAAAAACGTTGAAAAAGAAACAGAAAAGAAAGAAGAAGAAAAAAGTTGAGAAAAGGAAAAAAAAGAGGTTGAAAAGAAGTGAGAATGAGTGCATAAGTGTTGGTTGTCGAAGAAGGGTCCAAAAATATGAATCTGACCCTAAAGTTGTACGAATCTCCCCTTTGTGTTTAAAGTTGGGTGCTGCAATCAAAAGTTGAATTCTAAGTGTTGATTTCATACTTTGCATACTATCACTTTAAGAACATTTGTTGATCCTTAACCTCTCTTTGTTAGCCAATACCTTAGCCCCATTACAACCCTTAGACTTTTATCTTGATTGTTATGTTATTCAATATGTGGAGTTTGAAATTGGTACGAGCATATGGAATCCCTGGTTCTCGCTTCTAAGTAATGGCATTCCGTTCATGAGATCATATACATGTTTGTATTAATAGAATTCAGAAAGTGCCTTCTTTGTTATAACATATGTGAGTGCTAGTCTACATGTTTACATCAATCTTCTCACATATACTAGTATAGGGAGTGTAGTTAGAAAATCTGTGTGGAAATAGAGAGTATATCCGGTGAGGAATTGCGTGAAATCTCTAAGGAATGTTACTATTTTCAAATGTTGTTTTAATTGATTAAATGCGAGCTGGTGAGTGGTTATTGTGGTTAAGTATAAGCTTAAGAGTAAGGATGGCTAAAATCTATGTGAGTAGTGATTTTTAACATGTCATGTTTCATTGGAAATCCCTGAGGCGATTGTTGGAAGGTTTAGGTTTTGTTTTGTTTTCTTTGTTTCGCTCAGGGACTAGCAAAAGCTAACTATGGGGGGATTTGATAGGAGCATATTTATGCGACTTTGTTATCTTATTTCTTTGCATTTAGTTAGTTCATTTCCATTTATTATCGTAATTTAAATTATTTTCGTATTATTGTAGGTCCAATTGGTAAAGATGACAATAAATGGCAAAATGGAGCAATTTGGAGCAGTTTTGGACTTGGATTGGATAGCATGCGTGTGGAGTAGGGGGCTGGACGTTTTTGGTGTTTTACATGTGCTAAATATGTGCTAAAATCTGGAGGAATCAAATTTGGAAGCTTAGAAGACAAGGAAAGACATAATCTTATCTTACCTTATCCATACTTATCTTATCTTATCCAATTTACCTTATCCAAACATTATCCTACTTTATCCAACATTATCTCATATTATCTCCAGTTGCAAAAGGAGTCCTTATCCTATTCTAAATACTTCCCATCTGATTCTAGGAGTCATAATCCATTCAAACACCCTAATCCTTTTTCTCCTTGGTTTATGCCGAACCCTACCCTATATATATGTATTTCTGCCGCAGCAATTAGGGGAGAAAACTTGGTGTCGCACGTTCTATTCCAAATTGGTGCCGCAACCTGCAAGAGCCAAAGGAAAATGATTGTGCCGCATCTTGTCATTCAACCATTGGAGATTTCAGAGTTCTTTTTGTCCTTGCTTAGTTTCAATGTGTATTTTAGTTTGCTTTTCAATTATGATGAACATGTGTAACTAAATTTCTTTTTAGCTAGAGGTGAATTTGAAGCCATGACCATACGTTTTATATGAATTGATTACATCTAATTATTATTTCATAAAACATGAATGCGATTTACTTATCTGTTTTATAGAGAACTTATTCTTGTAAGTTTATTAAGGATGCATACTTAGTTTGCATGCAGGGATTTGATGCTAGAATATTGATGTGGTAAAAACTAACACACAAATTAAACCCTATTAAGATAGTTGTAGTATGTGTAAGTAGGGATCGTTCTAGGCCGGGGATTAGTTAGGGATGCTAATCAATACAAATTAAACTTAAAAACTGAAAACTAGACTCAAACAACTCAAAACAAGCTAAACTGACTCAAATAACACAAAACTAAGTTAAATTGACTCAAAACAAGAACTAGAGGGTGATTTGGACGAAAATTAAACTAAAAAGACTCATAATACTAAATGGGGCTTGTTTTGACGAATTTAAAGTAAACCTAAGTACTTGCAAAAACAAACTAAAGGTAATACGAAGTTGGATGTTTTTAGGGGTGAAAGGCTAGCTAGAGGGTCCTTGTCCACACATGACACATATGCATACAAATCGATTTCCAGTTATTCTTCCTATGAACCATGAATGACAATGCCCCAAATTAATCATGAAAAGCACAAATTAACTTTCAGATTTTCCTAAGTTCATTGAACTGGACTCAGCGATGCAACCAAATTATTCTTACCAAGTTCCCTACATGAACTGCATAATAGAGATACATATAAAAAATCATTAAGTTCTATGAAAATCATAAGCATTGACAAGGCATTCATAACTATGAACTGCATGATACTCCTGCTAGGACTTAACACAATCTTGACTAGCTACCTCTACTACTTGTAAATATAAGTTCAGAACTATTAGGTGAAATTCCCTTATATTTTAGCATCAAATCCCTGCATGCAAACTAAGTGTGCACCCTTAATCAACACACAAGAACAAGTTATCAATCAAACAGATAAGTAAATTGCATTCACGATTCATGAAATCATAACTGGATGTAATCAATTCATATCACACATATGTTCATGGCTTTTAATTCTCCTTTAGCTAAAATGAATTTAGTTCCACATGTTCGCCATTAAACAAAGACAATTGAAATTAAACATTGAAAATAAAAGATAGAATACACCTAGAAATGCTCCAACAATCCAAAGGTCTTGAATGGCAGGCACGGCTCCAAGGGTCTCCTCTCCTTTCTCCTTGCAAAGTTGCGACACAATTGTATTTTTATCTCTGAATTTCTCTCTTGTGTATGTTGTGCTCTGAATGGTGCGGCATTGGTGTATATATAGGGCTAGGGCATGGCACAAAGGTTGTAGAGAAGAAGGATTTGGCATGGCAGATTCCTAAGGGGAAAGGGATAGGGTGGTTCGGCACAAATCTTCTAGAACCAAATTTTTAGGTATCCTAATCTGAAAATAATTCCCCCTTGCAGTTGGAATTTAGGTAGAATAGGATTAGGATAAGGTTAGGATAATATAAGATAAGGTTTGTTTGGATAATGTTGGATAAGATAAGGTTTGGATAATGTTCCTTCCTTTTAGCTGATTCCTTATCTTCCAAGTCTTGAATTAATTTCTCCATCTCTTCAGCACATTCCTAGCCTCTTGAACTTCAAAAATGTCCATCCACCTTGCTCCATGCATGTGCTATCCATTCTTGGCCCAAAACTGCTCAAAATTACTCCAAATTGCACTTTCTTGCCAACTTTGTCATTTGAACCTGAAAACACACGAAAATAGTTTAAAACACTCTAATAAGTAGAAATTAGCTATGTAAATGCAAGAAAACAAGCTAACTAAGTCGCATAAATATGCTCCTATAAAATATAAGGGAATTTCACCTAATCGTTATGAACTTATATTTATAGGTAGTAAAATTCACTAGTATGATTGAGTTAAGTAAATCCATAGCAGGAGTATCATGCTTTTCATAGTTACAAATGCCTTGTCAATGCATATGATTTTCACAGAACTTAATGACCTTTGATATGTGTCTCGATCATGCTTTCATAGTTAGAGAACTTGAGAAGGATAATTTGGTTGCGTCGCTGAGTCCAAATCAATGAACTTAGGAAAGTTTGAGAATTAATTAGTGCATTCACAATTAATTTGGGGCATTGTCATTCATGGTTTATAGAAAGAATAACTAGAAATCGATTTATGTGCATATTTTTCATGTGTGGAGAAGAATCCTCTAGCTAGATTTTCACCCACATTCCCTTTACAACTCAATTTGATTGCTGCTATTTACTTTTGTTTCTTAAAATTCGTAAAAAAAAATCCCCCTTAGTTTTTATTTTGTGTTAGTCTAGCTTAGTTTTCAGTTTTTAAGTTTTATTTGTGTTGATTAGCATCCCTCCTAATCCACGGCCTAGAACGATCCCTACTTACTCATACTACAATCATATTGATAGGAGCATATTTATGCGCCTTAGTTAGTTAGTTCTTATGCATTTATGTTGTGTTTTCTTAGTTAAGTTAGTCTTTTAAGCTATTTTCATGTGTTTTCAGGTTTTAGAGACAAAGTGAGCAAAAGGATGCAATTTGGAGCATTTTGGAGCAAAATTGGGCTAAAATGGAGTTCATGCACATGAAGCACAAGGGATGGACGAATTTGAGGAATTGGTGAAGCTAGGAAGGCGTTTCAAAGTTGAAGAATTGAAGATACAAAGTTTCCTAGTTGAAGAAGGAAATGACTTGAATGAAGGATTCCTAAATGAATTGGGATTCCTAATCACTAAAGGAGTCCTAATTGAAGATGGATTCCTAGATATATGAAGTTTCCTACTCAAGCAAGGTTTCCTACATGAAGAAGAAGAATTAAAGCCAAAGAATCAGCTCAAGATAAGGAGTATTATCCAAAACCTCATCCATAACCTTATCTTAGCCTATCTTATCCAATCAAACCTTATCCTATCCTATCTTATCCTTATCCTAAACTATCCACATTCCAGCCACTTAGGAGGGTTTCTAATTAGATTAGGATGCTTAAAATGGGATTTCTAGAAGACCTTATCTTATCCTACCAAGATGACACCTAGGAACCTTTCTAGAAGCCTAAAAATCTGCCTTGCATTATCTTCTAGAACCCTAGATCCTTGCCGCACCTAATACCTATTTCCCTTGGGATTTTTGGTTTCTAGAAGTCTTATCTTTTCACACTCTTTCTGCTGCACATTATCTCCCAATCCCTTTGGGTTTTTGACTTGTTTTCCTTATAGGATTGGATGTTATTATCCTATGCAATTTAGGCCTTTAAAACCTTGTCCTTTGCTACCTAGGAGATGGGATTTTCAGCTTATAAATACAAGGCCTTGCCGCACATATCACACACCACCCTCTACCAGATTTTCACTACACCATTCACCATTCATACCTCTTGTGCCGTGAGTTTGCAAGGAGAAGAAGGAAGACAACTTGGAGCCGTGCATGCCATTCAAGGAGCTTGGATTGTGGAGCGTTTCTAGGTGTTTTCTATCTTTATGTCAATGTTTAAATTTATTTGTCTTTGTGTATTTGCGAACATGAGGAACTAATTTCTTTATAGTTAGAGGGGAATTCAAAGCCATGATCATATGTTTTATATGACTTGATTTCTTCCAATTATGATTTCATGAATCGCGAATGTGGTTTACTTATCTATTTGATTGATAACATGTTTATGTATGTTGATTGAGGGTCGACACTTAGTTTGCATGCATGAATTTGATGCTAGAGTATAAGGGAATTTCACCTAATCGTTATTAACTTATATTCATAAGTAGTAAAAGTCGCTAGTCACGATTGTGTTAAGTAAATCCTAGGCAAGAGTAACATGCGTATCCCATAGTGATGAATGCCTCGTCAATGCTTATGATTTCCATTGAACTTAATGATCTTTGATATGTGTCTCTATCATGCGTATTCCATAGTTAGGGTCCTTGATAAGAATAATTTGGTTGTAATGCGTATCCCATTCAATTCAATGAATCTAGGGAAATCTGAGAGTTAATTGGTCAATCTAGTTAATTTGGGGCATTGTCATTCATGGTTCGTTGAAAGAGTAATTGGAGATCGAGTCGTATGCATATGTTTCATGTGTGGAGAAGGAACCTTCTAACTAGCCTTTCCCCATTCTATTTCATCAAAATCGTTTTCATTAAAGTTTGTTTTTAAAGTTTTTGTTTTAAAAGTTAAATTCGTCCAAAATCAATCCCCATTTACTTAGTTGAGTCATAGTAGTTAGAAATCACTTTAGTTTATGTTTTTAAGTGTCTTAGGTCAAGATAAAACCAATTTTCGTCCAAGATTGAGTCTAGTGTTCAAAACTGCCCAGATTGTGGTTTTAAGGCAGTTTTGAGTGTTTTTGGGCTGTTTTGAGTCTTTTGGTTTGTTTTGGTGTTTTAAAGTTTAGTTTTGCATTCTTTGAGTTTACTTTAGTGTTTTAAACTTGTTTTTACGTATTTGAGTCCGTTTTCAAGTGATTTTGCAATCCCTCCTAATCCCCGGTTTAGAACGATCCCTACTTACATACTTTGCTACAATTGATAAAAAGAGGGTTAATTTGAGTGTCAACATAATTTTCACATCACATATAAATTATAGGGTTTAATTTGTGTGTTAGTTTCTACCATATCAGTTGCCAAGGATTAGTAAAATTGCTAATCACTCAGTTTTTTGTTTATTTGTCCTTTGGTATTTAATTTAGTTTTATTTCTTTGATTTCAGGTACTAGAGAAGCAAGACATGGCCATTGCTAATCTTCAAGCTCAAATGGCGAATCTTACTTCTCTTATGTCGCAGTATATCAAAAGGTCCACAATGCAAAGTGTGGCTACATTTGGTGTGTCCTCTAGGCAAGGATATCAAACTAATCAACGTCCTCAATTAATTGACAATGGAGGTTGGGATAGTGTCAATGCTTGGGGTTATCAAGTCCATAATCAATCAAGGAACGACTTATTTTCCAACACTTACAATCCAGGTGGGAGAGATCATTCAAATTTTATATGGAGGGAACCTTAATAAGTTCAACAAGAAGGATATTGGCAGCCATCTGAGGAGTTCTATTTAAGACCTATGCAGCCATCACAACCTCCCCTACAACAATTCCAACCAAATTCAAGCATGTCCATGGATCATATTAAAATTCTTCAAACACTAAATACTTATTGTGCTTCTTTGACTCAGGATCTGGAAAACCAAGCTAAAGAGAATGTCGAATTGAAAAATCAACTTGGGCACATCACTGAATTCATGGGACAAATTCAAGAACAAAGCAAACTCTTTAACTCAACTATTGTCAATTCAACGGAAGATTTTGAAATCGCTGAAGCAATCACTTTGGGAAGTGGTATGGAGTTTGAAGCTAAACCAAAGGCATCCAAACATAGCCTAGAATTGGACAAAGAGCTGTTGTCCAAATAGGAGGATGAAGACTCAGCCACAACAAGCTTAGAAGAAGTGTTGCCGCAGTACTCAATCATCTTTAATCCTTGTGATTCAGCCACCCTAGCTCCACTGTTGAAGTTCCCTTCGAGTGAAAATATAAGGATAGTATAGTGGCACAAGTAAGGTTGTCCAACCACAAGGACTAAGAAACAACTTAGTAAAACCTTTGACTCTTACAAATTAGCATTAGTTAAAGACTCCTATAACTTAAAATGGGGGGTTTGAGTAATTTTGGAAAAGAAATAAAGACAGAAAGAAAAGTGAAAAATTAGAACTATCTAAAAACATACCTAAGACATGGAATAGTTTAGAAACGTTTTTAAGACATAAATCTGACTTCAAATAAACAAAGGCCTTCCCCTAAACATTCCTGAATCAGTGATATGATCTTTTAACTTATCCTTTTCAAATGCACAACTAAGATGTTCACATATCTAGCATGGCATATAACTAGATTGTATGAATCCTCTCTTACTTTGCATGTTAGATGCATGGCATATACATAAAACTTATATTTGTAGGTGCAACCTAGCATGGCATATACTTAGATTTAGCACCTAAAAACTCATTAAGAACAAAGAGGATTATGAACATCACATGAACCCTAGAACATGACATTTATCCTAGATTTTCATGGAATTAGCTTACATGATTAGTTATGAACCTAACCACATGTTGCTAAGGAATGAAAGAAGATATGGCAGTCATCCTTATCATTCTCAACAGAAAGCAAACATAAACAAGGTAGCTAAGCTTGAAAATATGTGCTTGAAATGATTGAAACAGAAAACAGATTCTAGCTTGCAAATGAAATTGATAAACTAAAGCTGCATCATAACATTAATTCAATCATGTCTAGGGCTTCAAAGCAGCCCTAAGTATCCATAAACTAAATTAAAAACATAACAAAATACATAAAAAGTTAGGAAAGCTAGAACCTAGAAATTGCTCAAGGCTGAAGACTCCTGCTCTCTCCAGATTCTGTGTTTTTCTGTTTTTTTTCTCCTCTTCTTCCCTCCTGTTGTGTATTTGTCTCCTATTAAAAGGCTTAGGAGTTATCTAACATCTGACACATTTACAGCCTTAAATTGACTCTCATTTATAGCTCATTACAATCAACTTTTAGTATATAAGTAACTGAAAACTAGCTGTTATCAGAAGTTGTAACTGAGCAGCTCCTCTTTATTTTGTCCTAATTTCTTGTCGAAACCTCCAAATCACAAGGTGTAAAGACCATCAGAAAGAAGACTTCCAGGGCTTTCGAACCGTGTATGGCCCATTTTTTAATTCATTCTGAGCACTTCGGGCCAAAGTTCGCAAGTTGGCTGTTCTGCAAGGGCCTTTTATGGCGGATCATAGGCAACTTGTGGGCTATGGTCTAGTCTTGGGCGAGTTAGGCTTCAAACTATCCATTCTAGGCTCTAAAGATATTCAAAATAAGATGATTTCTTTAAGCCCTTACTTTCATCCTAAAATACAATATAAACAACAAAATACCTTGTGATGCATAGAGATTTTAAGTAAAAAAACCTAAGTAAAAGAGGGCATATAAATATAACTTTATGCACTCAACATCCACCACCACCCAATTCAGGTAAGGTTCCAAATTCAAGTCTTTCTAACCCCATTCCACCAAATGTACCTTTTCCTTGCAGGTTTTTGCAATCCAAGAAAGAAAAGGGAAAGAAAGACATCTTCAAAACCTTTCCAAAGATTCAAGAGAAAGAAGTGGCTAGGGAATATCTAGAATTCATCAAAGAGGATGTACTTGAGACAATCATCCCCAAAGAAGTCAGATTTTATAACATGGGACAAGTCACTGCCCTCACACCAAATCTGGTCGAGTGCAACATTCCTGAAACTTTCGAAGTGGTCTTTGTCCTTGAGTTCTTGTCGCAGCACACAGGTAAGCCACCTCCTCAAATTTCAATTTCGTTTTCTACTAATATGTTGATTTTAATGATTCAGGCACCCACTCTAGAATTTAAACCATTACCGGATCATTTCAAGTATCACCTTCCATTCAGAGATCAACTCCATGCCGCTGGTCCTAGTGAGGATTAATTGGAGGTGTTGTCTGGCTGGAAGATGTTAAAGGAAGCACTTTTTGAGAGGCAACCCACGTATTCAAACAAAGAGACATTGGAATTTCCGGCTCTTACAACTAGATTTGCTTTCTTTTACCCATCTCTTTATTGTTTTTACTTTGCTATGATTGTCTTGTTTGCTAGTTATCTTTTGTTGCTTTCTTCTTTAAGTTTGTTTTTGAAACATTGAGGACAATGTTTGTTTTAAGTGTGGGGGGGGGGGGGGTAAACAGATTTCTTTTCATGATTTATCTTCGAATTTCACCACCTATCATTACTAACCTTGTTATTCACTATTTTTAAGTGTTTTCTTGTGTGTCATATAAAAAACATTTGAACAAAAATAGAAGAAGATTGAGAAAATACCAAAAAGAGTCGTTTTTGTTGCTTTTTTGTGTCTTAGGGTACCTTCCAACACAATGGTGAAAATTTGATTTTTAATTGCATGGTTGTTAAAGAACGAACCTGAGTTTTGTTGGGCAGATTGTGGTTGAGGTTGAGATTGTGCGAATGGCCTTTGATATATCCCAGGGGGTGGCTGTCGAAATCCCCCTTGTTGTTGAGGTTATTGAGGCTCCCTCCACTTGAAGTTTGGATGATCTCTCTATCCCGGATTGTATGTATTTGAGTATGGGTCATTCCTTTGCTAATTTTGCCCGTTGATAACCTATGGCATTGGCACTTTCCCATCCTCCATTCTCTATCAATTGAGGGCATTGATCATTGAGGTGCCCTTGCATAGAACACACACCACACACACTTGGTGTATTTCCTTGCACTTTCGATCCTTTGACAAACTGTGACAACAGAACAGTGAGATTAGCCATTTGAGATTGAAGTTCTGAAGTTGCACTTACCTCACTTGTTGCCGTGGGATGTCTCTTTGTCCAACACCTTCGTATTGTTGTGCATTCAAGGCTCGGTTTGCAATTAAGATCTTGGCAGCCACCGGTGTTTTGTCAACCAATGCACCCCCTGCCGAGGCATCTAGCATTTGTCTCTCAATTGGAAGGAGTCCCTCGTAGAAATATTGAAGCAAAAGTTCTTCCTTCATTTGATGTTAAGGGCACGAGGCAACTAGAGCCTTGAAACGGTCATAATATGCTAGAAAGGATTCGCCTTGGCTTTGTTGAATGCCACTAATCTTCTTCCTCAAAAGAATGACACTCGAAGTTGGGAAGAATTTCTCCAAGAACGCCCTATTCATGCCTTTCCAAGAAGTGACGGTTCCAGGTGCTAATTCGTAGAGCCAATCTTTAACCTTGTCTATAAGAGAGAATGGAAAGGTTTTCATCTTCAAAATATTCCCATCGACATTGATGGGTGTCATGCTCGAACATACCACTTCAAACTCCTTAAGATGCTTGTTTGGATCTTCCATGGACAGCCCATGGTATTTGGGGATGTGATGCAACAAGCTAGACTTCAATTCGAACTCATTGGTCTTTCCTTGGGCAGCCATGGGGTATTTAATGCAAAGGGGCACGACATTGTCCAACCCTGAGGTTGAAAGTTCTTTGATCGTACGATTGTCCGCTGCCATGACTTGCTCTTCTTTTTCTTCTTCCTCAAATTCAGATTCGGCCTCTGAACTTGAACTAGGTGGATTAGGTTCTGGTTGCTTCCTCTTTCTTCTCAAACTTCGTTCAAAATCATCGTCGAACTCCAAGATGTTTGACTAATAGGTTGAGAACTACGAGTCATAAACTAGTACCTGAAACAAGAAACAAAATGACTCAACAACCAAGTAGAAGGTATGGCAAAAACACTAACAAACACACTTTAATACGAAATTAAAACACATAGACACAAGACACAAACAAGGGAGATTAGCAAGTTTGCTAATCCCCGGCAACGGCACCAAAATTTGATGTGAAAATTTACTTGACACACAAATTAAACCCTATTGATGACAATTGCAGTAGAGATGTAAGTAGGGATCGTTCTAGATCGGGGATTAACAAGGGCTGCTAATCAACACAAATAAGACTCAAAAACACTAAACTAGACTCTATAGACTCAAAACTGACTTAAAACACTCAAAACAGCAACAAACAATAAAAAACACTCAGTTCGAGACCTAACAAGTGAATTGGACGACAATAAAACTTAACTTGACTCAAAATATTGAAAGAAAACAGATTATGACTCAACTAACAAGACTCAATGAAAGGGGGACTGATGTGAAAATTAACTTGACACACAAATTAAACCCTATGGATGACAATTGTAGTATATGAGCAAATAGGGATCGTTCTAACCAGGGATTAACTAGGGATGCTAATCAATGTAAAACTGACTCAAGAACATAAAAATATAATGTAGAACACTAAACTAGACTCAATTAATGCAAAACTAGGGTTTAAAACACCTAAACAAACTAAAAACTCAAAACAGCAACTAAAAGGCTCAAAACTGCCTTAAAACCACTTTCTGGGCAGTTTTGAGTACCTAACACTAGTTTGGACGAATTTGGACTATGACTTGACTCAAAACACTTAAAAACACAACTAAATGGATTTCTAACTAATCTAACACTTTAAAATAGATGGGGGAATGATTTTGACGAAATTAAAACTTTAAAACTCAAACTTTAAAAACAAATGTAAAGCAAAACAGATTGTGATTAAATAGAATGGTGAGAAGCTAGTTAGAGGATTCCTTATCCACACATGAACATATGCATACAACTCAATCTCCAATTACTCTTTCAACAAACCATGAATGACAATGCCCCAAATTAACTAGATTGCACCAATTAATTCTCAGATTTCCCTAGATTCATTGAATTGAATGGAATACGCATTACAACCAAATTATTCTTATCAAGGACCCTAACTATGGAATACGCATGATAGAGACACATATCAAAGATCATTAAGTTCAATGGAAATCATAAGCATTGACGAGGCATTCATAACTATGGGATACGCATGTTACTCTTGCCTAGGATTCACTTAACACAATCGTGACTAGCGACTTTCACTACTTATGAATATAAGTTAATAACGATTAGGTGAAATTCCCTTATACCCTAGCATCAAGTTTAAGCATGCAAATTAAGTGTCGACCCTCAACCCACATACATAAACAAGTTATCAATCAAATAGATAAGTAAATCACATTCACAATTTCTGAAATCATAATTGGAAGAAATCAAATCATATAAAACATATGTCCATGGCTTCAAATTCACCTCTAACTAAAAAGAAATTAGTTCCACATGTCTAACATAATTGAACAACAATTTAAATTAAACATGAAAACAGAAACAAAGAAAGAAAGAACTCCAAACACTCCACTAATGGCAGATTGCATGTGCAAGGTGTCTTCCTCCTTTGGTGGCTGCACAAGGTGGTGATGGTGGTGGGAAGGCACGGCTGTGGTAGATGAATGGTTATGGAAAAGGGTAGAAGGGTTAAAAGGACTAGGGAGGCACGGCAGGGGCTTAGAACTAGGGAGAATGAAGGGGTTGGTTGCGGCAAGGGTTTAGAATGAATTTCTGGAGTGCATGGATGATATGGGAGGTGGTATGTTCGGCCAAGAGGTTTAAAAGAGTATATATAGGCACTTAAAAACCCTAGCAATCAGATTAGGGTTTCTAGAAACCCAAATCCACCAGAAAATAGGTTAAAACAATCAGAATTTGCAAGGGAAAAGGCCTAGGGTTCGGCTGGTTTAGTGGGCTAGGGTTTAGGCTTCTAGAATGCCTTGCAAGGCAAGGAAATCAGATATTTAAAACCCTAGGTGCGGCATAGGGTTAGGGAGATCAGATTTGGAAATGGGCTAGGGTTTAGGTGCGGCATAGGGTGAATATCCACAAAGAATTAGGGCTTAGGTCCACTTAGTTTTAAACAGGGATTTGTATAACCCAAATCCACAACTAAAGGCCCTAATAAGTCAGAATTTAAGAGAGAATGGGCTAGGAAGTGCGGCTCAAGTCCAAGAGGTAAGGATAGGTCATCCAAAAGCCCAACGCCAAGAATAGAAACTCTCACAAATGGAAACCTCCAAGAATAGAAACTTCCAACTTTAGAAACTTTGGTTTCTAATTCTGAATTCTTTGTTCTTCACATTCATTTCTTCATTTCTTAAGCTCCTTTGCCCTTCGAACTCGTCCATTCCTTGTGCTCCAAGCATGTACTTTCCAATCTAAGCTCCATTTTGCTCCAAAAGGCTCCAATTTGCATCCTTTTATGTCATATGCCCTTTAAGCTTGAAAACACATGAAAGTAGCTCAAAAGACTACTTTAACGAAGAAAACATAACAAAAATGCATAAGAACTAGCTAACTAAGGCGCATAAATATGCTCCTATCAGGGACTGTTTTTGACGAATTTAAAAACTTAAAACAAAAACTTTGCATTTAAGAAAATGAATTTGGTGAATTGAAAAGGGTGAAAGGCTACTTAGAGGGTCCTTCTCCACACATGATATATGCATACAAACCAATTTCCAGTATTGTTCCTTTAAATCATGAATGACAACACCCCAAGTTAACCGTGATAGCACAAATTAACCATCAGATTTTCCTTATTTCATTGAATTGGACGGGATACGCATCACAACCAAATTATCCTTCTCAAGTTGATGCGAAATATATAAGCACACAAATTAAACCCTCTTTTTATCAATTGTAGCAAAGTATGTAAGTAGGGATCGTTTTAGACCGGGGATTAGGAGGGATTGCTAAATCACTTGAAAACTGACTCAAATACGTAAAAACAAGTTTAAAACACTAAACTAGACTCAAAGAATGCAAAACTAAACTTTAAAACACCAAAACAAGCCAAAAGACTCAAAACAGCAAACAAACACTCAAAACTGCCTTAAAAACACTTTCTGTGCAGTTTTGACACCTAACACTAAATTGGACGAAATTGGGTTATAACTTGACTCAAGACCCTTAAAAACACAAACTAAATTAATTTCTACTTAATCTAACACTTTAAAATAAATGGGGAATTGGTTTTGACGAAAATTGAAAACAAAAACAAAACTTGTAAATTGAACAGATTCTAAAACGAATTTGAGAAAAGTGAATGGATAGAAAGCTAGCTAAGGGCTTCTTCTCCACACATGTCACACTTGCATACAAAACGATTTCCAATTGCTTTTCGATAAACCATGAATTCCCAACACCCCAGATTAACCGTGAATTGCACTAATTAACCCTCAGATTTTCCTTAAGTTATTGGATTGGATGAATTGCATACGACAACCCAAAGCATTCCCCACAAGTTCCCTACATGAATTGCATAATAGAGATACAAGCAAGAATCATTAAGTTCTATGAAAATCATAAGCATTGGCGAAGCACTCGTTACTATGAATTGCATGAAACTTATGCCAATAATTTACTTAACACGATTGTGATCAACAACCTTTACTACTTTTGAATATAAGTTCATAACGATTAGGTGAAATTCCCTTATATCCTAGCATCAAACTTATGCATGAAAATTAAGCGTGCACTCTCAACCAACACACACAAATCAGTTTTAATTCATGTAGATAAGTAAATTGAATTCACAACTTATGAAACGCAATTGAAAGTAATCAAATCATATAGCAAGCATAAACATGGTTTCGAATCCCCCCCTAGCCAAGGGGGGTTTAGTTCCTCATACTCACAAAGCAAAGATACATAAATTTAGACATTAAAATCCAAAGAAAGAAAACACCTAGATGATCCAACTTGGACAGCAGGTGCATCCACAAGTCTTCTTTCCTCCTTGCTGCGGCACTTGGTCTAAAGTCAGGTTCTAGGGTGGTATTTGTATGGGAGAATGGGTAGGGAATGGTATGGAAGGGTTTAGGATTGATGGGGGGTACGGCTAGGGTAAAAAGAATCAGAAAAATATGGAAGAATGGTGAAGGAAGGCTGTGGCAAAGAGAGGGAATGATTTCTGGTGAAAATTCTGAATATGGAGGGGTGGTTGATGTGTTTTTGATGTAGTGTCATGTCTAGTGTTCTTCCCTTCACTCCCTATTTATAGAAGCTCCAAAGCAAAGAATCACTCAAGTGGCTTCAATAAACAATACAAACAAAGACCAAAATGATGCAAAAACAGCTAGTTTACATGCTCTTTTATCATTGTGTCTTGCCTTTAACAAAAGGCAATCATTCCTCTTTTGCTAATTCAACTCCTTTGTAGCTGTCCATGTGCCTTCATTCTTCAATTTCTGATGCATTTGCCTTGTATTCCATCCCTTTTCCACATGTACTAGCTGTTAGACAACTTTCACACCCATGTTTTGCATCATTTCATCTTGAAAACATCAACTTTCGGCCACTTTACACCTCTACACACATGCTATGCATCATTTCAGCTTGCAATTATGTTTGTAGTTGCTGAAAATGTGAATACATCTTGTAAAGCAATCCAACAAATGGCATCTTTCACTTCTTTTCCTTTCAAATTGTTCCTTAAGTGTATGTATCTGCACACTTCCACACTTCAACTTCATTATTCAGATTTTTGCATGTGTTGAAACCCTTTTTAAAACACCAAAAACGTCCATCCTACTTGCTCCATATGCATGCAATCCATTTTGGCCCAAAATTGCTCCAAATTGCACCAAAATGCACTTTCTTTCCAACTTTGTTATTAGGACCTACAAACACACGAAAATAGCTTAAAACACTCTTATAAGCAATAACTAACTAAGTAAATGCAAGAAAACATGTTAACTAAGTCGCATAAATATGCTCCTATCAAATTCCCCCACACTTAGCTTTTGCTAGTCCTCGAGCAAAACGAAACAAACAAACAAAACAAAGTAAATAAAACACATTCTAATCCTTCCAACATTTGCCTCAGGGATTTCCAATGCACATGACATGTTAAAAATCATTATTCCCACAGATTTTAGTTATCTTCACACTTGAGCACATACTTAATCACAATCACCACTTACTAGTTCACATTTAACCAATTAAAATGATGTTTTGAATGTAGTAACATGCCTTAGAGAATTTGCTCAATTCCTTACAAGATACTCTCTATTTTCACACATTTTCTGACTACACACCCTACACTAGTTATATGTGAGAAGATTGATGTAAACATGGAAACGAACACTCGCATATATGTGTTACAAAGAAAGCAATTTCTGGAGTTATTAAGCATGTTTAGATATGATCTCATGAATGGAATGCTACTACTTAGATGCGAGAACCAGTGACACCATATGCTCATACCAAATTCAAACTCCACAAATTGAAACACATAACACTCAAGATAGAAGTCAAGGGTTGTAACGGGGCTTGGGGTAATGGTTAATAAAGGAAAGATAGGGATAACAAACGTTCTTAAAGCAATAGCAAGCAAAGTAATGAAATCGAAACTTAGAATTCACTTTAGAATGCAGAAATCAACTTTTAACACAAATGGAAGATTTAAGCAACACTTAGGGCCGAATTCAATGTTTTGGACCCTTTCTTCAACAACCAACACTTTAGAACTCTTTTTCATACATTTTCAATACCTTTTTTTTCTTTTTTTTTTCCCGACCCGTGCCTTATTAAGGACTTTGGCACACACACACACAAGAATCACTTCCCCCACACTTGTTTTCTGCAATACATTAATCAAAAGGAATTCAATTTGAGTCATGCTTTACTATGCTTCAAGAACAAGGGTATGGATGGTCCTAATCTAGGCTAGGTGAGGATAGCGTGGGTTAACAAAGAACGTAGGCTAAACAAGGCTCAACGGGGTTAAACTTAAACATATAATGAATGGGATAGGCTTTTTGGCTCTCGGCTCACTAAACAACTTCATCTTGAATATGTGTTATGCAAATCAATAACATGCTTTGAATGAAATAGGCATGAGTTCTAGCATTTGGAACTAAATGATGAAACACATTCTAAGTAGCAACTAAGCAAAGAATAATGAGATCATGCAACGACTTTAGAAAACAATGATGCACAGTTTATTAACTCTCCAAATAAACGTTTAGGCTCAAGTCTCACAAGGTTGTAGCGTACATTTGAGTTCCTTCTTTCAAGCATGTTACAAAACTGATTTTTCCTTTATGATTGCATGTGAATTCATAAATTATAACCACAACCAAGCATACACCAAAGAGTAAATCAAATGTTCATCCATGTTTATAACTCTCTTTAACAGTCATGTAATTAAAAACCAAATCCTCATCATTGTGTTGGAAGGTACCCTAAGACACATACAAAAACAACTCTTTTTGGTTTTTTTCAAAACAATGTTTCAAATTTTTATGAGATTTTCGGATTTTTATGTCAAAACACACTAAAATACTCCAAAATAGCTTAAAAACACTTAAAACAGCAAGGAACTACACTAGAAGTAATGGGTGATAAACTCTTACGAATTTCATGTAAAACAACTTGGTTACCCCCCCACACTTAAATCAAACATTGTCCTCAATGTTTTAAGCATAAACTCACACAAAAACAAGCAAACAAACAATTAACGAATAAACATGACAAATATGGCAAAGTAAAAACCAGACAGAGTAGAGTTTAAGAACGCAAATCTGGTTTTGGAGATAGATGATCTTGTTGACTTTCCACAGCTTTGATCTCGAACTGGTTTGGAATTCTGAGCGAGAAATATGAGAGTTCCTTGGTTTCAAATCATACTCCTTCTGCTGGGATGATTTGATTGTGCAGTTTGCATTCTTCTCTGCTTGTTTCTTCTGCACGGCGGGCTGGCACGAGGTAAAGATGTTGGTCGGTTTCTTTCTTCAATCTTTCCAAGTGCCCACCTCTTGCTTTCTTTCTCCTTGTCCCTAGCTGAGGATGAATTGGTAAATTGTCTCCACATGCTTCGAGGTATCATTCTCACTTCCCTTATCTATTCCCTAGGGAGATGTGGTAGACGAAGAGAAAGCATAAGATGATGAAGATGAGTACTCAAGAGCAAGGCTAGGTAAGCAATCAGGAAGGGGTTCCAGGCAGTCGGTTCCAGATCGGAAGATTAATACCAAGTGCTGGCTGATTACTCACTTTCTCCTTGTCCTAAAACAACAACAAGGAGAAGGACAGGGAGAAAGCATGATATGAGATACTCTTGCTTTCAACCTTCATGATATGAAATACTTTTGCTTTGGATGGGTTGTTTGCAGAGGTACCCCAAGGAATAAGGAACACTGAGTGACTCGAGAGGGTTTGTTGGAAAGGCATTCTCGGAGATGACGGAAGGTTATGTATGTCTGCCTTGCCATGGAGGGTGAAGGTCGACATTTATAGGAAATAATAACCGGTATTGTTCTTTCACTCTTGTCGGCAACCGTTGGATGATTGAACAGTAAACTTCACGTGCTTTCTACTTCACCAGAAATCGTCGACAGATTGCCCGTGATTTCCGTAAAGCTGAGTGTGCATGTGACAGGCGCTGACACATTTGGAAAAGCAAGTGCCTCTTCGATATCTGGAATCGGTGTTTCGACAAACTGCCCGTGATTTTCGCAAAGCTGACTCTACATGTGATAGATGTTGACATGTCTAGAAAAGCAGATGGTTGGAATCGGCGCTTCGACAAACTGCCCGTGATTTCCGCAAAGCTTACTCTGCATGTGACAGATGCTGACACGTCTGGAAAAGCAGATGCCTCTCGATATCTGGAATTACCTCTTCGATCTCTGAAATCCCGTCGAATGCAGAGGTTGCATGTGACAAGTGCGGACAAATCTGGAAAAGAAGATTGGCCGTGGTTTCTGAGCAAGCCCAGCTTTTGAGAAAGCTAGCGCCTCTTTGATTTTTTAGTTGGCCTCTTCGATTTCTGAACTCGCCTCTTCAATCTCTGAAATCCCATCACATGCTGATTTTTATAGAGGTACGCAGGACATTCAAAGCACACTTGAATTTTTGCCTATAGAAAACTCTCTTCTTGCACTTCTACGATCTTGACTTGTCCGACCTCTTCTTTCTTTGACACCTCTGAAAATGTCTGGCCCTTCCGACCATCGTTTTGACTTGAACCTTGGTGAAGAGGCAGTCCCGCCTTCTCCAGACAACATATGGCGCCCATCCTTCATATCCCCTACTGGTCCTCTTAC
This sequence comes from Malus domestica, assembly GCF_042453785.1. Classification (NCBI taxonomy): domain Eukaryota; kingdom Viridiplantae; phylum Streptophyta; class Magnoliopsida; order Rosales; family Rosaceae; genus Malus; species Malus domestica. Next base: position 3,993,887 of record NC_091661.1, on the reverse strand, counting down.
CGTTAGGGATTCGGTGATGAAGAATGACATGACCGCTGCGGTGGTGGCCCGGAACCTTGTCCCTCCTAAAGATAACAGACTGCTTTCCAGACGGTCTGATGAGTTAGTTGTTAAGGAGTCTCTGGCTCTTAGTGTGCAGTGTGCAGGTTCTGTGTCCAACATGGCCCAACGCCTATTTGCTCGAACCCGTCAAGTTGAATCGTTGGCGGCTGAAGTGATGAGTCTCAAACAGGAGATTAGAGGACTCAAGCATGAGAATAAACAGTTGCACAAGCTCGCACACAACTATGCCACAAACATGAAGAGGAAAATTGACCAGATGCAAGAATCTGATGGTCAGATTTTACTTGATCATCGGAGGTTTGTGGGTTTGTTCCAACAGCATTTGCCTTCGTCTTCTGGGGCTGTACCGCGTAGTGAAGCTCCAAATGATCAACCTCCGATACCTCCTCCTTCTGTGGCCCCGCCGACTACTGAGGCTCCGCCGACTACTGAGACTTCTCCTAAGCAGCCTTTGTGAAGGCTCCCTCTTGTATTTATCTGCTTAATGTTCCTTTCTTTTTTTATGAATGTAAAAATACCTTGCATAACTGTCAGTGTTTCAAAAATAAACCCACACAAAAAACAATTAAACAAGCAACAAATAAAAATGATAATCAAGGCAAAATAAAACTGTAGAAAAGGGAAAGTTTTTAGAAACGCAAAACTGATTGTGGAGCGATTCAAAAATCTTCCTTATTTGAATACATGGGTTGCCTCCCAAGAAGCGCTTGCTTTAATGTCTTGCAGCCGGACGAAGAATTCATTCACTCCTCATTGGAGCCCACGGCATGCAGGGAGATGTCCTTCACGGCATGCTCCTCAAAGTGCTCATAATAGGGCTTCAATCGGTGCCCATTCACCTTGAATTCATGTCCCGTTTTCAAGCTTTGGATTTGGACTGCACCATGAACAAAAACATTAGTAATAACAAACGGTCCAATCCACTTAGAACGTAACTTACCGGGAAACAACCGTAAACGGGAGTTGAACAAGAGCACTTTCTGGCCTATGGAGAATGTTTTGCCTCGAATCATCTTATCATGGAAAGCTTTGGTCTTCTCCTTGTAAATGCTAGCATTCTCGTACGCCTCATGCCGTATCTCATCAAGTTCATTAAGTTGAAACTTCCTATGACTTCCTGCGGCATTTAGGTCCATATTGAACTTCTTGATGGCCCAATGAGCTTTGTGCTCCAATTCAACGGGGAGATGGCACGGCTTGCCATAGATGAGCCTAAATGGGGACATTCCAATGGGTGTCTTGTACGCCGTACGATATGCCCAAAGTGCATCATCTAACCGTAAGCTCCAATCCTTCCTTGTAGGCCCAACGGTCTTCTCTAGAATTTGTTTGATCTCACGGTTGGAAACCTCGGCTTGGCCATTCGTTTGAGGATGGTAAGGTGTAGAAACCCTACGGTTGACATTGTATTTCCTCAATAACGCCTCTATGGTCCGGTTGCAAAAGTGCGATCCTCCATCACTTATGATGACACGTGGCATGCCAAACCTTGCAAAAATGTTAGTTCTAATAAAATCTGCAACCACTTTAGAGTCATTAGTCCGGGTGGCTTTAGCTTCCACCCACTTCGACACATAATCAACCGCAAGCAAGATATACATGAAACCATACGAGGAAGGAAAGGGACCCATAAAATCAATTCCCCAAACATCAAAAATTTCAACATTAAGGATAGAAACTTGCGACATTTGATCCCTAGCACCTATGTTACCCATTCTTTGGCATTTATCACATGTTAAGCAAAAAGTTCTAGCATCCTTAAAGATACTAGGCCAATAGAACCCACATTGTAACACCTTAAGTGCTGTTCTTTGTGTGCCAAAGTGACCACCATATGCATATGTGTGACAAAAACTTAAAATTGAACGAAATTCAGAATCATGCACACATCGACGTACAATCTGATCCGGGCAAAATTTCCACAAATATGGATCATCCCACACATAAAACCGTGCATCATGCCTACATTTATCACGTTGGTGCCTAGTGAAAGTGCTTGGAATTTGTTTTGACACCAAAAAGTTCACCAAATCGGCATACCAAGGCTCACTAACCTTTATGGACAGCAATTGTTCATCGGGGAATGTCTCGACAATGGGTAGAGACTCCTCATTATGTACCATGCGGCTTAGGTGGTCAGCCACCACGTTCTCACTTCCCTTCTTGTCACGAATCTCTATGTCGAACTCTTGTAGTAGCAGCATCCAACGAATTAGCCGGGGCTTGGCCTCCTTTTTGGTGAGCAAATACTTCAACACTGCATGGTCAGTGAAAGCAATTACTTTAGTACCAATTAGATATGATCTAAACTTATCTAAAGCAAAAACAACAGCAAGAAGTTCTTTCTCCGTAGTGGAATAGTTCAATTGTGCATCATTCAACGTCCGGGAGGCATAGTAGATGACATGTGGCCTCTTGTCCTTCCTTTGTCCCAAAACAGCCCCTAAAGCGTAGTCAGACGCATCACACATAAGCTCGAAAGGTAGGCTCCAATCCGGTGGAACAATGATGGGTGCCGTGGTCAACAACTCCTTGAGTTGGTTGAATGATGCCGTGCACTCCTTGGTGAATTCAAACGCCACTTCTTTTTGTAGGAGACGGCAAAGAGGTTGTGCCACCTTTGAGAAATCTTTGATAAACCTACGATAGAAACCTGCATGGCCAAGAAAAGAACGAACCTCTCTAACCGAAGTCGGAGAGGGTAAGTGACGTACAAGATCTATTTTTGACTTATCAACCTCAATACCTTTTTCAGAGATTATATGACCTAAAACTATGCCTTGTTTAACCATGAAATGACATTTTTCCCAATTAAGAACAAGGTTAGTTTCAACGCAACGTTTTAAGATCAAACTTAGATTATGCAAGCAACCATCAAAAGAATCACCAAAGACGCTAAAATCATCCATGAAAACTTCAATTATTTTCTCTACATAATCCGAAAATATGCTCATCATGCATCTTTGAAATGTGGCAGGTGCATTACATAAACCAAAAGGGATGCGACGATATGCAAATGTACCAAAAGAGCATGTAAAAATTGTTTTTTCTTGGTCCTCGGGTGCTATGACAATTTGATTATAACCAAAATAACCATCAAGAAAACAATAGAAAGCATAACCCGCTAACCTCTCAAGCATTTGGTCAATGAACGGCAATGGGAAGTGATCCTTCCTTGTGGTGGTGTTTAGCTTCCTATAGTCGATGCACACCCTCCAACCGGTTTCAATGCGTTGAGGAACAAGTTCATTCTCGGCATTAGCTACCACTGTCACTCCGGATTTCTTTGGTACGCATTGAACGGGCGAAACCCACCTACTATCCGAGATTGGAAAGACAACTCCACAATCTAGAAGCTTTATGATCTCCTTCTTCACAACTTCCATCATAGGAGGGTTGAGACGGCGTTGAGCCTCTCGAGATGTTTTAGACCCCTCCTCCAAAAGTATGCGATGCATGCACGTAGTAAGGCTAATTCCCTTGATGTCGGCCAATGTCCATCCAATTGCCGTTTTGTACTCCTTTAGCACCCTCACTAATTTACTCTCCTCTTGTGCCGTGAGTGAGGATGAAATGATGACGGGCAATGTCTCATCCTCTCCCAAGAAAACATACCTCAAGTGACTAGGCAATGGCTTAAGTTCAAGTGTGGGTGGCTGCACAACTGAGGGAAGCATTTTATTAGCCGAAACCGAACTTAAAATAGGGTCCAAAAACTTACCAGTTTGCGATGGCAATGACTCAAGGGCAGCCACCATCTCAATGATATCTTCACTAGGGGGCACGGCAATGGAATCCTCATGCATGCTGTGGGTTTCCTTGGTGGCTGTTTCAATGTTTTTCATGTTCTTTCCTTGTGCAATGACCAATTCAAGTCCATCGTCCTTCAAATTTTCACACATTTTCTGACTACACACCCTACACTAGTTATATGTGAGAAGATTGATGTAAATATGGAAACAAACACTCGCATATATGTGTTACAAAGAAAGCAATTTCTGGAGTTATTAAGCATGTTTAGATATGATCTCATGAATGGAATGCTACTACTTAGATGCGAGAACCAGTGACACCATATGCTCATACCAAATTCAAACTCCACAAATTTAAACACATAACACTCAAGATAGAAGTCAAGGGTTGTAACGGGACTTGGGGTAATGATTAACAAAGGAAAGATAGGGATAACAAACGTTCTTAAAGCAATAGCAAGCAAAGTAATGAAATCGAAACTTAGAATTCACTTTAGAATGCAGAAATCAACTTTTAACACAAATGGAAGATTTAAGCAACACTTAGGGCTAAATTCAATGTTTTGGACCCTTTCTTCAACAACCAACACTTTAGAACTCTTTTTCATACATTTTCACAACTTTTCTTTTTTTATTTTTATTTTTTCCGACCCGTGCCTTATTAAGGACTTTGGCACACACACACACAAGAATCACTTCCCCCACACTTGTTTTCTGCAATACATTAATCAAAAGGAATTCAATTTGAGTCATGCTTTACTATGCTTCAAGAACAAGGGTATGGATGGTCCTAATCTAGGCTAGGTGAGGATAGCGTGGGTTAACAAAGAACGTAGGCTAAACAAGGCTCAACGGGGTTAAACTTAAATATATAATGAATGGGATAGGCTTTTTGGCTCTCGGCTCACTAAACAACTTCATCTTGAATATGTGTTATGCAAATCAATAACATGCTTTGAATGAAATAGGCATGAGTTCTAGCATTTGGAACTAAATGATGAAACACATTCTAAGTAGCAACCAAGCAAAGAATAATGAGATCATGCAACGACTTTAGAAAACAATGATGCACAGTTTATTAACTCTCCAAATAAACGTTTAGGCTCAAGTCTCACAAGGTTGTAGCGTACATTTGAGTTCCTTCTTTCAAGCATGTTACAAAACTGATTTTTCCTTTATGATTGCATGTGAATTCATAAATTATAACCACAACCAAGCATACACCAAAGAGTTAATTAATCAGCTCAAAAGAACGCCTCTATGTGTCCAAGTCTGAAAATGAGCTGATTCCTTATCTTCTTTGTCTTGGATTTATTTTCTTCATCTTTTCAGCACATTCCTAGCATCTTGAACTTCAAATTCATCCATCCATCTTGCTCCATTCATAAGCTATCCATTTGGTGCCCAAAACTGCTTCAAAATGCTCCAATTTGCACTTTCTTGCCAACTTTGTCATTTAAACCCACAAAGACACGAAAATAGCTTAAAACACTATAATAAGTAAGAACTAACTATGAAAATGCAAGAAAACAAGCTAACTAAGTTGCATAATATGCTCCTGTCAATGAACCTAGAAGGGTTTATTTATGCTAGTTGAGAAGGAAACCATTCAGGATAGTGAATCCTTATTGAACCGGGAATGAAGAATTGGATTAAAAAGATATATATATATATATATATATATATATATATCTTCCATTTACAAGGTGAATAGCTTAGCTTATAGCACATTGTGTTCGCCACCACACTGGTTGACTGGTGTATTGTCCTTACCCTAAACTAGGATCGAGACGAGAAGCATGACCCTTCGATTAGAAAGCTCCATATCTCGTGACTGTTCTAGTCTTAGTCTTGATGATAGGAGCATATTTATGCGACTTAGTTAACTTGTTTTCTTGCATTTATGTTGTTAGTTCCTAGTTATTTTAGTATTTTAAATTATTTTCGTGTGTTTGTAGGTTTAAAAAGCTAAAGTGGCAAGAAAGTGCATTTTGGTGCCTTTTGGAGCAGTTTTGGGCTTGAAATAAATAGCACATGCATGGAGCATGGTGGATGGACGAATTTGAAGACCAAAGGAGGCTAGGATTATGCTGAAGTTATGAAGAAATTAATTCAAGAAAAGGAAGTAAAGGATGCAAGCAAGAAAGAAGGAATGCTAGCCAAAGTTACCTTATTTTGTCCTAAACTTTCCTAATCCTTCACCATTTAATTTCCAGCTGCAAAAGAGGATCCTTAATTATTTTAGGACACTTAAATCATGATTCTAGAAGACCTAAACCCATTCCTATAGGGTGCCGCACCAAATCTGCAAGGAATCCTTCCTTGCCGTGCAAGGAAGTCACATTCCCCTTTCTTTCTAGGCTTGCCGCATATCACTTACCCTTTTTCTCTTGGGATTTTGATTTGTTACCCTTTTCTTGGAGGATTTGGAATCTTAAACCTTTCCCAAATTAATTCCCAGCCGTGCCCTTTCCTTCCCCTATAAATAAAGGCCCTTGCCGCACCATTCAATCCATCCACTCAGCCATCAACACATCCATTCACCACCATTCATACTTTCAACCATTCTTCCATACAATTCATCACTCAAACCTTCACCCACACCTTGTGCCACAACAAAGAAGAAGAAGAAGGACCCTTGGAATGTTTAATTTAATTTATCTTTGTTTTGCGAACATGAGGAGCTAAAGTCGTTTTAGCTAGGTGGAAATTCAAAGCCATGAATATATTTGCAATATGAATTGATTACTTCCAGTTGTGATTCTATAAATCGTGAATGCAATTTACTTAACTGTTTGATTCAGAACTTATTCTTGTTTGTTGATGTGAAAATTAACTTAACACACAAATTAAACCCTATTGTTGACAATTGTAGTAAAGATGCAAGTAGGGATCGTTCTAGATTGGGGATTAACTAGGGATGCTAATCTACTAAAAACTGACTTAAAAACACAAAACTAAACTTAAAAATAGAAAACTAGACTCTAAGACTCTTAACTAGACTTATATGACTCAAAACAAACTAAACTAACTCAAAACAGCACAAAAGAATAAAAAAGACTCAAAACTGACTGTAAAGAGTTATTTGGATGAATTTAAGACTTACTTGACTCAAAACACTAATTTGGACAGATTCAAATACTCTTCTAACTAATCTAACACACTTAATTAAAGTGGGGATTGACTTGGACGAAATTAACTAAAACAAATAACTTGCAGAAACAGAGCAAGGTAAAAACGAATTTAGGTTAATTCAAGGGTGAAAAGCTAGCTAGAGGATTCTTCTCCACACATGAAACATATGCAAAATAAATTGATTTCCAGTATTGTTTCTTTAAACCATGAACAACAATGCCCCAAATTAATCATGAAAAGCACAAATTAACTTTCAGATTTTCCTAAGTTCATTGAATTGGATGGAATATGCATCGGCAACCAAATTCAAGTTCCCTATATGAACAGCATGATAGAGATACAATCAAAGATCATTAAGTTCTATGAAAATCATAAGCATTGACAAGGCATTTGTAACTATGACCTGCATGATACTCTTGTCATGGATTTACTTAACGGGATTGTGACTAGCAACCTCCACTACTTATAAATATAAGTTCATAACGACTAGGTGAAACTCCTTTATATTTTAGCATCAGATTCATGCATGCAGATTAAGTGTGCACCCTCAATCAACATACACAAATAAGTTCTCAATCAATCAAATAAGTAAACCACATTCATGTTTTACGAAACAAAAACTGAAGGTAATCAATTCATATCAAACATATGTCCATGGCTTCGAATTCACCTCTAACTAATAAGAAAATTAGTTACACATGTTCATAACAATTGAAAAGCAATTTGAAATAAACATGGAAACAAACAAGGGAAGAAAGAACTCTAGAAACTCCAAAGGATGCAGGTAGGCTTGCAGCAAATTCCTCCTTCTCCAATGGAAGTCACAGCAAGGTCTTGTCTTCTCTCCTCTGCGCCAAAATATGGATTTCTGAATGGGTGGTGGTGTAGAATGAATTATGGTGTGGTGGGTGGTGTAGAATATATAGGTGTCAGTGGTGCGGCATATATATATATATATATATATATATATATATATATATATATATATATATATATATATATATATATATATATATAGCATGGCTGAAAACCCTCAGAATTAGGTCTAGGGTTTATAGGGTGCGGCACATATTGCTTGGGCCTCAAGAGAAGGGTCAAAGCCTAATTAATTTCTGAAAAGGCTTTGCACAATCCAAATCCAATAAGAAAAAAGCTAACACAATCAGAATCCAAAGGGGAAAAGGGATAGGAAGTTGCGGCAGACTTGGAGGGAAAAGGGAGTGGATTGCAAGGCAAGGAAAATGCCTTCTAGAAAGGTTTCTAGGTGATTTAAATTAGAAATTAACTCCCCCTTGCAGCAGGAATTAAGTTAGGAAAAGATTAGGATAGGATAGGATAGGATAAGATAAGGTTAGTTACAGTTTGGATAATGTTCCTTCTTTCTTGCTGATTTTTTGTCTTCCAAGTCTTGAAATAATTTCTCCAGATTTGTAGCACATTCCTAGCCTCATTTAAGCATCAAAAACGTCCATCCAACTTGCTCCATATGCATGCAATCCATTTCAACCCAAAACTGCACCAAAATGCACTTTCTTGCCAACTTTGCCATTATGACCTCAAACACACGAAAATAGCTTAAAACACTATAATAAGCATAAACTAACTAAGGAAATGCAAGAAAACATGCTAACTAAGTCGCATACATATGCTCCTATCATTTGTTGATTAAGGGTGCACACTTAGTTTGCATGCAGGGATTTGATGCTAGGATATAAGGGAGTTTCACATAATCGTTACAAACTTATATTCATAAGTAGTGAAGGTCGCTGGTCACGATCGTGTTAAGTTAAATTCCTGGCATGAGTAGTTACGAATGCCTTGTCAATGCTTATGATTTTCACAAAGCTTAATGATCTTTGATTGTATCTCTATTATAATGTTCATGTAGGGGACTATTGAAGAATAATTTGGTTGCCGATGCGTTGTCCATCCAATTCAATGACTTAAGGAAAATTTGAGGGTTAATTAATGCTGTTCACGGTTAATCTGGGGCGTTGAGGTTCATGGTTTATTGGAAAAGCAACTGGAAATCGATTTATGTGCAAGTGTGTCATGTGTAGAGAAGAACCCTCTAACTAGCCAATCACCCATATTTTCTCCCAAATTCGTGCTAAAATTGTTTGAGTCTTTAATTTACTTGTCTTTACCTTAAATTCGTCAAAAACCCAATTCCCTTTACTTTGTTGCGTCAAGTTAGTTAGAATCTGTCCAAATTATGTTTTTAAGTGTTTTAAGTCATTTTAAAATCAATTTTCGTCCAAATCACCTCCTAGTGTCTAGTTTGAGTCTATTTGATTGTTTTGTGCTGTTTTGAGTCTTTTTAGTTTGTTTTGAGTTCTTTGAGTCTAGTTAAAGTGTTTTCAAGACTAGTTTTATGTTTTTAAGTCAGTTTTAAGTAGATTAGCAATCCCTCCTAATCCCCGGTCTAGAACGATCCCTACTTACATCTTTACTACAATTGTCAATAAGAGGGTTTAATTTGAGTGCTAGTTTATATCACATCACTTGACTTAGACTAAATACATCTTTGATTTGCTTACTTGCACTGCAAGACTCCAAGTCGTGTCCCACCATCCACCTAGACGCAATCATCATAAATGGTTCGTGCGACAGTGGCGGAGGCGGGTTCGCGATACTCCATTCGGTGGTCCCTCGGTGAATGATCCTCTTTTTCATTCTTTTCTTACACATACTATTAGCGTCAACACCCAAGACACCAACTTTTCTACTACCATAACAATGCTTATTTATAAGTTGGTTAATTAAAAGTCCATGAAAATCCACAGAATCTTAAAAAATTCTAGCATTGAAATCTCTACAAATCTGCTTAAGGCTATCATTGAATTCCTTTTTTTTCCATAAAAGTATATCATTAAAAGTCTGTTGAAAATACAGTGTAGAATAAGAGAGAAAACCAGAGAATAGAGAGAGACAAAAGAGAGATTAGGGAGAGAAAATAAGAGTACATTAGGCTGCCTATTTATAGGCTTAGCATTTACACACACAGGTGCTAAACTATTGAGATATTGTATATTAGCCTCAAGTGAGCCGCACAATTAATTATATTTACAACACTAAAATTTTATGAAGATTATAATAGTTAGTGAAAATCCACTAAATTCGTAAAAGTCAATCACTTAAAAAACTCAACAAATTTCTATATAAATCTTAATACCCTACCCCTGCACTGCCCCAAGCATTGATGTTAGAACATGAGATTGGTGATTGTCGACCGAACATGAAATCTGTGACTATGGGCTTAAAATTCGTCCTTGACCACTAGATCACTACGTGGTGGTTACTGGTTACTGAAGAAGTTCTTTTAAAACAAGTAAAAAACAAGGTCCTATAAGATATGCTCTTCTGCTATTAAAAAAATGCGTGCACGTCGATATCCACAAGCAACAAGATGCCAATAGCTGCATAAACAACAAAACATGCACGACTAGTTCCAACTTTGCTACGAACCGAAAAAATTCCTCACTAACTTAGCAGCAACTCTTACTGTAATGTACAATGGAAATATTTTTGCTCACCACACGAATACGATGGTAATGCCCACCACCCTATTGATCACCGTTAAATGAGTTTGATTTAATCTATTAACTACACAAATCTCGAAATTTAAACTAATCTAATGATAACTAATAGGATAGTGAGCAAAAATGTACTCATGGTATAATACAGTACAACAGGTCGGGTCCAAGGGTACAACTATTACAATCTCTTGGTATATTTTACTGACATTGTTGGAATAACACCTATGTGAACAACTAGAATTTGATTCTATCAGCACTGTGAAACTTACAAAACAAAAGAATTTCATACCAGAAAAAGTAGTTGGTCTTCTTATCAGACCATGAAGAATAGCAGGTTTGGTGTATACCACGTGGCAAGGCCGCTGCCTCCTATATTTGTGCAACAAGGAGTTCATTCCATGCATCTGGAATTCCCGGTAAGCACCAATGTAAGCAATCATTTATGCCTGCATTTCCTTTTCCTCTAATAGTATAGTGAGATATGTGACCTTCATCTCTAATTTGAGAAAGAGCAGTTATATCCAGTAACTTTATTTTTGTACCTTTGAAAGCACCCTCAGTTACTGAATCACTGGATCCTTCCTGGACTACTTCACTTCCTCCAGCCAACGGATTAGTATTGTCACAGGTACCCCCAGTATTCCAGTCACCATTGAAGAAATGTCTTGGTGAAATAGTCCGAAAGAAAGCTTTTAGGCGAGGATGTGATGGAAGTTGAGAATCAACCCACCTGGAAATACTGTACACAGTAAAATTCTTAGCATTCTCAATTTCTGCACGTTTCTTGTCTTCATTGGGCTTTCCGTCTACATACATTACCCACCGGTTTCCATTAATCTTTCCCCTGTTCCAATGATGCCCTGTATTAAGAACCAGCACATCAAACCGATGAAGGAATTGTCTCAAGAAAGCCGGGGGTCGATCCAAATGCATGGCAATATCACTGGCTCGGTCTGAGATGTTAATGGGCACTAGATCAGATAGGCTTGCTGACCAATAATATAATATAGTGGTATTGGTGTTCGGGAATCGATAAGCCCAGCCATCAGGACGAATGGCTCCACGATGTTTGACAAGACCATATTCCTTTCCAACGTTCTGAACTTCTAGGTTTTCTTCCCCACCAGTTGCCATACACATCAAAGACTGGAACTGTTGTCTGCCCAATGAATCTCCTATGAAAGCAATCGTTTTGTCCTGCATCCTGAAAGGCACATTCACATTTAGAACACTGACCACAGCAAGATAAACCATTTCTCTGTATTGCACCAAATCTTAAACTCGGGTGAACACTGTGGTCCATATTGTTAAAAGGATTTCAAAGTAAGACCGTATGAGAGGATTCATTCATGACTCGGGGACATATTTTAGACTTCTAGTTGAAAAATATAGGTGTGCTTGAAGTGGAAACCAAGGGAAATTATATGCTTTCAGTCCAAAATATTATAAATACAAATCAAAAAGTAAGTTGAAGCTTTTCACGAGTTAACCAGGCAAGAAGCCCTGATTAGACAACGACCGAGTTCTGTACCTGGGAAAAAGTAAGCAAACATAAATGCAAGTATAAAAAATGAGAAAAACAATCAAGGTGTTTTCTCTTCCAGCGGAATTGTCTTTTTAATGAATGATGAACACAACTGGCAACTTCACATCAAAATTTAAGTAAGTTCAAACATAAAAGAGTTACCTTCTCAAGAATGCAGAGCGTTCAAACTCTGGCATTTCACAATTTGCTGGCTTCCATCGGTAGCCCTCAAAAGAAAAATCTGTTCGTTGTGTCAGCCTACATGCCCACATTTGTGATAACCACTGTTTACAATTAAACCCCGAATATAAAGGGCGTGTGCTATCTGCAACCCATCTACCCTTGGCATAATTACACACTGCACAGTTGAAAACTCCACAAGCTTAGAAAACAATGAACCATGAAGCATGATGTGATAAATCTGTGTAACGGAAACCTTTCAACATAGCAGAGAAACAGTGTAAACAACAACTCTACATATGGAAAGACTTTCCAGTGAAAAATTATGTGCATAATGTATTTATATCAAACAAACTCTCCAATCAGCAAGAGTGCTATGCAATTGATGGCATGAAACAATTTTATGCCGTTCTAAACCATAACATGATGTTAAGAGTGATCATTTTTCACTCTTCTGTGAAATACATGCCATTATCTTTTTAACTCTTTATTTGTACTTCTGTTTTCTTTTCTAAAATTAGGGACTGCAGCGGATGTTTGTCTCCATTCATAATCCCACCAAGACCTCCTTCCCCGGAAGTTGATTTGGTTAATATTAAAAGTAGCAGCCTTTTCCATACCATTGTAGAGACTAGAGAGAGAGAGAGAGAGAGAGAGAGAGAGAGAGAGAGATTTTAGAGGTCGCACTTGGTGTGATGGCAAGTGCCTTCGCCCATGAGCGGTAGGTCTCGGGTTCGAGACTTGGGAGCAGCCTCTCCATAAATGGGGGTAAGGCTAGCCGACATTCACCTCTCCCAGACCCTGTGTAAAGCGGGAGCCTTGTGCACTGGGTACGACCTTTTTTTAATCATGCATCGCTATCTTGCTTTAACTTCTCTGTTTTCACTATCTTTTGCATTTGCTCTCTCAATGTCAGATGGACTTCTTTCTATACAAGAACATACCCTTTTAGTTAAAGCCTACACAAAACCAAATAAAAAGAACCAAAATACCTTCTCACTCCCCTCTTGCCAATCTCTTCACGAGTTCCTCAATATCATTTTCATCTCCTGAATCCCATTCTCCAAGAATCCATCAACCCGCACTCAACCCATCTTTAAATTCTCTCTTAACAACCATCATGTCCTGCCCAAGATTCTGCAAATTTTGGCAAACTTAAGATAGATTTTTTATTTTTATTTTTTTTGTCAATCAATCAGTGCAGCTGACCCCACTTGGTGGGATAAGGCTTTGTTGTTGTTGTTGTTGTTGTTGTTGTATCAATCAATCAATGCAATGCTGATGATGCACAGAGATTTACCAATCTACTACCATCTGAAGCGAATAAAGGAATTTCTTCCAAAGGAGCACTATGGAGGAGGAATTTTTCCCAGGGGGGACACCTTATTTCAAGAGGGCATGTGATATTTATATCAGTTTAATTAACAAACTAGGGGGTCACCAACCAGAGTCGGAGGTGGGATGTGCACGCACTCATTTCAAGAGGGTGAAAAAGTTATCCGTTTGGGCCTCATATTTATAGTCCATTTATTGGCCCGTGTGCCTCCCATGTCATGAAGGTAAGCTGCACCATTTGGTGGGACCCTGACATATAACTTGGACAGAGGCATTCATGTTGCATTGGGTGAGGATGAGGGAAAAAAGGATGATGCAATGCTGATGATGCACAGAGCTTCACCAATTTACTACCATCTGAAGCGGATAGAGGAAATTTTTCCAAAGGGGGCATTGAGGGGGAGGAATTTTCCCTAGTTGGTTAATTATATCAGTTTAATTAACCAACTAGGGAGTCATTGATAGGAGCATATTTATGCGACTTTGTTAACTTGTTTCTTTGCATTTAGTGAGTTAGTTTCTGTTTATTATAGTGATTTAAGCTATTTTTGTGTGTTTGTAGGTCCAAATGGCAAAAGTGGCAAGAAAAGGCAATTTGGAGCATTTTAGAGCAGTTTTGGGCTTTGAATGGATAGCATGCGTATGGAGCATAATGGATGGACTTTTTGAAGTTTAAAGAGGCTAAAAATGTGCTACAAATCTGGAAGAATTAATTCAAGACTTGGAAGATAAGGAATCAGCTAAAAGGAAGAAACATTATCCAACCTTATCTTATCCAAACTAACCTTATCTTATCTTATCCTATCCTAATCTTATCCTACTTTAATTCCAGCTGCAAGGGGGAATTAATTTCACGTTAAATCACCTAAATATCTGGTTCTAGAAGCCCTATCCTTTGCCCTAAATTGGTGCCGCACCCTCTTATCCCTTTCCTTCTAGAAACCTGCCATAACCCTTTCTAGAATCCCTATTCCTGGTCCTAAAAGAGTGCCGCACCACCCTTTCTAGAAGCCTAGAAACCTGTTGTGTATCCTATTCCCTTTCCTCTTAGGATTGTGCTATCCTTCTCCTCTACAAATTATTGTTGTGCAATCCTTTTCCCTTTAGAAATTGTGCTGAACCCTAGCCCTATAAACACACATCTTTGCCGCACCATTCAGAGCACCACACGCAAGAGAGAAATTCAGAGAGAAAAATAAAAAGAGTGCCGCAGGTTTCTGAGAGTTTTTAGAGACATGTGCCGTGCTTGCAAGGAGAAGAAGGCCTTGTGTCGTGACCCTGCAGCCAAGGATTGTGCCAAATCTGCCATTGGAGTGTTGGAGCATTTCTGGGTTCTTTCTATCCTTAGTTTTAGTCCAATGTTTATTTTAATTTGGTCTTCAATTATGATGAACATGTGGAACTAATTTCGTTTTAGTTAGAGGTGAATTCAAAGCCATGAACATATATGTGATATGAATTGATTACATCCAGTTATTGTTTCATAAATTGTGAATGCAATTTACTTATCTGTTTTATGGAGAACTTGTTCTTGTGTGTTGATTAAAGATGCATACTTAGTTTGCATGCATGAATTTGATGCTAGAATATAATGGAATTTCACCTAATCGTTATGAACTTATATTCACAAGTAGTAAAAGTCACTAGTCATGATTGTGTTAAGTAAATTATTGGCAAGAGTATCATGCAGTTCATAGTTACAAATGCCTTGTCAATGCTTATGATTTTTATAGAACTTAATGATCTTTGATATGCATCTCTATCATGATGTTCATATACGGAACTTGATAAGAATAATTTGGTTGCATCGCTGAGTCCAATTCAATGAACTTAGGAAAATCTGAAAGTTACTTTGTGCTTCTCACGATTAATTTGGGGCATTGTCATTCATGGTTTATAGGAATAATAACTGGAAATCGATTTGTATGCATATGTGTCATGTGTGGAGAAGGATGCTCTAACTAGCCTTACACCCCTAAAAACATCCAATTTCGTATTACCTTTAGTTTGTTTCCGCAAGTACTTAGGTTTACTTTAAATTCGTCAAAACAACCCCCATTTAGTATTCTGAGTCTTTTTAGTTTAATTTCGTCCAAATCACCCTCTAGTTCTTTTTTTGAGTCAATTGAACTTAGTTTTGTGCTGTTTGGAGTCATTCTGGGCAGTTTTGAGTCACTAGAGTCTAGTTTTCAGTTTTGAAGTTTAATTTGTGTTGATTAGCATCCCTAACTAATCCCCGGCCTAGAACGATCCCTACTTACACATACTACAACTATCTTAATACGGTTTAATTTGTGCGTTAGTTTTTACCACATCAGTCATCAACAATGGTCGGAGGTGAAATGAAGTGCACACACGTACCCTTTCAAGAGGGTGCAACAGCTCTCAGCTTGGGCCTCATATTTATCCTCGGTTTATAGGGGCATGTGACTCCATGTCACAAAGGTAAGCTCCTCTATTGGGTGGGACCCTGATATATGACTTGGACAGGGGCAGTCATGTTACATTAGCTGTGGATGAGGGAAAGTGGGATGAACCAAGGATGAATGAAGAGGAGCAGCAGCCTCCTGTCTCTCTTTAATTTCTTCTTTTTAATGAAGAGAAGGACAAGATAAAAGATAAAAGATAATAGATAAATCTAATCAAGATAATGCCAAATAATCAGACAACATTGACACAGTCAAGGCAAAAACAAAAGCAAACCTGGTTATCTGCGATATAACTCTAGGGAAATCCAGGGCCAAATTTTCTTATCCACTTTATTTTTATTAATTTTTTTTTAAATAGAGACAATCTTTTATCCACTCTTTATTCTCTCTATTAATTGGCTTGCACCTCAATCTGTTCTAATTTTTTCACAAAGTAATCAATACTGTATACTATTGTTTCTTTATTAAGAAAAACAATTCAGAGAGGCAGATTTAATGTACTATTCTATTCTATGAGCAACTAAAGCAATAAGATAACTATAGTTAACTACAAAATTTAACAATAAAGGGAACATACCTTTAGTTTGTAAAGATGTCACGATCCCATTACTTTCTTGCATTCTAGGAGAGAATGCATACATAGAATCTAGTGGGGCAGTGCCAAAATTCTCTACTACTTTTCTATCTTCTACTGTATTCAAAAATGAATCCTTCCCTTCAGCATTTCCATTTGTCTTCATAGGTTTTGAGGAATTATTTAAGAAGTCCCCAAGAAAATCTAAATATAACAGAAAAAATTCATCAGCAGGCAGACAAGGAAGCAGGTAAGATGGTTAATGATGTCAATAATATGCCATATCTTAATCTATATTAGTCAGTGCTTTCAGCATTGAAGAAAAAGATACTATTTCATTGCAAAGACAGTAAAACAGCAAGGAAAAAACACGAGTGGTCAAGAACACCACTAGGAAAGAAACCATAAACAAAGTTACAAAAAAGCTAAAACTAGACAATTCCAAACTAAAGAATTCCAGCCTGCCAAGTCAAGCCAATATACTAGAATAAGAGATTTGCTTAAACTCCTTAGAAAAAGAAGCCCAAAAGGCCGACCAAAACTGAACTCCTCTGGGCGCTGACTGATTAGGCAGGCAAAACTAGTGACAAGTAGCTGAAACTGCAGCCTTCAATCACTTGGCACACATTTTAGCATTACTATTGAGGTCAACTCTTAGGTCCTAATTACTTTGCCAGATACGGAAGTTAGCATTTACCATTTAGCTTTCAAGAGATGCTTAGGAAGTAAATAACAACGAATCATGTCATTCTCCTATCTTCATTTGGCTTTTCCTTCAGCACTGACCAATTAGACAGGAAAAACATTATTTCATCTCACCCTAATTTGTGACATTTTCATGCAAGCAATAGTTATCCACATATCCCACATAGCCACCAAAGTTCAACCATCATCCTATCCTAATTCTGACTTTTTTCTGTAATAAACAAGCCTTTTGACATTTAGTTTATCCTTATTTCGATTTTACTTGTACGGAAAATAAGTTTCTAAGAACCTGTGAGTTTCTCCAAAGAAGAGTCACTAGAGTATGTCATGTGCCATCCATCCATTCATTATCATATTTAACAGACGAATCATAGATAAATAAAACAAAAACCGCCTTCAGGTACTTTGTGGCCATCCCTTTTCTTGAGTAACTTTATTGTCATATGCAATCAAATTTTGTTTCCCCCTTAAATAATTGAGTAATAGAAATGCAAAAGATGATAGTATGGGGAGTTACATAGATTATCAAAATTTAAATAGGCAATGTAGAGTAGATAATGTTTTTGTACAGTTGCTTCTCATTTCTTATAACAACTTGTTAAGCTTTCTGCAGACAGGGAATCTTGTTTTCTTAATGGTAAGGGGTACCATTTAAAGTGCGATAGTTGAAAATCATCATGAGACGATAGAGCAAACTAATTTTTCACTGCCTTCTACCATTATTTGGCAAGTATGGGCTATGAAGGACTGTACTAAGCTAGTAGATTTAGTTCTTGATAGCAGCTACGTTGTACAAAAATGAAGTTATACGTTTCTATGCCACTGCAGTTTGGCAAAGAGGGTGTGGCACATGGGACTCTTGTTCAAATTAACGAAGAGAACCGGAGTCCATGTTGTGAACAAAAGTTTAGGCACATCAAAACATGTGGAATGTTATAGCAGGCACAATACGAACGGTATTAACACAATATGGTCGACAATCTTGTCCTAGACATTAAACCAAATAGTAATATACATCTCAAACTATTTAAAAATCCCAAGAACATTGTTCACCATTTTCTCTAAGTAAACGAATTTTCATGTTCATTTTAACCCTTAATCGTCACTTTTTTATTTTGTTTTATAAACTTAGAACAGTTAAAAAGTTTAATTGGTAACAAAAAATAAAAATAGAAACCACCACACACGTATTGAGGGGCAAACAAACCTATGGAAGGCATTGTAAACCGCTGGCCTTGCAATAGTAGAGTATCAGCAAAAGGATTTTTCTCCCAAGCCCAAAGTAATATTGTTGTGAATACAAGGGCAGCCAGAGTGAGAGAGATTGGTTTCCCAATCAATCTATAGTTATATCCCCCCTTCATCTCCCAAGCAAAAGGCAATTGCTCGACTTTTTGATAGCGGAATGCGTTCAGCAAAACTCTATCAGCCTTGAGCGTCCGATTGTTTAATTACTGGAAAGTTCAGCTGCAGGCAATGCAGAAAATGGAGAAAATTAAATAAACAAATTGGAGGGATGGAGGGGGAATCAAAAGAAATAAAACCCAGAAAAAAATTAATTAACCAATTTTTTTTTCTTAATTTTAGAGGGAATGAATTAACAAAGTAATTAACTAATCAGCATATATTTGGTCAAGAGTCCTGTATAAATAGTCCACAAAAAAGAAAAGATTGATACATAGAGAGGCATAGCATACATATATACAGAGATGAATAGATGGAAAATTCAAACCATAACTAACCCTTAATTTCCAACATTAAGCTAACGATGCACTAACACAGGTAATTAACAGCAAACAAAATCAATAGGAATCAAACATGATAGAGCACTCAGTACTCGGTTGTAGAAAAATGGAAAGAAAAAGAGAAGGCATAGGTGAATCAGCACCTCCTCTTTGAGTTGGTTGAGGCCATTTTTGCGGGCAATGTGAGTCGCCTAAGCATCTCTACCGACTACCATTCAACAGAGATCGCCACCGCAGACCACCACCGACCTTTTCCTTCCGATTGAAAAGCTCGGCTCTCTCTTACTCTCACTCTACCGCAAATTTGAATTGTGGGTAAGAGAACGGTGTGAATTTAATTAATTTAGACAATTCGTAGGGAAGGGAAGATGGAAGAGCAAAAGCGATGAGAGAGACAGAGAGAGAGGGATCCCCGCACAGGGATGAAGACACTTTGGGGGCGTTTGTTTGCCCTCACTAAGTGGGATTGGACTGGACTGCACTAACTGTTAGTCCAATACTGTGTTTGTTCCATGCTGGGACTAACATTAATGAGACTAAAGGGGACTAGCATGGACAAAACCCTTCACTAAGAGGTCTTAGCGAGACCCCCCAATAACCATGGGACTAGCTAAGACTATCCTCTCTCGTCCTCGTCATGCTCAACAACCACTCCCGATAAACTCCTCGTCATCTCCGGTCACCTAGATCATAATAAAATATTAATAATTTATATATTAAATAATATAATATTAGAATTTGTTATTATCCAGCTTCTTAGTCTAACACTGCACCAAACGCTTCACTAAATTAGTCCAGCTTAGTCTAGTCTAAGCCAATCCAGCTTAGTCCTTGAAGCTAGTCCAGTCCGAGATAGTCCGGCGCAACAAACGCCCCCTTCAGGAATATTGTTTTTGTTAAAATATTTATTCCCTCTCGTTACTATAAATATAAATAAAGGCATTACATAGAAAAAATAACACATCATCTACGTAACATTACAAACACATTTCTTTCTATATTCTCTTAGTGCTGCCGGCCTCCC
Source organism: Malus domestica (assembly GCF_042453785.1). NCBI lineage: Eukaryota > Viridiplantae > Streptophyta > Magnoliopsida > Rosales > Rosaceae > Malus > Malus domestica. Next base: position 3,973,881 of record NC_091661.1, on the reverse strand, counting down.
TTCCCCTATCAGTTAAATATAGGCCATAACAACATATTTTATTAATAAATATTTGGAGCTCTAATTTCACAAATCTATTCATTTTAACAAAGTATAACTGTAAATTTGTTTGGTTCAAATCGAAGTATAACTGTAAATTTGTTTGGCTAAAATCCTTCAATTTGAAGATTCAAAGCTTTGTAGATGACTTAAGAAAACACACTTTAATAGTTGTCCATATCATCATTTAACGCCCTTCAACCTAACAAATGTGTCACATTCCAGCCGGGACGAACCATTTCCCGAGCCCGTTCCACCACAGTAGCACGATATTGTCTACTTTGGACCCCGACCACCCCCTCAAGGTTTTGTTTCTGGGAACTTACGAGCAACTTTTTAGTGAGTCAACCATCATGGGAGTGACCTGGCCACCTTCTCGCTTAACTTCGGAGTTCTGATGGAATCCGAAGCCAGTGAGCTCCCAAAAGACCTCGTGCTAGGTAAAGATGAGAATATACATTTAAGGATCACTCCCCTGAGCAATGTGGGATGTTACAAATGTATATTTTTCAAAACATTTAGTAGTTGTGTATAATGTTTTAAAAAGTTATTACCAATGATCGGCACTTAACCCCTAATAAATTGATACACAGTATTTGTCCAAAATTCCAAATAACAGTCACTTGATTCGGTTTGGCTTGAAAGATATGTATCAATTAATATTACAAATTTAGCCACTTAGATTTGATTACAATTCTTATATCTTTTATTTGAAAGCACAGTTATTCACTTTTTGTATAATTCAATGCTGCATATCATCAAAGAAAAATCCCGCTTTATTTGCTTGATTAATTGTTGTTTCGTCATATTTTCATGGGATAAATCGCCAAAATGATCCTTAAGATTTGCATAACTCATCACTTTGGTCCCTAAGATTCTAAATCGATAAAAGTGGTCCCTGAGATTGTGCACCATCCATCATTTTGGTCCTTCCGTTAAGTGTCCCGCAGATCTTGACCGGAAGTTTGGGCAATTTTCAAAGTTTCGTAACTCAATCGTTTCTTTACCAAATTCGACCCATAATATATCAAAATGAAGATAGGAAAGTGTAGAATAAGATTATACCTATTTTGAAGCCCAATGGTTGCCAGAGATTGCCGGAAAATAGTCTCAAAGTTGACTGGTCCGAGTGAAAACTTCAAAACCCGCCGAAAATTAGGTAAACTTTAAACGTTCATAACTTCTCCAATACTCAACGAAATCAAGTGATTCAAAAACAAAAATCATACTTTTCGATGAGACGAAGAGAATGGCACATTTTTGGATTGCTAACTCGCCGTGGTTTGGCCGGAAAACGGCTCAAAAATGGCTAACTTGAGACCAAGACAGCCACTTTCGAACCTTTTTCAAGCCAAACCAATCCGAGTTAGCTGTCAGAAAAGGTACCATTCTCTTCGTTGAAGGATGATTTTGTGAAAACATGTTCATTTGAATAACATCTATAGCATGCATTTAACAATTAAAAGGCGGAATTATGCTTGCATGCATTCAAAAACAAAACATTACCCATGAAATTCAAAGCCTAGTAGATTGGTGAACCAAGACTCAACTCAAATCAAAGTGAGTTGAGAAATTTATACCTTTGTAGATTCCTCTTTGCATAAGCAAAGGCTAATCACCCAAGGAGAGGGCCTTCATTCCTTGCTTCTTAGATCCATGGATTTGGATGGAAGAATATGGTTCTCCAAGTTCCCAAAATTGAGAACCTCTAAGTGTCTACACCAAGGTTAGATTGGAGAAGAAATGAGTGACCTTGGAGGAGTGGGATTGCTAGCTAATCCCTTCAAGGGGGCCGGCCTCCTAGAGAGAAAAGGAGAGACATGTTCTCTCCAATTTTCTCCAAAAGAACCCTTAATGAATTTTAGGCTATAAAGTTCTTTATATAGTCACTTCTTTAAATGACCTAAAAAACCAAAAACCCTAATTCAACACACATGGCCGGCCACATAAGGGATTTGGGCTTTTGGGCCTTTGTGAATCTTTATTCATTAAATTGTCATACAACTTAAGTCAATGGGCTTGACGTTCGAAGCCCATTGAGCCTTAAGGTCCAAAACTATCCCGAGGTCTTTAACGAACTTATTCGTTTGATTAATTAACATATTAATTAATCCTTGCCATAAATAATTAAACCATTTAATTATTCTTACTCATCTCCATTGTTTCTTCAATCTCCACCTTACACGGTGTACGATCCATTAGGTTCCTTTTAGCGAGGCAGTGGGCGATTAAAACTCTTTCAAATCGATTGTGAATTGAAACTTACTTTCAATTCTCCCTTTAGTAATACACGTTTAGGGCTTCCACAAACCATGAGTGACACCTAGCAGCATATCATGGTTACCCAAGCTAATCAGAAGAGTTAGAGAACCTATTCAGTTTAGGATTACAAATGCAATACGGTCTTTCTCTAATACAATACTCTTGACCACATTGTTTGGTTTGATAGTTTATTCATGTCTACTATCCAATGTAATTCGTGTGCTTATATGATTACCTTGAATGTGATTTGGAACGACTTTCCTAAATCTCATTCATACTCTGGCCAGAGATTCTAAATCATATCATAGAGTATTCTCCCCCAAACAGTTTGAAGGTTAGAGATCCCTTGTTGCGCATTCACTTGCCTCCATAGCTAAGTGGCTTAACCCCAACTATGCCGTGGACACCCTCCTTTTGGAGTGACTTTTGACATAATCAAAGATCAAGGACTTAACCACAAGACAACTATGATGCCTCAGGTCAAATGACTACTTTGCATTATCCCAACCATGAGTTCTCATGTGACATGAATATGAGAACTCTTCGTAGATCGTGTTCAGTGAACTCATTCTCTATTGAGCACCTACGTACTTGTCTTGATGTCACACACACCAATGACTCGAGACTAGTCACTCTCCCTGAGAGAAGACACAGCACGTACTGATCTTAACGGACTGTCAATGCCCAATTGGCAATCCTATGATCAGGAACGTTTAGGATGTGTCTACGAAAGAATGGTCTCATGAATCTAACTTCTTTAGATTGCATTCTCCCAATCACATATTCCTTGGACTTATCGTTTAAGCATATAACATTTATATGAGACGGCTCAAACAATAATCTTTGCCCTTGATATTAAACTAGATTAGTTTAACATGTGAAATGTCCGTAAAGTATCATCATATGATTGGTTTTAGGGCACATTTCCAACATTCGTCTCATCAAGGTTTTTTAATCACTTGATTTCGTTATGTATTGAAAAAATTATGAACGTTTAAAGTTTACCCAGTTTCCGGCGAGTTTTCAAGTTTTCACTCGGAACAGTTTCCAGGAACCATTGGACTTCAAAATAGGTATAATCTTATTCTACACTTTTCTATCTTCATTTTGATATATTATGGGTCAAATTTGGTTAAGAAACGATTGAGTTATGAAACTTTGAAAATTACCCAAACTTCCGGCTAAGAGCTCCAGGACACTTAACGGAGTTTTTAATGGAATGACCAAAATGATGGATGGTGGACAATCTCAAGGACCACTTGTTCGATTTGGAATCTCAGGGACCAAAGTTATGAATTATGCAAATCTCAGGGACCATTTTGGTGATTTACCCTATTTTCTTGCCGCTCCTAGTGTAAGTGAATTTGAATGAAAAGAACCATTATAGCGCATGTTTGAACCATGATTAAGGTACATAATCATCCAATTTTAAGTCAAATTAAAAAATTTAAACTTAGAATAAAAAACCCAAACAAGAACTCGAAAACAAAATCATTACGTACTCAAACTATCTCAAAGAACCAAATCATTTTTGACAATTATACACCTTAAAAAAAAAAAACAAACTTATACATATTGATTATGTTTGACTGATTTTATGTAATTTTCAGTTAAGTTTCTCAAAGAGGTGCATTCAATTAGTAGTTTAAAGGATTTTAAAAGAGTCTACAAATTCAGTTTTTCTCAATCAAGATTTTAAATCTATAAAAGTCTATAGGTATTTAAGTAAGCGTTTAAAAGATTTAATAAAACTCTAATCGTTGTCCATACATTCTCCCTTCTCCCTTCTCCCTCCATCTCCGGCCACCTTATCATTAGTTCCATTAATTTCGTTATTTCTTATGTTCTTAATAGAGGTGGCTGGTGAAGAGAGAAGATGGTTTTTTGTTTTTTTTTACTATGCATTTATTTCATCAGAAATTTGGTATATTACTAATTATAAATTTTAAATGGATTAACATATTCTAAAATACACAGTGTGTGACAGACCGTCCCAAATTTTACGATTTTATGAATTTTAAATGAGTGAATTGACGAAAATGCCCTAGAGGCGAGGGTGTTGACTTTTGTTGACCCATGTTTTGGAAGACGTAGGACCCATTCTTTTATCGTATCCTCGTAGTTCTCGACAATACGAACGCCTAGGTGCAAATGTCTCAATTTGGAGCTAAAATGAAGATTTTATAGAACTACGAAGTTGGAGGGATATTTTTAAACATTGTTTAATTAATTTGGCTTGTGGGACCCATACCCACACAAACTCTACACCCATTCCTCGCCACGTGTCTCTCTCCCTTTCTTCCTCACTCTTCGAATCTCATCTCTCCCCTCACTCTTTCAGATCTTTCTCCCTCTTGAAACTCCCTCTTTGTCTCTCTCTTCCGTTCCCAATCGAACCCACACATGCTCGAGACCCTTACACGCACTGACGATGGTACACCCACCATCACTGGCATCTACTCTCTGTCCCTCCGTCTTTGTAGAACTCTAGAGCACCAGAGGGCACCCAGAATCCAGAGCCTGGCGAACAAGCACTAGCCTCTTCTCTCGATGAAACGAAGGTAATAAACTTCTTCCCCTCTCTTGTATCTTCATGTTTATATGTAGATTGGAGGGTAGATCGGTGAAATAACATCGACTGAAGCTTGGAAGGCTCCGACCTTCTTCCCCGGCGAGAAATAAAACTAGGCCCTTGGGCTGTTGTGACTCGGGCTTTAGGCCCGTTAGCTATTAAGCCCAAACCCTTTTTAGTTAGTTTTATTTGATTATTTCTTTTTCTATTAAAAACCCAAAACCCTTGGACTGGGCCTTCAAGCCCAGGGAAGTATGTGCAACCCAGGGCTTTCAGCCCTTTAGAACCCGGAGAGGGGCAAACCTTTAAGCCATCCAAGTTGGGCCTCCGACCTGTTACCTTTTAAACCCTAAAACCCTATTAGATCCCAAGCCTTTGGGCCTTAGAATCCAGCCCATTTTATCGCAGCCCAAGACCCAACCACGCCCAAACCCATTTAGGCCCAACTCTGTCCGACCCAAACCCTAGACCCAGGTTGACCCAGTTTGACCCGTGACCTATTGACTGACCCGATCTGACCGTTGACTCAATCAACGCTGACCGTTGACTTTAACCTGTCAATGTTGACCGTTACTTTTCAAGTTGACTTTTTCGAGTTTTTGTCCAAGACCCTTCTAGGCTAACTTCGACGTCCTGGACTTGTTTTCGACTTCCGTTTTCTCAAATTCAATTTTTTGGTTAGAGTTTTATTAATTGGACCATTTATGTGCTTAGGTGCAATTACTATCAGAGATTCTAGCTTCCTAGCTTGAACGGATATGACTTTATAGGTATCTGTAAGTGGGCAGTTTATTTTATACCTACACATAATTATAGTTTCCATGAATGCGTATTTACTTCATTTTTACGCTTATATTGCCAAGTATCATTATTGTGATATTAATTGTGATAAATGCTACTATATAGTTGGGATATTACTGTCATGACATTCATACATAGTTGTATATACTCATCTTACTGCACCTCGGTGTTAGTACTTTGCCCCAGGGCCAGGGCTAGTCCTTCAAATGTTTGTTCACATTCGCACCGTTCGCTCGCCATGGATCAAAGTTAGGTGCCTGTCCTGTCATACATATTGCATTAGGCAATTCCGACTCGTATGTGACCGCATCTCGGCGCCAATCTTCACGTGATCGTAGTTGATAGGAGCATATTTATGCGATTTAATTAGCTTGGTTTCTTGCATTTATGTTGTTAGTTCATAGTTATTTTAGTATTTTAAGCTATTTTTGTGTGTTTGTAGGTCCAAAGAGCTAAAGTAGCAAGAAAATGCATTTTAGAGCTTTTTGAAGCATTTTTGGGCTTGGAATGGATAGCAAATGCATAGAGCCAGGTGGATGGACGAAATTGAAGACCAAAAGAGGCTAGGATTATGCTGAAGTTATGAAGAAATTAATTCAAGAAAAAGAAGTAAAGGATGCAAGCAAGAAAGAAGGAATGTTAGCCAAGTTACCTTATTTTGTCCTAAACTTTCCTAATCCTAATTCACCTATGTTCCAGTTGCAAAGGAGTGTCCTAAATACTTCAGAACACTTAATTACATGTTTCTAGAATACCTAATCCCTGCCACAAAGGGTGTCGCACCTTTCTTCCCTTTCCTTTTTCCCTTTCCGTGCAAGGGATCCTCCTTTCCTCTTTTCCTACCCTTGCCGCATATCCTTTTTCCCTTGTCCCCTTGGATTATGTTTTGACTTACCCTTTTTCCTTGTGGACTTAGAGTTAAAATCCTTCTAAAATAATTAAACTTTCTTTTCTCTTTCCCTTTAATTCTGCCGCACCCTAGCCTTAATTCCCTAGGGTTTTAACATACTTTGCTATTTTTATTTAAGTTCCTTGTCGCAGCCTTCATTCAATCATTCACTACCATTCATACTTTTAGCCATTCTCCCATACAATTCATCACTCAAACCTTCACCCATCCCATGTGCCGTAGCAAAGAAGAAGAAGGACCTTGGACGTGTTTGCCATTCAACATGGATTGCTGGAATGTTTTTAGGTGTTTTCAATCTTTTGTTTTCAATGTCTAAGTTTATTTATCTTTGTTCTGCAAACATGAGGAGCTAAACTCGTATTAGCTAGGGGGAAATTCAAAGCCATGAACATATTTGCAATATGAATTGATTACTTCTAGTTGTGATTCTATAAATCGTGAATGCAATTTAGTTAACTGTTTGATTCAAAACTTATTATTGTTTGTGGATTAAGGATGCATACTTAGTTTGCATGCATGAATTTGATGTTAGATTATAAGGGAGTTTCACTTAATCGTTATGAACTTATATTCATAAGTAGTGGAGGTTGCTAGTCACAATCGTGTTAAGTGAATTCTTGGCAGGAGTATCATGCTCATCATAGTTACGAATGCTTTGTCAATGCTTATGATTTTCACAAAACTTAATGATCTTTGATTGTATCTTTATTATGCTATTCATGTAGGGAACTTTTGAAGAATAATTTGGTTTGCCGATGCGTTATCCATCCAATTCAATGACTTAAGGAAAATCTGAGGGTTAATTAGTGTTGTTCACGATTAATCTGGGGCGTTGAGGTTCATGGTTTATTGGAAAAGCAACTGGAAATCTTTTGTATGCAAGTGTGTCATGTGTGGAGAAGAACCCTCTAGCTAGCTTATCACCCATCCATTTACCCCAATTTCGTGCCAAAATCTGTTTAAGTCTTTAGTTTACTTGTTTTACTTTAAATTTGTCAAAAATCCAATCCCCTTTACTTTATTGTGTCAAATTAGTTAGAATCTGTCCAAACTTGTGTTTTAAGTGTTTTAAAGTATTCTGAGTCAAGTTAAAGTCAATTTTCGTCCAAATCACCTCCTAGTGTCTAGTTTGAGTCTATTTGATTGTTTTGTGTTGTTTTGAGTCTTTTTAGTTTGTTGTGAGTTCTTTGAGTCTAGTTAAGTGTTTTCAAGCCTAGTTTTATGTTTTTTAAGTGGTTTTATGTTTTAAGTTTTTTTCGTAATTTTCTTTCAAGACACATTAAAACAGCTCAAAATACACTAAAAACACTTAAAAACAGTGAGAAACAACTCTAGTGGTGCTAGGTGATACAAACCCACGAATTTGCAACAAAAACACTTGTTTACCCCCCCACCTTAAACCAAACATTGTCCTCAATGTTGCAAACAAAGACTCACACAAAAGCACACAAATAACACAACGAACAAGCACGACAAACATAGCAAAAGAAATGCAGTAAAGAGAAGGGTTTAGGGACGCAAATCTGGTTTTAGAGTGAGAATTCCATCGTTCCCTAGTTGAATGCATGGGTTGCCTCCCAAGAGGCGCTTGCTTTAACGTCTTGCAGCCGGACGAAAGCTCCTCTTAAGCTTGATTAGACCTCACGGTATGGAGGGGTAGTTCCTCAACCACATGCTCCTTAAAAAGGTCGTAGTAAGGCTTCAAACGATGCCCGTTCACTTTGAATTCTTGGCCGGTCTTGAAACTTTGGATTTGGATTGCACCATAGGGAAAGATATTAGTAATAACAAACGGGCCAATCCATTTATAACGTAACTTACTCGGAAATAAACGAAGGCGGGAATTAAAAAGTAACACTTTCTGCCCAATGGAGAATGTCTTGCTACGAATCATCTTGTCATGGAATGCCTTGGTCTTTTCTTTGTAAATTCGAGCATTCTCATACGCCTCGTGCCTAATCTCTTCAAGTTCATTCAATTAAAGCTTCCTATGAATGCCAGCCGCATCTATGTCCAAATTGAATGTCTTAACAACCCAATGTGCCTTGTACTATAATTCAACGGGAAGATGGCACGATTTGCCATAGATGAGCCGAAATTGGGACATGCCAATGGGTGTTTTGTAGCCTTGACAACCCAATGTGCCTTGTACTATAATTGAATGTCTTCTCCAAAATTTGCTTGATTTCCCTATTTGAAGCCTCGGCTTGGCCACTTGTTTGGGGGTGATAAGGTGTTGCAACCTTATGTGTGACATTATATTTCTTGAGAAGCACCTCGATGGTTTGATTGCAAAAATGAGAACCTCCATCACTTATGAGAACTCTTGGCATTCCAAACTATGCAAATATGTTAGTTTTAATGAAATCTGCAACCACTTTAGAATCATTAGTACCGGTGGCTTTTGCTTCCACCCATTTGACACATAATCCACAGCAAGCAAAATATAAAGGAAACCATGTGAGGAAGGAAAAGGACCCATGAAATCAATGCCCCAAACATAAAAAATGTCAACAGCGAGAATGGATTAGTCTATTTGACCTATATTCCTGTTCTTTGGCAACGATCACAAGTCATACAAAAAGTTCTAGCATCCTTGAAGACAATAGGCTAATAAAATCCACATTCTAAAACCTTATGTGTTGTGCGTTGTGTGCCAAAATGACCACCACATGCATATGTGTGACAAAAAGTTAAAATTGAAAGAAATTTGGACTCACGCACACCTACGCACAATCTGATCAGAGCAATATTTCCACAAATATGAGTCATCCCAAACATAAAACCGTGCATCCTTTATAAGTTTATCACGTTGGTGCTTGTTTAGGTTGCTTGGAAGTTGTTTAGACACCAAATAATTCACCAAATCAGCATACCATGGTTCACTTACTTCAATGGACAACAATTGCTCATCAGGGAATGTTTCTAGGATCGGCAATGACTCCTCATTATGCACCAAACAGCTCAAGTGGTCAGCCATTACATTTTCACTTCCTTTCTTATCCCTAATTTCAATATCGAACTCTTGGAGAAGAAGCATCCAGCGAATAAGCCTTGGTTTGGCTTCTTTCTTTGTGAGCAAATACTTCAAAGCTGCATGATCAGTGTAAACAATGACTTTAGTGCCAATTAAATAAGAACGAAACTTATCTAATGCAATCACAACAACAAGGAGTTTTTTTTCAGTGGTGGAGTAGTTTAATTGAGCATCATTCAAGGTCCGGGAAGCGTAGTAGATGACATGTGGCTGCTTGTTCTTCCTTTGGCCTAAAACAGCTCCAATTGCATAATCTGAGGCATCGCACATAAGCTCAAAAGGAAGGCTCTGATCTGGTGGAATTATGATAGGGGCCGAAGTGAGCATCTCTTTAAGGTGTTTGAAAGCCTTCTCACATTCCTCGTTGAAGTCAAAATGCACTTTCTTTTGAAGGAGACGGCAAAGGGGCTGTGCAATTTTTGAAAAGTCCTTGATGGATCGCCTATAAAATCCTGCATGTCCAAGAAAAGAATGAACCTCTCTCACCGAAGTGGGAGAGGGTAAGTACCGTACGAGATCTATTTTTGACTTATCAACCTCAATTCCTTTTTCAGAGATTATGTGACCCAAAACTATGCCTTATTTTACCATGAAATGACATTTCTCCCAATTTAGAACAAGGTTAGTTTCAACGCATCGTTTCAAGATTAAGGTCAGATTATCCAAGCAAGCATCAAATTACTTACCAAAAACACTAAAAGCATCCATGACAATGATCTTTTCAACATAATCTGAAGAAAAAAATACTTACCATGCATCTTTGAAATGTGGCTGGTGCATTGCATAAACCAAATGGCATGCGACGATAAGCAAATGTACCAAATGTGTTGGAAATGTGCCCTAAAACCAATCATATGATGATACTTTACGGACATTTCACATGTTAAACTAATCTAGTTTAATATCAAGGGCAAAGATTATCGTTTGAGCCGTCTCATATAAATGTTATACGCTTAAACGATAAGTCCAAGGAATATGTGATTGGGAGAATGCGATCTAAAGAAGTTAGATTTATGAGACCATTCTTTTGTAGACACATCCTAAACGTTCCTGATCATAGGATTGCCAATTGGGCATTGACAGTCCGTTAAGATCAGTACGTGCTGTGTCTTCTCTCAGGGAGAGTGACTAGTCTCGAGTCATTGGTGTGTGTGACATCAAGACAAGCATGTAGGTGCTCAATAATGAATGAGTCCACTGAACATGATCAACGAGGAGTTCTCATACTCATGTCACATGAGAACTCATGGTTGGGATAATGCAAAGTAGTCCTTTGACTTGAGGCATCATAATTGTCTTGTGGTTAAGTCCTTGATCTTTGATTATGTCAAAGTCACTCCATCAGGAGGGTGTCCACGGCATCGTCGGGGTTAAGCCACTTAGCCATGGAGGCAAGTGAATGCGCAACAAGGGATCTCTAACCTTCAAACCGTTTTGGGGAGAATACTCTATGATATGATTACGAATCTCTGGCCAGAGTATGAATGAGATTTAGAAAGTCGTTCCAAATCACATTCAAGGTAATCATAAGCACACGAATCACATTGGATAGTAGACATGAATAAACTATCAAACCAAACAATGTGGTCAAGAGTATTGTATTAGAGAAAGACTATATTGCATTTGTAATCCTAAACTGAATAGGTTCTCCACCTCTTCTGATTAGCTTGGGTAACCATGATATGCTGCTAGGTGTCACTCATGGTTTGTGGAAGCCCTAAACGTGTATAATCACTAAAGGGAGAATTGAAAGTGAGTTTCAATTCACAATCGATTTGAAATGGTTTTAATCGCCCACTGCCTCGCTAAAAGGAACCTAATGGATCGTACACCGTGTAAGGTGGAGATTGAAGAAACAATGGAGATGAGTAAGAATAATTAAATGGTTTAATTATTTATGGCAAGGATTAATTAATATGTTAATTAATCAAACGAATAAGTTTGTTAAAGACCTCGGGATAGTTTTGGACCTTTAGGCCCAATGGGCTTCGAACGTCAAGCCCATTGAATTAAGTTGTATGACAACTTAATGAATAATGATTCACAAAGGCCCAATTAGCCCAATAATACCCTAAGGCCGACCATTTACAGATGTAGTGAGTTTTGGACTTATTTACAAGTTTGCCACTCCAATGAATTAAGGTATAAATATGACTTTATAGCCAAAATTCATTTTGGGTTTTTCTTTTGGGGAAAGGATGAGAACATAAGCTCTCCTTTCTCTCTAAAGTGGTCGGCCTCCTTGGAGGGTTTAGCTAGCAATCCTACTACTCCAAGGTCACTCATTTCTTCTCCAATCTAACCTTGGTGAAGAGACTTAGAGGTTCTCAATTTTGGGAACTTGGAGAACCATTTCATCCATCCAAATCCATAGATCTAAGATGCAAGGAATGAAGGCCCTCTCTTTGGGTGATTAGCCTTTGCTTATGCAAAGAGGAATCTACAAAGGTATAATTTCTCAACTAACAAATGTTGTTTTAAGTTGAGTCAAGGTTCACCAATCTACTAGGCTTTGAATTTCATGGGTAATGTTTTGTTTTGAGTGCATGCAAGCATGATTCCGCCTTTAATTGTTAATTGCATGCTATATAGATGTTGCTCAAATGAGCATGTTTTTTACAAAATTTCCTTCAAGTGGTATCAGAGCCTAGGTCTAGTAGTTGGTGAATCCTTTTGGGTTTTGTAGTTCATAGTCTTTGATTTAAATGTTGTAATATGTTACAAGCTTTATTCTTGTTTCTTTGAATGTAAATTTTGTTGGAAAATTTGCCATCTCAAATGTTGTAGATGTAGTTCATATGAGCATGAATATTGGAGCTAAAATTTGTTGCCATATTTTTGGGAAAATTCGGCCAAATCCAAAGGGTGGATTTTTGGGTTCATGTTTGACTTGTTAAAAGTGTTTTCAAGTGACTTTTGGAACCCCTATGTACCCTAGTTTGGTTATATGTTATTTCCCTTAAGTTTGAATGGTTTTGGGATGTTTTTGGGTGAAAAATGTTCATGGAAATTTTGAGTTTTTCATGAGTGTTCTTCATTGTTCTTGACATTTTTGCCAAGAACAAAAAGTTTGGTGTTTTGATTCAAAGTTTTGATTTATTTCATAAAGTTTTTGTTTTGTGCTTTTCAAATGTTTAAATGTGTTAGATATTTATTTAGAAAGGTGTAAGAAATATTGGTGGGTGTGTAAGGATTAATTCCCTTTCACACACACCACTTGCATGACATTTATGTCATGCACCACTTGCATGACTTTATGTCTAAAACTACAAATCAACACACACATCACTCCCTTCTCTCCAAAATCAGCCACCCTACAAGTGGGGTGTTTTTGGGGCTTTTATGCAATTACATAAAGTTTTGGTACTTTTGTGTAATTTGTAGTTTGACCCAAAAGTTTACGTATTTACGTAAAGGCCCAAAATCATTAAAGGACAAATTGTTTTGTTCCTTTAATGAAGTTTTTGAATTTGTTGAAATTTTTGGGTTCTAGTTGTAATTACATGAAGTAGTGGACTTTTGTGTTTTTACAAAATGAGCTCAAAAGTTTAAGTTTTGCCACATAGCCCAAAAAGTTGAGGTTATTGCATTTTGGCCCAAATTAGGTTGAGAACAAAATGGTTTTGTCTCTTTAAATGAGAATTGGATTTTCATTTCATTTAGCTCCATTTAAATCAATTCTATGGATACAAAAACCAAATGAAAATGTTGCATTCAATTTAATTAGTTAAAGTGTTAATTAATTAAAGGGTGATTATGAACCTAAGCCTACGATAATTGAGCTATGTGAAAGGCCGTTTCAAATTTGTTTGAACCATGGGAATGTGTAGATTAGATTTTGATTGTAATTTGATTTGATCAAATGTTGTAAAAGAGCATAAGCTCTTCTTTACTTTAAAGTAATTTGTTTTATTCAAATGTTGTAAAGAGCATAAGCTCATCTTTACTTTGAAGTACTCATTTATTGTATTATTTGATATGCATGAAAATGGAGTAGAGGGTCCAACGCCCCTAAGACAACACGCCTTAATGTGATTAAACGCGTAACTAAAATCAATCACCATCCCTAGACCGAGATTCAACACTAGGCTCGTGTTGAATCTAAACAAAGGTTCATAGTCATCCTAAGGCCTAAGGCAACTATATAGTCTATCAAATGAATGCAAAGTTTATATTAGTAGTATCATATACTCTTGCTTTAAAAACCATTTTATATGCATAGTGGGAGTATTATATACAACTAAATTCAATCAAATGGACCAATAGTTGTAATAGGACCAAAATTGTTTTAATAAAGATTAAAATGAATATTTATATGTGATGAGACCTAAAAACCCTCAACCAAACCATTATTAAGTTGAGAAGCGTGAGAGTGCTTTGAACATTCTTTCGTGGCCTTCCACCGTGGTAGGCTCCGATCGTTTGTGACTCGTACACCGGCTTCATCCTATCATGAGGGAGTACAAAGTGCGTGCTTACACTCAGGAGGAGTCTATATGCATACTTGATGTTGTGAAAGGTAGGCAACGAGAATGATCAATATCATATCATTGTGAGGTTGTTCTTGAACCCTTACCCGAACTTGCATGGTGGGAATGACTTAACTAAGTGCAATAGAGCCAATATCATATCATTGTAAGGTTACATTCTCTAAAGGCCAAATAAGACGGGTACTTGCAAGAGATGCAAATGAGTAAGCGTACTCTCTCATTATTATTAATGCTAGCCAATATCATATCATTGTGAGGTGGGCTTGGTAGTAGTGAGTCTCCCATACCCTACTAAGAGTTTCCTCCAAAACTCTCGAATTCCAATGAGGGATATGGAATTTGCCAAAAATAGTGGGTGGTGCTATTTGATTTAAAGACCCGGATCAAATGGCTTAAAATCAATCGATTTATATTCGTTATGTATTTATTTACCAATATATTTGCAAACGCTATCCAATACTTGACAAATAAAAGCCGAAAGCTTTAGTTTCTGGACTTGGTACTACAAAACCATAGATTGTCTTTAATGGCTTGTAAATGTACCTAAGTAGTCTCATCCTCACAATCTTCCTATTGATAATGTACCATTGGAAGAACATGTTAGATAAGTCTATCATAAAGAGGACAACACTTTTAAAGTCATAATTCTTCAATTACAAATCGTTGTATGAAGAAATAAGAGTTGCTTTGAACAACCTTTAACTAACGCAAACATTAGTGCTTGTTTCTTTGTTACATGAACAAGGAACTTAAGAAGAAAGCACAAAGGCATGGACACTTTATGTGCCATAATTCTTCACTTACAAATTGTTGTATGAAGAAATGAGAGTTGCCTTGAACAACTCTTGAAAGTTTGTAATTATGTTTAGAACATAATGGTTGGTTGACAAAAATAGTCCATCAACATGGACTTATGATGATTTTGAGTCATTGAGTGTTGAAGTGTTACACCACTTCTAAAGACGGAAACTAGGCAAGGACTTCACCTTTGTGTCCCTATCCAAATGGTTCACTAAGTTTATTGTAAACTATATAGTGAACAATAACCACACGCTCTCCAAATCGTTTGATGTGTATAACACAATTGAAATAAGTTTCAAGAGAGACAATGGGAGTTTAGGGACCATGACTATTGTAGACAAATGAGAAGTCAAATGAAGAAAGCGAAATAACTCCAAGGGAACAAACTTTCTTTATGAAAGGATGGACAATGGAAGGGGTATTTGCAAGAAATGTCTTGCAAGTGTCAAGAACACACCTTTTGAAGGTGTTGTAAATTGTTCTTGAATAGTTCAAAATAGTTGGTTCTTCTACTTGAATGCTTGATTCCGTATTAGTAACTATGTTTTACAATCGTTGTAAAAGTGTGACTAATAAGAAGTAGAAGATATATGAGAGAAGAAAAAGGTGCTTCACATTCGGAACGTGAATAAAATAAAGATCTCTGCGAAAGCAGATAGTACTTACTTCCTTATATGAACTACCAAAGAAATTGGAAAAACCAAAGATTGTCTTTACATTCCAATTTTAAGGAACTTAATTCCGTCACTATAGTAGAGATGGATGAATGTTTTGTTTGACAAAACATTGTTCTTTATTAGTCAATGATTGGATTATAGTAATCTAATTGATTGTCTCTATAGTAAAGATGATATGGTAGTGTTAACTGTTTAGAATATAACGATGCTTAAAACCCAAAAGGTTGCAAGGTAGTGACTAATCCCAACTAAAGTTGTGATACCTCTAAAACATAAATTACGAGTTGGTCATAGATGGATGCTTTAGATCGTTAGATCCAGATCCAATACCTTCTTATTAAAATTGTATGGAGGCGAAATGTTCGAATCTTTATTCTTTTGGAAAGAAGAAAGAATCACAAAGTTGTTAAGGTTAATTCACTTAGATGTTAGTGGCACTTGTCCACAACATAATACTACTCATGTTGTATGACATTCACTGAAGATCACTCTCGGTTGGACTATAGTTTATTTTGAATAAACACAAGTCCGAATACTTTGCAAAAGGTTCCAAAGAATTCAAGAAATGTAAGTTGATGGATTTCTCCATCAACTTTAGAACAGTTTCCTTGAAAAATATCAAGGAAAGAAGCATAAAAAGATAATGGATTTCTCCATTAGGAGAAGAACGAACTTGAATAAGATTTAGTTCGTTGGATGTTATCAATTACCCATATATAGGATATATGCTTCTAAGACAATATGATTGTCAATTAGAAGATCTTCCAAAATTTTCATGACTCCATAAGATGTAGTTGGAAAGAAAGACAAATCTTAATCATGTTAAGATTTGGGGTTGTGTGCTAATAAGCAATATTTGTTTGAGAATTATCTTGTGGATATCCTTAAATTAACATTTGGATATCACTTCTATAAACCAACTAACAAATGTTGTTTGTTGGGTAGTTCATTGTAATCCTACACCAGGATTTGCCTAAGATAGAGCAAATGAACGAGAGATAGAACTCAAAGAATGGGTTCTTTGAGAAACAAGATAGTGATCAACAAATATAACAACCTAGTTCCTACACCACAAGCTCCAAGGTAGTCGAGAAGGATTTATAAACCGTCTCAGTTGAATGGTTTGAACTTTATGACTATGTCATAGAGTTACACCTCTTAATTCGAAAGAAATAAGAATGAAAATCCTTATGACTACATTGAGTGTATATACGATATATACTCAAGGAAATGGTAAAGTACCATTTGACCCGAAATAATGAAACCTTAAATAGCTAATTGGTAGCTTAAGGTGACTACAATCAAAGAGAATGGTTGACTTTGAAGAAACCATCTTTAACGTAGTCTTGTTTTCAATTAATTCGAAGATTGCTAGCTACAACTAAATGGTGATTCAATGTTTGGACATAATATCGGTTTCCGAAACCATTATTAAGATAGTCTTGATAATATATGTCTAAAACTATGAATCACAAGACATGTAAGTTGTAGAGATCCAACCATCATGGATCTTAGCAAGCTAGTGGGAGCTGTAAACGTCTTATGAGAGAAAGATCAAAACGTTTGATTTCTCATAAAGATGTAAATGAATCTTTTGTTTACTAGGTTTACAAAAGATTAGTGGGAGTTAATCATGTTCCTAAATTTGAATATATATATATATATATATATATATATATATATATATATATATACACACAAATATATGATATATTAATTTTGGAAATGAAAAGAATACTTCTTTGTTAAAGTTATGACTTTAAAACATTATATGAAGATAGAATGTATATGGGAGACATAGTCTATATACATGGGATGGAAATCTATATTGATAGATTTTAGGATATAATTGGATTATATCAAGCCCTAAATATAGACAAAAGATGATAGGAAGTTTCTCATATGATGATGAACTTCAATCAAAAAGGACAACTCTAGAACTCTAGTGAGACTAAGAAGTTGCTCTTCTCAAAGAGAACGTACTCTTTGACTCCCAAAGAAATAATGCGTAAATAGAATCCTTTATGCATACGCAGAAAGGTGATTTATGTATTTCATATTGTATGAAAAACATTGATAGGAGTTGTACCTAGAACGGTACAAGACGATATTAGTGCAAGCCCAGGATCAGAACCATGGCAACTGTCAAGTGAGTCTTTAAGTATTTAAGAAATACTAAAGGATAGATTCCTCAAAGAATGAGGAAGAATTAGAGTAACGTAATGGAAGCGTAAATGTATTAGATTATGAATCTAATCCATCATTGGATATTTCTTCATTATGAATGAAGAGATAATCGGATATCTCTTTATTATGACTAAAGAGATATTTGGATGGAAAAATTAAAAGTAATGACTTTAGTGTGTTCCATTATGAATGCAAAATATATTGCCATATAGAAGCTTACAACAATGTTGTTTGGATGGGAAAGTTCATTTATGAACTCTCTATTCGGTTCCAACCAGAAAGTGTCTCTAGTGTACCAACACTACGACACTAATGGGGTGATAGCTCAAGCCAGGGAATCAAGGTCTCATCAAGATCCGAACTCAAATGAGAGACTGAACTACATGATTAAGAATCATGTATAATGGTGACGTCGTTATTCTCAAGGTTGCTTGTATGGATAACATATAGATATCCATTGTCTAGGCCTACTACTCAGCCATTTATGAAATGACTACAGAAGAGGTATCATCACTGATGACCAAGCTGATTGGCTCTAGTGCAAGTGGGAGATTGTTGGAAATGTGCCCTAAAACCAATCATATGATGATACTTTACGGACATTTCACATGTTAAACTAATCTAGTTTAATATAAAGGGCAAAGATTATTGTTTGAGCCGTCTCATATAAATGTTATACGCTTAAACGATAAGTCCAAGGAATATGTGATTGGGAGAATGCGATCTAAAGAAGTTAGATTCATGAGACCATTCTTTCGTAGACACATCCTAAATGTTCTTGATCATAGGATTGCCAATTGGGCATTGACAGTCCGTTAAGATCAGTACGTGCTGTGTCTTCTCTCAGGGAGAATGACTAGTCTCGAGTCATTGGTGTGTATGATATCAAGACAAGCATGGAGGTGCTCAATAATGAATGAGTCCACTGAACACGATCAACGAGGAGTTCTCATACTCATGTCACATGAGAACTCATGGTTGGGATAATGCAAAGTAGTCCTTTGACCTGAGGCATCATAGTTGTCTTGTGGTTAAATCCTTGATCTTTGATTATGTTAAAGTCACTCCATCAGGAGGGTGTCCACGGCATCGTCGGGGTTAAGCCACTTAGCCATGGAGGCAAGTGAATGCGCAACAAGGGATCTCTAACCTTCAAACCGTTTTGGGGAGAATACTCTATGATATGATTAAGAATCTCTGGCTAGAGTATGAATGGGATTTAGAAAGTCGTTCCAAATTACATTCAAGGTAATCATATAAGCACACAAATCACATTGGATAGTAGACATGAATAAACTAGCAAACCAAACAATGTGGTCAAGAGTATTGTATTAGAGAAAGACCGTATTGCATTTGTAATACTAAACTGAATAGGTTCTCCACCTCTTCTGATTAGCTTGGGTAACCATGATATGCTGCTAGGTGTTACTCATGGTTTGTGGAAGCCCTAAACATGTATAATCACTAAAGGGAGAATTGAAAGTAAGTTTCAATTCACAATCGATTTGAAATGGTTTGAATCGCCCACTGCCTCGCTAAAAGGAACCTAGTGGATCGTACACCGTGTAAGGTGGAAATTGAAGAAACAATGGAGATGAGTAAGAATAATTAAATGGTGTAATTATTTATGGCAAGGATTAATTAATATGTTAATTAATCAAACGAATAAGTTCGTTAAAGACCTCGGGATAGTTTTGGACCTTAAGGCCCAATGGGCTTCGAACGTCAAGCCCATTGAATTAAGTTGTATGACAACTTAATGAATAATGATTCACAAAGGCCCAATTAGCCCACAAATACCCTAAGGCCGGCCATTTAGAGATGGAGTGAGTTTTTGACTTATTTACAAGTTTGCCACTCCAATGAATTAAGGTATAAATATGACTTTATAGCCAAAATTCATTTAGGGTTTTTCTTTTGGGGAAAGGATGAGAACATAAGCTCTCCTTTCTCTCTAAAGTGGCCGGCCTCCTTGGAGGGTTTAGCTAGCAATCCTACTATTCCAAGGTCACTCATTTCTTCTCCAATCTAACCTTGGTGAAGAGACTTAGAGGTTCTCAATTTTGGGAACTTGGAGAACCATTTCATCCATCCAAATCCATAGATCTAAGATGCAAGGAATGAAGGCCCTCTCTTTGGGTGATTAGCCTTTGCTTATGCAAAGAGGAATCTACAAAGGTATAATTTCTCAACTAACAAATGTTGTTTTAAGTTGAGCCAAGGTTCACCAATCTACTAGGCTTTGAATTTCATGGGTAATGTTTTGTTTTGAGTGCATGCAAGCATGATTCCGCCTTTAATTGTTAATTGCATGCTATATAAATGTTGCTCAAATGAACATGTTTTTTACAAAATTTCCTTCAAAATGGGCATGTGAAAGTGGTCTTTTCTTGATCTTCTGATGCTATGACAATCTGATTATAACCTGAATAACCATCAAGAAAACAATAAAATGCATAACCAGTTAACCTTTCAAGCATTTGGTCAATGAATGGCAAAGGGAAGTGATCCTTCCTTGTGGTGGCGTTGAGCTTCCTATAATCAATGCAAACTCTCCAACCGGTTTGGATACGTGTAGGCACAAGCTCATTTTCTTTGTTCTTCACCATAGTGACTCCAAATTTCTTGGGAACAACTTGGACCGGCGAAACCCAACGACTATCAGAGATTGGATAGATCACTCCACAATCAAGTAGCTTGATAATCTCTTTTTTCATTACTTCCATCATTGGAGGGTTGAGTCGGCATTGAGCTTATCGAGATGGTTTAGCCCCCTCCTCTAAGAGTATACGATGCATGCAAGTTACAGGACTTATACCCTTGATGTCGGCCAATGTCGATCCAATGGTTGTTTTGTATTCCCTCAACACCCTCACCAATTTTTCTTCTTCTTGTGCCGTGAGTGTGGATGAGGTGATGACGGGCAAAGTTTCGTGGTCTCCCAAGAAAACATACTTCAAATGGCTTGGTAATGGTTTGAGTTCAAGGGATGGTGCCTGAATTACTGAGGGTAGCATTTTATTAGTCGAAACTGAACTTGAAAGTGGGATAAAAAACATACCATTTTGTTGTGGCAATGACTCTAGGGCAGCCACCATCTCAACTATTTCTTCACTAGGGTGCACGACATAGATGTCTTCAAGCCTGCCGTGGGTGAGCACAGATTCTGCCCCATTGTTTTTTAAGCCTATTCCTTTCGTAATGGTTGTTTCAAGGGCATCCTCATTCAAATCTTCAAAGTATTGTTGTGCCAATGAATCAATTATATCAATAGAAAAACAAGAATGATTATCACTAGGATACTTTATAGTTTCAGAAAGATTGAAATCAATAACTTCCCCATCAAATTCCATGGATAACATCCCTTTGAACACATCTATCTTGGTGAGGGCTATTTTCATGAATGGCCTTCCAAGTAGAATCGGCAATGAGGAAGAATGGGCTAAATCTTCCATCTCGAGCACATAGAAATCAGCCGGAAAGATTAAGTGATTAACCTGCACTAAAACATCCTCCAAAACTCCTTTTGGATAAACATTAGATCGATTGGCTAATTGAATAATCACTCCATCATTTTTCAGCTCACCTAGGTTCATAGATGCATAAATTGAATAGGGCATGACATTAATGGATGCACCTAAGTCTAACATGGCATGTTCAAATCGAGTATTGCCTATAACACAAGGAATTGTAAAACTACCCGGATCTTTGCATTTAGGAGGCAGTTTTCGTTGCAAGACAGTTAAAACATTCTCACCTACCTTTACCACCTCTTTGTTCGAAATCTTCTTCCTTGTTGTGCAAAGTTCTTTCAAGAATTTGGCATACTTTGGGACTTGTTTGATTGCATCCAAGAGTGAGATATTGACTTGAACCTTCCTAAATGTCTCAAGAAT
Source organism: Malus domestica (assembly GCF_042453785.1). NCBI lineage: Eukaryota > Viridiplantae > Streptophyta > Magnoliopsida > Rosales > Rosaceae > Malus > Malus domestica. The sequence goes on along the minus strand of NC_091661.1, from coordinate 3,952,209 downwards.
GTCCTTGTCACTTTCTTCCTTCTTTGATTGCATAAATCTGTTAGGAAAAGGTACATTGGGTGGAATAGGGTTAGAAGTAACAGAAATTGGACCTATCTTACGTGTGTTGGACAGATTAGGAAGTGTAGGAGGCTACGTCAAGGTTGTTTCCTTCCTTGTCGTGGCTTTATCTTGTTTCTCCTCTTCGAATTGCAACTTCACATCCTCTTTTTGGCTTGATTTGGATGGTTTTGGATCAGTTCCTACCTCTTTTCCACTTCTCAATGTGAATTGCCTTGGCAGATTCAAAGCCTCCTTTTGGATTGACAATGGCAGAGCTAGGTAGTTTCCCTTCTTCTCGAAACTGCCCCATGAACTCCGCCATCTGCCCAATTTGCTTCTTCACTTCATTCATCTCCTTGGCTTGATTTTGTTGGCCCTGCGTTAATGAAGTTAGTAATTGAAGAAGTTTATCATTATCTAAAGACGAACCTAAGTTTGTTTGGGCAGATAGTAAATAGAATGAAGGTTATACCACTGAAGATAACCATCTCCTGAGATTTGCCAAAATCCTCGTTCACATGTAAGCACAAATACTAAACCTAGATGGGCAAAAAGCAAAGTTGAGTAGGTCAGTAAAATAATTTTTGTAAGAAAACCTTTATTTTCGAACATAGTAACCCCTCGTTGTAAAACAAGTATAGTTTCCATAAAACATACTACGTAAGTATGTATCAAAAGTACAACAACAATATAATTAGAAATATGCCAAGTCAGGATATATCAAATGCCGCAGTAATATAATCATGTGAAATCAAGTATAACTATGTGCTCATCTATCTAAGCTGACACACGAGTTCGTACAGATAATTTCTGACACGAACAAGACTGGGTGTGATCAATACACTCTAGTATGCTGATGTGATAAAAACTAGCACTCAAATTAAACCCTTTTACTGACAATTGTAGTAAAGATATAAGTAGGGATCGTTCTAGACGAGGGATTAGGAAGGATTGCTAGTCTACTTAAAACTGACTTAAAAAACATAAAACTAGGCTTGAAAACACATAACTAGACTCAAAGAACTCAAAACAAACTAAAAAGACTGAACACAGCATAAAACAATCAAATAGACTCAAACTAGACACTAGGAGGTGATTTGGACGAAAATTGACTTTAACTTGACTCAGAACACTTTAAAACACTTAAAACAAAATTTTGGACAGATTCTAACTAATTTGACAAAATAAAGTAAAGGGGATTGGATTTTTGATGAATTTAAAGTAAAACAAGTAAACTAAAGACTTAAATAGATTTTGGCACGAAATTGGGTAAATGGATGGGTGATAAGCTCGCTAGAGGGTTCTTCTCCACACATGACACACTTGCATACAAAACGATTTCCAGTTGCTTTTCCAATAAACCAAGAACCTCAACGCCCCAAATTAACCATGAACAACACTAATTAACCCTCAGATTTTCCTTAAGTCATTGAATTGGATGGATAACGCATCGACAAACCAAATTATTCTTCAAAAGTTCCCTACATGAACAACATAATAAAGATACAATCAAAAGATCATTAAGCTTTGTGAAAATTATAAGCATTGACAAAACATTCGTAACTATGATGAGCATGATACTCCTGCCAAGAATTCACTTAACACGATTGTGACTAGCAATCTTCACTACTTATGAATATAAGTTCATAACGATTAGGTGAAACTCCCTTATATTCTAGCATCAAATTCATGCATGCAAACTAACTATGCATCCTTAATCCACAAACAAGAATAAGTTTTGAATCAAACAGTTAAGTAAATTGCATTCACGATTTATAGAATCACACCTGGAAGTAATCAATTCATATAGCAAATATGTTCATGGCTTTGAATTTCCCCCTAGCTAAAACGAGTTTAGCTCCTCATGTTTGCAGAACAAAGATAAATAAACTTAGACATTGAAAACAAAAGATTGAAAACACCTAAAAACGTTCAAGCAATCCAACTTGAATGGCAAGCACGTCCAAGGTCCTCTTTCTTCTTCTTTGCTATGGCACAAGGGATGGGTGAAGGTTTGAGTGATGAATTGTATGGGAGAATGGCTGAAAGTATGAATGGTAGTGAATGATTGAAGGAAGGCTGCGACAAGGAACTTAAATAAAAATAGCAAAGTATGTCTAGGTTATGTTTTGTTTTTCTCGAGGACTAGCAAAAGCATTCTTGGTTCTTGAACCTAATTTTCGAATCTTGCCACCTCATTGAGCATGAAAAACTTGTTAAGTTTTCCCTAAGTTTTGGGTACTTTAGATGATTTATCATCATTTTAGAAAATCGTTTTGGTAATTGTCCCTAGGCTTTGAACAATGAATCTTCCTACCAAGGAATTTCCATTTTGGGGAACGAGTTACTAGCTTCGCAGTCAGGCTAATGCATCAAGGGTTGAGTATCACCAAGGATTTATCGATAAATCCTATCGCTTTTCTTCCACCACTTTTACCAACCTTGCGAGTTAGGAAACCATAAATGGTTTTGTTTCTTTGGTAGCACCTAATAGTTTACCCTCTCTTAGAATCCCTGCGAAGGTTACTTCGTCAAGATTCTAGAAATGTCTGAAACGACAACCTGGTGCTAAAGTGGTAGCATTTGACAGAAGAACATATGAGGGACAATCACTTTTGGTCCCTTTTAGCACTAATATCTTTAAACGTACTAGTGTTCATGTTGGATCTTCAGGAGGAAGATCGACTCCCGATAAAGTCCTTTTCAAGGTAGATCTTTAGCAAGATCTTTTCCAGCCATGGGAATTTCCAACCAATGCTAAGTCGCAAACTTTCCTTTCGATGTTGTACTCATCTTTGGGGTGAGTATAGGGTCATGGGTATGAGTTATCATACCCCGGGAGTAACAAGAATCCCAAAAGCAGTAACCAAATCCTCCTAGAATCAACACTTCACTTGACCAGTTCCTTTCCAATTACCCTAAGCTTACACCTCGAATGGGCTCTAACCATACTCAGCCTACGGTGACGCTACTAATTAACGATGCTATCCAATATCCAAAGACCGTTGACAGTATTCGGTGGTATGATTTCTGATACCGGACACAAGTACTAGTATGGGGGAGTGATACTATATTAAAATATCGGTTCACAGTTTCGAGGTAACGAACAATATTAAAATATCGGTTCACAGTTTCAAGGTAACGAACAATATTAAAATATCTTAAGCGCGTTAATTAGCGACGCTACTGATAGACTGATTTACAATGGCTACTTGAGCCGAATAAACTAGAATCATGGAAGCTTAGGAGTAAGCTTTATATTAGAATGGTAAGCTTGTGGCCGTACTAACCACGCCACCCATTTAGGTAACAGGAACCTTTTCGACCAGCCACTTTTCCGATCACTTTCACAGGCAAACAGCGGAATCAAAGCTTAAGGAATTTTCACGTTGTTGGAGTGAAACGAGTTTTGAGAAGCTTACGAAGACCTTGTAGTGCGAGGGGTAGAGAAAAAAAGCAATATCATACAATCCATGGACGTGTATCTTTTGCATCATTTCTCAAAATTCTTTCGGAGCCATCACCAAGTAGTGAGGTGAGGTGCACCTCGATCCATTTTATGTACTACACCAGTTCTTCCTGGCATCTTTTCGAACTACAACTGTGTCCTTAAGAGTAGACAGTACGTAATTCTTATGGAGGGCCCTTGTCACCTATTGATAGGAGCATATTTATGCGACTTTGTTATCTTATTTCTTTGCATTTACTTCGTTAATTTCCATTTATTTTGGTAATATATGTTATTTTCATATTATTGTAGGTCTAGTTGGTAAAGATGACAATAAATAGCTAAATGGAGCAATTTAGAGCAGTTTTGGACTTGGATTTGATAGCATGCGTGGATAGCATATGGGCTGAACGTTTTTGGTGATTAAATGATGCTACACATGTGCTAAAATCTGGAGAAATTAAAGTTGAGGCTTGGAAGGCAAGGAATTACACAAGAAAGAGGAATCATAATTGGAGAGGAACAATATCTTATCATATCATATCTTACCTTATCTTATCCTATCTTATCCAACATTATCTTATCTTATCTCCAGTTGCAATGAGGAATCCTAATCACATTCCAACACTTTCTACCTGATTTTTAGTGTCCTAAAATAACTCAAAATCGCCAAAACCCTTTCCTCCTTGGATTCAACCGTTTCCCCATATATATATGAAATTCCTGCAGCGATTTAGGGGGTGCCATGCTTACCATTCATCCATTGAAGTTGCTGGAATTTTCAGAGTTCTTTCTATCTTTGTTTTAAGTTTCAATGTTTATTTTAGATTGTTTTTCAGTTATGATGAACATGTGTAACTAAGTTTCTTTTTAGCTAGAGGTGAATTCGAAGCCATGATCATATGTTTTATATAAATTGATTACATTTAGTTATTGTTCCATAAAACATGAATGCGGTTTACTTATATGCTTTATAGAGAACTTATTCTTGTATGTTTATTAAGGGTGCACACTTAGTTTGCATGCAGGGATTTGATGCTAGAATATAAGGGAATTTTACCTAATCGTTATGAACTTATATTTGCAAGTAGTAAAATTCACTAGTCATGATTGAGTTAAGTAAATTATTGGGAAGAGTATCATGCTTTTCATAGTTACGAATACTGTAAATGCTTATGTTTTTCACAGAACTTAATGATATTCGAGATGTATCTCTATCATGCTTTTCATAGTTAGGGAACTTGAGAAGAATAATTTGGTTGCGTCACAATCAATGAACTTAGAAAAATTTGAAAGTTAATTAGTGCTGTTCACAATTAATTTGGGGCATTGTCATTCATGGTTTATAGGAAGTATAACTGGAAATCGATTTGTATGCATTTGATTGATAGGAGCATATTTATGCAACTTTGTTATTTTATTTCTTTGCATTTACTTAGTTAATTTCCATTTATTTTGGTAATTTATGTTATTTTCGTATTATTGTAGGTCCAGTTGGTAAAGATGACAAAAGATGGCAAAATGGAGCAATTTGGAGTAGTTTTGGACTTGGATTGGATAACATGCGTGGATAGCTTATGGGATGGATGTTTTGGTGTTTAAATGGTGCTAGATATGTGCTAAAATCTGGAGGAATTAAAGTTGAGGCCTGGAAGATAAGGAATTAGACAAGAAAGAGCAATCTTATCCAACCTTATCTTAACTAATCTTATCTTATCTCCAGCTGCGAAGAGGAATCCTTATCACATTCTAACACTTCCTATCTGATTCTAGGAGTCCTAAAATAAATCAAATAACCTAATCCTTTTCCTCCTAGGGTTAGCTGTGCCTTTACCCTATATATATGGTATTCATGCGTCAAAATTAAGGAAAAGAGAAGAGTGCCACAACCTGCATCTAGGGAGGAGTGTGCCGTAACCTGCAATCATCCATTGAAGTCGCTGGAATTTTCTGGGTTCTTTCTATCTTTATTTTAAGTTTCAATGTTTATTTTAGATTATTTTTCAGTTATGATGAACATGTGTAACCAAGTTTCTTTTTAGCTAGAGGTGAATTTGAAGTCATGATCATATGTTTTATATAAATTGATTACAACCATCTATTGTTTCATAAAACATGAATGTGATTTACTTATTTTCTTTATAGAGAACTTATTCTTGTATGTTCATTAAGGGTGCATATTTAGTTTGCATACAGGGATTTGATGCTAAATAAGGGAATTTCACCTAATCGTTACGAACTTATATTTGCAAGTAGTAAAAGTCACTAGTCATGATTTTGAGTTAAGTAAATTCCTGGCAGGAGTATCATGCTTTTCATAGTTACAAATGTTTTGTCAATGCTTATGATTTTCACAGAACTTAATGATCTTTAAGATGTATCTCTATCATGCTTTTCATAGTTAGGGAACTTGAGAAGAATAATTTGGTTGCGTCGCTAGAATTCAACGAACTTAGGAAAATCTGAGAGTTAATTAGTGTTGTTCACAATTAATTTGGGGCATTGTCATTCATGGTTTATAGGAAGAATAACTAGAAATCGATTTGTATGCATATGTTTCTGATGCGAAAATTAACTTAACACACAAATTTAACCCTTTTTTGACAACTGTAGTATAAGTATAAGTAGGGATCGTTCTTGACCGGGGATTAGGAGGGCTTGCTAATAACCTCTAAACTGACTCAAAAACATAAAACTAAACTTAAAAATACTTAACAAGACTCACAAGACTCAAAGCAAACTTAAAATACTCAAAACAACTTAAAACAACTAAATAAACTTAAACTAGACACTAGGAATGACTTTGGACGAAAATTGACTTTTACTTGAATCAAAACATTTAAAAACACAAATTAAAACAGATTCTAACTAATTAGACACACTAAAGTAAAGGGGGATTGAGTTTTGGACGAAGTTGAAACAAACAAACAAGTATGAAAAACTAGATAGATTGTAAAACAAATTTGAGAAATAAGATGATGGATGGGATAGCTAGAGGTTTTTTCTCCACACATGACATGTATGCAAATAATTCGATTTCCAGTTACTACTGAAGGAAAAATTTTGTCCTAGCTAAGAACAAGTATGAACATTTGAATACACATGCAAGCTATCAACACTTTAAAGTAGGCATGCATCTAAAAACAATTCATAAAACCCATGACTTTCAAAGCCTAGTATATGGTGAACCAAAATAAACTCTTTAACAAAATTAAAGAGAAGTAAAGATTTAGTGATTCTTTACCCTTGAAGCTCATCCTTGTTTACACAAGGGATTCACCCAAGTGGAGGGCCTTCAAGTCACCTCCAAGCTCCTTGAATCCTCCTTGTGTTTTCCTCCCTTTAGTGCTCCTTTGATGATTAGAGGAAAAATGATTTGTTCTCCAAAAACATCAAAAGCTTGATGTCTCTAAGTCTCTTCACCAAGGTTGTATATTGTGAAGATGATATGGATGACTTAGAGAGATTTTAGATGCTAGTAAAAATCCTCTAAGTGGCCGGCCTCTATGTAGAAAAAGAGAGAAAATGTTTCACCCAATTTCTATTAGAAAAACCCTAATGAGAAAATTGCTATAAAGTTGCTTTTATAACATTTTCTTTGGTGAGTGGCAAACTTGTAATTAAGCAAGCTTGCCCATTCACCCTAATGGCCGGCCTCTCCTTGTTATTGGGCTAATTTGCCCATTTTGTTTTAGTTGTCATACAACTTAAACATAATGGGCCTTGTGGACCAAAACACTTTTGGGCCCCGAAACCCAAAACCAACATATAAGCCCAATACGAACCTTTCGTATAATTAATTAACCAATTAATTAATCTTGACCACTCTTCAATTAAACCATTTAATTGCTTATCCATTTCATATAATTTCTTCACTAACATCCTTATGTGGTGTGCGATCCATTAGGTTCCAATTAGCGAGGCAGTGGGCGATGTTACTCTTAACGATCGATTGTGAATTGAAACCACATTTCAATTCTCCCTTAAGATTAGTGCTTGCTAATCTTCAGGGCTTCCACAAACCATGAGTGACACCTAGCAGCATATCATGGTTACCCAAGCTAAGTAGAATTGGTTGGAGAACCTATCCAGTTACAACTACAATGCAATACGGTCCTTCTCTAATACAATACTCTTAATCACATTGTTTAAGTGATAGTTTGTTTCATGTCTACTATCCAATGTGATACTTTCCTATATGATTCCTTTGAATATGATTTGGAACATACTTCCTAAGTCATATTCATATGCTTTGGCCAAAGACTTTGGAATCATATCTTAGAGTATTCTCCTTCCACCATGGAAGGTTAGAGATCCCTTGTTGTGCATTCATATGCCTACATGACTAGATAGCTTGACCCCAACAATGCCGTGGACAATCCGAAGGAATGCCATTGACATGATCAAAGATCAAGGACCTAACCATTAGACATCTATGATGCCTCAGGTCAAAGGACTACTTTGCATATTGCAACTTTAGAGTTCATACATGACATGTATGTTCGAACTCTCTTTTGATCGACGTTCAGTGTACTCGATTACTTTTTTGAGCACCTATGTGTTTGTCTCAGTGTCCAACACCAAATGACTTGAGACTAGTTCATACTCACGTTTGAGTCAACATAACACATACTAACCTTAGCGGATTGTCAATGCCCAATTGGCAATCCTATGGCTAGGAACATTTTAGGAATGAACATAAGAGAGAGGTCTCGATAATCTAACTCATTAGATCACTTCTCTCTTAGAACAAATACATTCCTTGGATTCCCTTATTGCTTAAACACATGATACAATAAATAGTGATTAACAATAAGCTTTGCCCTTCATTAAACATATAAAAGTTTAATACAATAAGTATTCCAAAAGCTATTACATCAAATGAGTGGCTTTGTGGGCATACTTCCAACAACTACTTCATTGAATTATGAATGACAATGCTCCAAATTAACCGTGACATCACTAATTAACTCTAAGATTTTCCTTGTTTTATTGGATTGGATGACATCATTCGACAACCCAAAACATTCTTCAAAAGTTCCCTACATGACATCACAGTAGAGATACATTCAAAGATTATTACGTTTAATGAAAATCATAAGCATTGACAAAGCACTTGCAACTATGACATCATGTCACTCATGCTAGGAATTGAACTTAAAGCGATCATTTATAAGTGACCTTCACTACAAGTGAATATAAGTTTGTAACGATTAAGTGAAACTTCCTTATATTCTAGCAACGGATTTATGCATGCCAATTAAGCGTCGACCCTTAATTAACAAATACAAATAAGTTATCAATCAAATAGTTAAGCCAATTGCATTCACGATTCAAGAGTTCATAACTGGAATTTATCAAATTATATTGCACACATAATCATGGCTTTGAAATCACCCCTAGCCAAGAGGGGTTTAGCCACTCATATTTACAACAAAACGAAAGGAAATGAATTTAAACATTAGAAACAAAAGAAACACCTAAACACTCCAACGATCCAAGTTGGACAGCAAGCACGTCCAAGCACTTTCCTTCCCTTCCTTTGCTACGGCACAAGATGTTGGTGAGTGTTTGAAGGTTTGTTTGTATGAAGGAATGGATGTGAAGATGAATGGATGTGTTTGGATGAAGGCTGTGTTGAAAATGGGAGTGAATGATCTAACAAAGTATGAACTAAATTTATGTTACACACACTTCCTTTTATAGAGGAAGTGCATGGCAATGGAGGGGAACATGGAGTGGTGTAGCAATTGAGTGCAATGATGCATGAAATCTGAAATGATGGAGGGAACAAGGAATGGTGTAGCAATGATTCAATGTAATGATGTATGAATCTGAAATGATAAGGGGAACAAGAAATGGTATAGCAATTGAGTGCAACGATTCAATGTAATGATGCATCAATCTGAAATGATGGAGGGAACAAGGAATGGTGTAGCAATTGAGTGCAACGATTCAATGTAATGATGCATCAATCTGAAATGATGGAGGGAACAAGGAATGATGTAGCAATTGAGTGCAATGATTCAATGTAATGAAGCATGAAATCTGAAATGATGGAGGGAACAAGGAATGGTGTAGCAATTGAGTGCAATGAGTGGTGTTTGAAATGATTCAAAGGTGAAAGTGAAGTGATGATGCAAAGCATGGGGGTAAAATGGAGTGGTGTTGTAGCTAAGGAACATGAATGATTGTGCACATGGTAGAGAAAGGAAAGGGAGGTGGAATGATGCAACAAATGAGTCAATGGAGGGAACATGGATGATGATGCACGACAATGATAGAAAGGTGAATGGTGGAGTGACACCCCTTTGTGGCTGAGCTCTTTGTCATTTTTACATTAATTCTTCTTTCTCTTTAACACATTCCTAGCCTCATTAGTCTTCAATTTCGTCCATCCACCTTGCTCCCTCATGTGCTATTCATTCCAAGCCCAAAACTGCTCCAAAATGCACCAAAATGCATCTTATTGCTTCATAAAGCCTATGGACCTACAAACACACGAAAATAACTTAAAATACATAATTAACTAAGAAATAACAACATAAATGCATGAGAACAAGCTAACTCAGTCGCATAAATATGCTCCTATCAGTTTCATGTGTGGAGAAGAATCCTTTAGCTATCATTTCATCCATGTTTCATTCACAACTTAATTTACATGATGCCATTTACTTTTGTTTTCATTAAATTCGTCCAAAATTCCCCCAGTCATTGTTTAGATGTTAGTTTAACTTAGTTTTTAGTTTTACTAGTTTAATTTGTTTTGATTAGCATAACTTAGTTTTTAGTTTTACTAGTTTAATTTGTTTTGATTAGCATCCCTTCTAATCCCCGGAATAGAACGATTCCTACTTACTCGTACTACGATTGCATAATTTATAGGGTTTAATTTGTGTGTTAGTTTCTACCACATCAATGATTCATGTGTGGAGAAGAATCCTTTAGCTATCCTTTCATCCATATTTCATTCACAACTTAATTTACTTGCTACAATTTACTTTTGTTTTAATCAAATTCGTCCAAAATCCTCCCAGTCATTGTTTTGTAGTTAGTTTAAATTAGTTTTCAGTTTTACAAGTTTAATTTGTGTTGTTTAGCATCCCTTCTAATCCCCAGAATAAAATGATCCCTACTTACTCATACTACGATTGCATAATTTATGGGGTTTAATTTGTGTGTTAGTTTCTACCACATCACCTATCCACAAGGCGAAAGGTCAAACCCTAGAGTCATACCTAGACTTCAACAACTGAGTTGGTTGATGACTAAAATCGTTAGTCCCACTTCGAGTTGTTGTTCTCTCCGATTAACTTTTGGAAATTTAAGTGTTTGGGAACACCGACACCCAGCCTCATACCATTTTCTCGAGTAATCATTGTTAAGTTGGTACTTTTTTGGGAGACGTGATCTCAGTAAACGACATTTTTTCCTTTTTCCAAGGGTTTAGCGGAAGAAGGTTGAAATTCTCCCAAAGTATTGCAAAACTGAGATATCTTTGATCTTGTCAATTTATCGACAAATTGTTGGCGAACCTTTCGGCTACAATGTTTTCCTTACTTACGAATGAGGAAAGTTAAATTAGGTTGGGTTGTTGAAAATGAGTAAAGTTCCTGACAACTGAAGTGTTATCTCACCTTACTCTTATTTTACACCTTTTGATGACCTGATCATTTCGAAATCCAGGAGGATGTATTCTTTAGATATTTTGGCTATGCAGAGACAGCATGATGGAGTATCACTTTTATTTTTCTACGATCAGAACCATTCGAAATGAACCATCTCATTCATGACCTAAAGCTAGCAGTCATCATCTTTATTCGAAAGCTGGATGACACTTCTCTGGGGAGAAACGTGTTCAAAATCTTCACCAACCTCACAAATTTCTCTAGTGCACTTTAGCCGGGAAGGAGCTAAATTTCTGATAGCGATGAATGGTAGAACAAGAGCAATGTCTACGATTGCACTATCGTGTATTATCCCGGTTGTGCAAACGTATTTACTAGTATAGCAACAAAAGACGTATCTACCCTTGAACATCCTTAACTTGTCCTATCCTATTCTAGCCGGGATTCACTAGCTACAATTTAATGATACTTACAAATAATCAAGAATCTTTCGAGTAGTTATAATCACTTGCTATGTCTGAGTAGAGATAGGAAAATATCGCCATACGCTCCTAGTACGAGTTTCCTGTACATGTGGAGATTTTGGTAATGTACGATGATTGTTGATTGACTTGACGAGTCAATTTGCTTTCCATTGGTTCAAAAGGACAATATTTTTATGCCTCTTGGTAAAATTGCCCAGTCTTGAAACCTATTGGGTCTCCTGACATTCCGATCAATACTTACTCTGACTATGATTCCATGGTTACCATACTCAGTTGAACGAATCTTATCGTGGTGATTAAATATTTTGAAAACTACTGTTGTAGTTTGACGTTATGCAGTCGATCTAGTTTTCTCATGCCCTAAGTTTGATGGACTTGCTTTGATCCTCAAATTCTCGAGTATTCTTCTGGCCTTCTTGACGTAGTTACTTTTCACTAAGTTTGAGAGAACTTCACTATGAATTTGCTTGCTAAGGCATTGCAGACAACGTTGGCTCAACTACATGGCAGGTGTGTCTCGTGATGCGAGTTTTACTACTAAGTTTTGGAGAAGTCTTCTTGAAGGCCACATGTAGTAAGTTTTGTCATCGACTACATTTCTCCCTCAAACTAACGGCCAGTCTGAACGAATTACTCGGACTTTCATGGCATGTTACGTTTATCTGCTCTATAGTTGTAGCATGATTGTAGTAGACACTTAGTTCTGTTAGAGTTGCGAGTAACTACGGTTACAATTTCTGGTCTTGGTTGTGTCACTGTTGGGACGTAGTATGGAGATTCTTTGCTTAGCACTTGTTTGACTGAGGAGTTTTACAAACAAGTGTTCAATTGTGCGAGTTCACAATATAGAAATGTTATTTTATTGTTGTTGTTCCCAAAGGGGTAGTACGTGAGCACGGTCGAGACTTGACTAGACGTTTGTGTAATTCTCAACGGGGGCATGATGGTAATATTGTTACTTACTTATCGTGACAACGGTGAGTTGTTGGCATTACGGGCTGCAGACTGTAATATCAAGGACTTATTCGTTGGATTCTCTAAGCAAGTAAATAGGTAGGTCCTTTTATGTTAGTACTTACTTATGTGTTTGTTGTATTTTTCCTATTTATTACTTGGGCTCGACCCAAGGATATTATGTACTTACTTGCGGAGTACACGACACACGGGAGCGTAGTAGAAAAATCCTATGTTCAATTTTACTATCAGTACGACTACTCTAAACCTTATGTTGTTATATATATGTATTTTCGATGCGACGTTAGTACATATAAATATTTTTGACGTTTTGTTTTTACGAAAACTATTATATTATAGTATTGTATTGAAAAAGAAGGAAATTATGAGTTGGAGGCATGAAAAGGAATTAATGCACTCTGAATTGCGACGGAGCGGTATTTCCCCCCTTTTCTACAACCTCTTTGACTTGATTTCTTCATCACGTACATCTATTTTTATTCTTCCTAACTTTGATTTTTGTATAACAAATGATTTTAAATTTCGAGGACGACATTTTCTTAAGAGTGGTAGGTTGGGACAGCCCGTCCCAAATTTTACAATTTTATGAATTTTAAATGAGTGAAGTCCTAGGGCGAGGGTGTTGAATTTTGTTGACCAGTGTTTTGGAAGATGTAGGACCTATTCTTTTAGCGTATCCTTGTAGTTCTCGATAGTACGAACGCGTATGCGTAAACGGATCTCAGTTTGGAGCTAAAACGAAGATTTTATGGAACTACGAAGTTGGAGGGATAGTTTTAAACATTGTTTTATTAATTTGGCCCGTAGGACCCATACCCACACACTCTCCAACCATTCCTCTCCACGTGTCTCTTTCCCTTTCTTTCTCACTCTTTGGATCTCACCTCTCCCCTCTCCTTTTCAGATCTCTCTCCCTTTTGAAACTCCCTCTCTATCTCTCTCTTTCATTCCCGATCGAACCCACGCACACTTGAGACCCCTACACACATCGACGACGGTACACCCACTATCACCAGCATTTACTCTCTGTCCTTCCGTCTCTGTGGAACTCTAGAGCACCCAGAATCCAGAGCCTAACGAACCATGGCTTGCGAGCCCAAATCCGGCCACCTTCGGTCTGCTCTCGATGAAACGAAGGTAATAAACTTCTTCCCCTCTCTTGTATCTTCACGTTCGTAAGTAGATCGAAGTGTAGATCGTTGAAATGACGTCGACCAGAGCTTAGAAGGCTCTAGCCTTCTTCCCCGACAAGAAATAAAACCAGGCCCTCGGGCCGTTGTGACTTGGGCATTTGGGTCGTTAGCTAATAAGCCTAAACCCTTGGGCTGGGCCTTTTAGCCCAAACCTCTGTGTGTGTAGCCCAGGGTTTTCAGCCCTTTAGAACCTAGAGAAGGGCAGGCCTTTGGGCCTTCCAAATTGAGCCTCCGCCTATTACCCTTTAAACCTTAAAACCCTATTGGATCCCAGGCCTTTAGGCCTTAGAATCCGACCCATTTTATCAAAGCCCAGGACCAACCAAGCCCAAACTCATTTGGGCCCAATCCGGTCCGACCCAAACCCTTGACCTAGGTTGACCCAGTTTGACTCGTGACCCGTTGACCGACCCGATCAACGCTGGTATTTGACAGTTGACTTTGACCAGTCAACGTTGATCGTTAACTTTTCAGGTTAACCTTTTTCGAGTTTTCTATCGAGACCCTCCTAGGCTAACTTCGATGTCCTAGACCCGTTTCCGACGTCCGTTTTCTCAAATTCAATCATTTGGTTAGAGTTTCATTAATTGGACCATTTATGTGCTTAGGTGGAATTATTATCAAAGATTCCTAGCTTCCTAGCTTATACGAATGTGACTTCACAATTACTGTTGTACTTTTGATACATACTTACGTAGTATGTTTTTAGGAAACTATACTTGTTTTACAACGAGGGGTTACTATGTTCGAAAATAAAGGTTTCTTACAAACGTTGTTTTACTGACCCACTCAACTTTGCTTTTCGCCCCTCCAGGTTTAGTAGCTGTGCTTATGTGTAAACGAGGATTTTGGCAAATCTCAGGAGATGGTTATCTTCAGTGGTATAACCCTAAAGGGTTCAGTCCCACTCACCCGTGCACTATTTGGATTAGGCACTTATATGTTTCAATTTATTCACATCCTTTTTTTCCACTACACTACACTTTATGGCTTCGTCACCCTCCAGGTGTTGGCCAGCACAACTCGATTCGGAGTCCAAGTGGACATTCGGGGTCGGGGTGTGTCACAATGCAAAACAAATTTTGAGTTTGAAGGTGTACAATGGTGAGTTTTGAGTTTTAAGGAGTAAAGTGGGATCAAAATCGAGTTCTAAAAAGTACAATGGCGGCTTTTGAGTTTCAGGGGGAAAAATAAGGCCAAAATCGAATTTTAAAAAGTAAAGTGGCAACTTTTGAATTTCATGAGATAAAGTGAAATCAAAATCGAGATACAAAGAGCACAACTAAAAATAAGTCAAAGAATTATTTACTCAGTCATATAACAAAAACAAATTATATTAGTCGGTGCACATGGCACGTTGCTATTGCTCGTGAGAACAAATTTACTTTCCATTTATCTTTTTTACACCGACACTCTTCTCCTTAGTCATTATTCATAATTTCATCAGCCTAGGAAATGCACCCACTTTCACACTTGGACAATTCCAACCGGTGGGAAAAATATATTTCTTTCTTTTTTTATCTTTTTAATTGTTAGGGGAAAAAGCAAATGAATCATCTTTATATTCAACTAATGTGACTACCCTAATAATGTAAAATTGCAATGATAAAACACATCATGACAACGCAATGTAAAGCAAACATAACTCTCAAAATTTGGATCTAACCAAGTTGGATAGAGTAGTGTGTTTTACTCTCTGCATTAGAATTTAAATTTCTCTCTCCATAAATTATAATTAGGTAAATTTAGCATCTTTGTACTCAGTTTCGAGTGCGAGTCAAACTCCTTTTATATTGCATGCATACGTGACAAGGAAAAAAAAACATTCAATGTCTTTGTATGGGCTTATAATAAAGAATAAAAACATCATGGAATAAATTGAATGTGATATCCAATCCCAAATTTTCTAGTTATTTCATTCTAGACGAATTTCAGAGATTTAATTGAATATAGTTCGTTAAATTCTCCAGTTTTGAGAAAAACCCAATAAAAGGTTTTTTTTTGTCATTTCCAATTTTTACTTGACCTTTTTGGTCAACTCTTGAGTTGGTTAGATAGAGCTCGATCCCATGAGCACATAGGCTCAAACGGATCCTAATTTCGACACTGATTCTGGCCAATTTCGATGAAATTTTTCGACGCCACCACTACCATCTTGAAGCTCTCACTCTGCTCAACAGAACCCACTCAAGAACCAATTTAACCATCATATGTGGCGATGCAAGGCCACAAAACCCAACGTTTTTGTGATAGTTCCGACGACGTTTTCCCTTTTTCCTTTTTGTTCGATGAATCAACGAAGTGACGGTTGACGCCACCATCTACCTTTTGTAGGCCATCATGCCAGGAGTAAATCCTGACCAACCCCGACCCCATTGGACGACCGTAGGTGGCGAATCAACACCAGGAAGTTTTAAACACCCATTGGCTTAACCGCATGAATTGGTAGTCTTCCGTCCATTTTTTGACTCCGTGGCAGGTATAAAAGTTGTTCTTCTTGTTGAGATTACATTTTTGTAAATTTTGGTAGAATATGGAGCTAGTCAAACAATTAGGTTTGCTATATTTCATAGATTTTGGATAGTGAGATATTCTCGATGTCCTTAGTCCATGTCCAAGGTCTGTTTGTTGAAATTTGATACGATAGTTCGATTATTCACTTTTTAGGATAATCATTCCACTATACAATTTTCGTAGTGGATGAAGATTCGATTGTTGGATCGTTGTAAATTTTTAGTATGTTGGTATGGAAGCATATTGAGACCCTTACAAATCAAAAATCCAATTTGTGGATCTTCCGCATAGAATTACTATTGTTGTGGGCCTTACCGTTGATATTTCACTGACGATTGACTTTTTATTCAACATGTCCCGAATTATTCTAATGTGTCATTTATTTATAAAATGTTGTTAGTTGGCTTATCACAATGACGTGTCATTCCCGGTTGACGTGCATTTGGATTCACGTGCAAGTGTCACTTGGTCTCGTTTATGTATCAGTCATACTAAGTTTCCTAAGTGGGGTTTTGTGTACTGTATTAGGTTTCTTGGGGAGGTGTTGATGAATCTAGAAATGTTGAAAGAACCCGGGTGAGTAACTTTAATATTATGTGATATGGTTATTACATGAACACTTCCTTGTTATATACGATGTGGATATAACATGGATTTACAAATGATGTGGAAATGTGTGCTACTACGACATGTTTACTTGATGGTTTTATCAAGTATATATATATATATGCTATGTTTCAAATGATTCTAAAATATGATGGTGATAACTCATATATTTTATACATTTATATCATCCATTCCTAGTCTCTTTATGATATTTTTGAGTTAAAATGGTTGTGTTTTACCCTCTTTTGTGTTAATGTGCAGTTAATTGTATTTTAGACTTCATTTGGGGGTAAATGAGGCAAACTGGTGTTGAAAGTGGAGAATTGAATAAGGATTCTGATATAGAGAGAAAATCAAAAGTGCACAATTGAAGATGGTGATGCATATGGCCCTTTAAGAGACCAATTGTGAGAATCCGTATTTTATATTGGTGAAAGCCCTAGAACCATGCTTATGCTTAGTCATAAGTTTATAAGGTGGACATGTGAAGCTTACCATGCGGCCTTATCTCCTATCCTTTTTAAGGTGCTTGTAAGCACCATGCTAGGTTGGACGTGTAGCTTCACAATTCAAGTCTTGAATCCAATTGACACATCTTATTGCCACCGTTTAATCATTAGCTTAATCACCTAGTTAGACATCATCTCCTCATGTTATGATTCCATGCCAATTGACACGTGCCTTTATGAGTCACTAAGTTTTGGAGCCACTCGATACTATAAATAGGGACTTCATCTCTCTGTTTTAAGAATGTGAGTTGGATTGGCAATAAGGTCTATGGTTGCATGCATGTAAGGCATGCATGTTAATGAGAAAGGAACCATGAGAGTTTGACATGCAAAGTGTTAGTCCTAATATGTGTGTGTGTGTGTGTGGAGAGAGAGATCGGGTTACAGAGAGACAAGAAAGAGAGTTTGGGTTAGTATGCTGGTTGTGTGGAGATTGTTAGTTGGGTTGTCTTGCCAAAGCTTTGATTATCGAGGTGAGTGGTTTATGTAATGTGTTTCAAAATATTCTTATTTTCTGATAAACGAAAACCACGAGCTATCGTGGGTTTTATCTATTTATAAATCTCTATCTATTTTAAGTCAATCATGTTGGATTTGTTGAAATGCTTTTGGAATTATTAATATGGTGATAAGTGGATTATTTGGATATGTTCATGGAGCATGAGAACTTTAGTGTTGCTTTAATCCAAGGGATAAATGTAAACTGCACATAGGGACATTAGGGTGGAAAGGCCAGTACGGGTCACATGGTGAGTTACAATTTATGAAGGATGTAATAAACACGTGACTCAAATCAGGAACTAAAGGGTGATTTGGACGAATTATAAACTTAACTTGAATCAAAATACTAATGGGGGGTTGTTTCGACGAATTTAAGATTTAAACAAACAAACTTGCAGAAACAAACTAAAGGGTACAAAATTGGGTGAATGGTGAAAGGCTAGCTAGAGGTTCATCTCGACACATGATACATATGCAAACAAATTGATTTCCGGTTATTATTCCTATCGACCATGAATGAAAACACCCCAGATTAATAGTGGACAACACTAATGAACCCTTAGATTCTCCTAAGTTCATTGAATTGGACTCAACGTTGCAACCAACTTATTCTTATCAAGTTCCCTACACGAACAACATGATAGAGATACATATCAAAGATCATTAAATTCTGTGAAAATCATAAGCATTGACAAGGCATTTGTAACTATCAACAACATGATACTCCTGCCAGGAATTTTACTTAACGCGATCATGACCTGTGACCTCCACTACTTATAAATATAAGTTCATAACTATTAGGTGAAACTCTCTTATATTTTAGCATCAAATTCATGCATGCAAACTAAGTAGGCCTCCTTAATCAACATACAAGAATAAGTTTTGAATCAAACAGTTAAGCAAATTCCATTCACGATTTATGAAATAATAACTGAACGTAATCAATTCATATGCAATATATGTTCATGACTTTGAATTCGCCTCTAGCTAAAACGAGTTTAGTTCCTCATGTTCGCACTTAAACAAAGATAACTTAAATTAAACATTGAAAACAAAAGATAAAATACACCTAAGAACGTTCCAGCAATCCAAGCTTGAATGGCAGGACACAGCTCCAAGGGTTTCCTCTCCTTTCTCCTTACAAGGTTGCGGCACTAGAGGGATTTCTGTGTATGATGGATGTGTGGTGCGAACTGTGGTGAGAGATGGATGATGTATGATTGTTGCGGCATAATGTATTTATAGGGAGAAGGGAAGGCACGGCAAAGGGCTAAGAAGGAGGGGAATTAGGACTCCAAATCAACAAGGAAAAAGACACTTCTCATTCAAATTCCAAGGAGGAAAATGAATGGTCCTTGCGGCAGGAAACATAGTTTTTAGAAGGGCTAGGTGCGACATGATTTTAGGGAAAGGGCTTGGCTTCTAGAAACCTGATTTGTAGATATCCTAATGTCATTTACATGTCCTCCTTGTAGCTAGAAATTAGGTAAAATATGATTAGGATAAGGTTAGGATAAGGTTAGGATAAGATAAGGTTAGTTTGAGATAAAGCAGGACTGGATAAGATAAGGTTGGTTAAGATAATGTTTGGATAAGGTTTTGAATAATGTTCCTTCTTTTTAGCTGATTCCTTATCTTCTTTGTATTGACTTTATTTTCTTCATCTCTTTAGCATATTCCTAACCTCTTGAATTTAAAAAACGTCCATCCACCTTGCAACATGCATGTGCTATCCATTCTTGGCCCAAAACTGGCCCAAAACTGCTCCAAAATGCTCCAAATTGCACTTTCTTGCCAACTTTGTCATTTGACCCTGAAAACACACGAAAATAGTTTAAAACACTATAATAAGTAGAAATTAGCTATGTAAATGCAAGAAAACAAGCTAACTAAGTCGCATAAATATGCTCCTATGATGTGAAATATTCTAACACTCAAATTAAAACCCTATGACTGTAGTATATGAAAGTAGGGATCGTTCCAGGCCGGGGATTAGAAGGGCTGCTAATTTACACAAATTAAACTCTAAAACACTAAACTAGACTTAAAAACACAAAACTAGACTCTTATGACTCAAAACTGACTCAAACTACTTAAAACAGCACAAAACAAGCAAACTGACTCCAAACTAACACTAAGGATGACTTTGGACGAAAATTGATTTAAAATTGACTCAAAACACTTAAAAACACTTGAAAACACAAATTGGACAGATTCTAACTAACTTGACACAGCAAAGTAAAGGGGATTGGATTTTTGATGAATTTAAAGTAAAACTAAACAGATTTAAGACTCTAAATAACTTTGGACGAAATTGGTGATTTAATGGGTGAATGGCTAGCTAGAGGGTTCTTTTCCACACATGACACACTTGCATACAAATCGATTTCCAGTTGCTTTTCCAATAAACCATGAACCTCAACGCCTCAGATAACCGTGAACAACACAAATTAACCCTCAGATTTTCCTTAAGTCATTGAATTGGATGGACAACACATCGGCAACCAAATTATTCTTCAATAGTTCCCTACACGAACAACATAATAGAGATACAGTAAAAAATCATTAAGCTTTGTGAAAATCATAAGCATTGACAAGCCATTCGTAACTATGACAGCATGATACTCCTGCCAGGAATTCACTTAACACGATTGTGACTAGCAACCTCCATTACTTGTGAATATAAGTTCATAACTATTAGGTGAAATTCCCTTATATTCTAGCATCAAATCCCTACATGCAAACTAAGTGTGCACCCTTAATCAACAAATTGCATTCACGATTCATGAAATCACAACTGGAAGTAATCAATTCATATTGCAAATATGTTCATGACTTTGAATTCCCCCTAGCTAAAACGAGTTTAGCTCCTCATGTTTGCAATTAAACAAAGACAATTAAATTTAAACATTGAAACAATGGTTAGAATACACCTAGAAATGCTCCAACAATCCAACGTCTTGAATGGCAAGCACGGCTCCAGGAGTCTCTTCTCCTTTCTCCTTGCAAAGATGCGGCAATAGAGGGATGAATGTGTATGATGGATGAAGGGGACATATTTGTGATGGAAGGTGGGTGGTTTATGAGTGCTACGACACTTTATATTTATAGGGAAAGAAGGATGCACGACATAGGCTGAAAAAGAGAAGAATTAGGACTCCAAATCATCAAGGAATAAGGATACTTCTAATCAGATTCCAGGGAGGAAAATAATTAATGTGTTTAGATGGATTAGGACTCCTAAATTCAGATAGGAAGGATTTAAAATAGGATAAGGACTCCTTTTGCAGCTGGAGATAAGGTAGGATAAGATTAGGATAGGATAAGATAAGATAAGGTTGGATAAGGTTTTGGATAATGTTCCTTCATTTTAGCTGATTCCTTATCTTCTTTGTCTTGAATTTATTTTCTTCATCTTTTCAGCACATTCCTAGCCTCTTAAACTTCAAAAACGTCCATCCACCTTGCTCCATGCATGTGCTATCCTTTCTTGGCCCAAAACTGCTCCAAATTGCTCCAAATTGCACTTTCTTGCCAACTTTGTCATATGAGCCTACAAACACACGAAAATAGCTTAAAACACTATAATAAACAGAAACTAACTATGAAAATGCAAGAAAACAAGCTAACTAAGTTGCATAAATATGCTCCTATAAAAAATTAAGCAAATCTTGGAAAAGACAGTTGGATTAAAGCTTCCATTTGAATGACGCATTCTAGGCATATCGTACAGCCTACAAAACACCAATAATGTCTCATTTTTCGGCTTATCTATGGAAAACCATGCCATCTTCCAATTGAGTTGGAGCATCGTGCACATTGGGCAGTCAAGACTTTCAATATGAACATTGATGCGATTGGTCTTCATCGGAAGTTACAATTAAATGAGCTTAAGGAAATTCGGAATGAGTCTTATGAGAACGTTCATATTTACAAGGAGAAAACAAAAGTAGTCCATGATAAGATGATTCGTAGTAAGACGTTCTCTGTAGTGCAGAAAGTGTTACTTTTCAACTCTTGCCTTCGATTGTTTCCAGGTAAGTTGCGTTCTAAATGGATTGGTCCTTTTGTTGTTACTAATGTATTTCCCTATGGTGCAGTTCAAATTCAAAGTTTAAAGACAGGACACGAATTCAAAGTGAATGGACACCGTTTGAAGCCTTATTATGAGTACTTTGAGGAGCATGTCATGGAGGATGTACCTCTCCAAGCCGCGGGCCATAGTGAAGCTTAAATGACGGTATCATCCAGCTGGAAGACGTTAAAGCAAACGCTTCTTGGAAGGCAACCCATGTGTTGAAACAAAGAGACAATGGACTTTCCGGCTCCTACAACCAGATTTGCTCTCTTTTATCCTTTTCTTTCTTATTTTTCCTTTGCCATGATTGTCTTGTTGGCTAGTTCTCTTTTATTACTTTCTTGTCTAAGTTTATTTTTGAAACATTGAGAACAATGTTTGGTTTAAGTGTGTGTGTGGGGGGGGGGGGGGCGGGGGTAAACAAAGTGCTTTTCATGACTTATTTTCGAATTTCACCACCTATCAATACTAATGTTGTTATTCACTATTTTAAAGTGTTTTTGTGTCATATAAAAAAAATTGAAAAAAATAAAATAAAAATAAAAATCGGAAAATGTTTGAGAAAATACCAAAAGAAAGTCGTTTTTGTTGCTTGTTTGTGTCTTAGGGTACCTTCCAACACAATGATGAGGATTTGGTTTTTAATTACATGACTGTTGAAGAAAATTACAAACATGGGTGGAAGTTTGATATGGTCTTTGGTTGATACTTAGTTGTAGTTGTCATTTACGAATTCACATGCAATCACAAAGAGAAAAAAATCAGTTTTTGTAAAATGCTTGAAGGAAGAAACTCAAACTAACGCTACAACCCTGAGAGACTTGAGACTATTCTTTGTTTGGAGAGTTATTAATATGTGATTTCTTGTTTTCTAAAGTCATTGCATGATCTCATTGT
Organism: Malus domestica; assembly: GCF_042453785.1. Classification (NCBI taxonomy): domain Eukaryota; kingdom Viridiplantae; phylum Streptophyta; class Magnoliopsida; order Rosales; family Rosaceae; genus Malus; species Malus domestica. The sequence continues at coordinate 3,929,333 of NC_091661.1, read as the reverse complement.
TTCTTTGCTTGGTTGCTACTTAGAATGGTTTTTTATCATTTTAGTTCCAAATACTAGAACTCATGCCCGTTTCATTCAAAGCTTAAAATTGATTGCATAACAAATAACAAAATGAAGTTGTTTAGTTACCACCAAAGCAAACAAGCCTTATCCCTTGCATTCCTTAGCCTGCATTATCCCTACCTAGCCATACCCTTGTTCTTAAAGAATAGTGAAGCATGACGTATTGGGAATTCCTTTTGATCTACGATTTGCAGAAAAACAAGTATGGGGGAAGGATTTGTTCTTTTGAATCTGGTGAAGTAGTGTGTATGTTTTATGTTTAAAAAAAAAACGTTGAAAGAGAAAAAAAAAAGAAAAAAAAGAAAAAAAACAAGAAAACAAAAAAAAAAAAAGAAAATAAAAGAAAAGAAATGGAAAAGAAAGAAAAAAAGAAGTGAAAAAGAAGTGAGAATGTGTTCATAAGTGTTGGTTGTTGAAGAAGGGTCCAAAAATGTGAATCTAACCCTAAAGTTGTACGAATCTTCCCTTCGTGTTTTAAATTGGGTGTTGCAATCAAAATTTAAATTCTAAGTGTTGATTTCATTACTTTGCTTACTATCACTTAAGAACCTTTGTTTATCCTTAACCATTCTTTGTTAGCCAATACCTTTGCCCCATTACAACCCCTATACTTCTATCTTGATTGTTATGTGTTTCAATATATGGAGTTCGAAATTGGTACGTGTTGGAGATATGCCCTGAAAGTCAATCTTTGGAAGAAACCTTTTAGGACAATGAATTTGTGTATAGATGACTCTTATACATCAAAAGGCAAAGATACTAATTAGGACTATCTCAATAAACGATATATGTCCTAAATAGTGAATCCATGGACAATGGATCGATGGAAGAAGTAATCTAATGATGTTAGACTACAGAGACCTTCTTCACATAACCATCATGTCCAAAAAGGTTCCTGGTCATAGGATTGTTAGAGGGATACTGACAATGCATAGACCAGTACATACTATGTCCCCTTCAATTAGAAGGATGGAAAGTCTCATCCCATTCATGTAGTGATACCAAGATAGGTATGTAGGTGCTCATTAAGGGAATGAGTTCACTGAACACAATCGAACGAGAGTACTTGCATGGAGGTCTACTCACATGTCAAGCAAGTAACTCTAATGGTTGGAATAATGTAAGTAATCCATTGACCTGAGACATCATAGTTGTCTTGGGGATACGTTGCTGATCATTTTGATAATGAGACGTGACCACACCTCATCTTGGGTGTGTTCTATGCATTGTTGGGGTCAGTGATTTATTCTCAGAGGCATGTGAATGATCAACAAGGGATCTCTAATCCTCGTTATGAGAGGATGAATACTCTAAGATATGATTCGGGAATCTTCGACCGAAGTATCGAGCATAATAAAGGAAAGCATTCCTATACGACTCAATTGAATCATATAACATGGAATAATCACATTAGGGGTTTGACATAATATATCCATACCCTGATAATGTGATTGAGAGTATTGTTTTAGAGAAGGATCAAATTCCATTGTAATTCCAACTGAATAGGTTCTCTGAACAAATTCTACATTAGCTTGGGGTAGCCATGATATATGGTTAGATGTCACTCATGGCTTGTGAGTTCTTCTAGATGATTAAATAAGTAGTCGTCAAAGAAGAAGGAGAATTAAAAGTAAGTTTTAATTCACTAAGTGATTGGATTAAATATAATCAATTGGATTGGTGCTAATCACCTCACTGCCTTGCTAATTAGAACCTAAAATGATTGTACACCGATACACTCTTGTAGTGAGACAACTAATGGATGATGGAAATAATTAATTGGATTAATTAAGTGTTGTGATTAATTAGAAAGTCTAAAGAAATCATAAAAACGATAAAAGATTATTTTGGGCTTAAAGAAAAGTTCGGGTTCATTTGGGCCCATTGGGCCCAAACCCATTGGGTCCTTTTATTCAAGCATAGGATGACTTGAAATGATAAAAGCCCAAAAGCCCAAACAGCACAAAGGGGCCGGCCAAATAAAGGGAAAGTGAGAGAAAGGGAGTCAAGTTGTTGGCTAACTTTCTTTGAGATATAAAAGGAACTTTTAGTGAAAAGTTTTATTAGGGTTTTTGTGAGTTTACTTTCACCAAAAATAAAGAAAACACAATCTCTCTCTCAACTCACAAGGCTGGCCACCAAGAGGAGATTTTAACTAATCATCTTTTCTCCTTTTGGTCATTCCTCCATCCATCTCACTACACTAGTGGGTGTGGATCTTTAGAGGTCTTCAACCTTGGAGACTAAAGGAGAACCAAGGAGCACTCATTCTAGCCAGGTGGAGGAAGCAAGGAGGGAGGCTAGGCTCAAGGAGTTCTAAGAACAAAGAGCTTGGAGGTGGTCAATCCTTGGTCTCAAGTCAAGATCAAGAGGTATAAAACTACACCTTCACTTTGTTCTTCAATAAATGTTTTGATGCATCTCACATAAACCTATGCTTCTTGAAAGGGATTTGCATGACTATAGCTTTGATATTATGTGCTAAAATGCTTCTATTGCTAATGTATATAGATTTTGAATTGTATATGCATGCTAGTCACTAGAAATCCCATATAAATCTCATTATTTCCCTTCAGTACGAGCATATGGAATCCCTGGTTCTCGCTTCTAAGTAGTGGCATTCCATTCATGAGATCATATACATGTTTGTATTAATAATTCCAGAAAGTGCCTTCTTTGATATAACATATGTGAGTGCTAGTTTACATGTTTACATCAATCTTCTCAAATATACTTAGTATAGGAAGTGTAGTCAGAAAATTTGTGTGAAAATAGAGAGTGTATTCGGTGATGAATTGAGTGAATTCTCTAAGGCATGTTACTACATTCAAAATGTTGTTTTAATTGATTAAATGCGAGCTAGTGAATGGTTACTAGGGTTAAGTATAAGCTCGAGGGTAAGGATGGCTAAAATCTATGTGGGTAGTGATTTTTAACATGTCATGTTTCATTGGAAATCCCTGAAGCAATTGTTGGAAGGTTTAGGTTGTGTTTTGTTTTTTTTTTTTTTTTGTGTTTTGCTCGGGGACTAGCAAAAGCTAAGTGTGGGGGAATTTGATAGGAGCATATTTATGCGACTTTGTTAGCTTATTATAGTGATTTAAGCTATTTTCGTGTGTTTGAAGGACCAATTGACAAAGGTGACAAAAAAGGGCAAAATGGAGCAATTTGGAGCAGTTTTGGACATGGATTGGATAGCATGCGTGGGGAGCACTTGGGATGGACGTTTTTGGTGGTCAAATGAGTCTAGGAATGTGGTACAATCTGGAAGAATTAGGATTGAGGCTTGGACGACAAGGAATCAGAAATTAAAGCGAAACCTTCTCCAACCTTATCTAACAAACCTTATCTTATCTAACCTTATCCAAACATTATCCCATTTTATACAACATTATCTCATATTATCTCCAGCTGCAAGGGGGATTCTTTATCACATTAAACCATTTCTTATTTGTAGAATGGGAGATCTCCGGCCAAATGAGTAAAACACATATATATAGGCACCTAAAACCCTAATGAAATCAGATTGAAACAATGGGCTAGGGTTAAGGTTTGTAAAATAGGGCTTCTAGGATGGAAAGGTGCGGCATGGGCTTAGGGTAAATAATCAGATTTTCGCATGTGAACAAGGCCTAGGTGCGGCTGATTAAGTGGCTAGGGTTAGGGTTTAGGTGCGACATAGGTCCAAGAAGTAAGGATGGGTCATCCAAAAGCCCAAAGGCGAGAATAGAAACTCACGAAAATGGAAACCTCCAAGAATAGAAACTTCCAACTTTAGAAACTTTGGTTGCCAATTCCAATTTAGGAAAGATCAACCCAAAATGGAAACTTTTAGGCTTAGCTTTCCTACTTCAAGTAGGAAACCTCAAATCTTCAACTCTTCAATTCCATCCCAACCTTGTGTTCCAAGCATGTCCTTTTCAATCCAAGCTCATATTTTGCTCCAAAAGCTCCAACTTGCATCATTTCATGTAATATGTCCTTTAAACCTGAAAACACATGAAAGTAGCTTAAAAGACTACTTTAACGAAGAAAACATAACAAAGATGCATAAGAACTAGCTAACTAAGGCGCATAAATATGCTCCTATCAAATTCCCCCACACTTAGCTTTTGCTAGTCCTCGAGCAAAACAAACAAAAGAAAGGAAACAAAACGAAACCAACTAACCAAAACAAAACCTAAACCTTCCAACGTTTGCCTCAGGGATTTCCAATGCACATGACATGTTAAAGATTGTTATCCCCACAGATTTGAGTCATCTTTACATAAGCACATACTTAATTAAAGCCACCACTTACTAATTCACAAGTAATCAATCAAAACAATGCTTTGAATGTAGTAACATGCCTTAGAGAATTCCCTCAATTCCTTACAAGATATACACTCTATTTTCAGTCAGATTTTCTAACTCCACACCCTACACTAGTCATATGTGAGAAGATTGATGTAGATATGAAAACGAATGCTCACATATATGTATCACAAAGAACGCAATTTCTAGAGTTAAGAAGCATGTTTAGATATGATCTCATGAATGGAATGCTACTACTTAGATGCGAGAACCAGTGACACCATATGCTCATACCAAATTCAAACTCCACAAATTGAAACACATAACACTCAAGATAGAAGTTAAGGGTTGTAATGGGGCTTGGGGTATTGGTTAACAAAGAAAGAATAGGGAAAACAAACGTTCTTCAAGCATTAGTAAGCAAAGTAGTGAAATTGAGGCTTAGAATTCACTTAGATTGTAGAAATTAACTTTAAAACACAAGGGAAATATTTAGACAACTCTTTAGGGCCGAATTCATTGTTTTGGACCCTTACTTCAACAAACAATACTTTGAAACTCTTTTTCACATCTTTTCAACTCTTTTTTCATACTTTTCACACTTTTTTCTTCATTTTTTTCTTTTTCCACGAATTTTTTTCTTTTCTTTTCTTTCCACACGTGCCTATGGCACACAAAATCACCAAAAGAAATACTTCCCCCACACTTGTTTTCTGCCAACATAAATCAAAAGGAATTCAATTCGAATCATGCATTACTAGGCTTTAAGAACAAGGGTATGGATGGTCCTAAACTAGGCTAGGTGAGGTTAATGTGGGTTAACAAAGAAAAGGCTAAACAAGGCTCAATGGGGTTAAAACCTACAAAACATAATGACATAAGGGATTCATGGCTTTTTGGCTAAGGTGGTGGTCACTACACAACTTCATCTTGAATATGTGTTATGCAAATCAATAACATGCTTTGAATGAAATGGGCATGAGTTCTAGCATTTGGAACTAAATGATGAAACGCCTTCTAAATAGTAACCAAGCAAGGAATAATGAGATCATGCAACGACTTAGAAAACAAAGAATGCACAGATTTTAACTCTCCAAATAAACGTTTAGGCTCAAGTCTCACGAGGTTGTAGCGTTAGTTTGAGTTCCTTCCTTCAAGCATGTTACAAAAACTGATTTTTTCTTTTATGATTGCATGTGAATTCATAAGTTATAACCACAACCAAGCATAAACAAAGAGTAAATCAAACTTTCATCCATGTTAATCACTCTCTTTAACAGTCATGCAATTAAAAACCAAATCCTCATCATTGTGTTGGAAGGTACCCTAAGACACAACAAACACACAAAAACAACTCTTTTTGGATTTTTTAAAACAAATTTTTCAAATTTTTATGTGATTTTCGGATTTTTGCATCAAAACACACTAAAACACATCAAAACTGCTCAAAAACACTTAAAAACAGCAAGGAACAAGTATCCAAGTTAAGGGTGATAAAATCCCACGAATTTGCATCTAAAACACTTAGTTACCCCCCCACACTTAAATCAAACATTGTCCTTAATGTTTCAAGCATAAAATCACACTAAACAAAAAGAAACACACAAACAGCAACTAAAACAACTAAATAGGCAGATTCGAAATAAATAACAAAGTGAAGAGTGTAGGAACGCAAATCTGGAATTGGAGTAAGTCCTTGGTCTTCCTTTGTTGAATTGCATGGGTTGCCTCCCAAGTAGCGCTTTCTTTACCGTCGTACAGCCGGACGAAAGGCCCATTCATTCTCCATTTGTGCCCACGGCACCCAAAGAAATATCATCCACGGTTTGTTCAACAAAGTTCTCATAATATGGCTTCAAACGGTGTCCGTTCACTTGGAATTCATGACCTGTTTTGAGACTTTGAATCTGGATGGCACCATAAGAAGATATGTTAGTAATAACAAACGGTCCAATCCACTTAGAACGTAACTTACCGGGAAACAAACGTAAACGGGAATTGAACAATAGCACTTTCTGCCCAATTAAGAATGATTTCCCACGGATCATGTTGTCATGGAAAGCTTTGGTCTTTTGTTTGTAAATGCTTGCATTATCGTACGCCTCGTGCCGTATCTCATCAAGCTCATTCAATTGCAATCTCCTTTGACTTCCTGCTTCCTCGAGGTTCATGTTAAACTTCTTGATGGCCCAAAGTGCTTTGTGCTCCAATTCAACAGGAAGATGGCACGCCTTGCCATAGACAAGTCGGAAGGGGGACATCCCAATGGGGGTTTTGTACGCCGTACGATACGCCCAAAGTGCATCATCTAACCGTAAGCTCCAATCCTTCCGTGTTGGCCCAACGGTCTTCTCAAGTACTTGCTTGATCTCTCGATTGGAAACCTCGGCTTGGCCATTTGTTTGAGGATGGTAAGGTGTAGAAACCTCATGGGTGACACTGTATTTCCTCAATAACGCTTCAATGGTCCGATTGCAAAAGTGTGACCCTCCGTCACTAATGATCACTTGTGGCATTCCGAACCTCGCAAAAATGTTAGTTCTAATAAAATCTGCAACCACTTTATAATCATTAATTCGGGTGGCCTTTGCTTCCACCCACTTCGACACATAATCAACCGCAAGCAAAATATATGTAAAACCATACGAAGAAGGAAAAGGACCCATAAAATCAATACCCCAAACATAAAAAATTTCAACATTTAGGATAGAAACCTGCGACATTTGGTCCCTAGCACTAATACCACCCATTCGTTGGCATTTATCACATGTTAAGCAAAAAGTTTTAGCATCTTTGAAAATACTAGGCCAATAAAATCCACATTGTAACACCTTAAGGGCTGTGCGTTGTGTGCCAAAGTGCCCTCCACATGCATATGTGTGACAAAAACTCAAAATTGAATGACATTCAGAATCGTGCACACAACGACGTATAATCTGATCGGGGCAAAATTTCCATAAGTACGGATCATCCCACACATAAAACCGTGCATCATGCCTAAGTTTATCACGTTGGTGCCTAGTGAACTCACTTGGAATACGTTTTGACACCAAAAAATTAACAATATCGGCATACCAAGGTGCACTAACCTTAATGGACAGCAATTGTTCATCGGGGAATGTCTCCAAAATCGGCAAAGACTCCTCATTATGCACCATTCGGCTTAGGTGGTCAGCCACCACGTTTTCACTTCCCTTCTTGTCCCGAATCTCTATGTCGAACTCTTGAAGTAGCAATATCCATCGAATTAGCCGTGGCTTGGCCTCCTTTTTGGTGAGCAAGTACTTCAGAGCTGCATGATCAGTGAAAACAATTACTTTAGTTCCAATTAGATATGATCGAAATTTATCTAAAGCAAAGACAACGGCAAGGAGTTCTTTTTCCGTAGTGGAGTAGTTCAATTGTGCATCGTTCAACGTCCGTGAGGCATAGTAAATGACATGCGGCCTCTTGTCCTTTCTTTGTCCTAAAACAGCTCCTAAAGCATAGTCGGACGCATCACACATGAGCTCGAACGGTAGACTCCAATCCGGTGGAACAATGATGGGTGCCGTGGTCAACAACTCCTTGAGTTGGTTGAATGATGCCGTGCACTCCTTGGTGAATTCAAACGCCACTTCTTTTTGTAGGAGCCGGCAAAGAGGTTGTGCTATCTTCGAGAAATCTTTGATAAACCTACGATAAAATCCTGCATGGCCAAGAAACGAACGAACCTCTCTAACCGAAGTCGGAGAGGGTAAGTGACGTACAATATCTATTTTCGACTTATCAACCTCAATACCCTTTTCAGAGATTATATGACCTAAAACGATACCTTGTTTAACCATAAAATGACACTTTTCCCAATTAAGTACAAGGTTAGTTTCAACACAACGTTTTAGAATCAAACTTAGATTATGCAAGCAACTATCAAACGAATCACCAAATACACTAAAATCATCCATAAACACTTCAATTATCTTTTCTACGTAATCAGAAAATATGCTCATCATGCATCTTTGAAATGTAGCAGGTGCATTACATAAACCAAAAGGCATGCGACGATATGCAAAGGTACCAAACGGGCATGTAAAAGTGGTTTTTTCTTGGTCCTCGGGTGAAATGACAATTTGATTATAACCAGAATAACCATCAAGAAAACAATAAAAAGCATAACCCGCTAACCTCTCAAGCATTTGGTCAATGAACGGCAATGGGAAGTGGTCCTTCCTCGTGGTGGTGTTTAGCTTCCTATAGTCAATGCACACCCTCCAACCGGTTTGAATACGTTGAGGAACAAGCTCATTCTCGGCATTAGCTACCACCGTCACTCCGGATTTCTTTGGTACGCATTGAACGGGCGAAACCCACTTACTATCCGAGATTGGATAGATAACCCCACAATCTAGAAGCTTTATGATCTCCTTTTTCACTACTTCCATCATCAGAGGGTTAAGACGGCGTTGAGCCTCTCTAGTTGGTTTGGCCCCCTCCTCAAGAAATATGTGATGCATACAAGTTGTAGGGCTTATACCTTTAATATCGGCCAATGTCCAACCTAGGGCAGATTTGAACTCCTTCAAAACTCGAAGCAATTTCTCCTCCTCTTGTGCCGTGAGGGAGGAGGAAATAATGGCAGGTAGTGTTTCATTTTCTCCCAAGAAAATGTACTTCAAATGGCTTGGCAAAGGCTTGAGTTCAAGGATAGGTGCCTGAATTATGGATGGAAGCAATTTGTTAGTCGAAATGGGAATGGACTCACGGGTAGTATACTTACCATCAAGCTTAGGTGAGGACTCAAGGGCAGCCACAACTTCAATTATTTCCTCATTAGGGTGCACGGCATGGCCTAGTCCATGTATGCCGTGGGTTACACTAGAATCTGCCCCCTTGGTTGTAATTTCCATGCCTCGTGTAATGACTTTTTCAAGCGCATCGTCATTCAAATCGTCGAGATATCCCTGCGCCAAAGAGTCAATTATATCAATAGAGAAACATGAATGGTCCTCACTAGGGTATTTAATGGAATCAGAAAGATTAAAATTAACAACTTCCCCATCGAATTCCATGGACAAAGTTCCACTATACACGTCAATCTTTGTCCGGGCCGTCTTCATGAATGGCCTTCCAAGTAGAATGGGCAGCGAAGGAGCATGGTCCGATTCATCCATTTCAAGGACATAGAAATCCGCCGGGAAAACTAAATGATTAACCTGCACAAGAACATCTTCCAAAACTCCCTTTGGATAGGCGTTAGATCTATCGGCCAATTGTATTATTACCCCATCATTTTTCAACGCTCCTAAGTTCATAGATGCATAAATGGAATATGGCATAACATTTATAGAAGCACCTAAATCAAGCATGGCAGATTCAAATCTAGTGTTCCCAATGACACAAGGAATGCTAAAGCTACCTGGATCTTTGCATTTGGGAGGTAGTTTGCGTTGCAAGATGGCGGACACATTCTCACCTACCTTTACCACTTCCTTAGTCGACATCCTCTTCCTAGTGGTACACAACTCTTTCAAGAACTTAGCATACCTTGGAACTTGCTTGATTGCATCTAACAAAGGTATGTTAACTTGAACTTTCCGAAAGGTTTCAAGGATATCCTTTTCTGCCTCTTCTTTCTTCGTTTGCATGAACCTACTAGGAAAAGGCACAATTGAAGGGAAAACATTAGTATGAACCGAATTTGACACATTCTTACCTTTGTGGGACAAATTGGGCAGATTTGGGGCCTTAGGGACTTGCGGCAAAGGTGGGACCACCTTTGCCGTGGGCAACCTTGATTCCTCCTCTTCCATTTGCAAAATTTCATCCTCGTTATGACCTGTTTTTGATGTAGGACCTGCCCCAACTTCCTTACCACTTCTTAGGGTGATTGCTTTTGCACTTTCGAAACCTCCCTTCGGATTTGGAATGGTGGAACTAGGAAGTTGTCCGGGATCTCAAAACTTACCTACAAACTCGGCAATCTGCCCAATTTGTTTCTCAAGTTGATCCACCCTTTTATCTTGGTTTTGCATAGCCTTAGCTTGATCTTCCTGCCCATTAGACAACTTAGTTAGTATCTTAAGAAGTGCATCATTGTCAAGAGACGTACCTGAGGCACTTGGGCCGGATTGGGCTTGATTTTGGGGTGGGCCGTAGGTTTTGGGAAAGAATCCCGGGGGTTGTTGCCTAAAGCCTCCTTGGTTTTGAGGTTGTTAAGGATCCCTCCACTTGAAATTTGGGTGGTCTCGCCACCCCGGATTATACGTGTTGGAGTATGGATCATGTCTTGACTGATTTTGGCTTTGAAACCCAATGGCATTCGCACTCTCCCATCCGCCATTCTCGATGAGTTGAGGACATTTTTCGGAGACATGTCCTTGGATAGAACATACGCCACATACCACAGGTCCTTGCATCTTCATTCCCTCGGCCATCTGTGAAACAATAGAAGTAAGATTAGCCAATTGTGAATGAAGATCGGAAGTCGCACTTACCTCATGTATTTGGTGCCGTGAGGGTCCTCTTTGGCCTACACCCTCGTACTGTTGAGCGTTCAACGCTCTATTAGCAATCAAGACCTTGGCAGCCATGGGTGTTTTATCCACCAATGCTCCCCCCGCTGAAGCATCAAGCATTTGACGTTCTAGAGGTAGGAGGCCCTCGTAGAAATATTGCAAGAGCAACTTCTCCTTCATCTGATGCTGTGGACAAGAAGCAACAAGTGATTTAAATCGTTCATAATATGTAGGAAAAGACTCACCTTCTTCTTGCTGAATTCCGCTTATCTTTTTGCGTAGGAGGATGATGCGAGAAGTTGGAAAGAACTTCTCCAAGTACGCTCTCTTCATACTCTCCCAAGAAGTGACAGTGCCGGGAGCTAACTCGTATAACCAATCCTTGGCTTTATCCATCAAAGAGAATGGAAAAGCCTTCATCTTCAAGATATTTCCGTCAACATTGACGGGAGTCATACTAGAGCAAACTACTTCAAATTCTTTCAAAATGTTTGTTAGGATCTTCCATGGACAAGCCATGGTATTTAGGAATATGATGAAGCAAACTTGACTTTAATTCAAACTCGTCTGTCTTACCTTGGGCAGCCACGGGGTATTGGATGCACAAGGGTGCAGCATTATCCAAACCTGAGGCGGAAAGCTCCTTGAGTGTACGATTGTCCATGGCCATGCCTTGGACTTCTTCAAATATCCCTGCCGTGGCATCTTCCTCCTCTTCTTGTACGTTTTCTTCAAGGTCAGATTCGGAATTGGGTGGATGGTGTTCTTGCTGGTTTCTAGCTCTTCTTAACTTCCTCTCAAAATCGTCGTCAAAATCCAAGATGTTTGCACGAATCGGTTGAGAGCTTCTAGTCATACATTAGTACCTAAGAAACAAGAAACAAAATTAGGTCAGAAACTTAAACAAAGTTAGAAACAAAGTGAAATAAAAGAAACAAAAACAATCCAAGGGATTAGCAAAATTGCTAATCCCCGGCAACGGCGCCAAAAATTTGATGTGAAATAGATAAGCACACAAATTAAACCCTCTTTTTGTCAAATTGTAGTAAAGATGTAAGTAGGGATCGTTCTAGACCGGGGATTAGGAGGGATTGCTAAACACTTGAAAACTGACTTAAAAACATAAAAACAAAGTTTAAAACACTAAACTAGACTCAAAGAATGCAAAACTAAAGTTTAAAACACTTGAACAAACACAAAACTCAAAACAGCAACCTAATGACTCAAAACTGCCTAAAAACCACTTTCTGGGCAGTTTTGAGAACCTAACAAGAACTTGGACGAATTTGAGTGAAAACTTGAATCAAAACACTTAGAAACACAAATCAAAACACTTTCTAACTAATCTAAGACTTCAAAATAAAGGGGGATTTGTTTTGGACGAAAATTGAAAACAAAACAGAAACTTTAAACTAAACAGATTGCAGAACGTTTTTGAATAAAAAGATGGATAAAAGGCTAGTTAGGAGGTTCTTCTCCACACATGTCACACTTGCAAACAAAACAATTTTCAATTGTTCTTCCAATAAATTATAAATAATCAATGCCCCAAATTAACCGTGAATTGCACTAATTAACCCTCAGTTTTTCCATAAGTTATCAAGTTGGATGATTGCATACGACAACCCAAAACATTCCCTACAAGTTCCCTACATGAATTGCATAATAGAGATACAAGCACGAATCATTAAGTTCTATGAAAAACATAAGCATTGACGAAGCATTCGTTACTATGAATTGCATGAAACTTATGCTAAGAATTCATTCAACGCGATCGTTTTCAAGCGACCTTCACTACTTGTGATTATAAGATTGTAACTATTAGGTGAAACTCCCTCATAATCTAGCATCATATTCATGCATGAAAACTAAGCGTGCACTTTCAATCAACATACACAAATAAGTTATCAATCAAATAGATGAACGAATTGAATCCACAACTTATGAAATAACAACTGAATGTAATCAAATCATATTGCAAGCATGTACATGGTTTCGAATTACCCCCCAACTAAGGGGGTTTAGTTCCTCATACTCACAACACAAAGTTTATTGAATTGAAACATCGAAGACATAAGAAAGATTACACCTAAAACGCCCAAGAATTCCACTTTGAATTTCTGCACGTCAAGCTCCTCTTCTTCTTCTCCTTGCTGCGGCAGAGATGGTTAAGGGGACTTTTGGATGTGATTTTGGTTTAGGAAGGGAATTAGGATGGTATGGTGGTGCGGCAAGAGGTATGGATGGTGTATGGAGATAGAGAATGGTGGCTGGAGTAGAGGGATGGCTGCGGCAAGGTGTATGGGTGTGGCTGGAATGGATGAAGGCTGCGGCAAGGTGTGGGAATAGGGTTTAGACGATTTCTGATTTGTAGAATGGGAGATGTTCGGCCAAAGGAGTAAAACACATATATATAGGCACCTAAAACCCTAATGAAATCAGATTGAAACAATGGGCTAGGGTTAAGGTTTGTAAAATAGGGCTTCTAGGATGGAAAGGTGGGGCATGGGCTTAGGGTAAATAATCAGATTTTCGCATGTGAACAAGGCCTAGGTGCGGCTGATTAAGTGGCTAGGGTTAGGGTTTAGGTGCGACATAGGTCCAAGAAGTAAGGATGGGTCATCCAAAAGCCCAAAGGCGAGAATAGAAACTCACGAAAATGGAAACCTCCAAGAATAGAAACTTCCAACTTTAGAAACTTTGGTTGCCAATTCCAATTTAGGAAAGATCAACCCAAAATGGAAACTTTTAGGCTTAGCTTTCCTACTTCAAGTAGGAAACCTCAAATCTTCAACTCTTCAATTCCATCCCAACCTTGTGTTCCAAGCATGTCCTTTTCAATCCAAGCTCATATTTTGCTCCAAAAGCTCCAACTTGCATCATTTCATGTAATATGTCCTTTAAACCTGAAAACACATGAAAGTAGCTTAAAAGACTACTTTAACGAAGAAAACATAACAAAGATGCATAAGAACTAGCTAACTAAGGCGCATAAATATGCTCCTATCACAACTATGACATCATGTCACTCATGCTAGGAATTGAACTTAACGCGATTGTGACTAGCAACCTTCACTACATATGAATATAAGTTTGCAACGATTATGTGAAACATCCTTATACTCTAGCATCATATTTATGCATGCCAATTAAGTGTCGACTGATGTGAAAATTAACTAGCACTCAAATTAACCCTCTTTTTATCAATTGTAGTAAGTATGTAAGTAGGGATCGTTCTAGGCCGGGAATTAGGAGGGATTGCAAAATCACTTGAAAACTGACTCAAATACGTAAAAACAAGTTTAAAACACTAAACTAGACTCAAAGAATGCAAAACTAAACTTTAAAATACCAAAACAAACCAAAAGACTCAAAACAGCCTAAAAACCACTTTCTGGGCAGTTTTGGACACTAATCACCAAATTGGACGAATTTGGGTTTTAACTTGAATCAAAACACTTAAAAACACAAAGTAAAACACTTACTAACTAATTTGACACTTTAAAACAAAGGGGGAATTGGTTTGGACGAATTTAAAAAAACAAAACAAAACTTTGTAAATTGAAAAGACTCTAAAACGAATTTGGTTTAAATGGATGGATGGAAGGCTAGCTAAGGGGTTCATCTCCACACATGTCACACTTGCATATAAAACGATTTCCAATTGCTTTTCAATAAACCACGAATTCCCAACGCCCCAAGTTAATTAGGTCCGCTTAAATTAACCTTCAGATTTTCCTAATGTTATTGAATTGGATGATTGCATACGACAACCCAAAGCATTCCCCACAAGTCCCCTACATGATTGCATAATAGAGATACAAGCAAGAATCATTAAGTTCTATGAAAATCATAAGCATTGACGAAGCACTTGTTACTATGATTGCATGAAACTTATGCCAAGAATTTACTTAACGCGATTGAGATCATCAACCTTTACTACTTGTGAATATAAGTTCATAACGATTAGGTGAAACTCCCTTATATCCTAGCATCAAATTCATGCATGCAAATTAAGTGTCGACCCTCAACCAACATACACAAATCAGTTTTAATTCTTGTAGATAAGTAAATTGAATTCACAACTTATGAAACGCAATTAGAAGTAATCAAATCATATAGCAAGCATAAACATGGTTTCGAATCCCCCCTAGCCAAGGGGGGGTTTAGTTCCTCATATGCACAAAACAAAGAGTATAGAATTTAAACATTGAAATCAAAGGAAAGGAAACACCTAGAAATTCCAGCAACTTAAACTTGAATGGCATGAACTTCCAAGCTTCCTTCTCCTCCTCCTTGGTGCGGCAAAGGGTCTATGACAGGTTTAGGGATTTAGGTGTATGGGTGAATGGGTATGGACTAGGGTAGAGGTGTTTAGGGAGAATGGGGGGCACGGCAATGATGGTTAAGGTCAGAAATATGGATGTATGGTTGTGCAAGGCTGCGGCAGAGAAGGGGTTGTGATGCTTGGCGTGTAGAATGATTTATGAGGGATGGTCTGTATGAATGGGTGCGGCACATCCTTTATATAGGCTCTAAAAACCCTAGGGGAATCAGATATGGACTTCTAGAATCCAAATCCACAAGGAAAAAGGCCTAGAAATCAGAAATTCAATGGGAAAAAGGATAAAAGGTGCGGCACTAAAGGATAGGGTAAGATAAGGCTTCTAGAAAGCCTTGCAAGGCAAGGAAATAGGGCATCTAGAAGGCTAGGGTGCGGCACCTTCTTAGGAATTGGATAGGGCTTCTAGAAACCCTCTAATGCAAGGATAAGGTGTCCTAAAGTGTTTGGGAATCCTCCTTCTTCTTGGAAACCTTTTCCTTCTTCAACTTGGAATACTTCTTTCTTCTTGAAACTTGATGCCATTTGGATTTAACTTTCCTACTTCAAGTAGGAAACCTTGTTTGAGTAGGAAACTTCATTCGTCTAGGAATCCATCTTCAATTAGGAATCCATCGGTTATTAGGAATCCTTCTTCAACTAGAACTCCTACTTTGACTAGGATTACATCTTCAATTAAGCACTTTCCTACTTCAACTAGGAAACCTTGCTCAAGTAGGAAACATCATCTTCAAATCTTCAATTTCGTCCATTCTCTTGGCTCCAAGCATATGTTGTCCATTCCAAGCTCCAAATTGCTCCAAAAGGCTCCAAAATGCATCCTTTTGCATACTTTGCCCTTAGAACCTGAAAACACATAAAACTAGCTTAAAAGACTACTTTACTAAGGAAAAACACTATAAATGCACAAGAACAAGCTAAACTAAGGCGCATAAATATGCTCCTATCATCGACCCCTAATTAACAAACACAAATACGTTATTGATGCGAAATAGATAAGCACACAAATTAAACCCTCTTTTGTCAAATTGTAGTAGAGATGTAAGTAGGGATCGTTCTAGACCGGGGATTAGGAGGGATTGCTAAACACTTGGAAACTGACTTAAAAACTCAAAAACAAAGTTTAAACCACTAAACTAGACTCAAAGAATGCAAAACTAAAGGTTAAAACACTTAAACAAACCTAAAACTCAAAACAGCAACCTAATGACTCAAAACTGCCTAAAAACCACTTTCTGGGCAGTTTTGAGAACCTAACAAGAACTTGGACGAATTTGAGTGAAAACTTGAATCAAAACACTTAGAAACACAAATCAAAACACTTTCTAACTAATCTAAGACTTCAAAATAAAGGGGGATTTGTTTTGGACGAAAATTGAAAACAAAACATAAACTTAAAACTAAACAGATTGTAAAACGTTTTTGGATGAAAAGGATGGATAAAAGGCTAGTTAGGAGGTTCTTCTCCACACATGTCACACTTGCAAACAAAACGATTTTCAGTTGTTCTTCCAATAAATTATAAATACTCAACGCCCCAAATTAACCGTGAATTGCACTAATTAACCCTCAGTTTCTCCACAAGTTATTAAGTTGGATGATTGCATACGACAACCCAAAACATTCCCTACAAGTTCCCTACATGAATTGCATAATAGAGATACAAGCAAGAATCATTAAGTTCTATGAAAAACATAAGCATTGACGAAGCATTCGTTACTATGAATTGCATGAAACTTATGCTAAGAGTTCATTCAACGCGATCGTTTTCAAGCGACCTTCACTACTTGTGATTATAAGATTGTAACTATTAGGTGAAACTCCCTCATAATCTAGCATCATATTCATGCATGAAAACTAAGCGTGCACTCTCAATCAACATACACAAATAAGTTATCAAACAAATAGATGAACGAATTGAATCCACAACTTATGAAATAACAACTGAATGTAATCAAATCATATTGCAAGCATGTACATGGTTTCGAATTACCCCCCAACTAAGGGGGTTTAGTTCCTCATACTCACAACACAAAGTTTATTGAATTGAAACATCGAAGACATAAGAAAGATTACACCTAAAACGCCCAAGAATTCCACTTTGAATTTCTGCACGTCAAGCTCCTCTTTCTTCTTCTCCTTGCTGCGGCAGAGGGTTTAGGGGATTTTTGGATGTGATTTTGGTTTTGGAAGGGAGTTAGGATAGTATGGTGGTGCGGCAAGGGGTCTGGGTGGTGTATGGAGGTGTAGAATGGTTGCGGCAAGGATGGAAGGTTGCTGGAATGGATGGAGAAGTGGCGGCTAAGAGGTATTAGGGTGATGGTGGCTGCGGCAAGGAATAGGGTCCACAAGGAATTAGGGTTTAGGTCATCTAAAAGCCCAAAGCCAAGAATAGAAACTCTCGAAAATGGAAACCTCCAAGAATAGAAACTTTCAACTTTAGAAACTTTGGTTTCTAATTCTGAATTCTTTGTTCTTCACTTTCATTTCTTCATTTCTTAAGCTCCTTTGACCTTCAACTCGTCCATTCCTTGTGCTCCATAAGTAAAAACGCCATTTTAGCTCAATTATGCTCCATTTTGCACTTCCTTGCATACTTTGTCTCTAAAACCTGAAAACACATAAAACTAGCTTAAAAGACTACGTTAACTAAGAAAACACCATAGAAATGCATAAGAACTAGCTAACTAAGGCGCATAAATATGCTCCTATCAGTTATTAATCAAATAGTTAAGCCAATTGCATTCACGATTCAAGAACTCATAATTGGAATTTATCAAATCAAATTGCACACATAGTCATGGCTTTGAAATCACCCCTAACCAATAGGGGTTTAGCCACTCATGTTCATAGCAAAACGAAAGGAAAAGAAATTACACAATGAAATCATGAAACGAATTACACCTAGAATGCACCAACAATGAAGCTTGAACATCCAAGGATCCTTCCTTCTTCCTTCTTGCTGCGGCACACAAGTGGGTGAGTGTATGGATTGGGTTTTGGGGGTTATGGATGGTGTAGAAGGGTGGAATGGTGTTTAGGAAGGATGTATGGTGCGGCTAGGAGTGTTTTTGGGCAGAAACTGTGGAGAATGGTGAAGGATGGACGCGTCTAGGAGTGGTGGCTGGTTTATGGCGTGAATGGGATTGATTGGGGATCTTTGTGGCTGCCAAAAGGAAGTTTATTTAAAGGGATTTCAAGAATTAAAACCCTAGGTTATTTAGGTAATCAGAAATTAAGTCTAAGGCTTCTAGAAATAAGAAACCGAATCAGAAAATTAAAGGAAAAGGCAAGGGGATATGCGGCAAGGGTTCACAATGTGCAAGATGTGTGTATTTGATGTCCTAGAATGCTTAGGATGCCTTCAAAGTTGATAAAACTTAGGAACATTTAGGAAAGGTCAAACCAAAGTAGGAAACCTTGGCTTAACTTTCCTATTTCAAGTAGGAATCCTTCTTGGAGTAGGAATCCTTGTTCTTCTAGGAATCCTTGTGTGAATAGGAATCCATCGTCAATTAGGAATCCTTCGTTGATTAGGAATCCTTCGTTCTTCAAATCATCAATTACGTCCATTCCTTGTGCTCCGAGCATGTGATAATCATTCCAAGCTCCATTTTGCTCCAAAAGGCTCTAAAATGCAACTTCTTGCATACTTTGTCCTTGGAATCTGAAAACACACAAAAGTGACTTTAAACACTAAAATAACTAAGGAAACACAACGTAAATGCACAAGAACAAGCCAATTAAGTCGCATAAATATGCTCCTATCAATGGATGGGATAGCTAGAAGTTTTTTCTCCACACATGATATGTATGCAAACAACTCGATTTCCAGTTACTACTTCATTGAATTATGAACGACAATGCTCCAAATTAACCGTGACATCACTAGTTAACTCTCAGATTTTCCTTGTTTTATTGGATTGGATGATATCATTCGACAACCCAAAACATTCTTCTAAAGTTCCCTACATGACATCATAATAGAGATACAATCAAAGATCATTACGTTTAATGAAAATCATAAGCATTGACAAAGCACTTGCAACTATGACATCATGTCACTCATGCTAGGAATTGAACTTAACACGATCGTTTATAAGCGACCTTCACTACATGTAAATATAAGTTTGTAACGATTATGTGAAACTTCCTTATATTCTAGCAACGGATTTATGCATGCCAATTAAGTGTCGACCCTTAATTAACAAATACAAATAAGTTATCAATCAAATAGTTAAGCCAATTGCATTCACGATTCAAGAGTTCATAACTGAAATTTATCAAATTATATTGCACACATAATCATGGCTTTGAAATCACCCCTAGGCAAGAGAGGTTTAGCCACTCATCTTTACAACAAAACGAAAGGAAATGAATTTAAACATTAGAAATAAAAGAAAGAAAACACCTAAATGCTCCAATGATCCAAGTTGGACAGCAAGTACGTCCAAGCACTTTCCTTCCCTTCCTTTGCTACGGCACAAGGTGTTGGTGAGTGTTTGAAGGTTTGTTTGTATGGAGGAATGGATGTGTTTGGATGAAGGTTGTGTTGAAATGGGAGTGAATGATCTAACCTAGTATGAACTCAATTTATGTTACACACACTTCCTTTTATAGAGGAAGTGCATGGCAATGGAGGGGAACATGGAGTTGTGTAGCAATTGAGTGCAATGATGCATGAAATCTGAAATGATGGAGGGAACAAGGAATGGTGTAGCAATTGAGTGCAATGATTCAATGTAATGATGCATGAATCTGAAATGATGGAGGGAACAAGGAATGGTGTAGCAATTAAGTGCAATGATTCAATGTAATAATGCATGAAATCTGAAATAGTGAAGGGGACAAGGGTGGTGCACGGCAATGAAGTGTAATGAGTGTAATGGTGCATGAAATGAGTGCAAGAAGGTGAAAGGATATTGTGCACATGGTAGACAAAGAAAAGGAAGTGGAATGATGCAACAAATGAGTCAATGGAGGGAACATGGATGATGATGCACGACATAGGAATCCAAAGGGAGTGCAATGGTGGTGCACGGCAATGATGGAAAGGTGAATGGTGGAGTGACACCCCTTTATGGCTGAGCTTTTTGTCATTTTTACACCAATTCTTCTTTCTCTTTAACACATTCCTAGCCTCTTTTGTCTTCAATTTCGTCCATTCACCTTGCTCCATGCATGTGCTATTCATTCCAAGCCTAAAACTGCTCCAAAATGCACCAAAATGCATCTTATTGCTTTATAAGGCCTATGGACCTACAAACACACGAAAATAGCTTAAAATATATAATTAACTAAGAAATAACAACATAAATGTATGAGAACAGGCTAACTCAGTTGCATAAATATGCTCCTATCACATACTAGTGAGTGGGCAGTTATTTTCTGTTTATACCTATATACTACTGATTTTTCCCAGAAATTAAATTTAAATGATAGTATGTTTTAAAATGCCATGCATACATATTATATGAAATATTTGAATTAGTATTTGATGCATATATGTTAAATGGTGCTGTGGACGCACATGTGAGTATCAGGTGAGTTTTGTGTTGTTCATGTGATTTATTGATGATATGAATTGTGTTGAGAGCTTATAACCTGCACCCCTGGTGTTAGTGCTTATATTATTCACCCCGCACCACACGCTTACCTTGGATCCAAGTAGGTGCATGTCGTACAGACCACTAGAGGTGGTTCCGACATTTCGTACAGACCATTAGAGGTGGTTCCGACTTGTAGGTGACTTTAGATTATTATACAGCTATTGATGAGAGAAGCACTAGACCGTATTCTTACACCATTCTTGTCGTACAGACTACTTCAGGTAGTTCCGATTTATGTGTAGAATAGTGCCGTACAGGTCACAGTTGGTGACTCCGGTTGGATTGGATATTGAGCTATAAAATTAACCGTACATGACAGCTGTAGGGTCTTCGGTTGATTCATTATTTCACCTGTTATATGGAGGCATCCTTATTATGTTTTGATGCATAGCATGACATATTTTCCTGAAAAGTGTTAAAGACTTGTGATTTGAGTATTTGTTGTTATATATGGTAATATATATTATTTTTCTGGGAAAGTATACAGGTTTTACAGCGAGTGGTTAGAAGTGTTATTAAATGAAATATTTTCGAAAAGCTTTGTTTTACTGACCCACTGATAGGAGCATATTTATGCGCCTTAGTTAGCTAGTTCTTATGCATTGTCGTTATGTTTTCTTCGTTAAAGTAGTCTTTTAAGCTACTTTCATGTGTTTTCAGGTTTAAAGGGCATATTACATAAAAGATGGCAATTTGGAATTTTTTGGAGCAAAAAGTGAGCTTGGATTGAAAAGTACATGCTTGGAACACAAGGTTTGGATGAAATTGAAGATTTGAAGATTTGAGGATTCCTAGTTGAAGATGGATTCCGAGAAGAACGAAGATTCCTACTCAAACGAGGTTTCCTACTTGAAGTAGGAAAGTTGAGCCTAAAAGTTTCCACTTTGGGTTGATCTTTCCTAAAACTAAATGGCCTTGAGTTTCAGTGACATTAGAAGGTTCCTAAGCGTTGGAAGACACAAAGAATGGTTGTAGAACATTTTCTCATCTTTGCCGTGGGTTAGGCCTCATTCTCTCTTGGTTTTGGGCTTTCTAGAAGTCCTATCCACATTCCCTAAGTGTGTGCCGCACCTGGGCTTTCTAGAAACCCTTTGCCTTGCCTTGCAAGGCTTTCTAGAAGCCCTAACTTTAGCCCATTAAACTAGCCGCACCCTAGGCCTTTTCCCATTCAAAATCTGATTGTTTTAACCTATTTTCTGGTGGATTTGGGTTTGTAGAAACCCTAATCTGATTGCTAGGGTTTTTGGTGCTTATATATATACTCATTAAACCCTTTGGCCAAAATCACCACCTCTCATATTCATTCTACACGCTAGAAACCCTAGTTCTAAATCTGCCGCAGCCATCCCCATCCATTCTCCATATTTTCTAACCCTAAACACCATTGCCGCAACCTCCCATCCACCCTAAACACTACTACCTTATTCCATACCCATTCATCCATATACCTAAGTCCCTAAATCTGTCCCTAGACCCTTTGCCGCAGCAAGGAGGAGGAGGAGAAGCCTTGGAACGTTCATGCCATTCAAGTTTGAGTTGCTGGAAGTTTTAGGTGTTTCCTTTCCTTTGATTTCAATGTTTAATTTCTATACTCTTTGTTTTGTGCGTATGAGGAACTAAACCCCCCCTTGGTGATAGGAGCATATTTATGCGACTTAGTTAACATGTTTTCTTGCATTTACTTAGTTAGTTATTGCTTATAAGAGTGTTTTAAGCTATTTTCGTGTGTTTATAGGTCCTAATAGCAAAGTAGGAAAGAAAGTGCATTTTGGTGCAATTTGGAGCAATTTGGAGCAATTTTGGGCCAAAATGGATTGCATCCATATGGAGCAACTGGGATGGACGTTTTTGGTGTTTTAAAAAGGGTTTCAACACATGCAAAAATCTGAATAATGAAGTTGAAGTACGGAAGTGTGCAGATACATACACTTAAGGAACAATTTGAAAGGAAAAGAAGTGAAAGATGCCATTTGTTGGATTGCTTTACAAGTTGTATTCACATTTTCAGCAACTACAAACATAATTGCAAGCTGAAATGATGCATAGCATGTGTGTAGAGGTGTAAAGTGGCCAAAAGTTGATGTTTGCAAGATGAAATGATGCAAAACCTGTGTGTGAAAGTTGTCTAACAGCTAGTACATGTGGAAAAGGGATGGAATACAAGGCAAATGCATCAGAAATTGAAGAATGAAGGCACATGGACAGCTACAAAGGAGTTGAATTAGCAAGAGAGGAATGATTGCCTTTTGTTAAAGGCAAGACACAATGATAAAAGAGCATGTAAACTAGCTGTTTTTGCATCATTTTGGTCTTTGTTTGTATTGTTTATTGAAGCCACTTGAGTGATTCTTTGCTTTGGAGCTTCTATAAATAGGGAGTGAAGGGAAGAACACTAGAGACATGAAAAATACCCCTTTTCATCTCAGAAATTCGTCCAGCCACATTCCACACCATTCTACACTCGCAAATCACCATACATCCATTATTCCTTACCTTTGCCGCACCCTCCACCTATCCTAAACACTACCATACCATCTCACATCCATTCCTCCATAAAAATATCACCCAAAACCTGTCCCCAAGTCTTGTGCCGCAGAAAAGAGGAAGGAGGACAGTCCATAGGCGTGCTTGTTGTTCAAAGTGGATCATTGGAGCGTCTAGGTGTTTTCTTTTGATGTGAAAATTATGTTGACACTCAAATTAACCCTCTTTTTATCAATTGTAGCAAAGTATGTAAGTAGGGATCGTTCTAAACCGGGGATTAGGAGGGATTGCAAAATCACTTGAAAACGGACTCAAATACGTAAAAACAAGTTTAAAACACTAAACTAAACTCAAAGAATGCAAAACTAAACTTTAAAACACCAAAACAAACCAAAAGACTCAAAACAGCCCAAAAACACTCAAAACTGCCTTAAAACCACAATCTGGGCAGTTTTGAACACTAGACTCAATCTTGGACGAAAATTGGTTTTATCTTGACCTAAGACACTTAAAAACATAAACTAAAGTGATTTCTAACTACTATGACTCAACTAAGTAAATGGGGATTGATTTTGGACGAATTTAACTTTTAAAACAAAAACTTTAAAAACAAACTTTAATGAAAACGATTTTGATGAAATAGAATGGGGAAAGGCTAGTTAGAAGGTTCCTTCTCCACACATGAAACATATGCATACGACTCGATCTCCAATTACTCTTTCAACGAACCATGAATGACAATGCCCCAAATTAACTAGATTGACCAATTAACTCTCAGATTTCCCTAGATTCATTGAATTGAATGGGATACGCATTACAACCAAATTATTCTTATCAAGGACCCTAACTATGGAATACGCATGATAGAGACACATATCAAAGATCATTAAGTTCAATGGAAATCATAAGCATTGACGAGGCATTCATCACTATGGGATACGCATGTTACTCTTGCCTAGGATTTACTTAACACAATCGTGACTAGCGACTTTTACTACTTATGAATATAAGTTAATAACGATTAGGTGAAATTCCCTTATACTCTAGCATCAAATTCATGCATGCAAACTAAGTGTCGACCCTCAATCAACATACATAAACATGTTATCAATCAAATAGATAAGTAAACCACATTCGCGATTCATGAAATCATAATTGGAAGAAATCAAGTCATATAAAACATATGATCATGGCTTTGAATTCCCTTCTAACTAAAAAGAAATTAGTTCCTCATGTTCGCAAATACACAAAGACAAATAAATTTAAACATTGACGTAAAGATAGAAAACACCTAGAAACGCTCCACAATCCAAGCTCCTTGAATGGCATGCACGGCTCTAAGTTGTCTTCCTTCTTCTCCTTGCAAACTCACGGCACAAGAGGTATGAATGGTGAATGGTGTAGTGAAAATCTGGTAGAGGGTGGTGAATGAATAGGTGCGGCAAGGCCTTGTATTTATAGGCTGAAAATTCACATTCCTAGGTAGCAAAGGACAAGGTTTTAAAGGCCTAAATTGCATAGGATAATAACATCCAATCCTATAAGGAAAACAAGTCAAAAACCCAAAGGGATTGGGAGATAATGTGCAGCAGAAAGAGTGTGAAAAGATAAGACTTCTAGAAACCAAAAATCCCAAGGGAAATAGGTATTAGGTGCGGCAAGGATCTAGGGTTCTAGAAGATAATGCAAGGCAGATTTTTAGGCTTCTAGAAAGGTTCCTAGGTGTCATCTTGGTAGGATAAGATAAGGTCTTCTAGAAATCCCATTTTAAGCATCCTAATCTAATTAGAAACCCTCCTAAGTGGCTGGAATGTGGATAGTTTAGGATAAGGATAAGATAGGATAGGATAAGGTTTGATTGGATTAGATAAGCTAAGATAAGGTTATGGATGAGGTTTTGGATAATACTCCTTATCTTGAGCTGATTCTTTGGCTTTAATTCTTCTTCTTCATGTAGGAAACCTTGCTTGAGTAGGAAACTTCATATATCTAGGAATCCATCTTCAATTAGGACTCCTTTAGTGATTAGGAATCCCAATTCATTTAGGAATCCTTCATTCAAGTCATTTCCTTCTTCAACTAGGAAACTTTGTATCTTCAATTCTTCAACTTTGAAACGCCTTCCTAGCTTCACCAATTCCTCAAATTCGTCCATCCCTTGTGCTTCATGTGCATGAACTCCATTTTAGCCCAATTTTGCTCCAAAATGCTCCAAATTGCATCCTTTTGCTCACTTTGTCTCTAAAACCTGAAAACACATGAAAATAGCTGAAAAGACTAACTTAACTAAGAAAACACAACATAAATGCATAAGAACTAACTAACTTAGGCGCATAAATATGCTCCTATCAAATTCCCCCACACTTAGCTTTTGCTAGTCCTCGAGCAAAACAATGAAACAAAACATAACCTAAACCTTCCAACAATCGCCTCAGGGATTCCCAATGGTACATGACACGCCAAAGATTACTACTCACATAGATTTTAGCCATCTTTACACTTAAGCACATACTTAATCATAGTCATCACTTACTAGCTCACATTTAATCAATTACAACAATGTTTTGAATGTAGTAACATGCCTTAGAGAATCCCTCAATTTCTTACTAGATATGCACTCATTTTTCACTTAGATTTTCTGACTACACACCCTACACTAGTTATATGTGAGAAGATTGATGTAAATATGAAAACTAATGCTCACATATGTTATGACAATAAAAGCATTTTCTGGAATTATGAATGTATGTATACGATCTCATGAATGGAATGCTACTACTTAGATGCGAGATCCAGGGATATCATATGCTCATATCAATTCCAAACTCCACATATTGAAACACATAACAATCAAGATAGAAGCAAAGGGTTGTAACGGGGCTAAGGTATTGGCTAACAAAGAAAGGTAAGGATAAACAAACATTCTTAAAGAATAATAAGCAAAGTAATGAAATTGATACTTAGAATTCACTTTTGTATGCGAAAATCAATGTTTAAACTCAAGGGGAAGATTCATGCAACACTTAGGGTCTAATTCAACTTTTTGGACCCTTGCTTCAACAACCAACAACTTAGGAGCTCATTTTATGCTCTTTCAACTCCTTTTCATACTTTTCACATTTTTTTCTTTTTTTCTTTCTTTTTCTACGAATTTTCTTTTGTTTTTCTTTGTCTAACCCGTGCCCTCCTTACTTCTTTTGGCACACAAACTTTCCCTTCCCCCACACTTAGTTTTCTGCACACATTGATCAAAAGGAATTCCCTCTAAGTCATGCTTTATTATCCTTTAAGAACAAGGGTATGGATAGTCCTACTCTAGGCTAGGTACGGATAATGTGGCTAACAACAAAAATAGGCTAAATAAGGCTCAAAGGGGTTAATCCTACAAAAACAAATGCATGGGTTGAAGGCTTTTTGGCTCTGGTGATAACTACTAAACAACTTCATCTTGTTATATGTTATGCACTCAATTTTAAGTTTTGAATGAAATGGGTATGAGTTCTAATATTTGGATCTATAATGATGACACGCCTTCTAAGTAGCAACCAAGCAAAGACTGATGAGATCATGCAACGACTTTAGAAAACAACAAATTCAAAGATTATTAACTCTCCAAATAAACGTTTAGGCTCAAGTCTCACAAGGTTGTAGCGTTAGTTTGAGTTACTTCCTTCAAGCATGTTACAAAAACTGATTTTTTCTTTCTTTGTGATTATATGTGAATTCGTAAACAACAACGATGACCAAGCATAAACAAAAGAGCATATCAAACTTCCATCCATGTTTGTAACTTTCTTTAACGGTCATGCAATTAAAAACCAAATCCTCATCATTGTGTTGGAAGGTACTCTACGACACAAACACACAAAAACAACTTTTAAAACGACTCTTTTTGGGTTTTTTTTTCAAAACTTTTTCTATTTTTTTTCTTGAATTTTCGGATTTTCGGGTAAAGCCACATAAAAACACATCAAAACTTTCTAAAAACACTTAAAAACGATGAAAAACAACCTTTGAAATGTTAGGTGATAAAATCCTACGAATTTGACACAAAAACACTTGGTTTACCCCCCCCACACTTAAACCAAACATTGTCCTCAATGTTTCAAACATAGACTCACACAAAAACAAGCAAATACACAACTAGCAAACAAGACAAATATGGCAAAGTAAAAGCAATAAAGAGTAGGGTGTAGAAACGCAAATCTGATTATGATGCCGGAGCTGCCTAGGTCTTCTTTATTTGCATGGGTTGCCTCCCAAGAAGCGCTTGCTTTAACGTCTTCCAGCCGGACGATGCTTCCAATCAAGCTTGAATAGGGCCCACGGGTTGTAGATTGACTGCCTCCACGGTCTCCTCCTCAAAAGGTGTGAAATATGGCTTCAAACGATGGCCATTGACTTTGAACTCTTGTTGCGTCTTCAAACTTTGAATTTGAACTACACCATGCGGAAAAACATTAGTAACAATAAAAGGTCCAATCCATTTAGAATGCAACTTACCTGGAAATAACCAAAGGCGAGAATTGAAAAGTAGCACTTGCTGCCCGATAGAGAACGTCTTGCTCCGAATCATCCTGTCATGGAAGGCCTTCGTTTTCTCCTTGTAAATACGAGAGTTCTCGTAAGCTTCATTCCTAACTTCCTCAAGCTCGTTCAATTGAAGTTTCCTATGAAGATGATAGGGGCATATTTATGCGCCTTAGTTAGCTAGTTCTTATGCATCTTTGTTATGTTTTCTTCGTTAAAGTAGTCTTTTAAGCTACTTTCTTGTGTTTTCAGGTTTAGCGGATGTATTACATGAAAGGATGCAATTTGGAGCTTTTGGAGCAAAAAGTGAGCTTGAATTGAAAAGGACATGCTTGGAACGCAAGGTTGGGATGGAATTGAAGAGTTGATGATTTGAGGTTTCCTACTTGAAGTAGGAAAGCTAAGCCTAAAAGTTTCCATTTTGGGTCGATCTTTCCTAAATCGGAATTGGCAACTAAAGTTTCTAAAAGTTGGAAGTTTCTATTCTTGGCGTTGGGCTTTTAGATGACCTAAACCCAAAATTTCCTTGTGGACCTTCAACCCATGCCGAACCCTAGGGCCTAATCATCTAAAATCTGCCATGTTAAACCCTAGTCCATTTCTCCTAAACCCAAGCCGCACCTAACCCTAGCCCATTGTTAAAAATCTGATTTCATTAGGGTTTCTAAGTGCCTATATATACCACCCTTACACCCTAGCCGCATAGATCTTCCCCTCTCCACAAAATCAGAAAATCATCTCTCCTTCTCCCCACCTTTTGCCGCAGCCACCATCACCCAAAATCCATCCATTCCAGCCACCACTCATCCATTCCAGCAACCTACCCCACTTTGCCGCACCACCATACACCTCCCTTACCCTTTTCCGAACCACCATATCATCCCAAATCCATCCCTAAACCGAAATCACATCCAAACAGCCCCTAAACCCTCACTGCCGCAGCAAGGAGAAGAAGAAAGAGGAGCTTTCTGTGCAGATTTCAAAGTGGACTTCTTTGGCATTTTAGGTGTAATCTTTCTTATGTCTTCGATGTTTCAATTCAATAAACTTTGTGTTGTGAGTATGAGGAACTAAACCCCCTTAGTTGGGGGGTGATTCGAAACCATGTACATGCTTGCAATTTGATTCGATTACATTCAGTTGTTATTTCATGAGTTATGGATTCAATTCGTTCATCTATTTGATTGATAACTTATTTGTGTATGTTGATTGAGAGTGCACGCTTAGTTTTCATGCATGAATATGATGCTAGATTATGAGGGAGTTTCACCTAATAGTTACAATCTTATAATCACAAGTAGTGAAGATCGCTTGAAAACGATCGCGTTGAATGAATTCTTAGCATAAGTTTCATGCAATTCATAGTAACAAATGCTTCGTCAATGCTTATGTTTTTCATAGAACGTAATGATTCTTGCTTGTATCTCTATTATGCAATTCATGTAGGGAACTTGTAGGGAATGTTTTGGGTTGTCGTATGCAATCATCCAACTTAATAACTTGTGGAAAAACTGAGGGTTAATTAGTGCAATTCACGGTTAATCTGGGGCGTTGAGTATTTATAATTTATTGGAAGAACAACTGAAAATAGTTTTGTTTGCAAGTGTGACATGTGTGGAGAAGAACCTCCTAACTAGCCTTTTATCCATCTATTTCACCAAAATCGTTTTTACAATCTGTTTAGTTTCAAGTTTCTGTTTTGTGTTAAATTTTCGTCCAAAACAAATCCCCCTTTAATTTGAAGTCTTAGATTAGTTAGAAAGTGTTTTGATTTGTGTTTCTAAGTATTTTGATTCAAGTTTTCATCAAATTTCGTCCAAATTAGTGTAGGTGCTCAAAACTGCCCAGAAAGTGGTTTTTAGGCAGTTTTGAGCCTTCTAGTTGCTGTTTTGAGTTTTAGGTTTGTTTAAGTGTTTTAACCTTTACTTTTGCATTCTTTGAGTCTAAGTTAGTGTTTTTAAACTTTGTTTTTGAGTTTTAAGTCAGTTTCCAAGTGTTTAGCAATCCCTCCTAATCCCCGGTTTAGAACGATCCCTACTTACATCTTTGCTACAATTTGACAAAAAGAGGGTTTAATTTGTGTGCTTATCTATTTCGCATCAGAAGACCTGCGGCATCAATGTCCATATTAAAGGTTTTGATGGCCCAGTGTGCTTTATGCTCCAATTCAACCGGAAGATGGCATGGTTTCCCATAAATGAGCCGAAATGGGGACATTCCAATTGGTGTTTTGTAGGCCGTACGATACGCCCATAATGCATCATTCAAGCGCAAGCTCCAATCTTTCCGGTTTGGCCCTACGGTCTTCTCCAAAATCTGCTTGATTTCTCTATTTAACACCTCCGCTTGCCCACTTGTTTGAGGATGATAAGGTGTTGCCACCTTATGCGTGACACCATATTTCTTGAGTAGCGCTTCAATGGTACGATTGCAGAAATGAGAGCCCCCATCACTTATAAGTACCCGCGGCATTCCAAACCTTGCAAAAATGTTAGTCTTAACAAAATATGCAACCACTTTAGAATCATTAGTACGGGTGGCTCTTGCTTCCACCCATTTCGAAACATAATCAACCGCAAGTAGAATATAAACAAAACCATGAGATGAAGGAAAGGGACCCATGAAATCTATGCCCCACACATCAAAAATTTCAACATTAAAGATGGGACTTTGCGGCATTTGGTCTTTTGGTCCTATATTTCCAGTTCGTTGACAACGATCACATGCAATGCAAAAAGTTCTAGCATCCTTAAAAATAGTAGGCCAATAAAAACCACATTCAAGTACTTTACGTGTAGTCCTTTGAGTGCCAAAGTGACCTCCACATGCATAAGTGTGACAAAAGTTTAAAATAGACTGAATTTTAGAATCATGCACACACCTACGAATGATTTGATCAGAGCAATATTTCCATAAATAAGGATCATCCCACACATAATTCGTGCATCATACTTAAGTTTATCACGTTGGTTTTTATTGAACTCACTTGGAATGACTTTAGATGCTAAATAATTAACTAAATCCGCATACCATGGCATACTAACCTCAATGGACATCAATTGCTCGTCCGGGAATGTCTCTGGGATCGGCACAACCTCCTCTTCATGCACCAAACGGCTCAGGTGATCAGCCACAACGTTCTCACTTCCTTTCTTGTCTCGGATTTCGATATCGAACTCTTGGAGGAGAAG
Source organism: Malus domestica (assembly GCF_042453785.1). Taxonomy (NCBI): domain Eukaryota; kingdom Viridiplantae; phylum Streptophyta; class Magnoliopsida; order Rosales; family Rosaceae; genus Malus; species Malus domestica. The sequence continues at coordinate 3,898,327 of NC_091661.1, read as the reverse complement.
CATCCATCGAATAAGCCTTGGTTTAGCCTCCTTCTTCGTAAGCAAGTACTTCAACGCTGCATGATCAGTGTAAATTATTACTTTAGTGCCAAGTAAATAAGAACGAAACTTATCTAAAGCAAAAACAACGGCAAGAAGTTCTTTTTCCGTTGTGGAATAGTTCAATTGAGCATCGTTCAAGGTCCGAGAGGCATAATATATGACGTGTGGCTGTTTGTCCTTCCTTTGTCCCAAAACAGCGCCTAGAGCATAATCGGACGCATCGCACATAAGCTCGAAGGGAATGCTCCAATCTGGTGGCCGAATGATGGGGGCCGAAGTTAGCATCTCCTTGAGGTGTTTGAACGCCTTTTCACATTCCTCGTTGAAGTCGAAGGTCACATCCTTTTGGAGAAGTCGGCATAGGGGTGTGGAAATCTTTGAAAAGTCCTTGATGAATCGCCTATAAAATCCTGCGTGGCCAAGAAAAGAACGTACCTCTCTAACCGAAGTTGGAGAGGGTAAGTAGCGTACAAGATCTATTTTCGATTTATCAACTTCAATTCCCCTTTCAGAAACGATGTGGCCTAAAACGATGCCTTGTTTTACCATAAAGTTACACTTTTCCCAATTTAAAACAAGGTTCGTTTCCACGCATCGTTTTAAGATTAATGTGAGATTTTCCAAGCAACCATCAAACGAATCGCCAAAGACACTAAAATCATCCATGAATACCTCAATAATCTTCTCAATAAAATCGGAAAAGATACTTACCATGCATCTTTGGAACGTGGCCGGTGCATTGCATAATCCGAATGGCATGCGCCGGTAAGCAAAAGTACCAAATGGGCACGTGAAGGTGGTCTTTTCTTGGTCGTCCGGAGCTATGACAATTTGATTGTATCCCGAATAACCGTCAAGAAAACAATAAAAAGAATGACCGGCTAACCTTTCTAACATTTGATCGATGAATGGTAGTGGAAAATGATCCTTCCTTGTGGTGTTGTTGAGCTTCCTATAGTCAATGCACACTCTCCAACCTGTTTGAATACGGGTTGGCACAAGCTCATCCTCGGCATTCTTCACCACAGTAACTCCGGACTTCTTCGGGACAACTTGAACCGGTGAGACCCAACGGCTATCCGAAATTGGATAAATCACTCCACAATCGAGAAGCTTTATAATCTCATTTTTCACGACTTCCATCATCGGAGGGTTGAGCCGGCGTTGAGCCTCTCGAGTTGGTTTAGCCCCCTCCTCTAGAAATATGCGATGCATGCATGTTGTAGGGCTAATTCCCTTAATATCGGCCAATGTCCATCCGATGGTTGTTTTGTGCTCTTTCAACACCCGAATCAACTGTTCTTCCTCTAATGCCGTGAGCGATGAAGAGACAATGATGGGCAAAGTCTCTTCCTCTCCCAAGAATGCATACTTTAAATGGTCCGGCAACGGTTTAAGCTCAAGAACGGGGGCCTGAATCACAGAAGGTAACAACGTATTAGTGGAAACGGGAATTGGAATTGGGTTAGAAAGCTTACCATGATGTTTCGGCAATGATTCCAAGGCAGCTACAAGCTCGGCATGCTCCTCCTTAGGTACGGCCAGATTGGGCTTCATGCCAAGTCCTTGTGCAATCGTCGTTTCAAGGGGATCGTCTTCCAACATATCAAGATAATCCTGCGCCAATTCATCCAATATATCAATAGAGAAACAAGAATGATCATCTTTAGGAAATTTCATAGCTTCAGAAATGTTAAAGTTAATAATCTCCCCATCAAATTCCATTGTCAACGTCCCTTTGAACACATCGATCTTGGTGCGTGCTGTTTTCATGAAAGGCCTCCCAAGTAGAATCGGCAATGGGGTGACATTTGGTGAGTCCTCCATCTCTAAGACATAGAAATCCGCTGGAAATATCAAGTTATCCACCTGCACCAACACATCTTCCAAAACTCCTTTCGGATATGCATTAGAACGATCGGCTAATTGAATTATAACACCATCGTTTTTAAGTTCTCCTAAGTTCATGGATGCATATATTGAGTATGGCATGACGTTAATTGAAGCTCCTAGATCTAACATAGCATGTTCAAATTTAGTATTGCCTATAACGCATGGAATTGTAAAACTTCCCGGATCTTTGCATTTAGGGGGTAGTTTTCTTTGCAAAACAGCGGAAACATTCTCACTTACCTGGACCACCTCTTTGTTCGAAATTCTCCTTCTTGTTGTGCATAATTCCTTCAAAAACTTGGCGTACCTAGGTACTTGCTTAATTGCGTCAAGAAGAGGTATATTGACTTGCACTTTCCGAAACGTCTCCAAAATGTCTTTCTCATTCTCCTCCTTCTTGGATTGCTTCAACCTGCCAGGAAAAGGCACGTTTAGTGGAATAGAACTAGGAGAAGTTGGAATTGAACTTACCTTGGCCGAATTATATGGTTTGGAATTGCAAGATGGCTACGGCAAAGGTGGTTCCCTCTTTGCCGTGGGTTTTGCTTGTGTGTGCTCCTCAAACTGCAACTTTTCATCCTCTTCATGACTTGCGTGGGATGCTTGGGGTTCAGTTCCAACTTGTTTGCCACTTCTCAATGTAATTTCTTTGGCGGTTTCGAATCCCCCTTTTGGATTTGCAACGGTTGAACTGGGGAGTCTTACTTGGTCTCGAAACTGTCCCATAAACTCGGCAATTTGCCCCACTTGCTTCTCCAACTCGTCCACCTTCTTGTCCCTAGTCTGCATGCCCTGCGCCATAGAAGTTAGTAAATTAAAAATTTGATCATTATCAATAGAAGAACCTGATTTTTGGGCGGGTTGTGCTTGGGTTTGATTTGATGCAAACGGCTTTTGATAGAAACCCGGGGGTTGTTGCCTAAACTGATAGGAGCATATTTATGCGCCTTAGTTAGCTAGTTCTTATGCATCTTTGTTATGTTTTCTTCGTTAAAGTAGTCTTTTAAGCTACTTTCATGTGTTTTCAGGTTTGAAGGACATATTACATGAAATGATGCAAGTTGGAGCTTTTGGAGCAAAATATGAGCTTGGATTGAAAAGGACATGCTTGGGACACAAGGTTGGGATGGAATTGAAGAGTTGAAGATTTGAGGTTTCCTACTTGAAGTAGGAAAGCTAAGCCTAAAAGTTTCCATTTTGGGTTGATCTTTCCTAAATTGGAATTGGCAACCAAAGTTTCTAAAGTTGGAAGTTTCTATTCTTGGAGGTTTCCATTTTCGTGAGTTTCTATTCTCGGCTTTGGGCTTTTGGATGACCCATCCTTACTTCTTGGACCTATGCCGCACCTAAACCCTAACCCTAGCCACTTAATCAGCCGCACCTAGGCCTTGTTCACATGCAAAAATCTGATTATGTACCCTAAGCCCATGCCGCACCTTTCCATCCTTGAAGCCCTATATTACAAACCTTAACCCTAGTCCACTTAAGTAGCCGCACCTAACCCTAGCCCAATCTGATTTCTTTAGGGTTTTAGGTGCCTATATATATGTGTTCTACACCTTGCCGCACATCATCTCCCATTCTACAAATCAGAAATCGTCTAAACCCTATTCCCACACCTTGCCGCAGCCTTCATCCATTCCAGCCACTTCCCATCCTTGCCGAACCTACCATCCACCTCCATACACCATTCTACACTTCCATACACCATCCTTACCCCTTTGCCGCACCACCATACTATCCTAACTCCATTCTAAAACCAAAATCACATCCAAAAACACCCTAAACCCTCTCTGCCGCAGCAAGGAGAAGAAGAAAGAGGAGCTTGAAGTCAGAAATTCAAAGTGGAATTCTTGGGCGTTTTAGGTGTAATCTTTCTTATGTCTTCGATGTTTCAATTCAATAAACTTTATGTTGTGAGTATGAGGAACTAAACCCCCTTAGTTGGGGGGTAATTCGAGACCATGTACATGCTTGCAATTTGATTCGATTTCATTCAGTTGTTATTTCATAAGTTGTGGATTCAATTTGTTCATCTATTTGATTGATAACTTATTTGTGTATGTTGATTGAGAGTGCACGCTTAGTTTTCATGCATGAATATGATGCTAGATTATGAGGGAGTTTCACCTAATAGTTACAATCTTATAATCACAAGTAGTGAAGGTCGCTTGAAAACGATCGCGTTGAATGAATTCTTAGCATAAGTTTCATGCAATTCATAGTAACAAATGCTTCGTCAATGCTTATGTTTTTCATAGAACGTAATGATTCGTGCTTGTATCTCTATTATGCAATTCATGTAGGGAACTTGTAGGGAATGTTTTGGGTTGTCGTATGCAATCATCCAACCTAATAACTTGTGGAAAAACTGAGGGTTAATTAGTGCAATTCACGGTTAATTTGGGGCGTTGAGTATTCATAATTTATTGGAAGAACAACTGAAAATCGTTTTGTGTGCAAGTGTGACATGTGTGGAGAAGAACCTCCTAACTAGCCTTTTAACCATCTATTTCACCAAAATCATTTTTACAATCTGTGTTAGTTAAAGTTTCTGTTTTGTGTTAAATTTTCGTCCAAAACAAATCCCCCTTTCATTTGAAGTCGTAGATTAGTTAGAAAGTGTTTTGATTTGTGTTTCTAAGTATTTTGATTCAAGTTTTCATCAAATTTCGTCCAAATTAGTGTAGGTGCTCAAAACTGCCCAGAAAGTGGTTTTTAGGCAGTTTTGAGCCTTCTAGTTGCTGTTTTGAGTTTTAGGTTTGTTTAAGTGTTTTAACCTTTAGTTTTGCATTCTTTGAGTCTAGTTTAGTGTTTTAAACTTTGTTTTTGAGTTTTTAAGTCAGTTTCCAAGTGTTTAGCAATCCCTCCTAATCCCCGGTCTAGAACGATCCCTACTTACATACTTTACTACATTTGTCAAAAGAGGGTTTAATTTGTGTGCTTAATATATTTCGCATCATAAACGTGCTTTGTTGTTGGCCTTGTTGAGGTTCTCGCCATTTGAAATTCGGATGATCACGCCAACCGGGATTGTAGGTGTTAGAAAAGGGATCATTCCTTTGTTGGTATTGTTGCCCAAAGCCCACGGCATTGAGGGTCTCCCACCCTCCATTCTCAATCAATTGTGGGCACTTGTCCGTAGGATGTCCTTGCATGGAACACACGCCACACGCACTTACATTTTGAACTTTTGGTCCTTCCACAACCTGAGAAAGCAAAGTAGTAAGGTTAGCCATTTGATTTTGAAGTTCGGTTATGGCACTTACCTCATTCACTTGGTGTTGCCGTGGGGTGCCTCTTTGTCCAACACCTTCGTATTGTTGAGCGTTCAACGCTCGATTAGCAATCAAAGTCTTTGCTGCCGTGGGGGTCTTGTCCACCAAGGCTCCTCCCGCCGAAGCATCTAGCATTTGTCGTTCGATTGGTAGAACTCCCTCGTAGAAGTATTGTAGAAGAAGCTCCTCCTTCATTTGATGCTGTGGACAAGAAGCAACAAGAGATTTAAAACGTTCATAATATGTAGGAAAAGACTCACCTTCTTCTTGTTGAATTCCACTTATCCTTTTTCGTAGGAGGATGACTCGAGAAGTTGGGAAAAACTTCTCCAAGAAAGCTCGCTTCATGCTCTCCCAAGATGTGACCGTTCCGGGAGCTAATTCATATAACCAATCTTTCGCCTTATCCATAAGAGAAAAGGGAAAGGCCTTCATCTTCAATATACTCCCGTCGACATTGATTGGAGTCATGCTTGAACACACCACCTCGAATTCTTTCAAGTGCTTGTTAGGATCCTCCATGGACAACCCATGGTACTTCGGAATATGGTGGAGCAAACTCGACTTTAACTCGAATTCCTCGGTCTTTCCTTGGGCAGCCGCCGGATATTGAATACATAGAGGTGCGGCATTGTCCAATCCCGAGGCCGAAAGCTCCTTCATTGTACGATTGTCTTGTGCCATGACTGTCTCAACTTCACCCACTTGAACCGTGGGTTCCTCTTCCTCAATCTCAACTTCGGCTTCCGAATTTGAACTTGATTCACTAGGTTCTGGATTCTTCCTCTTTCGTCTCAACTCTCGTTCAAAATCGTCGTCAAAGTCCAAGATGTGTTCACGAACCGGATGAGAGCTCCGAGTCATAAACTAGTACCTAAAAATAACAAACAAAAACAAAGTAAAAATCTGGACTCAATTAAAACAAATTGAAATAAAACAATCCAAGGGATTAGGAACTTTGCTAATCCCCGGCAACGGCGCCAAAATTTGATGTGAAAATTATGTTGACACTCAAATTAACCCTCTTTTTATCAATTGTAGCAAAGTATGTAAGTAGGGATCGTTCTAAACCGGGGATTAGGAGGGATTGCAAAATCACTTGAAAACGGACTCAAATACGTAAAAACAAGTTTAAAACACTAAACTAAACTCAAAGAATGCAAAACTAAACTTTAAAACACCAAAACAAACCAAAAGACTCAAAACAGCCCAAAAACACTCAAAACTGCCTTAAAACCACAATCTGGGCAGTTTTGAACACTAGACTCAATCTTGGACGAAAATTGGTTTTATCTTGACCTAAGACACTTAAAAACATAAACTAAAGTGATTTCTAACTACTATGACTCAACTAAGTAAATGGGGATTGATTTTGGACGAATTTAACTTTTAAAACAAAAACTTTAAAAACAAACTTTAATGAAAACGATTTTGATGAAATAGAATGGGGAAAGGCTAGTTAGAAGGTTCCTTCTCCACACATGAAACATATGCATACGACTCGATCTCCAATTACTCTTTCAACGAACCATGAATGACAATGCCCCAAATTAACTAGATTGACCAATTAACTCTCAGATTTCCCTAGATTCATTGAATTGAATGGGATACGCATTACAACCAAATTATTCTTATCAAGGACCCTAACTATGGAATACGCATGATAGAGACACATATCAAAGATCATTAAGTTCAATGGAAATCATAAGCATTGACGAGGCATTCATCACTATGGGATACGCATGTTACTCTTGCCTAGGATTTACTTAACACAATCGTGACTAGCGACTTTTACTACTTATGAATATAAGTTAATAACGATTAGGTGAAATTCCCTTATACTCTAGCATCAAATTCATGCATGCAAACTAAGTGTCGACCCTCAATCAACATACATAAACATGTTATCAATCAAATAGATAAGTAAACCACATTCGCGATTCATGAAATCATAATTGGAAGAAATCAAGTCATATAAAACATATGATCATGGCTTTGAATTCCCTTCTAACTAAAAAGAAATTAGTTCCTCATGTTCGCAAATACACAAAGACAAATAAATTTAAACATTGACGTAAAGATAGAAAACACCTAGAAACGCTCCACAATCCAAGCTCCTTGAATGGCATGCACGGCTCTAAGTTGTCTTCCTTCTTCTCCTTGCAAACTCACGGCACAAGAGGTATGAATGGTGAATGGTGTAGTGAAAATCTGGTAGAGGGTGGTGAATGAATAGGTGCGGCAAGGCCTTGTATTTATAGGCTGAAAATTCACATTCCTAGGTAGCAAAGGACAAGGTTTTAAAGGCCTAAATTGCATAGGATAATAACATCCAATCCTATAAGGAAAACAAGTCAAAAACCCAAAGGGATTGGGAGATAATGTGCAGCAGAAAGAGTGTGAAAAGATAAGACTTCTAGAAACCAAAAATCCCAAGGGAAATAGGTATTAGGTGCGGCAAGGATCTAGGGTTCTAGAAGATAATGCAAGGCAGATTTTTAGGCTTCTAGAAAGGTTCCTAGGTGTCATCTTGGTAGGATAAGATAAGGTCTTCTAGAAATCCCATTTTAAGCATCCTAATCTAATTAGAAACCCTCCTAAGTGGCTGGAATGTGGATAGTTTAGGATAAGGATAAGATAGGATAGGATAAGGTTTGATTGGATTAGATAAGCTAAGATAAGGTTATGGATGAGGTTTTGGATAATACTCCTTATCTTGAGCTGATTCTTTGGCTTTAATTCTTCTTCTTCATGTAGGAAACCTTGCTTGAGTAGGAAACTTCATATATCTAGGAATCCATCTTCAATTAGGACTCCTTTAGTGATTAGGAATCCCAATTCATTTAGGAATCCTTCATTCAAGTCATTTCCTTCTTCAACTAGGAAACTTTGTATCTTCAATTCTTCAACTTTGAAACGCCTTCCTAGCTTCACCAATTCCTCAAATTCGTCCATCCCTTGTGCTTCATGTGCATGAACTCCATTTTAGCCCAATTTTGCTCCAAAATGCTCCAAATTGCATCCTTTTGCTCACTTTGTCTCTAAAACCTGAAAACACATGAAAATAGCTGAAAAGACTAACTTAACTAAGAAAACACAACATAAATGCATAAGAACTAACTAACTTAGGCGCATAAATATGCTCCTATCAAATTCCCCCACACTTAGCTTTTGCTAGTCCTCGAGCAAAACAATGAAACAAAACATAACCTAAACCTTCCAACAATCGCCTCAGGGATTCCCAATGGTACATGACACGCCAAAGATTACTACTCACATAGATTTTAGCCATCTTTACACTTAAGCACATACTTAATCATAGTCATCACTTACTAGCTCACATTTAATCAATTACAACAATGTTTTGAATGTAGTAACATGCCTTAGAGAATCCCTCAATTTCTTACTAGATATGCACTCATTTTTCACTTAGATTTTCTGACTACACACCCTACACTAGTTATATGTGAGAAGATTGATGTAAATATGAAAACTAATGCTCACATATGTTATGACAATAAAAGCATTTTCTGGAATTATGAATGTATGTATACGATCTCATGAATGGAATGCTACTACTTAGATGCGAGATCCAGGGATATCATATGCTCATATCAATTCCAAACTCCACATATTGAAACACATAACAATCAAGATAGAAGCAAAGGGTTGTAACGGGGCTAAGGTATTGGCTAACAAAGAAAGGTAAGGATAAACAAACATTCTTAAAGAATAATAAGCAAAGTAATGAAATTGATACTTAGAATTCACTTTTGTATGCGAAAATCAATGTTTAAACTCAAGGGGAAGATTCATGCAACACTTAGGGTCTAATTCAACTTTTTGGACCCTTGCTTCAACAACCAACAACTTAGGAGCTCATTTTATGCTCTTTCAACTCCTTTTCATACTTTTCACATTTTTTTCTTTTTTTCTTTCTTTTTCTACGAATTTTCTTTTGTTTTTCTTTGTCTAACCCGTGCCCTCCTTACTTCTTTTGGCACACAAACTTTCCCTTCCCCCACACTTAGTTTTCTGCACACATTGATCAAAAGGAATTCCCTCTAAGTCATGCTTTATTATCCTTTAAGAACAAGGGTATGGATAGTCCTACTCTAGGCTAGGTACGGATAATGTGGCTAACAACAAAAATAGGCTAAATAAGGCTCAAAGGGGTTAATCCTACAAAAACAAATGCATGGGTTGAAGGCTTTTTGGCTCTGGTGATAACTACTAAACAACTTCATCTTGTTATATGTTATGCACTCAATTTTAAGTTTTGAATGAAATGGGTATGAGTTCTAATATTTGGATCTATAATGATGACACGCCTTCTAAGTAGCAACCAAGCAAAGACTGATGAGATCATGCAACGACTTTAGAAAACAACAAATTCAAAGATTATTAACTCTCCAAATAAACGTTTAGGCTCAAGTCTCACAAGGTTGTAGCGTTAGTTTGAGTTACTTCCTTCAAGCATGTTACAAAAACTGATTTTTTCTTTCTTTGTGATTATATGTGAATTCGTAAACAACAACGATGACCAAGCATAAACAAAAGAGCATATCAAACTTCCATCCATGTTTGTAACTTTCTTTAACGGTCATGCAATTAAAAACCAAATCCTCATCATTGTGTTGGAAGGTACTCTACGACACAAACACACAAAAACAACTTTTAAAACGACTCTTTTTGGGTTTTTTTTTCAAAACTTTTTCTATTTTTTTTCTTGAATTTTCGGATTTTCGGGTAAAGCCACATAAAAACACATCAAAACTTTCTAAAAACACTTAAAAACGATGAAAAACAACCTTTGAAATGTTAGGTGATAAAATCCTACGAATTTGACACAAAAACACTTGGTTTACCCCCCCCACACTTAAACCAAACATTGTCCTCAATGTTTCAAACATAGACTCACACAAAAACAAGCAAATACACAACTAGCAAACAAGACAAATATGGCAAAGTAAAAGCAATAAAGAGTAGGGTGTAGAAACGCAAATCTGATTATGATGCCGGAGCTGCCTAGGTCTTCTTTATTTGCATGGGTTGCCTCCCAAGAAGCGCTTGCTTTAACGTCTTCCAGCCGGACGATGCTTCCAATCAAGCTTGAATAGGGCCCACGGGTTGTAGATTGACTGCCTCCACGGTCTCCTCCTCAAAAGGTGTGAAATATGGCTTCAAACGATGGCCATTGACTTTGAACTCTTGTTGCGTCTTCAAACTTTGAATTTGAACTACACCATGCGGAAAAACATTAGTAACAATAAAAGGTCCAATCCATTTAGAATGCAACTTACCTGGAAATAACCAAAGGCGAGAATTGAAAAGTAGCACTTGCTGCCCGATAGAGAACGTCTTGCTCCGAATCATCCTGTCATGGAAGGCCTTCGTTTTCTCCTTGTAAATACGAGAGTTCTCGTAAGCTTCATTCCTAACTTCCTCAAGCTCGTTCAATTGAAGTTTCCTATGAAGATGATAGGGGCATATTTATGCGCCTTAGTTAGCTAGTTCTTATGCATCTTTGTTATGTTTTCTTCGTTAAAGTAGTCTTTTAAGCTACTTTCTTGTGTTTTCAGGTTTAGCGGATGTATTACATGAAAGGATGCAATTTGGAGCTTTTGGAGCAAAAAGTGAGCTTGAATTGAAAAGGACATGCTTGGAACGCAAGGTTGGGATGGAATTGAAGAGTTGATGATTTGAGGTTTCCTACTTGAAGTAGGAAAGCTAAGCCTAAAAGTTTCCATTTTGGGTCGATCTTTCCTAAATCGGAATTGGCAACTAAAGTTTCTAAAAGTTGGAAGTTTCTATTCTTGGCGTTGGGCTTTTAGATGACCTAAACCCAAAATTTCCTTGTGGACCTTCAACCCATGCCGAACCCTAGGGCCTAATCATCTAAAATCTGCCATGTTAAACCCTAGTCCATTTCTCCTAAACCCAAGCCGCACCTAACCCTAGCCCATTGTTAAAAATCTGATTTCATTAGGGTTTCTAAGTGCCTATATATACCACCCTTACACCCTAGCCGCATAGATCTTCCCCTCTCCACAAAATCAGAAAATCATCTCTCCTTCTCCCCACCTTTTGCCGCAGCCACCATCACCCAAAATCCATCCATTCCAGCCACCACTCATCCATTCCAGCAACCTACCCCACTTTGCCGCACCACCATACACCTCCCTTACCCTTTTCCGAACCACCATATCATCCCAAATCCATCCCTAAACCGAAATCACATCCAAACAGCCCCTAAACCCTCACTGCCGCAGCAAGGAGAAGAAGAAAGAGGAGCTTTCTGTGCAGATTTCAAAGTGGACTTCTTTGGCATTTTAGGTGTAATCTTTCTTATGTCTTCGATGTTTCAATTCAATAAACTTTGTGTTGTGAGTATGAGGAACTAAACCCCCTTAGTTGGGGGGTGATTCGAAACCATGTACATGCTTGCAATTTGATTCGATTACATTCAGTTGTTATTTCATGAGTTATGGATTCAATTCGTTCATCTATTTGATTGATAACTTATTTGTGTATGTTGATTGAGAGTGCACGCTTAGTTTTCATGCATGAATATGATGCTAGATTATGAGGGAGTTTCACCTAATAGTTACAATCTTATAATCACAAGTAGTGAAGATCGCTTGAAAACGATCGCGTTGAATGAATTCTTAGCATAAGTTTCATGCAATTCATAGTAACAAATGCTTCGTCAATGCTTATGTTTTTCATAGAACGTAATGATTCTTGCTTGTATCTCTATTATGCAATTCATGTAGGGAACTTGTAGGGAATGTTTTGGGTTGTCGTATGCAATCATCCAACTTAATAACTTGTGGAAAAACTGAGGGTTAATTAGTGCAATTCACGGTTAATCTGGGGCGTTGAGTATTTATAATTTATTGGAAGAACAACTGAAAATAGTTTTGTTTGCAAGTGTGACATGTGTGGAGAAGAACCTCCTAACTAGCCTTTTATCCATCTATTTCACCAAAATCGTTTTTACAATCTGTTTAGTTTCAAGTTTCTGTTTTGTGTTAAATTTTCGTCCAAAACAAATCCCCCTTTAATTTGAAGTCTTAGATTAGTTAGAAAGTGTTTTGATTTGTGTTTCTAAGTATTTTGATTCAAGTTTTCATCAAATTTCGTCCAAATTAGTGTAGGTGCTCAAAACTGCCCAGAAAGTGGTTTTTAGGCAGTTTTGAGCCTTCTAGTTGCTGTTTTGAGTTTTAGGTTTGTTTAAGTGTTTTAACCTTTACTTTTGCATTCTTTGAGTCTAAGTTAGTGTTTTTAAACTTTGTTTTTGAGTTTTAAGTCAGTTTCCAAGTGTTTAGCAATCCCTCCTAATCCCCGGTTTAGAACGATCCCTACTTACATCTTTGCTACAATTTGACAAAAAGAGGGTTTAATTTGTGTGCTTATCTATTTCGCATCAGAAGACCTGCGGCATCAATGTCCATATTAAAGGTTTTGATGGCCCAGTGTGCTTTATGCTCCAATTCAACCGGAAGATGGCATGGTTTCCCATAAATGAGCCGAAATGGGGACATTCCAATTGGTGTTTTGTAGGCCGTACGATACGCCCATAATGCATCATTCAAGCGCAAGCTCCAATCTTTCCGGTTTGGCCCTACGGTCTTCTCCAAAATCTGCTTGATTTCTCTATTTAACACCTCCGCTTGCCCACTTGTTTGAGGATGATAAGGTGTTGCCACCTTATGCGTGACACCATATTTCTTGAGTAGCGCTTCAATGGTACGATTGCAGAAATGAGAGCCCCCATCACTTATAAGTACCCGCGGCATTCCAAACCTTGCAAAAATGTTAGTCTTAACAAAATATGCAACCACTTTAGAATCATTAGTACGGGTGGCTCTTGCTTCCACCCATTTCGAAACATAATCAACCGCAAGTAGAATATAAACAAAACCATGAGATGAAGGAAAGGGACCCATGAAATCTATGCCCCACACATCAAAAATTTCAACATTAAAGATGGGACTTTGCGGCATTTGGTCTTTTGGTCCTATATTTCCAGTTTGTTGACAACGATCACATGCAATGCAAAAAGTTCTAGCATCCTTAAAAATAGTAGGCCAATAAAAACCACATTCAAGTACTTTACGTGTAGTCCTTTGAGTGCCAAAGTGACCTCCACATGCATAAGTGTGACAAAAGTTTAAAATAGACTGAATTTTAGAATCATGCACACACCTACGAATGATTTGATCAGAGCAATATTTCCATAAATAAGGATCATCCCACACATAATTTCGTGCATCATACTTAAGTTTATCACGTTGGTTTTTATTGAACTCACTTGGAATGACTTTAGATGCTAAATAATTAACTAAATCCGCATACCATGGCATACTAACCTCAATGGACATCAATTGCTCGTCCGGGAATGTCTCTGGGATCGGCACAACCTCCTCTTCATGCACCAAACGGCTCAGGTGATCAGCCACAACGTTCTCACTTCCTTTCTTGTCTCGGATTTCGATATCGAACTCTTGGAGGAGAAGCATCCATCGAATAAGCCTTGGTTTAGCCTCCTTCTTCGTAAGCAAGTACTTCAACGCTGCATGATCAGTGTAAATTATTACTTTAGTGCCAAGTAAATAAGAACGAAACTTATCTAAAGCAAAAACAACGGCAAGAAGTTCTTTTTCCGTTGTGGAATAGTTCAATTGAGCATCGTTCAAGGTCCGAGAGGCATAATATATGACGTGTGGCTGTTTGTCCTTCCTTTGTCCCAAAACAGCGCCTAGAGCATAATCGGACGCATCGCACATAAGCTCGAAGGGAATGCTCCAATCTGGTGGCCGAATGATGGGGGCCGAAGTTAGCATCTCCTTGAGGTGTTTGAACGCCTTTTCACATTCCTCGTTGAAGTCGAAGGTCACATCCTTTTGGAGAAGTCGGCATAGGGGTGTGGAAATCTTTGAAAAGTCCTTGATGAATCGCCTATAAAATCCTGCGTGGCCAAGAAAAGAACGTACCTCTCTAACCGAAGTTGGAGAGGGTAAGTAGCGTACAAGATCTATTTTCGATTTATCAACTTCAATTCCCCTTTCAGAAACGATGTGGCCTAAAACGATGCCTTGTTTTACCATAAAGTTACACTTTTCCCAATTTAAAACAAGGTTCGTTTCCACGCATCGTTTTAAGATTAATGTGAGATTTTCCAAGCAACCATCAAACGAATCGCCAAAGACACTAAAATCATCCATGAATACCTCAATAATCTTCTCAATAAAATCGGAAAAGATACTTACCATGCATCTTTGGAACGTGGCCGGTGCATTGCATAATCCGAATGGCATGCGCCGGTAAGCAAAAGTACCAAATGGGCACGTGAAGGTGGTCTTTTCTTGGTCGTCCGGAGCTATGACAATTTGATTGTATCCCGAATAACCGTCAAGAAAACAATAAAAAGAATGACCGGCTAACCTTTCTAACATTTGATCGATGAATGGTAGTGGAAAATGATCCTTCCTTGTGGTGTTGTTGAGCTTCCTATAGTCAATGCACACTCTCCAACCTGTTTGAATACGGGTTGGCACAAGCTCATCCTCGGCATTCTTCACCACAGTAACTCCGGACTTCTTCGGGACAACTTGAACCGGTGAGACCCAACGGCTATCCGAAATTGGATAAATCACTCCACAATCGAGAAGCTTTATAATCTCATTTTTCACGACTTCCATCATCGGAGGGTTGAGCCGGCGTTGAGCCTCTCGAGTTGGTTTAGCCCCCTCCTCTAGAAATATGCGATGCATGCATGTTGTAGGGCTAATTCCCTTAATATCGGCCAATGTCCATCCGATGGTTGTTTTGTGCTCTTTCAACACCCGAATCAACTGTTCTTCCTCTAATGCCGTGAGCGATGAAGAGACAATGATGGGCAAAGTCTCTTCCTCTCCCAAGAATGCATACTTTAAATGGTCCGGCAACGGTTTAAGCTCAAGAACGGGGGCCTGAATCACAGAAGGTAACAACGTATTAGTGGAAACGGGAATTGGAATTGGGTTAGAAAGCTTACCATGATGTTTCGGCAATGATTCCAAGGCAGCTACAAGCTCGGCATGCTCCTCCTTAGGTACGGCCAGATTGGGCTTCATGCCAAGTCCTTGTGCAATCGTCGTTTCAAGGGGATCGTCTTCCAACATATCAAGATAATCCTGCGCCAATTCATCCAATATATCAATAGAGAAACAAGAATGATCATCTTTAGGAAATTTCATAGCTTCAGAAATGTTAAAGTTAATAATCTCCCCATCAAATTCCATTGTCAACGTCCCTTTGAACACATCGATCTTGGTGCGTGCTGTTTTCATGAAAGGCCTCCCAAGTAGAATCGGCAATGGGGTGACATTTGGTGAGTCCTCCATCTCTAAGACATAGAAATCCGCTGGAAATATCAAGTTATCCACCTGCACCAACACATCTTCCAAAACTCCTTTCGGATATGCATTAGAACGATCGGCTAATTGAATTATAACACCATCGTTTTTAAGTTCTCCTAAGTTCATGGATGCATATATTGAGTATGGCATGACGTTAATTGAAGCTCCTAGATCTAACATAGCATGTTCAAATTTAGTATTGCCTATAACGCATGGAATTGTAAAACTTCCCGGATCTTTGCATTTAGGGGGTAGTTTTCTTTGCAAAACAGCGGAAACATTCTCACTTACCTGGACCACCTCTTTGTTCGAAATTCTCCTTCTTGTTGTGCATAATTCCTTCAAAAACTTGGCGTACCTAGGTACTTGCTTAATTGCGTCAAGAAGAGGTATATTGACTTGCACTTTCCGAAACGTCTCCAAAATGTCTTTCTCATTCTCCTCCTTCTTGGATTGCTTCAACCTGCCAGGAAAAGGCACGTTTAGTGGAATAGAACTAGGAGAAGTTGGAATTGAACTTACCTTGGCCGAATTATATGGTTTGGAATTGCAAGATGGCTACGGCAAAGGTGGTTCCCTCTTTGCCGTGGGTTTTGCTTGTGTGTGCTCCTCAAACTGCAACTTTTCATCCTCTTCATGACTTGCGTGGGATGCTTGGGGTTCAGTTCCAACTTGTTTGCCACTTCTCAATGTAATTTCTTTGGCGGTTTCGAATCCCCCTTTTGGATTTGCAACGGTTGAACTGGGGAGTCTTACTTGGTCTCGAAACTGTCCCATAAACTCGGCAATTTGCCCCACTTGCTTCTCCAACTCGTCCACCTTCTTGTCCCTAGTCTGCATGCCCTGCGCCATAGAAGTTAGTAAATTAAAAATTTGATCATTATCAATAGAAGAACCTGATTTTTGGGCGGGTTGTGCTTGGGTTTGATTTGATGCAAACGGCTTTTGATAGAAACCCGGGGGTTGTTGCCTAAACTGATAGGAGCATATTTATGCGCCTTAGTTAGCTAGTTCTTATGCATCTTTGTTATGTTTTCTTCGTTAAAGTAGTCTTTTAAGCTACTTTCATGTGTTTTCAGGTTTGAAGGACATATTACATGAAATGATGCAAGTTGGAGCTTTTGGAGCAAAATATGAGCTTGGATTGAAAAGGACATGCTTGGGACACAAGGTTGGGATGGAATTGAAGAGTTGAAGATTTGAGGTTTCCTACTTGAAGTAGGAAAGCTAAGCCTAAAAGTTTCCATTTTGGGTTGATCTTTCCTAAATTGGAATTGGCAACCAAAGTTTCTAAAGTTGGAAGTTTCTATTCTTGGAGGTTTCCATTTTCGTGAGTTTCTATTCTCGGCTTTGGGCTTTTGGATGACCCATCCTTACTTCTTGGACCTATGCCGCACCTAAACCCTAACCCTAGCCACTTAATCAGCCGCACCTAGGCCTTGTTCACATGCAAAAATCTGATTATGTACCCTAAGCCCATGCCGCACCTTTCCATCCTTGAAGCCCTATATTACAAACCTTAACCCTAGTCCACTTAAGTAGCCGCACCTAACCCTAGCCCAATCTGATTTCTTTAGGGTTTTAGGTGCCTATATATATGTGTTCTACACCTTGCCGCACATCATCTCCCATTCTACAAATCAGAAATCGTCTAAACCCTATTCCCACACCTTGCCGCAGCCTTCATCCATTCCAGCCACTTCCCATCCTTGCCGAACCTACCATCCACCTCCATACACCATTCTACACTTCCATACACCATCCTTACCCCTTTGCCGCACCACCATACTATCCTAACTCCATTCTAAAACCAAAATCACATCCAAAAACACCCTAAACCCTCTCTGCCGCAGCAAGGAGAAGAAGAAAGAGGAGCTTGAAGTCAGAAATTCAAAGTGGAATTCTTGGGCGTTTTAGGTGTAATCTTTCTTATGTCTTCGATGTTTCAATTCAATAAACTTTATGTTGTGAGTATGAGGAACTAAACCCCCTTAGTTGGGGGGTAATTCGAGACCATGTACATGCTTGCAATTTGATTCGATTTCATTCAGTTGTTATTTCATAAGTTGTGGATTCAATTTGTTCATCTATTTGATTGATAACTTATTTGTGTATGTTGATTGAGAGTGCACGTTTAGTTTTCATGCATGAATATGATGCTAGATTATGAGGGAGTTTCACCTAATAGTTACAATCTTATAATCACAAGTAGTGAAGGTCGCTTGAAAACGATCGCGTTGAATGAATTCTTAGCATAAGTTTCATGCAATTCATAGTAACAAATGCTTCGTCAATGCTTATGTTTTTCATAGAACGTAATGATTCGTGCTTGTATCTCTATTATGCAATTCATGTAGGGAACTTGTAGGGAATGTTTTGGGTTGTCGTATGCAATCATCCAACCTAATAACTTGTGGAAAAACTGAGGGTTAATTAGTGCAATTCACGGTTAATTTGGGGCGTTGAGTATTCATAATTTATTGGAAGAACAACTGAAAATCGTTTTGTGTGCAAGTGTGACATGTGTGGAGAAGAACCTCCTAACTAGCCTTTTAACCATCTATTTCACCAAAATCATTTTTACAATCTGTGTTAGTTAAAGTTTCTGTTTTGTGTTAAATTTTCGTCCAAAACAAATCCCCCTTTCATTTGAAGTCGTAGATTAGTTAGAAAGTGTTTTGATTTGTGTTTCTAAGTATTTTGATTCAAGTTTTCATCAAATTTCGTCCAAATTAGTGTAGGTGCTCAAAACTGCCCAGAAAGTGGTTTTTAGGCAGTTTTGAGCCTTCTAGTTGCTGTTTTGAGTTTTAGGTTTGTTTAAGTGTTTTAACCTTTAGTTTTGCATTCTTTGAGTCTAGTTTAGTGTTTTAAACTTTGTTTTTGAGTTTTTAAGTCAGTTTCCAAGTGTTTAGCAATCCCTCCTAATCCCCGGTCTAGAACGATCCCTACTTACATACTTTACTACATTTGTCAAAAGAGGGTTTAATTTGTGTGCTTAATATATTTCGCATCATAAACGTGCTTTGTTGTTGGCCTTGTTGAGGTTCTCGCCATTTGAAATTCGGATGATCACGCCAACCGGGATTGTAGGTGTTAGAAAAGGGATCATTCCTTTGTTGGTATTGTTGCCCAAAGCCCACGGCATTGAGGGTCTCCCACCCTCCATTCTCAATCAATTGTGGGCACTTGTCCGTAGGATGTCCTTGCATGGAACACACGCCACACGCACTTACATTTTGAACTTTTGGCCCTTCCACAACCTGAGAAAGCAAAGTAGTAAGGTTAGCCATTTGATTTTGAAGTTCGGTTATGGCACTTACCTCATTCACTTGGTGTTGCCGTGGGGTGCCTCTTTGTCCAACACCTTCGTATTGTTGAGCGTTCAAAAAGAAATTAGTTCCTCATGTTCGCAAATACACAAAGACAAATAAATTTAAACATTGACGTAAAGATAGAAAACACCTAGAAACGCTCCACAATCCAAGCTCCTTGAATGGCATGCACGGCTCTAAGTTGTCTTCCTTCTACTCCTTGCAAACTCACGGCACAAGAGGTATGAATGGTGAATGGTGTAGTGAAAATCTGGTAGAGGGTGGTGAATGAATAGGTGCGGCAAGGCCTTGTATTTATAGGCTGAAAATTCACATTCCTAGGTAGCAAAGGACAAGGTTTTAAAGGCCTAAATTGCATAGGATAATAACATCCAATCCTATAAGGAAAACAAGTCAAAAACCCAAAGGGATTGGGAGATAATGTGCAGCAGAAAGAGTGTGAAAAGATAAGACTTCTAGAAACCAAAAATCCCAAGGGAAATAGGTATTAGGTGCGGCAAGGATCTAGGGTTCTAGAAGATAATGCAAGGCAGATTTTTAGGCTTCTAGAAAGGTTCCTAGGTGTCATCTTGGTAGGATAAGATAAGGTCTTCTAGAAATCCCATTTTAAGCATCCTAATCTAATTAGAAACCCTCCTAAGTGGCTGGAATGTGGATAGTTTAGGATAAGGATAAGATAGGATAGGATAAGGTTTGATTGGATAAGATAAGCTAAGATAAGGTTATGGATGAGGTTTTGGATAATACTCCTTATCTTGAGCTGACTCTTTGGCTTTAATTCTTCTTCTTCATGTAGGAAACCTTGCTTGAGTAGGAAACTTCATATATCTAGGAATCCATCTTCAATTAGGACTCCTTTAGTGATTAGGAATCCCAATTCATTTAGGAATCCTTCATTCAAGTCATTTCCTTCTTCAACTAGGAAACTTTGTATCTTCAATTCTTCAACTTTGAAACGCTTTCCTAGCTTCACCAATTCCTCAAATTCGTCCATCCCTTGTGCTTCATGTGCATGAACTCCATTTTAGCCCAATTTTGCTCCAAAATGCTCCAAATTGCATCCTTTTGCTCACTTTGTCTCTAAAACCTGAAAACACATGAAAATAGCTTAAAAGACTAACTTAACTAAGAAAACACAACATAAATGCATAAGAACTAACTAACTTAGGCGCATAAATATGCTCCTATCATCTTTCTTTTGTTTTCAATGTCTAAATTTGTTTATCTTTGCTTTGTGAGTATGAGAAACTAAACCCCCCTTAGCTAGGGGGAATTCGAAACCATGTTTATGCTTGCAATATGATTTGATTACTTCTAATTGCGTAAGCTATGAATTCAATTTACTTATCCGTTCGTATAAAAACTGATTTGTGTATGTTGGTTGAGAGTGCACGCTTAATTTTCATGCATGAATTTGATGCTAGAATATAAGGGAGTTTCACCTAATTGTTATGAACTTATATTCGCAAGTAGTGAAGGTTGCTAGTCACAATTGCGTTAAGTAAATTCTTGGCATAAGTTTCATGCAATTCATAGTAACGAGTGCCTCGTCAATGCTTATGTTTTTCATAGAACTTAATGATTCTTGCTTGTATCTCTATTATGCAATTCATGTAGGGAACTTGTAGGGAATGTTTTGGGTTGTCGTATGCAATCCTCCAACTCAATAACTTGTGAAAAAAAACTGAGGTTTAATTAGTGCAGTGCAATTCACGGTTAATCTGGGGCGTTGAGTATTCATAGTTTATCGAAAAGCAATTGGAGATCGTTTTGTATGCAAGTGTGACATGTGTGGAGAAGAACCTCCTAGCTAGCCTTCCATCCATAAGTTTCATTCAAATTCGTTCTACAATCTGTTTTAATTACAAAGTTTTGTCTTGTTTTCAATTTCGTCAAAACCAAATCCCCCTTTATTTTAAAGTGTTAGAGTAGTTAGAAATCCATTTAGTTTGTGTTTTTAAGTGTTTTGATTCAAGTTGTAACCCAATTTCGTCCAAATTTGTGTTTGTGCTCTAAACTGCCCAGAAAGTGTTTTTATGGCAGTTTTGAGTCTTTTGGTTGCTGTTTTGAGTCTTTTGCATTGTTTTCGTGTTTTAAATTTTAGTTTTGCATTCTTTGAGTCTAGTTTAGTGTTTTAAACTTTGTTTTTACGTTTCTAAGTCAGTTTTCAAGTGTTTAGCAATCCCTCCTAATCCCCGGTTCAGAACGATCCCTGATAGGAGCATATTTATGCGCCTTAGTTAGCTAGTTCTTATGCATTAACTCCCGAAAATGCTTTCTTTGTTATACATATATGTGAGCGTTCGTTTTCATATTTACATCAATCTTCTCACATATAACTAGTATAGGGTGTGGAGTTAGAAAATCTGTGTGAAAATTGAGTGCATATCTAGTAAGGACTTGAGTAACTTCTCTAAGGCATGTTACTACATTCAAAATCATGTTTTAAATGGTTATATGTGAACTAGTACGTGGTGACTATGATTAAGTATGTGCTTAAGTGTGAAGATGACTAAAATCTATGGGAATGATGATTTTTAATATGTCATGTACCATTGGAAATCCCTGAGGCGATTGTTGGAAGGTTTAGGTCATGTTTTGTTTCGTTGTTTTGCTCGAGGACTAGCAAAAGCTAAGTGTGAGGGAATTTGATAGGAGCATATTTATGCGCCTTAGTTAGCTAGTTCTTATGCATTTATGTTGTGTTTTCTTAGTTAAAGTAGTCTTTTAAGCTATTTTCATGTGTTTTCAGGTTTTAGAGACAAAGTGAGCAAAAGGATGCAATTTGGAGCATTTTGGAGCAAAATTGGGCTAGAATGGAGTTCATGCACATGAAGCACAAGGGATGGACGAATTTGAAGGATTGATGAAGCTAGGAATGTGTTTTGAAGTTGAAGAATTGAAGATACAAAGATTCCTAATTGAAGTGGGAAAGTGCTTAATTGAAGATGAAATCCTAGTTGAAGATGGATTCCTAGTTGAAGTTGGATTCCTAGAAGATTGAAGTTTCCTACTCAAACAAGGTTTCCTACTTGAAGAAGGGAAGTTGAAGCCAAAGAATCAGCTCAAGTGAAGAAACCTTATCCAAAACATTATCCAAACCCTATCCTATCCAATCCTATCTTATCTTATCCTATCCTAATCCTATCCTAATTTAATTCCAGCTGCATGGGGGATTTATTTTCAGATTAGGACACATTAAAATTGGTTTCTAGAAGCCCTTATCCACTCCTACAAAGGTGCCACACCTCATCCCTTGTTTTTTCTAGAAATCAGCCACAAAACAACCTTTCTAGAAGGCCTTATCCCTTGTCCTACAAAAGTGACGCCCCAAACCTTTCTAGAACTTCTAGAAACCTGATTATTCCTTTCCCCCTTGGTTTCTAAAAGCCTTAGCCTTTTCCTTGAAGGATTGTGTGTTATTATCCTATACAAATTAGGCTTTTAAATCCTTTTCCTTTGCTACATAGGGGCTACGAATTTCAGCCTATAAATACCATCCTTTGCTGCACCATTTAGTCACCATCCTCTACCATATTTTCACTACACCATTCACCCAAACATCCCTCATTGTGCCGTGAGTTTGCAAGGAAAAGAAGGAAGAACTCTTGGAGCCGTGCATGCCATTCAAGGAGCTTGGATTGTGGAGCGATTCTAGGTGTTTTCTATCTTTGTTAGAATGTTTAAATTTATTTATCTTTGTTTATTTGCGAACATGAGGAGCTAATTTCTTTATAGTTAGAGGGGAATTCAAAGCCATGATCATATGTTTTATATGACTTGATTACCTCCAGTTATGATTTCATGAATCGTGAATGTGGTTTACTTATCTATTTGATTGATAACTTGTTCTTGTGTGTTAATTAAGGATGCATACTTAGTTCGCATGCATGAATTTGATGCTAGAGTATAAGGGAATTTCACCTAATCGTTATTAACTTATATTCATAAGTAGTAAAAGTCGCTAGTCACGATTGTGTTAAGTAAATCCTTGGCAAAAGTAACATGCGTATCCCATAGGTATGAATGCTTCGTCAATGCTTATGATTTCCATTGAACTTAATGATCTTTGATATGTGTCTCTATCATGCGTATTCCATAGTTAGGGTCCTTGATAAGAATAATTTGGTTGTAATGCGTATCCCATTCAATTGAATGAATCTAGGGAAATCTGAAAATTAATTGGTCAATCTAGTTAATTTGGGGCATTGTCATTCATGGTTTATTGAAAGAGTAATTGGAAATCAAGTCGTATGCATATGTTTCATGTGTGGAGAAGGAACCTTCTAACTAGCCTTTCACCATCTTAATTTTCATCAAAACGTTTTTGTCAAAGTTTGTTTTCAAAGTTTCTGTTTTCAAAGTTAAATTCGTCCAAAATCAATCCACCTTTACTTAGTTGAGTCATAGTAGTTAGAAATCACTTTAGTTTGTGTTTTTAAGTGTCTTAGGTCAAGTTAAAACCAATTTTCGTCCAAGTTTGTGTCTAGTGTTCAAAACTGCCCAGATTGTGGTTTTAAGGCAGTTTTGAGTGTTTTTGGGCTGTTTTGAGTCTTTTGGTTTGTTTTGGTGTTTTAAAGTTTAGTTTTGCATTCTTTGAGTCTAGTTTAGTGTTTTAAACTTGTTTTTACGTATTTGAGTCAGTTTTAAAGTGATTTTGCAATCCCTCCTAATCCCCGGTCTAGAACGATCCCTACTTGCATCATTACTACAATTGTCATAAATAGGGTTTAATTTGTGTGTCAACTTAATAGGGTTTTGTACGATTAAAAACCTTCAACCCAAAAAACCTTCGACCCTCAATCAACATACATAAACATGTTATCAATCAAATAGATAAGTAAACCACATTCGCGATTCATGAAATCATAATTGGAAGAAATCAAGTCATATAAAACATATGATCATGGCTTTGAATTCCCCTCTAACTATAAAGAAATTAGTTCCTCATGTTCGCAAATACACAAAGACAAATAAATTTAAACATTGACATAAAGATAGAAAACACCTAGAAACGCTCCACAATCCAAGCTCCTTGAATGGCATGCACGGCTCCAAGTTGTCTTCCTTCTTCTCCTTGCAAACTCACGGCACAAGAGGTATGAATGGTGAATGGTGTAGTGAAAATCTGGTAGAGGGTGGTGAGTGATATGTGTGGCAAGGCCTTGTATTTATAGGCTGAAAATCCCATCTCCTAGGTAGCAAAGGACAAGGTTTTAAAGGCCTAAATTGCATAGGATAATAACATCCAATCCTATAAGGAAAACAAGTCAAAAACCCAAAGGGATTGGGAGATAATGTGCAGCAGAAAGAGTGTGAAAAGATAAGACTTCTAGAAACCAAAAATCCCAAGGGAAATAGGTATTAGGTGCGGCAAGGATGTAGGGTTCTAGAAGATAATGCAAGGCAGATTTTTAGGCTTCTAGAAAGGTTCCTAGGTGTCATCTTGGTAGGATAAGATAAGGTCTTCTAGAAATCCCATTTTAAGCATCCTAATCTAATTAGAAACCCTCCTAAGTGGCTGGAATGTGGATAGTTTAGGATAAGGATAAGATAGGATAGGATAAGGTTTGATTGGATAAGATAAGCTAAGATAAGGTTATGGATGAGGTTTTGGATAATACTCCTTATCTTGAGCTGATTCTTTGGCTTTAATTCTTCTTCTTCATGTAGGAAATCTTGCTTGAGTAGGAAACTTCATATATCTAGGAATCCATCTTCAATTAGGACTCCTTTAGTGATTAGGAATCACAATTCATTTAGGAATCCTTCATTCAAGTCATTTCCTTCTTCAACTAGGAAACTTTGTATCTTCAATTCTTCAACTTTGAAACGCCTTCCTAGCTTCACCAATTCCTCAAATTCGTCCATCCCTTGTGCTTCATGTGCATGAACTCCATTTTAGCCCAATTTTGCTCCAAAATGCTCCAAATTGCATCCTTTTGCTCACTTTGTCTCTAAAACCTGAAAACACATGAAAATAGCTTAAAAGACTAACTTTAACTAAGAAAACACAACATAAATGCATAAGAACTAACTAACTAAGGCGCATAAATATGCTCCTATCAATAGCATGTGTGTAGAGGTGTAAAGTGGCCAAAAGTTGATGTTTGCAAGATGAAATGATGCAAAACATGTGTGTGAAAGTTGTGTAACAGCTAGTACATGTGGAAAAGGGATGGAATACAAGGCAAATGCATCAGAAATTGAAGAATGAAGGCACATGGACAGCTACAAAGGAGTTGAATTAGCAAGAGAGGAATGATTGCCTTTTGTTAAAGGCAAGACACAATGATAAAAGAGCATGTAAACTAGCTGTTTTTGCATCATTTTGGTCTTTGTTTGTATTGTTTATTGAAGCCACTTGAGTGATTCTTTGCTTTGGAGCTTCTATAAATAGGGAGTGAAGGGAAGAACACTAGAGACATGAAAAATACCCCCTTTCATCTCAGAAATTCGTCCAGCCACATTCCACACCATTCTACACTCCCAAATCACCATACATCCATAATTCCTTACCTTTGCCGCACCCTCCACCTATCCTAAACACTACCATACCATCTCATATCCATTCCTCCATAAAAATATCACCCAAAACCTGTCCCCAAGTCTTGTGCCGCAGCAAAGAGGAAGGAGGACAGTCCATAGGCGTGCTTGTTGTTCAAAGTGGATCATTGGAGCGTCTAGGTGTTTTCTTTCTTTTGTTTTCAATGTCTAAATTTGTTTATCTTTGCTTTGTGAGTATGAGAAACTAAACCCCCCTTAGCTAGGGGGGAATTCGAAACCATGTTTATGCTTGCAATATGATTTGATTACTTCTAATTGCGTTTCATAAGCTATGAATTCAATTTACTTATCCGTTCGTATAAAAACTGATTTGTGTATGTTGGTTGAGAGTGCACGCTTAATTTTCATGCATGAATTTGATGCTAGAATATAAGGGAGTTTCACCTAATTGTTATGAACTTATATTTGCAAGTAGTGAAGGTTGCTAGTCACAATCGCGTTAAGTAAATTCTTGGCATAAGTTTCATGCAATTCATAGTAACGAGTGCCTCGTCAATGCTTATGTTTTTCATAGAACTTAATGATTCTTGCTTGTATCTCTATTATGCAATTCATGTAGGGAACTTGTAGGGAATGTTTTGGGTTGTCGTATGCAATCATCCAACTCAATAACTTGTGAAAAAAAACTGAGGTTTAATTAGTGCAATTCACGGTTAATCTAGGGTGTTTAGTATTCATAGTTTATCAAAAAGCAATTGGAGATCGTTTTGTATGCAAGTGTGACATGTGTGGAGAAGAACCTCCTAGTTAGCCTTCCATCCATAAGTTTCATTCAAATTCGTTCTACAATCTGTTTTAATTACAAAGTTTTGTCTTGTTTTCAATTTCGTCAAAACCAAATCCCCCTTTATTTTAAAGTGTTAGATTAGTTAGAAATCCATTTAGTTTGTGTTTTTAAGTGTTTTGATTCAAGTTGTAACCCAATTTCGTCCAAATTTGTGTTTGTGCTCTAAACTGCCTAGAAAGTGTTTTTAAGGCAGTTTTGAGTCTTTTGGTTGCTGTTTTGAGTCTTTTGCATTGTTTTAGTGTTTTAAATTTTAGTTTTGCATTCTTTGAGTCTAGTTTAGTGTTTTAAACTTTGTTTTTACGTTTCTAAGTCAGTTTTCAAGTGTTTAGCAATCCCTCCTAATCCCCGGTTCAGAACGATCCCTACTTACATACTTTACTACATTTGATAAAAAGAGGGTTTAATTTGTGTGTTAAGTTAATTTTCGCACCACTTGGCTAGGGGGGATTCGAAACCATGTTTATGCTTGCTATATGATTTGATTACTTCTATTTGCGTTTCATAAGTTGTGAATTCAGTTTGCTTATCTACAAGAATTAAAACTGATTTGTGTATGTTGATTGAGAGTGCACGCTTAATTTTCATGCATAAGTTTGATGCTAGGATATAAGGGAATTTCACCTAATCGTTATGAACTTATATTCACAAGTAGTAAAGGTTGTTGATCACAACTGTGTTAAGTAAATTCTTGGCATAAGTTTCATGCGCTTTCATAGTTACGAGTGCCTCGTCAATACTTATGATTTCCATTGAACGTAATGATCTTTGATTGTATCTTTATCATGCGCTTTCATGTAAAGAACCTTTGAAGAATAATTTGGTTGTGATGCGCTATTTCCATTCAATTCAATGACACAAGGGAAATCTGAGAGTTAATTTAAGTGGACCTAATTAACTTGGAGTATTGAGTGTTCGTGGGTTATTGAAAAGCAATTGAAAATCGTTTTGTATGCAAGTATAACATGTGTGGAGAAGAACCCCTTAGCTAGCTTTCCATCCATTCAGTTTTATTAATTTCGTTTTACAATCTGTTTGGTTTGCTTAGTTTCTGTTTTGTCTTAATTTTCGTCAAAATCAATTCCCCATTTATTTTAAAGTGTTAGATTAGTTAGAAATCAATTTAGTTTGTGTTTTTAAGTGTCTTGAGTCAAGTTATAGTCTAATTTCGTCCAAATTAGTGTTAGGTGCTCAAAACTGCCAGTAAGTATTTTTAAGGCAGTTTGGAGTGTTTATTTGCTGTTTTGAGTCTTTTGGTTTATTTTGATGTTTTAGAGTTTAGTTTTGCATTCTTTGAGTCTAGTTTAGTGTTTTAAACTTTGTTTTTATGTTTTTGAGTCAGTTTTAAGTGATTTAGCAATCCCTCCTAATCCCCGGCCTAGAACGATCCCTACTTACATTCCATACTACAATTGATAAAAAGAGGGTTTAATTTGTGTGCTTATATTTTTCACATCACCCACTCAATCTTGTTTTGCGCCCCTCCTAGTTCTAGTTAGCAGTGTTGGTGGCTCACGAGGATTCCCATGGCGTTCTGACAGACTACTTACATGTAGGACTCACCTTCAGGTGTTGTAATTTAGTAATGGTCCTACTTGACTGCACCTAGTACTTATGTTCTGATTATGTGTGTTTCACACTTAAACTCACTCTAGCATGTTAGTTGGATATTATTGCTAGTAGTTGGTTTTTATTCCTTCGTATTTCTTTTACCTTTTTGCTTCCGCGTCGCACTTTTAGTTATATCACGCCTACGTGACGGCCAGCACGTCCTGATTTTAGGGTCGGGGTGTGTCAACTTCCCACTGTAATTCATAAAATAAAAATAAAAATAATTGGGCCAGGAATTTTTCGAATTTAGAAAGGGAGTCCTCTCTCCTCTCTCATTCTTTCTCTCTCTCGTGGAGTGGAGTTGTTTGCTATTAAATCTCTTCCGCGTCCTCCATCCTCTGCCAAATCCTTATGCTTTTCTTTTTCTTTTCTTTTCTTTCGTTTTCTCATTGGAGATTGCTGATTGGAGATTATTGAAGGTCGGATAATGGAGGAATAACCCTCAACAGCACCACATATCAGATCTTCCCAAACACACAATCAAACAAACAAGGTACTTACTTACCTCCCTTCCAAAAGATTTGATCTGCTCTCCAATTTATTTGAATTTACAGTTCCGTCCGTGTTAGTTTGTTTGTTATTCTTAACCAAGATTAGGTTATTTTTGTTGCGTCAATTGGGATTCCTGCTGCTGTTTTTAGTAATCTGTTTCCCATATTTTCCATTTTTCAGACCTTCATTGCTTTATATCCATTTCCTTTCCTGGTACTTGCTAGGGATCTAGAGACACATTGCCGGATATGTTAATTGCTACAGATCTGGGCTACCATCATTACTTCATTTCCTCCTAGTAATTCGCTTTTCATCTTGTTTCAATTTTCAGGTGCTGGGTCAAACATGGCCTTAGGTAAATATACTAGAGTAGATAGTAGGAGGCCCTCCTCCAATGGCTACTGCTCCACCGTCACCATTGTGGTGTTTGTGGCCTTGTGCTTGGCCGCTGTTTGGATGATGACCTCCTCCTCTGTAGTTCCCGTTCAAAATGTTGATGTGCCCCAGGAGAATAAGAGTGACCTCAACGAGCAGGACAGCAATGACGTTGGTGTCAAGGAACAAGTGAGTGACACCAATGACAGGCAATTTGAAGATAACCCGGGTGACTTACCTGACGATGCAACCAAAGGAGACAGTGATGGTGCTGCTCAGGGCGAAGACAAGGTAGAAGAGAAGTCTGAAGACTCTACTGCGGAGAGATTTGTGGAAAAGACTCAGGAGACGCCTGAGGAGAAGACTGAAGACAAGATTGAGGACAAGACTGAAGACAAGATTGAGGACAAGACTGAAGACAAGATTGAGGAGAAGACTGACAAGATTGTGGAGAAGACTGAAGACAAGAGTGAGGAGAAAACTGAAGACGGTGACTCTAAGGCGGAAAATGGAGAATTGAATTCTGAAGATGCAGGAAAAAAGAGCGATGGTGGTGAGAGCGAGAAGAATTCTGATTCCAGTGATAATGATAAGAAGTCGGATGATGACAGTGATAAAAAATTAGGCAGCTCTGAAGAAATAAACGATACAGAAAAGGTTAATGGTCAGATAGAGGAGAAACTGGAGGTAACTGATACCAAGGAGGCAGATGGGGAGAAAAAGGAAAATGAGCAGGCCAAAAACGAGAGTTCAAATGAGGTATTCCCTTCTATTGCTCAGTCAGAGCTGTTGAACGAGACTACAACTCAAAATGGTTCGTGGTCAACTCAATTGGCAGAGTCAAAGAATGAGAAGGAGGCTCAGCGTACTTCTAATCAGAAGGCCAGTTACAACTGGAAAGTCTGCAATTCCACTGCTGGGCCTGATTTCATCCCCTGCCTTGACAATTTGCAAGCCATCAATAGTCTTCGAAGTACCAAGCATTACGAGCACCGGGAGAGGCACTGTCCAGAAGAGGCTCCCACCTGCCTTCTTCCTCTCCCAGAAGGATATAGACGCTCAATTGAGTGGCCAACAAGCAGGGAAAAGGTATATAACTGAATCAATGTATACATTTTTTTCCACATTGTCCTCTTTCCTTTGTTGATAAGGTGCATTTTTGTAGATATGGTACTACAATGTTCCCCATGCCAAGCTTGCTCAAGTTAAGGGGCATCAGAATTGGGTCAAGGTTACTGGTGAATACCTTACTTTTCCGGGCGGTGGAACACAATTCAAGCGTGGTGCTCTTCATTATATAGATTTCATACAAGAGGTGAAACTTTTATGCATTTGTTATTTTTCAAATACATTCCACTTGTATGACTTTACATGCTGGTTTATTCTCTCTGTAAATATGTACGTACATTTCTTCAGATGTCTCAATGTGTGCATTCAATCCTTGTCTTCTCCCCCTCCCTAATATTTTTAATCAGCTCATGCTTTGGAGAATATGCCAGTCTTTGCTACGTCTATATCGTATTAGTGCCTATGCATTTATGATGTAGTATATGCATTTCTGTGATTCTTGTTACAGTTTAATTGACGCTCTGGTTGGATATGCAGAGTCCTAAGGAATATGTTTTTAAGAGCAGGAATTTCATCTCTAGAGTGACATGTCTTGGCAACCTATGAATTTCAAGAGTTTTGGATGTGATTTATCAGTAGAAAACAACTAGATAAGATATATCTTTCGTGTTACTGCTCATCAAAATTATGCTAACCTTGGTTCTCTTCTGTTGTAGTCTGTTCCTGATATTGCCTGGGGAAAACGCTCACGTGTTGTATTAGATGTTGGATGTGGAGTTGCAAGCTTTGGAGGCTTTCTCTTTGACAGAGATGTCCTTGCAATGTCATTGGCCCCAAAAGATGAGCATGAAGCTCAAGTTCAGTTTGCACTTGAAAGAGGAATTCCAGCCATATCTGCTGTGATGGGCACAAAGAGACTTCCCTTCCCAGGCAAAGTTTTTGATGTTGTTCACTGTGCCCGCTGCAGGGTTCCTTGGCATATAGAAGGTAGTTCTTGTGAATTGATTTACAGTGTGACATGAGATCAAGCTTAGATTGTTGTTTAAAAATGCAGTTTCCAATGTGTGAAATCCGGGGTTGTTTGGCTGAGTTTTCGATAACTGTCACACCTAGTTTAGGGTTTAGGTTAATAACTTGAAAACAATAATTTTCAGTTTTCTATTTTGTAACTTCTAAGTTGATAACTGGAAACAGATTTTTAATTTATGATGCATTTCGTTTTCAAGATTGTTTATTTCCTTGAGCAGTTTCAAATTGTGCTGAAAATTTTGCACTGCTTTTCAGGATTTGTATGATAGAACGCTGTTTCTGAACTGACACATCAAAGAAGCCCTAGATGTTTGAGTCAGTTTTTTCTGACATAGGAGACTTATTTGGTTATTTCTTTTCATTTGGACTTTCACCAATAAACATGGTGCAGGTGGTAAGCTTCTATTGGAGCTGAATCGTGTGTTGAGACCTGGTGGTTTCTTTGTGTGGTCTGCTACTCCAATATATCAGAAGCTGGCTGAAGATGTTGAAATATGGAAAGGTACATAAGTTTTAACCTTGTATATTTGGAACTTTTGAATTGGAGTTGGTTGTTTACTACTTACTAACAAGTCTAAAATTTGTGGGAATCGTCTGCAGCCATGAAGGAACTAACAAAAGCAATATGCTGGGAACTGGTGTCAATTAGTAAGGATACAATAAATGGAGTTGGTATTGCTATATACAAAAAGCCTACTTCGAATGAGTGTTATGAGAAAAGATCACAGAATGAGCCTCCTATCTGCGCTACGTCTGATGAGCCAAATGCTGCCTGGTACACATTATATTCAGCCGATCCTTTTCCTTCATCTTTAATTTAATGTTTTCAGGGAAACACATTTTTATCCAGACTTTTGATATAGTTGCCTAAGCATTCATGGTTGAATTACTAGGTTCTGTTTCTGGCTTAATGAGATTGCTGAACTTGGAGGAAAATGGATATTCTCTGTAGACTGTAGTTCTAAAACCACATGGAAAAAAAAAATTATGATGCTTTGGAAAAGCAAAACTAAACCTCCTCACAATTGGCAATGGTGTTACTCTTGCCAAAATTTGTCTGATGCGAACCCTGAGATAACTATAATCTAAGCTCTATAGCTACCCTAATCTTAATTTTGTGTGTACAGGAATGTGCCATTACAAGCATGCATGCACAAAGTGCCTGTAGATGCAACAGAACGTGGGTCTGAATGGCCTGAACAATGGCCGTTGAGGTTGGACAAGCCACCTTACTGGTTGTTAAGTTCCCAAGTTGGTGTTTATGGAAAACCTGCTCCTGAGGATTTCACTGCAGACAATGAGCACTGGAAACATGTGGTGACAAAGTCATACCTGAATGGAATGGGGATTAACTGGACATCTGTTCGGAATGTTATGGACATGAGAGCTGTGTACGGAGGGTAAGAAAAATCGTTCCTTGGTTATCTTGAATAGTGTGTTTTGATGGATTCTTTTGATGCATGGAAAAATCGACCATCTTCATTATTGATGTGAAAATTAACTTGACACACAAATTAAACCCTATGGATGACAATTGTAGTATATGAGCAAATAGGGATCGTTCTAACCGGGGATTAACTAGGGATGCTAATCAATGTAAAACTGACTCAAGAACATAAAAATATAATGTAGAACACTAAACTAGACTCAATTAATGCAAAACTAGGGTTTAAAACACCTAAACAAACTAAAAACTCAAAACAGCAACTAGAAGGCTCAAAACTGCCTAAAAACCACTTTCTGGGCAGTTTTGAGCACCTACACTACTTTGGACGAATTTGGACTATGACTTGACTCAAAACACTTAGAAACACAACTAAATGGATTTCTAACTAATCTAACACTTTAAAATAGATGGGGGAATGATTTTGACGAAATTAAAACTTTAAAACTCAAACTTTAAAAACAAATGTAAAGCAAAACAGATTGTGATTAAATAGAATGGTGAGAAGCTAGTTAGAGGGTTCCTTATCCACACATGAACATATGCATACAACTCAATCTCCAATTACTCTTTCAACAAATCATG
Organism: Malus domestica; assembly: GCF_042453785.1. Classification (NCBI taxonomy): domain Eukaryota; kingdom Viridiplantae; phylum Streptophyta; class Magnoliopsida; order Rosales; family Rosaceae; genus Malus; species Malus domestica. The sequence goes on along the minus strand of NC_091661.1, from coordinate 3,865,421 downwards.
AATGACAATGCCCCAAATTAACTAGATTGCACCAATTAATTCTCAGATTTACCTAGATTCATTGAATTGAATGGAATACGCATTACAACCAAATTATTCTTATCAAGGACCCTAACTATGGAATACGCATGATAGAGACACATATCAAAGATCATTAAGTTCAATGGACATCATAAGCATTGACGAGGCATTCATAACTATGGGATACGCATGTTACTCTTGCCTAGGATTTACTTAACACAATCGTGACTAGCGACTTTCACTACTTATGAATATAAGTTAATAACGATTAGGTGAAATTCCCTTGTACCCTAGCATCAAGTTTAAGCATGCAAATTAAGTGTCGACCCTCAACCCACATACATAAACAAGTTATCAATCAAATAGATAAGTAAATCACATTCACAATTTCTGAAATCATAATTGGAAGAAATCAAATCATATAAAACATATGTCCATGGCTTCAAATTCACCTCTAACTAAAAAGAAATTAGTTCCACATGTCTAACATAATTGAACAACAATTTAAATTAAACATGAAAACAGAAACAAAGAAAGAAAGAACTCCAAACACTCCACTAATGGCAGATTGCATGTGCAAGGCTTCTCCTTCCTTTGGACTGCACGGCACTCCTTCTTTCTCCTCCTTTAGTGGCTGCACAAGGTGGATGAATGGTTATGGAAGGATGTAGGAATGGTTTGGGGAAGAGGATGGTGCGGCAAGGTTGAATTTGGGCAGAAAGTTGGGAGTTTGGGGATGGAAGGCTGCGGCAAGGTGGGAAATAGGGTTTTGGACGAATTTCTGAATATGGAGAGGGTGTTCTTCGGCCAAGGGAGGTAAAACACATATATATAGGCAGCCAAACCCTAAAGAAATCAGGTTAGACAAATGGGCTAGGGTTTAGGTGCGGCTAGGGTTAAGAAATCCACCAAAAACTAGGGTTTCTAGAACATTAGGTGCGGCATGGGCTTAGGGTAAGTAATCAGATTTTTTTCATGTGAACAAGGCCTAGGTGCGGCTGATTAAGTGGGCTAGGGTTAGGGTTAGGTGCGGCATAGGTCCAAGAGGCAAAGATGGGCCATCCAAAAGCCCAAAGCCAAGAATAGAAACTCTCGAAAATGGAAACCTCCAAGAATAGAAACTTCCAACTTTAGAAACTTTAGTTGCCAATTCCGACTTCTTTGTTCTTTACTTTCATTTCTTCATTTCTTAAGCTCCCTAGACCTTCAAACTCATCCATTCCTTGTTCCAAGCATGTGCTTTTCAATCCAAGCTCACTTTTGCTCTAAAATGCTCCATTTTGCCATCTTTTATGTCATATGCCCTTTGAACCTGAAAACACATGAAAGTAGCTCAAAAGACTACTTTAACTAAGAAAACATAACGAAAATGCATAAGAACTAGCTAACTAAGGCGCATAAATATGCTCCTATCAATTATAATTGTGCTTTGTTGTTTATCTTTGTTATTGTTCTTGACATTGCTCTATTTCTGACTTCTGGTTGTGCTTGCAGATTTGCTGCCGCTGTGAAAGATTTGAAAATTTGGGTCATGAATGTGGTCACAGTAGACTCTCCAGATACACTACCCATAATTTACGAGCGTGGTTTATATGGTATGTATCATGATTGGTGCGAATCATTTAGCACGTATCCAAGGTCTTATGATCTTATCCATTCCGACCATCTGTTTTCCAAGCTTAAAAAGAGGTGCACACTATTCCATTTCTTGTTTTCTCCACTGCAAAGCATTCATTATATGATACACCAATTTTTTACACCGTCTGACTTTGGAATGGCTTGTGAATGGCAGGTGCAATTTAGTGGCTGTAGTTGCGGAGGTTGATCGAATTCTTCGACCTGAGGGAACCCTTATCGTGCGAGACGAGGTTGGGACTATTAATGAGCTGGAGAACATGGTGAGGTCGATGCAGTGGGAGGTTCGCATGACCTATTCAAAGGACAAGGAGGGATTGCTCTGTGTGAAGAAGTCCATCTGGCGGCCCAAAGAGTCGGAGACACTCCAGTATGCTATCGCTTAAGCGTGGTGGCCGGAAGTGGCTGCTGGCATTGCTGAGAATATAATAGTTGCACATTCTTTTTTTGTTTTGGTTGCTATCGAAATTCATGGTAACTGTACTTTATGTTATATTAGCCTTTTGTATCATTTTAGTTAGGGCTTGTAGTGTCTCTGTAATTCTTTTGTTACAATATTTTGTTTTCGTTGTCTAGAGGTCGGTGTTTGGAATTTCACTGTAACATTACCTTACAGGTTATTGATGGAAGAAAAATGAGCACATTGTTACAATTGCATGTAAAACTAAACTATTGGTTTATAGAATAGGGTGAAATGTCGATTTATCCAAGTGAAAATTAGGTTTTTAAATTATATTTTTTTTTTCGGAAAAATTATAAGGATGTAGAAAAAGGTAAAGTTTTCATGACTAATGCTACTATGTACACTTAGGGCGTCAAACTAATGCTGTAATTTCATAAATAATCAAACTAATAAAATCTGACAATTACATACCTAATATTAGATTTGAAGTTATTCTATTCAATTTTTCGTCAATTTAAATCACGTGACTTACATGTGATACACTTTAGAGAGTATATTGGTAGCCTTTCATAGTTTAAGGACTTATTTTCTTTGAAGAAATAGTGTATGGAATTAACTTTGAAAGATAAATTAAACGTTAGATGTGTGACCTATATGCACTATTAAGGGCTTATAGGTAAGAAAATGATGGCAATATCCTCTAAAATGAAATTAGAAATTTCTAATGAATTTAAGGACTTATTTTACCGAAAAATAATTCAAATACCTAATTTTCATTGAGATAATACAGGGACTAAATCGGCAATTCACCATATATAATATTTGAGGATTTCGATTCTATTGTTGTGAAATGCTCTTGCTAGACTTGGTACTCGGCATTATTCGGATCATTTTTACTATTATTGGCTCACAATTTGTTTTATGGAAACAAAAGTTGGAGGCCCAAAATTCGACTTTCCTTTTTTGTTTTACTATAAAATACGAGAGCATGTGTGACAACTGATAGGAGCATATTTATGCGACTTTGTTATCTTGTTTTCTTGCATTTACGTTGTTAGTTATTGTTTATTATAGTGATTTAAGCTAGTTTCGTGTGTTTGTAGGTTCATATGGCAATTGAAGCAAGAAAGTGCATTTTGGTGCATTTTAGAGCAAAACTGAGCTGGAATGTTGTGTATGCTAATGGAGCACAAGAAATGGACGAGTTTGAAGGTCAAAGAAGCTTAAGAAATGAAGAAATGAAAGTGAAGAACAAAGAATTCGGAATTGGAAACCAAAGTTTCTAATGTTGGAAGTTTCTATTCTTGGAGGTTTCCGTTTTTGTGAGTTTCTATTCTTGGCGTTGGGCTTTTGGATAACCTATCCTTACCTCTTGGACTTGAGCCGCACTTCCTAGCCCATTCTCTCTTAAATTCTGACTTATTAGGGCCTTTAGTTGTGGATTTGGGTTATACAAATCCCTGTCTAAAACTAAGTGGACCTAAGCCCTAATTCTTTGTGGATATTCACCCTATGCCGCACCTATACCCTAGCCCATTTCCAAATCTGATCTCCCTAATCCTATGCCGCACCTAGGGTTTTAAATACCTGATTTCCTTGCCTTGCAAGGCATTCTAGAAGGCCCATCTCTAACCCTAACAAACCAGCCGCACCCTAGGCCTTTTCCCACTAAAAATTCTCATTGTTTTAACCTGTTTTCTGGTGGATTTGGGTTTCTAGAAACCCTAATCTGATTGCTAGGGTTTGAAGTGCCTATATATACTCCTTAAAACCCTTTTGGTCGAACCACCACCTCCCATATCATCCATTCACTCCAGAAATTTACCCTAAGCCCTTTGCCACAACCACCAACATCATTCTCCCTAGTTCTAAGTTCTTGCCGCAGCCTTCCACCCCCAAACTCCCATATTTCAGACTTCTACAACCCTAGCCGCACCTTTCCACCACCATCACCACCTCGTGCAGCCACCATTGAAGGAGAAAGAAGTAGTGCCGTGCAGTCCAAAGGAGGGAGAAACCTTGCACATGCAATCTGCCATTAGTGGAGTGTTTGGAGTTCTTTCTTCTCTTGTTTCTGTTTTCATGTTTAATTTAACTTGCTTTTCAATTATGTTAAACATGTGGAACTAATTTCTTTTTAGTTAGAGGCGAATTTGAAGCCATGGACATATGTTGGTTATGATTTGATTTACTCCAGTTATGAATTCATGAACTTTAGATGTGGTTTACTTTTCTGTTTTGATTAAGAACTTGTTTATGTATGTGGGTTGAGGGTCGACACTTAATTTGCATGCCTAAACTTGATGCTAGGATATAAGGGAATTTCACCTAATCGTTATGAACTTATATTCATGAGTAGTAAAGATCGCTAGTCACGATTGTGTTTAAGTAAACCCTAGGTTGGATTAACATGCGTATTCCATAGTTATGAATGCCTAGTCGATGTTTATGATTTCCGTTGAACTTAATGATCTTTGTTGAATGTCTCTATCATGCGTATTCCATAGTTAGGGGCTTTGATGAGGAATAATTTGGTTGTAATGCGTATCCCATTCAATCCAATGAATCTAGGGAAATCTGAAAGTTAATTTAAGCGAACCTAATTAACTTGAAGCATTGTCATTCATTGTTTGTTGAAGTCATAACTGGGAATCAAATTTTATGCATATGTTCATGTGTGGATAAGGAACCCTCTAACTAGTTTCTCATCATTCTATTTCATCACAATCTGTTTTGCTTTAAGTTTGTTTTCAAAGTTTTAATTTCGTCAAAATCAATCCCCCATTTATTTTAAAGTGTTAGATTAGTTAGAAATCAATTTAGTTTGTGTTTTTAAGTGTCTTGAGTCAAGTTTTAGTCCAATTTCGTCCAAATTAGTGTTAGGTACTCAAAACTTCACAGAAAGTGGTTTTAAGGCAGTTTTGAGTCTTTTAGTTGCTGTTTTGAGTTTTTGGTTGGTTTAAGTGTTTTAAACTCTAGTTTTGTATTAATTGAGTCTAATTTAGTGTTATACATTATGTTTTTATGTTATTGAGTCAGTTTCACATTGATTAGCTGATAGGAGCATATTTATGCGCCTTAGTTAGTTAGTTCTTATGCATTTATGTTGTGTTTTCTTAGTTAAGTTAGTCTTTTAAGCTATTTTCATGTGTTTTCAGGTTTTAGAGACAAAGTGAGCAAAAGGATGCAATTTGGAGCATTTTGGAGCAAAAATTGGGCTAAAATGGAGTTCATGCACATGAAGCACAAGGGATGGACGAATTTGAGGAATTGGTGAAGCTAGGAAGGCGTTTCAAAGTTGAAGAATTGAAGATACAAAGTTTCTTAGTTGAAGAAGGAAATGACTTGAATGAAGGATTCCTAAATGAATTGGGATTCCTAATCACTAAAGGAGTCCTAATTGAAGATGGATTCCTAGATATATGAAGTTTCCTACTCAAGCAAGGTTTCCTACATGAAGAAGAAGAATTAAAGTCAAAGAATCAGCTCAAGATAAGGAGTATTATCCAAAACCTCATCCATAACCTTATCTTAGCTTATCTTATCCAATCAAACCTTATCCTATCCTATCTTATCCTTATCCTAAACTATCCACATTCCAGCCACTTAGGAGGGTTTCTAATTAGATTAGGATGCTTAAAATGGGATTTCTAGATGACCTTATCTTATCCTATCAAGATGACACCTAAGAACCTTTCTAGAAGCCTAAAAATCTGCCTTGCATTATCCTTCTAGAACCCTAGATCCTTGCCGCACCTAATTCCTATTTCCCTTGGGATTTTTGGTTTCTAGAAGCCTTATCTTTTCACACTCTTTCTGCTGCACATTATCTCCCAATCCCTTTGGGTTTTTGACTTGTTTTCCTTATAGGATTGGATGTTATTATCCTATGCAATTTAGGCCTTTAAAACCTTGTCCTTTGCTACCTAGGAATGTGAATTTTCAGCCTATAAATACAAGGCCTTGCCGCACCTATTCATTCACCACCCTCTACCAGATTTTCACTACACCATTCACCATTCATACCTCTTGTGCCGTGAGTTTGCAAGGAGAAGAAGGAAGACAACTTAGAGCCGTGCATGCCATTCAAGGAGCTTGGATTGTGGAGCGTTTCTAGGTGTTTTCTATCTTTATGTCAATGTTTAAATTTATTTGTCTTTGTGTATTTGCGAACATGAGGAACTAATTTCTTTATAGTTAGAGGGGAATTCAAAGCCATGATCATATGTTTTATATGACTTGATTTCTTCCAATTATGATTTCATGAATCGCGAATGTGGTTTACTTATCTATTTGTTTGATAACATGTTTATGTACGTTAATTGAGGGTCGACACTTAGGTTGCATGCATGAATTTGATGCTAGAGTATAAGGGAATTTCACCTAATCGTTATTAACTTATATTCATAAGTAGTAAAAGTCGCTAGTCACGATTGTGTTAAGTAAATCCTAGGCAAGAGTAACATGCGTATCCCATAGTTATGAATGCCTCGTCAATGCTTATGATTTCCATTGAACTTAATGATCTTTGATATGTGTCTCTATCATGCGTATTCCATAGTTAGGGTCCTTGATAAGAATAATTTGGTTGTAATGCGTATCCCATTCAATTCAATGAATCTAGGGAAATCTGAGAGTTAATTGGTCAATCTAGTTAATTTGGGGCATTGTCATTCATGGTTCGTTGAAAGAGTAATTGGAGATCGAGTCGTATGCATATGTTTCATGTGTGGAGAAGGAACCTTCTAACTAGCCTTTCCCCATTCTATTTCATCAAAATCGTTTTCATTAAAGTTTGTTTTTAAAGTTTTTGTTTTAAAAGTTAAATTCGTCCAAAATCAATCCCCATTTACTTAGTTGAGTCATAGTAGTTAGAAATCACTTTAGTTTATGTTTTTAAGTGTCTTAGGTCAAGATAAAACCAATTTTCGTCCAAGATTGAGTCTAGTGTTCAAAACTGCCCAGATTGTGGTTTTAAGGCAGTTTTGAGTGTTTTTGGGCTGTTTTGAGTCTTTTGGTTTGTTTTGGTGTTTTAAAGTTTAGTTTTGCATTCTTTGAGTTTAGTTTAGTGTTTTAAACTTGTTTTTACGTATTTGAGTCTGTTTTCAAGTGATTTTGCAATCCCTCCTAATCCCCGGTTTAGAACGATCCCTACTTACATACTTTGCTACAATTGATAAAAAGAGGGTTAATTTGAGTGTCAACATAATTTTCACATCATTAGCATCCCTAGTTAATCCCCGGTTTAGAACGATCCCTATTTGCTCATATACTACAATTGTCATCCATAGGGTTTAATTTGTGTGTCAAGTTAAAATTCACATCAAATTTTGGCGCCGTTGCCGGGGATTAGCAAAATTGCTAATCCCTTGTGTTTTTGCCGTGTGTTTTAGTATAATTTACTTAGTTTTCTGATGTTGTTTTGTTTTCTTGGTTTAGGTACTAGTGCATGACGCGGAGTTCTCAAACTGTGCATGCAAATATCTTGGACTTTAACGACGATTTTGAACGTGATTTGAGAAGACAGAGGAGGCATCCCGAACCTAGTGAACCTAGTTCAAGTTCAGAGGCCGAATCTGAGTTTGAAGAAGTGGAAGAAGAAGTTATGGCAGCGGACAATCGGACCATTAAAGAGCTTTCGGCCTCAGGGTTGACCAATGCCGCACCATTATGCATTCAATACCCCGCGGCTGCCCAAGGCAAGACCGATGAATTTGAGTTGAAGTCAAGCTTGTTGCACCACATTCCAAAATACCATGGGCTTTCCATGGAAGATCCCAACAAGCATCTCAAGGAGTTCGAGGTTGTTTGTTCGAGCATGACACCCATAAATGTCGACGGGAACATTCTGATGATGAAGGCTTTTCCATTCTCACTTGTGGAAAAGGCGAAGGATTGGCTTTACGAGTTAGCACCCGGAACGGTTACATCTTGGGATAGTATGAAAAGAGCTTTCTTGGAGAAGTTTTTCCCAACTTCAAGAGTCATTCTCTTGAGGAAACGGATTAGTGGCATCCAACAAAATCAAGGTGAATCGTTTCCTTCTTATTATGAACGTTTTAAATCACTTGTTGCTTCTTGTCCACAGCATCAAATGAAGGAGGAGCTGCTCATTCAATACTTCTATGAAGGACTCCTTCCCATGGAATGCCAAATGCTTGATGCCTCGGCGGGAGGTGCGTTGGTGGATAAAACTCCGGGGGCTGCAAAAGTTCTAATTGCCAACCGAGCACATAATGCACAACAATACGAAGGTGTTGGACAAAGAGACTCCCCACGGCCACAAGTGAATGAGGTAAGTTCTATGCCCGAAATTCAATCCCAATTAGCTAACCTTACTTCTATTGTTTCTCAGTTGGCCGAGGGAATGAAGATTCATGGACCAAGTGTGTGTGGCGTGTGCTCTATGCAAGGACATGCCAACGATCAATGCCCTCAGTTGATTGAGAATGGGGGTTGGGAATCTGCCAATGCCGTGGGTTTTGGGAACCAAAATCAACCACGCCACGATCCATACTCTAATTCCTACAATCCGGGGTGGAGGGACCATCCAAATTTCAAATGGCGGGATCCTCAACAACCCCAACAACAAGGAGGATTTAGGCAGCAACCACCGGGTTTTTATACAAAGCCATTCATTGCCAATCAAAACCAAGTGCAATCTGCCCCAACAAACTCAGGTATGTCTTTGGATAATGATCAAGTTGTTAAGTTACTTACTACTTTAACGCAGGAAGTACAAACTCAAAATAAGGAGAGACAAATCCAAGACAAACGGGTGGATAATTTGGAGAAGCAAATGGGTCAAATTGCCGAATTCATGGGGCAAATTAGAGAACAAGGCAGATTGCCTAGCTCAACAGTTGTAAACCCGAAGGGAGGATTTGAAACCGCTAAGGCCATCATGTTGAGAAGTGGTAAACAGGTTGGAGCGGACTCAAATACATCCAAATCAAGTCAAGACGAGGAGGACAAGTTGCTGAAAGAGGAAGCACAGGGAGCAAAGCCCACGGCCAAGGAGGACCAAACCTTGCCGCCACCACCTAGTCCTCCTAAACCGTCCCCAACCACCAAGGTAAGTCCCAATTCGACTTTTTCTAGTTCTATTCCACTAAATGTGCCCTTTCCTGGCAGGTTTAGGCAATCAAAGAAGGAAGAAGCCGAGAAGGACATTCTAGAGACCTTTCGGAAAGTTCAAGTCAATATCCCGCTCCTTGATGCGATTAAGCAAGTTCCGAGGTATGCTAAGTTTTTAAAAGAACTTTGTACAACAAGGAGAAGGATTTCGAACAAAGAGGTGGTTCAAGTAAGTGAAAATGTCTCTGCTGTGTTACAAAGGAAATTACCCCCTAAATGCAAAGATCCGGGTAGTTTTACAATTCCATGCGTTATTGGTAATACTAAGTTTGAACAATGCATGTTAGACTTAGGGGCTTCGATTAATGTTATGCCATACTCTATTTATGCATCTATGAACTTAGGTGAGCTTAAAAATGATGGTGTGATAATTCAATTAGCCGATCGTTCTAATGCATATCCAAAGGGTGTTTTGGAAGATGTTTTGGTGCAGGTTGGTAACTTGATTTTTCCAGCGGATTTCTACGTGGTTGACATGGAGGATTCACCCCATTCCACCCCATTGCCGATTCTATTAGGGAGGCCCTTCATGAAAACAGCCCGCACCAAGATAGATGTGTTTAAAGGAACTTTAACGATGGAATTTGATGGGGAAGTCATTGATTTTAATCTTTCTGAAAGTATTAAATTTCCTAAGGACGATCATTCTTGCTTTTCTATTGATATAATTGATGATTTGGCGCAGGATTTCCTCGATTGTTTGGAGAGGGATACACTTGAAACGACAATTGCACAAGGAATTGGGCAAACATCTGGTTTTGCCGTGCCTAGAAGTGAGGAGGAGGCCGAGATAGTGGCTGCCCTTGAGTCACTACCTCAACACCATGGTAAGCCTTCTAACCCAATTTCAATTCCAGTTTCCACTAATAAGTTGTTACCCTCAGTGATTCAGGCACCTGTACTTGAGCTTAAACCGTTGCCCGATCATTTAAAGTACGTCTTTCTGGGAGACAACGAGACATTGCCCGTCATTGTCTCCTCATCACTCACGGCCCTAGAGGAGGAGAAGTTGATCCGAGTGTTGAAAGAGCACAAGACGGCCATTGGGTGGACTTTGGCCGATATTAGGGGAATTAGCCCGACTACGTGCATGCATCGCATACTTCTAGAGGAGGGGGCTAAACCAACTCGAGAGGCTCAGCGCCGTCTCAACCCTCCAATGATGGAAGTTGTGAAAAAGGAGATTATCAAACTTCTTGATTGTGGAGTGATTTATCCGATCTCTGATAGTCGTTGGGTGTCACCGGTGCAATGTGTTCCAAAGAAGTCCGGAGTGACCGTGGTGAAGAATGCCGAGAATGAACTTGTGCCAACCCGCATCCAAACAGGTTGGCGCGTGTGCATTGATTACAGGAAGCTCAATGCTACCACAAGGAAGGACCACTTCCCTTTGTCGTTCATTGATCAAATGCTTGAAAGGTTAGCCGGTCATTCTTTTTATTGTTTCCTTGATGGTTATTCTGGATATAATCAGATTGTCATAGCGCCGGATGACCAAGAAAAGACAACTTTCACATGCCCCTTTGGTACCTTTGCTTATCGTCGCATGCCTTTTGGGTTATGCAATGCTCCGGCCACATTTCAAAGGTGTATGGTAAGTATCTTTTCAGATTTTGTGGAAAAGATTATTGAGGTATTTATGGATGATTTCAGTGTGTTTGGAAAATCTCACAATAATTCTGAAACGATGTGTAGAAACTAACCTTGTGCTTAATTGGGAAAAATGTCACTTTATGGTTAGACAAGGCATAGTTCTAGGTCATATTGTTTCAGAAAGAGGAATTGAAGTGGATAAATCGAAAATAGATCTTGTACGCTACTTACCCTCTCCTACTTTGGTTCGAGAGGTTCGTTCGTTTCTTGGTCATGCAGGATTTTATAGGCGATTTATCAAGGACTTCTCCAAGATCTCAAACCCTCTTTGCCGTCTCCTCCAGAAAGATGTGGCATTTGACTTCAACGAGGAGTGTGAGAAGGCGTTCAATCATCTCAAGGACATGCTAACTTCGGCCCCTATCATAGTTCCACCGGATTGGAGCCTTCCTTTTGAGCTTATGTGCGATGCTTCCGATTATGCATTAGGAGCTGTTTTGGGGCAAAGGAAGGACAAGAGGCCGCATGTTATCTATTATGCCTCTCGGACTTTAAATGATGCACAATTGAATTATTCTACCACTGAAAAAGAACTTCTTGCTGTTGTATTTGCTTTAGATAAATTCCGTTCTTATTTGCTTGGTACTAAAGTTATTATTTATACTGACCATGCAGCATTGAAGTACTTGTTCACCAAGAAGGAGGCCAAACCACTACTCATTCGTTGGATGCTTCTTCTCCAAGAGTTCGATATCGAAATCCGGGACAAGAAGGGAAGTGAAAACGTGGTGGCTGACCACTTGAGCCGTATGGTGCATGAGGAGGATGCTGTGCCTATCATAGAGACATTCCCAGATGAGCAACTGATGTCCGTCAAGGTAAGTGAACCGTGGTATGCTGATTTGGTGAATTATTTGGTGTCTAAACATGTTCCTAGTGAATTACTTAAACACCAATGTGATAAATTGAAGAAAGAGGCACGGTTTTATGTGTGGGATGACCCGTATTTATGGAAATATTGCCCTGACCAAGTTATACGTAGGTGTGTGCACGATTCTGAGTTTAATGCTATTCTAACCTTTTGTCACACTTATGCTTGTGGGGGACACTTTGGCACTCAAAGAACAGCACTTAAGGTGTTAGAATGTGGTTTCTATTGGCCTACCATCTTTAGGGATGCTAGAACATTATGCATGTCTTGTGATAGATGCCAAAGAACGGGCAATATTGGTCCTAAACAACAAATGCCGCAAACCCCCATTTTTAGTGTTGAAATCTTTGATGTTTGGGGTATTGATTTTATGGGTCCCTTTCCTTCGTCACATGGGTTTCTTTATATATTGCTTGCTGTGGATTATGTGTCGAAATGGGTGGAAGCAAAATCCACCCGAACTAATGATTCTCGAGTGGTTGCAGATTTTGTGAAAACTAACACTTTTGCAAGGTTTGGAATGCCACGAGTGCTAATCAGTGATGGAGGTTCCCATTTTTGTAATCGAACCATCGAGGCGTTGCTCAAGAAATACAATGTCACGCATAAGGTGGCCACACCTTATCATCCTCAAACGAGCGGGCAAGCCGAGGTTTCGAATAGGGAAATCAAGCAGATTCTTGAGAAGACCGTGGGGCCTACAAGGAAGGATTGGAGTTTGCGCTTAAACGATGCATTGTGGGCGTATCGCACTGCCTACAAAACCCCCATTGGGATGTCACCTTTTCGGCTCATCTATGGGAAGCCATGCCATCTTCCCGTCGAGTTAGAGCATTGTGCACATTGGGCCGTCAAAACGTTTAATATGGATCTTGATGCCCCAGGTTTACATAGGAAGCTTCAATTGTGTGAGCTTGAGGAAATCCGACATGAAGCATATGAGAATGCCCGGATTTACAAGGAGAAAACGAAGGCATTCCATGACAAGATGATTCGTGCCAAGACGTTCTATATGGGGCAGAAAGTGTTGTTGTTCAATTCTCGCCTACGATTGTTTCCGGGTAAGTTGCGTTCCAAATGGGTTGGTCCTTTTATTGTCACTAATGTTTTCCCTCATGGTGCAGTGCAAATCAAGAGTGCAAGGACGCAACAAGAATTCAAAGTGAATGGGCATCGATTGAAGCCTTATTATGAGATGTTTGAGGAACATGTCGTGGAGGAGGTACCCCTCCATGCCGTGGCACCTAGTCAAGCTTAAACGGAGGTACCGTCCGGCTGGAAGACGTTAAAGCAAGCGCTTCGTGGGAGGCAACCCATGCATTCGACAAAGGAAGACCTAGAGAGCATTCCAATTCCAGATTTGCGTTCCTAAACCCTTCTCTTTGTTACTTATTTAGTTTCTGCCATGTTTAGTTTGTTAGTGTTTGTTTGTTTGTTTATGTGTTTTTGTGTTAGTTTATGCTTTGAAACATTGAGGACAATGTTTGATTTAAGTGTGGGGGGGTAACCAAAGTGTTTTGATGCAAATTCGTAGGGTTTTCTCACTCATACTTCCCAATGTTGTTTCTTGCTGTTTTTAGGTGTTTTTAGGCTGTTTCGGTGTGTTTTAATGTGTTTTGATTCAAAAATCCGAAAATTCCATAAAAACTTGAAAATTTGTTTTAAAAAAGCCCAAAAAGAGTCGTTTTTAAGTTGTTTTTGTGTGTGTGTTTGTGTCTTAGGGTACCTTCCAACACAATGATGAGGATTCGGTTTTTAATTGCATGACTGTTAAAGAACGTTATAAACATGGATGAAAGTTTGATTTACTCTTTGGGTTATGCTTGGTTGTGGTTATAACTTATGAATTCACATGTAATCAAAAAGGAAAAAAATCAGTTTTTGTAACATGCTTGAAGAAAGGAACTCAAACTAACGCTACATCCCTGAGAGACTTGAGCCTAAACTTTATTTGGAGAGTTATTAATCTGTGCAGTCTTGTTGTCTAAAGTCGTTGCATGATCTCATTATTCTTTGCGTGGTTGTTACTTAGAATGCGTTTTATCACTTTAGTTCCAAATGCTAGAACTCATGCCAATTTCATTCAAAACATGTTATTGAATTTCATAACACATATTCAAGGAGAAGTTGTTTAGTAGTTGCCACCATATCCAAAAAACCTTCATTCCATACATTTGTTTTTGTAGGTTTAACCCCGTTGCGCCTTATTTCGCCTATATTGTTTGTTAACCCACATTATCCTTACCTAGCCTAGATTAGGACCATTCATACCCTTGTTCTTAAAGCATAGTAAGCATGATTTAAAATGAATTCCTTTTGATCAAGGGTGTGCAGAAAACAAGTGTGGGGGAAAGTGAGCCTTGTGTATTGTGTGCCAAAGTCTTAAATGAGGCATGGGGTAGAAAAGAAAAAGAAAAGAAAAAAATTCGTAGAAAAAAGAAGAAAAAAAAAAGAAAAAAAAATGTGAAAAGTGTGAAAAAGAGTTGAAAGAGCATGAAAATGAGCTCTAAGGTGTTGGTTGTTGAAGAAGGGGTCCAAAACAGTGAATTTGACCCTAAGTGTTGCATGAATTTCCCCTTTGAGTTTAAAAGTTGATTTTTGCATTCAAAAGTGAATTCTAAGTGTCAATTTCATTGCTTTGCTTACTATTGTTTTAAGAACGTTTGTTTACCCTTCACCTTTCTTTGTTAGCCAATACCCCAAGCCCCGTTACAACGCTTAACTTCTATCTTGAGTGTTGTGTATTTCAATTTGTGGAGTTTGGGATTGGTACGAGCATATGGTGTCACTGGTTCTCGCGTCTAAGTAGTAGCATTCCTTTCATGAGATCATATACATGCTTATTAAATTCAGAAAAAGCTTTCCTTGTTATAACATATGTGAGCATTCGTTTTCATATTTACATCAATCTTCTCACATATAACTAGTATAGGGTGTGTAGTCAGAAAATCTGAGTGAAAATTGAGTGCATATCTAGTGAGGAATTGAGCAAATTCTCAAAAGCATGTTACTATAGTACGTGGTGACTATAATTAAGTATGTGCTTAAGTGTAAAGATGGCTAAAATCTGTGGGAATGATGATTTTTAATATGTCATGTTCATTGGAAATCCCTGAGGCAAATGTTGGAAGGTTTAGGATTTGTTTTGTTTCTTTGTTTTGCTCGAGGACTAGCAAAAGCTAAGTGTGGGGGAATTTGATAGGAGCATATTTATGCGACTTTGTTATCTTGTTTTCTTGCATTTACGTTGTTAGTTATTGTTTATTATAGTGATTTAAGCTAGTTTCGTGTGTTTGTAGGTTCATATGGCAATTGAAGCAAGAAAGTGCATTTTGGTGCATTTTAGAGCAAAACTGAGCTGGAATGTTGTGTATGCTAATGGAGCACAAGAAATGGACGAGTTTGAAGGTCAAAGAAGCTTAAGAAATGAAGAAATGAAAGTGAAGAACAAAGAATTCGGAATTGGAAACCAAAGTTTCTAATGTTGGAAGTTTCTATTCTTGGAGGTTTCCGTTTTTGTGAGTTTCTATTCTTGGCGTTGGGCTTTTGGATAACCTATCCTTACCTCTTGGACTTGAGCCGCACTTCCTAGCCCATTCTCTCTTAAATTCTGACTTATTGATGCGAAATAGATAAGCACACAAATTAAACCCTCTTTTTGTCAAATTGTAGCAAAGATGTAAGTAGGGATCGTTCTAGACCGGGGATTAGGAGGGATTGCTAAACACTTGGAAAACTGACTTAAAACTCAAAAACAAAGTTTAAAACACTAAACTAGACTCAAAGAATGCAAAAGTAAAGGTTAAAACACTTAAACAAACCTAAAACTCAAAACAGCAACTAGAAGGCTCAAAACTGCCTAAAAACCACTTTCTGGGCAGTTTTGAGCACCTACACTAATTTGGACGAAATTTGATGAAATCTTGAATCAAAATACTTAGAAACACAAATCAAAACACTTTCTAACTAATCTAAGACTTCAAATAAAAGGGGGATTTGTTTTGGACGAAAATTTAACACAAAACAGAAACTTGAAACTAAACAGATTGTAAAAACGATTTTGGTGAAATAGATGGATAAAAGGCTAGTTAGGAGGTTCTTCTCCACACATGTCACACTTGCAAACAAAACGATTTTCAGTTGTTCTTCCAATAAATTATAAATACTCAACGCCCCAGATTAACCGTGAATTGCACTAATTAAACCTCAGTTTTTCCACAAGTTATTAAGTTGGATGATTGCATACGACAACCCAAAACATTCCCTACAAGTTCCCTACATGAATTGCATAATAGAGATACAAGCAAGAATCATTACGTTCTATGAAAAACATAAGCATTGACAAAGCATTTGTTACTATGAATTGCATGAAACTTATGCTAAGAATTCATTCAACGCGATCGTTTTCAAGCGATCTTCAGTACTTGTGATTATAAGATTGTAACTATTAGGTGAAACTCCCTCATAATCTAGCATCATATTCATGCATGAAAACTAAGCGTGCACTCTCAATCAACATACACAAATAAGTTATCAATCAAATAGATGAACGAATTGAATCCATAACTCATGAAATAACAACTGAATGTAATCGAATCAAATTGCAAGCATGTACATGGTTTCGAATCACCCCCCAACTAAGGGGGTTTAGTTCCTCATACTCACAACACAAAGTTTATTGAATTGAAACATCGAAGACATAAGAAAGATTACACCTAAAATGCCAAAGAATTCCACTTTGAATTCTGCACATCAAGCTCCTCTTTCTTCTTCTCCTTGCTGCGGCAGAGAGGGTTTAGGGGATTTTTGGGTAGTTTTGGATGATTTTGGACGAGGAAGAATGGTGGAAAAATGTCTAGGCTGGGTTTAGGGCACGGCTAGGAAGGTTTGGGGTCAGAAAATATGGAGTTGGGTGAAGGTTGGGCTCGGCAAAGGTGAGGGACAGGTTCTGGCGTGAATGGAGTTTTCTGGATGTGTTTTTGGGTTTTTGAAAGGTAGATAGGATAGTATGGTGGTGCGGCAAGGTGTGGGAATGGTTTATGGAGGTGGAGAATGATGTATGGATGTGTGGAATGGTGTCTAAAGGTGGAGGATGGTGGCTGGAATGGATCAAAGGCTGCGGCAAGATGTGGTTTTGGTGATGGTGGCTGCGGCAAGGTGGGGAAAGGGGGAGATGATTTTCTGATTTTATGGAGAGGGGAGAAGATCCACGGCAAGGTGGTAAAAACACAAATATATAAGCGCCTAAAACCCTAATGAAATCAGATTAGACAACAATGGGCTAGGGTTTGTGCGGCACTTAAGTGAACATGGGCTAGGGTTTGTAAAATAGGCTTCTAGGAAGGAAATGTGCGGCTTGGGTTTAGGAGAAATGGACTAGGGTTTAACATGGCAGATTTTAGATGATTAGGCCCTAGGGTTCGGCATGGGTTGAAGGTCCACAAGGAAATTTGGGTTTAGGTCATCTAAAAGCCCAACGCCAAGAATAGAAACTCTCGAAAATGGAAACCTCCAAGAATAGAAACTTCCAACTTTTAGAAACTTTGGTTGCCAATTCCGATTTAGGAAAGATCGACCCAAAATGGAAACTTTTAGGCTTAGCTTTCCTACTTCAAGTAGGAAACCTCAAATCATCAACTCTTCACTTCCATCCCAACCTTGCGTTCCAAGCATGTCCTTTTCAATTCAAGCTCACTTTTTGTTCCAAAAGCTCCAAATTGCATCCTTTCATGTAATACATCCGCTAAACCTGAAAACACAAGAAAGTAGCTTAAAAGACTACTTTAACGAAGAAAACATAACAAAGATGCATAAGAACTAGCTAACTAAGGCGCATAAATATGCCCCTATCAAATTCCCCCACACTTAGCTTTTGCTAGTCCTCGAGCAAAACAAACAAAAGAAAGGAAACAGAACGAAACCAACTAACCAAAACAAAACCTAAATCTTCCAACGTTTGCCTCAGGGATTTCCAATGCACATGACATGTTAAAGATTGTTATCCCCACAGATTTGAGTCATCTTTACACAAGCACATACTTAATTAAAGCCACCACTTACTAATTCACAAGTAATCAATCAAAACAATGCTTTGAATGTAGTAACATGCCTTAGAGAATTCCCTCAATTCCTTACAAGATATACACTCTACTTTCACTCAGATTTTCTAACTCCACACCCTACACTAGTCATATGTGAGAAGATTGATGTAGAAATGAAAACGAATGCTCACATATATGTATCACAAAGAACGCAATTTCTAGAGTTAAGAAGCATGTTTAGATATGATCTCATGAATGGAATGCTACTACTTAGATGCGAGAACCAGTGACACCATATGCTCATACCAAATTCAAACTCCACAAATTGAAACACATAACACTCAAGATAGAAGTTAAGGGTTGTAATGGGGCTTGGGGTGTTGGTTAACAAGGAAAGGATAAGGAAAACAAATGTTCTTCAAGCAATAGTAAGCAAAGCAATGAAATTGAGACTTAGAATTCACTTAGAGTGCAGAAATTAACTTTAAAACAAAAGGGAAAGATTTAAACAACTCCTTAGGGCCGAATTCATTGTTTTGGACCCTTACTTCAACAAACAATACTTTGGAACTCTTTTTCTCAACTTTTCAACTCTTTTTCACACTTTTCATATTTTTTTCTTCATTTTTTCTTTTTCCACGAATTTTTTTCTTTTTTTTTTTTTTTTTTCTTTTCTTTCCACACGTGCCTATGGCACACAAAATCACAAAAGAAATACTTCCCCCACACTAGTTTTCTGCCAACATAAATCAAAAGGAATTCAATTTGAATCATGCTTTACTATGCTTTAAGAACAAGGGTTTGGATGGTCCTAAACTAGGCTAGGTGAGGAAAACATGGGTTAACAAATAACGAAGGCTAACAAGGCTCAATGGGGTTAAAACCTACAAATCACAATGACATAGGGCACACGGCTTTTTGGCTAAGGTGGTGGTCACTACACAACTTCATCTTGAATATGTGTTATGCAAATCAATAACATGCTTTGAATGAAATGGGCATGAGTTCTAGCATTTGGAACTAAATGATGAAACGCCATCTAAGTAGCAACCAAGCAAGGAATAATGAGATCATGCAACGACTTAGAAAACAAAGAATGCACAGATTTTAACTCTCCACATAAACGTTTAGGCTCAAGTCTCACAAGGTTGTAGCGTTAGTTTGAGTTCCTTCCTTCAAGCATGTTACAAAAACTGATTTTTTCTTTTATGATTGCATGTGAATTCATAAGTTATAACCACAACTAAGCATAACAAAGAGTAAATCAAACTTTCATCCATGTTAATCACTCTCTTTAACAGCCATGTAATTACAAACCGAATCCTCATCATTGTGTTGGAAGGTACCCTAAGACACAAACAAACACACAAAAACAACTCTTTTTGGGTTTTTAAAACAAATTTTTCAAATTTTTATGTAATTTTCGGATTTTTACTTCAAAACACACTAAAACACATCAAAACTGCTCAAAAACACTTAAAAACAGCAAGGAACAAGTCTTCAAGTTTAGGGTGATAAAATCCCACGAATTTGCATCTAAAACACTTAGTTACCCCCCCACACTTAAATCAAACATTGTCCTCAATGTTTCAAGCATAAAATCACACTAAACAAAAAGAAACACACAAACAGCAACTAAAACAACTAAATAGGCAGATTCGAAATAAATAACAAAGGGAAGAGTTTAGGAACGCAAATCTGGAATTGGAGTAATTCCTTGGTCTTCCTTTGTTGAATTGCATGGGTTGCCTCCCAAGTAGCGCTTTCTTTAACGTCTTGCAGCCGGACAATGCTCCTTTGAAGGTTATTGAACCCCACGGCATGGAGGGGTGTTTCCTCTACACCTTGTCCTTCGAACCACTTCATGCATTGGGTCCTTGAATGGAATGGGATAATGATCCTTTCGTAGTGTCGTGTTGTGCTTCTCTAAATTAACACGAACTCTCCCACCATATTGACTTTGATTAGGTACCTGCACCATACAAGGTAACAACCGATTAGTTGAAATGGGAATTGAAATTGGATCAGGTGGCTTACCTAGGTGCGGCATAGGAGTGGGAGTACAATGGACAGATGCACAAAGGTTGCACTCGGCCAAATTTGGTGATTTCAAGGTTGAGGCCGTGCATTCTTTGTTGCTCACTCCAATTCCCTCCTCGATGGTAGTTCGAGGTGCATTTTTCTTGACTAGTGTTGAACATTCCTGCCCTATATTTTCAATTACATTAATGGCACAACAAGAACGAACATCATTAGTATTCTCAATTGATTCAGGAATCTTAAAGTTAATCATATCACCACCAAAGGCCATAGTTATGGCTCCCTTGGCCACATCAATCTTGGTTTGAGCCGTTTTCATGAATGGTCGTCCAAGCAAGAGTGGTGATGGTGGATAGTGGGTTGAGTCCTCCATATCAAGCACATAGAAATCTGCAGGAAAAATCAAATGGTCTACCTGCACCAAAACATCTTCCAACACTCCCTTGGGATATGCATTAGATCGATCGGCTAATTGAATTATAACGCCATCATTTTTAAGTTTTCCTAGATTCATAGATGCATAAACAGAATATGGCATGACATTAATTGATGCACCTAGATCTAGCATAGCATGTTCAAATCTTGTATTACCAATTACACAAGGGATTGTGAAACTACCTGGATCTTTACATTTAGGTGGTAGCTTCCTTTGCAACATTGCAGAGACATTCTCGCTTACATGTACCACCTCCTTCTCCCGAATCCGCTTCCTCGTTGTACAAAGCTTCTTCAAGAACTTGGCATACTTCGGGATTTGCTTTATGGCATCAAGGAGGGGAATGTTGACATGCACCTTTCTAAATGTCTCTAGAACATCTTTTTCCTCCTCTTCGTTCTTTGATTGCAAAAATCTGCTAGGAAAGGGGACATTCAAAGGAAAAACATTAGTAGGAACCGAATTTGACACATTCTTACCTTTATTGGCTGATTTGGACAAATTGGGGACATTAGAAGCTTGCGGCAAAGATGGAACCTCCTTTGCCGTGGGCATGCTTGATTCCTCCTCTTCAATTTGCACATTTACATCACTTTGGGGACCTGTTTGTGTAGAACCTGCCCCAATCTCTTTTCCACTCCTTAGCATGATTGCATTTGCGCTTTCGAAACCTCCCTTCGGATTTGGAATGGTGGAACTAGGGAGTTGTCCGGGATCTCGAAACTTACCTACAAACTCGGCAATCTGCCCAATTTGTTTCTCAAGTTGATCCACCCTTTTGTCTTGGTTTTGCATAGCTCTAGCTTGATCTTCCTGCCCATTAGACAACTTAGTTAGTATCTTAAGAAGTGCATCATTGTCAAGAGACGTACCTGAGGCACTTGGGCCGGATTGGGCTTGATTTTGTGGTGGGCCGTAGGTTTTGGGAAAGAACCCCGGGGGTTGTTGCCTAAAGCCTCCTTGGTTTTGAGGTTGTTGGGGATCCCTCCACTTGAAATTTGGGTGGTCTCGCCACCCCGGATTATATGTGTTTGAATATGGATCGTTCCTTGGTTGGTTTTGCCCTTGAAACCCAATTGCATGGGCGCTTTCCCATCCACCATTTTCAATCAACTGTGGACATTTTTCAGAGACATGTCCTTGGATGGAACATACGCCACATACAATTGGTCCTTGCATCTTCATGCCCTCGGCCATCTGAGACACAAGAGAAGTAAGATTAGCCAATTGTGAGTGAAGATCGGAAGTTGTACTTACCTCATGTACTTGGTGCCGTGGGGGTCCCCTTTGGCCTACACCCTCGTACTGTTGAGCGTTCAACGCTCTATTAGCAATCAAGACCTTGGCAGCCATGGGTGTTTTATCCACCAATGCTCCCCCCGCCGAAGCATCAAGCATTTGACGTTCTAGAGGTAGGAGGCCCTCGTAGAAATATTGCAAGAGCAATTCCTCCTTCATCTGATGCTGTGGACAAGAAGCAACAAGTGATTTAAATCGTTCATAATATGTAGGAAAAGTCTCACCTTCTTCTTGCTGAATTCCGCTTATCTTTTTGCGTAGGAGGATGATGCGAGAAGTTGGAAAGAACTTCTCCAAGAACGCTCTCTTCATACTCTCCCAAGAAGTGACAGTGCCGGGAGCTAACTCGTATAACCAATCCTTGGCTTTATCCATCAAAGAGAATGGAAAAGCCTTCATCTTCAAGATATTTCCGTCAACATTGACGGGAGTCATACTAGAGCAAACTACTTCAAATTCTTTCAAATGTTTGTTAGGATCTTCCATGGACAAGCCATGGTATTTAGGAATATGATGAAGCAAACTTGACTTTAATTCAAACTCATCCGTCTTACCTTGGGCAGCCACGGGGTATTCGATGCACAAGGGTGCGGCATTATCCAAACCCGAGGCGGAAAGCTCCTTGAGTGTACGATTGTCCATGGCCATGCCTTGGACTTCTTCAAATATCCCTGCCGTGGCTTCCTCCTCCTCTTCTTGTACGTTTTCTTCAAGGTCAGATTCGGAACTGGGTGGATGGTGTTCTTGCTGGTTTCTAGCTCTTCTTAACTTCCTCTCAAAATCGTCGTCAAAATCCAAGATGTTTGTACGAATCGGTTGAGAGCTTCTAGTCATACATTAGTACCTAAGAAACAAGAAACAAAATTAGGTCAGAAACTGAAACAAAGTCAGAAACAAAGTGAAATAAAAGAAACAAAAACAATCCAAGGGATTAGCAACGGCGCCAAAAATTTGATGCGAAATAGATAAGCACACAAATTAAACCCTCTTTTTGTCAAATTGTAGCAAAGATGTAAGTAGGGATCGTTCTAGACCGGGGATTAGGAGGGATTGCTAAACACTTGGAAAACTGACTTAAAACTCAAAAACAAAGTTTAAAACACTAAACTAGACTCAAAGAATGCAAAAGTAAAGGTTAAAACACTTAAACAAACCTAAAACTCAAAACAGCAACTAGAAGGCTCAAAACTGCCTAAAAACCACTTTCTGGGAAGTTTTGAGCACCTACACTAATTTGGACGAAATTTGATGAAATCTTGAATCAAAATACTTAGAAACACAAATCAAAACACTTTCTAACTAATCTAAGACTTCAAATAAAAGGGGGATTTGTTTTGGACGAAAATTTAACACAAAACAGAAACTTGAAACTAAACAGATTGTAAAAACGATTTTGGTGAAATAGATGGATAAAAGGCTAGTTAGGAGGTTCTTCTCCACACATGTCACACTTGCAAACAAAACGATTTTCAGTTGTTCTTCCAATAAATTATAAATACTCAACGCCCCAGATTAACCGTGAATTGCACTAATTAACCCTCAGTTTTTCCACAAGTTATTAAGTTGGATGATTGCATACGACAACCCAAAACATTCCCTACAAGTTCCCTACATGAATTGCATAATAGAGATACAAGCAAGAATCATTACGTTCTATGAAAAACATAAGCATTGACAAAGCATTTGTTACTATGAATTGCATGAAACTTATGCTAAGAATTCATTCAACGCGATCGTTTTCAAGCGATCTTCAGTACTTGTGATTATAAGATTGTAACTATTAGGTGAAACTCCCTCATAATCTAGCATCATATTCATGCATGAAAACTAAGCGTGCACTCTCAATCAACATACACAAATAAGTTATCAATCAAATAGATGAACGAATTGAATCCATAACTCATGAAATAACAACTGAATGTAATCGAATCAAATTGCAAGCATGTACATGGTTTCGAATCACCCCCCAACTAAGGGGGTTTAGTTCCTCATACTCATAACACAAAGTTTATTGAATTGAAACATCGAAGACATAAGAAAGATTACACCTAAAATGCCAAAGAATTCCACTTTGAATTCTGCACATCAAGCTCCTCTTTCTTCTTCTCCTTTCTGCGGCAGAGAGGGTTTAGGGGATTTTTGGGTAGTTTTGGATGATTTTGGACGAGGAAGAATGGTGGAAAAATGTCTAGGCTGGGTTTAGGGCACGGCTAGGAAGGTTTGGGGTCAGAAAATATGGAGTTGGGTGAAGGTTGGGCTCGGCAAAGGTGAGGGACAGGTTCTGGCGTGAATGGAGTTTTCTGGATGTGTTTTTGGGTTTTTGAAAGGTAGATAGGATAGTATGGTGGTGCGGCAAGGTGTGGGAATGGTTTATGGAGGTGGAGAATGATGTATGGATGTGTGGAATGGTGTCTAAAGGTGGAGGATGGTGGCTGGAATGGATCAAAGGCTGCGGCAAGATGTGGTTTTGGTGATGGTGGCTGCGGCAAGGTGGGGAAAGGGGGAGATGATTTTCTGATTTTATGGAGAGGGGAGAAGATCCACGGCAAGGTGGTAAAAACACAAATATATAAGCGCCTAAAACCCTAATGAAATCAGATTAGACAACAATGGGCTAGGGTTTGTGCGGCACTTAAGTGAACATGGGCTAGGGTTTGTAAAATAGGCTTCTAGGAAGGAAATGTGCGGCTTGGGTTTAGGAGAAATGGACTAGGGTTTAACATGGCAGATTTTAGATGATTAGGCCCTAGGGTTCGGCATGGGTTGAAGGTCCACAAGGAAATTTGGGTTTAGGTCATCTAAAAGCCCAACGCCAAGAATAGAAACTCTCGAAAATGGAAACCTCCAAGAATAGAAACTTCCAACTTTTAGAAACTTTGGTTGCCAATTCCGATTTAGGAAAGATCGACCCAAAATGGAAACTTTTAGGCTTAGCTTTCCTACTTCAAGTAGGAAACCTCAAATCATCAACTCTTCACTTCCATCCCAACCTTGCGTTCCAAGCATGTCCTTTTCAATTCAAGCTCACTTTTTGTTCCAAAAGCTCCAAATTGCATCCTTTCATGTAATACATCCGCTAAACCTGAAAACACAAGAAAGTAGCTTAAAAGACTACTTTAACGAAGAAAACATAACAAAGATGCATAAGAACTAGCTAACTAAGGCGCATAAATATGCCCCTATCACTTATTAGGGCCTTTAGTTGTGGATTTGGGTTATACAAATCCCTGTCTAAAACTAAGTGGACCTAAGCCCTAATTCTTTGTGGATATTCACCCTATGCCGCACCTAAACCCTAGCCCATTTCCAAATCTGATCTCCCTAATCCTATGCCGCACCTAGGGTTTTAAATACCTGATTTCCTTGCCTTGCAAGGCATTCTAGAAGGCCCATCTCTAACCCTAACAAACCAGCCGCACCCTAGGCCTTTTCCCACTAAAAATTCTCATTGTTTTAACCTGTTTTCTGGTGGATTTGGGTTTCTAGAAACCCTAATCTGATTGCTAGGGTTTGAAGTGCCTATATATACTCCTTAAAACCCTTTTGGCCGAACCACCACCTCCCATATCATCCATTCACTCCAGAAATTTACCCTAAGCCCTTTGCCGCAACCACCAACATCATTCTCCCTAGTTCTAAGTTCTTGCCGCAGCCTTCCACCCCCAAACTCCCATATTTCAGACTTCTACAACCCTAGCCGCACCTTTCCACCACCATCACCACCTCGTGCAGCCACCATTGAAGGAGAAAGAAGTAGTGCCGTGTAGTCCAAAGGAGGGAGAAACCTTGCACATGCAATCTGCCATTAGTGGAGTGTTTGGAGTTCTTTCTTCTCTTGTTTCTGTTTTCATGTTTAATTTAACTTGCTTTTCAATTATGTTAAACATGTGGAACTAATTTCTTTTTAGTTAGAGGCGAATTTGAAGCCATGGACATATGTTGGTTATGATTTGATTTACTCCAGTTATGAATTCATGAACTTTAGATGTGGTTTACTTTTCTGTTTTGATTAAGAACTTGTTTATGTATGTGGGTTGAGGGTCGACACTTAATTTGCATGCCTAAACTTGATGCTAGGATATAAGGGAATTTCACCTAATCGTTATGAACTTATATTCATGAGTAGTAAAGATCGCTAGTCACGATTGTGTTTAAGTAAACCCTAGGTTGGATTAACATGCGTATTCCATAGTTATGAATGCCTAGTCGATGTTTATGATTTCCGTTGAACTTAATGATCTTTGTTGAATGTCTCTATCATGCGTATTCCATAGTTAGGGGCTTTGATGAGGAATAGTTTGGTTGTAATGCGTATCCCATTCAATCCAATGAATCTAGGGAAATCTGAAAGTTAATTTAAGCGAACCTAATTAACTTGAAGCATTGTCATTCATTGTTTGTTGAAGTCATAACTGGGAATCAAATTTTATGCATATGTTCATGTGTGGATAAGGAACCCTCTAACTAGTTTCTCATCATTCTATTTCATCACAATCTGTTTTGCTTTAAGTTTGTTTTCAAAGTTTTAATTTCGTCAAAATCAATCCCCCATTTATTTTAAAGTGTTAGATTAGTTAGAAATCAATTTAGTTTGTGTTTTTAAGTGTCTTGAGTCAAGTTTTAGTCCAATTTCGTCCAAATTAGTGTTAGGTACTCAAAACTTCCCAGAAAGTGGTTTTAAGGCAGTTTTGAGTCTTTTAGTTGCTGTTTTGAGTTTTTGGTTGGTTTAAGTGTTTTAAACTCTAGTTTTGTATTAATTGAGTCTAATTTAGTGTTATACATTATGTTTTTATGTTATTGAGTCAGTTTCACATTGATTAGCATCCCTAGTTAATCCCCGGTTTAGAACGATCCCTATTTGCTCATATACTACAATTGTCATCCATAGGGTTTAATTTGTGTGTCAAGTTAAAATTCACATCAACAACCCGTCCTAAATTTTATTATTTTATAAATTTTAAAATGTGAAATTACAAATATGCTCTAAAGGCGAGGATTTTGAATTCTGTCGACCATCGTCTAGAGGAACTTATGACTTTTTCTTTTAGCGTAATTGTGTAATATTCGTTAGTACGAACGCATAGTCAAAAACCGTTTGCAAATCCGAATTATAACGGTATAGATATGGACATTATATGTTGTGAACTATAGATTGTGGAAATTATTTAATTCCCACATACGAGTTAAATGTTAAGTTAGTTTATTAAAAAGAGGGCCAATCAGATTTTTAAAGGGAGGGAAAAAGCAACCAATTAAGAAGAGGAAAAGAAAAGGAGGAAACAAACCTCCCCTCCCGTCTGTACACCCGCACACCCACACGAGCAAATTCCGGCGAGTTTCACCCACCACCACCCTTAATCAACTCCCCCTGAACCTAAGAACAAGACCCAATCAGTTGTAGGGTCGTTGGAACATTGAGGAAGTCGAATCGAAGAACACCCATCTTAGGGTTCCGGCGGGTTTGAGTGAAATTTGAGCTCTTCCCGGCCTATTTGGCCTTAGTCACAGGTATAAATCGATTCCTCATGTTGTGTAGATGAATTTTCATGTTTGGATCGTGTGATTTGGTGGAGAAATGAGAAAGTTATAACGATTTAAAGTTTGCCCAGTTTCTGGCAACATCCGCCACTTTCGTGGCATTTTTCGGCCAAAGCACGGCGAGATAGCCATCTTGTAAGGTACCAATTTCTTCGTCTCGTCAAGAAATATGATTTTCGTTTTTGAATCACTTGTTTTCGTTGAGTATTGACAAAGTTATTATGGACATTGAAAGGTTGCCCAGAAATTCCGGCGAGTTACCAGTTTTCTCGCGGACAGCCGTCTTTCAAACCATTTTCCGACAACCTCCGGCCATCATTTGGACTCCAAGATGGTATAATTTTGTTCTACATTTCTCTAGCTTCGATTTGGTATATTATAGGTTGAATTTGGTTGAAAAACAAGTGAGATATGGAGTTCCAAAGATCGTTCAGGAAATCTGCAAAATCTGCAGATTTCAGGGAAAGTCCCATTAAGTCCACCATTTGATTAGAATAGTAATCGACAATCCGACCATTGGATCGTCACCAAAATTTAATACATTATAGTACATAATATTTGAGGACTATAGAAACTTACAGATCATTAATCCAACGTACGGATCTTCCCGAATTGGACGTGTAAGTTTATAAAATAAATGTTAACCGCCACTTGGTTTTGGCAATTGGCGGAGATCCGACCGTTGGATCGCAATGAAATTTTAGTATGTTATTCTAAAAGCATAATGTGTATCTTAGGAAGTTGCGGATTGAAAATATAATATGCGGATCTTCCAGATCGAGTTATACAGGGTTGTAGACCCTACCATCCATCTTTGATCAACGATTGACTTATGGTCAATGTGTCTCAAACTATTTTAGAATGTCCTTGAGGATGTGTTTTATGTGAATTACGTATTCTATTGATGAGGATTCTAAGATATGGTTAATAATTGGCCGCAGGCGTCGATCACTCGAGACTCCCCGATGGTTGTGCTAGGAAGTTGTAGCACGGACTCCAAGTGAGTGGATTCTTTCTTGCTCATCATATGTTTCATGATTGATAATTCTATAATGTTTTTAAATAAAACTAAGAAATTTATGCCATGACATATATATTTATATGTTATAAAATACTATGAAATGGTTGAGTTAGATTTCATCGTGATCTATCCATATGCGTATCACTATAAATGATCTTTGCGAACTACGAATGACTTGATCCCTGTTTAGGGTACTTAGGCAGTCTAACGAGACGTTAGATGCAGCCATATAAGAAATAAGATTAAATAATCGAGACCATAGCCTTGTTTAAGGAATTGAGCAATGTGTGTGGGCTTTTGGTTTTCAGTATATATTTATATACTTGGTATTTTCCCAGAAATATATTTAAATGAGATTATGCCTTGAATGCCATGCATATAAGTTTATAATTCGTATATGAATTGGTATATGATGTATTATATATAATTGTGTTGCTGTGAGCGCTCTGAAGTGCGAAGGTGAACGTAGGACATTCAGGTAAGTTCAGGTAAGTTTAAGTAAATTCAAGCAAGTATATGGTATTAGATGATTGATGAGATATGTGATGAGATATGAATATGTCGTATAGGTCACTAGAGGTGACTTCGACTTATATGCTAGCCATGATTGATGAGATATGTGATGAGATATGAATATGTCGTATATGTCACTAGAGGTGACTCCGACTTATATGCTAGCCATGATTGATGAGATATGATTATGTCGTATAGGTCACTAGAGGTGACTCCGACTTATATGCTAGCCATGATTGATGAGATATGTGATGAGATATGATTATGTCGTATAGGTCACTAGAGGTGACTCCGACTTATATGCTAGCCATGATTGATGAGATATGAATATGTTGTATGGGTCACTACAGGTGAGTCTGACTTATATGTTAGCCATGATTGATGAGATATGTGATGAGATATGAATATGTCGTATAGGTCACTAGAGGTGACTCCGACTTATATGCTAGTCATGATTGATGAGATATGATTATGTCGTATAGGTCACTAGAGGTGACTCTGACTTATATGCTAGCCATGATTGATGAGATATGTGATGACATATGATTATGTCGTATAGGTCACTAGAGGTGACTATGACTTGCGTACTATTATGAGTTATTAATCGTATGATTATTTGATATTATTGATGAGATGCTGTGTTGTGTTGCATTATGATTTCTCTGGAAATTATACAGGTGTTGTAACGAGGGATTACATGTGTTATATGTTTATTAGTATTTTACTTACATGGCCACTCACCCTTGTCTTGTTTTCACCCTCCAGGTATTATTAGTTGAGTTTTATTATCACCAAAGACTCGCGGTGATTCTTAGTATCGGAGACTATTTCGAGGGTACGATTCTTATATAAATTTTTTTTTTCTGTACTTGCTTATGCTCTAACATCACTTGTGAAGTGGGTCCATTCCCGCTCACCGGTGCACTCTGGTATTTAGGCACTCTTAGGTTTAAAATTATTCACAATTTTCCACACCATCACACTTTATGGCTTCGTCACCTTCTAGGTGTCGGCCAACATAGCTTGATTCGGAGTCTTATGAACATTCCAGGTCAGAGTGTGCCAGCATGTTAGAAGCTAGTATTGTAAGTTTGATATACATTGTAATTGAATTAGAGTCTTATTTCCAAGCCAAAACTAGATGGTAGTCGAGTTGACGTGAATCATTTTACAACGTTGAATAAAATTAGAGGTAAGACCTTGTAGCGATGAGGCATGCCACATAATATAAATGTTCTTCTGTCACCTGAACATCAAAAATTGAATAGTCACTTATTTTTGGATTTGATATCAAGAGTGGAGGTTAAATAGATGTGCTTTTTTAAGGTTTTGATCTCGATCTTTGATATCAAATTTAATTAAATTCAAAGTCAGATGATTATGAATCTTTAATCACTAAGTGACCAAGAGAATGAGATTGTGCCACGTAATAGAGGCACATGATGTGGAATAAAACAGCACTCAAATTAAACCCTCTTATTGACAATTGTAGTAAAGATGTAAGTAGGGATCGTTCTAGGCCGGGGATTGATAGGAGCATATTTATGCGACTTAGTTAACATGTTTTCTTGCATTTACT
Organism: Malus domestica; assembly: GCF_042453785.1. Classification (NCBI taxonomy): domain Eukaryota; kingdom Viridiplantae; phylum Streptophyta; class Magnoliopsida; order Rosales; family Rosaceae; genus Malus; species Malus domestica. The sequence continues at coordinate 3,835,234 of NC_091661.1, read as the reverse complement.
TAGTTAGTTATTGCTTATAAGAGTGTTTTAAGCTATTTTCGTGTGTTTGTAGGTCCTAATAACAAAGTTGGAAAGAAAGTGCATTTTGGTGCAATTTGGAGCAATTTTGGGCCAAAATGGATTGCATGCATATGGAGCAAGTGGGATGGACGTTTTTTGGTGTTTTAAAAAGGGTTTCAACACATGCAAAAATCTGAATAATGAAGTTGAAGTGTGGAAGTGTGCAGATACATACACTTAAGGAACAATTTGAAAAGAAAAGAAGTGAAAGATGCCATTTGTTGGATTGCTTTACAAGATGTATTCACATTTTCAGCAACTACAAACATAATTGCAAGCTGAAATGATGCATAGCATGTGTGTAGAGGTATAAAGTGGCCGAAAGTTGATGTTTGCAAGATGAAATGATGCAAAACATGTGTGTGAAAGTTGTCTAACAGCTAATACATGGGGAAAAGGGATGGAATACAAGGCAAATGCATCAGAAATTGAAGAATGAAGGCACATGGACAGCTACAAAGGAGTTGAATTAGCAAAAGAGGAATGATTGCCTTTTGTTAAAGGCAAGACACAATGATAAAAGAGCATGTAAACTAGCTATTTTTGCATCATTTTGGTCTTTGTTTGTATTGTTTATTGAAGCCACTTGAATGATTCTTTGCTTTGGAGCTTCTATAAATAGGGAGTGAAGGGAAGAACACTACAGAGGACACTACATCAAAAACACAATCAGCCACACCACCCATTCTCCATCCATTCTTTTAGCCAAACCCATCTACACATTCATACACTACGTCACAAACACATTTTCAGCCATCTTTCTCTCTTTTGCCACACCCCCCCCATCCATCCTAAACACCACCATACCATTTCCCATCCATTCCTCCATACAAATACCATCCAAACCTGTCCCCAAAACCTTGTGCTGCAGCAAAGAGGAAGGAGGAGAAGCCTTGGACGTGCATGCCATTCAAGTTAGGATCGTTGGAGCGTTTAGGTGTTTTCTTTCTTTTGATTTCAATGTTTAAATTCTATACTCTTTCTTTTGTACGTATAAGGAACTAAACCCCCCCTTGGCTAGGGGGGGATTCGAAACCATGTTTATGCTTGCTATATGATTTGATTACTTTCAATTGCGTTTCATAAGTTGTGAATTCAATTTACTTATCTACATGAATTAAAACTGATTTGTGTGTGTTGGTTGAGAGTGCACGCTTAATTTTCATGCATAAGTTTGATGCTAGGATATAAGGGAATTTCACCTAATCATTATGAACTTATATTCAAAAGTAGTAAAGGTTGTTGATCACAATCGTGTTAAGTAAATTCTTGGCAGAAGTTTCGTGCAATTCATAGTAACGAGTGCCTCACCAATGCTTATGATTTTCATAGACCTTAATGATCTTTGCTTGTATCTTTGTTATGCAATTCATGCAGGGAACTTGTGAGGAATGCTTTGGGTTGTCGTATGCAAATCATCCAATTCGATAACTTTATGAAAATCTGAGGGTTAATTAGTGCAATTCACGGTTAATTTGGGGCGTTGGGAATTCATGGTTTATTGAGAAGCAATTGGAAATCGTTTTGTATGCAAATGTGACATGTGTGGAGAAGAACCCCTTAGCTAGCTTTCCATCCATTCACTTTTATCAAATTCGTTTTAGAATCTGTTCAATTTACAAAGTTTGTTCTTGTTTTCAATTTTCGTCAAAACTCAATCCCCATTTATTTTGAAGTGTTAGATTAGTTAGAAATCAATTTAGTTTGTGTTTTTAAGTGTCTTGAGTCAAGTCATAACCCAATTTCGTCCAATTTAGTGTTAGGTGTTCAAAACTGCCCAGAAAGTGTTTTTAAGGCAGTTTTGAGTCTTTTGGTTTGTTTTGGTGTTTTATAGTTTAGTTTTGCATTCTTTGAGTCTAGTTTAGTGTTTTAAACTTTGTTTTTACGTTTTGAGTCAGTTTCAAGTGATTTGGCAATCCCTCCTAATCCCCGGCCTAGAACGATCCCTACTTACGTACTTTGCTACAATTGATAAAAAAAGGGTTTAATTTGTGTGCTTATATATTTCGCATCAAATTTTTGGCGCCGTTGCCGGGGATTAGCAACATTGCTAATCCCTTGGATTGTTTTATTTCAGTTTGTTTTAATGAATTCCAGATTCTGACCTTGTTTTGTTTTCTTGTTTTTAGGTACTAGTTTATGACTCGGAGTTCTCATTCGATTCGTGAACACATCTTGGACTTTGACGACGATTTTGAGCGAGAATTGAGACGAAAAAGGAAGAATCCAAAACCTAGTGAATCAAATTCAAATTCAGAAGCTGAAGTTGAGTTTGAAGAAGAGGAACCCACGACAAGAGTGGGTGAAGTAGAGGAAGCCATGGCACAAGACAATCGTACAATCAAGGAGCTTTCGGCTTCGGGATTAGACAATGCCGCACCTCTATGTATTTAATATCCCGCGGCTGCCCAAGGAAAGACCGAGGAATTCGAGTTGAAGTCAAGTTTGCTACACCACATTCCCAAGTACCATGGGTTGTCCATGGAGGATCCTAAGAAACACTTGAAAGAGTTCGAGGTGGTGTGTTCAAGCATGACTCCAATCAATGTTGACGGGAGCATATTGAAGATGAAGGCTTTTCCCTTTTCTCTCATGGAAAAGGCGAAAGATTGGTTGTTTGAATTATCTCCCGAAACGGTCACATCTTGGGAGAGCATGAAACGGGCTTTCTTGGAGAGGTTTTTCCCAACTTCTCGAGTCATCGTCCTACGAAAAAGGGTAAGTGGAATTCAACAAGATGAAGGTGAATCTTTTCCTACTTACTATGAACGTTTTAAATCTCTTGTTGCTTCATGTCCACAGCATCAAATGAAAGAGGAACTTCTTCTACAATACTTCTACGAGGGGCTACTACCAATCGAACGTCAAATGCTAGATGCCTCGGCGGGAGGAGCCTTGGTGGACAAGACCCCCACGGCAGCCAAGACATTAATCTCCAATCGAGCGTTGAATGCCCAACAATACGAAGGTGTTGGACAAAGGAGCAACCCACGACAACACCAAGTGAATGAGGTAAGTGCCATAACCGAACTTTAAAATCAAATGGCTAACCTTACTACTTTGCTTTCTCAGGTGGTGGAAGGTCCAAAAGTGCAAAACGTGGCAGCTTGTGGCGTATGCTCCATGCAAGGACACCTTACGGACAAGTGCCCACAATTGATAGAGAATGGAGGTTGGGAGACCCTCAATGCCGTGGGATTTGGCAACCAATACCAACCGAGGAATGACCCCTTTTCTAATACTTACAATCCCGGTTGGCGTGATCATCCAAATTTCAAATGGCGAGAACCCCAACAAGGCCAACAACAAAGCACATTTAGGCAACAACCCCCGGGTTTCTATCAAAAGCCGTTTGCACCAACTCAACCCCAAGCACAACCCGCTCAAAAATCAGGTTCTTCTACTGATAATGATCAGATTTTTAATTTACTAACTTCTATGGCGCAGGGCATGCAAACTAGGGACAAGAAGGTGGACGAGTTGGAGAAGCAAGTGGGGCAAATTGCCGAGTTTATGGGGCAGTTTCGAGAGCAAGGCAAGTTGCCTGATAGGAGCATATTTATGTGCCTTAGTTAGCTAGTTCTTATGCATTTATGTTGTGTTTTCTTAGTTAAAGTAGTCTTTTAAGCTATTTTCATGTGTTTTCAGGTTTTAGAGACAATGTGAGCAAAAGGATGCAATTTGGAGCATTTTGGAGCAAAATTGGGCTAGAATGGAGTTCATGCACATGAAGCACAAGGGACGGACGAATTTGAAGGATTGATGAAGCTAGGAATGTGTTTTGAAGTTGAAGAATTGAAGATACAAAGATTCCTAATTGAAGTGGGAAAGTGCTTAATTGAAGATGAAATCCTAGTTGAAGATGGATTCCTAGTTGAAGTTGGATTCCTAGAAGATTGAAGTTTCCTACTCAAACAAGGTTTCCTACTTGAAGAAGGGAAGTTGAAGCCAAAGAATCAGCTCAAGTGAAGAAACCTTATCCAAAACATTATCCAAACCCTATCCTATCCAATCCTATCTTATCTTATCCTATCCTAATCCTATCCTAATTTAATTCCAGCTGCATGGGGGATTTATTTTCAGATTAGGACACATTAAAATTGGTTTCTAGAAGCCCTTATCCACTCCTACAAAGGTGCCACACCTTATCCCTTGTTTTTTCTAGAAATCAGCCACAAAACAACCTTTCTAGAAGGCCTTATCCCTTGTCCTACAAAAGTGACGCCCCAAACCTTTCTAGAACTTCTAGAAACCTGATTATTCCTTTCCCCCTTGGTTTCTAAAAGCCTTAGCCTTTTCCTTCAAGGATTGTGTGTTATTATCCTATACAAATTAGGCTTTTAAATCCTTTTCCTTTGCTACATAGGGGCTGCGAATTTCAGCCTATAAATACCATCCTTTGCTGCACCATTTAGTCACCATCCTCTACCATATTTTCACTACACCATTCACCCAAACATACCTTGTGTGCCGTGAGTTTGCAAGGAGAAGAAGGAAGACAACTTGGAGCCGTGCATGCCATTCAAGGAGCTTGGATTGTGGAGCGTTTCTAGGTGTTTTCTATCTTTGTTTTAATGTTTAAATTTATTTATCTTTGTTTATTTGCGAGTATGAGGAACTAAACCCCCCTTGGCTAGGGGGGGATTCGAAACCATGATTATGCTTGCTATATGATTTGATTACTTTTAATTGCGTTTCATAAGTTGTGATTTCAATTTGCTTATCTATGTGAATTAAAACTTATTCTTGTATGTTGATTGAGGGTCGACACTTAGTTTGCATGCATGAATTTGATGCTAGGATATAAGGGAATTTCACCTAATCGTTATGAACTTATATTCACAAGTAGTAAAGGTTGTTGATCACAATCGTGTTAAGTAAATTCTTGGCATAAGTTTCATGCAATCATAGTAACAAGTGCTTCGTCAATGCTTATGGTTTTCATAGAACTTAATGATTCTTGCTTGTATCTCTATTATGCAATCATGTAGGGGACTTGTGGGGAATGCTTTGGGTTGTCGTATGCAATCATCCAATTCAATAACATTAGGAAAATCTGAAGGTTAATTTAAGCGGACCTAATTAACTTGGGGCGTTGGGAATTCATGGTTTATTGAAAAGCAATTAGAGATCGTTTTATATGCAAGTGTGACATGTGTGGAGATGAACCCCTTAGCTAGCCTTCCATCCATCCATTTAAACCAAATTCGTTTTAGAGTCTTTTCAATTTACAAAGTTTTGTTTTGTTTTCAAAATTTGTCCAAAATCAATCCCCCTTTAGTTTTAAGTGTCATATTAGTTAGAAACCCATTTAGTTTGTGTTTTTAGGTGTCTTGAGTCAAGTTTAAACCAATTTTCGTCCAAATTCTTCCCTAGTGTCCAAAACTGCCCAGAAAGTGGTTTTAAGGCAGTTTTGAGTGTTTATTTGCTGTTTTGAGTCTTTTGGTTTGTTTTAGTGTTTTAAAGTTTAGTTTTACATTCTTTGAGTCTAGTTAGTGTTTTAAACTTGTTTTTACGTTTTTGAGTCAAGCCCAAGTGATTTTGCAATCCCTCCTAATCCCCGGCCTAGAACGATCCCTACTTACATACTTGCTACAATTGATAAAAAGAGGGTTAATTTGAGTGTCAACATAATTTTCACATCATTGCCTAGCTCAACCGTGGTCAATCCAAAAGGTGGATTCGAATCTGCAAAAGCTATAACTTTGCGAAGTGGGAAGCACGTAGGATCTGAACCCCAACACTCCAAATCACGTTCTAACGAGGTGGAGGAGTTGATTATTGAAGAGGAAGTACAAAAACCACCCACGGCAAAGGTGGAAACACCTTTGCCGCAAGCCCTATGTGATCCTAAGTCATCCAATCTGTCCAATAGAGGTAAGAACGTGTCAAATCCAGTTCCTACTAATGTTTTTCCTTCGAATGTTCCTTTTCCAAATAGGTTCAAGCAAACAAAGAAAGAAGAAGCTGAAAAGGACATTCTAGAGACATTTAGGAAAGTTCAAGTCAACATACCCCTTTTGGATGCAATCAAGCAAGTCCCGAGGTACGCCAAGTTCTTGAAGGAACTTTGCACCACGAGGAAGAGAATGTCGACCAAGGAAGTTGTGAAAGTAGGCAAGAACGTGTCAGCCATCTTGCAACGCAAACTGCCCCCTAAATGCAAAGATCCGGGTAGTTTTACGATTACTTGTGTCATTGGTAATACTAGGTTTGAATCTGCCATGTTAGACTTAGGTGCATCTATAAATGTCATGCCATATTCAATTTATGCATCTGTGAACCTAGGAGAGTTAAAAAATGATGGTGTAATCATACAATTGGCCGATAGATCTAATGCCTATCCAAATGGAGTTTTGGAGGATGTTTTAGTGCAGGTTAATCATTTGATCTTTCTGGCGGATTTCTACGTACTTGAGATGGATGAATCGGACCATACCCCTTCATTACCCATCCTCCTTGGAAGGCCATTCATGAAAACGGCCCGAACAAAGATTGACGTGCTTAATGGCACTTTAACGATGGAATTTGATGGGGAAGTGATTAATTTCAATCTTTCTGATTCTATGAAGTTTCCTAGTGAAAATCATTCATGTTTTGCTATTGATATAATTGACTCTTTGGCGTAGGACCATTTTGACAATTTGAAGGACGATGCACTTGAATTGGTCATTGCACAAGGAAAGAACATGAAAAACATTGAAACAGCCACCAAGGAAACCCACGGCATGCATGAGGATTCCATTGCCATGCCCCCTAGTGAAGATATCATTGAGATGGTGGCTGCCCTTGAGTCATTGCCATCGCAAACTGGTAAGTTTTTGGACCCTATTTTAAGTTCGGTTTCGGCTAATAAAATGCTTCCCTCAGTTGTGCAGCCACCCACACTTGAACTTAAGCCATTGCCTAGTCACTTGAGGTATGTTTTCTTGGGAGAGGATGAGACATTGCCCGTCATCATTTCATCCTCACTCACGGCACAAGAGGAGAGTAAATTAGTGAGGGTGCTAAAGGAGTACAAAACGGCAATTGGATGGACATTGGCCAACATCAAGGGAATTAGCCCTACTACGTGCATACATCGCATACTTTTAGAGGAGGGGTCTAAAACATCTCAAAAGGCTCAGCGCCGTCTCAACCCTCCTATGATGGAAGTTGTGAAGAAGGAGATCATAAAGCTTCTAGATTGTGGAGTTGTCTATCCAATCTCGGATAGTAGGTGGGTTTCGCCTGTTCAATGCGTACCAAAGAAATCCGGAGTGACAGTGGTAGCTAATGCCGAGAATGAACTTGTTCCTCAACGCATTCAAACCGGTTGGAGGGTGTGCATCGACTATAGGAAGCTTAATGCCACCACAAGGAAGGATCACTTCCCATTGCCATTCATTGACCAAATGCTTGAGAGCATTGAAGTATTTGCTCACCAAAAAGGAGGCCAAGCCCCGACTAATTCGTTGGATGTTGCTACTACAAGAGTTCAACATAGAGATTCGTGACAAGAAGGGAAGTGAAAACGTGGTGGCTGACCACCTAAGTCGAATGGTGCATAATGAGGAGTCCCTACCCATTGTCGAGACATTCCCCGATGAACAATTGCTGTCCATAAAGGTTAGTGAGCCTTGGTATGCCAATTTGGTGAACTTTTTGGTGTCAAAACGAATTCCAAGCACTTTCACTAGGCACCAACGTGATAAACTTAGGCATGATGCACGGTTTTATGTGTGGGATGATCCATATTTGTGGAAATTTTGCCTGGATCAGATTGTACGTCGATGTGTGCATGATTATGAATTTCATTCAATTTTAAGTTTTTGTCACACATATGCATGTGGTGGTCACTTTGGCACACAAAGAACAACACTTAAGGTGTTACAATGTGGGTTCTATTGGCTTAGTATCTTTAAGGATGCTAGAACTTTTTGCTTAACATGTGATAAATGCCAAAGAACAAGAAATATAAGTGCAAGGGATCAAATGCCGCAGGTTTCCATCCTCAATGTTGAAATTTTTTACGTTTGGGGTATTGATTTTATGGGTCCCTTTCCTTCCTCGAATGGGTTCATGTATATTTTTCTTGCAGTTGATTATGTGTCAAAGTGGGTGGAAGCAAAAGTCACCCGAACTAATGATTCTAAAGTGGTTGCAGATTTCATTAGAACCAACATATTTGCAAGGTTTGGCATGCCACGAGTAATCATCAGTGATGGAGGGTCTCACTTTTGCATTCGGACCATTGAGGCGTTGTTAAGGAAGTACAATGTCAACCATAAGGTTTCAACACCTTATCATCCTCAAACCAATGGGCAAGCCGAGGTGTCTAATAGGGAGATCAAACAGATTCTAGAGAAGACCATTGGGCCAACAAGGAAGGATTGGAGCTCGCGTTTGGAGGATGCATTGTGGGCATATCGCACGGCATACAAAACACCCCTTGGCATGTCCCCATTTCGGCTCATCTATGACAAACCATGCCATCTTCCCGTAGAATTGGAGCACAAGGCGAATTGGGCCGTCAAAACATTCAACATGGACCTTGATGCCGCGGGAATTCATAGAAAGCTCCAATTAAATGAACTTGAAGAGATTCGGCATGAGGCTTATGAAAACGCCCGAATTTACAAGGAGAAGATGAAGGCTCTCCATGACAAGATGATTCGAGGCAAATCATTCTCCATTGGGCAGAAAGTGTTACTCTTTAATTCCCCCCTTCGCTTGTTTCCTGGTAAGTTGCGTTCCAAATGGATTGGTCCTTTTGTGGTTACTAATGTTTTTTCTCATGGTGCAGTCCAAATACAAAGTTTTAAGACGCAACAAGAATTCAAGGTAAATGGGCATTGTTTGAAGCCCTATTATGAGGCCTTTGAGGAGCAAGTCGTGGAGAATGTACCCCTCCATGCCATGGGCCCTGTTCAAGCTTAAATGGAGGTATCATCCAGCTGGAAGACGTTAAAGCAAGCGCTTCTTGGGAGGCAACCCATGTATTCAAATGAGGAAGATTTTTGAATCGCTCCACAATCAGTTTTGCGTTTCTAAAAACCTTCCATTTTCTGCAGTTTTATTTTGCCTTGATTATCATTTTTATTTGTTGCTTGTTTAATTGTTTTTTATGTGGGTTTATTTTTGAAACACTGACAGTTATGCAAGGTATTTTTACATTCATAAAAAAAGAAAGGAACATTAAGTAGATAAATACAAGAGGGAGCCTTCACAAAGGCTGCTTAGGAGAAGTCTCAGTAGTCGGCGGAGCCTCAGCAGTCAGCGGGGCCACAAAAGGAGGAGGTATCGGAGGTTGATCATTTGGAGCTTCATTACGTTGTACAGCCCCAGAAGTCGAAGGCAAATGCTGTTGGAACAAACCCACAAACCTCCGATGATCAAGTAAAATCTGACCATCAGATTCCTGCATCTGGTCAATTTTCCTTTTCATGTTTGTGGCATAGTTGTGTGCAAGCTTGTGCAATTGTTTATTCTCATGCTTGAGTCCTCTAATCTCCTGTTTGAGACTCATCACTTCAGCCGCCAACGATTCAACTTAACGGGTTCGAGCAAATAGGCGTTGGGCCATGTTGGACACAGGCACACTGCATACTAAGAGCCAGAGACTCCTTAACAGCCAACTCATCAGACCGTCTGGAAAGCAGTCTGTTATCTTTAGGAGTGACAAGGTTCCGGGCCATCACCGCAACGGTCATGTCATTCTTCATCACCGAATCCCCAACGGTAAGAGGACCAGTAGGGGATATGAAGGATGGGCGCCATATGTTGTTTGGAGAAGGCGGGACTGCTGATAGGAGCATATTTATGCAACTTAGTTAGCTTGTTCTTGTGCATTTATGTTGTTTTCCTTAGTTATTTTAGTGTTTAAAGTCATTTTTGTGCAATTTCAGGTTTTAAGGACAAAGTATGCAAAAAGATGCATTTTGGAGCCTTTTGGAGCAGTTTTGGACATCAAATGGATTGCACATGCTTGGAGCTAAGAAGATGGACGAAATTGAAGATCAAATGAGCGTAGGATTGAATAAAGATGTGAAGAATTGGATTCAAGACAAATAAAGAATGAAGAGTTCAAAATTGGAAACCAAAGTTCTAAAGTTGGAAGTTTCTATTCTTGGAGGTTTCCATCTTTGGCTCTAAACTTTCCTAATCCTAATTCACCTATGTTCCAGCTGCAAGGAGGCTTCCTAAATATTTTAGGACACTAAATAAATGCTTCTAGAAGACCTAGACCTATCCCTAATCTTTGCCGCACCCACCTTACTATTTTTCCTACTTTACCTTCCTTGTTTCCCTTTCTTATTTTCCTAGTTCTTGCAATTAAACACATTCCTGTTTTCTTCCATCCCTTGCTGCACAAGGGAGAGATTCTCCTTCCTATTTTATGTCCTAAAACATATTTCCTTTTCCCTAAAACCCTATGCCACACCTTACATCCTTTCTTGCCTATTTTCTGACCCAAAACACATTCCTAAATCTGCCGTACAATTTCTGCCGAATTTCCCTTTCCTTTTCTCTTTAATTCCTGCACCTTTCTTGCCTATTTTTTGACCCAAAATCACATTCCTTTTCCTACATAAATCCTTCCCTAAAACCACTTCAAATTCGTAGCCCTTCCTTCCCCTATAAATAAAGGTCCTTGCTGACCATTCTAAGCACTCCACCCTTCACCATAACCTACCTACATCCATCCACCACCATAATTCACCACAAATCATCACCAAACACCCTTGTGTCGCAGCAAAGAAGAAAGAAGGAGACCCTTGGACGTGCTTGCCATTCAAGATGTTGGATTGTTGGAGCGTTTCTAGGTGTTTTCATTCTTTGTTTTCAATGTCTAAATTTATGTATCTTTGTTTTGCGTTTATGAGGAACTAAGCCCTTCTTAGTTAGGGGGTAATTCGAAACCATGTTCATGCTTGCAATATGAATTGATTACTTTTGGTTGTGATTTCATAAGTTGTGAATTCAATTCGTTTAACTGCTTGATTGATAATGTATTCGTGTATGTTTGTTAAGAGTGCACGCTTAGTTTTCATGCATGAATATGATGCTAGAATATAAGGGAGTTTCACCTAATAGTTACAAACTTATATTCACAAGTAGTGGAGGTCGCTTATAAACGATCGTGTTAAATGAATTTTTGGCATAAGTTTCATGCTCATCATAGTAACGAGTGCCCCGTCAATACTTATAGTTCTCATGTTGCTTAATGATCTTGGATTGTATCTTTATTGTGCTTTTCACGTAAAGGACTTTTGAAGAATGTGTTGAGTTGTTGTATGCGCTTTCCCATCCAATTCAATAACTTAAGGAGAACTTGAAGGTTAATTTAAGCGGACCTAATTAACCTGGGGTGTTGAGTTTCATGATTTATTGAACGAACAACTGAAAATTGGTTTGTATGCAAGTGTGTCATGTGTGGAGAAGAACCCTCTAGCTAGCCCATCATCCATAGTTTGATCCAAATTCGTCTAGAATCTGTTTTCAATTTACAATCTGTTTTGCAAGTTTAATTTCGTCCAAAATCAAAACCCCCTTGACTTTATTGAGTCTTATTAGTTAGAAAGTACTTTAGTTTGTATTTTTAAGTGTTTTGGTTCAAATTAAAACTCAATTTCGTCCAAATTAGTGTTAGAGTTCAAAAACTGCCCAGTTTGTGTTTTTAGGCAGTTTTGAGTGTTTTTAGCTTGTTTTGAGTCTCTTGAGTTTGTTTTGAGTCTTTTGAGTCTAGTTAAGTGTTTTAAAGCTTAGTTTTATCTATCTAAGTCAGTTTAGAGATTTTAGCAAGCCCTCCTAATCCCCGGTCCAGAACGATCCCTACTTATACATATACTACAATTGTCAACAAGAGGGTTTAATTTGTGTGTTAAGTTATTTTGCACATCAACTGCCTCTTCACCAAGGTTCAAGTCAAAACGACGGTCGGAAGGGCCAGACATTTTCAGAGGTGTTAAAGAAAGAAGAGGTCGGACAAGTCAAGATCGTAGAAGTGCAAGAAAGGAGTTTTCTATAGGCAGAAATTCAAGTGTGCTTTGAACGTCCTGCGTACCTCTATAAAAATCAGCATGTGATGGGATTATAGAGATCGAAGAGGCCAACTCAAAAATCAAATAGGCGCTAGCTTTCTCAAAAGCTGGGCTTGCTTAGAAACCACGGCCAATCTTCTTTTCCAGATTTGTTCGCACTTGTCACATGCAACCTCTGCACTCGATCGGATTTCAGAGATCGAAGAGGCAATTCTAGATATCGGAGAGGCATCTGCTTTTCCAGACGTGTCAGCATCTGTCACATGCAGAGTAAGCTTTGCGAAAATCATGGGCAGTTTGTCGAAGCGCCGATTCCAACCATCTTCTTTTCCAGATTTGTCCGCACTTGTCACATGCAACCTCTTCACTCGACGGGATTTCAGAGATCGAAGAGGCAATTCCAGATATCGAGAGGCATCTACTTTTCCAGACGTGTCAGCATCTGTCACATGCAGAGTAAGCTTTGTGGAAATCATGGGCAGTTTGTCAAAGCGCCGATTCCAACCATCTGCTTTTCCAGACGTGTCAACATCTATCACATGCAAAGTCAGCTTTGCGGAAATCACGGGCAGTTTGTCGAAACGCCGATTCCAGATATCGAAGAGGCACTTGCTTTTCCAGACGTGTCAGCGCCTGTCACATGCACACTCAGCTTTACGGAAATCATGGGCAATCTGTCGACGATTTCTGGTGAAGTAGAAAGCACTTGAAGTTTACTGTTCAATCATCCAACGGTTGTCGACAAGAGTGAAAGAACAGTACCGGTTATTATTTCCTATAAATGTTGACCTTCACCCTCCATGGCAAGGCAGACATACATAACCTTCCGTCATCTCCGAGAATGCCTTTCCAACAAACCCTCCTGAGTCACTCAGTGTTCCTTATTCCTTGGGGTACCTCTGCAAACAACCCATCCAAAGCAAAAGTATTTCATATCATGAAGGTTGAAAGCAAGAGTATCTCATATCATCCTTCTCCCTGTCCTTCTCCTTGTCGTTGTTTTAGGACAAGGAGAAAGTGAGTAATCAGCCAGCACTTGGTATCAATCTTCCGATCTGGAACCGACTGCCTAGAACCCCTTCCTGATTGCTTACCTAGCCTTGCTCTTGAGTACTCATCTTCATCATCTTATGCTTCCTCTTCGTCTACCACATCTGCCTGGGGAACAGATAAGGAAAGTGAAAATGATACCTCGAAGCATGTGGAGACAATTTACCAATTCATCCTCAGCTAGGGACAAGGAGAAAGAAAGCAAGAGGTGGGCAGTTTTGGGACTCTAACACAACTTGGACGAATTTTGGTTTTCTAATGACCTAAAACACCTAAAAACAAATTCTAAGACAAGTTCTAGTTAATATGACTCAAAGAAATAAGGTGTGGTTGATTTTGGACGAAATTAATTAAATTAAGACAAGAACAATGAAAACAGATTCTTAGACAAAATTAGGTGATTTGATGAGATATGGGGTAACTAGGGGGATCTTCTCCACACATGAAACACTTGCATTCAAATTGATTTCCAATTGCTTCTTTCAATAAACTATGAATCTCAATGCCCTAGGTTAACTGTGATAGCACTTTTTTAACCTTCAAGTCTTCCTTACGTTATTGAATTGGATGGGAATGCACATGCAACAACTCAAAACATTCTCTAAAAGTTCCTTACGTGAAAAGCACAATAAAGATACAATCAAAGATCATTAAGCTTCATGAAAACTATAAGCATTGACGAGGCAATTGTTACTATGAAAAGCATGAAACGTTTGCCAAGAATTTACTTAACACGATCGTTTATAAGCGACCTCCACTACTTGCAAACATAAAGTTGTAACTATTAGGTGAAACTTCCCTATGTTTTAGCTTCAAATTCCTGTATGAAAACTAAGTTGGCCACCTTAATTAACACACAAAAATAAGTCATCAATCAAACGGTTAAGCAAATTGCATTCACAATTCATGAAATAACAATTAGACGTAATCAATTCATCTTGCAAGCATAATCATGGTATTGAATAACCCCCTAGCCAAAAGGCTTAGTTCCTCATGTTCACAAAACAAAGGAAAACAGATTCATACATTGTAAATATAAGAAAGAGAACACCTAAATATTCCAACGATTCGATGTTGAACGCCTAGAATCTTCAAGTACTTCTTCTTCCTCTCCTTTGCTGCGGCACATGGACTATGGCTAGGTTTTTGGGTTATTGAATGATGTAGAATGGATGGGGGACGTATGGAAGTGTTTAGGGTTGATGGGTGGTGCGGCTAGGGATGATTTGTGGCAGAAAATTGGGTGAATGGTGCGGTTGAAGATGGAGATTGGTTTCTGGCGTGAATGCTTATTTTCTGGATGAATGGGGATGTTTGTGGCTGCACAAAGATGTTTATTTAAAGGGATTTAGGAAATTAAAACCCTAGGTTAATTAGGCAAACAGAAATTAAGTCTAAGGCTTCTAGAATTAGGAAACAAAATCATAAACTTAAGGGAAAATAGCTCAAAGGTGCGGCTAGGGTATGAAACACAAAAGGAAAGTGTTTTAATTTAGAAAATAGGGAAGAATCACTCTCCCTTGCACGGCAAGGAAGAGGAAAGGTCAAGGGAATGCGGCTGTGATGTGGGAAAGGTTTAGGGAAAGGTTTGATGTCCTAAAACTGAAGGGGAAGTGGATCCCTTGCACGGCAATGGGATGGAGGATTGGGAAAGGTGCGGCAAAGGTCCCTAAGAGTTCTAGGGCCTTTGTTTTGTGTCCTCAAATGCACGTGTAGTCCTCAAAGTGGCTGGAACATGAGTACTTTTAGAATTAGGAAAGGTCAAATCAAAATAGGAAACCTTGGCTTAACTTTCCTACTTCAAGTAGGAATCCTTGTTGGAGTAGGAATCCTTGTTCTTCTAGGAATCCTCATGTGATTAGGAATCCATCTTCAATTAGGAATCCTTCGTCGATTAGGAATCCTAATTTCTTCAAGTCTTCAATTCATCCATTCCTTTTGCTCCAAAAGGCTCCAAATTACATCATTTTGCACACTTCGGCTTTGGAATCTGAAAACACACAAAAGTGACTTTAAACACTAAAATAACTAAGGAAACACAACGTAAATGCACGAGAACAAGCCAAGTAAGTCGCATAAATATGCTCCTATCAATGAGCCGAGAGCCAAAAAGCCTATCCCATTCATTATATGTTTAAGTTTAACCCCGTTGAGCCTTGTTTAGCCTATGTTCTTTGTTAACCCACACTATCCTCACCTAGCCTAGATTAGGACCATCCATACCCTTGTTCTTGAAGCATAGTAAAACATGACTCAAATTGAATTCCTTTTGATTAATGTATTGCAGAAAACAAGTGTGGGGGAAGTAATTCTTGTGTGTGTGTGTGTGCGCCAAAGTCCATAATAAGGCACGGGTCGAAAAAAAAAAAAAAAAAAAGTTGTGAAAATGTATGAAAAAGAGTTCTGAAGTGTTGTTTGGTGAAGAAAGGGTCCAAAACATTGAATTCGGCCCTAAGTATTGCTCAAATCTTCCCTTTGTGTTAAAAGTTGATTTCTGCATTCTAAAGTGAATTCTAAGTTTCGATTTCATTACTTTGCTTGCTATTGCCTTAGGAACGTTTGTTATCCATATCTTTCCTTCGTTAACCATTACCCCAAGCCTCGTTACAACCCTTGACTTCTATCTTGAGTGTTATGTGTTTCAATTTGTGGAGTTTGAATTTGGTATGAGCATATGGTGTCACTGGTTCTCGCATCTAAGTAGTAGCATTCCATTCATGAGATCATATCTAAACATGCTTAATAACTCCAGAAATTGCTTTCTTTGTAACACATATATGTGAGTGTTCGTTTTCATGTTTACATCAATCTTCTCACATATAACTAGTGTACGGTGTGTAGTCAGAAAATGTGTGAAAATAGAGAGTATCTTGTAAGGAATTGAGCAAATTCTCTAAGGCATGTTACTACATTCAAAACATCATTTTAATTTGTTAAATGAGAACTAGTAAATGGTGACTGTGATTAAGTATGTGCTCAAGTGTGAAGATAACTAAAATCTGTGGGAATAATGATTTTTAACATGTCATGTGCATTGGAAATCTCTGAGGCAAATGTTGGAAGGATTAGAATGTGTTTTGTTTACTTTGTTTTGTTTGTTTGTTTCGTTTTGCTCGAGGACTAGCAAAAGCTAAGTGTGGGGGAATTTGATAGGAGCATATTTATGCGACTTAGTTAACATGTTTTCTTGCATTTACTTAGTTAGTTATTGCTTATAAGAGTGTTTTAAGCTATTTTCGTGTGTTTGTAAGTCCTAATAACAAAGTTGGAAAGAAAGTGTATTTTGGTGCAATTTGGAGCAATTTTGGGCCAAAATGGATTGCATGCATATGGAGCAAGTGGGATGGACGTTTTTGGTGTTTTAAAAAGGGTTTCAACACATGCAAAAATCTGAATAATGAAGTTGAAGTGTGGAAGTGTGCAGATACATACACTTAAGGAACAATTTGAAAATAAAAGAAGTGAAAGATGCCATTTGTTGGATTGCTTTACAAGATGTATTCACATTTTCAGCAACTACAAACATAATTGCAAGCTGAAATGATGCATAGCAGTAGAGGTGTAAAGTGGTCGAAAGTTGATGTTTGCAAGATGAAATGATGCAAAACATGTGTGTGAAAGTTGTCTAACAGCTAGTACATGTGGAAAAGGGATGGAATACAAGGCAAATGCATCAGAAATTGAAGAATGAAGGCACATGGACGGCTACAAAGGAGTTGAATTAGCAAAAGAGGAATGATTGCCTTTTGTTAAAGGCAAGACACAATGATAAAAGAGCATGTGAACTAGCTGTTTTTGCATCATTTTGGTCTTTGTTTGTATTGTTTATTGAAGCCACTTGAGTGATTCTTTGCTTTGGAGCTTCTATAAATAGGGAGTGAAGGGAAGAACACTACAGAGGACACTACATCAAAAACACAATCAGCCACACCACCCATTCTCCATCCATTCTTTTAGCCAAACCCATCTACACATTCATACACTACGTCACAAACACATTTTCAGCCATCTTTCTCTCTTTTGCCACACCCCCCATCCATCCTAAACACCACCATACCATTTCCCATCCATTCCTCCATACAAATACCATCCAAACCTATCCCCAAAACCTTGTGCCGCAGCAAAGAGGAAGGAGGAGAAGCCTTGGATGTGCATGCCATTCAAGTTAGGATCGTTGGAGCGTTTAGGTGTTTTCTTTCTTTTGATTTCAATGTTTAAATTCTATACTCTTTGTTTTGTACGTATGAGGAACTAAACCCCCCCTTGGCTAGGGGAGATTCGAAACCATGTTTATGCTTGCTATATGATTTGATTACTTTCAATTGCGTTTCATAAGTTGTGAATTCAATTTACTTATCTACATGAATTAAAACTGATTTGTATGTGTTGGTTGAGAGTGCACGCTTAATTTTCATGCATAAGTTTGATGCTAGGATATAAGGGAATTTCACCTAATCGTTATGAACTTATATTCAAAAGTGGTAAAGGTTGTTGATCACAATCGTGTTAAGTAAATTTTTGTGCAATTCATAGTAACGAGTGCCTCGCCAATGCTTATGATTTTCATAGAACTTAATGATCTTTGCTTGTATCTTTGTTATGCAATTCATGCAGGGAACTTGTGAGGAATGCTTTGGGTTGTCGTATGCAATTCATCCAATTCGATAACTTTAGGAAAATCTGAGGGTTAATTAGTGCAATTCACGGTTAATTTGGGGCGTTGGGAATTCATGGTTTATTGAGAAGCAATTGGAAATCGTTTTGTATGCAAGTGTGACATGTGTGGAGAAGAACCCCTTAGCTAGCTTTCCATCCATTCACTTTTATCAAATTCGTTTTAGAATCTGTTCAATTTACAAAGTTTGTTCTTGTTTTCAATTTTCGTCAAAACTCAATCCCCATTTATTTTGAAGTGTTAGATTAGTTAGAAATCAATTTAGTTTGTGTTTTTAAGTGTCTTGAGTCAAGTCATAACCCAATTTCGTCCAATTTAGTGTTAGGTGTTCAAAACTGCCCAGAAAGTGTTTTTAAGGCAATTTTGAGTCTTTTGGTTTGTTTTGGTGTTTTATAGTTTAGTTTTGCATTCTTTGAGTCTAGTTTAGTGTTTTAAACTTTGCTTTTACGTTTTGAGTCAGTTTCAAGTGATTTGGCAATCCCTCCTAATCCCCGGCCTAGAACGATCCCTATTTACATACTTTGCTACAATTGATAAAAAGAGGGTTTAATTTGTGTGCTTATATATTTCGCATCAGGGATTAGGAGGGATTGCTAATCTACTTAAAACTGACTCAAAAATATAAAACTATGCTTGAAAACACTTAACTAGACTCAAAGAACTCAAAACAAACTAAAAAGACTCAAAACAGCACAAAACAATCAAATAGACTTAAAACAGACTCTAGGGAGTTATTTGGACGAAATTTGGCTTTTACTTTACTCAAAATACTTAAAAACACAAGTTTGGACAGATTCTAACTAATTTGACTTAACAAAGTAAAGGGGATTGGGTTTTGGACGAATTTGAAATAAAACAAGTACACGAAAGACTTAAACAGATTTTGGCACGAAATTAGGGTAAATGGATGGGTGATAAGCTAGCTAGAGGGTTCTTCTCCACACATGACACACTTGCATACAAATCGATTTCCAATTGCTTTTCCAATAAACCATGAACCTCAATGCCCCAGATTAACCGTGAACAACACTAATTAACCCTCAGATTTTCCTTAAGTCATTGAATTGGATGGATAATGCATCGGCAACCCAAATTATTCTTCAAAAGTTCCCTACTGGTGCGAAATAGATAAGCACACAAATTAAACCCTCTTTTTGTCAAATTGTAGCAAAGATGTAAGTAGGGATCGTTCTAAACCGGGGATTAGGAGGGATTGCTAAACACTTGGAAACTGACTTAAAAACTCAAAAACAAAGTTTAAAACACTAAACTAGACTCAAAGAATGCAAAACTAAAGGTTAAAACACTTAAACAAACCTAAAACTCAAAACAGCAACCTAATGACTCAAAACTGCCTAAAAACCACTTTCTGGGCAGTTTTGAGTACCTAACAAGAACTTGGACGAATTTGAGTGAAAACTTGAATCAAAACACTTAGAAACACAAATCAAAACACTTTCTAACTAATCTAAGACTTCAAAATAAAGGGGGAATTGTTTTGGACGAAAATTGAAAACAAAACAGAAACTTAAAACTAAAAAGATTGTAAAACGTTTTTGGATGAAAAGGATGGATAAAAGGCTAGTTAGGAGGTTCTTCTCCACACATGTCACACTTGCACACAAAACGATTTTCAGTTGTTCTTCCAATAAATTATGAATACTCAACGCCCCAAATTAACCGTGAATTGCACTAATTAACCCTCAGTTTTTCCACAAGTTATTAGGTTGGATGATTGCATACGACAACCCAAAACATTCCCTACAAGTTCCCTACATGAATTGCATAATAGAGATATGATAGGAGCATATTTATGCGCCTTAGTTAGTTAGTTCTTATGCATTTATGTTGTGTTTTCTTAGTTAAGTTAGTCTTTTAAGCTATTTTCATGTGTTTTCAGGTTTTAGAGACAAAGTGAGCAAAAGGATGCAATTTGGAGCATTTTGGAGCAAAATTGGGCTAAAATGGAGTTCATGCACATGAAGCACAAGGGATGGACGAATTTGAGGAATTGGTGAAGCTAGGAAGGCGTTTCAAAGTTGAAGAATTGAAGATACAAAGTTTCCTAGTTGAAGAAGGAAATGACTTGAATGAAGGATTCCTAATCACTAAAGGAGTCCTAATTGAAGATGGATTCCTAGATATATGAAGTTTCCTACTCAAGCAAGGTTTCCTACATGAAGAAGAAGAATTAAAGCCAAAGAATCAGCTCAAGATAAGGAGTATTATCCAAAACCTCATCCATAACCTTATCTTAGCTTATCTTATCCAATCAAACCTTATCCTATCCTATCTTATCCTTATCCTAAACTATCCACATTCCAGCCACTTAGGAGGGTTTCTAATTAGATTAGGATGCTTAAAATGGGATTTCTAGAAGACCTTATCTTATCCTACCAAGATGACACCTAGGAACCTTTCTAGAAGCCTAAAAATCTGCCTTGCATTATCTTCTAGAACCCTAGATCCTTGCCGCACCTAATACCTATTTCCCTTGGGATTTTTGGTTTCTAGAAGTCTTATCTTTTCACACTCTTTCTGCTGCACATTATCTCCCAATCCCTTTGGGTTTTTGACTTGTTTTCCTTATAGGATTGGATGTTATTATCCTATGCAATTTAGGCCTTTAAAACCTTGTCCTTTGCTACCTAGGAGATGGGATTTTCAGCCTATAAATACAAGGCCTTGCCGCACATATCACTCACCACCCTCTACCAGATTTTCACTACACCATTCACCATTCATACCTCTTGTGCCGTGAGTTTGCAAGGAGAAGAAGGAAGACAACTTGGAGCCGTGCATGCCATTCAAGGAGCTTGGATTGTGGAGCGTTTCTAGGTGTTTTCTATCTTTATGTCAATGTTTAAATTTATTTGTCTTTGTGTATTTGCGAACATGAGGAACTAATTTCTTTATAGTTAGAGGGGAATTCAAAGCCATGATCATATGTTTTATATGACTTGATTTCTTCCAATTATGATTTCATGAATCGCGAATGTGGTTTACTTATCTATTTGATTGATAACATGTTTATGTATGTTGATTGAGGGTCGACACTTAGTTTGCATGCATGAATTTGATGCTAGAGTATAAGGGAATTTCATCTAATCGTTATTAACTTATATTCATAAGTAGTAAAAGTCGCTAGTCACGATTGTGTTAAGTAAATCCTAGGCAAGAGTAACATGCGTATCCCATAGTTATGAATGCCTCGTCAATGCTTATGATTTCCATTGAACTTAATGATCTTTGATATGTGTCTCTATCATGCGTATTCCATAGTTAGGGTCCTTGATAAGAATAATTTGGTTGTAATGCGTATCCCATTCAATTCAATGAATCTAGGGAAATCTGAGAGTTAATTGGTCAATCTTGTTAAATTGGGGCATTGTCATTCATGGTTCGTTGAAAGAGTAATTGGAGATCGAGTCGTATGCATATGTTTCATGTGTGGAGAAGGAACCTTCTAACTAGCCTTTCCCCATTCTATTTCATCAAAATCGTTTTCATTAAAGTTTGTTTTTAAAGTTTTTGTTTTAAAAGTTATTCGTCCAAAATCAATCCCCATTTACTTAGTTGAGTCATAGTAGTTAGAAATCACTTTAGTTTATGTTTTTAAGTGTCTTAGGTCAAGATAAAACCAATTTTCGTCCAAGATTGAGTCTAGTGTTCAAAACTGCCCAGATTGTGGTTTTAAGGTAGTTTTGAGTGTTTTTGGGCTGTTTTGAGTCTTTTGGTTTGTTTTGGTGTTTTAAAGTTTAGTTTTGCATTCTTTGAGTTTAGTTTAGTGTTTTAAACTTGTTTTTACGTATTTGAGTCCGTTTTCAAGTGATTTTGCAATCCCTCCTAATCCCCGGTTTAGAACTATCCCTACTTACATACTTTGCTACAATTGATAAAAAGAGGGTTAATTTGAGTGTCAACATAATTTTCACATCAAGATACAAGCACGAATCATTACGTTCTATGAAAAACATAAGCATTGACGAAGCATTTGTTACTATGAATTGCATGAAACTTATGCTAAGAATTCATTCAACGCGATCGTTTTCAAGCGACCTTCACTACTTGTGATTATAAGATTGTAACTATTAGGTGAAACTCCCTCATAATCTAGCATCATATTCATGCATGAAAACTAAGCGTGCACTCTCAATCAACATACACAAATAAATTATCAATCAAATAGATGAACGAATTAAATCCACAACTTATGAAATAACAACTGAATGTAATCAAATCATATTGCAAGCATGTACATGGTTTCGAATTACCCCCCAACTAAGGGGGTTTAGTTTCTCATACTCACAACACAAAATTTATTGAATTGAAACATCGAAGACATAAGAAAGATTACACCTAAAACGCCCAACAATTCCACTTTGAATTTCTGACTTCAAGCTCCTCTTTCTTCTTCTCCTTGCTGCGGCAGAGAGGGTTTAGGGTGTTTATGGATGTGATTTTGGTTTTAGAAGGGAGTTAGGATGGTATGGTGGTGCGGCAAGGGGTATGGGTGGTGTATGGAGGTGTAGAATGGTGGCTGGAGTTGTAGAATGGCTGCGGCACAGAGTGGGAAGTGGCTGGACGAATTTCTGAATTATGGAGAGGGTGATTCCTGCGGCATGGTGGTAAAACACATATATATAGGCAGCCAAACCCTAAAGAAATCAGGTTAGGCAAATAGGCTAGGGTTTGGGTGCGGCAAGGGGTTGGAAATCCACCAGAAAATAGGGTTTCTAGAACATTAGGTGCGGCATGGGCTTAGGGTAGATAGATTAGGGTTTAACTTGGCAGAAATTAAATGATTAGGCCCTAGGGTGTGGCTGATTAAGTGAGCTAGGATTAGGGTTTAGGTGCGGCATAGGCTTAGGGTCCACAAGGAGTTTAGGGTTTATGTCATCTAAAAGCCCAAAGCCAAGAATAGAAACTCACGAAAATGGAAACCTCCAAGAATAGGAACTTCCAACTTTAGAAACTTTGGTTGCCAATTCCGACTTCTTTGTTCTTCACTTTTATTTCTTCATTTCTTAAGCTCCTTTGACCTTCAAACTCGTCCATTCCTTGTGCTCCATTAGCATACACTCCATTCCAGCTCAATTTTGCTCTAAAATGCTCCATTTCGCACCTCTTTGCATACTTTGCCCTTAGAACCTGAAAACACATAAAACTAGCTTAAAAGACTACTTTACTAAGTAAAAACACTATACAAGAACAAGCTAAACTAAGGCGCATAAATATGCTCCTATCACCTACATGAACAGCATAATAAAGATACAATCAAAGATCATTAAGCTTTGTAAAAATCATAAGCATTGACAAAACATTTGTAACTATGATGAGCATGATACTCCCGCCAAGAATTCACTTAACACGATTGTGACTAGCAAACCTCCACTAGTTATGAATATAAGTTCATAACGATTAGGTGAAACTCCCTAGCATCAAATTCATGCATGCAAACTAAGTATGCATCCTTAATCCACAAACAAGAATAAGTTTTGAATCAAATAGTTAAGTAAATTGCATTCATGATTTATAGAATCACAATTGGAAGTAATCAATTCATATTGCAAACATGTTCATGGCTTTGAATTTCCCCCTAGCTAAAACGAGTTTAGCTCCTTATGTTCGCAAAACAAAGATACATAAACTTAGACATTGAAAACAAAAGATTGAAACACCTAAAAACGTTCCAGTAATCCAACTTGAATGGCAAGCACGTCCAAGGGTCCTCCGTCTTCTTCTTTGCTGCAACACAAGGTATGGGTGAAGGTTTGAGTGATGAATTGTATGGGAGAATGGCTGAAAGTATGAATGGTAGCGAATGGTTGAAGGAAGGCTGCGACAAGGAACTTAAATAAAAATAGCCAAGTATGTCAAAATCCTAGGGAATTAAAGCTAGGGTGCCGCAGAATTAAAGGGAAAGAGAAAAGAAAGTTTTAATTATTTTAGAAGGATTTTAACTCTAAGTCCACAAGGAAAGGGTAAGATATGTGGCAAGGGTAGGAAAAGAGGAAAGGAGGATCCCTTGCATGGCAAGGGAAAAAGGAAAGGGAAGAAAGGTGCGGCACCCTTTGTGGCAGGGATTAGGTCTTCTAGAAACATGTAATTAAGTGTCCTAAAGTATTTAGGACACCCATTTGCAGCTGGAACATAGGTGCATTAGGATTAGGAAAGTTTAGGACAAAATAAGGTAACTTGGCTAACATTCCTTCTTTCTTGCTTGCATCCTTTACTTCCTTTTCTTGAATTAATTTCTTCATAACTTCAGCATAATCCTAGCCTCTTTGGCCTTCAATTTCGTCCATCCACCTTGCTCCATGCATGTCTATCCATTCCAAGCCCAAAATTGCTCCAAAATGCACTTTCTTGCTACTTTAGCTCTTTGGACCTACAAACACACGAAAATAGCTTAAAATACTAAAATAACTATGAACTAACAACATAAATGCAAGAAAACAAGCTAACTAAGTCGCATAAATACGCTCCTATCGCCAATGTCGGTCACATTATGAAAAATGTGATTCCGGGCAACGAAAAAATCTCACAAGATGCAAACGAAGTGTCGAAGAATCTCCGAGTTCATCAGCTTCGTTATCGGAGAAGCATCAGACAAATGCCAAAGAGAAAAGCACAAGACCATAAAAGAGGAAGACATCATTCAAGGATTATGTAAATCAAATAAAATCGTAGCTCCATAAATGTAGAGATCCTAAAGAAGAAAAGCTAAACGTTCCAAAGCAACAAAGATTAGAACAAAGGCTACACCAACTACAAACAACAAAATGATCACCACCCAACTTTACTACCTTACAATAATAATAACACTCGCGCATGCCAAAGGCCTTTTTATTTTAATCACAAGGGCTATGATAGGAGCATATTTATGCGCCTTAGTTAGCTAGTTCTTATGCATCTTTGTTATGTTTTCTTCGTTAAAGTAGTCTTTTAAGCTACTTTCTTGTGTTTTCAGGTTTAGCGGACATATTACATGAAATGATGAAATTTGGAGCTTTTGGAGCAAAAAGTGAGCTTGAATTGAAAAGGACATGCTTGGAACGCAAGGTTGGGATGGAATTGAAGAGTTGATGATTTGAGGTTTCCTACTTGAAGTAGGAAAGCTAAGCCTAAAAGTTTCCATTTTGGGTTGATCTTTCCTAAATCGGAATTGGCAACCAAAGTTTCTAAAGTTGGAAGTTTCTATTCTTGGAGGTTTCTAATTTCGAGAGTTTCTATTCTCGGCGTTGGGCTTTTAGATGACCTAAACCCAAATTTCCTTGTGGACCTTCAACCCATGCCGAACCCTAGGGCCTAATCATCTAAAATCTGCCATGTTAAACCCTAGTCCATTTCTCCTAAACCCAAGCCGCACCTAACCCTAGCCCATTGTTAAAAATCTGATTTCATTAGGGTTTCTAAGTGCCTATATATACCACCCTTACACCCTAGCCGCATATCATTAGGTTGTTGAAGTAAGGGTCCAAAACAATGAATTTGACCCTAAGGAGTTGTTTAAGTCTCCCCCTTGTGTTTTAAAGTTAATTTCTGCAATCTAAGTGAATTCTAAGTCTCAATTTCATTGCTTTGCTTACTATTGCTTGAAGAACGTTTGTTTTCCCTTTCCTTTCCTTGTTAGCCAATACCCCAAGCCCCATTACAACCCTTAACTTCTATCTTGAGTGTTATGTGTTTCAATTTGTGGAGTTTGAATTTGGTATGAGCATATGGTGTCACTGGTTCTCGCATCTAAGTAGTAGCATTCCATTCATGAGATCATATCTAAACATGCTTCTTAACTCTAGAAATTGCGTTCTTTGTGATACATATATGTGAGCATTCGTTTTCATATCTACATCAATCTTCTCACATATGACTAGTGTAGGGTGTGTAGTTAGAAAATCTGAGTGAAAATAGAGTGTATATCTTGTAAGGAATTGAGGGAATTCTCTAAGGCATGTTACTACATTCAAAGCATTGTTTTAATTGATTACTTGTGAACTAGTAAGTAGTGGCTTAAATTAAGTATGTGCTTGTGTAAAGATGACTCAAATCTGTGGGGATAACAATCTTTAACATGTCATGTGCATTGGAAATCCTTGAGGCAAACGTTGGAAGGTTTAGGTTTTGTTTTGGTTAGTTTGTTTCGTTTTGTTTCCTTCCTTTTGTTTGTTTTGCTCGAGGACTAGCAAAAGCTAAGTGTGGGGGGAATTTGATAGGAGCGTATTTATGCGCCATAGTTAGCTAGTTCTTATGCATTTCCATGGTGTTTTCTTAGTTAAAGTAGTCTTTTAAGCTAGTTTTATATGTTTTCAGGTTTTAAGGCCAAAGGATGCAAGAAGATGCATTTTGGAGCTTTTTGGAGCAAAATTGGGCTTGGAATGATTATCACATAATTGGAGCCAAGGTTTGGACGAATTTGAGGACTTGAAGATGATGATTCCTACTTGAACAAGGTTTCCTAGTTGAAGTAGGAAAGTGCTTACATGGAGGAGGATTCCTAATCGACGAAGGATTCCTAATCGACGAAGGATTCCTAATCAACGAAGGATTCCTAATTGAAGATGGATTCCTAATCACATGAGGATTCCTAATTGAAGATGGATTCCTAATCACATGAGGATTCCTAGAAGAACAAGGATTCCTACTCCAACAAGGATTCCTACTTGAAATAGGAAAGTTAAGCCAAAGTTTCCTACTTTGGTTTGATTTTTCCTAAATGTCCCTAAAAGTTCCAGCAATTATGAAGACTTCCTAAGCATTCTAGGACATCAAATACACATCTCTTGCACCTTTTGAACCCTTGCCACACTCCCCTTGGTATTTCCTCTTCCTTATTTCCTGATTCTAGGCTTTAAAACACTTTCCTTTTGTGTTTTAAACCCTAGCCGAATTTCCCTTGCTATTTCCTTTAAGTTTCTGATTTTATTTCCTAATTCTAGAATCCTTAGACTTAATTTCTGATTTCCTAATCAACCTAGGGTTTTAATTTCTGTTTTCCTTTAAATAAACCTCTTGGTTGCAGCCACAAAAAATCCCCATTCATCCAGAAACTCACCATTCACGCCAGAAACTGAACTTCATCTTCAACAGCCCCATCCTACCACCATTCACCCAAATTTCTGCCACAAAACCACCCTAGCCGCACCACCCATCAACCCTAAACACTTCCATACGTCCTCCATCCATTCTACATCATCAAAACAGCCCAGGAACCACCAACATCCAATCTGCCGCAAGCAAGGAAAGGGGACAGATTCTCTACAATTGTTTGGCTTTTCAATCTGAGTTGTTGAACGATTTTAGGTATTTTCTATCTTATATTTCAATGTCTAATTCATGTAATCTTTGTTTTGCATTGAGTATGATTGGCTAAATTCGTTTTGGCTAAGGGTGGATTCAAAACCATGATTAGATATGTGAAATAAGTTGATTACTTTCAGTTATCGTTGCATAAGTCGTGAATACAATTTGCTTAACCGTTTGATTTAGAACTTATTCTTGTATGTTGATTGAGAGTGCACGCTTAATTTGCATGCTTGAATTTGATGCTAGGATATAAGTTTGTTTCACCTAATCGTTATGAATTTATATTCAAAAGTAGTGAAGGTCGCTAGTCACGATCGTGTTAAGTAGATTCATGGCAAGAGTATCATGCTTTTCATAGTTACAAATGCCTTGTCGATGCTTATGATTTCCAAAGAACTTAATGATTCTAACTTGTATCTTTATCATGCTGTTCATATAGAGAACTTGTTAGGAATAATTTGTTTGCGATGCATATTCATCCAATTCAATGATTCTAGGGAAATCTGAAGGTTAATTTAAGCGGACCTAATTAACTTGGAGTGTCGAGGTTCATAACTTATTGAATTGATAACTGGAAATTGATTTACGTTGCATATATTTCATGTGTGGAGAAGAACCCCTTAGCCGTTCCATCATCCATTGATTCATCACAATTTTGTCTACAATCTGTTTTCTTTACAATCTGCCATTTAATTTAAATTCGTCCAAAATCAACCCCACTTTATTTCTTTGAGTCATATTAGTTAGAACTTGTCTTAGATTATGTTTCTAAGTGTTTTAGGTCATTAGAAAACCAAAATTCGTCCACGTTTGCATTAGAGTCCCAAAACTGCCCAGAAAGTGTTTTAAGGCAGTTTTGAGTGTTTTTGGTGCTGTTTTGAGTCTTTTGATTTGTTTTAGTGTTTTAGAGTTTAGTTTTGCATTCTTTGAGTCTAGTCGAGTGTTTTAAACATTGTTTTACATATTTGAGTCAGTTTAGAGTGTTTTAGCAATCCCTCCTAATCCCCGGTTTAAGAACGATCCCTACTTATCCATACTACAATTGTCAACAAGAGGGTTTAATTTGTGTGTTAGTTTATAACGCATCACTCAATTCAATAAACTTTGTGTTGTGAGTATGAGGAACTAAACCCCCTTAGTTGGGGGGTGATTCGAAACCATGTACATGCTTGCAATATGATTTGATTACATTCAGTTGTTATTTCATAAGTTGTGGATTCAATTCGTTCATCTATTTGATTGATAACTTATTTGTGTATGTTGATTGAGAGTGCACGCTTAGTTTTCATGCATGAATATGATGCTAGATTATGAGGGAGTTTCACCTAATAGTTACAATCTTATAATCACAAGTAGTGAAGGTTGCTTGAAAACGATCGCGTTGAATGAATTCTTGGCATAAGTTTCATGCAATTCATAGTAACGAATGCTTCGTCAATGCTTATGTTTTTCATAGAACTTAATGATTCTTGCTTGAATCTCTATTATGCAATTCATGTAGGGAACTCGTAGGGAATGCTTTGGATTGTCGTATGCAATCATCCAACTCAATAACTCGTGGAAAAACTGAGGGTTAATTAGTGCAATTCACGGTTAATTTGGGGCGTTGAGTATTCATAATTTATTGGAAGAACAACTGAAAATCGTTTTGTTTGCAAGTGTGACATGTGTGGAGAAGAACCTCCTAACTAGCCTTTTATCCATCCTTTTCATCCAAAAACGTTTTACAATCTGTTTTGTTTAGAGTTTCTGTTTTGTTTTCAATTTTCGTCCAAAACAAATCCCCCTTTATTTTGAAGTCTTAGATTAATTAGAATATGTTTTGATTTGTGTTTCTAAGTGTTTTGATTCAAGTTTTCACCCAAATTCGTCCAAGTTCTTGTTAGGTTCTCAAAACTGCCCAGAAAGTGGTTTTAGGCAGTTTTGAGTTTTATGTTTGTTCAAGTGTTTTAAACTTTAGTTTTGCATTCTTTGAGTCTAGTTTAGTGTTTTAAACTTTGTTTTTATGTTTTTAAGTCAGTTTTCAAGTGTTTAGCAATCCCTCCTAATCCCCGGTCTAGAACGATCCCTACTTACATCTTTACTACAATTTGACAAAAAGATGGTTTAATTTGTGTGCTTATTTATTTCGCATCAGGCTACGCACCCGTAAAGATCTTTTACATATGTTTGGTAAATGATTGAACGAAAATAATGCTAAAGCAAAAGTGTAGGACGTAGGATAAAAATTTTGGAGGTGCTATGACGAAATGATGATATGTTATGATACATTGTCATTGAATTAAAAAAAAATAAAAAATAAAAACTCAGAATGAAGAATTTATAAACGAGGAGGACATCATTCAAGGATTATGTAAATGATGCGTAAAATAACTAAACACACAAATTAACCCTCTTGTTGACAATTGTAGTATGGATAAGTAGGGATCGTTCTTAAACCGGGGATTAGGAGGGATTGCTAAAACACTCTAAACTGACTCAAATCTGTAAAACAAAGTTTAAAATACTAAACTAGACTCAAAGAATGCAAAACTAAACTCTAAAACACTAAAACAAACCAAAAGACTCAAAACAGCAAACAAACACTCAAAACAGCTGTAAAAACCACTTTCTGGGCAGTTTTGGGACTCTAACACAACTTGGACGAATTTTGGTTTTCTAATGACCTAAAACACCTAAAAACATATTCTAAGACAAGTTCTAGTTAATATGACTCAAAGAAATAAGATGGGGTTGATTTTGGACGAAAATAAATAAAACAAAGCAAGAACAATGTAAACAGATTTTTAGATAGAATTAAGTAAATTGATGGGTGATAGACTAACTAGAGGGTTCTTCTCCACATATGATATACTTGCATTCAACTTTGATTTCCAATTGCTTCTTTCAATAAACTATGAATCTCAACACCCTAGGTTAACTGTGATTGCACTTTTTTAACCTTCAAGTTTTCCTAAAGTTAGTGAACATGCAACAACTCAAAACATTCTCTAAAAGTCCCTTACGTGAAAAGCACAATAAAGGTACAATCAAAGATCATTAAGCTTCATGAAAACTATAAGCATTGACGAGGCAATTGTTACTATGAAAAGCATGAAACGTTTGCCAAGAATTCACTTAACACGATCGTTTATAAGCGACCTCCACTACTTGCAAACATAAGGTTGTAACCATTAGGTGAAACTTCCTTATGTTTTACCTTCAAATTCCTGCATGAAAACTAAGTTGGCCACCTTAATTAACACACAAAAATAAGTCATCAATCAAACGGTTAAGCAAATTGCATTCACAATTCATGAATTAACAATTAGACGTAATCAATTCATCTTGCAAGCATAATCATGGTATCGAATAACCCCCTAGCCAAAAAGGCTTAGTTCCTCATGTTCACAAAACAAAGGAAAACAGATTTATACATTGTAAATATAAGAAAGAGAACACCTAAATATTCCAACGATTCGATGTTGAACAGCTAGAACCTTCAAGTATTTCTTCTTCCTCTCCTTTGTTGCGGCACAAGGGTTGGGGGTGAGTTTTTGGGAGTTATGGATGATGTAGAATGATAGGTTTATGGGTTGGATGAATGTAGGGGTCGGCTAGGTATGTTTCTGGGCAGAAATTAGGGTGAATGGTGGTAGAATGGTGCGGTTGAGAGTGGAGGCTAGTTTCTGGCGTGAATGGATAGTAGATGGATGTCTTTGTGGCTGCAAAAGAGAGTTTTATTTAAAGGATTTCAGGAATTAAAACCCTAGGTTATTTAGGTAATCAGAAATTAAGTCTAAGGCTTCTAGAAATAGGCAACAAAATCAGAAAATTAAAGGAAAAGGCAAGGTATATGCGGCAAGGGTTAAAAATAGATTAGGAAAGTGTTTGAATGCAAGGAATCAGGAAACAATCCTCTCCCTTGCACGACAAGGAAGAGGAAATACCAAGGGGGTGCGGCAAGGGTTCACAATGTGCAAGGGATGTGTATTTGATGTCCTAGAATGCTTAGGATGCCTTCAAAGTTGATAAAACTTAGGAACATTTAGGAAAGGTCAAACCAAAGTAGGAAACCTTGGCTTAACTTTCCTATTTCAAGTAGGAATCCTTGTTCTTCTAGGAATCCTCATGTGATTAGAAATCCATCTTCAATTAGGAATCCTTCGTTGATTAGCAATCCTAATTTCTTCAAGTCTTCAATTCATCCATTCCTTTTGCTCCAAAAGGCTCCATATTACATCATTTTGCACACTTCGGCTTTGGAATCTGAAAAAACACAAAAGTGACTTTAAACACTAAAATAACTAAGGAAACACAACGTAAATTCACGAGAACAAGCCAATTAAGTCGCATAAATATGCTCCTATCAGTAAATCCAATAAAATCGTAGCTCTATAAATGTAGAGATCCTGAGAAGAAAAGCTAAACATTCCAAAGCAACAAAGATTAGAACAAAGGCTACACCAGCTACAAACAACAACAGGATCACCACCTAACTTTACTACCTTACATAATAATAACACTCGCGCATGCCAAAGGCCTTTTATTTTAATCACAAGGGCTACGCACCTGTAAAGATCTTTTACATATGTTTGGTAAATGATTGAACGAAAATAATGCTAATGCAAAAGTGTAGGATGTGGGATAAATTTTTTGGAGGTGCTATGACGAAATGATGATATGTTTTGATACATTGTCATTGAATGAAAAAAAAAAATACTCAGAATGAAGAATTTACATTCATAAGACATTACAAAAACAAAAGAAGGCAATCATGGTGTAACATTCCTAGATTAATCCTAGTAGTATATTATATGCGTTTATTTGCTTAAGTTCCAAAGGGTGACAAACGCATGCTTGTTTGATCACATTGATAGGAGCATATTTATGCGCCTTAGTTAGCTAGTTCTTATGCATTTTCGTTATGTTTTCTTCCTTAAAGTAGTCTTTTAAGCTACTTTCTTGTGTTTTCAGGTTTAAAGGACATATTACATGAAATGATGCAATTTGGAGCTTTTGGAGCAAAAAGTGAGCTTGGATTGAAAAGGACATGCTTGGAACACAAGGTTGGGATTGATAGGAGCATATTTATGCTACTTAATTGGCTTGTTCTCATGCATTTAGGTTGTGTTTACTTAGCTATTTTAGTGTTTAAAGTCACTTTTGTGTGTTTTCAGGTTCTAAGGTCAAAGTGTGCAAAAAGAAGCAAAATGGAGTTTGGAATGCATGTCACATATTTGGAGCCAAGGTTTGGACGAATTTGAAGGCTTGAAGATGATGATTCCTACTTGAACAAGGTTTCCTAGTTGAAGTAGGAAAGTGCTTACATGAAGGAGGATTCCTAATCAACGAAGGATTCCTAATTGACGAAGGATTCCTAATTGACGAAGGATTCCTAATTGAAGATGGATTCCTAATCACATGAGGATTCCTAGAAGAACAAGGATTCCTACTTGAAGTAGGAAAGTTAAGCCAAGGTTTCCTACTTTGGTTTGATTTTTCCTAATTGTCCCTAAAAGTTCCAGCAATTATGAAGATTTTCTAAGCATTCTAGGACACAAAACAAAAGCCTAGAACCCTTATGGACCCCTTGCCACACTCCCTTGCCCTTTCCTCTTCCTTGCCGTGCAAGGGAGAG